>NC_060130.1:992784577-994249557 GCF_021461395.2 Schistocerca americana | reverse complement strand
TTCCAGCCGAAGAACTGTCTGACACGGAACACGTGCCTTTAGAGGACGCTGGCAGGATTCCTTCAGACGGTGACCGGATGTCCTGCCTTTCAGAAGGCCCCTCTTCATTGACACCGACTGACCCAGCACTGCCGACGAAGGAGTCAGGGATACCAATGTCCCAGCAGCCACATCGAAATACATCAGAGGACGTTTCTGGCATTGATGACCACTGCGACTGGGCGGAACCAGTCGAAGACATATAGGAAATGGGACACCCAACTGATGACAACTCACTTACAGGATGCACACCACGGAACGGAAACAACGGAGGGCAACCCGTGGGCGGGCACGACTCTGAGCACGGATAGTGAACTAAAGCCCTTGCAGTTCTCAATGACATGACACGAGCGTGACAACGACAACGGACCAAGCATATAAGGTGGTCACAGTGAACGTTAACACCTCCCGTTCGCTTGCAAAGATGCAACTTTTCCGGGACATGATTTACGCCACAGACGTTGATATTCTGCTGGTGCAGGAAACCTGCAATGCTGATTTTCCCGACCTGCATGGTTACAACACTTATCTAGCGCCGACTCCAGATGGAGGACGTGGCACAGCGATATTAGTCCGGAAAGGGACTCCGATGTGTGACCTCGATTACCTCCCTTCGGCTCGGGGTTTGGCTATGACCGTAAACGGCATTCGTATCGTCAACATCTATGCATCCTCCGGGTCTGACAATCGACGGGCGAGAGCACGATTCTACTCGGAGGAGATTGCCCCCCTTTTCCATGGAAGGTATGACCACATCTTGGTAGGAGGGGATTTTAACTGTGTTCTCACAGCGAAGGATCAAACTCCTAATTTCAGCTAGTGCCACTCATTCAACACGATCTGCTGGGACATGGCACTAATGGACACGTGGGAAAAAATCCATGGGCAGCGAGAGAGCTACACGTTTTCTACTAGCCACTCGGGGAGCAGGCTGGATCGGATTTATGTTTCTGGCAGATTAAGGGACCACGTGTTGGCTTCTGAACGTTGGCCCACAGCTTTTACGGATCACCTCGCATATTTATGCACGTTAACCCTCCCACGGCAGCGGTTCTGGCGGAGTCGTAGTTCATGGAAACTTAATTCATCCTTATTGGTGGATCTCGAATGTCGCCAGCAGATCGAAGAAACATGGCAGACATGCACTCGCCGTCTGCCGCTGCACCGTACGGTTCTTTCGTAGTGGCTGCAATGTGCAAAACCGGCGATACGAAGAGCTCTCATAACGTATGGCAAGGAAAAAGCGAAATGACTCCGAGATACATTTGATTATTACTACATGGTGCTCCGTGACCTGTCCTCCAGGGCCCCATCGCTCTAGCGTCAAGCGGAAGTCCACCGCATTCAGGCGTGCATTTTATCTATTACGAGACGTGGATTGGAGGGACTTTCGATCCGTGATCGGTGCTTGGACAACGTCGATGGAGAACGTATTAGCATGCATCATGTGTCCAACGGACATGCGTGTAATCGCCTATCCTTGACGGCCGAGGTGGCCGAGCGGTTCTAGACGCTACAGTCTGGAACCGCGCTACCGCTACGGTCGCAGGTTCGAATCCTGCCTCGGACATGGATGTGTGTGATGTCCTTAGGTTAGTTAGGTTTAAGTAGTTCTAAGTTCTAGGGGACTGATGACCTCTGAAGTTAAGTCCCATAGTGCTCAGAGCCATTTGATCCATTTGAGCCTATACTTGATCACAGTGCTCCATGATGACGATGGTCGGCCCTTGACGTCACAACAGGACATTGCTGCTGGGTTTCTGGAGCATTACCACCTCCTTTTCAATGGGACGCCGATGGACAATCGGATAGGAGAAGAAATTTTGCGACAGATGCAAACGGAGGTGAATGGTCCGGATGCAGAGGCGCTATTGGAACCCCTAACGGAAAATGACATCCGGAGGCCACTCACGAAGGGTGCGGTGCACAAATCCCCTGGGCCAGATGGGTTGACACTCGAATTTTATCGCACTTTTGCGGATTTAATGATGTCCCTGTTGGTGTTGATGTATAATGAGTTATTGAGCACTGACACGGTCGTTCCATCGCAGTTCATGGCGGGACTGCTTATACCAATACCGAAATCGACAGCGAGTGTCAGCGCCCATCAATTTAGACCACTCACAATGCTCAATACTGACTATAAGATCTTTGCGCGAATGTTGGCGGTAAGGCTCAAGACTGTAATATCCAAGACAATACCACCAGACCAGGCTTCTCTAGGGGTTCGGAGCAACAGCCATTCTATCCTAGGCCAATGTCGTGACATAATTTCCCTGACGGAAGCTTGTCGCATGCGAGCGGCGTTCGTATCGGTGGACTTTGATCGTGCCTTTGACAGGATCAACCATGATTTCCTTTACTCGACCATGCGATGCATGGCGATACCTCAGGATTTTATTACCTTCCTCATGCGCCTCCTTCGTGGCGCTTCTTCGACGGTGAGAGTCAGTGGCAGGGAGGTAGGAAAGATTCCTGTTTGCAGCGATGTCCCTTGTCGATGATGCTGTTTGCAATAGCGCTCTAATCATTGATGCAGACTGGTTCAAATGGTTCAAATGGTTCTGAGCACTATGGGACTTAACATCTGTGGTCATCAGTCCCCTAGCACTTAGAACTACTTAAACCTAACTAACCTAAGGACATCACACACATCCATGCCCGAGGCAGGATTCGATCCTGCGACCGTAGCAGTCGCGCGGTTTCGGACTGAGCCCCTAGAACCTCTAGACCACCGCGGTCGGCTGATGCAGACTCTTAAACGGACTCTTACAGGCGTCCGACTCCGTGTGAGCTACCGACGTCTCCTCCAGCACGTCCGACTGCACATACGCAACAATTCACTGCGAACGCACGACCTGCTCCAAAGGGTGGAATACACTAATGTTCATCTGGCCTCGCGACTGCCGCACCTGGCACAGGTACTGTCAGTGCCAAATGGTATTGCTGACAAATTAATGGCGGCCCTTGGATACTATGTCAGCCAAGGAATGTTGTTTAAGATCAAATACGAAACTTTAACTCTCCCACACCATTCTGGAGGACTTAATCTCACGAATGTGCGGAACAAGGCTCTAGCTCTATACCTGAGAGCGACGCTACGAACTTGGACACAACGGCAACTTGCCATCACGTCGGCGATCCTGGACGTGCTTTTTCCCCCTCTTTTTGTCACGTAGCGCGATTCTTTATTGATTTTAATTATGTTCAGTTAAAGATACCTTCTAGAGGAATCCCCACTACACGTGAGATATATCGATACTAGCGGCGTCATCATGGCACCAACGTTGTCGAACTTAAATACCCAACGCGAGACTGGCGACAGATTTGGCGAACTGTCCGAATGCCTCTCCTCACCATGTCAGCAAGATCGTCTTGGTATACATTAATCAACCGCAAGACAATCAACCGCCAACGATTGTACGACATTCGCGTGGTACATTCCCCGCTCTGCCTTATATGTGGCATGCAGGACACCGACGAACATTCTCTGCAGTGCGGTGAAGCAAAGGATGTTTGGCGGCTGACGCAACGCATCATGGCACTCTTCCGACGCACCGACGAATCCACGATCACGACGAACGCTTTATTTTTCCCTGACACTGTCTTTGTCCCCTCACAGAAAACATCGGCAATCCGCTGGATTGGAGGACACTCATCGCACTACGTGCTCTCACGGACCTTGATATCGGGCATGGACTATTCGCATTATCCACTAGAACAACACGAAATCATCCGACGCCACTCTAAATACAAAACGCATTTTGCGAACTTTCTAGGCAGCGTGTTTCATGATCCCCCGAAGCGGTGGGGAGTCCCAGGTTTACGTTGTTTCGAGGGATAGGATATTACTCCTAGCGAAGTGACGAGGATGCCACTTCGGCCCTTTATTTCTTTCCTTTCTTTTTCATATATGATTTTTCTTCTGGGACATTTAAATTAAATAAATAAATAAAAAAATAATAATGATAATAATAAAAAAAGAATTACATGTACAATGTTTCCTTCCCACTGTCCCTCTCTTATCCTGTCAGGAGACGTCCCCGTTGACTTATATCAACGCCGGCAGGCAGCTAAGGATACTCATTTCATTGTAACTTCATTCTAACGAACTGCACGGTCACCGATGGTATCTGCTCTTTCGGACATGTCCGAAAGAACAGATACCATCTTCATTTATATACAGGGTGAGTCACCTAACGTTACCGCTGGATATATTTCGTAAACCACATCAAATATTGACGAATCGATTCCACAGACCGAACGTGAGGAGAGGGGCTAGTGTAATTGTTTAATACAAACCATAAAAAAATGCACGGAAGTATGTTTTTTAACACAAACCTACGTTTTTTTAAATGGAACCCCGTTAGTTTTGTTAGCACATCTGAACATATAAACAAATACGTAATCAGTGCCGTTTGTTGCATTGTAAAATGTTAATTACATCCGGAAATGTTGTAACCTAAACTTGACGCTTGAGTACCACTCCTCCGCTGTTCGATCGTGTGTATCGGAGAGCACCGAATTACGTAGGGATCCAAAGGGAACGGTGATGGACCTTAGGTACAGAAGAGACTGGAACAGCACATTACGTCCACATGCCAACACCTTTTTATTGGTCTTTTTCACTGACGCACATGTACATTACCATGAGGGGTGAGGTACACGTACACACGTGTCTTCCGTTTTCAATTACGGAGTGGAATAGAGTGTGTCCCGACATGTCACGCCAATAGATGTTCAATGTGGTGGCCATCATTTGCTGCACACAACTGCAATCTCTGGCGTAATGAATGTCGTACACGCCGCAGTACATATGGTGTAATATCGCTGCAGACTGCCACAATACGTTGTTTCATATGCTCTGGGGTTGTAGGCACATTACGATACACATTCTCCTTTAACGTACCCCACAAAATGAAGTCCAGGGTGTAAGATCAGGAGAACGGGCTGGCCAATTTATGCGTCCTCCACGTCCTATGTAACGCCCGTCGAACGTGTACCTCACCCCTCATGGTAATGTACATGTGCGCCAGTGAAAAAGAACAATAAAAAGGTGTTACCATGTGGACGTAATGTGCTGTTCCAGTCTCTTCTGTACCTAAGGTCCATCACCGTTCCCTTTGGATCCCTACGTAATTCAGTGCTCTCCGATACACACGATCGAGCAGCGGAGGAATGGTATTCAAGCGTCAAGTTTAGGTTACAATATCTCCGGATGTAATTAACATTTTACAATGCAACAAACGGCACTGATTACGTATTTGTTTATATGTTCAGATGTGCTAACAAAACTAACGGGGTTCCATTAAAAAAAACGTAGGTTTGTGCTAAAAAACATACTTCCGTGCATTTTTGTATGGTTTGTATTAACCAATTACACTAGCCCCTCTCCTCACGTTCGGTCTGTGGAATCGATTCGTCAGTATTTGATGTGGTTTACGAAATATATCCAGCGGTAATGTTAGGTGACTCACCCTGTATATATAGTTAAGGCTCCTCCCCCCTCCCCCCCATAAACCAAGGACCTTGCCGTTGGTGGGGAGGCTTGCGTGCCTCAGCGATACAGATCGCCATACCGTAGGTGCAACCACAACGGAGGGGTATCTGTTGAGATGCCAGACAAACGTGTGGTTCCTGAAGAGGGGCAGCAGCCTTTTCAGTCTGGATGATTGACTGATCTGGCCTTGTAACACTAACCAAAACAGCCTTGCTGTGCTGGTACTGCGAACGGTTGAAAGCAAGGGGAAACTACAGCCGTAATTTTTCCCGAGGGCATGCAGCTTTACTGTATGATAAAATGATGATGGCGTCCTCTTTGGTAAAATATTCCGGAGGTAAAATACTTCCCCATTCGGATCTCCGGGCGGGGACTACTCAGGAGGACGTCGTTATCAGGAGAAAGAAAACTGGCGTTCTACGGGTCGGAGCGTGGAATGTCAGATCCCTTAATCGGGCAGGTAGGTTAGAAAATTTAAAAAGGGAAATCGATAGGTTAAAGTTAGATATAGTGGGAATTAGTGAAGTTCGGTGGCAGAGGGAACAAGACTGCTGGTCAGGTGAATACAGGGTTATAAATACAAAATCAAATAGGGGTAATGCAGGAGTAGGTTTAATAATGAATAAAAAAAATAGGAGTACAGGTAACCTACTACAAACAGCATAGTGAACGCATTATTGTGGCCAAGATAGACACGAAGCTCACGTCTACTGCAGTAGTACAAGTTTATATGCCAACTAGCTCCGCAGATGACGAAGAAATTGAAGAAATGTATGAGGAGATAAAAGAAATTATTCAGATAGTGAAGGGAGACGAAAATGTAATAGTCATGGGAGACTGGAATTTGATAGTCGGAAAAGGAAGAGAAGGAAACGTAGTAGGTGAATATGGATTGGGGCTGAGAAATGAAAGAGGGAGCCGCCTGGTATAATTTTGCACAGAGCATAACTTAATCATAGCTAACACTTGGTTTAAGAATCATAAAAGAAGGTTGTATACATGGAAGAGGCCTGGAGATACTGATAGGTTTCATATAGATTATATAATGGTAAGACAGAGATTTAGGAACCAGGTTTTAAATTGTAAGACATTTCCAGGGGCAGATACGGACTCTGACCACAATCTATTAGTTCCGAACTGTAGATTAAAACTAAAGAAACTGCAAAAAGGTGGGAATTTAAGGAGATGGGACCTGGATAAACTGACAGAACCAGAGGTTGTAGAGAGTTTCAGGGAGAGCATTAGGGAACGATTGACAAGAATGGGGGAAAGAAATACAGTACAAGAAGAATGGGTAGCTTTGAAGGATAAAATAGTGAAGGCAGCAGAGGATCAAGTAGGTAAAAAGACGAGGGCTAATAGAAATTCTTGGGTAACAGAAGAGATACAGAATTTAATTGATGAAAGGAGAAAATACAAAAATGCAGTAAACGAAGCAGGCAAAAAGGAATATAAACGTCTCAGAAATTGGATCGACAGGAAGCGCAAAATGGCTAAGCAGAGATGCCTAGAGGACAAATGTAAGGATGTAGATGCTTATCTCACTAGGGGTAGGATAGATACTGCCTACAGGAAAATTAAAGAGACCTTTGGAGAGAAGAGAACCACTTGTATGAATATCAAGAGCTCAGATGGCAACCCAGTTCTAAGCAAAGAAGGGAAGGCAGAAAGGTGGAAGGAGTATATAGAGGGTCTGTACAAGGGCGAAGTACTTGAGCATAATATTATGGAAATGGAAGAGAATATAGATGAAGATGAAATGGGAGATATGATACTGCGGGAAGAGTTTGACAGAGCACTGAAAGACCTGAGTCGAAACAAGGCCCCAGGAGTAGACAACATTCCATTAGAACTACTGACAGCCTTGGGAGAGCCAGTCCTGACAAAACTCTACCATCTGGTGAGTAAGATGTATGAGACCGGCGAAATACCGTCAGACTTCAAGAAGAATACAATAATTCTAATCCCAAAGAAAGCAGGTGTTGACAGATGTGAAAATTAGCGAACTATCAGTTTAATAAGTCACAGCTGCAAAATACTAACACGAATTCTTTACAGACGAACGGAAAAACTGGTAAAAGCCGACCTCGGGGAGGATCAGTTTGGATTCCGTAGAAATGTTGGAACACGTAAGGCAATACTGACCCTACGACTTATCTTAGAAAATAGATTAAGGAAAGGCAAACCTACATTTCTAGCATTTGTGGACTTAGAGAAAACTTTTGACAATGTTGACTGTGAAAGGGTACAGTACCGCCCGACATTGAAAATAGGTACAAAATACTTCATTATTTTTGTCAGAACAACACTTTTTTTTTGTAAAATAATTCAATTTCAATTAATACAGCGAAGCCGGATACCAGTGTGGGAAAGAATGACAATTTATTTATTTAATTGATCACATGTGCACTCCCACAAAGTAAATCCCTACATCCAGTTTGGTGAGATCTGTGAAATGAATGAATGTATGGTCGTCTGCTAACCGCAGATAGTGAATGTGAATATATGATCGTCTTTGAGTCGATCCTTTGGCCACCTTTGGTGGGACCAAAGAGATGAAATTTACCTGAGCTTTGAGCGCCTGAAATGTGGCTGACCAATACGGTAGCAAAGTGCTCCCCCACTTCAGCAGAGGTGCGAGAGGACCTCGAGAACGGCCATGTTTCAGCACTCTGCCGCTGGATCTTGTGCTGTTAAGACCTGTCTTGGGTGTGCTCCGTGAAGACAAAAGAGTGGAGACATGGTATGCATGTGGAATATTTAAGAGTAGTTTGAAATAATAATTTCTCTATTTCAGGAACTTTTGTGGGGAGAATTAAATGTCAGGCAGGTAATATTAATGGGATCGTAGTAATCTTTGGAAGTGACCAACGGTCACAATGAAACCACGTGTAGCAATAAGTTGAAATACTTCCGTGTGCTTAACTTAAGCTGAATTACTAGCGTGTGTACAATAAGTTGAAATATTTAAGAAATAGCGTGTGTACCATAAGTTGAAATATTTAAGAAATGGCGTGTGCAGGACTTGAAATTAGAGACGAGTGCTTCCACGTGGTGAGTACTGTGTGAGTCTCAATCTGTGTATGAGACAAAGGATAAAGAGAAGTACTCGTCCATGGTATCAGTTGAGGACTCGCGTGTGTGATGAATATGTTCCTAATATTACTTTGCATGATATGATTCCGTGTGACGCTAGATTCAAACTCTGAGAGAGAAGCAAGGTGAGTCGGCCGTCTATCCAGCAACGCCACTTGGCTTGCATTGCACAGGAAGACGTGCATATATCTCCAGAGTTCATAGTAGGAAAGTAGAATTACAAAGTGGGGCAGTGTCGTGTGAAACTGGGATAAGTATTAATTGAAGTGGGAAAGCTGAAAGCGATAATGTTGTGACTATTCTCTGTGTAGTATTTCATATTGTAGTGTGGTGTATGTCATGTAATTTGGGTATGTGTGGTTTGCATGGGAGAGTAGCAAGGTAGTTTCAAAAGATTAGCGGGTTACGCTTGTTCCTTCTGTACCGCTCGGTCTGGAAGAAAGTTTCGTGATGATGATTGTGAGAGTCGAAGTGTGAGGTATAATAAAAGATCCACCATCCTATCCAGAAAGTGCACTGTAGTGTTAAATAATTATGAGACCATAATATAGAGATTCACCAATGTAAAGCCATGCCCACTGGGCGGAATTTCTCATGTGTTATTGTTGTAGGTTATAGAATTTGTGTGTTTAGGTTATAGAATTTATCGGAATAAATAAGATAGTGAAAAGAAAAAGATTGGTGGACTTTTCCTTCGAATTGTATGTTGTCATGATGTCCCAAATTTATAATGTGTGCGCCATTCATATTCAGTGCGGTGGCCACGTGTTGATAAAAGCCGTTAAATAAAAGACAAACAGAAAATGTGGTATGGCCAGTGCGTAGTGAACAGTCAGAGTTCTGTAAATCACTGATAGTCAGATGTGCGTTTCCGTTGCGTATTATTCATACAGGAGGATAATTTGTAACTTAATTGTGAGTACGAGAGTTCATGTTACTCGATAAATAAGAATGAATCCACTCGCTTGGTAGACCACTCATCTTGCGGGCCTGACTGCTTGATGCCACAGTATGAGCAAGGCATGTGGGTGCCTCTCAACTGGAATACACTCTTTCAAATTCTAAAGGTGGCAGTGGTGAAATATAGGGAGCGAAAGGCTATTTACAGTTTGTACAGAAACCAGATGGCAGTTATAAGAGTCGAGGGGCATGAAAGGGAAGCAGTGGTTGGGATGGGAGTGAGACAGGGTTGTAGCCTCTCCCCGATGTTATTCAATCTGTATATTGACCAAGCAGTAAAGGAAACAATAGAAAAGTTCGGAGTACGTATTAAAATCCATGGAGAAGAAATTAAAGCTTTGAGGTTCGCCGATGACATTGTAATTCTGTCAGAGACAGCAAAGGACTTGGAAGAGCAGTTGAACGGAATGGACAGTGTCTTGAAAAGAGTATATAAGATTAATATCAACAAAGGCAAAACTAGGATAATGGAATGTAGTCGAATTAAGTGTGACGATGCTGAGGGAATTAGATTAGGAAATTAGACACTTAAAGTAGTAAAGGAGTTTTGCTATTTGGGAAGCAAAATAACTGATGATGGTCGAAGTAGAGAGGATATAAAATGTAGAATGGCAATGGCAAGGAAAGCGTTTCTGAAGAAGAGGGATTTGTTAACATCGAGTATAGATTTAAGTGTCAGGAAGTCGTTTCTGAAAGTATTTGCATGGTGTGTAGCCATGTATGGAAGTGAAACGTGGACGATGAATAGTTTAGACAAGAAGAGAATAGGAGCTTTCGAAATGTGGTGCTACAGAAGAATGCTGAAGATTAAATGGTTCAAATGGCTCTGAGCACTATGGGACTTAACATCTGAGGTCATCAGTCCCCTAGAACTTAGAACTACTTAAACCTAACTAACCTAAGGACATCACACACATCCACGCCCGAAGCAGGATTCGAACCTGCGACCGTAGCAGTCTTGCGGTTCATGACTGAAGCGCCTAGAACCGCTCGGCCACCGCGGCCGGCAGCCGAGCAGCGTGTAGGAGAAATACTTACGTCTGTTTTATTTATAATTGTTGTAAGTACGATGCCGACAATTACCAGAGGCAACAGCGTTCAGTGTGTTTTCGATCGCGCTGCATTGCGGCGACGTCGTTTGAAATTCACGAGTGGATTTTTGAGGATTTGAAATTGCCTGAAGATATAGTCGACACGTTTCAGTTGGACTTTGTGCAGTACTCGTTATTTGTCAAATATAATTCGAGTGAAGCTTACGGGAAATTCGTTGAGGAGCATGTTGGCATGAGACAATTTCGTCATACCGATGGTAGTATTAGTAATGTCCAGATCGTGCCTTCGGGATACGGAGTGCGAGTCGTCAGGGTATTTAATGTGTCACCTGAGTGTTCTAACGAGCTTAGTGCACGTTCTCTGTCTCTGTACGGCGTTGTTTTGTCGGTTACCAATGAAAAATGTTCAAGTGCATATCGTTACCAAGTTAACAGCGGCGTGAGAAGTGAATGTATAGACTTAAAAAAGCATATACCTTCGTTATGTTGCCATTGGCGGCTGTCGCGCGCAGGTAACTTACATTCGTCAACTTCCTACCTGTTCTACCTGCCATTCAACAGAATATCTGCGGATGAACTGCACACGTCTATGTCCAGTTCAGCTTCCGCGGGAACGTCCTGCAGACGGTAGTGAAAGGCTTGTTCCATTATTGAGTGAGAGGACTGTACCTCAACCCCGGCAGTTGGAACATGTCAACGAAGCGGCAGTACCAGCACTGGTGGAAAGCAGTGAGAAAGACATTGCCGGTAAGATGGACGGCACTTCGGCCCCGTCATCCACGACGGGACAGTTACCGCTCGATACCGACGCTGCGCCGGCCTCCTCTGAAACTCAGCCGTGTGAGACGCAGGAGTAGGTGCAGATCAGTTTGTCTGAACCCCCCCCCCCCCTTCCGGCCGAGACTGCAGCAGCCACGAAAAATGGACGTCGAAGGAGAAGTGAAGGGAATAGCGGCAAAGAGGAAAAGTCGGATGTTTTGATAACCGTACCCATGTCAGAAAGTGGCAGCGAGACTGAACCTCAGACTTCTTGCTCAGTGCGCTGCGAGAACACCGCGAGGCGAGAACCTATTCGTGAACAAACCCAACATCTGAAGGCACTACTGAGCGCCGAGAGGGAACAGAGCGCTGTACCAGCTAAGAGGAAGAGCGAGCAGAGCAGCGAGCAGCCACCTCAGCGCTCTCGCAGCAACTCGCTGACGTCAGTCGCAGCCCCGAGTGACGGCCAGGCGGATGCGGCCACGTTGACAGGATCAGCCGCGTACTTCACCCCGACAGCAATGAGCCGTGGTGGCGGCAGGGCGAGGAGATGCAGCAGCAGCGGCTCTCGCGCATGACTATCGCGCTGCGACCCTCTGCCACTCCCTGACACGTTATGGCTCTGACGTATCGCCTCATACTTCAGACGTTGCACAACGAGCCTGGTTTGAAGCTGTCGAGAAGGATAATCACTCAGAGCTCATCGCCATATGTGCCGTTATGTGCGATAGTCAAACCTACAATATTACCACACATCAATAGGATCCAAATTGCGATGAAATTCCGTTTGCTAATTCATTTCTTGTATGGTACCAGCGTTGACATTGCCCTGCTACAGGAAGTAGTCACAGTTTTTGAAGTGCCCGGTTATGTACTTATTGATAACGTCAATATGCTGGATGCTGTTGGCACTGCCATACATTTGCGCGACGGTACACCCTTTACGGACGTGCATCGGCTTCCTAGTGGTCGCAGCATTTTTCTTCGAGTGAATGGTGTGCAGATTGTTAACGTGTACGCCCCCTCAGGTAGCAGTCATAAGAGAGAACGTTCAACTTTTTATAAAAGCGAGGTTACCACGCTCCTTAGCGCATATCGTGCACATCTCATTCTTGACAGTGACTTCAATTGCGTGCTGAACGACAGAGACCAAACTCCTAATACGAACAGATGTGTAGAACTTGAACATTTAATTCATGGCATGCGTCTTCACGACACGTGGGAGAAACTGCACGGTGAACAAGTAGCGAACACCCTCGTAACCAGTCATTCTCTCAGTCGGCTGGATAGGATCTATGTGTCCGATGCCCTCCAGCGTCACACTGTGAACTGTGACACAGCTCCTGTCAACATCTGTGACCATTGCGTATATCACACATTTTCAACTGTCCCCGTTGACTTACATCAACGCCTGTAGGCAGCTAAGGGTACTCATTTCATTGTAATTTCATTCTAACGAACTGCATGGTCACCGATGGTGTCTGCGCTTTCGGACATGTCCGAAAGAACAGATACCCTCTTCATATATATATATATAATAAATGTGTTTATGGATTTTGTCTCATCCTCCTCTGAAGTTGTAATACTCGGCGCTTAGTGACCCACCTGAAGCCCGTAAGAAATGTATGAATAATATATGCTAACTGTGGCATCTTAAGACTTAGCAGTGTCTCCATTTACTGACACTGTGATGACAGGAATTTTTAAAATCATGTGTCAGTCGTGAGAAGCTTAAAATGCTATGGGAAAAATAAAATTGCTGACAGTTGCTAAAGATGTTCACGAATTCCACTTCATGTCATACGAAAATGTGTGTTGGAACCATGGAGGACTCGGGGTGTTATCCCTCTCACCTGTTTTGGGAAAACCTGTTTTGTCCTGTGTCAGAAGGAGGCAAGCACAAGAGTAGGGGTCCATTAATCGCCAGCAGTTCAAACTTACGGTGAATAATGATACCCCGTAGGGAAATGGCAGCAAGGGATGGGAAGGAACACCAGGTATACTCAGTGTGTGTGCCTGGAGACATCATTCAGCATGTTCAAGAGGCTTTTCGGACAGCCATTGAGGGAACAGGGTGCAACCAACTACAGATTGTGCCGCACGTTGTCTGTCGTCTGGGCTGCGACGTTATACATGGATCACTCCAGCGACAGGCAGAGAAGGTTAAGAAAACCAATCTTGCTCACGGAGTTCAACGAAGCTCGCAGTGTTCAGCGATCTGCAGAACTGATCGTGGCTCCCTGGTTCTGAGTCGAGTGGAACACTTGAACCAAAGACTGAGGCTGTGACTTCCTAAACTTGGGCCATAAGGCTGAGAGTTGCAGGGTGCCCATAAACAGGTCGGGTGTGCACTACACATCAGAAGCAGTTACCCAAGTAGGTGACTGTGTGTGGGGTGCACACAAGGGTTGCTTAGATTAGTTGACTCTCCATCCAGTCCAGATAATAATAGTTTTGGGAAACCCAGAAGTATCAGTGCAAGATCCAGAGAACTGCCTCCCAAAGATGAGAACACCAAAATCCTAGTGGTTGTCTGCTGAAGCATTGATAACAAAGTGCCAGAGACTGAAGCGCTCCTAAAACGCACTGAATCTCACATAATATCAGGCACAGAAAGCTGGTTTAAACATGAGGTTGACAGTATTGCGAATTTTGGGGAAAATTTAATTGTATATCGGAAGTATAGGGAAATAGGAAATGAAGGTGGTGAATTTGTCGCAATAGACAAGAGAAACAAATCCACCGAGATACAAATTGAAGCTGCATGTGAAATTTTTCGGGCAAGACTCAGTATCAAGTGTGGGCATAAAATTATATTATAGTAGGGTCCTTCTATTGACCACCAGAGTTTACTCTTGATGTAACCGAAAAAAATAGAGAAAACCTCATTTTCCTTATAGATACGATCCCTAACCATACCGTAGCCATTAAAGGAGACTTTAATCATCCAACAATCAATTAGAATAATTATAGCTTTGTTAGTGGTGGGTGTGACAAGACATCTTGCGAAACGTTGCTAAATACCTTCTCTCAAAACTACCTAGAGCAGAGCAGGACCCCACTCATGAAGGAAATATATTAGAACTAATGGCAAAAAACAGACTTGAACTCTTTGAGGAAGTCCACATTGAAACTGGCATCAGTGACAATGTGGCAGTTACAGCATTGATGGATACCAACGCAAAGGGCAGCTGAAACAAGCAGAAACATTTTTATGTGTAGCAAACTAGAGAGAAAAACAATAGTGTCACATCACAATGAGGAACTTGAAACTTTTAGCTCAAGACAGGAGCATGTAGAGGAGTTATGGCTCAAGTTTAAAAGAATAATTGATCCTGCACTGGATATATATGTACCCAGTGGAATATTCATAATGAGAGAGATCCTCCATGGTATGCAGTTATTTTACTGAAACTTCTAAAGAGGGAGGAGGAGGAGATTAGCGGCTATCGTCCCGTCGACAACGAGGTCATTAGAGACGGAGCACAAACTCGGGTTAGGGAAGAATGGAGAAGGAAATCGGCAGTGCCCTTTGAAAGGACCCATCCCGGCATTTGTCCGTAGCTCGTGGTCGTGCGGTAGCGTTCTTGCTTCCCGCGTCCAGGTTCCCGGGTTCGATTCCCGGCGGGGTCAGGGATTTTCTCTGCCTCGTGATGACTGGGTGTTGTGTGATGTCCTTAGGCTAGTTAGGTTTAAGTAGTTCTAAGTTCTAGGGGATTGATGACCATAGATGTTAAGTCCCATAGTGCTCAGAGCCATCCCGGCATTTACCTTAATAGGGAAATCACGGAAAACCTAAATCTGGATGGCCAGACGCGGGTTTGAACCGTCGTCTTCCCGAAAGCGATTCCTGTGTGCTACCACTGAGACACCTCGCTCGGTAACTTCTAAAGAATCGGAGATTATTGCATAATAGGTATAAAACAAAGCATAGGGCTACAGATAGAGACGCTGAATAAAATGCGTCTGAGAGTCAAGAGAGTAGTGCGTTAGGCTTTCAGTGACTACCGAAGCTGAATATTGTGAAACCCAAATAAATTCTGATAGTGTGTAAAGGCTGTTAGTGGCACCAAAGTTAATGTCCAGTCACTCATGGACGAGACAGCAACTGAAATTGACAGTAACAAAGCAAAAGTGGAAATGCTTACCTCTGTTTTGAAATGTCCCTTTACAGAGGGAAACTCAAGGTTATTGCTCCAATTCTCGTACCATGGAAAGGTTGAGCGAAAAATATATTACTGTCAGTTGTGTTGAAAAACAACTCGTTAAAACTAAGCAAAGGCCTAGGGCCCTATTGAATCCCTATCAGATTGTATACTGAATTCGCGGCTGAGTTAGCCCGTCTGTTAACTAAAGTCTATCGAAGATCCCTCGAATAAAGAACTGCGCCCAGTAGCTGTAAGTAACCACATGTCACACCTGCCCACAGGAAGGGCAGCAGAAGCGATTCACTAAACTACCGTCCAGTGCCCTTGACATCGATTTGTTGTATAGTATCCTGAGCTTAAGCATAATGAGATATCTCGAACAGAACGACCTCCTCCATGTCAACCAACAAGCATGAATTTCGAAAACATATATCACGTGAAACCCAACTCTTACTTTTGTCACATGACAGTCTGAAAGCCATGGATCAAGACACTCAAGTGGATGACATCGGAAGTTCACTGAGGATTTTTGCGGACGATGCTGTGGTATATCGAGATGTTGTAACAATGGAAAATTGTACTGAAATGCAGGAGGATCTGCAGCGAATTGACGCATGGTGCAGGGAATGGCAATTGAATCTCAATGTAGACAAGTGTAATGTGCTGCGAATACACAGAAAGATAGATCCCTTATCATTTAGCTACAATATAGCAGGTCAGCAACTGGAAGCAATGAATTCCATAAATTATCTGGGAGTACGCATTAGGAGTGATTTAAAATGGAATAATCATATAAAGTTGATCGTCGGTAAAGCAGATGCCAGACTGAGATTCATTGGAAGAATTCCAAGGAAATGCAATCCGAAAACGAAGGAAGTAGGTTAAGTAGGCTTGTTCGTCCACTGCTTGAATACTGCTCAGCAGTGTGGGATCCGTACCAGATAGATAGAAGAGAGAGAGAAGATCCAACGGAGAGCAGCGCGCTACGTTACAGGAGAGACGCTCAGTAGCTCGGTACGGGCTTTTGTTGAAGTTTCGAGAACATACCTTCACCGAGGAGGAAGCAGTATATTGCTCCCTCCTACGTATATCTCGCGAAGAGACCATGAGGATAAAATCAGAGAGATTAGAGCCCACACAGAGGCATACCGATAATCCTTCTTTCCACGAACAATACGAGACTGGAACAGAAGGGAGAACCGATAGAGGTACTCAAGGTACCCTACGCCACACACCGCCAGGTGGCTTGCGAAGTATGGATGTAGATGTAGATGTAGATGCAGTATGTTTAGATTTCCAAAAAGAATTGGATTCAGTACCACACCACGCTTGTTATCCATAGTACGACCATATGGCGTATCAGACGGAATATCTGACTGGAGTGAGAATTTCTTGGTACGGAGGACGCAGCATGTTCTCTTGGATGGAGAGTCATTGACAGATGCAGAAGTAACTTTAGGTATACCCTAGAGAAGTATATTGGCTCCCTTGCTGTTCACGTTGTATACTAATGATCTTGCGGACAATATTAATATTAATCTCACTCTTTTCACTGACGATGCAGTTTTATACAACGAAGTATAGTCTGAACGAAGCAGTACAAATATTCAGTCAAACTTTGATAATATTTCAAGGTGGCGTAATGACTGGCAACTTGCTTTAAATGTTCAAAATGCAAAATTATTCGCTTCAAAAAACGAAAAAACTTTAGTCCTATGAATATAATACTAGTGGGTCACAGGTGAAATCTGTAAACTCATACAAATACTCTGGTACAGTCGAACTTACTCTCTGCTATGCACATCACAGCGGTTCGCACAATGATATCTCCTCCCAGGGTAATGTAAGGCATAATGTAGACGAGCTGCGTCCGGATTGCCGGCTTTTTGGCGGTACATGTAGTTTATATCAGTGATTTGAGACACTGAATACATCATATTGATTTGTTGCAATGGAAACTACCCTAAAACAGAGGAAACGTTAATCTCACAAAATAAAACAAATTTCATGAGCAGGTGTAAACACGGAAGTGGGTAGAAATGTACATTTGAGGTAAATTAAAAAATCAAGCGTCACTACAAGGGATTCCTTTCATATCTAACTAACGAAGGATTTTCATATACACTTTTTGTAATCTTGTGATTCCAATAACGTATTCCTAATGTTCCTGATGTCTGCTTTTATAAATCCCATGTTAATCTAGTAATGATAAGTTATAACTAGGTGTTTTTATATTTGATTTGCTGGCAATGAAATGAGCGCTACCAGTGGATATACTTTTTACATTCACGGTACTACGTTCTGCCTTGTAATTTCACCACTTGTTTCCACAAGTTGTACTATGTTCAGTACTTCAAATTCTGCATATAAATCCATATGATGTTCCTTATTGGTTTTTATAAGATAACGACATATTTTTTGCCATATAATGATTGACCAGTGATCTCAATGTGGGCGGTTGTTGCTGATTTGAAGTCACTGTTTATTTGATTAACGTTTATGTGTGAGAATCACCCGGTATTTGACACAAATAGTAAGCATGACATGCACCACAATCAACTTTATGTATATGACGTATTGTGTGTATACGCATATCTGATCAAAAGTATCCGGACACCCTATGTAATGTGGAACCGACAGATGTCACGCGAGTATAAAAGAAGGCAGGAAGTACTGTGTTGTCAGTAGAGAAGCAGTAATAGCAGAATGAGGAGAGCTCAGTGACTGCGAACGTAGACTAGTCATTAGCTGTCACTTGAGTAACAAATCCATCAGGAACATTTCAAACTAACTAAGATTGCCCTAGTCGACTGTTGGTGATGTGATTGTGTTTTTGTTATTGAAAACCACGGGAAGCAGGTACGTACAGTTGCCTGTGTCATGGAGGCAAAACGAAACCTATATTCACAATCCGGTTCAGTAGAGCGTTCTGTGTCTCCAATTGTGAAAGGGGTGAGTCTACTGTTCAGTCTGTTGGACGGATAGAATGTTCGGACTTCAATCGGGAATCGAATTTTTCTGCATAACTCTGCCATCTCTTTCCTAAATTGTTTCCTGTCTGCCCTGGTCTTCCCATCTCTCTTCTGTGTTTCTTTCCTGTCTGCTTCGGCCTTCCTACCTCTCTCCTGCGCTATTTTCCTGCCTGCTGTTCTAGACTCTGTTTGACCCAGAATGGAAAGTCTTCAACGATTTCGAAATTCGATCAGCTCTGCTCCGCTATAGACTCCATTTCGCGAGCAACGCTAGTTTCCCTGTACTCGATAGCTGGTGTGGTTTTCTGGATTTCAGGCAACACAATTGCGGCTAATGCGTCCCCTAAAATTTTCCGACGGGACTATTTCTGATTCTATTGATTCCTCCTGACTAAAAACTTTCTTTGCCTCCCTAGGTCATGCTCGATCAGCCCCAGCCACGTTTTTAAAATGGAATATATACACAGCCGGCCGAAGTGGCCGTGCGGTTAAAGGCGCTGCAGTCTGGAACCGCAAGACCGCTACGGTCGCAGGTTCGAATCCTGCTTCGGGCATGGATGTTTGTGATGTCCTTAGGTTAGTTAGGTTTAACTAGTTCTAAGTTCTAGGGGACTAATGACCTCAGCAGTTGAGTCCCATAGTGCTCAGAGCCATTTAGCCATTTGGAATATATACACCTATCATACGGCAAACTACCGCTGCCATAAATTTAACAACATGAAATATCCTAAGCACAAAAAAATCTTCGAATGTGGGAAAAAATTTCTGCATACAATGTAAATTTATCGTAGTTGAATCCCCCAAAACACAGACACACAGCAAAAGAAACAACTTACGAATAACATACAATTCGCATGCACCAAACTAGCGTATGCTGCAGCTACAGACTAATTTAATTTGTTTTATTTTGTATCTGATCTGTCCAGGGCCATCAGGCCCTCTCTTACATCAGACGAGGGTTTCACACATACCAGTACCTTTTTTACATCATAGTTACTTAAGAAATAATTTTAATACGACAAATAACATTAAAACAATCAGAGTCTGTACTAACAATGTGAGTAAATAATACTGATTATGAACTAATATAGTTAATACTGGCAGTACTCCTGTTATTGATGCTTCCGCTAATAATAATAATAATAATAATAATAATGACAGTAATTGACTATTGTGACAACCCATGGGAAAATCGTACAAGTAGCACATTTTAAGTACCTGGGAGAAATCATCCAGCCATCAGGGATCAACCTAAAGGCATATGAGGAAAGAATAAAAAAACTACAGAAAGCATATAAACTCATATGGAACTATTATAACAAAAAGTCCATATCCATTAACGCAAAATTGAGGCACTACAACACTGTCGTACTTCCGGAGGCACTGTATGCATCTGAAACAACACAAATAGGTGGGCAAACTAAAATCAAAGAAATAGAGAAACAAGAAAGGAAAATTCTCAGGAAAATTTTTGGCCCGATACAAGAGCAAGGAATCTGGAAGAAGAGACCAACATCAGAATTTTATATGAGTACACAGACAATATTACGGATACAATAAGGAAAAGAAGAATGCAGTTCTACGGACATATCCACAGGATGAATGAAAACAGAATTTCAAAGCGAATTCTTAAAGTCATCAACTTAGGCAGGGGAAAAACAAAATGGTTAAAAGAAGTGGAAGAGGACCTCAGACAAGCACACATAACAGTAAACGATGCAGAAAATAGAACTGAATTCAGGAACATCATCAAAAAACATAAATTTGACACCACAACACAGAAGAGACCAGGATGCAATTGGACAGCGGAGCGAAAGAAACAACACAGTGAACACATGAAGAAAATTAGAAAATTTGGGCTCAGAAAAAACATAAACAATCATCATAAAGGAATTCAAGTTCAAACGCTCTCTTGAATGGGAATAATCGAAAATAATAATAATAATAATAATGACAGTAATAACAATAATGGTGGTAGCAGATATAAAAAGAATTTACAGACAAGGGCCAAAGAAACTGGTACACCTGCCTAATATCGTGTAGGTCCCAGTGGCAGATACAGAAAAACCTCAAGAAGGAGGCGCTAAAGATATCTTGAGCTACCTTTACTTTTACCGTAATAAAAAAAAAAATAATAATCAAGTCACATGCAAAGTTTAAGACAGTGTTTTTTTTTTTTTTTTTTTTTTTTTTTTTTTTTTTTTTTTTTTTTTTTTACTGATGATACACATATATAAGACAGTGCCAACTGCCGGCCGAAGTGGCCGTGCGGTTAAAGGCGCTGCAGTCTGGAACCGCAAGATCGCTACGGTCGCAGGTTCGAATCCTGCCTCGGGCATGGATGTTTGTGATGTCCTTAGGTTAGTTAGGTTTAACTAGTTCTAAGTTCTAGGGGACTAATGACCTCAGCAGTTGAGTCCCATAGTGCTCAGAGCCATTTTGAACAGTGCCAACTTATGATATAAAAAGTTACAATTGTGGTTCTGTTCCTTAAACGATGAGTGCTATGCGCCTATTCTTCCTTGCAAATTGGTTAATTACATCGTCAATAGGACAATCAATGTAAGGGTGTGTGTTCAACAGAGCTAAGCCATGAAGTCGATCCTCCATTTTCGACCTCAAAGGATCTCTACACAAGAAAACAGCAGAATATTCGTGACTTTTCTCGAACAAATACCGGACGGTATAACGTATCGCGATTATTAGGATGGCCGAGACTCGTCTCGTAGGTATGTGTTAGCTATCTGTGTGCCAGACACAAAGGTATAAAATACGGTCGTGCTACATAGGAGAGTACAACTACTCGATAACTCGATTCAGTCGAGTCGACTGACGAAAGAAACGAACGATTACGGTGCGGGCTGACTGACGGGGGCGGCGCGGGTGGCAATGCGGGGGGCGAGGGGAGGGGGGTGGCGGACGCCTCCAATATGTATCCCCCACTGGTAGGACCTCCGCGAGCACGCAGAAGTGCCACAACACGACATGGCACGCACTAGACTAATGTCTGAAGCACTGCTGGAGGGAATTGACATCATGAATCCTGCAGGGCTGTCCATAAATCCATAAGAGTACGAGGGGGTGGAGATCTCTTCTGAACACCACGTTGCAAGGCATTCCAGATATGAAACTTCCTGGCAGATTAAAACTGTGTGCGGGACCGAGACACGAACTCGGGACCTTTGCTTTTTGCGGGCAAGTGCTCTACCAACTGAGCTATCCAAGCACGACTCACGACCCGTCCTCACAGCTTTACTTCTGCCAGTATCTCGTCTCCTACCTTCCCCCAGGCTGTGGCTAAGCCATGTCTCCGCAATATCCTTTCTTTCAGGAGTGCTAGTTCTACAGGGTTCGCAGGAGAGCTTCTGTAAAGTTTGGAACGTAGGAGACGAGATACTGGCAGAAGTAAAGCTGTGAGGGCGGGTCGTGAGTCGTGCTTGGATAGCTCAGTTGGTAGAGCACTTGCCCGCGAAAGGCAAAGGTCCCGAGTTCGAGTCTCGGTCCGGCACACAGTTTTAATCTGCCAGGAAGTTTCATATCAGCGCACACTCCGCTGCAGAGTGAAAATCTCATTCATTCCAGATATGCTCAATAATGTTCAAGTCTGGGGATCTTGGTAGCCAGTGGAACAGTTTAAACTCCGAAGACTATTCCTAGAGCCACTCTGTAGAATTCTGGACGTGTGCGGTGTCGCATTGTCCAGCTGAAAATGCCGTAGGAATGCACAGTGGACACGAATGGATGCAGGTGATCAGAAGGGTGCTTACGTATATGTCATCTATAACAGTCGTATATAAACGCATTAGGGATCCCAATCACTCCAACTGCATACGCCCCACACCATTGCAGAGCCCCCATCAGCTTGAACAGCCCCTGATGACATGCAGGTTCCATGGATTCATGAGACTGTCTCCGTACTCGTACACGTCCATCTGCTCGGTAAAATTTGAAACGAGACTCGTCCGACCAGGCAGCATGTTTCCAGTCATCAACAGCCCAATTTCGGTGTTGACGAGCCCAGACGAGGCGTAAAGCTTTGTGTCGTGCAGTCATGAAGGGTACACGAGTGGGCATTCAGTTCCGAAAGCTCATATCGACGTTGTTTCGTTGGATGGTTCGCATGCTGACACTTGTTGATGGCCCAGCGTTGAAATCTGCAGCTATCTATGGAAGGATTGCACTTCTGTCAGGTTGAACGATTCTCTTCAGTCGTCGTTGGTCCCGGCCTCAGCGATGTCGGAGATCTGATGTTTTACCGGATTCCTGATATTCACCGTACACTCGTGAAATGGTCGTACGGGAAAATCCCCACTCCATCGCTGCCTCGGAGATAACGTGTCCCATTGGAGATGCCGTGTCCCATCACTCGTGTGCCGGCTATAACACCACGCTCAAACGCACTTAAATCTTGATAACCTGCCATTGTAGCAGCAGTAACCGATCTAACAACTGCTCCAGACACTTGTTGTCTTATATAGGCGTTGCCGACAGCAGCACTGTATTCTGCCTGTTTACATGTCTCTGTATTTGAATACGCATGCCTATACCAGTTTGTGTGGCGACTCAGTGTATAAGTGTACCAAATAGATGTTTTCTGATATAGCGGTTTCTGGGGAAAGGAAATATAAGGAGCCTGCACCAGCTTAGACTACTTGGAAATGAGAAAGATCTGGTAGGAAACACGGAAGTAAAACGGAAACTGGTACGTCAAGGGACAATGGTAACCATTGTTATTGATTTAGTAGATATGTTATTAACTGTCTTATAGAGCTGGATAAGTTATTCAGCTCTCTAATATAATGTGGAAGGTTATTCCAGAGTCGTTTTCCTGCTACTGATAAGGCCTTCGAGGAAATGGCGGAGCGATGGAGTGGAACAGAACGAATATTGTTTGGATGGGATTGGTGTTTCTGCTATGTTGTTCAGACAGGAGCGTTAAGGTCGAGGAGAGACATGAGAGACAATGTACGTCGATAAGAGAGTAGAGAAGACAAAGGATATGGATATCTCTACACTTGTCTGCACGCAGCCAGGATAGCTGTAAATATGATGGTGAAATATAATCAAAGAGTCGAACATCACAGATAGAACGAACACAGGCATTCATGATCAGTTCCAAGTGCCGTGAATTTTCCTGAGAAAGGCGTTGCAGTATAAAATCGCTGTAATCGATAACTTGATGTATAAGTTTATTAAAAAACTAGAAACCCGCCTCGATTGCGGAAAAAGCACTTGTGTTAAGTGTTAACCCAGGTTTCGGCGTAGATAACTACACCTTCTTCAGAACAACAATAAAACCCACAAGTGCCTAAGAAGACCTTTGTCAATGATTAAAAGAACACCATAGCTATACATTTATAAACGTAAAAGAAAAAGAAAACACAAACAGTACATATGTACAAAGTCAAAACTTATCTTAATGGTGTACGCTCCACCTCACACCGGCCTATGTTCGATGGGCCATGACCCGCCATAAACTGCAGCTACAAACGGTCGCTCACTTAAAGCCTGACCCGCTATCTATGCACAGGCGCAAGACAAGGGAAGTTACTTGAATGCGCATGCGCATACGAATACGAGAAAGTTTATACATGGGTCGTGGCACACTAGGTGCAATCGAGGGTTTTTTTAGTTTTTTAATATGTTAACCAACGATTGCTGATGCGCTGCGATGTTGAAGGTTCTTGATGTATAAGTGTTTGTACAAGTTGCTTTTTCAGGTCAAGAGGGAAGAGTTTTTTATATTTTTGTAGGACATGGAGAGATGCTGAAGCCTTTTTGCACATTGCAGTTACGTGCTCTGCCCAATGTACACTTTCATCTATTATTACTCCTAGTTTCTGTGCTGAGGGAGAGAAGTTGATATTTGTCCGACTTATGATTAAAGACGATGGGGATTCCGGATATTTCGGGCTAATGAGCCTAGAATGACCAACCAGTACCGCTGGGATTTTGGCTGGACTGAGCCCATTTTGATAGTGTACGCAGGTCGATAATGCAATTCTCAATAGCTGTCTTCAGGTTTATTGGTTTTGCACTTAGGTACATTGGACGTTATAATCGTACACGTATATTTGCATCAGGACAAAACTGATGACACATCACTGACACTCAATGAAAAGGGTATAGGATCTAATCTCGAACGCTGGGTGACATCTGATACTACCTGTCTCTATTGCAACTTTATGGTGCCGGATATGATGCATTCCTAGCGAGACGCCAGGAATAAGTGAAAGCATTGCACTGCACTTTCCCAAAAATTTAGGTTGCTGAAATTGGAAAGTAAAATGTCGACGTCGACGGTGTCAAAAGCTTAGCTGAAGTCTCTTGTGTATCCATGGCAAAGTTCAAGTCATCTGTTACTTTTATTAAAGCATATGTTATGCTGAGATGTCTACGGAAATTAATGCGCAAGCAGATACAAAGTGGGAGAAAAAAATTGTTGCTACAACTTCTTGCACCTCTGGAGGTGTCTTACTGTGCCATCGTAACTTCAAGACATCAGAAGGAATGAAAAGTAATATCGTGGCTAAGGCTTCACATGAAACTCGATGGTGTGTTTATTTAATTTCAAACAGTGGTTGGTAGTGCTAGATCACTGTACACAACGCAAACATCGTCGCAGTGGGAACACCAACTTTGGTATAAGATAGGCTATATTTGCTACTTGTGGGTCACCTAATCATGGAAAAGTTGTAGGACAGTGTGAGGTAACGGGCGAGTTGTGGCGCCCTGAAAATATTAAGTTGGGAGTTGGCGTGGTCGCACGGGCCGCTCGATGGGCAAGGGGCTCGTCGGCGGCTGCGTGGTGCCGGAGATTGGCCGGAGCAAGAAGGGTAGCCCCGACCGCGTCGCTGGGATTTTCATGTTGACGTGGTGTCGAGGACTGTGCTTTGAGTTGTGTATGCCGGGAGTGCCAAAGATGGCGGACTTTGTGAAACCATAATAGCCGACATTTCGCAGCTCATGTAGAAATTAATAATAGCCAGAGGAATCTCGATACCTTAAAAAGAAACATGTACATTACCATTATTTGCACGACGATTCTGATGGTGTAATCAGATGTTAAATATCTTTATTATTTTAAAGTTTAGTATTTGACTGTAAATTATACACCCAGCAACGAATTTCCAAAATCTAAACGGTTCATCCGATTTTGTCGATCGACATGTCTTTAGAAAGCTATTAGTGTAAACCTAAATTGGTATAAATTACAGGCATGTAACTTGAATAGTACATGAGTTACTGGAGGTCAAAGTGGCCGATTACTATTGATTGTGTCACTCCACAGTTACACGAAAAAACGGTAGCAGCATGCTTATAAATATATTTATTCTTCTATGTCTTTGTTTATATCCGATACATACTATTCATGAAGAAATTGGTCAAATATTTACTGTGTTTTAGAAAGCACAGAGACATTAGGCTACTGGCCTACTTTTGGTCTATTCCTTTGATATATGTTTATTTGACTTGTTTATGTCTTTAATAATGTGTCTTAGAGCGTGTTTATGGTCCAGCCATAGGAATATTTATTTAATTTCAATTTATTTAAATGCAAATCCAGTATTTGGAATGTGTTTCAGTACATTTGTGAGTGTGCGTTGGCTTGGAGAAATGGCGGGAGCGCTCTAGCCAGTCACAGCACTCGTTAATGGGGACACTGTATGGAAGTGGGGGAGGAGCATCGGGTGGCACAGGACACGGGGGAGAGCTGCACGGGGAGCAGCGACGGACGGTCGCTGGAAATACTTGGAGTGTGGATCAGTTTGCGCGTGGTCGAGGGAGATAGAAATATTTCGTAGTGCCGACTTGTGCACTTGTGAGATTCCCGTGGCTTCTGCAGTGAGGACGTAGTGTGCGTTTAGAAGTGAATATCTCGCGAGCTATGTTGTTGTTCATAACTAATTACGTGAAGTAGGAATCTATTGTTTCCCTGTTTTTCAAATTATATTTTATTTAATTGTTGGACCATTGACACCAATAAGTGTTTTGCAATAATGAACGGCATTCTTAAAGGTACTTGTGCTATCGCACTCATCATTTAAAGTCGATAAAATAGTACCTTCAGATTTTATTTAATTTCAATCTTTCATTTGTAAATTTCTATGTTAGATTCAAAATTCACGACGGCCAAGTGATAGGAACCTTCGACCATGCGATTCATGTGTATATTCATATCGTATACTGTACACTCAGCAGTATCTGGCTTGTAATGCGGCAACTACGTATCCCAGCCCCTAGACAACGAAACCAGCCAAAACTTTTAACATTTCAACTCTGGAGGGTACGTAGTTGATGGCCACGTCACTAATTATTTTTGAAAGCCCGCAACAGTTAATGGATCTTGAAATCCAAATAAAGTCCTAGTATAATAGATTTTTATTTGTTCTCTGTGATGCACACAATTCACATAAAATTGACAGAGAGGAAAGTTCTCTAAAATCTCATTAGAAATTACACAAAACGACGCTGTGTGGGATACAAAATTATATGGAAGACTTTATGGAGATTTCCTCATCTGAGCAGCTCACGAATTCAGAGTTAACGAGACAAAAGATACAAAAAATTTATGATCAAACAGGCTACTCAAGTTGCGTGGCAGAACAAGTGAGTTGCGAACTGCTCAGAAAATGGATCGCGCTGCCGCAATTGTGACATATTTCCTCAAAAAAAAAAAAAAAAAAAAAATGGTTCAAATGGCTCTGAGCACTATGGGACTTAACTTCTGAGGTCATCAGTCCCCTAGAACGTAGAACTACTTAAACCTAACTAACCTAAGGACATCACACACATCCATGCCCGAGGCAAGATTCGAACCTGCGACCGTAGCGGTCGCGCGGTTCCAGACTGTAGCGCCTAGAACCGCTCGGCCATTCTGGGCGGCCTCATATTTCCTCAACACCAGCAAGGATGCACCAAATAGAACGGTAGATGGCTGCTGTAAGATGAATAGACCAGAAACTTCCTTCTTCGTCCTCCTCTCCTAACATTCAAAACAACTCCACATCGAGGGAACGAGTCAGTGCTGTTACCAATGTTAGAACCAAAATATCGCTTAGTTCACCAAAAAGAATGGGAATGCAGCAGAACCTTCCCATTTCTTGGCAGACATGTTAAGAAACCAGGGGTGGTACTGTACTGGAGCAGTGTCCCATCGATTTGTTAATCTCTTCATGCTAGCCTTGGTGGCGAGGGTAACTCATTCGATTGCATACAACAAAAATTTGGAGCAAAACCGACTGATTTTCTCACGCTACTTGGGCGCTGTCACGGCATCCCGTCCTTTGGTGTCTGCACAGAAAAGTCAAAACTGTCATGCTCAATTACTTTCTGCGGATATCAATGGTGGCACAGCAGTCCCTGCCCTCTGCAAGGACAGGCATCAGTTCAAGCCAACAGAAGCAGGGTGCAGGCTGAGTGAGTTCCCGCTTCTCCAAAACTGCTCAACTCCCTAGGGATGCTTTTCCTTACGAATGAAACTCACTGAACGCCTTCTGCTGACGAACAGTAACTAGAGACCACACTGGGAGTGCAACTTCAGAGGGAGAAAAATGTAAACTTTTTCTCTCAAGAAAACATGCACAGTACTCTCAATAGAATAACAGTGAAACAGTGGTAAAAAATGAAACAACATCGCATAGTGATGTGTGAGAGTCATGTCGCAGCTGTTTTTTTTTATGTGTATCCTAATCATCATCATTTCATCCCCATCGACGCGCAGGTCGCCGAAGTGGCGTCAAATCGAAAGACCTGCACCAGGCGAACGGTCTACCCGACGGGAGGCCCTAGCCACACGACGTTTCATTTTTTCACTTTCTGCTGCCCTTTAATTTATGTTTACATACGTTCGCTGATACAAAGGCAACGCAACACGATTTTTGAGAAGTTTGTGTTTCGTGTGCCCTGCTTACGTTCTTCATAGCAGTTTCATAGTCTTCTGCGCCAGAGACGATTTTGTGTCACAGAAGTTTTAATTTCACGATGCAAGGTAAATTAAGTTGCGTGATAAAGTGACTACTTTTTTAAGTAGATGGGTAACTGAAAAAATTTCGTCCTTTTGAATAAAGTTTCACAATATGAAGAGTCTTCCAGAAAATATTTTCTATTTACTTTTTAATTTTTAGCAAAATATCTTCCATGTCATGTTTTCTGTCACGTCTAATTGTGTACTGGATTGAAACTCTGTGGGGCGGCAGTCACAGAGAGCTTCTCTGCCCGCTAAATAAATGTTAGTTTCTCTAAGGTGGCCTTCAGTCTAACGACTGGTTTGTTGCAGCTCTCCATGGTACTCCATTCTGCGCAAACCCTTCATCTCCGGTTAACTACTGCAACATACTCTCATCTGAAACTACTTACTGTTTTCACCCCTTGGTCTCCCTATACAGATTTAACACCCTACTCTTTCTTCCACTATTGAACTGATGATTCCTTGGTGTCTTATAAATGGTCCTATCAATCAATCCGTTGTTTTACTGAAGTTGTGGCACTAATTTCTTTTCTCCCCGATACCGTATAGTACCTAATCATTAGTTACGCTATCAACCCACCTAATCTTCTGTATTCTTCTATAGCATTACATTTAGAAAGCATTCACTCTTTTATTGACAGAAACGCTTACCGCTGAAATTTCACATCCATACGAGGCTACGATTCGCACAAATACCTTTAGGAAAGATGCGCGGGGTAGCCGTCGGAGGTTCGAGTCCTCACTCGAGCATGGGTGTGTGTGTTGTTCTTCGCATAATTTAGTTCAAGTTAGAGTAGGTAGGATGTAAGCCTAGGGACCGATGACCTCAGCAGTTTGGTCCCATAGGAACTTACCATCACCACCTTCAGAAATGACTTTCTAACGCTTAAATTTTCATCCGCTGTTAAGACATTTCTCTTCTCGAGAAACGCATTTCTTTCCCTTACAAGTCCACATTTTATGTCCTCTTTCCTTCGGCTATCATCAGTTATTGTACTGCTCAAATAACAAAACTCATCTACTACTTTTAGTATCCAATGGCCTACGCTAATTCCCTCAACATCGCGTGATTTCGACTATATTCCATTGCCCTTGTTTCGCTAATGTTGATATTTTTCTCATATCCTCCTTTTAAAAGACGGCTGTTACTAGCTGAATAAATATTCTCACAGGGTGGTCTATTATGGGAGGAATACGTAAACGTGGCTTGATTCTACTAATGATTCAGCCCAAGGGTCGCCAGATGTCTCAGCAGCAATGATTAATACAAAAATAAAGGAATATATCCTATGCCTTATAAGCTGATTGGCAGGTATCTGTTATTTAATAGAAGATTTGCACCATAGAACTGTCATAAGTAACAACTTCTCTCACGTATAACTATGGCTGACGGCCTTGATTAATCTATATTCAAGGGACATGGTGTTAACTAACTACTAAAACGATATCGATGAAATTAGATTACTTCACATTTATTTCACAAAGGTATACAAGCATGGGAAAAACTAAACATGACGAACGTTTTCGTTCAAAATAAAAAGAAACACGTGAGTATTAAACTGTCTCAGTTACAAGTAATACACGTGTGATGGGACCGAAAAGTACTGGAAAACGTTACTTCCAGAGATAGTGACGGAATCGACTTTAAATGATGTAGCAGAAATAACTGCTTTACCCATGGTATTAATTAGAGGGTAGTCGTGCACCGGAATGAATACGTGAGCTGGGCAAGTTAGCTAAAAAGTCATGGTAACTCAAGATCCACTGTAATAAATACTGAATCCCGAATCACGAAGGAATTGAAATGATAAAATTAAGAAGCATTACTACGGCTGTAAAACAACACTAAGTTGATTGCAAGGTTCCTAAACCTCACACGATGCTCACCTCAGTAAATCCTAACACCACAGTGACAGCACTTACCATTCTGCTGTATTCTCGGATCTCGAACAAGCGCAGACTACTCTCCATCGAACTCGGACCATGAAAGCTGCTATTTTTCACCATCCTTGGACCAGAGATCTCTCTCCACGAACCCTGGAACTCAATGTCCTCTATTCCTTTTGTTTACTCTGCCGTCTCTCCAAAAATAATTCCGCTAAAAACCGCATCAGCCAACCAGGGCCCGTGATAACTTGTTGACCTATCATAAGAGAGAAAATTTACCAGACTCCTCTCCTCTCGTCTTATGAGCCTCAGAAAGATCCACCTACATATTAGGGGCCAAGGAGAGCTCTTGTCTCAGCATTACCCTGTGAGAAATGAGCAAATGCTCACATCTTCCCCTACCATTCAAACTATTTTTGAAAGCAACTTAGCTAAACAAAAAAGTTCTCACGGTTCTTGTAAACACATCTGGCATCGGTAAGTTTGGCGGGAGTGTAACTTTCTAGTCAATCAACTGACTGTCAACTCTCGGCTGGCACTGGCCATTGTTATTTAACACCAAACTTACTGAAAAACTCGTTTGTTACAGATATACATCTGATATGATTAGACATATGCACAATTAACACACCGAAGCAGAAACACTGACTTTGAAAGCAAAATACACATACGTCCACACGATGCCTAAATCGTACTGCTGTATGTCCATCGCTCACATTTCACTGTTCCCTTATGCTAGGCCATGGGAGTGTGTTACTGGGGCAATTGGTGGGCAAATCGTTCAGTAGGCTACTTGTAGAAGCATTTGGCAGGGTTTTGAGGCTGCGCCTCGGCATGCATGGATCGTTGACCTTTGATGACAGCGATCAACTTGGCCTCTCACGTGGTACGTCATCTATACAGTTCAGTTCAATTCAGTGCAGTTTATTGCCACGTATTTTAGACCTGTTATTTGGAAACTCTAAACAGGTCGTACATATTAAATAATCGTGATGACATACAATGTTTTACATTGTGTCTATAATAATTAGTCATATTAGCAACAACCATTGGTAATATTAATGTAGAAATAAAACAGAAGACTGAAAATAAGAATTAATTAAAAACAAGATAAAATAAAATGAATTCACTCAAGTTGCAAGTGAATAACTTCCAGCTTATGTTACTAGATATGTTATAGGCCGCCTTGGAAAAACATGAGGTTTTCTGACTACAACGATACCTGCTTCTAGACTTGTTGTTGCTACACTGTTCTACATTGTCCACAATGGCAAATGCATCTCTCAGCAATCCTTGAGTCTAAACGTACCCCATAGTATACTTTTTCTTTTTCAGTATTTCAGAGCCCAGATGGCCCTGCCCATAACCCAGCGAGTGATATCAGTGTGTCGGAATGGAGCACATCTCGACAGGCACATGTCATATGTCAGCCACCGTGTTTTCTGCGCAGTAATACCAGGAAGCTGTCTTGTCCTTGTCATCAGGTTACTCTTATCCACTAAGGGCAGAATGGACAATTCATAACCTTCATCCTCGTATCAGAAATCAGATACTGCATCTACCATCTACCATTTGAGTCTTGCATAGAGATCGCAGATAGTCTGTCATATTTGTTTTTATAGGGATGCCGAAATGAGGTTATTACATCACCGTGAGTCACGCGTACACAACTTGATGATGTGCTGTACTGGCTAATATGTTGCCGCAAATCTCGATGAGGGCCTTTCATATGTGCCATGAATCAGTCATTCTCATTTGCACATGGGTTTCGGTATTGTCCTGTTACTTTTACATCATCAGGCGCCGCTCTTATGTCAATGGCTCAGCTACTGGTGAAGGTTATCGGATCCAGTTTGAAAGGAGCAACAAACAACGCCTTCGTCTCGAGCGGAAGTTGTATGCCTGCAGAAGAGAGGTTTGTGCCCTGGCTTATTTAATCGCTGGCGCAATGGGACGACCCTCTGGGGTCGGCCGCGCAGGGAGAGAAAGACATTCTCGACTTACCCAACTGCTTTGTTCACTTCACCTGGTTATTCTTAACACAAAACAAAATTACAACCCTAATAACAAATACATAAACATATAAAAATACGAACTTCCTTATCACTGGTTTCCCCCTGCTAATTTTATAAAACAGTTGCAGTATCTAGTAATAATTATTAATTAACTTGACAAAGAAAGCCATAGGAACATTATAAATACTTAAATATTTGTGCATTAAGTGCGAATGCATTCAATGTCCGTCATTTATTGCAGTCTTATGTTACAAGTAAAATTAGCACACATCCACCACTTAAATTCGGTTCATAGCTCACACGTTCCCACAGTTGCGCTTCTGCCTGCTATCCCATGACCATCTAATACACTACAGCATGCAACGCTCCTTCTTATCCTGAAAGAATTGCCATACCATTTCCCCAGTTACGTACTTCACCTTCAGATTATGCGGTTACATTTAATTAACTACACTGTGGGGTGCCCAGACACTACGTTTCCACACTGAACTCATCAGTGGCTAAACAAAAGCATCCTGTACTTTTACTGTAAAGAACTCATATATATGTACAAAAAAACACAAAACATGGATCTCTCCAAAATATTATCGTAAGGAAAATAAAATCATCTACACGCAAACTGTTCTTTTCCTCAGGAATTTTACCCTCACTTCATTCACCTGTATTTCCACTGTCATTTGCCGTTATTTCCTGCTTTGAGGATGTTTCTTTCATTTTATGTCCCATCTACTATTATTAGTTTCCTCTCATTTTGCCATTTCGTTCCCTCATGTAACCTGTATCTTATAACTCACATTAGCACATACACATGATCTACTAACCAAAGAAACTGTCTGATCCGATCCTGATTAATACACCAACATTTCTCACATAAGAAAAAATATCTCATCCAAATCTACATCTACATGATTACTCTCCAATTCTCAATTAAGTGTCTGGCAAAGGATTCATCGACTCTTCTTCAAGTTGTTTCTCTGCCGTTCCACTCTCGAACAGCGCGCGGGAGAAACAAACACTTCGATCTTTCTGTGGCAGCTCTCCTTTCTATGTGAATGGACGCCAACAAAACATTTTCACACTCAGAGGAAAAAGTTGGTGATTGCAATTTCATGGGAAGAACCTGCCGCAATGAAAAACTCCATGTTTTAATGATTTCCACCCCAAATCTCGCATCATACTCCTGTTTCGCGACAATACAAAACGAACTGCCCTTCTTTGAGCTTTTTCAATGTCCTCCGCTGATTCTATGTGATGTGGATCCCACACCGCACAGTAGTACTCCAGAAGAGAGCATAAAACCTATTGTAAGTAATCTCTTTAGTATACCTGTTGCATTTTCTTAGTGTTCTGCCAATAAATCGTAGTCTTTGGTTTGCTTCACCCACAAAATTATCTGCGTGACCGTCCCAACTCAAGTTATTCGTTAGTGCAATCCCCTCTAAGTATTTAGTTGAATTTACAGCCTTTAGATGTGTATGATTTATCGTTTAACCGAAATTTAGCAGATTCCTTTTGGTAGTCATGTGGATGACCTCACACTTTTCATTATTTAAAGTCAATTGCCACTTTTCGTAACATACAGATATCTTGTCTAATCGTTATCAATTTGTTTTGATCACCTGATGATTTTATAAGACGGTAAATTACAGTATCATCTGCAAACAATCTAAGAGCGCTACTCAGATTGTGTCCCAAACCGTTTATGTAGATCAGGAACAGCTGAGGATTTATAGCACTTTGTTGGGGAACACCATATATTACTTCTGTTTTACTTCGAACAGTGACATTTCTGATAGGAAATCACGATTCCAAGTCGCTCAACTGAAACGATATTCCATAGACACTCAATTTGATTAGAAGTCGCTTGCGAGGCACGGTGTCAAAAGCCTACTCGAAATCTAAAATCATGGAATCAGTTTGACATCCCCTGTCAATAACACTCATTACTTCGTGAGAATAAAGAGCAAAATGTTTGTTTCACAAGAAAGATATTTTCTGAATATGTGATGTCTGTCAATAAATCATTTTCTTCGACAAACTGATGAAGTTCTAGCACAGTTTATGTTCCAAAATCCTACTGCAAATCGACATTAGCAATATGGGTCTATAATTCAGCGGACTACTCCTATCTCCTTTCTTGGGCATTAGCGTGTCTTGTGCAACTTTCCAGTCTTTAGGTACGGATCTTTCAACGAGCGATCGGTTGTATATGATTGCTAAATATGGAGCTATTGTATCAGCTTACTCTGAGAGGAACCAAATTGGCACCGTATACAACCCGGGCTGGAGGCCTGGCCTCTATAAGTTTTTTAAGCTGCTTTGCTACTTCTAAGCCACTCATGTTGACAGATATTTTCGTTCGAATTCTGGAATATTTACTTCTTCTTCTTTGGTGGAAGAATTTCGGAAAACCCTATTTAGAAACTTTGCTTCATTGGCACTGTCATCACTAACATCACCATGTGAAGGTACTGATTGTATCTTTCCACTGGTCTACTTTACATACAACAAGAATCTCTTTGGATTTTCTACCCTATATATACATCATGCTTCGTTAACTAATCTAATTTACATATACCCTCCACGTAAGTATTTACATCCGCTGCCCAAAAAAATCCCCTCCCCCCCATATGGCTCACTCTTTCTTTACTATTTTGCTCCCACAGTAGATTACTCTTATGGACAATAGCTGTACTCACACACACACACACACACACACACACACACACACACATACACACACACATTGTCTGACGTGGTGGATACCCGAATTTCTATTTTAATCTTTACTTCTATCGCTGACAACAATTCAAACACATTACCTAAAATCATCTACATTTCCTACCACCACATAAGCATAATTCATCCATTGCACTATTGAGAGTACCCGAACAACGTACTATAATTATTCATAAAACTCGTCTTCAAAAATGGTTCGAATTACCTTCTACTCACCTTACTTTCAAAACCTTATTCTGTTTCCCTATCAAAGAACCTATCTGTGAGAGGACGGTAACTACAACCCATACCTGCAGTTCAGTAATCCGTCATATTTCCGTCTGCATCGTGATTAGATCACTTATTTGATAGTGGCATACTTTACATCTCATATCACGTCCTTTAATAAACACATTACAAAGTGCCTTCTATCTGAAAGTGAAATCCCATTAATATCCCTTCATTTGAAGGTGTAAAAAAGTCAACATCTCATCAAAAGTCTACGCAGATTAGTAGGTTTCTTTGGCTTTTCGAAGCTACACTTTCCTTCCTCATTCCCTTAAGCAACTGTCGTGCTTCCTGTGCCAGAGCCCGATTCATAAAATCTTCAATAACCACTACGTTCCCCTTATATCAGGCAGGCAAAACTAATCTTTCATCACAAACTTCACCTACTTAGGCATAATCCTCTCGTTTCAGGCACTCACAATAAATTCTTCAGTAATGTTCATGATCATTTTATTTCAAGAGGGAAAGCTGTTCATACGTCATCACTTACAAAGGCACAGTCATCTCATTTCAGGTATCAGCGTTCATCACGTCTAAATCACAATAAAATCTAGAACAAGTATAGGCTCTGTGTAGCTCTTCTTCATTACTGCCCCATTATATTCACTAATTTTGATTCCAAAAATCGTCTCACAAAACAATGCATGAAGAAAAATCAACAGACTCAAATAATTCAATCACTAGAACATCATCATGGCCACCAAAAATCGCAATGTCATCCTCACTCAGAGGGAATCAATAAAACCACCAAAAATCTCAATATCATTCGCACTAAGAGGGAATGAATAAGACTACAAAATTCACATCTAACAAGCACCTCATCAATAATTACTCATCACCACTGTAGTCCGCATTGAACTACTCATGACACATAAGGAAAAAGAAAACTTCACTGAAACAGACACCCTCATCAGATCTTATTAACCAATTCTTCCCCGAGATAAAATTTCAGAAAGCAACTCAACGTGAATCTGGATATTAATTTATCCCTGAAATCTCTCAACCTTTAAAACATTCTAATCACTCACATTCAGACACAGTTACTTACAGGATGGCTAACTTCATACGACTTTCACATCAAGTATACTGATAGCAAAAGATACACACTCAAATACGTAGAACAGAATAACAACAGGAAAGAGCACTATAAACAAAATACGCAATATATGCTATTTCTGCTAGGTTACTTCTTTCTGGCCAAGCACGTGACATATACAGAAATATATGCCCCCCGAGGGTCTTTACCATGGATGATTAATCTCATAACACTTTCACGTCAAGCATATGAACAGCTAAAGGTTCACATTCTATCTACAGAGGACAGAATGAAAATACGATACAGCACAAAAAAACAAAAATGAAATATGCACCATTTCAGCTATCGATCCTAGGTTTGCCACAGCCATGATATATAAGCCATATATCCCCATGAGTGTTTTATTCATATCACAACATATTTGAAAAAGGCAGCCTCACTCAACGTTTGAGCACTTAACATCAAAATCATCTCATACAGTGGATCATTGTAGCCAAAAACAAGCAACAAATATAGCGGTTTTCGGGTTAAATACAAAAAATAGAACTACAATCTCACCCAGAGCAGAAAAATCTTAAACGCACCTAGCAACAAATTCATTTAACTCTTTTCTCTGTCACACCGTGTCACCATTTCATACACACAGCTTATCCGAACAGAAATACTAAGAAAAAAATCAACCTCTGTATCTATTCCTCTTACAAATACATATATTTAAGCTTACACAAATATCACAATCTGGAGAATTACTTAACTAATTGACAAAAAAGAATCGCCCAAAAGTTATCTATACAACCAATACAATAATGCTTCCAAAACCTATAGAGAAATGTCACTCAATGGAGATCGAAAATGATCAAAAATTACGCCATGAGGATGTCACACAACATACCTACACTATAGGCAGTCGCATGAAATACCACAAATTAAAGAAAACATAAAAGGTAAAAAACTATTTGTGTTCACCATGGCTTTGTTACTCACCTTTGTTTCCCTGTGGTTCGCCATCCTCATCCCCTCTTGTCTCCATCCTGCTATTAACCACGACATCCACACGGATCCCACCCATTGGTACATGGCGCTAGTACTATTCTATCCATGAGTTTTCGCCAGTCTTGGCTCAGTGATTCAGGCTCTTCTTCGCGAATCAAGTTGCAGATTCGGATATCATGTTCTGTGTATTATGAATCATCGCTTTCCACGTCTTGCCATTCTTTGTCATCGTCATTCTCATCATCTTCAATATGCATTTCTCTAGGTTCTCCACAGTTTACTGTGGAGACACCCCGTTCACCCACAGACCCAACTTTCTTATCAAATAAATTTCCTGAGGGTCTGTCGTCTTCATCGTCATTTAAATACTCGTAATCTTCCATATGCATTCCTCTCGGTTTTCTGTCATTGATTGTGGAAATGCCCTGTTCATTTCCTAATGGTCAACTTCTGAGACCTGGCTACATCATCCAGCATGCGCATTACTCCTGGGGTCTGCCGACCTAACTTCGATCATTTGTAGAACTACAAATCTGTTATCAATGCCTGTCTCCCTTCAATACCGATCTTCGTTCTCATAAACGTTCCAGTTTCGTCTCTCCAGGCTCTCTCCGCTACAATTATTCGCTAGTTTGTGGCGCTAGTATCTTAACAGGTGTGGCAGGAAGTCACGTAAGAGGTATTGTAGGGCGGCTGGTTAATAGGTACCTACTCGTACAAAGCTTCGCCACCTTACAAGAACCTAAAAATTATCTTTGCGGTCAGTCAGAAAGCGATGGAGAGCATATAACCATGATTTCCAGTCTGCAAGTCCACAGCATTCTTGTGCTCACTGAAAGAAAATGTTCCTACATGGTATTCACTCAGCGAGGTCAGGAACTATGACTATAAATAAAAATTTTGAGTTCTGAGTGATAGATATCTTCAGTAATAGTTCACATGCACAAACATAATGGTATTCCTGATACTAATAATAATGTCCTTATCGGAAACAGCACTGTTAGCAGTTCAGAGGCGACCTCTCTGATAAGTTCCAAATGATCTATCACCCTGACTTCTAATCATCAAAGTTAATTGCTCGCCTTAAAAACGGAAGATAATATCGCCACTTGCCACGCGGTTTTGTCAACATTGTGGGCGACGCACAAACAGTTACTTCTGCAAAATTTAAGCGATACAGGGTGGTGTACAGTCCTCGAGAGTTCACTTCCTAGTTTTACCGAAAACGCTTTAGGTAGGCGCAAAGCTCTGACGTCATCCGAGGCATGTCTTATGCCGGTGTTTGACTGACGTGGACAGATCAATAACTCAGTGTGAAGTGTCTCCTGTTACAGCCTCACTGGCCTTATTTGCATATGGCGGCAGCGGACCGCTGATGGAATATCAGCTATCAACAGCTTTTCGCACAGGTAGCAGAACCTAAATGGCCCCTTTCTCAGACACATATTAATTAACATCTCAACAATTTACAATCTTTTTAATTTTTATATGAATGGAGCGAAGTTGACTGTAGTTACTGAAAAAGTAATAGTTTGACTACATTTAAAGTTAGCCTGCTAGAATTTCTAGAACGTAACCTACAGTAGAACATGACTCTGAATTGCCTCTTTAAGTTTGTTTGAAATGATTGTTATTTACACTAAGTCTTGAAACTTGGTACAGCTGTGTTATTTCATCAATGTAATCGAGGGCTCTAATTAGAATTGTTTGTAACAAATACTTAATCTATTATCAATAGGGACGATTTTGTTTCAGATTTAGTTTTTACTAAATAACTTGAAATCTGATAGAGGTAACTTAATGGAGTCACATAGTTAATGTTATTATGTCAAACTGAGGCTGTATAAGAATTTTCATCTTTCTGAGTCTAGTATTAGCACCTTCAATTTTTCTTAAAAACGGAAATTTTGACCAAAATATTGCACTGATGAAGTTGAGACATGTAACTTTTAACTTTGACATACATTTCCACATTCTGAGTAATTTTTGTCTTTCTAGCTTATCCATTTAGCCCCACTTAGTTTTTTCTTAAAATAATATATTTAGCAAAACGTATTCATCTGATAATTCTAAGATTTAACAATTTTAACATTGATATACTGAAGCATACCCTGACGAAGTTTGGAAAAGTTAATTTAATTTTTAATTTGATTCTTAGATTATGGCGCAATACTTTGTATGCTGTGCCCAAGCACATTACGATGATGTGCCGTTAATATTAATAAACTGGGGTAAATCTGGGCAGACTCGCCCGCCTCTGTATCTCTCACAATGATACAGTGCTTGTCTTGCCCATATTCATTCTTATGAAAAAATTTATTTTTGAACGAAGTTAAATATTAGCAACAACTGATGTTACGATAGCTGACCTCTTTTAAATGAAGTGTATTTTTGAAAAATTAATTTATGATTTACAATTTTCAGTCTATACCTGAAAGAGAAACACAAAAACATTTTACTTTTCAGTACTCATTTAATGACAACCTAGTCACTGTTCTGTGTGTCATTATGAACCACTTTCACTAAAACCATTAAGGTAGAGGGTGGGATATTATTAGGTTTGGCTTCTTCACAATACTCTATTACCAAAAGGGAAAGGGGAACAATCACTGTACATGTTTGTCTCGGTGCCTTCCCCACTACAGCTTGTAGGCTGCCTTTCATGACACCTCCATGTCCCTGAGAAACAAATAACATAGCCTCAGCTTGTGTTCTCAACTTACATCTAGGGGAGAACAAAACACATACTATTTTCTATTTTCATTACGCAATTTAAATAAACAATTGAAAAGCTATCAGAAACAATTTTTCTAATTAGGCAAACTATTATTAACTTTTTCAAATGATTATTAGCACTATATTACTTAACAAAATCGAGACATTTTACTTCATTATTAAGCTTGAATCACAAACTTTGCGCTATATATATATATATATATACATATACATATACATCATAGCTATTACCCTCTGAAAGTCAACGTAGGCCTTATGGGATCAAACTGCTGTCATAGGTCCCTAAGCGTAACACTGCTTAATCTAACTTTAACTTATGCTATGGACAACACACACACCCATGCCCGAGGGAGGACTCGAACCTCCGACGGGGGGAGCCGCACGGACCATGACAAGGTGCCTTAGATCACGCGGCTACCCTGCAGGGCATATAAACTTCTTTGTTTCCACTGAAATTTTCTTAGATTTTTCTTTGGTTTTGAGTAACACTTGTAAAGTTGATGCATCAAGTTGTTCTGAAAGCGGTGCTGAAATTCAAGACAATAAAAGCGGTTTAAAAGCTGTGAGCTATCTGGGGAAGTTAACCCTGCATTACTGAGTAACTGTTTCACCAGGTATCCAGTCTAGCTTACCAAATTTCTAACCAGACTAACATTAATTATAATCTTTTAATAATCATCTTACAACAACCGGTGATATATATATAAAAAGAGAATTTAAATAAAAATAAATAAATCAGTTTATATTTAGACATTTATTTTAACATTGGTCATTGTTCCGTTAAAATTTCAGCATATTACACTTGATTCATAACTAAACTGGTGCCTTATTTAGGATTGTGAAAATGTGAGTTTGTAATCTTATGGAACACACCAAACATGGAACCAAGATTGGGAGACTGCATACAACACTGCATTCATAAAATAACACATGAAGAATGTTGAAACATATGCAAGAGGAAATTAACCACAACCAACCGATTCAATTTTCACCCAAAGAAGTTATGTTCATAGCACAATCCTGTCCATCATGAAATTACCACACACTGGTATACTAAATTCATACTAACTCTCTGTGAAATCTTCCCACAAAGAATAGCTGAGGGCTACTTTGATGATTACAGCACATGCTTCATGTGGTCAACTTGATTTACACAAAGAGTGTAACTCCACAGTAATTTTGATAATTAAAATAAATTACATCGAAACGCAATTTACAAAAGATAAACCTCGAACTGGTTACTATCGTCTTACTATTAACCTGATGGGTCAAACAATCGTGTAAGCACGTGGTACTGGTCTCACAAAGTACACCCCACATGGGTTTAACATAAAGAAAAGTTGCTATATTGAAAAATATTGTCGAGAGGAGACGTTATAATCTCACGCACATTCGCATTTCAGATTAATGATCGTAGTTAGAGTTACGTATCATCAACACATGGTTCCACTTTACTCACAAAGTAGTGACAAAGCAACTACTGGAAGATATTCTGAACTTCACACTCGAATTACACTGCATTGCAATTTAAGATATGATCAGATATTTTAGATCTAAACCTGAAATAAAGGTGGTTATATTTTCAGTTAGGCTGAACTTAAGAAATCCATTGTCCTACAGACTTAGCAGAGACGCGCTTAGCCGGAGATCTTACCACTTCAGACGCTCGCCGTGGGCAGACTGCCATGGGCCCCTACCAAGGGTGCTTCACAGATACCAACGGAAGTGACCAGAGAGGCAGCTTCCTACACCTTCATGAAAAGGGGCAGGCAGGCCCATACTAAGAATAGAAACCTCTTTGCTGTTAGAAAGCGTAGCTACTTGCTCCAACGTTAGTCCTACTGTTGTCTAGCAGACAGGCTTGTCTGCTACCATCAAGCATGCAACTAGAAATACATTTGTTCATTCATTCTTTCACACAGAAGGGAAGGAGGATGACAGTATGTTATCATATACAGTATATAAAAGAAAGCAGATGTAGGTTCCGTATGAGACTATGTGACATGAATTACATATAAAATGTGTTTTAAAGTGTAGTAGTGTGACTCATCATTCTTGATTATGTGTAAAAGTAACACGTTCCACTGCTCAGTCTCCTCCCAGATAGTCAGAAACACCACAGTAAATTTAGAAGTGGAATGTATGCAGTAAATGACAACAGCTTTAAGATATTAACATGAAAGGAATTCAACAGAGACCTTTCACACTATTTCACTAATGTTGAAACTTGTGGGGAAAGATTTTGAGTCATGCCTTCTTGTTCTGTCCAAAGCTCATTTATCAGAAATTTGATCTATTGATTGGCCATTAGTCTCTATTTCTTGAAAGATATAGTTCTTTCCACATTAGATGCGCAGAGTGGCCGTGCGGTTTAAGACGCCATGTCACGGACTGCACGGCCCCTCCTGCTGGAGGTTCGAGTCCTCCCTCAGGGATGAGTGTGTGTGTTGTTCTTAGCATAAGTTAGTTTAAGTTGCCATGCTTCATTATTACTGCCCACATACTTTCCAATGACACATTCTGTAATAACTTGAGAATCTGCTTAAGTTAATATTAAGTGGCACCGCTTAAAGTCAAACTTCCCTTGACATTTCGTTAAAAGATATGTGGCAATTAACGTCTCAATACTCCAACTGAGCAATATTAAACAAGGATGATGTATTGTTATTATACCTACACCAATTGGCATCAAAGTTTCGTACTATACTGGATTAGAAACTTTTCCAGTAGCACCTATTATTACGTTCATGACAGCTACCTCATTCTCATTAGAAATAGAATCAAAGAATGCTTGGGACAAAGCACTTGCTTAACTGACACTATCAAGAACACAACATAGTCAGTAGATTGTTTTTGTAGGTTCTGGGACACTATGACAATTTTATAAAAAATAAAAGAATCTCTCGTGACTGCATCACTCACGATTTTCTTACTTTTCACAAAATTGTCCTAAACTCCCAGAACCTACGAAAACAATCTACTATCCCTTTTACATAGTAATAATATAATATAGTAAAATAATATAATAATAACTATAATAAAAATTATTTATTTTACATACATAGGTGAATGTTATGTAATTAAATAAATTAGAGATTTATCTATTATTTTAAAAAACGATTTTTAAAAAAGACGTAATATTCTTAGCCCCAAAAATTGTCCTATTTTTGACTTCTGTGGAAAACGTGTTTTTAAAATTATGTTAAAGAATAACACAATTATTTACTTTCTGCTTTTGCAGCCATAAGATTATTATGAGTTGTTGTTTGTAAATGTTTTTTGAGATAACACTTATTTACAGTTTTACCACATTCACAAGGAACTTTAATTTTCTTACATTCTTTATATGCATAAAAATGTCCACCTGTTTGATATTTATCTTTATGAAATTCATCAATACTTTTTTTAATCGTACATTTACTACATGGTACAGCCTAAAGACTGCTTTAGCTGTTGCTTAGTGTTGTCCATTTAAATGAAATAAAATTGATTAGAAAAAATTATTTTACATTGTGAACATAAGTATATAATTAAAATTTATTATTTTACAAAGGGAAATTATATTAAAATTTTTAGTTTGTATTTTTTCTATCCTTCTTGAAATGTTTCAGAAATGCATATAAACATGAAGTTAACACTTTTATAAATTTTTTAACTTTTTTGTTCATTTATATAGCAGCAAATATTAATAATTAAAAATTTTCAGTAAGTATTCTATGTCGTGCATCTTTTTACAATACATAATGACAAAAGCAAGTGTATCATTTGGAATTTATCATTAAAAGTTGCACCATGGTTCATAGTTGTTTTCTGTGTAGTTACAACATTCTTTCTACGTGTCATATTAATTATATAAATTGGATAATTATTTACAAAACTAAATAGACTAATATCAGTATCTGATTTTAATAAAGTAATTCTTTTAAAATCTAAAAATGCATCATATGCTTTTAGAAAATTATTTGGTGGATTAATATTCCACATTTCTTGTGGTAAACATCATTTCTACCTTTGTTAAATTAAATATTCTGTGGTTTAACGTGAACAAATAATGATGAATCAACTAATTGATTATTGTACGATTTGTCTGAAATACAACAAAAACAAAATATGTCATATCAAATTCTGTAGAGTTATAGTAATTTGTAATATCTAGTTCAAAATTGTTTTTACCAGATAATCCAGCAACTTCTTCTGATTGAAGTTTATAAAAAGAAATAGGAATTTTAGGATTTTTAATAACATTTTCACGTTGTTCAAGTTCGTAATTTGGTTCATATTTAACAATAAGTACTCAAATTTCCATAGATTCTAAAATAATTTTACCTTCCTTAGGTAATGTATCTTTTACTTCAATTCCAGCATCACTTTTATCAGCCCAACGAAGAATTTGTCTCCAGAAGATGAACTATGTGTAAAAAAAATCCACCAAGTAATGATAATGGATAAAGAACTTAATTTCTTTTACTAATTATTTTTCGTGTACAAATTATATGTCCTTCTAAACTTATTTTGTCAGTAACACATGACGTTAGATGTAGCAAAACAGATGAAGAAACAAAAGGATGTTCAATTCTAGGTAAAATATTATTTCCTTTCTTTATCGTTACAAAGTAAAACAATTTAGCTACATAATTATCAATTAATTTTTTATTTGATTTTCCATCATGAGTTGGATAATCTGTTCCATCATTTCCAGTAATACTAAAATTCATATACCATTACGCATGATTTGGATTAAGCCAACCATCACCAATATTTATTTCAATTTCTGCAACTTTTTTAGGAACATTTAAATTATTTTTAATTTTCTCATTCACAGGAAGTGAGTAAAACTGATAACTTACAATTTTATTCATGACACAGTCTAAGATTGCTTTAGCTATCGCTGATTTATAAAGGAAAAACTTTATTATGATATTTCTAAAACAACTGTTACGGCAGCACCATTAAAATCAATTAAATTATCAGTTTTATCAGTTATAGTAACTTATAAATCGTTAACTGTATTAAAAATAGGAACATTTACAGGATTTTTGGTTCATAAATTATTGGTCCACCAAACTCTGCATTATGTTTAAATGAAGCAGTAATATTACTTTCTTTATGAAAACGACCATATGTTTTACATACATTCCATCAACAAGATTACAATTTATGTTTATTAATTCAAAAGGAAGTATGTTAGGAACATCTTTAGCTACAGCTTTTTCATTAGCTAAAACAACTGGATTATTAAAACCAAGTAAACTTCCAATTCTATCTTTTATATCCATATGTAATTTTACATCACTTTCAATAACAATTCTGTTAAAAAATTTCATCTGCTTTAATATGTACATGGGGCTTTTTCGAATGAATAAAGTTTTTGAAATTTTTTAATCTATATTGACCAATAGGAATTTCCATTGCTTCACCATCACGATAAAGTTTATTATTTTTTGTTGTAATATTTGGCGTTAAAAAGTTGAATAAATACCAACTAGTGAAACATTAGTGTAACTATCATATATTGGAACAGTTAATCTCTTTCTAAGTATACTAGATTTATCACTAAGTTGATAAAGGCAGCTCATTTATTACTGAAAAAATTATTAATAAATGATTAAAGTAGATTGGGAACCTAAAGTAAGAATTCCAGAAAATAAGTTAAAAAGCAAACATGGCAATATTTTACCAAATTCTATAAGATGTGCAATAATTGGACCAAGTGGATGTCGAAAAAAAACATTAATGATTGATGATTATGTTTTAGCTCCAGGTTGGTTAAATCAGAATGAAATTAAACATTTACATATTTATTCAAAATGTGTAGATCAACCAAAATATCAAGAATTTATAAAACAATGTAAAAAGTGGAAGATTAAATTAATAAACAATTGTTAGCTTTATTGAAAATAATCAAGAAGTTATTCCATTAGATGAATGTGAAAATAATTCGATTGTGGTATTGGATGATTTTATTTTAGAAAATCAAGATGCTGTAAGAAAATATTTTACTAGAGGAAGACACAAAGGTATAGATTGTTTTTATTTAGCTCAAAGTTATTCAGAAATACCAAAATAGTTCGTTAGAGATAATTTAAATTTTTTAAATATAGTTAGACTGGATGATACAAATTTAAATCATATTTATCATGAGTTTGTTAAAGGATATTTAACGTTTGATAATTTTAAAGAAATGTGTAGTAAATGTTGGAATGATGAATTTGGATTTTTCATAATTGAAATGACTAGAAAACCAAATGAAGGTAAGTTTAGAAATAAAATACAACATTTCTTAAAAACATAAACATAAAATAAAAACATTAACATTAACGTTAAACGAAAAACATAAACTTAAACGTTAATGTTAAAGATAAATGTTAAACATAAATGTAAACATAAACATAAATGTAAACATTAAAAATAAATGGTAACATAAACGTTAAACATAAACATAAACATAATTAATGTATTTTCTTCCTTAATAAATGTTAGCAAAGTATCATCAAAAAGTTGCTAGAAAAGCTAAACAAAATAGAAAGAAAGCTGAAGAATTAAAAGAACAATTTAAGCTTTGGAAAAAACAACCAAGAACAGAATATGAGAAATATAAAAAGAAAGATCGACCTGTTATTGACGCAAAAACAAGTTATCAAAGGATTAGGTGAAAATGTTTTAAAAGCAATGGAAGACAACAGAAAAGTTGAAAAATAAGTGATTCCATATCATCATCATACAGAAGATTTTGGAGACTTATCACCAATTAAACCATTAACGAATTGGTATGATTATGTTCCTAGGAAATATGATTATACATTAAGTGAATCAGAAATTCAAAATGTATTAAATAAATACCTAGAAGAAGATGAAAGCAAAAAGATAAATAAAAGTAAAAAGATAAATGAAACTAAAACGATAAATGTTAGTGAAAGAATGTTACAGTATATTAATCATAGTGATGATGAGGTATTTGGTTTGAAACCTGTTGGTTTTTTAAATATGTTGGTAAATTATCTGTTGAATTTAATGGTGATAATTTATAAATTGGTGATAAAACATATGAGGGTACACATGGATTAATGCAACTTTTAACTGAAAAACAAATTACTGTGGAAAATTTAAATAAAAAATTTAATGCTGTAGATTTATCAAACTATGCAGATATGCTATTTAATTCAGGAACATTATATTCTGATAATAATCCAAATAACATAAGATCAAGTAAACATAGTAAATATAATTACTTAATAAAAGAAATTTTTGATGTTTATTTTCCAAATTTTATAAGACAAACTATAGATTCTTCTGAACGAAGTTCTCCTGAAAAACAACAAAAAATTGGAGAAGGTTTAATTGAAAAATATACAGATAAAGCAATTGAATATGTTTGGATTAATGATGTTAGACAATTAATTGATAGATTACAAGTAATTCATGGTGAAGAACTAGCTGGAAATACGATTTATCATAATGAAAAAGTTAGTGTAGTACAAATGTTAACAAATAAATTTAGTGATTTTATAATTGAGAATCCAGAAGGAATTCTATATTTCATTAGATTTTTGAACAATCTTCCACATACAGGGCTATTACAAATGATTGAAGTGATTTCATAAATTCACTGTAGCTCCATTCATTGACATATGGTCACGACACACTACAGATATGTAGAAAAACTCATAAAGTTTTGTTCGGCTGAAGCTGCACTTCAGGTTTCTGCCGCCAGGGCGCTCGAGAGCGCAGTGAGACAAAATGGCGACATGAGCCGAGAAAGTGTATGTCGTGCTTGAAATGCACTCACATCAGTCAGTCATAACAGTGCAACAACACTTCAGGACGAAGTTCAACAAAGATCCACCAACTGCTAACTCCATTCGTCGATGGTATGCGCAGTTTAAAGCTTCTGGATGCCTCTGTAAGGGGAAATCAACAGGTCGGCGTGCAGTGAGCGAAGAAACGGTTGAACGCGTGCGGGCAAGTTTCACGCATAGCCCGCGGAAGTCGACGAATAAAGCAAGCAGGGAGCTAAACGTACCACAGCCGACAGTTTGAAAATCTTACGGAAAAGGCTAAAGCAGAAGCCTTACCGTTTACAATTGCTACAAGCCCTGACACCCGATGACAAAGTCAAACGCTTTGAATTTTCGGCGTGGTTGCATCAGCTCATGGAAGGGGATGTGTTCAGTGTGAAACTTGTTTTCAGTACTGAAGCAACATTTTTTCTTAATGGTGAAGTGAACAGACACAATGTGCGAATCTGGGCGGTAGAGAATCTCACGGTTTCAAGTTTACGGTCCCTTTTTCTCCTGCGAAAAAAGCGTTACAGGACACGTGTATCTGGACATGCTGGAAAATTGGCTCGTGCTACAACTGGAGACCGACAGCGCCGACTTTCAACAGGATGGTGCTCCACTGCACTTCCATCATGATGTTCAGCATTTCTTAAACAGGAGATTCGAAAACCGATGGATCGGTCTTGGTGGAGATCATGATCAGCAATTCATGTCATGGCCTCCACGCTCTCCCAACTTAACCCCATGTGATTTCTTTCTGTGGGGTTATGTGAAAGATTCAGTGTTTAAACCTCCTCTACCAATAAACGTGCCAGAACTGCGAGTTTGCATCAACAATGCTTTCGAATTTATTGATGGGGACATACTGCGCCGAGTGTGGGAGGAACTTGATTATCGGCTTGATGTCTGCTGGATCACTAAAGGGGCACATATCGAACATTTGTGAATGCCTAAAAACACTTTTTGAGTTTTTGTATGTGTGTGCAAAGCATTGTGAAAATATCTCAAATAATAAAGTTGTTGTAGAGCTGTGAAATCGCCTCAATCATTTGTAATAACCCTGTACATTTTGGAAAAGTGATAAATATGGAAAAGGATTAGTAAATACTTTAATTAATAAATTACCATTTTAAATGCATATTCCAGCTTATAATTATTGTGGTCCACATACAAAATTAGAAGAAAGATTAGCCAAAGGTGATGAAGGTATAAATCCATTAGATGAGGCTTGTAAAAACATGATATTGCTTATAGAGACAATAAAGAGTTAGAAAAAAGAAATATAGCTTATAAAGAACTTCAGTTAGCTGCAAAAATGAGAATGTATGTAGATGATGCTTCATTTGGTAAAAAAGTTGCAGCTACAGCAGTTAGAGGAATAATGTATGGAAAACGAAAATTGGGTATGGGAATTAATGTTGATGAAAATGGTTGGGGATTATAAACTTAAAAAATCTTTAATAAATTTTTAACTGAATAAATGAATAACTTTACAACTGATTATACTTTGTTACCTAGTAGCAAAACCAAACCAAAGTCAATTAAATGCAATTGAACCATTTTTAACAGATGTTCGGAAGAGGAAAAGGAAGTTGGTGGAAATTTTCTTATTACGTTAGGTATCCCCATTATTAAAAAAATTATTTAATATGTAACAAAAAAGAAATATGGTAAAGGATTAACGCAACATGAAGGCGGATTTTTACCATTATTATTACCTGCATTACCTTATTTAGCAACAATTGGTTCTTTAGCTGGTGGATGTGCAGCAATTGCAAATACAGTTATAAATAAGATGAAAGCTGATAAAGAATTAGTGGAACAAAAAAGACATAACTTAGAAATGGAAGAGAAAGAAGGAACTGGAATAAAGAAAAAAAAATCGGAAAAAGTAATTAATAAATATGTTAATGCATTAAGTAAATTTGATATAGAAGAACTTACTAAACAATGAAAAATTAAACGCTTTTGTGGTGTATACATGATTGATGAATTACCAAATAAGCCATTGAAAACTGAATGTGGTGTAGTAAATTAAGATAAATCTGATAATCCTGGTACACATTGTATTTGTTATTAAAAAATAAAATAGTTGCTTTTGATTCATTTGGTGGTAATATTCGAAAAACAATTAGTTAATTATTTAGGAAAAAATGAATTATATTACAATACAGAAAGAATACAGAATTTTGATGAAGTAATATGTGGACATTTATGTCTGTTTGCGAGAATTATAATTTTAATGATATTTTAGTTTTAATAAATGGACATTTTTGAAATAAGATACATTTATTTAAACAAACTGAACAAGTAGTTAATACATCTACAGTAAATTTAATAAATACTGAAAATAGTATTAAACAACTACAATCATCAATAGATTGAAAGATAACTAATGCAATTAAACAAGTTCAAAACGGATTTAATGCTTTATTTAAAGTAACTAAAGGATATACTGGTTTTAAAGGTAGAAGACTTACTAATATAAATGATCCAATTGATGCAAAAGATGTAGTTAGCAAACAATACTTAGAAAAAAATGTTACAAAACAGGAATACATGAACATTCTAATGCAATTTAATAACTATGTAACCAATACACAATTTAATGAAAAAATTAATGAGTTTCATCAAGATAAGTACAACACTTTCAAGAATTTATTTATAAAAAAGGAAGTTGAAAAAGCTTTTTCAGATTTTTTTCAAAAACAGAGTTCACACCATACTTAGAACAGTTAAGTAATCTTAAAGATAAAGTATATGATAAACAAGTAATTGAATTTACTTTTATTACAGGTGGTGAACTAAAAATTTACAATTTCGAATATGGTTTCATACTTAAAAGAATTATTATTGTTGCTAAAAATTTAAATAGAGATTTAAAGTTTGATGATTTTGATATAAAAGTAAGTGTAGCTGATAAGATACATAAAATAAATAATAATACTCAATCAATATTGGTACATAAATCAAATTTTCTAACTCTAATATTGAAAGATTCTGTTAAAACTGTTGCAATTGATGTAAAGTTAATTATATTTGGTGACATAATTTAAAATTTAAAAAGTTTGTATCTATATAAATGGAAAATCATACTTCACATGATTATCATATTTATTGTTCAAAGTGTAAAAAGTTTACTGATACACATAACCCACATAGCGTAACAACTAAAAATGATAGGCAAAGAATTGAAGGTCTTTGTACATTATGTAAAACCAAAATGAGTAAATCTATTAAAAAAATTTTGTAAGTGCTGGTGAAACTTTAAATAATAATAATGTTCGTGATAATATAATTAATGAGTTACATAAAACAATTAGAAAGAATTTTAAAAGAAAAAATGATGTTTCTTTTAGCATAGATGATTTATGGCAAGCTGATTTAGTTGAAATGGATTTTGGTAATTTAAAGGGAATTTCTAAAATAAACAAAGGTTATAATAATTTATTAACAGCAATTGACATATATTCAAAAATATGCATTTGCTGTTCCTATTACAGATAAAACAGATAAAAATATAGTAGATGCTTTTGAAAAAAAAATTTTTGGATAGTAAGTCAAATAATTTACAAACAGATAATGGTAAAAAATTCTATAAGAAAGAATTTACAGAATTAATGAAAAAATATAACATTTATCATTATTCAACTTTTTCAGGATTAAAAGCATCTGTTGTCGAACGATTTTTACAGAACACTTAAAGATAAATGTTGAAGAAATTAGCTTTACAAGGAAATTATAAAGCGATAAATTTTGTTAAAGATCTAACTGATGAATATAATAACACAAAACATACTACAATAAAAATTGAAATCAATGGAAGTTAATGGAAAAAATTAAAAATAAGTAACATTATATCTAGTCACAGACTGAAGTCTGCCTCAGCTGACGCTAATGAGTGAGCTAAATTTAAAAAAGGTGATAAAGTTAGAAATAGTAAACTTAAAGATTTTTTGAAAAAGATATACAGGTAATTGGTCAACAGAAATATTTGAAATTGAAGATGTTATTTATTCCAATCCAATTACATATAAATTGAAAGATTTAAAAGGAACTTTTTATGAACATGAACTATTGGAAACAAAATATCCAGATGTATTCATAGTTAAAAGTTTTAAAAAAGAGAGATAATAACATAACAGTTGGGTGAATAAAGATGAAGTAATTTTATAATAGTTCAGTTTGATGCAGCATTTTAATGTCATTAATCAAATATTCTTGTGTATATTTATTCAAAATATTGAAATAGTTCCTTAAATTTTCCTTCATTCCTTGATACAGATTTCATGAATTAGGATTAAAATTAAATCTTAACATTTCTCCACAATTTGGATGTCTATCTTCAATTTTACGTAGTTATTTCTGTAAATTTTTTCATTGTGTTCTAATGACATAATAGTTATATTCACATTCATCATCAAATAGTTTTAAAGGAATAGATGTTAGTCTTAAACTGTCAACAATTGTTTTAGGAACTACATGTGGTATTCAACTACTAATTTCTTCATTTCTGTTACCTATTTTTCTGAAGCAATATTAACTGTTTCTCTCAAATTTTGAGTATGATCATCTTTCATTTTAATTCTATCATCTTTAATTTTGTAATTGAATTATTTCTGTGTTTAATTTATTCAATTCTTGTAGTTGTTGTATACAATTATCTTTGTGTTTTATTTGATATTAATAAGCATCAATCATCTCTTTTCTAATCTTATATTCACCATTTTTTCTAATTGATGGTAAGACTTCTTTCGTTACCCAATCAGTAAATTTTCAGTTGCAGGCGTTTTTGATCTGAATATAATTTTGTATAGGGCTGATTCATTCATAAAAACAGTGTTTGTTTTCATAATATTAACCATTGGTGATTGACTGAGGTTTAATTCAGTATATACTTTTTTGTCTTTATTGTCTATGTTATCATAAATTGCATCACTAGGTCTTTTATATTCTAAAATTCTAGCTATGTCTGATCCTTTAAACCATAGAAAATTTTCTTCATCAATAATCATGAAGACTCGTGTATTGTTGTAAGTAAGCTATCGGTTAAACAGATATACAATCGATTGCATTTAAGAGAAATATTTTTTTTAGTTTTGCAAAAATAAATATTATGTGAAATTTTTAGTTTGTTTTATGATTAAATTAAATTAGAGTATTTAACTTTTTAATAAACATAATAAAATTATTTCTTATAAACCAAAACGAAATGCAAACTAAACTAAAAGAAACTTATGCACTATTTGAGGAACGTGAAAAACATGTTGATTGCCCTATTTGTTTAAGTGATGAAAATAATAATCAATTGGTTAAAACTAATTGCAAATATTTATTTGTGAAATATGTAGTGGTCAATTGTTAAAGGAAAATGAAAATTGTCCAGTTTGTAGAACTATTATTAAAAATAAAGAACAAACATCACTTGCCATAATAACAAACTTGATTCTTTAGCAGTAAATATTATTATATCTTTTGATCAGTCTTTTGATTCTTTACCTATAACTACAAGCCCTTTTGATCCTTTATTTCACAGAAATCGACAATTTAAAAATGAGGACTATGAATCTTATGATGATTCTTATGATTCTTATTTTTAAAACAATTTATATGGATAACTTAAAATTAAAATTTAAAAAATTATAAAAATTATTAAAATATAAAAAATTATGAAAATTATGAAAATTTTCTTTTTATAATTCTAATAAATTTTTTTCCTATATAAATAGAGCACATTCAAGTTCAACAAGTTTATTCTGTAGAAACTAAATTTTATAAATATTGTAATACAGAAAAATCAGTTGTTAATTTCATTTTACAAAAGTATACCAAAGATGGTTATAGAACTATATGCAGATAATTACAATAAAATTGAATTCCTTGTGAAAATGGAAAATGAATCTACAATGAATAATGAAGAAGTCATAACTGAAGAAAACAGAAACTGAAAAATTTGTCAAGAAATTAATGATTTAAATTGTTTTTTCATAAATCCATCTCATAATGATAAACATAACAATAAAGTACAAAATCTACTTTAGAATCTATTAAGATTAAGAAAGCTTTAACTTTAAATAATAGTCCTTTATGATTAATCATCAATCCATCTATTAAATAATTATCATTTCATTAATAAAATAATTTTTACAAATCTAATAAATTTTTTTAATAATAAATATGAGAGCAAACTAATTCATTGTTAAACGAAATAGTTAACTAATTCTTTAAACATTAATTGATTGTTTAACTAATTCTCATTTCGATTAATTATTTGTTAAATAATAATCCTATCCATCTATTTAATAATTATCATTTTATTAAAAAACATTTTTTTTATAAATCTAATAAATTTTGTTGAAGAAATATAAGAGCAAACTAATTGTTTTTTAAACTTAATAGTAAAATAAATAGTAAACTAATTCCTTAAAAGTTAATTGGTTGTTAAACTAATTCTCTTTTCGATTAAATATTTATTCAATAATAATCGTTGTCCATCTATTAAGTATTAATAATTTAGTTCCAAAAAAATTCTTATAAATCTAATTTTTTTTGTAATAAATATAAGAGCAAAGTGGAAAGATACACTGCTGTTCAACTACAGCAAAATGCTTATCGACTGCAACAATGTACTGTTGTAAGACTTCGTGAATTTTGTAGAATGATTTACGAGGATATTGAAGTTTCTGTAAAGCTGCTTTAATTAGATTTATTATTAGTAATTGGTCAATTATTATTAGTAATCATCTAAATAATGTTAGAAATAATATGCCTGTAGTAAGTGAAAATAATATAAATATTGTTAAAAATAATAATACATCTTAAGTAAGTGAAAAATATAAAAATTATTACCTGAAGTAAGTAAAAAATATAAAAATATCTTTAATATTTATAGACCTGAAGAAGTCAGTGATGATCAAACAAATATTGTTAAAAATAATAAAGCTGAACATAGTGAAAATCTTTGGAAAAGTTACCACTTTATGATATTTATGATGTTTTTATAATTAAAGAAGATGAGCCACCAAAAGGAATATTTCCATTTTCCACAAATATTATTCAGAAACCGAGAGAGAGAAAAACAATTACAAATTACCTAGTTGAAAAGGCGTTTGGAAACAGATTACAAACTATAAATTTATGAAATAATATGGATATACTTAATCCTAAACATTTGTTAAAAGCAGTAAAAACAAACATTTTTAAGATTGTTAAATACTATTTGAAAGAACATCATTGTGTAAAGAAATAATATTAATTTATATTGTCAATAAAATCAACAAACAGCAGAAACAAATGAAAAAGTTGAAGAATTTGGAGAACAATCATCAAACTATACTATTTTAACAACAAAATATTTTAATAAAAAATTCAAATATGGTAAAAGACATATTTTAGAAAAAAATATCTAATTTTCAAGCACAAGGACCAGGATGGTGATTAAATAGGATTATTGGTTTACAGCTAGCACTTAACAAATATGTTGCACTAAGGTAATCATCTTATACTGATTTACCAGATAATATTAAAAATAAAAAAGCTTGTGTTAATGTCAAAAATAATGATGAGAAGTGTTTTTATGGTCTATAAAGCAGGTTTGTTTCCTGTAGATGAACATCCAGAAAGAATAACTAAATATAACAATGTTGGTCTTGATCTTTATAACAAAAACTCGAAAATATTGAATTTCCTGTATTAGTTGATCATATTCCAAAAATAGAAAATATAATTAATGTATCTATGAATTTTTATTCATTTGATGATGAAGATGAAAGTTATGAAGTGTATCCATTAAAAATAACAAAAGCTAAAAAGGAAAATGTTGTAAATCTACTTTATTTCAAGAAAGATGATTATTCACATTACTGTATATAAAAAATTTATCTAGACTCGTATCAAGTCAAATTACTATACAAGAAACAGTAAAATTTATTTGCAACATATGGTTGCTGCATTTTAATAGTAAATAATAATTAGATGAACACACAAAAAATTGTTAACTAATAAACCATTCAAAGTTGAAATGCCAGTTGAAGGAGAATTTATATATTTTCAAAATTATCGATTTACACGAAAAGTTCCATTTGTTATTGATGTCGATTTTGGAAGTTTACTTTTAAAAATGGAGAATTGTGAACCAAATCCTGAAAAACCATATACAATGAAATATCAAAAACATGAACCAAGCGGATTTTGTTACTATATTAAATATATGTGTGGAAATTACAAAGATCCTGTTGTTTGTAGAGGAGCAAATTGTCATACAGAATTTATGGAATGTATAAAACAAGAAGTTGAAGAAATTGGAAGAAATATTCTGTAACTGAAGAAATGAAACCACTTGATCTTGATGAATATAAAATGTATCTTAAATCTACAGTTTGTACACTATGTAAATGTCCTCATACAAAAAGGAATTAAAAAGTATGTCATCATGATCATTTAACTAGAAAATATATTGCTCCATTAAGTAATTTGTGTAATTTAAAACTACAATAACCTGATTTTGTACTTATTTATTTACATAACATATCTGGTTGTGATTCACATCTTTTTGTAAAAGAACTTGGTTATGATAATAAAGAAATAGAATTAATACCAAACAATGAGAATAAATATATTACTTGTAGTAAATATACGTAAACTTTAAAAATGAGATTTGTTGATACATTCAGATTTACAGCTTCCTCACTTGATAATCTTTCATCAAATTTAAAGAAAAAGCAGTTAAAAAATATTAAAAAGTATGTTCCTCCAGAATTATTTAATGTAGTAATTAGAAAAGGTGTTTAACCATATGATTACATGGATGCTAGGAAAAAATTTGAAGAATCACAGTTACCAGCAAAAGATAAATTTAATAGTGAGTTAAAAGATTGTGACATGAGTGATGAAGATTATGAACATGCAAAATTAGTTTGGGAAAAGTTCAATATTAAAAATCTTAGTGAATATCATGATTTATATCTTAATTTGATGTATTATTGTTAAGTGATTTTTTTAAAAAATTTTAGAAAAATATGTATACAAACATAATTTAGATCTTTCTCGGTATTTTACAGCACCAGCTTTATCTTGGGATGTAATGTTAAAAATTACTATCCAAAAACTTGAATTACTATATGATTATGATATGCTTCTAATGGTTGAAAAAGGAATAAGAGGTGAAATTTCACAATGTTGTAAAAGATATGTAAAAGCAAATAATAAATATTTAAAAGATTATAATAAAAAAGAAATATCAAATCATATAATGTATCTAGACGCAAATAATTTATATGGTTATGCTATGAACCAATATTTAACATATGGCCGATTTAAATGGGAAGAACCAAATAATTTTATTTGTACAAAAATAAGTAAAATCTCAAACAATAGTCAAGATGGATATATATTTGAAGTAGATCTAGAATATCCAAAAGAATAACATGATTTACATGAGGATTTACCTCTAGCTCCAGAATCAAAACTTGTTCCAGGTACAAATGAAAGTAAATGAATAACTACTTTAGATAAAAAGTGTAATTATGTAGTACATTATAGAAATATTAAACAATATTTAACTTTAGGAATGAAACTTACAAAAATTCATAAAATTTTAAAATTTTAACAATCTGGTTGGTTAAAGAAGGATATAGACCTAAACACACAGTTAAGAACTAAAGCTACAGATAAATTTGAAAAAGATTTCTGTAAATTTATGAATAATTCTGTATTTGGTTATACACTGGAGAATATATGAAACAGAGAAAATATAAAATTAGTTTCAAATAGTAGAATATGTCATAAACTTGTAGCTAAACCATACTTTAAACATAGAACTATATTTGTTGAAAATCTAGCTGCTATTATGATGAATAAAACTAAAATAATATTTAATAAACCTATTTATGTTGGATTAAGTATACTTGATTTATCTAAACAATTAATTTATGATTTTCACTACAGAGTTATGAAACCTAAATATGGAGAAAATACTGAATTATATTATCAAGATACAGATAATTATATTTACAATATTAAAACAGAAGATTTCTATGAAGATATGAAATCGATGATTGATAATTTTGATACAAGTGATTATCCAACAGATATATGGTATTCCACAAGTAAACAAGAAAGTTGTTGGTAAAATGAAAGATGAATGTAATGGAAAAATAATGGAAGATTTTTGTGGTTTAAGAGCAGAAATATATGCTTATAAAGTTTCTTTCTAGAGAACTCTTTAACTGATTCACGACCTGGAGAAGACTTTTCAGCACTCCAAAACTCTCTCAAAACAGCGTTTTAGTCGTATTTGCTATGTGAACAGTACTCATTAAGAAATGCAGTTTTAAATTAAGAAAGAGTTTTGCATCCAATCATTATGTCAGTTGACCATCGCAAAACATTTTGCGACAAATGACTTCTTATGAAAGAAATTTTCTCTCGCTCTGACCATGCATTTGGTAAAACATACTCAAAATCATTCCAGAACTCTAATGGGAGATTTTGTTTGTCTGGATACAAACATAAAAATTGACGACATCCAATGAAAATGGCGTCAAGTGAAACAACATGCTGCATAGTAGTATTACAAGAGCTACCAGCGGTTGCTCTACTTTCTGTGTTAGCAATACTATTATTTAGTTCCTCTACATGTAGTTCTACTGCTTCTACTCTGCCACAAAAAATTCTTAGCATCATCCTCACATAGTTTCACACATTCAGATTTCACTTTCTTAACATTCTTTTGGCAAGCATTTACTTTATTATTTACTTGCACGTATCGATTAGAGCAAAGTTTGGATTTATTGCCTATACTTTCAGACAACATCCCTTCCACAAGCTTGTCTGCGACTTTGAGATCCTTGCAAACTTCATCAGTTTCAGTTTTGAAAATACTACGCAATTTAGTTAGCTGCTGTCCTACTTTGACTCATAGATCACGGTGGTTAGAATTAATTTTGTAATTTAAAGCTACTCAGTTTTGGGATCATTTAATCGTTCAGTTCCTTACTACTACATTCATTCTTACTGTCTAGTAGTTACTACTTAACTGTATATTCCATCTTATTGTTCAGTTCTTTATGATGCAATTCAAGTTTAGAAAACAGTAATTGCATCCTATTTGTTGCCTCTACCTTGCCACTTGATATTTCCATCCTTTTTTAAAGGAGTTTCTAGCACATCCTGACCTGGCTGAATTTCAGAAATATTGAACTCAGTTTCATTATTTGATAACTCTATTAATTCTACTTTTTCCTTTATGACCTCAACTTCAATTACCTCATCATCAGAAATTGATTCTAACTTTGCAGTAACATTGAAATTTACACCTGGTTCTACTAAAGACCAATCTTCTTCAGATTTTGGATTCATTACTTTGACTGACCCATTCTCCTTAATTTCACTTTCTAATTCTGAGGATTCATTATCAGAGACTAATTGCATCTTATGTTTCCATAATTCTTATCATTAGGTCCATTTTTAATAGACTGTTAGAAGCAGTTAACAAATACTTTAAATATTCTTGATTTAATTGCTTGGCCTCGATGAGTGATGCCGTTGCAGAATACCAGCAAACGTGATACGATGAATTGCAATGTAATACAGACATCAGCAGCTATGGCAGTGCGGATGGCGATGGGCAACACCTACCGCTTTGGCTCCTCATGGGGGGGGGGGGGAGGATAGCGGTGAGCAAGTGCAGTAGCTTCCAGGTAACTTGCAGGTCCACACAGCTATGTGATTGCACCGTAAAGCCATTTTCTTACCTCGTTCCGTAACATTAAGTTATACCGTGGCTAACAATCTGAATTTAGCTTCCACACACTGGAGCAACACTGTCCTCGAACTGGTTTCAGCATATTTCACTTCTTGCAAAAATCGTAGTGGGAGACCAAGGCATGTATATACGAAACAGTTTTGGAAGGATGTAGGTTGCAGTTATTACTTGAAGATACAGAAGCTTGCACAGGATACTGTAGCATGAAGAGCTGCATCAAACCAGTCTCTGGACTGAAGACCACAACAAAAGAGTTAGCTTAGTGGAGTCACGTAGTTCATGTTTCAGTATCAAACTGCGGCTACATACAGATTTTCATCTTTTTGAGTTCAATTTGTAATACCTTCACGTTTTTGTAAAGACGCCGATTTTGACCAAAATAATGCACCATCGAACTTGAGACTTGTACCTTTTAATTGTGACATACATTTTTCGATTCTGTACAAATTTGGCTTTCTAACTTAATAATTTAGCCCCACTTATTTTATCTTAAAGTAATGTATTTAGTAAAACTTATTCATGTGACCATTCTAAGATTTAACAATTTTGGCATTACACTAAACTCTCGCTAATATGCCTCTCAGTAGTCCAGCCCCTCAGTAATCCGGCACACTTCCAGCATCTAGTCTTTCAACCTGAAATGATGCCTACAATAATGAAATTTCGCTTGCAACAATGTTGTTACTTAATTACAATATTCAGCATCCCTGTACACTTTGAATTTGTAATTTTCTTTGCTGATCATTATCATGGTTGCTAAAGGGAAACACGCTATGCTAGACCTCAAGCAGAAACTCGAAATTAGATATAAACTGATCTGAGGTTCTTACTGGCAACAGCGGCGGACGAGCAACTATTTATGACCAAACTTCAGCAGAAAAGAGGTAATCATAAGTTCACAGGAAAGTTACGATGAAACTGATGAAGAGGACGTAGGAGGAGAGAACTTAAGTATACCCCAAACTGCTGGTACTGAAGCTGGAGACGTCTTTCTGGAGTACATTATGCAACAATCAGAATCATGGCAGGACCTATGAAACACTTGTAAAGCTGTTGTGTGATAAAGCATACTATGTATCATCATGGTGACAACTAAAACATTGGGACATGTTTCATAGAAAACGTCGAGTGATACTAATATGCATGTACACACTCAAGGACTAAGTTTTCTGCAAAAATGAATGAATCTTTTGATTCGATAAAGTGTTAACACTAAATTTTAGACACTCTCAACTACATAGCACTTCCGCTAATCAGACACCCATAGTGCGAGGAATGGCCAGTTTAACAAGAGTCTAGTGTAATATACTGAAGCATACACTGACAAAGTTTGGAAAAGTTAATTTAATTTTTAGTTTCATTCTTAGATTATTGTGCAATACTTTGTGTGCTACTCACAGACGAGTTACGATTACGTGGCGCTAGTAACAGTGAACTGGGTTAAGACTCAGCCACTTGCTTGTCTCTGTATCTCTCACAATGATACAGAGTTTGTTTCGCCACAGTACGAACCCATTTTCATGTAATTTGAAACTCGTACCTGTGCCATAACCGACGCTGAAAAAATGCTTGGGATGTCACAGGTTGTGTGATGATTACTTTCTTTAATGACGTGTTTAGATTTATACATCAGATTAAGGGGGGTAGGACGTCAAACGATCCGACTTGGAGCAGGAGAGGCACCACAGGACATTTTATTTTCTTCCGTCTATACTTTTACAAATAAATTCATAAAACTTTGTCAGCATGACCAGGAAGGATTCAGGATTCACACTCATGGCAGTGGAAGTGCAAAAACATAACAAAATAAATTTTTTTTAGATATGAAATTTCACCATTTTTTCACTTACTGTTGGCTGCATTTGTTGCTGTAGGTACATTTTTCTTCACAAGTAAGAGAGATTCTTTGATGAATTTTGCACAGCATACAAACCATACTTACAGGTGTATGAAACTCTAGAATTTTCCAAATATATTAAAAACTGTGGGAAAAATTGAGATAATTAACTACAAAATTAGATTTTTTTCTAAACATAAAGTTTAAAACGTAACAGCTCATTCATTTTTTCATAAATGAAATAGATTCTAGAGTTTCAGACACCTGTAAGTATGATTTGTATGCTGTTAAAAATTCTTCGAACAGTCTCTCTTACTTATGAAGAAAAGTGTAGCTATAGCAACAAATGCAGCCAATAGTAAGTGAAAAAATGATGAAATTTCACATATAAAAAAATTATTTTGTTATGTTTTTGAACTTCCGTTGCAACGAGTGTGAATCCTGAATCCTTCGTGGTCATGCTGACAAAGTTTTATGAATTTACCTGTAAAAGTATAGACAGTGGAAATTAAAATGTTCTGTGGTGCCTTTCCTGCTCCAAGTCGGCCTGTTTGATGTCATACCCCCGTTAACAAACGTTAAGGTGAACACATCATACGTAGGTATGGGGTCATGTATCTTATAGGTTCAAATGGCTCTGAGCACTATGGGACTCAACATCTTAGGTCATAAGTCCCCTAGAACTTAGAACTACTTAAACCTAACTAACCTAAGGACATCACACACATCCATGCCCGAGGCAGGATTCGAACCTGCGACCGTAGCAGTCCCGCGGTTCCGGACTGCAGCGCCAGAACCGCGAGACCACCGCGGCCGGCCATGTATCTTATACAGAAGACAATGAGAAACTAGTTGCATTGTATCACGGATTGGATACATGGTTCTGTACTTACATTACACATGTTAACCTTAACCTGCATTAATCCAATGGATAGATCAAGGCACATCATTAAAGAAAGTAGGCACCTCACAACCTGTGATGTCCATGTAATTTTTATGCTGTCGATTTTAGCACAGATACAACCTTGCAAGGTCGCCATTATGTCGACTTCACGCATCCAAATAATAGCGTTGGTGTCACCCATCAAATCTATCATATCTGCTTGTCCTTTGAGCCTGTTGTATGGGCTCCTACTGTATCCTTCACTACATAGCAGCAGTTTGTTATAACGGTTCAGACCATGTTGGTCATTTTGCACCATTTTGCATCATCTTTAGATCTCCTATACCTTAGACATACATGTAGTACATTGATACAAACCCTGATTAGCTCAGTGGGGCTGTATGGGCTGTACAGAAACTGATTCTTCTGAACAATATGTTCAAAGAATCTTGCTGGACTCGAGAATCTTGACGGTTGGTAATTCAGTAACGTGATGATGTCGTGTTTAGTGCGGTACATACTACATATCCACACAATTGGTCCCATTCGATATGCCAGTTCTTGTTTTAAATAACTGCATACAGATTCGGTTCTATACAGAATAGGCCAGATTGGAGGCAGCGAATAATGGAATTGCTCTGACTATGCTCTGGGAAGGATAACATCTGAGGAATTATGGAAAACTTTGAACTTCCATATCGCTGAGCAATGCTTATAATTGAAGTTGTCTATTTCTTGTTGCTGCGAAATTCCTTGCATATTGCTGCTGCTTTTTGTGCTCTTTATGAGTGTGTACATTTCTGGTCCACGCTCCCATTTGTTTTCCTGTCTAGAATCATCGAATCTACCCCAAACCACTATCGTTTTCCCTGCATTAGTAGCTTCCATGGCTGTGGTATAATCTTATTTCTACCTCTGTCACATGATCATGAATTTCACTTGTCAGCATGAGTAGCCACCAATTAACTTCGCGTTGCTGATCTTTGAAAGGTAACAAAGAGTTTACTTCAGTACTATCGGCCACCGCAAAATGTGCCATACCACATCACCTTTTCTCGTCAACTACTAACGCCTTCACACTCTTGGATAACTTATCTACCTCAACTTTTAGAGTTATATTTTTTTCCATTGGTTCTTAATGTTAAAAATTCTAATTTATTTACCACACCCTATTTGGAAGTACTATAGACTGTAATCTGTGCCTTATCTTTTATATATTGCGCTCCTAGTGCTCCAATATCTTGCTGCAATGTCTGCTCATGCTCTTTAACCCTTCCTCAAAATGTAATCTGTTCCACTAATAGTGCCATCATCTTACCTCGCTCTGTCACGTTGAGGGTTACTGTGGCTAACATTCCGAATTTAGATTCCACACTCGCGGGAAACACTGTCCTCGCGGTGGTTTCAGCATATTTCACTTCGGTGTCCTGTTAGTGCCTACCTAGTTCCCTGTTTTGTACCGGTCACTTTCACAGTTCAGTTTCCCTGCCGATTAAAACCGAATGTGGGGCGGCGGGTTAACAGGCATCTATAAACCTTCCCTGTCGTACAAGAGCCTGAATACTGTTTTTGCGGTCAGCCAGAAAGTGATGGGGAACCATAAGTAAAAATTTAAGTTCTAACGGTTAGATGTATTCAGTAAAAGTCCACATGCACAAGCATAATTATATTCATGATAATAATAATAATATCCCTATCGGAAACAGCACTATTAGCAGTTCAGAGGTGACCTATACGATAAGTTTCAAGTAAAATGATCTAGCTCCAAAGTTAATTGCTCGCCTTAAAAGTGGAAAATAATCTCGCCACTTGCCACGCGATTTTGTCAACATTACGGGCGGCACATAAACAGTTACTTCCGCAAAATCTAAGCGATCCAGGATGGTGTACAGTACTCGCGAGTTCACTTCCTAGTTTCTTCGGAAACGCTTTAGGTAAATACCTAGCTCTGACGTCATCCGAGGAACGGTGTATGCCGGCGTTTGACTGAAGTGGACAGATCGGTAGCTGGTTGCAAAGAATCCCCTCTTACTGCCTCACTGGCTGTGTTTACAGAGTGACAATCATTGAACTATATGAGAAAAACGTAAATTAGTTAAAACTGCAGCGTGCACACACTTTATTCAACATGTAAACGTCACTAGGGATATTCGGATTTAAGTTAGGACATGACGTGTTGGATATGTTCAGCATCATTGGCGATGATATGGCGCAGACGAAGAGCAAAATTCTGATTAACCCGCTGAAGTATCGAAACATCGATGCTGTCGATGACCTCCTGAATGGCTGTTTTCAACTCAGCAATAATTTTGGTGTTACTGCTGTAGATCTTGTCTTTAATATAGCCCCAAGAAAACGAATCGCATGCGTTCATATCAGGAGAACATGGCGGCCAGTCGAGGTCCATGCCAGTGGCCTCTGGGTACCCCAGAGCCAGAATGCAGACCCCAAAGTGCTCTCCTGCTTCGATGGGTCGAGCCCCGTCTTGCATGAAGCACATTTTGTCGAAAGCAGGATCACTTTCGATAATGGGGATGAAATCATCTTTCAAGACCTTCACGTACCGTTCGGTAGTCACCGTGCCATCAAGGAATATCGCACCGATTATTCCGTGACTGGCTATTGCACACCACTCAGTCACTTATTGAGGGCGAAGATACTTCTCGATCGCGAAATGCCGATTCTCTGTCGGCCAAATGAGCCAATTTTGTTTATTCACGATCCCATACAAATGAAAGTGGGATTCATCGCTAAACCAAACCATAGTAAATCCCATCATGCCCCGTGGCCAAACGTTCAGTTCGAACATCCTAGCACAAACCGATCAGAAGTTACGACGACTTTATTTCACATCGTGTAATAATTGTCACCCTCTATATATGGGCCCAGCAGACCGCTGAATGGAACATTTGCTATCGACCGCTCTTGCCACAGATAGCAGCATGTAAATAGCCTCTTTGTCACACATATACGAGGGTTGTCCAGAAAGTAAATTCCGATCGGTCGCGAAATGGAAACAATAGTGAAAACCAGAAACGTTTTATTTGCAACAGTTAGGTACACCTTTAACCTACTTCTCTACATAGTCGCCGCTCCAGCTTCGAGTTTCGTCGTTGTGTTTTATCAACTATCCAGTATCCTCGTCATAGAAAGCAGCCACCTGTGCTTTCGGCCAGTTATCTACACTGGTCTGCAGCTCGCTGTCTGTGGAAAATTTTTGTCTTTGTAGCCAGCGGTTTTTTGAGCAGAGATGAGGCTCAGGGGGAGCCAATTACGGACTGTATTGTGGGTGATCAAACACTTCTCATCGGAAAGGCTGCAGGAGCGTCTTCATTGCGGCCGAGAATTGGCATGAAGAAGGAACTGCTCGGCAGTTGTATTATGTGAGCTGCATCACAGAGGCGAAATCTCTAACCAGGCCCTCGTACTTGGCGGGAGACGCTCTTCCCTACGCATCTTTATATGCTCACTGTTCACTCAAAACTGAAAAGAGCAACGCGACGTGATACTAGAGACACTGCCCAACACATCTGTGTAAAGCTTTACCGGATTTTCCCAGTGGTTTCCATTTCAGGACCGTTCGGAACTTACTCTCTGGATAACCCACGTATTAATTAATATCTCTGTTGTATACCAGTTTACAATCTTCTTAACTTTTATTGGAATGGAGTGAAGTTGGCTTTAGTTACTGAAAAAGTCTTAGCTTTACTGCATTTAAACTTAGCCATATAGAATTTTTAAAAATGTTCAAATGTGTGTGAAATATTATGGGACTTAACTGCTAAGGTCATCAGTCCCTAAGTTTACACACTACTTTAACTTAAATTATCCTAAGGACAAACACACACACACCCATGACCGAGGGAGGACTCGAATCTCCACCGGGACCAGCCGCACAGTCCATGACTGCAGCGACTCAGACCGCTCGGCTAATCCCACGCGGCTAGAATTTTTAGAGCGGTATCAATAGCCTCTTTAAGCTTCCTTGTAATGATTGTTATTTACATTAAAGTCTTGAAACTTCATACACCTATGTTATTTCATCAGTTTAATCAAGAGCTGTAATTAGAACTTTTTATAGCAGATACCAATATACTTACTCTATTAAGAATAGGAACGATTTCGTTCCAGCTTTAGGTTTTCGTAAGAAACTTAAAAACTATTAAAGGTAGCTTCCTCCTCCCATGAACCATGGACCTTACCATTGGTGAGGAGGCTTGCATAGCAGTACTGTAATTGCAGCCACAACGGAGGGGTGTCTGTTGAGAGGCCAGGCAAGCGTGTGGTTCCTGAAGAGGCAGAGGCAAAGTCTGGATGATTGACTGATCTGCTTTGTAACATTAACCAAAACTGCCCAGCTGTGCTTGTATTGCGAACGGCTGAAAGCAAGGGGATACTACAGCGGTAATTTTTCCTGAGGACATGCAGCTTTACTGTTTGGTTAAATGATGATGACGTCCTCTTGGGTAAAATATTCTGGAAATAAAATAGTCCCTCATTCGGATCTCTGGGTGGGGATTACGCAGAAGGACGTCGTTAGCAGGCAAAAGAAAAGTGGCGTTCTTTAGATCAGAGCGTGGAATGTCAGGTCCTTTAATTGGGCAGGTAATTTAGAAAATTTAAAAAGGTAAATGGATAGGCTGAAGTTAGATATAGTGGGAATTAGTGAAGTTTGGTGGCAGGAAGAACAAGGCTTCTGGTCAGGTGAATACAAGGTTATAAATACAAAATCAAACTGCGGTAATGTGGGAGTAGGTTTAATAACGAATTAAAAATATAGGAGTGCTGCCAAGCAACCACGAACAGCATAGTGAACGAATTATTGTAGCCAAGATAGACAAGAAGCCCATGTCTACCACAGTAGTATATGTTTATATGTCAACTATCTGCGCAGATGATGAAGAGATTGAAGAAATGTATCATGAGATAAAAGAAATTATTCAGCCAGTGAAGGGAGATGAAAATTTAATAGTCATGGGGAAGTGGAATTCGATAATAGTCAAAGGAAGAGAAGAGAAAATAGTAGGTGAGTATGGAATAGGGGTAAGGAATGAAAGAGGAAGCCGGCTGGTAGAATTCTGCACAAAGCATAACTGAAACGTAGCTAACATTTGGTTTAAGAATCATGAAAGAAGGTTGTATACATGGAATGTTTCAGATAGATAATATAATGGTAAGACAGAGATATAGGAACCAGGTTTTAAGTTGTAAGACATTTCCAGGGGCAGATGTGGACTCTGAACACAATCAATTGTTTATGAACTGTAGATTAGAACATAAGAAACAGCAAAAAGGTGGGAATTTAAGGAGATGGGATTTGAACAAACTGAGAGAACCAGAGGTTGTAGAGAGTTTCAGAGGGAGCATTATTGAACGATTGACAAAAACGGGGTAGCTTTCATAGTTCAAATAGTGTAGACAGCACCAGATCAAGTAGATAAAAAGACGAGGGGTTGTAGAAATCCTTGGTTAACAGAAGAAATATTGTATTTAATTGATGAAAGGAGAAAATATCAAAACGCAGTAAATGAAACAGGCAAAAAGGAATACAAACGTCTCAAAAATGAGATTGACAGGAAGCGCAATGTGGCTAAGCACGGATGGCTAGAGGACAAATGTAAGGATGTAGAGGCACATATCACTAGGGTTAAGATAGATACTGCCTACAGGAAAATTAAAGAGACCTTTGGGGAAAAGTGAACTACTTGTATGAATATCAAGAGATCAGATGGAAAACCATGTCTAAGCAAAGACGGGAAAGCAGAAAGGTGGAAGGAGTATGTAGAGGGTGCATACAAGGGCGATGTACTTGACGGAAATATTATGGAAATGGAAGGAGACGTAGATGAAGATGAAATGGGCGTATGATACTTCGAGGAAAATTTGATAGATCACTGAAATACCTAAATCTAAACAAGCCCCTGTGAGTAGATAACATTCCAATAGAACTACTGGTAGCCTTGGGAGAGCCAGCTATGACAAAACTCTTCTATCTGGTGAGCAACATGTATGAGACAGACGAAATATCATCAGACTTTAAGAAGAATACAATAATTCCAATCCCAAAGAAAGCAGGTGCTGACAGATGTGAAAGATACAAAATTGTTAAGGCTTTCGTGGTCACTTGTTGACAAACTGCCTATGGGCTTCTGTCTCGGGTTCTTCGGCCGACGTTCATCTAATGATTTTTCTGACGTTTCGCCAGCACGAGTGGCTGGCATTGTCAAAGCTTCACCCTCCATTGCCGGTGGTGAACTGGAGCCGAGCTCGCGGGCGCAGACTATATGTACCTGGCGCGCCAGCGTCCGAGGGCTTCTCCGCGGTCATTTCCGGTGCGGTTGTCCTCTTGCTACCTGCGACGGTCGTTCAATGCAGTACGGGACGCCAGGATCCGTTGACCTTAAGGATTTCCTCTTTCTTGTTCCAACTGATCACGTGTTTTTGTATTTCCACAGCTTCTCTGAACAAGCGCGTGTGATAGTGCTTCTCTACAGCCAGAACTTCCGTGTGGGCGAATTTTATTACGTGGTCGGTCTCATTCAGTGCGTGCTCTGCCACGGCCGATTTCTCCACCTGCTCCAACCTGCAATGTCGCTTATGCTCTTTGATCCTGGTGTTGATGGATCGTCCAGTCATTCCGACATAAACTTTTCCGCATGTGCATGGTATACGGTATATTCCCGACATTGCAAGTGGGTCTCTTTTCTCCTTCGCCGATCTAAGACACTCTTTGATCTTCCTTGTCGGTTTGAAAATCGTCTTTACGCCATGTTTGCGCAATATAAGGCCGATTCTGTCCGTCACTCTGGGAATGTATGGCAGAAAGGCCGTACCCGACATTTCTTTTTCTGGTTCCTTACTTCACCGAGTGTTTCCCTCTGTTACACTTCTACTATAATTTTTGAAGTACCCATTGCTCCTCAGGACAGTTTCCAGGTGTTGCATTTCTCGTTTGAGGTGTTGCGGCTCACATATTCGTCCTGCTCTCGTTACGAGCGTACTAATCATGCCTCTTTTCTGGCTCGGGTGGTGGTTTGACAGTTTGTGCAGGTATCGGTCCGTGTGTGTCTGTTTTCGATACACGCTGTGTCCCAGGTTTTCGCCGTCCCTTGTGACCAGCACATCTAGAAATGGCAGTTTCTTGTCCTTTTGTACTTCCATGGTAAATGTTATGTTGGCATGGAGGCTGTTCAAGTGTCTTAGGAAGTCACCGAGCTGTTCTTCACCATGGCTCCACACCACGAAAGTATCATCGACGTACCTGTACCACACCTTACTACAGGCACTGGACTCGGCGACTTGCAAACCGGCAATGGAGGGTGAAGCTTTGACAATGCCAGCCACTCGTGCTGGCGAAACGTCAGAAAAATCATTAGATGAACGTCGGCCGAAGAACCCGAGACAGAAGCCAATAGGCAGTTTGTCAGATGTGAAAGATACCGAACTATCGGTTTAGTAAGTCGTGGTTGCAAGATACTAATAGGAAATATTTACAGACGAATGGAAAAACTGTAATAACCGATCTCAGGGAAGATCAGTTAGGAGTCCGTTAACATAGACATGTTGCAACACGTGAGGAAATACTGACCCTTCGATTTATCTTAGAAGATACGGTAACGAAAGGCAAACCTAAGTTCCTAGCATTTGTAGACTTCTGGAGTGTAGCCATGTGTGGAAGTGAAACATGGATGATAACTAGTTTAGACAAGAAGAGAATAGTAGCTTTTGAAATATGATACTACAGAAGAATTCTAAGGATTAGATGGGTAGAGCACTAACTAATGAGGTGCTACTGAATACAACTGTGGAGAAGAGAAATTTATGGCACAAAGAAAAAGAGATCAGTTGCTGGGATACGTTCTGAGGCATCAAGAGATCACCAGTTTAGCATTGGAGGGAAGTGCAGAGTCTAAAATTCCTAGAGGGAGACCAAGACATGAATACACTAAACAGATTCAGAAGGATGTAGATTGCAGTAATTACTCGGAGATAACGAAGCTTCCACAGGATGTAGCATCGAGAGCTGCATCAAACCAGTTTCTGGACTGAAGACCACAACAATAAAATAGTTAGCTTAGTGGAGTCATGCAGTTCATGTTTCTGTATCAAACTGAGGCTACTTAAAAATTTTAATCTTTCTGAGTTTAATTTTCAGTACCTTCAAGTTTATGTAATGACGCCGACTTTGCCCTCCGGTGTGGCTGTGCGGTTCTAGGCGCTTCAGTCTGGAACCGCGTGACCGCTACGGTCGCAGGTTCGAATCCTGCCTCGGACATGGATGTGTGTGATTTCCCTAGGTTAGCTAGGTTTAAGAAGTTCTAAGTTCTAGTGGACTGATGACCACAGATGTTAAGTCCCGTAGTACTCAGAGCCGTTTGAACCATTTTTGAAGCTGACTTTGACGAAAATAATGAGCTGTCCAAGTTGAGACTTGTAACTTTTAATTGTGACACACATTTGCACATTCTGAACAATTATTGCCTTTCTAGCTTAGTTATTTAGCCCCACTTATTTTTTCTTAAAGTAATATATTTACTAAAACTTATTCATGATATCATTCTAAGATTTAACAATTTTAACACTAATATACTGAAGCATACCCTGACCAAGCTTTGAAAAGTTAATTTCATTCTTAGGTTATGGTGCAATACTTTGTGTGCTACTAACAATCGCGTTACGATGACGTGGCGCTAGTAGACGTGAACTGGGTTGAGACCCAACATACTTGCTTGCCTCTGTATCTCTCACAATGATACAGCGTTTGTTTCGCCAAGGTACGAACTCATTTTCATGTAATTTGAAGCTCGTACCTGTGCCATAATCGAGGCTGAAAAAATGCATGGGATGTCACAGGTTGTGTGATGACTGCTCTCTTTAATGATGTGTTTCGATTTATATATCAGATAAACCGAGGTTAAGCGGAACACATCATGCATAGGTATGGGTTCATGTATTCTATACAGACGACAAAGTGAAACTAGTCGTATTGTACCATGGATTGGATACATGGTTCTGTACTTATATATGACATGTTTACCTTGACCTCGATTAATCTGATATATAAATCAAAGCACATCATTGAAGAAAGTAGGCACCTCACAATCTGTGATGTCCAGGTAATTTTTATACAGTCGATTATAGCACTGATACATCATCCAAGCTCATCACTAGTGGACTTCACACATTCGAACAACAGGATTGGTGTCACCCATCAAGTCCATCATATCTGCGTGTCCTTTGAGCCTATTGCATGGGGTCCAACTGTATCCTTCAATACATAGCAGCACTTCGTTATATATAAATTTTGCATGTTGGTCTTTTCACACTATGTTTCTTGATGTGTCGTAATGTAGTTTCTGAAATGGGCTATTAAGTGGTTCAACATAATCTTTACATCTCCTATTTAAAATAATGTACCTGTGATGTACATGTAGTTTGGTGATGCAAATCCTGATTAGCTCAGTGGGACTGTATGGATCGTGAGGAAACTGATTCTTCTGAACCATGTGCTCAAAGAATCTTGCTGGACTCGAGAATCTTGACTGGTGGTAATTCAGTAACGTGCTTATAATCGAAGTTGTCTATTCCTTGTCACTGGATCTACCTAATGACACTATCCTTTGCCCTGCAGTAGTAGCTTGCTTGGCTGTGTCTAGTCTTATTTCCACTTCTGTCACATGATCAAGAATTTCACTTGTCACCCAGAGTGGCCACCAATTAATTTCGTGTTACTCTTCTTTTAAATGTAACAAGGAGTGTACCTCAGTAGTATTGGATACTGTAAAGTGTGCCATCCCTTTCCTGCCTTCACACTCTCGGCTAACTTATCTTCCTCCACTTTTAGAGTTAAATTATTCGCACCGGTTCTACATGTGAAGTATTCTAATTTATCACATTCTTTTTGGAAGTACTGTGGACTGTAATTTGTGCGTTATCTTTTATATATTGCACTAATACTGCTCCAATATCTTGCTGCAGTGTCTGCGCATGCACTTTAACCTTTCCTCAGAATGTAATCTGTTCTACTTCTATGGTTCAAACCTTTTCTTGACCCTTGTAAATTTTGCATCTTGTTCAGTTTGGCTACTGAAAGCTAAGAATTTGGAACCACTCATCCAGATCATTACAGAAGTAGATAGAAAATAGTTCATACCAACACACATTTTGTGTGTGCCCCTTTCTGTGCACAGTTAAGTGCATTACGTACAATCTCATTTTTATTTTGATAAATATAAGATAAAAATCTAATTTTCGAACACAAAATACGTCAAAAAAATATAAATTTTAACCAAATATAAAAAATTTAAAAATATGAGAAATCAGTAACTTTAACTGAATATGAAAATGATCAAAACTCAGTTAAACATAATTTGCAAGTGAATGAACAACCCTAACATGGAAAAATAATATATACAGGTTTTTCATATTTACTTTTTCATATTTAAATTTATCATTTTTGTTTCTTTTTTCTTTTTACTTTTTTTGTGGATGATTTTCTATATACAACCAATTGAGTTCCAAACCAGTTTCAAGCACACCTTGTTTATTTCGACAAAGATAAAATAAGAAACTAAATTTCATGAGCAACTGTCAATAAAACTCAAAAAAATCAAAATTTGAGCTGAATATACAAAGAAATTTTAAAAACCTGACAATTATTAATGTATGGATGTCAGTATATCACAAATTTTTAACTGTGTTAAAAAACCACATACAAGAAAAAAATTTAAACCGTTCACATTAAATTTTAACATGGGTTTTCACTTCTTTCAGTTTTCCTATACAATTTTTTCTAAAGAAATGAAAGCTGACAAATGTAAGATATGTTAAAATTATAAGACCGAGAAATCATTTGGTTAGTTTACTGCACAGAATAATACAAAATGTGCATATAGAACAAAGTGAAGAACATGTTCAAACAAATATCATAAAAATATATAATAAAAGTAAGGCTTTTTGTGTAAGTGGAAAACATGTTACTAAATATCATTATACAGAACGTTTAAGATGAATTCGAAGTGAAGAACATTCATAAATATTATTATCAGTGGGATAAATTAAATATGTTGAGTCCTATTTAGCTGACATAAATTTAAAAAATGTATAAATTGTTATGAAATTAAAGATTTAAATAGTTTTTATAAGACTCCAACAACTGTAAACAGTTAGTCAAATAAATGTTAAAAATCTATCATAGGATATGACAAAAACAAGAAACTTGCTTCTACACAACTGATTGCTTTTAATGTTTTAGAAGAATTACAAAACTGTAATTTTCAATATATTTTGAAAGAAACATCATAAGTGTTTTTGATAAACCTACAAAAATGTTAATTCTCACATATACATTTTACATTGAGAGTTATTATACAAAAGTTTTTTTAAATGTTATTGATGTTATGAGTTTCAAAGAAGATTATGAACGTACGGGAAACATCTTTGGAATAAAAGAACATATAACTGATTTAGTTTTTAATGAAAAATATAAAGATACTGGATGTGAATTTTATAAAAATTAAAATATAAAAAAATACAATGAAACACAAATTGCATAATAACCATATGGTAATGTATCTCTTTGTTGTCCTAAGACATATCTTTTAAAATCTTGAAGAATCAACTATTTTCTAATTTCAGTTGAATAACACTCACAATCAGCGTTAATAACAAATGGAACTTTTTGACTAAATGTATAATTTTTAAATACTGTTTATTCACCTTTTTCTGGTAATTCTACTTTTACTGGCTTATTAACTAACGTATTATATGGGTGATTTTTCTTTATTATAAAAGTGTAATGATCATATATGACAAACAAATTTCCATTCTTACATTTTAAGGTTAAAAGGGAAACAAGTCTAAATAATTCTTTCACGCAACAGTAGTGCAAATTCTTTCCTTGTATGAAATATAATAAAGCAATTTGTTTTCTGCCTTCTTTAAATTTTCTTGTATATAATTGACATAATTGACTTTTTTATCAAAAGAAAAAGCATTTGTAGCCAGATAAATTTTGGTCTTAAATACGAAATATCATCAATCTTAATTGATAATTAAGAATCTTTAAGTTTTTGGACAGTATTGAGTGTAAGGTTTTTATACTTAATAAATGTGAATTTTTATGTAAGGGTATAGTGCACACTGCATATCCCACAGAAAATATTTTTGATCATTATTTTTAACGACAATACAAACTTTCTTTTCCTTCATTTTTCTGGTTTTTCGTTGTAAGATGTACCTCTTAATGGAACAAAACTGCTTATTGCTAATTGTATTCAGTTATTAGTGTTTAATATCTAACCAGAACTATGACCATGAGAAAAAGTTACTCTTTGTGAAAATGTTTTGCTTCACAGTCATATAACTTTTATTTATATCTTTCTCTAGATAAATCTTAAAATTTTGACTGTGATGTACATAATCATGTACACCACAATTTGTTTTCATTTTGTATTCATAAGATAAATAAAAAATTTCCCCTAACCAAATTCATTACTTTAAGTGTCACTGCATGTAAGAAGTGATTAGGCTCTGTTGATTGTTTGAAATCTTTCTTTTAATACTTTTTCATCTACATAGTAATTAACTGTCACTGTAGACAGTTTGTTTCAAAAATTTCTTCGTTTTTTTCAATATTATATAAGATAATGGTTTGCTGACTTTCCAGTCTTATTAAATGTCTAATTCTAAATATAATTAATTATATTTATTTAATTGATAATATAGCTTCAAATTTCTTAATTTATGAAAACCACAAATCTCATTTACAGTGTTGTTCCTACTAAGGAAGTTACGAGATTCAGTTACATTTGTCATATTAGTGAAACCAAGATCGAAATACTTATTATGTTTAAATCCTTTCAATTGTAATTTAACAATCACCCCTTTGAGAAACTGAAACACAGATTCATAAATTTGTTTATTACATCTTTTTGGCAAAATAATTTTTAATTCGTTATTAAGTTCTAAACAAATATTTTATTATATCTAGCATTTAAATATTGGTGGCTAGTAGTATGATGTAAAAAATTAATTCAAACTCACTAATTTCTTAATACAATATAGAATTGTTCCTGTTGGTGACCATCTAAAAATGGTTCCATTTATGTACAGAAAAAATATCTCAGAATTGGAGAACTGTGTGTCTTGCCAATTATTTTATCAATAATAAATCCATTTCTAAATTTACTGATACAATTGCTCCATTAAGGATTGTCAAATTATTGTATTCATCAGTAATATTTAATACAAAATCTTGAATGCATTTGTCATAAATTGGAGCAATTAAAGGAAATTTAGGTTCATAAACTATAGGAAAACTGAATTCAAAATTAAGTTTAAAAGAAGCAATATATTAGTTTCTTGGTGAAAATATTTGTCTTGTTGTAAAAACATTCCATCATCCAAATTAAAATTTATATTTACTAATTCAAAATGCATAATTTTTGCTAAATTAGTAGCAACATTTTGCGATAATTGCATCATTAAGGCCTAAAATATTTCCAATACTATATCTGTATATTATTTATCATCAAACTCAGTGATAAAATCACAAAAAATTTTGTCTTCCTTAATGTGAATATTTGGTTACTTTGTGTGAATACATTTTTATCATGTTTCTAAATTACTTTGAGGAATAGGTAATTGTAATAGTTTCTCCATCACTATATAAATTATTATCTTAGATGTAATATTTGGAGTTAAGAAAGTTGTCTAAAAACTACTGCAAAATACTTGTGTGAATATCCCTCATAAGAACTAATATTCATTTTTTTAATTTTAAATTACTTTTTAAATGAAATAGAAGACTCCATATAAATCAAATTTTATTTAGGTAAAGGAGTCACTGAACTGATGGGAAACCAAAAATAACAACTCCAGAAAATGAATTGAAAAATGGATATGGTAAGCTTTCATTGAATTCTAACTATGTGCAATTATAGGAACTGGTCATAGCCAAAAAGCAACATTAATGATCGATAGTTATGTATTAACTTCTGAAGGGTAAAACTGGGTTCAAATTAATCATATATTCTAAATCTTTAGATCAACCAAAATACTCATAGTTAAAAAAAGATGTGACGAAATTAAAATAACCATGACACAAAATTGCTATTTTTTTTCTAAATCATGGGGAATATCAGAGGAATGTGAACATAATTTAGTTGTTGAATTTGATTATTTTACTCTTGAAAATCGAAATATAATTAAAATATTTGGGTACAGGAAAAGATAAAGGAACAGGCTATTTTTATTTACCCAAACATATACAAAAATACCAAAACAATTATAATATTTTAAATATTGCTACAGAAGATTCAGTCATATATATCATGACTTTGCCAGTGGCAATTTAAATTTTAAGTTTTTTAAAAACTGTATGCTAAATGTTGGAATAACGATACAATTCGATTTATTACAATACATATGAGCACATAACCTAATGAAGTGAAATATAGATATTTAATAAAAGATTTTTAACAACATAAGCAAAAAACTTGAACATCTTTAACATGTAACTTTAAAAAATAAATGATAAATATGTTTTATCTTCCTTAAAAGTTCAAGAAATATTACCATGAAAATGTTACAAATGTTAATGAAATAGAAAGGTAAAAGAACAATTGAGAGAGGTGTTTAAAAAATGGAAAAACTACATATAACTGCACATGAAAAGTAAAAAAAGGCAGTAACCTTTTATTGATATAAGTGAAAAACTTGGTGATAATGTATTAAAACGATTGAAGAAAATAGGACAGTTGCCAAAAATGGTTCCTTGTCATTAACATCAACATTAGTTACAGGAATTTGATGTTATAGCAACATTCAATCAACATGATAGAGATCATACTTTAAATGAATCAAAAACAGTTAGTTGAATAAATATGAAAAGGAGGTTATAGATAAATAGTTGAAAGAAGATGAACAACCATTGTATATTAAACAAATTAGAGTAAGTGAAATAATGCTAGTGTGTACCAACAGTAATGAAGATACAGTTTTTAAAATATGATGTAATGGTACATTCAAATTTGGTGACAAATTACCAATAAAATTTCATGATGATAAACTGACAGTTGGTGATAGAACTTATGAAGATGAAAATGGGTTAATAAATCCATTCACTAAGAAACAAATTACTTTGGATGATATGAACAATACGTTTTTTGCTGTAGATTTATCAAATTGTAAAGATATATTACATTGTGATAATAAACAAAATGAAATGAAATCAAGTAAATAGTAAGTAGATATTTGATGAAAGAGATATCGACGTTTATTATTCAAAAAATTACCAGCAGAATTAGATTTAGATTAATGTTTAGATGACAAAATTGGTTAAAAATTCTATTAAAAATTTACAGAAAAGCCAATCAAATAGATTTGGCCTGAATGGTGTCTGTCAATAAATCGATGAATTAGCAGTAATTCATGAAGAAGAATTAGATGGAAATGAAAATTATTATAATGAAATAACTGGAATAACAAAAATTGAACGAATAAATATAACCAAAGTAGGCACGATTGTCTTATCAGGATTGCCGCGATCATTCTTTGAATAAAAATACGGCATTTCAGTTTTTGATCGCTATTTTTTATATTCAATGACCGGTTTCAGGCTAGCTGCCCATCTTCTGATCTGTTAGATAAAGTTAAAAAGATAATTAACAAGTGAGATATAGTTGATGATAGAACTATCTTAGTTTACAAATAGAAATTTTGGAATGTATGAAATGCCTACATAGCATATATTGCAGTTACAGTGTAACTGCTGTTTCTGAAGAAGAGGTTGGTTGGTTGGTTGGTTGGTATTTGGGGGAGGAGACCAGACAGCGAGGTCATCGGTCTCATCGGATTAGGGGCGGATGGGGAAGGAAGTCGGCCGTGCCCTTTGAAAGGAACCATCCCAGCATTTGCCTGGAGCGATTTAGGGAAATCACTGAAAACCTAAATCAGGATGGCCGGACGCGGGATTGAACTGTCGTGCTCCCAAATGCGAGTCCAGTGTGTCTGAAGAAGAGAAATTTGTTAACATCGAGTATAGATTTAAGTGTCAGGAAGTCATTTCTGAAAGTATTTGTATGGAGTGTAGCCATGTATGGAAGTGAAACATGGACGATAAATAGATTGGACAAGAAGAGAATAGAAGCTTTCGAAATGTGGTGCTACAGAAGAATCCTGAAGATTAGATGCGTAGATCACATAACTAATGACGAAGTATTGAATAGGATGGGGAGAAGAGAAGTTTGTGGCACAACTTGAAGAGAAGAAGGGATCGGTTGGTAGGACATGTTCTGAGGCATCAAGGGATCACCAATTTAGTATTGGAGGGCAGCATGGAGGGTAAAAATCGTAGAGGGAGACCAAGAGATGAATACACTAAGCAGATTCAGAAGGATGTAGGTTGCAGTAGGTACTGGGAGATGAAGAAGCTTGCACAGGATAGAGTAGCATGGAGAGCTTCATCAAACTAGTCTCAGGACTGAAGACCACAACAACAACAACTACAACAACAACAGAGTAACCTGTCAGTACAGAACTATTCGTTCGCTGTCGTAACCATAGTAATTTTTAATCTGTTAAAACCTTATATCACAGTTTGGAGGAACTTGATTGGTAAAAGTAAAAAGTGCCCTCTAGAGAGTTGTGCATATGGTAATCCTACATAGGTAGGAATGATCATCAGAATAGAATAAGAAAAATCAGAGCTCGAACAGGAAGGTTTAAGTGTTCGTTTTTCCTGCTCGCTGTTTGGGAGTGGAATGATAGAGAGATAGTATGATTGTGGTTCGATGAGCCCTCTGCCAAGAACTTCAATGTGAATTGCAGAGAAGTCATGTAGATGTAGGTGTAGATGTAGAGATGTACTAAGATGTTAATTTTTCACCATTCATATTAATGTTGGATATACTAATTAATAATAAGACAATTTATAAAGAAATAACATATGAATAATCTTTTTTTGTATTATTTGTTATTATTGTGTTATTTGATGTTGTCAAACAAATAACACAAAAACTGAATTTGATTGATTTGGTGGAAATGTATCAAAAGAAATATTTATTTATTTGGGAAAAGTTATTTATATTATAATGTTGGTGGAATATAATATTTTGATCAATACATTTATGGTTATTTATATTTGTTTGTGTTAAACTATTATCAGAGAATTATGAATTGCAGGATACTTTAAATTTATAAATTAACAGTTTTGGGATTAAAATAGAAAAATATACAAACACTTAGAAATAGTCTTAGAATAAAAAATTCATAGAAAAAAGAATAAATATTAATAAGAGAAAATAAGAAAAGCGATATATCAAAAATGGAGAATTTAATTAAACAAACTCAGAATTATTAAAACTATTTTTTCTAACAAGTGAGAATTTCATTTCTCTTAATAGTAGATGAGTAGTAGATGTGAATGATCCAGTTAATGGTTATTATGCTGCTACTAAACAGGCTTAGAAAGACATTACAAAATTTTTAAAAAATCTTACTATAAGAAAGATAAATTATGATCATGACATGAAAGATTATCATAAAAATATAAATAATATCAATGTAACCGCTAATTATGTTTTAGACAAATTTAATAGAGTAAAAGAAAGAATTGTCATAAATAAATAACCGAATTTTCAATGATAACTGGTAATTAACATAAGATACATAATTTCATATATGTATCTACCCCTTTAAACTGTTATTTTACTGGTAGAAATATGATTAAATATTTATCTTTTTTTGATTTTGATGTTAAGTATGTTTCATAATCTTTACAAAAGAACTACTAAAAACAGAACAATAAAAATACAGCATAATTCAAATATTCTACATGTAAAATAAAATATAATTTTTAAACTGTTCCAGTAGGTTCGAAAATAATTTTGTTTCTTAAATTTTGTCTTATAGAAATGAATAACTTTAGCCACCTGTCAGACAGTCTTAATTGTTGTCTGAAATGTAAAAGATTTGTTGGCATGTTCAGCAGAACAACAACAAAAAATATAAGACAAACAATGGAAAGAATTGGTTTAATCCGTAAATCTAATGAAAGTAAATTTCTTAAAAAATTGGTGATTGTAATATTTGTGAGGAAATAGTTAATGACTTACATAAACTGATGAGAAGCAATTCTATAAGAAGAAATGTTATTCCTTTTGGTATTGATGATATATAGCAAGCAGTTTTAGCCAAAACGATTTATGGTAGCTTAAAAGGAATTTCAAATATAAGTGAAGAATATAAATATTTATTAACCACAGTTGGTGTTTTTCAGAACATTTTTGGGCTTTTCCAATTAATATAAAAGTAGATAAAAAATTTTAATGGAAAAATGGAAAAAACTTATGCAATGGTAATGGATTCTATAACAAAGATCTTCAAGATCTTACCAAAAAATATAGATAACCATTATGCAACTTTTACTGAATTAAAAGCATCTGTTGTTGAAAGACTTAATAGAACATCAAAAGTAAAAGTGTGTGAAAATTTAACTTACTGGGACTTATATGGATTGATTTAGTTTCTAATTTAATTGATGAATATAATAATTCAAAACATCAACATTAAAAATGAAGCCAATAGTTCTGACGACAGAAAATTAAGAAACTTTATTGCAAAGTACCTATGTAAAAAAAATTTATGATACAAAGTCTAAATAGGTAAGCATATGTTAAATAGGTAAGCATATCTAAATTAAAAAAAAATTTTTAAAAGTGCTGCACAACTGTTCAGTAGAAATTTTCGAAACTGAAAAAAATTGTTTATTGCAGCTTGATGATTTATTAATTCAAAACCAAGTATAAGGGTATGTTTATTATCAAGAGCTACAAAAAACAAATTATCTAGATTTCTATTTTGTCGAAAATTTCATGAAAAAGAAAGATGGTAAAGTTTTTATTGAGAGCTTTTTTGATTATCCTCATATTAGTTCCTCATAAAAAATATTGTAATATAATTTTTAATAAATTTTAATCTTTATAAATGAACAAAATTAAAGGGTATCAATTTTATTCTTCTCCAGTTACAGAGAGAATTAAAAATAATAATTCCTAGTAAAGGTATAGGAATCGACAATAAAATTGGTGACGGTTGTGTTTATCATAATTATGCTCATTTATGTATGATTTTAAAAATTTCGACTGATGGTTAAAATTATCCTAAATATTACAGCTAATTTAATAAACAATTTATTGATCATCAAAATACAATATTATGTAACTTTGTAACATCAAAGACGGAAATAAAATTTTGTCAACAATGGAAGATCCTATATTTATTAACTTTCCCTTAGTCCCTTTCTGATGAAATTTGTATGAAAGTAACAAACTTTACAATGATAAAATAATAAGAAAAGATACTTTAGTACTTTATCCATTACAAATATTAAATAGCTTTTTAAACATTACTAATAAGGAATGTGGTAAGGAGGTATAACTGTTATTTTCACTTCTAGTTCAAGTTGAAATGATACTATTCTTAAATGGTCAGATAAAAATGATGCTGGAATCTAAATAAAAGATACATTACCAGTAAAGGAAAAATTGTTATTGAAAATATGGAAATTAGAGTACCTATTGTTAAACATGATGCCAATTGTGAACTTCAATTACAAAAAGACAGATTAATTTAAATCCTAAAATGCCAATATCTTTGTTTGAATTTCAAAGTATAGAAGTCGTTCGATTGAGTAATATAACTAATTTTGTAACTTATATAACAAATTATTATTATTCAGGAGAAATTGATAGGCCTTGTATTATTTTTGTTGTTTTTAAAAGGTAAACAACTAGTGGATTCTTCATTATTTGATAATGTTCAATTACAGAATTTTTATTTAAGAAAACGCAAGAATAGAATTTATCTCAAGAAATGTGGAATTTAGAACCACCAAACAATTATTTGAAAACCTTTGATTTATTTTGTGTAACACAATTAAAAGGATATACTGATATAAATCCATAAATTTATTTACAATTATACTCTTTTTATTATGAATGCGACTTGTAGAAAAAATATTGATTGATACAAAAAACGATTTTGAAATTGTGTGCTCATTTTAATGACGAAATTCCCAATGATTCTTTAGCTCATACACTTTTTATGAAAAAAAAACAGTTTAACCTATGATACTCAAAATAGAACACCAATTGAAAACATTTATTTTTTGTATGTTTCAATCAGAATCAGTCTCTTCATCTTCAGAACATAATAAAAATCAATGTTCTGTATGAATTCAATTTTCAAATTCTTCATATTTACAAAATAATGAACACCTATGCTCTATAAAAATTCAGTCCTCAAATTCCTTTTTTAAAATTTCTGTTTAATTTTGGTTTATATATATGTATATACCATTCTCCAATCTCCATAATCGTATCATAATATTTCTCACATAATATCCTGATATTTTTTTGATACTTGGAAACATGATGCCAGTATACATAGTTTTAAATTCATTAATGCAATTTTCTGATAATTGTTGAGTCAAAGAAATAATAAGCCAATATATGTTATCATTAAATTCTTCAATAAAATCTTGACGTGTTTGATATTGTGAAATACAAATTCAATTTACTTTATCTTTCAGTACTTTTATAAAGTTTTCAGATATTTTAATAAACAAATAGTAGTTCGTTCTAATGCTTATTTTTTTGGAATATAATCAACAACAGAAATAAGAAATATTTAATGTTTTACATAAGAATTATTTAAATGCTTAAATTCCAAATTTTTATATATATATCAATGTATAAGGTCGTTATTAAAATTGAATAAAATGAAATTATAATGATTAACGATTTTTTCAATATGATTGGATTTATTAACTTTAGAACATCCTTTTGTTTTTAAATCTTTTGCTCTGTACTTTAATACATTTATTTTGCTAAATCCTACATTTATACAAAAAAATTATCAGAAGAAATAAACTGACAAGTGTGTTAAATTTTTTAAATTATTCACAAATTAATTAAATTTTTTCATATGTGCGGTTTTTAATTTATTTAAAAATTTGTGATTAATTCATTTTAATTAATTTTCATATTTACTTAAAATTTCATTTCCTAATTGTCTACTTTTTATAGTTAGTTAATATTTTTATTTTTATTGTTGTTTATTTATTTCCTTCTCAATTTAATTTTTGTCAAAATAAAAATGATGTGCTTGAAATTTATTCAGAAATCAGTTGATTGTAGACAGAAAATCGGTCCACACAAAAATGTGTGCACAACTTGCTTTTATATCTACTTGCAGATCTCTTCAGTTTTATTAATAACTTTGTTACCCACTGTACTGCCTTTTTCTAGCCAATGCACTAATGTCATTTCGTATTTACATCCTCATATTTGGTTTTTTCATGTATTTGTTTTGTTTAACTTCTCAATTTGTCTATGTAATTCTTGGCTTTGTTTTTTAATTTTACCACTTAAATCTTGGCTTTGTTTATCCATTTCCCCACTTAGTTTGCTAAAGGAGTCTAGGAACCACTCTAGCCTGATAATTACCATGGATTATTTTTTGTTCTCACACATTTGCATATATGAGAAATCAGAATTTTGTGGAATCTCTTGTTTGCAACCAGTATCAATCGTCGTACAATCACTATGTGTTTCAGCTTCCCCACTAACATTCACAGTAGCTTGTAACTGGACAAGGAATCTGTTTCTTGTGTGTTGTTTCCATCAACTAACCAGACATACACATTTGCTAGTACATCTACCTCTTAGTCATAAGCACCTCACTCTTATGATTATACTGATCCTTCTGCAAGATAATACGTCACTTGGCTCAAACTAATCTTAGATTGGTGAGAGTGATGTGGAGTCAGCACGTCGCAATTCCATCCATTGTCAGCCTTCTTGAACTGGGAGCCACTACCTCTCATTAAAGTAGCTCCTCAGTTTGCATCATGAGGCTGAGATTACCCCATTCCTTACACCTACTAAGGAACAATGCCTGACAGCATAGGGAAAATAACCCAGATACTTTGCGTAGCAGCCAGACACACTGTCCACTTAGCAGCAGAGAAGGGCCCTATCCGAAATGCTGCCAGAGAATAACTGCAGAAATATAAACTTTGAAACTTGCTTTAAATGTTCAGAGATGTAAAATTCTGCATTTCACAAGAAAATCATAAAATGTAGTATTCGACCACTGCAATATTCATGAGTCAACTGGAGTCAGTCAAATCATATAAATACCAGTCTGTAACAATTTGTAGGGATACAAAATGGAATGGTTGCATAGGCTCAGTCGCAGGTAAAGCAAATGGCAGGCTTCAGTGTACTAATAGGAGGCCAGGAAAATGCAGCCAGTCTGCAAAGGAGATAAGTCAGAAAACACTCATGTGAGCCACCCTGGAATATTGCTTAAGTGTGTAGAAACTGAGGCAGTTAGGACCCATTCTACTGTTGCTCAAGTGTCTAGAAGCAGATGCTGAACTTACAAAAACAAGAAGAACGGAAGGAAGATTAGTGCTTAACGTCCTATCGGCAATGATATCATTAGCAATCGATCACAAGCTCGGATTGAGGAAGGATGGGGAAGGAAATTAGCTGTGTCTTTTCTAAGAAACCATCACGGCATTTACATTAGGCAGTTTACAGAAAATATGGAAAACCTAAATGAGGAGGCTACATGCGGACATCCTCCATAATGCAAAGCCAGCGTGCTTTCCACTGCTCTACCTCACTAGGTTTACACAGTGGCGTAAAATAAGTTTCACATGCTGTGTCACTGCCAAGTAACATAGCTCAATGAAACTGGAAATATACATAGAAAGAATTAGTGTAACTTAGTACTGTACATTACAGTACAATACAGGACAGGTAACTGAAGGTAATTGAAAGGAAAATGCAATGAGATGAACAGATATTACAATTTTATTTTGTCACAATAATTACGCTGAAGTCACCGAAATTTGTGATGATCCGCTGGTCATTACAAAAGGTGAGACATGGTTTGTGATAGGGTTTGGGATCACCACAGACAGCAATAGATTCTTTGCAGAGTGTGCTAGAATGCTGGCCACAGTATTGGTAAGACGTTCTTGTGGTAGGGCGCTCAATTCCTCCTGCAGCGTGGTTGACAGCTGCTTGATAGTCGCTGCCACCTGTTTATGTGTTGCAATACGTCTCCCCAACGCATCCTTCAAGTTCTCGATGAGTTTTAAGTCAGTGGAACAGCCAGCAAGTGTATTCGCCGACTGTCCTCTCCTTGCAAAGAGTCCACAAGCTTTGTTGTTCGATGTGGTCACACACTGTCACCCATAAAAATGTTGTCATTGGTTCGATGTGGTCACACACTGTCACCCATAAAAATGTTGTCATTGCTGGATGCACCCCTGAAAAGACGCACGTGGGAAAGGAGTACATTGTCAAAATAATCTTGACCGGTAAGTGTACCGTGTTCAGTATGTACATGCAACATTATGCCTCGCCACACCAAAACACTCGGTCCCCTAAAACAATGATGTTTGATAATTTTCCGTGGTCCATTACGCGTTCCCAAGTCCGCCATGTAAGGGTACATCCAGAATCACTACTCCGATTGTATCTGTTCTCATCCGAGAAGAGCATGTGACATCACACCTTGTTGGTCCACTATCTATGCTCTTGGCACAATGTCGGCAAAGTGCATGTGAGTGTCAACAGGACACAATGAATTGGTGGTTGGGCAAAGGGCCACCCCAATGCAGTCACCGTGCCACTCTGGAGCATGAATTCGCATGCCTAGCAGTCATCTTAAATGTGACTGCGATTGCTCCCATTGTTTGACCTGAGTCACTTCTTGTGTGTTGCACAATGTAGTCATTATCTGCTGATGTATTTGACTATGGTCGACCACCTTGTCTCCTTCAGGCAGCAGTGCCTGTGGTTTGGAATGCTACGCATGCACATAAAGAATGCTGTGAACAATAACAAATTCATGGGATTGTCACACTTCGTCCTTCTTCAGGTGGGGTCAGATATTTTTGTCATCATAGTAATTGGCTGTGTTCTCTCTGGTTTTATATGCATGTTACCTGTGGCAATGGCCCTCCACTTTGCATAGATTTCTCTTTTTACTGCATACCCAATTGTTAATGATCTCCTCAGCATATGCTATGCTCAGATCAGTGTGTTTCCGGTATTCATAGATTATACTAGTCCACTACATCAGCTGACTGGTAATGATCTCCACAGCACATGCTGTGCTTAAATCATGGGTAAAAGTCACATGTTAGCGTCATTCAGGTAATAGACACAAAAACGTTTTTAGATAGCGTAGCTAGAAAGTCTCATTTTTAAATTGTTGTTTTGTAACCTAAACTCACATAGTCTACATACAGGGAAACAAAATAATGCCTCACTTGGAGGTCAGCTTGCGGTTCCTCATCAAGACTCAAGACAAACATTTATCTAGAAAAATCAGATTGGGTATATTTTGAAAACACTTGTATGTAAACGAGGATCAAACTCCACACACACAACGTGCAGTGCATTGTAATGTATATAGAACTGTGTATCAGCCCAATTAAGAGCACCCACTGTAGTAGCTGAGTTTTTAGATTGCTGGGCTGTCAAACCCACATGCACTATGGAGCAATCGTTCGAATCTTTGCCAGGGTTTTTCTTTAATATTTTTGGATTTCGATTCCATAGTTCTCGTCGTATGTAACCAGGATATCATTTTGTCATATGACAATAGCCAATCACATGATAGTGGGTCCCATTAAATTGCATGAATGTGCCTACTAACTGTGCAGTGCACAACCATAACTGGTCATGTGAAGTTCATGTAGGGCAGTTTGCCGATGGAGTACACAAATGATGAGTATGTTGATATGCATTTTATGCTGAGTGTGTCAGATAGACAAGCTGCTACTGCTTCTCATGCATATGCTGCAAGGTATCCTCAATGGCGCCATCCCATTAACAATGTTTTTCCTCACGTGGAGGAACTCCATTGGCAAACTGGCGATCTTCGTACACAAGTGATGGACAGAGGTCGTCCAAAGACTAGACATACACTCATGGAAATTGAAATAAGAACACCGTGAATTCATTGTCCCAGGAAGGGGAAACTTTATTGACACATTCCTGGGGTCAGATACATCACATGATCACACTGACAGAACCACAGGCACATAGACACAGGCAACAGAGCATGCACAATGTCGGCACTAGTACAGTGTATATCCACCTTTCGCAGCAATGCAGGCTGCTATTCTCCCATGGAGACGATCGTAGAGATGCTGGATGGAGTCCTGTGGAACGGCTTGCCATGCCATTTCCACCTGGCGCCTCAGTTGGACCAGCGTTCGTGCTGGACGTGCAGACCGCGTGAGACGACGCTTCATCCAGTCCCAAACATGCTCAATGGGGGACAGATCCGGAGACCTTGCTGGCCAGGGTAGTTGACTTACACCTTCTAGAGCACGTTGGGTGGCACGGGATACATGCGGACGTGCATTGTCCTGTTGGAACAGCAAGTTCCCTTGCCGATCTAGGAATGGTAGAACGATGGGTTCGATGACGGTTTGGATGTACCGTGCACTATTCAGTGTCCCCTCGACGATCACCAGTGGTGTACGGCCAGTGTAGGGGATCGCTCCCCACACAATGATGCTGGGTGTTGGCCCTGTGTGCCTCAGTCGTATGCAGTCCTGATTGTGGCGCTCACCTGCACGGCGCCAAACACGCATACGACCATCATTGGCACCAAGGCAGAAGCGACTCTCATCGCTGAAGACGACACGTCTCCATTCGTCCCTCCATTCACGCCTGTCGCGACGCCACTGGAGGCGGGCTGCACGATGTTGGGGCGTGAGCGGAAGACGGCCTAACGGTGTGCGGGACCGTAGGCCAGCTTCATGGAGACGGTTGCGAATGGTCCTCGCCGATACCCCAGGAGCAACAGTGTCCCTAATTTGCTGGGAAGTGGCGGTGCGGTCCCCTACGGCACTGCGTAGGATCCTACGGTCTTGGCGTGCATCCGTGCGTCGCTGCGGTCCGGTCTCAGGTCGACGGGCACGTGCATCTTCCGCCGACCACTGGCGACAACATCGATGTACTGTGGAGACCTCACGCCCCACGTGTTGAGCAATTCGGCGGTACGTCCACCCGGCCTCCCGCATGCCCACTATACGCCCTCGCTCAAAGTCCGTCAACTGCACATACGGTTCACGTCCACGCTGTCGCGGCATGCTACCAGTGTTAAAGACTGCGATGGAGCTCCGTATGCCACGGCAAACTGGCTGACACTGACGGCGGCGGTGCACAAATGCTGCGCAGCTAGCGCCATTCGACGGCCAACACCGCGGTTCCTGGTGTGTCCGCTGTGCCGTGCGTGTGATCATTGCTTGTACAGCCCTCTCGCAGTGTCCGGACCAAGTATGGTGGGTCTGACACACCGGTGTCAATGTGTTCTTTTTTCCATTTCCAGGAGTGTAGTTAGAAAAAGAAGACGCCATTATTTAAACCGTTCACCACTCACCTAGGCGAAGTAGCTATGATATTTCAAGGCAGTTCCAGATATCTCAAAGACTGACTGCTGTTGGAGTCTTGCACGATGAAGAACTGCATCCGGATCATTACACATTAACTCATCACCTTAGAATACAGCTTTCAGGCATGTTTTTGCATAGATGTGTGGGCTGGAATGGTGGGAGGAGTGCTTTTGGGCCCTTACCATTGCTGGATAAGTTGCATGCACCCCTGTATCATAGGTTTATTTGTAGTACTTTCCTTGACGCATTAGAAAACGCTCCAGTTGGTTTCGGCAAGAGCTTTGTTTTCAACATAATGGTGCACCACCACACAATCGAATGAATGCTCATATCCGTTAAAAGAAGCGTTTCCAGGAAAATTTATTGGTCGGCGAAGTCCAGTACTCTAGCCTTCACGTTCCCCAGACCTTAAGACACTAGATTTTTATATATGCAGACACTTAAAGGAACAAGTTTATAGTACTTTACATATGGATGTACGAGACCTAATAGCCCACACGCATGCCACTTCGGCGATTGTGGATGGCGGTGTGTTGCATAGTGTCCAGCAAAATATGATCTAACGAGTGGCGAAGTGTTTGCAATTACGCACTGGTCGCTTTGAACATCTTCTCTAAAGTGAAAGTTGCTTGTACGAGTTTGTACCAGCTGTGTGAAGGTAAGCTTTGATGTCAAACGTATAGAATAGAATTATTGTGCGTAGCATAATGTGCAATCTAGTGTAGCCTATGTATTGCTTTTTTTGTACCTCATTGGATGTAGACGATGTTACAATATCCACTACCGTTTTCTATTGGCTTTGTTCGTGTCATGCAAAGTGGTCGCTTACATCTGTAAAAAGTTCGTATTATGTCTCAATGTTTAAATAACGCTAACAATAACAGAATGGAATACACAAGGTACTGCACTGTGATGTCATACTTAGTTTATGTTGTCTACGCCATGGTGTGCGAATCATGGTATACTGTACTAACAAATGGTGCGTTTTCCACCTGTTCACACCAGACCTCGCTGTATTTGCCTGAAGTAATTATCCATGTCGGTGTCAAATACTCGGTGTATCATATAGTATATTTTGGGTAGCATGATGCAATGATTCTCCAGCATTATTTTTGTAAGACTGTGGTTTAACGATTCTCCAGTGAATTTCTGCAAGAATGTCAAGTACCGATATGTGCACAGATACACCACCTGATTACTATTCATGTAAGGGCTCGCACTGCTGTAGGATGCTAGCCCTCTCAGTTGGTCCTGTGATGTGCTTGGGCTACAGCTACACATTTTGTTTGTTTACCTCCACTTCCGCGCACGCAGTTTGTGGAATGGATATTTTGTATGTTCTTTTTCCTGTGTTTGACAAGTCAACTTGATGTTCCCTATGAGCGGAAAGTGTTCTCCTTGTACTGGTGGCTTGTATGCATGATGGTAAGGATTTTCCGAAAGTATGTAAACTAATGTTTATGTACTTATTATCACTGATACATGGCTTTTTACACAGTGATCAAATCTTTCTGCAATGGTTTCACATTTGATACATTGTAGACCCAATGATGACAGCAAGATTCTGTCGAGACAAGTCATTGTGAAATGAAATTAAAATACCAACCGATCTTGGCTACACAAGATTTTCCTATTCACCAATGACAGATCGCTCCCAACCAATATGTGCAGCTTTATTTTCCCGTAACTTCAATTGCCTCGTGTTATGGGGCCAGCACCTTTGGCGCTATAGTCACGCTGATTTCACATCATGTAAAGTTCTATATACAACTAAGAGACCTCAAGCAACGTTACGCTAACCGATCTTGGTCGCAGAAAATTTTCTTATTCACCAATGAAAGATCGCTCTCCACGAAGCAACTTTCTTTTCTCGTGTTTCAACTGCCAGCCCCATTTGGCGCTATAGTCTGACCTCACAACACATAAAGTTCTTTGCATGACTGGGAGACCTCTGGCATCATGATACTGTACATTCATTCATTTTCATCGAGTAGTTAATTTGTTATGTTATTCTATGTAACTCGTCCTTACGTTTTGGAGAGCAGTGTACAAAGAAGGGTAGCACGCTTGGTCACAGGTTTGTTTGATTTATGATAGAGCGTCATGGAGATGCTGAGTAGTATGAACTGACATGAGCTTGAAGGCAGACACCAACTATCCCGCAAAAGCCTACTTAAAATTTTCAAGGAATAGAGTTAAGTGAGGACTCTCGGATATCCGGATGCATTGCTTCCGGAGGGGCCACGAAGACAAGATTAAGCTAATTACAGCGCCACAGAAGCAGTTAAGCAATCACTCTTTCCGCGCTCTATGAGCGATTGGGACGGGAAGAAGCCGTGAGAGTGGTCCAGTTGGAAGTACTCTCTCCCGAGCGGTACAGTTGTTTGCTGACTATAGATGTCGTTTAAGACGTGTAATTGGTTGAAACCGTTAAAAAATAGAAGTTAAATATTAAAATCAGAATAGAAAATACATACCGAAAGGACAGGTCGGACACAAATGACGCAGTGTGCTTATTGCCATAAAGAACTCCTAACGATAAATGACATAAATACAGATTTAAAATGCGATAAATTCTGGGTGAATGTAAGAGCTAAAGCCCTGTCCACAGTACTAATGAAGTTTTTCTGTCGTCTACCCACAACAAGTATTGAAGTGGTATAACATTTCTGCGAACGCTTAGAATGTTTCACACCAAAGTTTCCCGTTCCTACAACGATGATAGGAGCAAATTTCTGTCTTCACTCCAGGGACTATGATGAGAACACGTATAGGAAGGAATTCCGGGACAACGCATCTTGTGACGATGCACTATTTTCCGAACGAGAACAGTTGTTGAGACAGTCTGGATGGAGCTAGAAATCAGCGATTGTCAGGGTTCTATCATCACTAGTGTTATCTAACAGTTTAGAGAGACAGAGAGATCTTTCTGCCTAACATCTGAGACAGAAAAATGATTGGAAGGTATCTCAGCAGTCAGTTCAACACACATTAATGCTCTGAGAGATATTATGGAACGGAAAGGATCTACCATGGTTCGATAACGACATTAGGGAACTACATGAAAGGAGAGAGAGATCGAACGCTTGCTGACAAAGGCCAAACGACGTCAAAACCAGCGTAATGACAGCGATGTGAGATATTCTTTGCTAAAATAATAAAAAAAACAGTAGTTTTGGTACCACATGAAATCATTGAAAGAAACTTAGTTTTTCCAAATGGTCGTTGATCGTTGTGGCGCGAAACTGACGATAAAATAAATGTCGAAATACTGAATCTGGCTTCCCGATATTGCTTCAACGAAGGTCATAGAACAGCTGCTACTTTCGACCCCTGCTTGCACAGATGAGATGATCAAATACATCGAAACAAATGAATTCCGAATTGTAAAACACTTTAATTTTCTCGGTAGAGTAAATGTCACCGGACCCGCCAATGCTCTCCTTGAATACTATATTAAACAAGTGGAACATCTGGCGTGCCAAGTGACTGCAAAATACGCAGGTCGTTCCGGTCTGTAGTAAGAGTCGGAAGACCGATGCACAACATTGTAGAGCTATCTCACTGAGTAGATTTTTTCTAGTGTTTTAGAATATGCAATACGTGAGTAACCCGTTTAGACTGTTCCCAGACAATACAGTTCCAAAACGATTCAACATACATAATAAATTTGATGCTAAAAGCAGAGAAATTTGGGCTCATACAGAGAGATTCCAGCTGTCTACCATCCGAGAATGGAGTAGAAAGGTGCGAAACTGAAGCTGGCACAGCAAATACTCTGTCACAGGCCGTACAGTGATTTGCGGACTAAAGCTGTAGATGTAGACTTATAAACTAAGATCTGACGAAACACTAGAAATGAATAGATTCTCAACGTGACCAGCAAATCATATCATCAGCAGTTTGGAAAAAATATCGTTTTAACGTAGTTAACCACGAATGCTGATTCTCTTTTTATGCGGCCGATTGGAAATGGAATTTTTTCAATAGTGTCAGAGCCATTCCTTGTTCGTTCTATTTAACGTTACTCTCTTTGTCTCTCTAGCTCCTCCCTTATTCTCTTTATCGGTTTTCCTATAATCAATGCCAGACATCTAACACTCATGACGTTATAGGACTACGTTAAACTGTCTCTAACGCATTTTCAGGATATTTTCCGCATCTTCAACTTTGAAGCAACTTGACCTGTAGCTTTTCATATGGGAAAAGACAGTGATGGCAACAGCCAGTTACCGGTACGCTTTAACCTGCGATCAAAACTGGCTAGGGAATTTCATTTGTTTTCCATTCACCTGAGTCTTAAAAACCAGTGGATGCTTTTTATTTATTCTGTTCAGTATCACTGTCTCCTACGTTTTCTCTGTTTTCCCTGGCGACGTCCAACTCCCGAACAGAAACGCAAAATACAGATACGTATTATTCGTAGCAGCTGGTATGTAAAAGTGGACAGCTGGAGAAGAGTGTGTACACTTAGCGACCTCAAACTGAGTGCTAAACGGAGATGCTATTGATATCTAAAACAATGTTTACGAACAGTGGCTTATCTGGGATCGTTGTTATCAGTAGAGCTGGGAAAAAGTTTGTTAGCTGTTTAACTTTTCGCCTAATTCTTCCTGTTGCTCTAAGAGAAGGATTTTTAGAAGGAGGAAAAAAGGACGCAATATCCTGAATTGGATTAGAATCATGTGTAGTGTGAGTTCATGCCCATTCTTCGTTTTCATATACTGGTCCATTGTGTTTCAGTAATATTTTCTTCATACATCTGTGCAGCCGTTTTACCTCCCTTGTCACTACTTACCCTGTTCCTGCCCAGTATGTTAACACTGGTCTAAACATTGTATTATAAATTCTTGTCTTTGACCTTTGACACTTGAATTTGTTCTTCTGTTTCTTTAACCAACAGATTGTCTTCTTTTATCAACGTTCCTGAACATTTCAACAGTTATCACCAACTGTGAATATCCCCCATGTTTGTAAATCTGCTGAGTCGTTGCCGTATCTACATCAATACCGTGAAAGTCACTGCACAATTTACGACGGTTAATGCCTGCTACTAGCATCACTTGTCGATTTTCCAAATGTATCCTGAGATATTACGCTGAAAAAGCGTTTATATTCTCCCATATTTGCCATAATCTCTGATTTTTATTTCCTGCAGTATGCAGTAGAAGAATTTGTATAGAGCATTCAACTTCAAGAGCGTGGGACCAATTACCCACCATTACTCCGCCAAGTCCGCAGCTCGTGGTCGTGCGGTAGCGTTCTCGCTTCCCACGCCCGGGTTCCCGGGTTCGATTCCCGGCGGGGTCAGGGATTTTCTCTGCCTCATGATGACTGGGTGTTGTGTGATGCCCTTAGGTTAGTTAGGTTTAAGTAGTTCTAAGTTCTAGGGGACTGATGACCATAGATGTTAAGTCCCATAGTGCTCCGAGCCATTTTAACCATTTTACTCCGCCAACTTCAGGAACACATATCTGTATTATAGCATGGACCAGTATATTTGTGTGAGTGTTCGCAATAATAATCGAAGTGCTATAAACTCGTATTATGAACCCTAACTTTATCCAGGTCATGAACCGATGCAGGATCCTTTCCTAAGTGTGCAGAAAACCGAGTATCCTGTGTCCAACAAAAGGATGATTTGTTTCTGTGTGTTAAATGTGCAATAATTCCGTGTCAAAGTTGTTGTAACTGCGACCAGGACGGTCGCGGGGTAGCAATGACGGAAAGCGCGGCGGGACCGGCGGAGAGGCCCGCGAACAACACCACAACGGGAGAGGACGGACACGGGCGGGCTGGCAGCAGCTTAGTATGCCACTCTTCAGCCTACAGACCTTGTTTTAAAAAGATGATGAGAATAAATAATAAAAACAGGCGATAAAATAGGAGACTTAAATAGTAACATGGCGAAAAAATCGTGGAACTTAAAATATAGAACAAAGGGACGATGATGCTAATAAAATACATACGAAGCAGACAGGTAAAATAATGGACAGACAATTAAAAAACACGGCGACAGTCTGGTTTCTGTTCGCAAAAGACATAAAATTCACACCCAGCATCAGCATGGTTTCTGTTCGCAACACTAGAAAGATGCACAACACTGAACATTCACTGGAACACTGCACTAAAAAGCTGGCAAATGTGAAATGCCACAGCCGAGAGCAGGTGGTGGGGGGGGGGGGGGGGAGACTGGATAGATGATGGGAAAATGAAAAAAGAGTGGAAGGAGAGGAAAAGCGTAGGAGGGGGAGGTGCGAGGGGTGAAAGGAGCCGGTGGAGGATGAGAACCCATAAGAGGGGTGGGGGGTGCTGGGCAGATGTGACAGGGAGTGGGAGTCGCATTGTGTTTTTTTTTCCTTTGTTGAATTTTGATGCCCCCAAAAGGGGGCGGGCTGGCAGCAGCTAAGTATGCCGCTCTTCAGCCTACAGACTTTGTTTTAAAGATGAAGAGAATAAAGAATAAAAACAGGTGTTAAACTAGAGACTTAAATAGTAACATGGCGAAAAAATCGTGGAACTTAAAACAGAACGAAAGAGTGATGATGCTAATAAAATAAATACGAAGCAGACAGGTAAAATAACTGACTGAGCGAGAGGCAGGCGCTTAAGTACGCTATCGGGAGTGCCACTATGGGCTGCTGGAATCACGTGTTCCACTGTGGCGCCCTCACACTAAGGGCCATGCCGCACTGGGATGCCACGGCATCTCTGCTGGCAGCATGCAGTCTGCCGGTGCGCCACACAGGGGACTCCTTCAGTCTGCGCTCAGTGTCGAAATGGACTTAGAGGAGCTAGTAGCTGTGCTTTGTGTGCATCGTCGACAGAGAAAGAGAACGCAGAGATAGAAGAATTTCTGGGTACACCCCTTCATTCCTGATCGTGATGTAAACGGATTATTTCATACGCTATACAATGATTTAAGAAATTACAGTGATAAATTTTTTAATTACGTGAGAATGTCAGTACGTTCATTCGACGAATTAGTGGAGATCTGCAGAGAGGAACTGAAGAAAAAGGACACTGTTTTAAGGAAAGCCATCTCACCAGAAGAAAATATTTTCGTAACATTAAGGTAACTAACTACCTGTCTAATTATTTGTTTTATGCAGCGATACTTGCAATTTGAGTTGTAACTGTAACATATACATAGAAGCGTTTTATCAGTTTTAATCTGCAAAGTACTTTATTACAAAATAAAATTCAATATTACAAATAAAACTTGAAACAATATTACAATTAAACTTAAAGCAATACTACAAATGAGACAAAACAATATTACAAAAAAAACTTAAAACAAATCAACAACGTCTGACGACTCTGACCCATTAACATCACTTGCTGCAGCTGGAGACGTGACTGTGTAATTTTATTCTGGAAGTGCATGTTGTGGATAGTAATTTACTGTGTTAGTAGTTTGTGACTGCAGTGAAACATCAGGTACAGGGTGGCAGGAAACTGTAGGACGATAATTTCCTATTGGCCAGTGTCCTGAATGAACATTACTCTGTAAATAGCGTGGTCTGTACTGAGCTTCGTTTATCACACTCATTATTTTAATCTTGGTCTCCATTTTCCTTTCCTTGGGAATACCACGAAGGGGGTTTAACAGAGACAACAAAAACATTCTGTCTTCATCCTCTTCTGCTTGCCGCTCCCGTAATTCTCTTTGATGAATACTCGCATTAAGTAGCTTAATCAGTTGGTCTTCGTCATCTTCTTTCCTCCTTTTTATATTTCTTCTTAACAGAACCGCACCTGCACAAGATGCAGCTTCTTCTTCTTCTTCTTCTTCATTTTCGTGCGGATCCTCAGCTTGTTCAGATTCCCTTATACTGACAACGGTGAGAAGGAACGACAGTTGGTTAAAGTAAATGTATTGGCTCTTCCTTGCGGCACCCGATCCTGACTAAGGATTTCCTGCGTTGTAGCTAACGCGCAAAAGAGCCTCTGAGATTCTTCCACCTCTTCTGTAACGCCAAGCCTGCAACAAAATACATGCACGTTTTGTCACGATCCGTGTTATTTGTCATAAATAGTGACATAATTTTTTTAAAAATTCGAATATATGGTGGAGACTGCATTATACGGACCTCAGTGATACGTATTCGTGATTATCCGAATTGTAACGGACATGTCACGCTGGTACTACTCGTCTGAGATTCGTGCGATCCCTGACCCATGCTTTTGATTATTGTTTGATTAGACAGTTGGCAATCGTGGCACCGTGTCGCGTTAGTTCTTAAATACGCGAAAGCGCAAGAGAATGGTGTTAAAGATAAACATTACTGATAATTAATTAAAAAAAGGGGAAAAACTGGTCTTGAGTTAGTCGATATGTACGATGTACAGTAGGTACTTTTCTATGATAAGAGACACTAAGATGAATACCTATTAAATTTTGATGTACACATTGTAATGGTCGCCTAGACGTAGATATTGCTACAACTGCACTATTTCACTCCCATTTATGGAGCATGTTAGCACTTGATGCTAGGTTGGCTCCATTAAAATGCATTGTGGTAGTCGCTGCTGCTTGCTGGATCGCTGCTGTCTCTCGATGCTGATGCTGGCTCTAAATCTGGTTGTCTAGGGGTAAAAAGATGAGGTCCCGTGTTTTTTATGTGCGCTTGATGATAAATAATGAGCGAAACCAACAAATATTTGAACTTCAAATATTCTTGCTCCTTGTATTTATAACCTTGTCAAAGAACTACTAAAAAGAGATATAGTTTATAAGCCACATGTACATCTGTTATCGTAATTTGTGCAGAAAAGTTTTTAATTTATATCAAGTGACATAATTTAACAGGTTATTAAAATGACAGACAGATTTGCTGACTTGACAGAATAATTCTCTGTTACAAAAAGGCCGTTTTTTAGAAGTTTGTCAGTTGACTTCTCTAATTTGCATAAATAAGTAAATCACATGAATTATTAAGAAATACATTGGGTTTCGTCTAAAATAGGAGAGTTTACGTGACTACTGAGTGAAATCGGTCCTAGTGAACAAATAGGTTTCACTGGGTGATTTTTATTTAAGGAGATCCAAAATACGTAAGTTGGTCACTATTTTTCGTACCTCATATTAATTATTTAAGATGAACTTAGTGTTTTTACATGATGACATTTGCTGTATCAGTGATCAAGTGATATTAACTTTTGTGTGGTCAGTTACTGAGAATAATTTAATTGGATGACTGTTTATGGAGACATGTTATGCAATCATTGTTAACATACACAATAACTTTTCTATAATCATAAATACTCGTTAAACTGGTTGAATTTGGAGGTTATCGCATACTTCAGGAAAGTAAAGCCTTTAATAGGTTCCGTTACAATACCCCCCTTGGGTAATATCATTTACAGAATGTTAATGATTTTAGCCGACTAGGACAAATGTGTCAAATGGCTAAAACTTGGAAAATCTCTACTTTAATAAATTTTTTGTTTTACTAGGCATAATGTGTATATATACAACGACCGTTAAACCATTCCAAAATGACTTTTTCCTGCAAAGGTTTTAGTTGTGTTGTTTCAAATATACATTGTGTTATGACTCTCAGTATGACAGCATAATAAAAATATTTAGTAATATATGAAAGTAAAAAAAAATTGTATAATCTTTGCTCCTAGTGAGCCACATGGAAAATGATCAAAAACAGACACAAATATATCACGTGCGATGTTAAGATACAAAAAAATATATGTAAATTATTTCAAAGTCAACTCTCATTGAGTCACCGAATCTTCAAGATAATAGAGGGAACATAAATATATTACATAGATGGACAGGTCATATCTCCATAAGAAAATATTGCAACTGTCTGCTCTTTTTGAGCCACATAATGGAAATGAAAAAAAGAACATAATTATAAGTATGGACATGATATTTACACACAAACACTAGACAAGTCACATGTGTGAATATAATATGCACTTGGAAAAAAGAGTTTTTTAAAATATTGTCTCCCATTGAGATACATAGTCAAGATAGTACAAGAACATATTAATACCAAAATAGCACACTTAAATTGGTCACAACATAACACAAACATCAAACTTGGCGAACATGTGATTAGCTGTAGAAAATTGTACACAAATCTTTTGCCTAAGAAAAGAATAGTAACAAAATGATGGGTCTTGCACAACAATTTTTACATTGTCTTTTATATTTTCTGCAAGTATGTCCCATATTCAACGATACAGAAAGAAAGTAATAAATGTTTGTCACCTCTTTGGGTGCATGGTTAAACTTGCCCATTGCAAGTAAAGAAGATGTCTTAAAATTTAATATTCAATAGCGACAAAAGAAATATAAAAAACATTCTCTCAGAGATCTAGAACTTTTCCAGGGTGTATAGGATGAGTGGTAGTTGCTATTTGACACACCCAGTAAAAATCTTTACTTGTAACATGCTTTACAGAAAATGGGTAAGTAACTGTATTCAAAAAGGGAAATGTGCTTAATCATGTTTATATGGTTTCAATTCAGTGATGTTTCTTAATCCAAGTAAACTTCTTGATCTGGGAAAGATAAGTCTATATGCATTAGGATGTGGGCTTTCTTTTATTTTAAATGGGCCAATGTAAATATCAAAAAGCTTCTGAAGTTCAGCTGACAATAATTTTGATTTCTCTTGTGTCTTGACAAGTACAAGGTCCCCTTTCACTTTTAATCCAACAACTGGCATCTCAGGAAAATGTTGAGAATTTCTGAGCGTATCTCTAAGTCTAGAAGTGATGGAAGAAACAGGACTTCCTTTGTCTACTAACACTCTTCCTTCTCACTTGTCAATATTTACTTTCACATATGGACAACCTAGCTCAACATCTTTGTCTATTTCAGTATTTTCAAACAACACATCATTTTCAATTTCTTTAGTTCCTACACTTAGACACATCCCTCTCTGTTTGCAAAGCATTGACATTTAAATATAAACCTTCGTTTTCATCTGTTCCTCTTAACACTGTGTTGCCACTTAACAAACTACTGTTTTCACCCCATTTTTTATGAAGTCCACTACGGATTCTTATCCACCATGTAGGATACAAGGTTGCACTTACCTTTGCTAATTCTTTCCAAAAGGCATCTTTGTTTATACAGTTTCCATAGTTGTTCCACAAAACTTCAAAAAACTTTTCCCCTTTTTGTTGAATTTGGAGGGTATCACATACTTCGGGAAAGTAAAGCCGTTAATAGGTTCCGTTACAACATGCAAACTTTATAATGTAGACACGAGTAAACATCGAAAAGTGATGAATACAGAAAAATTAACTTTTGCAAGAGGCTTTCTATTGTTGGTTTTTGCGTCCATTGCAGCACAGCTTTTAATATTTCACAGAAAAGTCGTTTACCTTCATGTGGAATTTTACCTTATATAAAAAGAAAACTAGTCATACGAATTGCTTGTCATACTCATTGTTGCCTAATTTATTACAGGTATCTGGCGACTGGCTGTTCTTTCATGGAACTGCATTACGGATACCATCTCGGGCACACAACAATCACAGAAATTGTTCGAGAAGTGTGTATCCTGTTATGGCAGAAACTGTATGCAAGTTAATATATGCTGACAACAGAAGTGTGGTGTCACCGCCAGACACCACACTTGCTAGGTGGTAGCTTAAATCGGCCGCGGTCCATTTAGTACATGTCGGACCCGAGTGTCGTCACTGTGTGATCGCAGACCGAGCGCCACCACAAGGCAGGTCTCGAGATATGGACTTGCACTCGCCCCAGTTGTACGACGACTTTGCTAGCGACTACACTGACGAAGCCTTTCTCTCATTTGCCGAGAGACAGTTAGAACAGCCTTCAGCTAAGTCCATGGCTACGACCTAGCAAGGCGCCATTAGCCTTACATAGTTTGATAGTTATCGTATGAAATGTCTCATCGAGAACGTTGTAAACCAATGACGGATTAAAAGTTAAGTATTCCCAAAGCAACGTACTTTTCTTTATAGCAATTCATTGAACGTCCTGTTTCAGACTTCAAGATATTCTGCGTGAGCTTATAGCGTGCCTGTAGGCCCCCTCAAAATAACACTGTGTCGGCACTACTGTCGACACATCAAGAAGAATGTTTGAAAATAGCAAATACCTTCGAAAAGAATGCCAACTTTCCTCACTGCATTGGAGCAATTGATGGCAAACATGTAAGAGTGATTAAGCCCGCTCACTCAGGTTCCTTGTACTACAACTACAAAAATTACTTTTCCATTGTTTTCCTCGCTGTGTGTGATGCTAACTATAACTTTACTTTCGTAGACGTCGGAGCTTATGGAAAAAGTAATGATTCGGCAATTTTCAAAGACAGTTTGTTTTACAAGAAACTAATGAACAATTCCCTGAAGATACCTTAAGCTTCACCACTGACAGAAAAACATTCGGCTGTTTTTCCTTATGTATTGGTAGGAGATGAGGCTTTTGGGACGAGTGAAAATTTGATGTGCCCATACGGTGGAAATAATCTTAGTTACGAGAAGAAGATCCTCAATTACAGATTATCCAGGGCTAGGTGTTATGTGGAATGTGCCTTTGGTATCCTTTCCAACAAGTGCAGAATCTTTCATCGTCCACTAAATGTGGGCATTGATTTTGTGCAAGATATAGTTAAAGCTTGCTGTGCTTTGCATTATTTTGTACGTGCAACAGATGGATTCGTCTATGAAGACTCACTTGAAGTAATTGGTTTTGAGAACGATGAATGTGAAGGCCATTCAGGTGGAAGCAGTCGATCTGCACTTGCAGTGAGAGACAAATTTTCAGAGTATTTTGTTAATCATGATCCCCTCAAGTGGCAAAGTACTTACGTTCAGTAAACTTTAGTAATGAAAAATAAAATGTTTTTGAAGCACTTACCGAGTTCTTTCTTCACTTCCAAAGACGACTCTTTTCCTCCGAAAATATCAGCAACTTGTTCCCAACACGTTTTCTTCAGTTCGCGGTACGAATAATCCACGGATGATGTGTCCCAAATTGCTGGTCTCGCCCGAATTTCGCATATAAAAGCTTCCGTATCGTAACTATCCATGGTGGAACACGCGCAAAACTGCAACAAAACTGAGCACAGGTGAGCGGCAGGTAGCGTGTGGCAGGTCTGTTGGCGTCCAGGTGCGGGAGCTCCCATAAGCCGCCTTGTGTTTCATTGGCAGCGCCGCCAGCCTGGTAGCGCTGCCAGCAGAGGCTTGGAGCGGCGGGTATGCTGGCAGTGCTGCCAGCGTCAGGTGGGTGCCAGGTGTGGGAGGCCCCATTGAGCACAATGTATTGTATCAGGCGTCGTATCGGGCGTCTCTGCCAGCAGAGATGCCGTGGCATCCCAGTGTGGCAGGGCCCTTACTGCGCGATGGTCCAGAGACCTCTATGGGTCTTCGACGTCCATGACGTCTGGGGCGGATTCAAATTCCGCGGCGCGTGGTACCAGAAAAGTGTATAAAAGTTACTGTCTAAAATACCTGCTTCGCAGGTGATGAAAAGGCACACCAAATGAAACTTATTTGAAAAGTAATTTAGCCTTGATTGCTATCATGAATGATTTTGTTGACCTTAATCGAGTACAGTGTTGAGTAATTTTCTTTGAAAGATGAAATTTACTCTATTCCAAGTAGAACTAATATTTAATTATGATAGAATTGAACTTAACTGCTGAAATTATCACGGAGTTTGCCGAATGAGACAGTATCAGTATATGGATCCCCCATCATATTCTTCTCATACCAAAAAGATATTTGGAATATTATCTTTACTAAAGAAATCGGATATTCTCATATTAATGAGAATATAAAAAGTGTATATGTGGTATTATTTAGTTTTATTTGTAATATTTCTGGTCGAGTTAAGCCAGAACTCTTTCCATGCCCAAATTAAGTTCAGTGTCCCATGCAGCTTCATCTTAATACTGTGTTATGTAATGATTGTGATTACAATTATTATTATGAGGACTGAGGCAATATCTTGCTTTCTGTGATTACTAGCTGGTGCATTAATAGTTGCTATTGCTACCTATAACTTAGCTCGTCCTGTATTCATGTATATCCAATGCACTTTTGAAAGGGAGTGTTAATGGAAGTTACTTTAGCTACTCATGTTCATTAACCCCAAAGTAAAGCCTGTTAAGTTTTCTATTAATTCTATTAATTGCCAATGGTACGAAATTACTGTCCGACACCCTCTTTCATTAGGAAAACGCATGGTCAAAACATCAAAATTCCTCCCAGAGGGTAATGCTAGCTTGGAGGAGAGCGTTATATTTGGCGCCAACTTGCAGGCTAGTCTTATAAATGGTATGCATAATTTGAGGAACAGCTCTCAACAAGGATCAGAACACTTGTTTGTGGAATTTTTCTTTTGACTTTTTCTGAAATTTTTGAAATACTGTTGCCCAAATCGAGAAAATCTTCTGTACATATACAAAGCATTCCAACGGACTCAGTCATTTATATATGATAAGCATCTTGAATAATAAAATTAACAAAATGCATAGGAAAAGGATCTAATAGTTCTAGTCATTAGGAAACACGACCAATTTTACCATTTCGTTTTCGGTCAGGTTAGTCATATGGAATATTAGATAATTATTTGTAGTTTGGTTGTCAACAGAATGGTTATTAGTCTTCTTTCTAAGCTATTATAACACAGATTTGGTAAAAAACTTAAAAACTAGACATTAATAGTGTACTTCCTAAAGTCAAACTTACCTTCTATAATGTGAACATGCACACATTTATAATCTGTCGACAACTATGAATCATTAACAACTTTTAATGTAACAGAAAGATTTTTATGAAATATAGTTCTTGCTTTAAAGTTTTACTTTGCAATTAATTTATCACATTTGCTCCATCTGACCCTAATTTTAAATCCACTCTATTTCTAACATTTTCCATTGTATTGTCAAAGACTGAATTATTCATAAGTTTATAGAAATATTTTTAAAAATATTTTTTAGTTCTCATTTCTGTATTTAAATCTATATACTTCCTCAACCGATTTGATTGTTTAAATTTGAATACTAATGATAAATCCTAATGATAAAAACTGTTTATGATTTATATACTGAACTATGTATTTATTTTTATCATTCAGAGTAGTCAACAACTTTCTTTCATTACTTCCAGGCAAAATTTTATTTTCAGCAGCTAATGACAAATCTTTATGTAAATCATGTAATTCTTTTCGATACTCTGTATCTACTTCAGAAATATATTCAGTTTTATCAGTATCTGAAATTTCGCTAATTTTTGTAGTATCAAAAGAATCTGGAGTATCCTATTCAAATTCACCATCTGCTAAATACTGACTCATAGCATATCCATATAAATTATTTGGCTTTAAATATGCTAGGCAATTTGATATCTTTTTACTATCAAAATCGTTCATATATTTAATGTTTACTTTAAAACATTTTTACAACACTGTGATATTCCTCCTCTTATTCCTTTTTTAACCATTACAATAAATCAAGTGGTTGTTTAGTCATTTTCAACATTGCATACCAAGATACTCCTAGTGCAATAGAATACCAACATGGGTCTAAGCCATATGCTTTTATACAAGTTTTTCTAAAATTTTCAAATATATGAGACAATAAAAATGTATGAATTTTACAGTAAGGGTCATGAATTTACTTAGAACTTTAATATTAAATTTTTCCAAACTATTTCTGCATGTTTATAATTTTCATCACTTACTTCACAGCCATTCAGTTCATTATAGAAATCTTGTTTTACTGGTAATTGTGTCTATTCAATTTTTTTCCAAGAATGCACCTAATCATGTGGATAAACACCTTTTCTGATCACTAAGTCGAAAAACTCTTCTGGAAAAAAAATTATGATTTTTTTACTTATCTCTCTTCAAATTTTCTGGAAGTTTATCAGGTGGAGAAGCCAGAAATTTCAAAGAGTCAATAAATCTCATTTTCAAACTCACTGTCTTCTTACGAAAATTAATGTATCTGTCTTTGTAGTTTGGTATTAACTCTACTTCCTTCTTATTATAACCAAGTTTTTCCACAAACAGATGTGAGACATATCCTGATAGAATTATGTAAATAAATTTGTACAGAACTCAGATGTTTTAACTGTAAATTACATTTATTACACAGTGGATGTATACATTTTCCAATCAAATGATCATGATGATGAACCTTCTCATTTTTTGGTGAATAATGACAGTTACACAATGTACATTTTGTAGATCTTCATATCTTGATTGTTCTTCAGGAGTGAATGGTTTTATTTCTTTAACTTAAGAATACATTCTTCCAATTCCTTCAACCTCTTTTTTTATACATTGAATAAATTTTTATGACAATTTGCCCTCTATAAACAACAGGATCTTTGTAGTGTCCATTTACATATTTAATATAACAGAATCCGCTTGGTTTATGTTTTTGATATTTCATTTTATATGAATTTTCTGGGTTAGGTTGACAGTTATTCATCTTCAATAGGAAACTTTCAAAATCAGCATAAATAACAAATGGAAATTTTTCAAACTTACATAGGAACCTTTCTCTGCCATTTCCACTTTTAATGGTTTGTTAACTAAACAGCTTGATGTGTGATTACCTAATTTTTCTTTACTGGTGAATGGATCACTGGTTAAATTTCACAAATAAATTTTAATTCTCCATGCTTATTAATTTAATAAATTTTTTATACAGCAATAGTGTGCATTATTCCCATTATTGAAATAAGGAGATTTGCATATTTCTCTTTCTTACTTTTCGTAATTTTTAATGAATACCCTAGATAGTTTTCATCAAATGAATAATGTTGGTAGATACATTTTATTGTTTCAATTTCTGGAATATGATTAACCACTATAGGAAATTCAAAATATTCTTTTCTGATAAATATCTAGACCAACATTTTTATATTTCGTAACTCTTCCTAATCTCTTATCTACGGGATATAAAGCAGATCTTATAGCACACAGAAAACACTTTTGTTCTTTATTTTTCACATTAATATATACTTTTTTTCTTTTATCTGGTAATTCGATCTAAGATGCTCTTCTCAATGGACGATATCTGCTAATTCCTAATATTAAACCAATAACTCTGTTCAATGTCCATCCTGACCCATGTGCTTGAAAATCACCCATTCTTGAAAAACTGTTTTGTTTACCAATCATAAACTTTTGAATTATCTCTCTTTCATTTTTGTTCCTATAGTTTTCTGTCTGGATCTGATATTCCATATTATTTCTGCTTGCTGCATCTGGTACTCACAAAAAGTCTTAAAGCTATTTTCAAACCATGTTGTATTCATAGATTATCTTTTACAATTTTTATAATTTCATTTTTTACCAGAGTTGTGACATGATTAGGTGCAGTTGAGTTGATATTATTTTCAAAATTTACAGTTTGTAGTTTTCAAATGTAGTAGCAACCAGATAATCTCTAACTGTTCTTCTGTGCCTTGGTTTCTGAAATAAGTTCGTATAAAAAGGAAATAATATTTCTTTATACGTTCTTGTTTTTTGTTATGCAAACACATCTGTAGAAAACAGAAATATTTTTTCAACAGTTTATCTTCATTATTAGTCCTAGCTTTTTGTTTCTCAAAGGTATCATCAGGAAATGGAAATATTTTTTTCAATCCTTTATCTTCTTTAGTTTTGAAAACATCATCATCTTTTTATTTTACCATAAAGGAATTTTTCCAATGGCTTCCTCCTTGTAGATTTAAATTTGTGACTTGATGTCTTTTAATAAGTCTAATTAGATCAGCTTTGTATAATTTACTATAGCCTTTAAAATTATTTCTTTTACAATTGTCTTGAAGTCGAACCACTTTGAATTGCTCCGTTTGGCCTTACTATTTGTAGAGAAATAAAATTCATTCAGCTAGTAAAAATTAATTTTTGAAAATTGAATCAGTGAGAATTCTTATTTAATAGAGATTTAAAATAAAGTATGAGATGATTGTCCTTTCTTATTTTTTGCATATTCTAAAACACATTTCTTGTATTTACTGTTATGGGTATGTTTATGTGATGGATGAACATAGAAACAATGTAAATTTTTCATCTTTTGACAAGATTTACATTTCTTTGCCACTGTATTTGTTTCTTGTTTTTCTGCATTTTCCATTGGTAATAATATTTTCAGATATTCTTCACTCCAAATTCGTTGTAAATGATTTTCATAATAATATTTAGAAATATTTTTTTCCACATACACAAGGAATTCGATTATTGTTGTAATTTTTTACATGATATTCATTTACAAATTGTCTTAACATCATTCTGTATACACCTTTTGTATATTTCTGTGAACTAAAATTGTCAATTGACTTCTCAATATTACATCATTTACAGTATCTGGATTTGACTGGTTGTTGAACCTGCTCAATTTATATAGAAAAAAATTTTCTATTGTACGTTTTAGTACATTACTACATTATGCAATACTAATGTACATTTAATACCAATTAAAGATAAATCAACTCTATTAGCTCCAACTACTTTTTGTAAATTCATTATATTCATAAAAAGTAACTTCCTTGAAGAAATACAGCAATCCATTAATGTATCTGAATGCAGAATTCATTCTGGTAGGTAACCCTGGAAACTCTCTAGTTACAGATTCTCATGATTTATATATCAAATTACATTCATCTAATTCCACACAGAAAAGTTTATTAAAGAACGAAAATGTTCTACCTGAATCAGGGTTGACTACACTATTTGATAAAATGTTTTTGCATAGTTCTGAACTAGATATTGACTTTGGATATCCCGTAATTAATTGTAATGTTTATGACTATGATATCTATATTGTATTGTCTACAAATAATAAGACTTCACCACTTGGTCTTTGATATATTCCATCTATTTCTTGTAAATCTTGAGGTAAACATTGTAACCAATTAGTTATTATCTGTGAATTCATATCACCACCTATCCATACCCACTTCTGATAAAAATTATACAGAACTCCATGCATAATTAAAAAGTGACCAAATCATGAATTTCACATAGTGCTTTAACTAATTCATTTAAATTAACTGTTGGTACAACTGGTGTTGTTTTTGGTACAGTTGGTTGTGTTGATATTCTTTATCATATAAACTTCGAATACCATCAATATCATCTTGAAATAATTCTAAATGTGAACAATTATATAATGGGTACATCATTGATTCATAAACATGAGAATGATATAAACCTAAGAGTGTCGAATGTCATAAACTAAGACCTCAAATAAATTTGTTTGATATTTTGGTGTAATTTTATCAGTTTCCATATACCAATTCTCATATTTCTCCATATGTATTTCTAAAGGGTTCATTATTCTTGTTTGGAAAAAATGTGTGACCTAACACGTTTCCTTTTCCATCTACTTCCTTTGAATATCAGTGACCAGATATTTTACATGTACTTTTATTTGTAATAAAAAATAAGGATTATTAATATCATGAGCAAACTGATTGTTAATATATTTTCCCATAAACGAAATGCTGCCTCTGTTACTTCTAACATTTTTTGTTTACTCCTTTATAACTCCATTTTACATTTTTCTTACGCCATTTATACATACTAGTTTTAAAACTACTGAAAAAATCTTTTTGGAGACAGCTAGTTCTGTCATAAAATTTACAGTTTCTTCACTTAACTCACCAGTTATCTCAAGAATGTGTGTCAATTGAAATAAACCAACATTCACTTGAGTAAATATTGTTTCATCCATCTGGATATCTAAGTAACCAAAATCATTCAAATATTTAACTGCTTTATTCTTATAATCTGGTTGCTGGCCTACAGATGGCACTACTGAAAATATTGTTTTCATGATCAACAATAGTATATCTATCTTCTTTTACACACAATTAAAATATTATAAGATTAAGATCTGTATCTTACATTAAAATTTTTGTTTTTACAGGTGGCCAAACGTTTACCCACCTGGAAGTCTTCATAAATAAAGTATGAGATTACACAAGTGCTTAATCTTATTTTTTTCAGATGTCCAAGGATCATTCTTTTTATCTCTGTATTGTATGAAATTTGGATGTCTATCTTCGATCCTATATAACTTTTATCATTAATTCTTTTCTCTGAGTTCCAATAACAAAGAACAAAAGTTGGTCTTAAATTTTCATTAACTGTTTCAGGTACAACATCAGGTAACAAACTATTTATTTCATTTCTTTCGATTAGTATTTCTGAAACAATATTAACTGTTTCTGTTAAATTTCCTATTCATTCCTCATCTGTATTAATGATTCCTTCATTATTTAATTTATTTTTTCTAGTTTTTCTATACAATAATTTTTATGATTTATCGGATCTTTATAAAAAGATATAACTTTTTTAAATTTTAGATTCTCCATATTTTATAACTGAACTTAAAATTTCATCATAAACCCAGTCTTGGAAATTTTCTGCAAAAGGCATTTTTTATCTCGTAACTAAAGAATACAGATGTAGCTCATTAATAAATTTTGTCGAATTTTGTATATATTTAGGTATTCCTTGTGGTATTGATAGCTGCGATGCCACAGCGTAGGTGCAAGTTCTTAGGTTGGAACTGCGACACCAACACCGATGACAGCGCCCTCTAGCCAGTGCTGTCCAGATCTCCGAGCTCCGCTCCAGATTCAGCCCATTTGATCAAGGGCAGACTGCTGGGACACTTCGTTTCAGCTTCGCTTCATATAGAAACTTTGCTCTGCTTACCACGGGTCTAAGGCTTCGCACCTACATACAAATTTATGTACAATTTTAGTAAATATTTTTGGAACAGTGATTAAAATTTTTTAAAATTTATTGTTTTTAAAATTCAATCTCAATCACACCACGTATGTTACAAGAACATAGGTGACCGGTTTCAGTCATATCACATGACCATCATCAGACCCATGGCATCCTTCAAAGATCGTAGGTGGAGCACTTTTCTCAGCTGTTGTGATGTCAAGTTATGTATGCCTCTGTATATATTCATGCACCAGTAAGCCACTTTTACTTACTTGCAGTACCGATGTGTTTTACCTTTTCTTGCTCCTACTCACTCCCTACATTCGGCCTACCCTTCAGTTTACAGGAGCAGATCCAGGCACCGCCTTCCAGGTGGGATACAAGAACTGGCGATGAGGCTCATTTTTCTCCTCTTACCTATGTCTTTTGCTCGGTACTGCTCTACTTTGTTTTGTGATACCCCCGTGTGACTGAGTGACTGTATCTGCATGCTCCCACCTTTCGCTATAAGACTTTCATTTGTGTAAACCATGACTTCGCCACAGGAACAGGTTTTGCTGTCCGATCTTGTATGTTTACAGGCTCAGAAAATGACGCAGCTGCTTGCTGCCATAAATGGACTGGTCACACTAAAAACTGTAGCTACTTCATCGCCTCCGACGCAACCGCCTGTACCGACGCCGACGACACCTCCAGCGCCGCCATTTCGTGCCTTCAGTCCTGACGTTGAACACCGGCCAGAATACATCACCCAGTTCGAAGCACACTTTGCAGCTTACAACATACCAGGTACAGAGCAGCCTGCTTTTTTCATTGCCAGTGCGGGTGTTGTGTTATACCGTGTGCTCATACAACAAGCTTACAACGAAGTGATTGATGCTTTGAACTCCCACTTCCGTGACAGTGTAAATGTGGTAGCTGCACACTACAAATTCTTTCATCTCTGGTGTGGCCCTACTCACTCCAATAAATCATGGTTAGCGGACCTTCAGGCACTAACTTCTGACTGTGACTTTAATTGCTCGTGTGGACGCTCATATGCGGATATAATGATTAGAGACGCTATTGTGCAGAATGTGGCGGATCACCGCACCCACGAGCAAATCCTCAGATTTTAAAACCCGTCTTTGCAGGAAGTAGTGGACTTGCTAGACAGACAAGATACATTAGACATGGCTACTTCCGTGTTCGACGCGACCAATTAAACTGGGAGAATTTATCACATGCACAAGAAATGTCTGAAGATTTGATGAGAGAAATTCAAATTGAATGAAATTGAGATGTCATATCAGACAGTAAAATGCTATATGAAGATTTATAATGGATTTTAATATAAAGATAATTGGGAAATAATTTTAAAATGGCAAGAACTATCTGAATCCTTTATGCAAAAAATATTCAAACTATATGAAATAATGGAACAGTCTGAAGGCTGTGAATGTTCTATATGCTTCAGTAATGAAAATTATCAATTTATAAGAACAAGCTGCAATCATATTTTTCATAATGAGTGTATAGATGAATAGTTAAAAGAACAAATTAAATGTCCAATGTGTAGAAGTGTAATAAAAACATATAACGAAATGTTATCAGTTTGATGATGGTGTTTTATTAGTTGATGATTCTTATAGTGATAATGATGATGATGATGATGATTGAGAATATTCTAACTGTATAAGAGAAAAATTTATTAATTATAATTGATATTTTAAACTTTATTCATTATGGAACTTACATAAAAGAAATCAGCAATCGAATATTATGTTAACTGAAATAAGAATGATAAAACCTTATTTTCATTGAAAAAATCTAATAAAAATTATTTTTAATAAATGGCAGCTATTGCACATACTTCTAATTCATGATCTTATATGTTGCATGTATCTGAATTTATTCGACAAATTAATTGCAAATGATGTTTTAAACTTTATTTATTATGGAATTTCTGTCAATTTGGTGCCATTGACAGAAAATTGTTCTCTGGTTAACAGAAATTTAGTACAATTCTTAAATCATTAAAATCTCAATTATACTGAAATTAAATACATTGATTCTCTTGCTTTAGAATAAAGATATATTCAGAATTAAATAAAAAAATAACATCAAGCAATTTACATAAAATGCTTGGAATTATCTGTTGATAATTTTAAAAAGCTAATAATATGTTTAAGACCTAAAGCAGCCAATGAAATTAGAGACTACTCTATTATGTTATAGAAAATATTATTTGATTATCTAAAATATACAGCATCTGTTGAAAAAGATAAATGTAAACAATTCCTATACAACTGTAAGAAGAAAAATCTAAAAACATTAACTTAAAGCAAATACATAGAAACATGTCGAAAATAGAAAAGAATGACATAATCAAAGTAGTGACTACAAAACAACAGAAAGATCGTTTCTATAGAATTGGTAGAATAACAATCACATTAATCAAATCTAGATTATCTACATACAATACTGGTTAACATCAAGATAATAAATTTGAATACCGCTATTTAAGAAAATGCGTAAATTATCATATTATTGAAGAAATGCTTACATCAGCTTTCAAAGCACATAGAAAAGGTGGTAAAAATTTATTCAATATGTACTTGATGAAATAAAATATTATTTAGATATTTTTATAGACAGAGAGTGGGGCTTGATGTTGAATGAACTAAAATTAAATGATATTGAAGTTAGAGATAAAATATTTCACAATATACAGGGTTATTCAAAATGATAGATACATTTTCATAACTTCGTATTTACTCAAGTACAAATCCAAAATGAACAAGCTTTATACTAAAGAAAAGAGAAAGTTTCAATGACTTTTTTCATAATGATTGATATTAATTTAATAGATTTAGTAATTTGTAATTACTTAATTTTTAATAATTATTTAATAATTAAAAAGTGATGAAAGTTATAAATGTTCAGTGTAGCCACCGTTGGCTGCATGGCAAACACTGACACGGTAGCCAAACTCGACCCACACATGCGAAAGTGTATCTGTTGTTACTGAGTGCATGGCAACAGTGATCTGGTTCCACAGATCATTCAGAGTTGTTGGTAGAGGAAGGATGTAAAGAACTTCCTTCACATAACACCATAAGAAATAGATGCAGGGTGTGAGATCAGGAAATCTCAGTGGACAGAAGTGCAGAGGCAGGTCCCCTGCAACCAACCCAGTGCTGAGAAAGGCAGTCATTCAAAAAGCCTCATACATCACGGTTCCAATGGGGCAGAGCTCCATTCTGTTGGAAAATGAAGTACTAGAAATCTTCCATATCTTGAGGGAATACCCATTCTTCCAACATGTCCAGGTATGTGATTCCCATTACAGTTCTTTCTGCAGAGAATAATTGTCCATAAACCTTTGTTTGGGATATTACATAGAACATGTTGATCTTTGGTGAGACAAAGCAAATGGGGTGCCAAATCTACCGTGGTCAGAACTTCAGCCCAAGCTTTGTGCTTCTCAACTGCTGAATATGCCTGCCCGATATGGTGCAGATCTGCCCACGAAAAAAGGTAGATATTAGCTTGAATGAAACATGCAGGATAGTGACAGGCTGCATGAAACCTACCCCCACAGAAAATCTTCACAGGGCCGCAGGTTTCACAAACCCTGACTCACGTAGGAAAGCCCATGAACATACCGAGAAGCTAAAACAAACCTTTTGATGCCCATCACTCAATATTTGGCCTAGAGTGTGGCCCCAGCAGACTCAAATCCAGACGCCGTTTTCTAAGTTGCGCCTTAGATGAGCCCCCCATCAACTAACCACTAAGAGAGGACCCACCAAGCGGCGTTTCTGGTGATTGGAAAATCCTGGAGAATGCTTAACCACATGAGAACTGGGGTGGCATCTGTGAAATCTAATCTGATCAAATGGGGTTTGCTGGACGAAAATGACGACAAATGCGACTGTGGCACTTGACAGGACATGGAACATCTCCTACAATGCCCTGCCTGCCCACACAGATGCACCCTCAATGATCTATGGCTGGCTAAAGAAGAAGCATTGGACATAGCCCAATAATGGGCAAACAAATTGTAGTTTCCGGACACGAAAAAGTAAAGTAAGTTTGGTGAGACTCTTTCGTGTTGCAATGGTGAATGTGGATTTTCCAAACCCCATATGAGAACATTCTGTCTGTTGTTTTTTCCACTGCGGTGGAACATCGCTTCATCTCTAAAAATTACACACTGTAGAGTTGTGTCGTCCACCATCTTTGGTAGCACATAACCAGAAAATGTGAGACGCTTCTCTTTGTCATTGGGGTTGAGAGCCTGCACAGGTTGTAATTGGTAGGTCTTGTACAGCAAATACTGTCTCAGAACGTTCCATACAGTTTGTTGGGGTATTTCAAGTTCTTGACTGGCTCTGTTGGTAGACTTACTGGGACTGCACTCAAAACTTTCTTGAAACCGTCAGACATCATCTTCTGACACACAAGGTCGGTCTGTGCGCTTTTCTTTGCACACACTCCCAGTCTCTTTAAATTGCTTAAACAAAAAAGACTAATGCTTTTGCGAATTGGTGGTTCAATACCGAATTTGGTCCGAAATGCCTGCTGCAGTGCAATTTGCGACTCACTTTTTGCAAAATCAGGAAAGCAGAAAACCATGTGCTTCATTGGTGTAAAACTCACACATTTTGGATTTGTACTTGAATATGCAGATTTTTGAGAATGGGACCATCATTTGGACTAACCCTGTATTACTACCTTCTCGAGAAATACAACCATTAAAATTTTCTCAAGAACTCACAACTAAAGTAAACAACAAGATGATTGATAAAATTGTGTTAGATGATCTGACTAGAGAGGAACTAATATCAATTGTTTCGAAAATATTAAAGAATATTCTGATAAAAATAATATAGCTAGCCAACACTAGAAAATCTTCTTCAGTCAAAAAGATCGAAAATTAATGCAGAAAGAAATATATGGAAAGAGTCAAAAAATATTACAAGGGAATCTAATCCAAATTTTGAGATAAAATCTAAGTATTAAAGTAAGTAACTTACATCTGTTTTTTAAGTATTTATAAAAATACAACTTTCTTCTCCATTGAGACTGTATAAATAATTTACATTCTCATCAGTTAACTGATTTATGAATTTAGAGACTATATCTTCATTGTCATCAGGATAACATGCAGAGAGAAAAAATGAAAGTGCTAATTTTCTCATTCATAATGCTTGGTGCATTTATATAGAAAATTTTTTATTAATAGAAATATTTTTTCCTGCTAAGCCCCAACGAATTACAGGTCTAAAAATTATATAGAATTAAAGTCCAGCCATCAGTTACACTTACATACTGACAAAAAATCTTATTCATTAATGGGTCTAACTTTTATAAATAACATTACTTTTATTTCTCCAACCTTTATGTGAATTATCAAATCCTTACAATTTAACATAAATTTGGTTGCATCTCTTTCTCAAAACTTTTTCAATAAAATATAGATCAGGATGTTTTGCTTTTTGTACTCCTTGTTTATACAAATTCCCTGTTATGTATATGCTGTATCATCTTTTTGAAAACTCCTTTAATAAGGATAAAAACATTAATACTTAATGAAATTCTGTATTTTATTTCTGAACATACCTTCATTCGGTTTTCTAGTCATGTCTATTGTAAAAAATCCAAATTGATCATTCCAGCATTTACTAGCCGGACGACGAAACATGTTATAAGCACTCCATGTAAGTACAACAAAGAAGTTATTGCAGAAGAAGAAGAAGATGATGATGAAGCATCAATCACATACCTGCTCATCTACGACAGGGCCGATACAGCTCTGTGAGCTGATGGAAGGGACTGGAGTCATGGGCTGAGACAGCTCGACCCATTCACCTCCAATGGCTTCACTGTTATCGACAGCATCTAGAAACAAGAAGAACAACAACATTCGATAAGCAGTTCATGCAAGAGTGAATAACTGTAGAATAACAATGAATTACTACTATTACATATGAATTAGTTCATCGTTTATTGGCGTAGATCCCTCTGAGGCACTGAACGAAAATGTCATCATGGCCTGGGATGGAACGTAGTTTTGAGTATCGATTGCATCCGGAAAGAAGGAGAACTCGTAAGCAATACATGCAGGTGATGTGGTAGTAGAAGAAGAGATATGTATCGTATGTGCTCATTCACAAGATAAGTTAAGCCCTGGGAACGTAGAGCCGAAAAAGGCGTCATAGGCTCCACATGCGTAAGAAAAGATCAGAAGAAAGATTATACTCACCGTATTGTGGAACCACAGGACTGACTGTAGCCCATACCTCAGCGTACAGGAGAGATAGCCTCAACCTGGGCTGCATTCGCCCCTCGAACATGACTGAACAATTCTACAAAGAGAAATATGTAGTATTCACACTCACCATAAAAATAGACGGAAGCTATCACAAAAGTATAACGCGCAAGAAAAAATACGCAGAGGGAAAAAGATAACAATAGCACTCACCATGTTGTTGCTGCACAAGCAGGCTGCCAAACGCACCAGGCGTCAGCTTGCTGGGTGCACGCGTCTACGGAGTAAACAGGAGCGCCGGGCTCAACCTGGCTCACATTCACCAACGCGACATCACTGAAAAAATCTATAAATAACAAGAGGAAATAAGTACTAGTATACACACACAAAGATGTGGACTCATACAAACAAGGAGAAATACGTTAGATAATCGTACATCACACATATGTGCATTCACCTTCACAAAAATCTCCGTTAACGATTCTGGAGCCACAGGACCGGACCAGCTCACTGACCCCTCACGGCAGTCGACAAGAAATCGATCGTTTCGCTCCCCACTAACAGCGACAGTATACTTACATCTGCAATAGCAGAAAATCATAATCAGATTCTTTTTAGGACTATGCAGCAACGAGCGCATACACTGCAATAAGCACAAAAATTGCGCTATACATACCTCCATCAATGTGAGCTTCAAATGGTTCAAATGGCTCTGAGCACTATGAAAATTAACATCTGAGGTCATCAGTCCCCTAGAACTTAGAACTACTTAAACCTAACTAACCTAAGGACATCACACACATCCATGCCCGAGGCAGGATTCGAACCTGCGACCGTAGCGGTCACGCGGCTCCAGACTGTAGCGCTTAGAACCGCACGGCCACACCGGCCGGCAATGTGAGCTCACTTGCCTCCCTCTCCACCGGAGGGTGAAGGAGAACAAACAGACTGCGTGTGCTCAATACTCGAAATGGTTGTGCTGGCTGGCTGATCACGACTGATCCACAGTCCCAAAGCAAGGTGGGGAGGAGGCAGGCAGCTAAGCGCCAGACCAGACTGATACAACCCACCCTCCACAGTATTTTCAACCAGTCAGTGATGAGGACGCTGCCGCCGTATTCTTCCCCCCCCCCCTCCACACACAGACACACACACACACACACAACAATCAGAACGCACATGTCCAAAACACCGTGACGCCGACACCACAGACAAGCTGGAATGGGATCCAGTATTTACGCCAGAAACATCAACCACTGACCTGACTGGACCTGTTGTTCCAAAGAGTAACAGCTAATGCAGTATATTGCTTCACAGAGCAGCTTTAGATATGACCCCAGCATGGTTCTGGATAATGTAACAAATTTATGTACCAGACAAACACTGTCTGTAAGAACAGACGCACCTGGCTCTGCCACAGTGGATGGACGCTATTCCACAGTAAAGTCTTGTGTGCTATATACTGAATTTTTATAACAGCTTGTACAATAGAGTTCTCAGCTCTATATTATAAACGTTAACGTCTGATAGAGTAGATTGTGCTGTGTATAATGTCCAGCGCAGCAGAGTACTCCAATAAATTTCTGTACTGTCTGTTGATGTAGCGTCCAGCAGATAAGACAAAACAACACAGCGTCAGTATTGAAGCAGGCTGAGAAGCGTTCTCACTATCTGATCCTGCTACATATTTCAAATTGGTTCAAATGGCTCTAAGCACTATGGGACTTAATATCTGAGGTCATCAGTCCCCTAGACTTGGAACTACTTAAACCTAACTAACCTAAGGGCATCACACACATCCATACCCCAGGCAGGATTCGAACCTGCGACCGTAGCAGCAGCGCGGTACCGGACTGAAGCACCTAGAACCGCTCGGCCACAGCGGCAGGGTGCTACAAATTTAGACAAGTGCATGTGTAGACGACATGGTAAGATCTTCGCTGTTCATCTGATCTTAACAAATGACTCGGTACAGTATATACTGAGCTCCAATGTGAGCGATAAAGTGTCTTTCTCTCCCGTTAAAGATATGCAGGCGCCTTACATTGTACAGAGCATTCTGTCCGGCTCTTATCTCAGCTGCCTTAAGAATACACAATGCTGTATTAACAAAGGAGGACCGCCGCAGTGTGAACGTGGCCGCAAACATGAGTGGTAGGCGTATGTCGCAGGGAGCCGCACTGACCGCAGCTGTGGACGGCGAAGACAGTGGGGAATAAGCGGCAAGTGCATGTTGACAGAAGCTGTAACAAACTTCACCTAATGATTGTACGGAGTAGCTCGTGTAGGGGAGTGGGTGGTGAGAGCAGCCGACCGATGCTGATTTCAAAGAAAATGTTTGGGAGCTGTCTGAACTTCTGTCCCCAATTCTATAATGCAAATACAGGAAATATATATGGCAGAATTGGCATGCTCACCGCTGAAAGATCTGTCGGTAAGAGAAGTAAGTCAAATGCATACATTAGTATTTTTTTTGTAAAACAGTCACCCAACTTAAAAGAAAGTTCACATTATTTGAATCGGAAATAAAAGCACTGTTCTCTTCGTCTTCTTCTCCATACATCTTCTTGAGTTGGCAGATCGCCATACAACTGTATGATTCAAAGTCACATACTGAAGCGTTCGTGAATATTTTTTTCATCCAAAACACTTTTTCTCTGCCCTTCACTTAAGCTACACTATCAATGTGATCAAAATTCTGATACATTTTTAGCATATGTTCCAGAGACATGTCGGGTTCGTCCCCGTCCTTTGAATCCTGATTTCGCATCAGCCATAATATTGTCCTCCGAGTTTTCACACATTTAATTCTCCTGAATGGTTTATGAGCATGGACTAACACAGAGGATGTTGCTGTTATACGGCCAGAGGTTGTAAAAGCAAGGAGAACCAGATCTTTACGCACAAACTCTCCGAATTCATTCATGAACCGTTAGGCATCAGCAATATGTACACAATCTGACACTCTATTATGAATTCGTGCAGCTGTAAAATATAGCTCGTTAATTTATATCGCCTGGTGTATGATTCTGATCAGCGGACAATAATTCACCATCCTACCACGTAACAACAACCCGAATACAGCGGTTTCTTCGGAAAAATTGTCTGATTAGTCGGATTCTACACTACTGGCCATTAAAACTGTTACACCTCGAAGATGACGTCCTACAGACGCGAAATTTAACCGACAGGAAGGAGATGCTGTGATATGCAAATGGTTAGCTTTTCAGACCATTCACACAAGGTTGGTGCCGGTGGCGACACCTACAACGTGCTGACATGAGGAAAGTTTCCAACCGATTTCTCATACACCAACAGCAGTTGACCGGCGTTGCCTGGTGAAACGTTGTTGTGATGCCTCGTGTAAGGAGGAGAAATGCGTACCATCACGTTTCCGACTTTCATAAAGGTCGGATTGTAGCCTATCGCTATTGCGGTTTATCGTATCGAGACATTGCTGCTCGCGTTGGTCGAGATCCAACGACTGTTAGCAGAATATGGAATCGGTGGGTTCAGGAGGGTAATACGGAACGCCGTGCTGGATCCCAACGGCCTCGTATCACTAGCAGTCGAGATGACAGGCATCTTATCAGCATGGCTGTAACGGATCGTGCAGCCACATCTCGAACCCTGAGTCAACAGATGGGGACGTTTGCAAGACAACAACCATCTGCACGAACAGTTCGACGACGTTTTCAGCAGCATGGACTATCAGGTCGGAGACCATGGCTGTGTTTACCCTTGACGCTGCATCACAGACAGGAGCGCCGGCGATGGTGTACTCAATGACGAACCTGGGTACACGAATGGCAAAACGTCATTTTTTCGGATGAATCCAGGTTCTGTTTACAGCATCATGATGGTCGCATCCGAGTTGGCGACATCGCGGTGAACGAACATTGGAGGCGTGTATTCCTCATCGCCATACTAGCGTATCACCCTGCGTGATGGTATGGGGTGCCCTTGGTTACACGTCTCGGTCACCTCTTGTTTGAACAGTGGACGTTACATTTCAGATGTGCTACGACCCGTGGCTCTACCCTTCATTCGATCCCTGCGAAACCCTACATTTCAGTAGGATAATGCACGACCGCATGTTGCAGGTTCTGTACGGGCCTTTGTGGATACAGAAAATGTTCGACTGCTGCCCTGGCCAGCACATTCGCCACATCTCTCACCAATTGAAAACGTCTGGTCAATGGTCGCCGAGCAACTGGCTCGTCACAATACGCCAGTCACTACTCTTGATGAACTATGGTGTCTTGTTGAAACTGCATGGGCAACTGTACCTGTACACGCCATCCAAGGTCTGTTTGACTCAATGCTCAGGCGTATCAAGGCCGTTATTACGGCCAGAGGTGGTTGTTCTGGGTACTGATTTCTCAGGATCTGTGCACTCAAATTGCGTAAAAATGAAATCACACGTCCGTTCTAGTATAATATATTTGTCCAATGAATACCCGTTTATCATCTGCGTTTCTTCTTGGTGTAGCAATTATAATGGCCAGTAGTGTATGTACAGGGTGGTCCATTGATAGTGACTGGGCCAAATATCTCACGAAATAAGCAAACGAAAAAACTACAAAGAACGAAACTCGTCTAGCTTGAAGGGGGAAACTAGATGGCGCTATGTTTGGTCCGCTAGATGGCGCTGCCGTAGGTCAAACGTATATCAGTTGCGTTTTTTTAAAGTAGGATCCCCCATTTTTATTACTTATTCGTGTAGTACGTAAAGAAATATGAATGTTATAGTTGGACAACTTTTTTCGGTTTGTGATAGATGGCGCTGTAATAGTCACAAACGTATAAGTACGTGGTATCACTTAACATTCCGCCAGTGCGGACGGTATTTACTTCGTGATACATTACCCGTGTTAAAATGGACGGTTTACCAATTGCGGAAAAGGTTGATATCGTATTGATGTATGACTATTGTGATCAAAGTGCCCAACGGACGTGTGCTATGTATGCTGCTCGGTATCCTGGACGACATCATCCAAGGGTCCGGACCGTTCGCCGGATAGTTACGTTACTTAAGGAAACAGGAAGTGTTCAGCCACATGTGGAACGTCAAACACGACGTGTTTGATGCCCAAGTAGGTATTTTAGCTGCTGTTGCGGTCACCGGCCGCGGTGGCCGAGCGGTTCTAGGCGCTTCAGTCCGGAACCGCGCGACAGCTACGGTCGCAGGTTCGAATCCTGCCTCGGGCATGGATGTGTGTGATGTCCATAGGTTAGTTAGGTTTCAGTAGTTCTAAGTTCTAGGGGACTGATGACCTCAGATGTTAGGTCCCATAGTGCTCAGAGCCATTTGACCCATTTTGCTGTCGCGGCTAATCCGCACATCAGTAGCAGACAAATTGCGCGAGAATCGGGAATCTCAAAAACGGCGGTGTTGAGACTGCTACATCAACATCGATTGCACCCGTACCATATTTCTATGCCCCAGGAATTGCATGGCGACGACTTTGAACGTCGTGTACGGTTCTGCCACTAGGCACGAGAGAAATTACGGGACGATGACATATTTTTTGCACGCGCTCTATTTACCGACGAAGCGTCATTCACCAATAGCGATAACGTAAACCGGGATAATATGCACTACTGGGCAACGGAAAATCCACGATGGCTGCGACAAGTGGAACATCAGCGGCCTTGGCGGGTTAATGTATGGTGCGGCATTATGGGAGGAAGGATAACTGGCCCCCATTTTATCGATGGCAATCTAAATGGTGCAATGTATGCTGATTTCCTACGCAATGTTCTACCGATGTTACTACAAGATGTTTCACTGCATGACAGAATGGTGATGTACTTCCAACATGATGAATGTCCGGCACATAGCTCGCGTGCGGTTGAAGCGGTATTGAATAGCGTATTTCATGACAGGTGGATTGGTCGTCGAAGCATGGCCCGCACGTTCACCGGATCTGACGTCCCCGGATTTCTTTCTGTGGGGAAAGTTGAGGGATATTTCCTAGCGTGATCCACCGACAACGCCTGACATGAGTCAGCGCATTGTCAATGCATGTGTGAACATTACGGAAGGCGAACTACTCGCTGTTGAGAGGAATGTCGTTACACGTATTGCCAAATGCATTGAGATTGAGCCGGCCTGTGTGGCCGTGCGGTTCTAGGCGCTTCAGTCCGGAACCGCACGACTGCTACGGTCGCAGGTTCGAATTCTGCCTCGGGCATGGATGTGTGTTATGTCCTTAGGTTAGTTAGGTTTAAGTAGTTCTAAGTTCTAGAGGACTGATGACCATAGATGTTAAGTCCCATAGTGCTCAGAGCCATTTTGAGCCACTGAGATTGACGGACATCATTTTGAGCATTTATTGCATTAATGTGGTATTTACAGGTAATCACGCTGTAACAGCATGCATTCTCAGAAATGATAAGTTCACAATAGGGACAACCGAAATAAAATGTTCAAACGTACCTACGTTCTGTTTTAATTTAAAAAACCTACCTGTTACCAACTGTTCGTCTAAAATTGTGAGCCATATGTTTGTGACTATTACAGGGTAATCTATCACAAAGCGAAAAAAGTGGTCCAACGAAAATATTCATATTTCTTTACGTACTACACGATTATGTAATAAAAAATGGGAGTTTCTATTTTAAAAAACGCAGTTGATATCCGTTTGACCTATGGCAGCGCCACTAGCCGGCCAACCATAGCGCCATCTGGTTTCCCCGTTTAAGCTAGACAAGTTTCGGGCTTTGTAGTTTTTTCGTTTGGCGCTTATTTCGTGAGACATTTGGCCCGGTCACGATCAACGGACCACCCTGCATATCAACAGGTCCATCTTTGATGACCTCGTCCTGTTTCGATGAGTCTATACCGTGATCGGTGCGAATTCCATAAACTTCTGTGGGCTCAGTATGCATCCAGATCCGTCATATCTGTCCTGTTCACTATATTACCTCCAGTCGAGCTGTAAACTATCGTATATGTAGAATTCTCCATTTAGAAAGTCCTTAGCATTTGTCAGTTTAACAGCTGTTGAATATACTTGAATCTTTCTTCAAGTTTCCTTCCCATTTGGTCTTAAACCCCAGTATAATAAATCATGGTCTTCCTATCTGAATAGTCGTTTTAACTGCCCAAGACTGACATTCAGCGAACAGAAGAGCAGGATATTCATATAACTCCCATGACCGGTAAGATAACGACAGCATAACAGAGGAATTCAATACCCCAGGAATCGTAGTTGCTCTTCGTCCGATACTGTAATGTGCTGCATTTTACAGATGACCTTCTCCAGTACTATTTTATTTTCCTCAGGATTTGGACCTCCCTGAACGTAACAGTTGTTATCCGTCGCACTTCTCACTAAAATCAGTTATTGTTTTGAGTGTAAAATAGCACATTTAGTACCTTCAAAGAATACCATACGCGTCATGAACGGTGAGTAGGCACTAAATTGGTCGTATTCACTTAATGATCCATCTATGAACCGTCCTGCGTTCTGAAGACAATTATCATCAGAACGTGCTAATGTTTGTGTGTAACTCGAAGCCTTTTGCAAATAGTTTTAGATACCCATCAAGATCTTCAATATTTAGTGAGCCTGGTGGTATTACGAAAACTTCGCCACCTGCTAAATGTAGCTTGTTCAAGACTGATCAACGGAATTCTCCATTCTCCATTACTTAGTTCAACTGGCGGAAAGTAATTTTCTTTTAATATCAAGGGTCGCTGTTTCAAAGTTAAGATGTGTGTCAGTCATGATATCTGGATATCAACTGATGTACTGACGTACATGCAGTTTTTTTATGCATTTATCAGAAGGAAAATTAGACAGAAATGTCCAAAGAGATATGTATCAAATTCTTTTGCGTCGGTGATTGTAGAACATATGGTCAAGTAATGGCGTAATTACTCTGGCAGATGTAAATCACTGTACGATCAAAGAAGTGCACATTATTCTCATTCTTCCTAACATATGCAACTCAGTGACTTCCAGAGAGTCCTGCAATATTGTGGTTCACAATGCCACCCTCGGCACCTTTTTGCATAGTTTCTGGGAGTTCATCTCCCATGAGCATCCCATGGAATGGCCGGATACACGATTTTTTGAAGAATCTAAGCCGTTCTGTATTTGTAAGTGGTCTGTCGGTTAGCACGGGTATGAGCTTTTCTTCCTCGTGAATAGTTCAAGGTCTTTCCTGTACGATTTTAAATAGAGTCCTTTCCTGACAGCGATGTACTCCATAAGCTTGCTTTGCCTTTGTGATTCCCGAAGTTGCAATTCCGCTTTCAGTGCGTTCTTCGCCGTCCCTGTTATGGCGGCAGCGCCGCCTGCTTGAGACCCGATGGCTGACAAGCCGACCAGGACTGGGATTAAAAAGAGAATAAGTCCACCCGATGTCTTAGATAATGGTAGAATGCGGGGCATTTTAAGCCGTTATCTTCTTCTCAGTCCTTTCTGTTTCAGAACACTTTTATCGGCCGACGGCGATGACTGAATGCAATTTTTTAAACATCCCACAGGTTACTGCTCGTTCTTAAGCGGCCGACGAGCGGCGTTCCTAACTTGTTTGACACTTATCCCAGCATCCAATTTAGGTTTGGTACGCATTGCCTTATCAACTGTAAATGTCACCATACGTTGATCTATGCCTGTGTTCCTTTTCCACGTGTTTGTTTAGCTTTTTTGGCTAAAATTCAGTGTGGTTGGTTGGTTGGTTTGGGGAAGGAGACCAGACACCGTGGTCATCGGTCTCATCGGATTAGGGAAGGATGGGGAAGGAAGTCGGCCGTTCCCTTTCAGAAAAATTCAGTCTGCTTCGTCACTATCTGTTAATCCTTTATTTGCAGAGTGGGCTAAATCATGCTCCTTGTGTACCTCCTCTAGCAGATTAAATCACTTATCACCGCGCGCCAGACGCTTTTGTAATGTGGTTCCAGGTCCACAATATTGATACATATATATATGCAATTCGATTGGCAGATTATAGAGATTACTAGCTTTACCATGCATCCTACGACACGCGTTACGTTACTATATGGTTGGAAAGTTGGTGCGCATTATCATATACCACGTCTTTACGTCCACCCAGCTGCTATGCTTTGACGGGAAGCCCAACCATTCCACTAATGCCAAGCTCCCCCGACGATTTATAACGCACTCTATAAGAAACACATCGGGTTTAGAGCTTCTCTGCAATTTCTCCGTGTAGAAACTATCGGCAATTCCTTCAACTTCACCATCTTTTAACATGTTAAGCCTTTGGACCTGTACGTCGCACTGTGAGCATCGCTGATGACCGTTTCGGCAGATAAGATTTTTCAAATGCTATTTTCTATTTTCAAACACGAACAAATCACCTTCATTAGAGTTTTGTCTTCGTGGATCCAGTATTTTAATGCAGTTGTGTACTGTATTTAGAAGATCATTACCACAGGAATCTATAGAGCGCATTTTAATCGTGTTGTGTCGTGAGCGGCTATACTCCGCAATTATTTGTGGGAGAATATTGAGCCACTGATATGATCCTCGAAAGTTAAACTTTTGTTGTTCTACTCAAACGGTCCACAATGCTCGCTTTCACGTGAGTGAATGTCCAGTAGTGATGTATTCTGTACCATTCCATTACTAGCCTGAATAGCGATTGTAGAATTCATCTCCGTGATCAGGTTGAAGATTGTCAGGGAATCGATTCGTCTGAAGCAGCTGTTCCCGTCCACTACTTCCTACCAGTCTTCACCTTCGCAGGTAGAGCCTAAACAATTTTCAAATACGTATCTATAACCAAATTTCGTATAATTCTGAACGTGGCAGGGGTAAAATACAGGGAGCGAAAGGCTATTTTCAATTTGTACAGAAACCAGATGGCAGTTATAAGAGTCGAGGGGCATGAAAGAGAAGCAGTGGTTGGGAAGGGATTGTGACAGGGTTGTAGCCTATCTCCGATGTTATTCGATCTACATACTGAGCAAGCATTAAAGGAGACAAAAAAAATCTGGAGTAGGAATCAAAATCCATGGAGACGAAATAAAAACTTTGAAATTTGCCAATGACATTGTAATTCTATCAGAGACAGCAAATGAAAGAGCAGTTGAACGGAATGGACAGTGTCTTGAAAGGAGGATATAAGATGAACATCAACAAAAGCATAACGAGGATAATGGAATGCAGTCGAATTAAATCAAGTGATGCTGAGGGAATTAGATTGGGAAATGAGACATTTAACGTAGTAAATGAGTTTTGCTATTTGGGAAGCAAAATACGTGATGATGGTCAAAGGAGGTAGAATATAAAATGTAGACCGGTATGGCAAGAAAAGAATTTCTGAAGAAGAGAAATTTGTTAATATCGAGTATAGGTTTAAGTGTCAGGAAGTCCTTTGTGAAAGTATTTGTATGGAGCGTAGCCATGTATGGAAGTGAAACGTGGAGGATGAGTAGTTTAGACAGGATGAGAATAGAAGTTTTCGAAATATGGTGCTGCAGAAGAATGCTGGAGATTAGATGGGTAAATCACGTAACTAATGGGTAGGTACTGAATAGAATTGGGGAGAAGAGGAATTTGTGGCACAACTTGACTAGAAGGAGGCATCGGTTGGTAGGACACCTTCTGAGGCATCAAGGGATCACCAATTTAGTATTGGAGGGAATCGTGGAGGGTAAAAATCGTAGAGGGAGACGAAGAGATGAATACACTAAGCAGATTCAGAGGGATGTAGGTTGCAGTAATTATTCGGAGAAGAAGAGGCTTGCACAGGATAAACAAGCAATGAGAGCTGCATCAAACCAGTCTCTGGACTGAGAACCACAACAAAAACATCTATCACCATTAAAATATACTTGAAACCCTTATTTACCCCTGAATATTGTCTCATATCCATGAGGTCTGCCTGCTATAAATCATCCAGACCACTTCTAATAGCCCGCATCTCGTGGTCGTGCGGTAGCGTTCTCGCTTCCCACGCCCGGGTTCCCGGGTTCGATCCCCGGCGGGGTCAGGGATTTTCTCTGCCTCGTGATGGCTGGGTGTTGTGTGCTGTCCTTAGGTTAATTGGGTTTAAGTACTTCTACGTTCTAGGTGACTGATGACCATAGATGTTAAGTCCCATAGTGCTCAGAGCCAACCAACTTCTAATAACACATATACATTGAAACTGGGCTATGGCGCTCTCAGACAACCGTCTCCATAATTATTCAATAATGCGTCTTTCTCTTAGCTTGGAGATGACTATATAATTTCATTCGTGTGCACTGTATTCCACGCGGCCGACGATGCTGTGAGAAGCTGTAATCGATATATGATTTCGTTAGGGTCGTCTTAGTGTATGTATTCCACATGTCACTTGCTCATCCTCTTATGCTCGATGTCTATACTTTTACGCGCACCTTGTACAGTTCCTAATGCAGGTCCAATAATATTCACGTATTTCTTACTGGTCGGCCTTTTTATTCGTCCATCTACTGTGTTGTGTAACCTGTGTGCGTCAGTAATATTTCAGCATACGATCGCATCTCTTTGAAGAGATACGTGCTAGAATTCCAAGTTTTTGCTAACCACTACACCAACATCTATAACCACTAAACCAAACGTTCACTCAAACTCTTTCTCTCCAATGTGTATTAAATACCCGTTTAAGCGTATAAGTTTCTTTCCCAACGTATATGGTTTATCCCTGGTGATCCCGTATGTCTAATCTATTTTGCTGGCGCTCTGATGGTTAATGTAATCGGTAACAGTATATCCCTGTTATTCCTCCTCTTCTTCTACACCCTTTCTTCTGTCACCATCCTTCGTGTGTGAGAGCCTTTTTAGACTTTCGGTTACTCGCGTAAATGTCTCTGAAACAGAATTATGTCGCTCCAGCTGTCCTAATTTCAGCAATCGTAATTTACAGCGCATATCTTTACGTGCTTCAATGACTCTGCGTTTTGTCGACATACTGATGCGTACTCAACTGACTTCGAGATGGTATATAACTTACGTAAATAGGTTAATGCATACGGTTTCCATTTAGTTTGTGTAATCTCATTCAGTCTTGTTAATCTTTGCGTTTACTATATTGATTAACCTCACAATGTTTCTGCTGATTTCTTCTAGTGCATTTCTTTCCTCAATATTTACAAGAGGGTTTATTTTCATATCTCCTAAAGTCGCTCATACTTCATTGACCTTTGCAGTTACCGCTTTGAGGCATCCCCAACACGTGCATTTCCACAATATGATATTTAAGAGTTTCGGTGACTTTTGTCAATAGAGCTCTTAAGACTTTCAATTTTTGTGTCTACGTATAGATGGATGTTCGGTCTGCGCATCACACCCTCTTAATGAGTGCATGACATCCCTGAGAACCGGTCCAAAGCAAACAATATACTGACGCAGTTATGTACTGACACTCTGTTTAAACAGGACATCCTGGAAATTTCGTCTATACCGGCCTTCATGCAACTGCCTCGTTTTATCGATAACCAGAAAACCATACTGCGAGTCATTCCAGCAATCACCGCATACGGTAAGGAATTCATTGAAAGTCATATGGTTGCTACATGAACTTGGTAAATTTGCTTTAAATTTAGATTGTCTTATTTGAAAGTGATAATAAGGTTCACTTTATCCCGAATCAGTTGCTTTGAGGTCCTCGAGTATGTCTGGCTCAAATAAAAGACTTTCATATAGCGGCCAAAGCATAAATAGATTCGGATCTCGTCCTAGTTCTCCACTGCAACGTCTTCAAATATGAAAACGATGTTTCGTGTGACTTTTTCAGATGGGGGAACATCGCTGCTTTCATTGAACGCGTGGTACTTATTCCCTCGATGTCAGCCGGCTGGAGTGGCCGAGCGGTTAAAGGCGCTACAGTCTGGAACCGCACGACCGCTACGGTCGCAGGTTCGCATCCTGCCTCGGGCATGGATGTGTGTGATGTCCTTCGGTTAGTTAGGTTTAAGTAGTTCTAAGTTCTAGGGGACTTATGACCACAGCAGTTGAGTCCCATAGTGCTCAGAGCCATTTGAACCATTTGAACCTTCGATGTCGTGCAGTATCTCTTGCAATAGCTGATACTTGGGCTGAAATAATGTTTTTGAAAATATATACGTATGTTCGAACTGGATTTTCTCAGGGTGTATTAGAGGTGATAGTAGCAAATTAGTTTTTCAGCAGCCTGAAGAACCGATGGTTAAAAAATGGCTCAAATGGCTCTGAGCATTATGGGACTTAACTTCTAAGGTCATCAGTCACCTAGAAGTTAGAACTACTTAAACCTAACTAACCTAAGGACGTCACACACATCCATGCCCGAGGTAGGATTCGAACCTGCGACCGTAGCGGTCGCGCGGTTCCAGACTGTAGCGCCTAGAACCGCTCGGCCACCCTGGCCGGCGATGGTTAAAGCACGCATGAAATTGGGAAGGAGTGACCCATTTCTTTTTCTTCTTGTCGGCATCATTGCAGGACCAGTCGTTTACTCCGAACTCCATGTGATGAGATTGTTTTGTCCGTGGCTATGACAACAGGTTCACATTACCATGCAGAGGATTTTACAGAGAGAAAGAAAACGCATATTGCTCTTACACTTTCATTCATTTATAAATTCTTGTAAATGAGAGCGTAAATATACATTCTCAGATACGATCGTAGTTCAGTGCGCATAACAGGTATGGGTGATTCATATATATTCGCACGCATGCACAGCATGCGTCACACAGTTGGGCGATGATTTCTTCCTACGGTTTGGGAGTTTGGCGCGCCAACTCGGGATACGTTAAATTCGTAAATGTCTACTCCTGAAGATGCGTGCACTCCTTTACGTTATAAATTTTAATTGTGTCCGGGAAGCCCCTGAGGCAACGGTATGGTGGCCTAGTATCACTGAGGGAGTTTGGCAAATGCTATTGAAGATGGTGGTAATTTGCATCGAAGTTTCACGTAGGTGAATCCACCCATCTAGGGATATTATGACTTTGGTATCACTACATCGAGGATTTCCTAAAACCAGCGCTGGGTAAAACTCACTATATGAGACCATTCCTACACTACAGTTTGCTGACGTTGATGTTTAAAATATAGGTGACATTATACACATAATTCTAAGATTTAATGGTTTCGCCTTACCTGCAGGAAGACGAAGAAATGTACCTCAGATTCATACATGCATGGTAACATTCCTTTTTTTTTTTTTTTTTTTTTTTTTTTTTTTGTACTCTACCACGACTAATACTTGTCGCCTTGCATCTAGGAGGTTAGCTGAGACTCACAGTTCGACATCTTCTCCCTCTAAGAGTTGTTGTTACTAGGCTGGTACAGAGCGATTTTAAACCACCGTTGATACATGTAATATTCGTGACAGTGTATGAAACATTAAAAAATCGGGAAACTGTATGTGTATCATCTTTGGTTTCAGGCATATAAAATGAACCACGCAGAGAGTGCCATAGCCAGTTCGTCGCATGACATGCGATGAATAAAGTCATCATACTAGGCGCTAAATGCGGTAAGAAGATAATAATGGTTTTAGTCGTTAATTTACACACAGGTGATGAGTGTATACTGCACGTTCTTAGCACCATAGTAACACAGTGTAGTCAAACATAAAGATGGTGTTAATGGAAAATGACGATTGTACGACACTGGTGTTTTCGGGGAACCTGCTAAGTCTGGACATTCTAAATATTTCTGAACAAATTATACTGGAATACGTGACGATGTTGCAACTAAAAAACTATGGAATCGACAAGACGGACAGTGCTGACGCATACTATATAAAAGGGTATATAAGCTGATTCGTGAAATTTATAAGAAACTTATGGACGAGTGCTATAAATTGAATCGACAGGATTACTACCCATTTCCTAAAGAACTGATGCCTGCTTTATGTAACATTATACACAAATTTCATAAGCTACCGCAAGTGTTTCAGAGTGGCGAGTTTATTTCCAAGTGCAGCTATTGTGACAAGCATTTCAGTTGCATAGAGACTGCGAGGTTGATGGTCCACCTCCTATTGAACTGCGATATGAATGTTGTAAACAAGGTATCGAATGAAAAATAATTTTTTTTGTATACGCTATTTTACTATTTTCTGTACTTGCGAGTATCTTAGCGATTGCGCTAAACAAGCTGCACGTCTGTACACTCTTTGAATTCCTACATCTGGGGCCGAGTGCTGATCTCTCGGCGTGGAGGAGGCGCGGCGCGCAGACAACCGCTGCCGGTCCGTCGCTATTTAAGCCTCCAGCTGCGGCCGCGTTCGCCGCGGCGAGCCTACATCGCCTGCTCATACGCCGACCAACGCTCGAGCATAGTGTGTGTTACGCGTGATTGCAGGTTATGAACTGCGCTGTTAGATGCAAGAGCGTATTCTCTAGTGTACTGAGATGTTAAGTTCCATAACTGTATTTTTTTTTTTAAAGATATCGGGAAATAGCATTGGGGCGCATAATCGTGCTGGAAATTGAATGAAAAAACCTCGTGGTGGTGACAGTGTTGCTCGAACATGTTCACGTTAAGAATGTCAATGTTGGGATGAAGCTAAGGAGCAATGAGGCTGCGGTGGTGGTGGGGAAGCGACGAATTGCAGCGAATTGCTGGCGTCATGTTCTTGGCTCATAAATCATCATCTAAAAAAAAAAGGAACAGACTAATCAAAGGCTTGTCCCAAACAGTCATACACCCTCTACTCATTTCACCTATGTATTGTTGCAATCAGCTAAGAAAAAGTGGATGAGCACGTAGCTGTTATTTTGTACTCGGATTTTTAACTTGTGTCCGAAACGCCAACCATTTATTCAGATGACACTACGACCTAGCTCTTCCTACAGTTATTCCACATGCACTCCCATCGCTTAACTCTGTGTTGAAGTAATTGCAGTATATTTACACATACATGTTTTTAATCACAGCAACACCGATCAAGGGAATATATTATGTCTTCAAAACGTTGCCCTACATGCACTCAAGTTTGTACATTTTTCAAGGCCAAACTGTTGCAAATGAGACGCTGCATCTTTGTCTATAGACAGCACTTCAAGTAGGCGCTTCATATTACCACACCTATTATTTACTCTATAAATCACTATAAAGTGCGGGAGAAAGGGAGCATTACTTGGAATGTGGTTTCTCGTGACGATACATATCAATAATATGAAATAATTTAGAGACAACTATAAGGGGTGATCAAAAAGTTTCCGTTTAAACTTCTTACAGTCCAGAACCGGTATGCCGATTAGGCATAATAGCTGTGAGCGTTAAGGCAATCGTCCCACCGACACACCAGGCTGAAGATACCCGTTGGTAAAAGACTGCGTCCTGCGGCGCGAAGTCCGTAACTGCTTGCTGCACGTCCTCGTCCGACTTTAAACCCCTTTTTTTAAGGGACCGAAGGCGTGATAATTGCATGAGGAGAGACCAGGACTACAAGGCGGACTCTGTTGCGTCTCCAACTCGATTTGACGTGACTGCTGCATTACGACATTTGCGATATGTGGACGTGAGTTATCGTGAAGCAGGAGCACCTCTCGGTGCTGCTGGTTTTCGACAGACATGCTCATATTCTTCATTCTCCGATGGAGATCTATCGGTGTTTGTCCTTCGGCAGTCAAGAATAGAATAACAGAACGTTTGTTCTGTTTGGACCCATTTGATAATAACGTCGCCATAGTTCGCGTTTCTACAATTATCGCACGCACGTCAGAATGAGACGAATGCCACACTAATCCCTTGTCTGCATGTCGGTGCTTATATACCCGTATCGGGGTCGCGTTACGTTACATATACGCTGCATAAACGCCCTCAAACGGCAGGTTTTTGATGGCCCCTGATATCTCCATGGCAAAATGGGAATATTTAACCGAAACACGAACTTTTAAAGTCGTTAGTTTATCGTTACAGTTACTTATTTGATTGAAATTGGTTGTCTCCTGGCCATATGCGAATGAGTCACTTTCCACCTCGACAGTGAGTACTGCCTGGAGGACTGCAGGCACGTGATTTGGCAAGGAAAGTATACAGAGCGTTACAGAAAGAAGTTCTAAAAATTTGGGGGGATTCTAGAGAATGCATTTCAGAACAGTTTCCAGTAAGGAACCTATGGCCGGAAATGTGAAATAAGTTTTGTATAGCACTAATCAAACCAGTCTCAGGACTGAAGACAACAACAACAACACAGCACTAAGCACTTTCCAAGCAATACCCATACGAGAAGTTACCAACTGAGGTTATCAGTGAACATTCGGGCTGGAATTCTTAGAGATATCTTTAATGGACCACACATCTGACCAGATCTTTGGGATAATGCATGATAACTGAACGTTCTGGACAATGCCTTGCCTGAATTTCTGGAGGACGTTCCCTTGCAACTGCGCACTATATTGTGGTGTCAGGCGACGGTGCTCCAGCACACTTTGATCGTCGGACTAGTGCATGCCTCACAGACAACTCCAGGCAGAGTGATTGGAAGGGGGTGCCCCTTGCCTACGCGCTCTGCTGATCTCACCCCGTTTGATTTTTTCTCTGGGCTTATGGAAAGTCCATTGTGTGCTCCACATCAGCAGGAATAGTACCTGCCCTTACTGAACGCATCTTTACAGCCTTTTTTATACAACCAGAGGGAGCGTAGAATCTTATACAGAGTCAGACAAAACACGGTTCGCGAAATGTATTCGCAGTTGCAATTATGGATGACTGTCAGCTGTGTAATGGAATGCAGACAATGAAAATTTGTGGCGCACCGGGACTCCTACCCCGATTTCCCTCTTATCGCGAGTGGTCGGCTTACTAACGCAGCAGACTTCATGGCCAGACCTGAATTTCCATATGTCGTCGACCATGTGTCAACAGCCTGCACTCGTACATCCGTTATGTATATTCATGTGCAGGGGAGATATTTTACTTAAGTCACTTGCCCGGTGTCGGTATAAATACAATATTACAGTCCCTTTATTCTTCAGAAATACGATGCAATATTGCTTGGAAGTTTGGATCTGGCCGTGAAGAGTACTCGGGTAGCCTAATAGTAAGACGACCGCTCGCGATAAGCTGGAAATTCGGGTTCGAGTTGTGGTCCGGCACAAATTTTCATCGTCGTCATTCCATTACACAGCTCATGTTGTCCATATTCCCAACTGCGAATACGTCATATATTTCATAACGGCTGTAGTCGCCACACTGCCGTTCCATCGGGCATGCATCCATGTCAAGGAATATTACATCGTGCTTCTGCACAACACAGGCACTGCAGTATCGCATAAAACGAGGTTCGTCGTTGCAGTTTATGTAATGATGTTGGTAGTAGCCAAACTGGACATTTAGTCTGCAGTAGTAAAGTCACAGATTCGATTTGCAGTATTTCATTGTACTTTACTTTTTTGTCAATAAAATTTATCAATATCACAGTATTGTGACATTTAACCTACCGAATACGTAGAAAGTGCATAGTGCTTTCGAAACTTTGTTTCACATTTCCGGCTGTAGGTTATTTATTGAAATATGTTCCGAATTACATCCTCTACAATCTCCAAAATTTTTAAAACTTCGTTCTGTGACACCCTGTAAAAGCGGAGCAGAGGCGAATTAGGAATCGTCTGGTGACGACGCGGGCAGTAAATCCACTTACGTAAGTAACTTTGACAAAGATGAGATTACACTGCGGTGACAAAAGTCATGTGACAGCGTTATGCACATACACAGATGGCGGTAGCATCGCGTTCACAACGTATAAAAGGGCAGTGCATTGGCGAAGCTGTCATTTGCACTCAGGTGATTCATATGTAAAGGTGCCCGACGCGGTCGTGGCCACACGACGAGAATTAACAGAGCTAGACGCGTGGGACATTACATTTAGGAAATCGTTAGAGGAGTCAATATTTCGAGATCCACAGCGTCAAGAGTGTGCCGAGAATATCACATTTCAGGCATTACATCTCACCGTGCACAACGCTGTGGCCGACGCCCTTCACTTAACTACCGAGAGCAGCAGAGTTTGCGTATAGTTGTCAGTGCTAACAGACAAGCAACACTACGTGAAACCATCTCAGAAATCAATATTTGACGTGTGACGAACGTATCTGTTAGGACAGTGAGGTTAAATGTGGCGTTAACGGGCTATGGCAGCAGACGAACGACACGAATGCCTTTGCTAACAGATATGAATCGCCTCCAGCGCATCTGCTGGGCTCGTGTCCGTGTCAGTTGCAACCCAGGCAACTGGAAAACCTTGCTCTGACCAGATGAGTCCCGATTTAAGTTGGTAAGAGCTGACGGTAGGGCTCAGCGTGGAGCAGACCCCACGAAACCGTGGACCCAAGTTCTGAACAAGGCACTGTGCAAGCTGGTAGTGGCTTCATAATGGTGAGGGCTGCGTTTACATGGAATGGGCTAGACACTCTGGTCCAACTGAACCGATAATTGACTGGAAATAGTTATATTCGGCTACATGGAGACCATCTGCATCCATTCATGGATCACATGTTCCAAAACAACGATGGAATTTTTATGGATCACAGTGTGTCACGTCACTAGGCCTCAGTTGTTCGCGATTGGCATGACGAACGTTCTTGACGATTCGAGCCGATGATTTGGCCACCCAGAACGCCCGACGTGAATCCCATCGAACATTTAAGGGACATAACCGAGAGGTCAGTTCGTACACAAAAACCTGCACCGGCAACACTTTCGCAATCATGGGCAGCTATAGACGCAGCATGACGCAGTATTTCTGCAAGGGACATCGAACGACTTATTGAGTACATGTCACGTCGGGTTGCTGCACTACGCCGGGAAAAAGCAGATCCGACACTACGTTAGGAAGCATCCCTTGATTTTTCCACCTCAGTGTATGTCCCAGCGCCTGGGAACGGGCATTTCGGAAACAGTGAAGCAAATCGGTTATTCACGGACTACTTTCTTGAGCATTTATGGAAAATAGCTGAAGGGCGGTGAAACCACGATAGGTGACAAGGTGTTGGAAGTCCATGCCACATTACACAACTCGGATGTCAGAGGCTTGCTCGGCCTGTAAAGGATGATACGTGGCAATATTTGGCAGACCTGACGACAAAGGACAATGCTGCTGCAAGCACAAGTGTTTTGGAGCACACCGTTCAGCTCCGCAGCAGGCGATCCAACATGTTCCTAAGTCGATCCAACGACATCGTCAGTTACGGTTACAGTGGAAATAGAACAATAGAGATTAAACTGTAGATCAATGAAAAAATGTGATCTGGTCGAATGATCAAGTTTCTTGTTACACCAAGTCGATGGTTGTGTCCAGATACGCAGTCATGTAGCTGCTCGAAACATGCTCCACTCCAAGGATGCAGGCCGGACAGTATTATGCTGTGAGAGCCATTCAAATGAGATTCCACGGGACCTGTTGTATTACTCGACAGCAACATGACAGCTGTGGACTACGTGAACATTACTGTGGACTATTCGCGTCCCTTCATGCGCGATGACAACTTCCAGTAGGCTCAAATGGCTCTGAGCACTATGGGACTTAACTTCTGAGGTCATGAGTCCCTTAGAACTTAGAACTACTTAAACCTAACTAACCTAAGGACATCACACACATCCATGCCCAAGGCAGGATTCGAGTCTGCGACCGTTGCGGTTGCGCGGTTCCAGACTGTAGCGCCTAGAACCGCTTGGCCACTCCGGCCGGCACTTCCAGTAGATAAGAGTCCCTGTCGCAAGTCTAGAATCGAGCTACAGTCGTTCGAGGAGCATAATGTTGTGACTTGGCAAGACAGCCAAGTCACTACGAGGTGAAGCCGAAAGGCACGCGTTTAAGCTCACGCAGGTTGGCGTGAGGTCTGGAACAGGTAAAGTAATTGAGATTAGCAAATAAAGTACGAAGCTGCTGGAATACTTAACTTTAATCCATAAGTGGTGAACATAGCTCTTGACGGTAAATGCACCGCAAGATAAATAGGAAATCATAATGGCGCCTTGCTAGGTCGTAGCAAACGACGTAGCTGAAGGCTATGCTAACTATCGTCTCGGCAAATGAAAGCGTAATTTGTCAGTGAACCATCGCTAGCAAAGTCGGCTGTACACAACTGGGGCGAGTGCTAGAAAGACTCTCTAGACCTGCCGTGTGGCGGCGCTCGGTCTGCAATCACTGACAGTGGCGACACGCGGGTCCGACGTATACTAACGGACCGCGGCCGATTTAAAGGCTACCACCTAGCAAGTGTGGTGTCTGGCGGTGACACCACACATAACAGTAAACTCGGGTCACAACAGTCTTCCCCTTGTTAAAGTCGCTTATCCCAGTAGATTTCTCCATTTCAGACTCATATCGTCGCTAGAATGAGTCCCAATTAGTCTCTGCTCCGCTCACATTCTTTTCTTACCGCATCACGCGCGCCCAATGCCATCTGCAACATTAAATTTCACTGTGGGCAGTGGTCATAATCTTTTGGCCCATCATTTGTTTATGACGTACTAGGTATTCTTGTAAATGCTGAAGAGAACCACAGGTTTCACTCACGTTATTTGTAACTGGAGTAGCGTATCGTAAGCCCGAAAATTTTATTCAGCGTGCTTTCCTAAAACAATGTCTCTCATAAAAAGGTAATAAAATTTTCGACCACTACATATTTGTCCTTACCTACACTAGGAGTGGGAAAGTGACTAAAGCGTTCCTACTCTTGTTTTCACAATCTAGGAAGAATAACACAACCACTATTTTAGGTTTTCACCATACTTAGAATTACCAGCAAGAAGAACTGACCGTTGCTGGCCGTCATGGGCAATTACAGGCTGCCTCGAAATTGATTATAAATTATTGCAGCGCACGTTAAAAACTAAAATGTGTGTTAATGAAAACTTAGAGTTAAAACTGTGGCTAGAACTAAATTGTCGTGATACACAGCAGAACATTGCTACATACTGGATGTGAGATCATGATCTACACTATGGTTAATAGCGGAAACTGGAAACCTAAAGTTGCAGCATTAAGTGGGAGAAAATGAGAGTACTGGCATACTTGGAATGGTTAAATATTAAAACATCCATGGGAAATTTACAGAAGTGTGTTCAAATATTCGGAGAGAAACATGCTGTATAGTCTCACTGCGGCTGAACGCAGAATTATCGAAAAAAATGTAAAAACGTATAGCAAAAACATCATTAATTGAACTATAGTATCGTCAACTTTATTTCTAACGAACTTTTATCGTAATTTGGGGGTATTTTGGTTGTCTGACTATTTGGCTTAGCGGCCTACCTCATTTGGTGTGAGAATAAATCAACAAATGGTTTTTAGGCGAGCTTCGATAAAAATGTAATGCAAATAACCACTGTGAACTGAACTGTGGTGTAAGTCCGTAATAATACATAGTAAATTGCAGTGAATTAAATATATAAATAAAATTCTTGTGTCAAGTTAAACACGTAAAATGTAGTTTAAAAGGAGTTATGACGGGTGTTTTCTTCAAATACTCGAAAATACACACTGTTTTATGTCAATGTTCTATTATATCCGGTGCTCTGAAAATATTGCACGGTCATGCGCACATGATCTTATTAAGTGTTTTTTTTTCACTTCAAAAGTCTAAAAGCTAAATTTTTCCCGAAAAACAGAGCAGTACGGCTGCGGGGCCCTTAACAGCGCGAGCCCCATAGCATGTGCCAGTATGAACAAACCGCTCATGGCTGCTCATGTTTGTTAGTCACGTCCAGAATCTGTTCTTCTGCATTTACATCTTCATAGGTACTCCGCAATCCACCGCACACTGCGTAACGATAGGTACCCTGTACCACCACTGGCCAAATTCTTCCAATCCATCTGTGGCATGAATCAGCAAACCAATGCTTAATAGTATTAGTTGGAAAACAGTCTTGGTTGCAACCAAGACTGTTTTCAACTAATACTAGTCATTTCCCATTTCATTTCACTCGTAAACAGAGCGAGGGGAAACCGCTATCTATATGCCTACGTATCAGCCCTAATTTCTCGTATCTCATCTTTGTGATACTTACCCGCAGTGTATGTTGGTGGCAGTAGAATCGCTTGGCAGTCAGCTTCAAAAGCCGGTTCTCTAAATTTCCTCAATAGGGATTCCCATTTGAGTTCCCGAAGCATTTCCGTAACACGTTTTGATTCAAATGGCTCTGAGCACTATGGGACTTACCTGCTGTGGTCATCAGTCCGCTAGAACTTAGAACTACTTAAACCTAATTAACCTAAGGACATCACAGACATCCATGCCCGAGGCAGGATTCGAACCTGCGACCGTAGTAGTCACGCGGTTCCAGACTGTAGCGCCTAGAACCGCTCGGCCACCCCGGCCAGCCATTTACGTTTTGTTCACACCCGGTAACAAATCTAGCAGTCCGCCTCTGAATTACTTCGATGTCTTCCTTCAGTCCGACCTGGCACGGATCCGAAACACCTGAGCAGTACTCAAGAACAGGTCTCATCAGCGTCCTATATGCTGTCTCCTTTACAGACGAACCACTCTTCCCTAAAATTCTCCCAGTAAGCCGAAGTCGACCATCTGCCTTCCCTACCACAGTTCTCAGGACGCTAGTAATACTGTACCCGAACATTACAGGTTTGTTCTTCTTACTCATCCGCACCAACTTACATCTTCCACATTTAGAGCGAGCTGCCATTCATCACACCAACTAGAAATCATGTGTAAGTTGTCTTGTATCTTCTAACAGTCTCTCAACTTCGACACCTTACGGTACACCATAGAATCATTAGCAAACAACCACAGATTGCAGCCCAGACTGTCCACCAAATCATTTACGTACTAGTTTTGTAAGCAATTTGATCATCACAGCCTCTTTCACGCTATGTACTCACATGTCTGGAAAAAAACACTATCACTCCTAGGTTCCCCAACGAGCTATATTCAAGTGATGTCTACTTTATAATTAGAGGTTATGAAGTATGAAATAACACCTATTTTTTAAACACTCAATCTTGACGATAATAACAGTCATGATTCCACGAGACTAGATACAGCTGATTCCTATTAGTTTTATGAACAAAGTCGGCGTAGTTTTGAGAGAACAATATGCATCCAAACTTTAACCAGTTATAGCATTCCTTGTAGCAGAACCTCTTTTAAGTCTTTACCGTGTCTCTATCATCCGATATATCGAAAGAAAATTACCCTCAGCTTGTTGTCATTGAGTAGTATATTACATGTACACGTATCCCTCCATTGGAGCTGGAGGCCAATGCTTGAACTCGTTTGCGCAGATATGCACAAAGTTTTGTCGTTTGCACTGGACGAACACCATATCAAGCAGACCATCAGTCTCATGAGAGGGCTCATATATTGTTCCTTCATGAGCTGTGTAAAAAGGAATCTTTCATTCCCCTTACGGGTAGCCGGCCGTTGTGATCAAAACGTTCTAGGCGCTTCAATCCGGAACCACACTGCAGGTTCGAATCCTGCCTCGAGTATGGATGTGTGTGATGTCCTTAGATTAGTTACGTTTAAGTAGTTCTAAGTCTAGGGGACTGATCACCTCAGATGTTAAGTCCCATAGTGCTCAGAGCCATTTGAACCATTTGAACCATTTTGAGCCTTACGGGTATCGCAGTTTTCCACGTCACATCCATACCTTATCTTATGAGAGGACATAGTCATTTTCTTTGCACATCTCAGAACACACACATACTTTATAAGCCTGCTGCTCAAGGAGAATCTATCATGCATCCCCTTCTACTAAGTATAATACTTCTCCAATAACTGAATGGTGGCGATAGGAAATGTTATGGAGGAGGCACTTGTTATGGCTTCTGCACTATTTGTTGCGGCCGTTTGCTTCTGTCCATTGCTGCCTGCGCTCCACTATTTATATCCGAGAGGAGGACGTTTTTTACCCTCGGTGGTAGATTTTGGTTGTTACTCCCGTAGTATATTGCAGTGTAACTCAGCGTGCTGGCCTCACCTTCCCTTACTCAGCACTCTCCAGGCTTTGCTCGGCGCTCGGTTTGCGTGCGTCCTTGCGTCAGCCGGTTGGTAGACTGCAACTGTCAGCAAGGCTATCTATGACGCGCTTACTTCGCAATGCCGCGATCGCCGGCTGCTTCTGTTTTGCCATTCTCCACTGCGTGATGCAACAATTACTACATGAGGCCTCAACAGAAACAACACTGAGCGAAAATTAGCGATTGGAGGACATGTCTCATAAGTTTTTTCTTGCGAGTGGTACCACTATGTTTTAGAAACAGAGATGTAACGGCTACGTTACTGCCACAAATGGTCTTGGTTCTACAGGTGCTCACAAGTACCGCTAACGATGTCCATATTAAGAACTATACACACCTTATAAATCGAAGTATGGCATTACCTTCAAATGAAGTGGTTTCTCTACACAAATACAACATTACTGAATATAGACAGTGATCGCCAAAGTGTGTATTATCAGACCGACAGTGTCTTTACACGTCACCGACGGTGTAAGCTCGTAATAAAATCACCGAATTTAGAAAGTGATTTTGCTAAGTAACATGGTGTGAAGCCAGTATTTGCAGCTCCCTCATGGCTCCGCTAGATATTTCTCCAGTATTTGTAATGCATTCTGTCTCAATGCCACGTCAGAGGTTCTGCGATATATCCAATGGGTTATAGGAGATGGTTTATTGAGAGTGTTCACGTACTGGTGTGCTGATTGAGGTCATAAAAAACTTACATTAGCTTTCCAGGTATCTGACTCTGCCCTACCATCCTGCAGCTTTGCGCATGTGATTGTTCCAATTTAAGTCGGAACTGAGCAGAAGTCGGATAGAGCTATATCTGCCAAATTCTGCAATCCATGTAGAAACAGAGTGAGCTGAGTTAATGCGACAGGACAGTGTTTTGATCACTTGGTGCAAATGGAAACATGTTGTCGTAGCTCTGCCAACTGTGTAAGATGTGTAAGGTCAGCGCCAAATGGAGCCTGCTCCTGCAACACGAGGTAGTATAAAAGAACAGTTACGGTGATGTTTCTTATCGGTAAAAATTAGGAAAACTCAACATCATAGAGGTACTGCAGTCTGAAGCAGATCTGCGTACCTCAGGGTCCATTCACGTCTATCACCCAAATGCTCTATCATCGTTATTCTGTACCATCTAACAGAGAAACATTACAAATTATAAAAGCTCATCTAACTTCATCCGACAGAGAACTCGATAGGAATTTTACCGCATCTCTCTCTTCTGATACATCAAAAACAAATACCGTCTGCATGCCTGCATTGAGCACATGCGGGGCTCCTATTGGAGCAGGTAGCCAATGATCGAAGTCGCTTGCACAGACCAGTGTAAAGTTCGATCACCTGTCCTGTATGAGAACCATATCCCACAGACTATCAGTTGCAAGAAACGATCCCTGTTTTGTTGTTTGGTACACTGCTTTTTCTGGTGTAACATGCTGTGTACACTGCCGCACATTTCGTTTTTTCCGCCATGATGTCGAGGTCAGTGTCAGGTTCTAAAGTGACATTAACACGTTTTGATCCATTACCTCTCACAGAGAACTAGACATTGCATGGTGTAAAACATGTTGTTGCTGCTGCTGCCAGAACACACACACGCACACACGCAGGATGATTTTAAATAAAGGACAGTCACAACATATGGAAACTGGAAGAATTTTGCGGCATTGTGGAGGGTCTCCAAACTCGTCTCTCACAGTGACAGATTAGCTATTGGCTCAGTGTTCCGTCTTGATTGATTCCTCATATTTTAGTCATGCACGCGATCACTGTTTCGGTGCTAGCCATCCCCAGAAGATGTTGCCCCTCCACCAAGACTCTTTCTCCGTCTCAAACATGCGATCTCAGTCGATCATTATGTGGTAATCAACAGTCTACTGGTGAACAGATGGGATGGGAAAGGCACCACCGATGTACTGTACTAATTAGCATGACAGCTGATAGTGCAAACAATTTTAGCAATTTTACCGTAATTTCAACACCGACTAATGATGCAGCTGCATGCTTTCCAGTTTTTGTATCATCGCTAAACCGCCTATCCTCTACATTGCAAGTATCATTGCGAATGTAGATAGACGACTGTGGAGTACGTCCATTCATTGTTAATTCTCGAACATATACATTAAAGTATACCAGACAGCGATCTACATACTTCTAGAACTTCGAGCATAGTACGTAATTTACGACATTTCTCTATGCAGATGGGAGTCACAGGGCATTCTCGTATTCTTATGATAAAGTTATAGACTGAAAGATCTCCTCGCATTGTCTTTGACTAACCCGACCTGTAGCGCTGTCGCCGATTTAATCTGCAGCTGACCAGAAGCAGACCGCTACATTCCGCGTCTCGTGAAGCAATAGAGTGTGCCGCACCCACCCAAGAGCACTAGATTTCTCCAGATGCACGCATGTCGAAGAGGTTAGCACCCCTTGTCGTTGTATAGTACTAGATATCAAAGTATTGTGATGTAATAGCAAATGGTTAAGAAGAAGAAGAAGAAGAAGAAGAAACGGGTTGTTTTATGCATGATGGAGCTCCAGCTGTTTCTGAGTTTGAAGCATTTTGCGTAAATCAACTGTGCTATCAGTTCTATTGTTCTAGTGTCTGGGACCAGTACCAAGAAGGTATTGGCAAGAGAAAACATAAATACATGCACTCCTAAGGCTAAACGGTTCTGCACTTAAAACAGGCTAGAATGTTAGAGCAGTACGGTTTCCGAACTATTAGTCGTGTGGAATGCAGCGCTGTTAATATTCCAGTGTAAGAAATATATTTCCAGCGTGCGAATTACATTCTACTTGGAGGTTTCTCTACGGTAAACTATGGTGACAAAGTGTAAAATAAAAAAACTACTTCCCTAAAACATCGATTCTGTGTGATACATGCACTATGTAGCTTTCCAGAAGTGTATAGCACCCACTGTTCACATCCGATCACGGTTCAGAAATTATACTATGCTCGCATCAGTCCTATATAAAATGATCGTTAGTAGCGGAGAATACCTCGTACAAAGAAAGAGACAAATGCATAGTAAAGAAGTTTGTCATGTGAAATTACACGTCATGACGCCACTAACTCTGTAAACAGGACATCTGGCAATCAGATGTAGACACGGGGCTTGCACTTCCTCACCAACACCTGCCACTAACTTAGAATCACCGTAGTTATGAAATTGAAGGCTCCATTTCATACCCAAGATGCGACAGGGGAATGGATTACGTCGCATAAATCTTCGTTCGTTTAGAGGAGTTGAAACAGGATGGTCACGTTTCATTACACATGAAATGGAAGTCCTCTAATGGCCGAGATATTTGCAAGTAGACAGTGTTCTAAGTCACACACAGAACATGTGGTTGTATACGAGATGACCGCTGGCTATGTCATACAAATGATGCATCCTGACAGAACAACGGAAAAAATGGTCAAATGACTTGCAGCAACATCTCCCTCTCTCTCTAGATTGCATCATGAGTCTACCATTAAATCGTACCTCGTTACAACTCTATCTCAAAAATTACTCCATCCACTCTCTGTCATCCTTTAACGTGGATACAATTAAGTTTAGCGGCAGATGGTTCTCTTTTTTCGCTGAAAGCGTCAAAGACAGCAGTCAACTCGCGTCTATCACTATCACCTCAATAGACATACAGTAGAATGTTGCCTCGACGAAAAAAAACTGTACTTTTTGTCTGGTTTCCGGCGCTTCCATGTCAACGTTTTCTCGTATTCCTGTTGCTGTCACGTGCTCGTTCCCGTGTACAAGAATTGTACTGCAACAACCAGAAGACACGCAAGTACTTCCTCAGTTTTCCTGCATTTCGGTGTATTTTCCCTCAGCTCAGACTCTAACTCACAGTTAGCCAGTACCTAGCGACCAGAGTAGGGTACTTAGCACGAATTTTACTCCACCAGGAGTGAGGCTAATGCGGACTATTACGGAAGAGCCTGTACCAAAACACCGGGACTATCTTAAGTTAAGTGGTTTTCTGTTCTGATAATAAAGAACCCTGTTAATATATGCATGCAGTTGTGTTATAGAAAGAGCATACCGGCAACCAAACTACATCCTCTCCATGCTTCCCATGGTACAAGCCTACAATGACAACGAGAGGGCACTAATGATGCCTGTCGTGGAAGACATTTTGGAAACACTGGATCCGCCACAAGGACAAGGATTGGTACCTATAGGGCATACACGCCCTTGTTTCGCGCTGGAGGAAGACCATAGAACGGGATGCAGATTACGTGAAGAAATAGGGAGTGTAGATAAAACACCATTCTTTCGTGTGTGTAATTCTCATTATGTTCAATAAACAACTGTTAATGAAAAAATGTGGTGCACTACTTTCTGGGCAACCCTCATATTTTCCCTCAATTTATACGTGTTTTCCGTCATTTTTCGTAATTTTATTTATTATACGTCACTTCTACCCCTGCGATCATGACATCACTTCTCGTTCCGTGTTCTAAAATTCCTTGTAAATGTAGTACAGCTGTCAACACTAGCGCAAATGCACCATTTTTCTGGTCGTGCGGCATAGTATAGCACTGTTCTCGAATGCAGCCAGTCACGTACACCCACATACTCTACAGCTGCAGTGCGTTTGCTCTGTTTTCTGTATGTCTGTGTCTGCACATGCGTTGTGATAGCCCCCATGATCCGGTCTTCCCGATCGTGGATCCAACTTCAAACATAGAACATATCTTCGGATGTAACGCGTGGTTGCTCCACCTTCGAGCCCTGTCCCAGATATGACATGTGGTGGATCTGCCTCTGAACATCGCTCTGAATATAATGCGTGGCAGATCCACACTCAAACACAAGTTCGGATGTGGTATATTGTGGATCTGCATCCTAACGTCGCTCCAGACATGATACGTGGCAGATCCACCTCCAAACCCTATCCCAGATGTGGCACATTGTGGATCTGCATCCAAACATCACTCCAGAAATAACGCACAGCTCATCAGCACTTGGACACTAAGGGTCTACTGTGGGTTCTGGGAGCCAAGCACGACACATGCACAGACACATGACATACAGAAAACAGAGCAAATACACTGCAACTGTAAAATATGTGGAAGTAGGTGACTGGATGCATTCCAGTACAGTGCTATACTATGCTGCCCGACCAGAAAAATAGTGCATTTGCGCTAGGTGTTGGCTTACAATCAATTTTAGAACACGGAACGAGAAGCAATGTCATGATCGCATTGGTAGAAGTGACATCAAACCAATTAAATTACGAAAAATAACGGAAAATACGTATAAATTGAGGGAAAATATACTGCAATCCAGGGAAACTGAGGAAGTACTTCTATTTCTTCTCCTTGGAGCAGAAGAATTCTTGTACGAGTAGACTGCGTGAAACAGGCTGTGATGATCAAATTGCTTAAAAAACTAGTACGTGAGAATCTGTTTCTGTATGATAGTACCTTTACAGACGTGTTGGTAGAAGTGAGTTATGTATCAAAAATGTCAAATGGAAGCACGCAATCGGCAACTGGTTTCGATGTAATGGAAGAGAGGGACATGTGATAAAATTTTATAGGAGGTTCTATTACAAGACAGGCTCTCACTATTTGCTTCGTAAATGCCAGTGTGATATAGCATCGCACTGGTAAAACTGACCTGCCATAGTGTACAAAACAGCTGCGTTCCCTTGAATTATAGCTTGTTGTTGTAAACGTAAACTGATAGCGTTTCTTCCGACGTGCGAGCCAACGGCGTGGCAGAGTGTATTCTCTAATGTTATTTCACGTGTCTGAAATTTTTGTAATACACACGTGCATGACAGTTTATTTACAGCCATTGATTTGAACGTGAGAGACGCTCTCAGGTCGTGTAATTTTTCCATCAAGCTGAAAGAAACTGCTTAACATAGATGTTTTTTATTCCGACTTTAAATTCTCGCTTTTTCTTTACTTCGATAAGGGGTTTGCAATAACGAGAACATTCTGCGGTAATCGGTAGTTTTCGCATCAAAGTAGTGGAATTTTTTCCCGATTTTATGCGGGGTGCTCATCCGTAATCGGTGGCTGTAAAAACTATAGCAATTTTTCCAACAAAACTAAAAGAAAATCGACTGTGCCTATTTTCGTGGAAAGAGGACATTTATTATGGTCACGATTGCGTTTTTTTTTTTTTAATAGATGCTTGATTATAGGATATGCATAGACGTTAAATACTAATGTTACAGTTCACTGCTCAGATTGGTGTGGTGGCTGGTTTCTGTAAGAGGTCGGTGGTCCGGATAGCCCTCATTCATAACGGTTTTGTTCTGAGGGATGCAGGCGTCGCGCTCTGCTGTATGTGTCGCTTTTGTCAGAGTCGATAATGCTGACAGCTCAGTCACATGTTCGCGGCGACTCATTGTGCTGAGGACCATCTGTACCATTCTGAATTTCGTTGTTATTTCAGAGTCCGGTCTTTCCGAGAAATACGTTTAACACATTGCAAGAGAGAGATGTGTTGACGTTAAATAAAAGTGTTTTCTATCGCAGAACAACGGGCCGATTGGGGGACCGCCTAGTCTGCGTCAGGTTAACGCGGCAGGTGTGATTCCTAACCGTTAGGCCGTGTCCTACGTGAGCGACAGAAGCGAGCGACAGCTTCAGGCGACAAACCACAACCGCAGGTGTAGTCACGGAAGTGTCCTACGTGAGCGACATCTGTGTCGCTGCCTGTCTCCCGCTGCAACTGACGATGTTTGAATTCAAACGTGTTTGAATCTTGCCGCTGCAGCACGCGTGACATAGAGCGACAGCCACGTGTCTTCTCGGCAAAGCAGTGGAGCGGACGCGACGGCAGCTATGATTTACTTAACATCCGGTTTTAAGAAAACTATTCGGTGAAAAAATTTGATTCTTCCGCAACCTATAGCTTGATATCCTTAAATGATAAAGGTCAGAATTTACTTTCGTTATTCGTCATAGTTACTGTGCTGTACGAAATTTACATGGCTGCACGAAATTTGTAAGAATTTGCAGAGGTAAAGTCACATTGTGTAGACTTTCCGTATAGTTCATTTGAGGCCAGACATTATTGCGTATGAAATGTAACCAATACATCTAAATTGTATTCAAAGTTGAGACCGGAATGACAACTCTTTTCATTCTTGCTTGTTATATCCACGGACGGGTCGCTCGCGGCGCGTCCGAACCTTTCCTGCGCTTCGGGAATCAGATGGTCGTAAAAATCGTCGTATCTCATAAAAGGTTCTAGGTATCGAAACGACGAATTTTGGAAATAACAGTACGCAGAAAGGAATATTTTATCGTATGATTATCACTCGATACGTTTTTGTAAACGCGTGAGCAGAGCGAAAACTAGACTCCTTATGACTTACACCATGAGGTTTTGTCCAAATTTTCATAGCCAAACAAAGGGAGAGAAACAGGTAAACGGGGCATCAAAGTGACCAGCATGAGGTCTAGTTTGGCATGAAAATATTTAACTTCTTGAAAGTAATCAGGGTAATTAACGAAAAGTTAATTAATGAGCTGAGGAAAAATTGAAATATTTCATGAAGAGCTGCTGCCAAGCTATGTAAATGAAGTGTCAAAAATTTAATCTGTTCAAGACCTAGCTATTTTGCACATAAAAAGATACATTGGTGCGGTATTTAAATGTCAAAAAGGCTTCCTTCGAATCAAGTACGTTAGGAAGGCAAACGAAGAGTCAATAAGATCATGCTTTCTGAATAAAATCTGAAATTCAAAAATGGAAGAAATCAGTCATATATTTTATGAAATGATTTGTGTAAAAGAAATAAGTTGATCAGACAAACGTTCTATGTGCCTTTGAATGATGCTCGAAATCATGAACAGAAAATGAGGTGCACCAAACGTTTCCCTAATATTTTTTATTTCATACTTTTAGACAAATCATTACACAAAACGTTTGACTTTCTTTTTAAAAAATTTAGAAGTTTTACTTTTACAGACTGTTTAGAGTAATTGAAACGCTTCTCCTTAACAGTGACTGCCTATGAATTACGTTTGCAACATCAAGTATCTGCAAAATTTCATGGTTCATTGTAATTTATTAGGAATTAAATGTGTGTGATACACTGGGATAGGTGTGAAGATCAAGTTCTTTGGCAAGACCTTAAAAATATACTTAGCGATGCAGTGTGAACAGTATAGAATCGTAACACAGTCAGTGAAAAGATAAAAGCGGCTGAGATTCGAACCGGACCTTTCGCTCACACATAATCGTGAACTATATACACTACCCCTACACCACAGCTAGCTACTTTTCATGAGTATCAATTTGTGTGCTTATCTTAGTATTTAACGTAGTTGGTCATGTAATAGTCATTCCTCCGCATTTATTGGCTGTTAAAAGTTCTTGATCATGCAAAAAAACATCCGTATTTAATATATTGATGAGATAGCCGAATGCTCCTCTGCTCATTCACGTGTATTCGAAGAATTTGTCTGGTGATCTTCTTAGTTCACGATACTTATGAAATTCTCCATGGAGATTCCTCCCTTTGTAAATTTCATGCACAGCATTCCTAATTCTGTAGCCTTACTCTCCAGCTACAGTATTCTACACGTTAAGGACGCCATTTTATAGAAACAGTTGGTTGGCTCGCAGCCATCATGTAGCGCGAGATTGTCGCTCGCATGCAGGACACCCAAGGCTGTCGCCCGATCCTGCTGCTTGTCGCTGGAGTGTCACGTATCCAGATGTCGCTCACTGTCGCTCGCTTCTGTTGCTCATGTAGGGCACAGCCATAGGAGCAGCTGTGTTGCAATACTTTATACGAATAAGTTGTAATTGGGACAGCCGTGCCAGCCGAAGTGGCCGTGCGGTTAAAGGCGCTGCAGTCTGGAACCGCAAGATCGCTACAGTCGCAGGTTCGAATCCTGCCTCGGGCATGGATGTTTGTGATGTCTTTAGGTTAGTTAGGTTTAACTAGTTCTAAGTTCTAGGGGACTAATGACCTCAGCAGTTGAGTCCCATAGTGCTCAGAGCCATTTGAACCATTTTTTTGGGACAGCCGTCCTATTAACTCCTGTTGTTTAGGTAACTGTATCTGCTTTTGTGTTGGTGAAGGATGACCGCCTCAAGGCAGGCAGTGTCCACAAGGTTATGGGGGAAGGCCAGGTGCAGGCAGTGGCTGCTCGTCCATAGCAGTTGACTGTTTGAAAACGCCTGTGTCCTCTCCATAGGTAACTGGATGGATGGACGGAGGGAGATAAAAGGGCTTCGATTTTCGGCAGTTTGTGGGCGCCTGTCGAGGGGAATGCACATTCAACTACCGCCTCCTCTGCAGTCTTTTGAGATGACGATTTTCCCCAGTACATGTGTTGCATTATGACAGTTCATTACAAGTGCTGATTTTTTCACAATTTCGAATGTAATTAGAACTGTGATGCATTTTTTCCATCAGCTGTGGTAGTGAGGATTGGCTTTGATTACATGGTCTGCACGGTGATTTTTGAGCAGCTGTCTACAGGTTGTGACAAAAAGGTACGACTAAACTTTCAGGAAACATTCCTCACACACAAAGAAAGAAAATATATTATGTGGACGTGTGTCTGGAAACGCTTACTTTCCATGTTAGAGCTCATTTTATTACTTCTCTTCAAATCACATTAATCATCGAATGGAAACACACAGCAACAGAACGTACCAGCATGACGTCGAACACTTTGTAACAGGAAATGTTCAAAATGTCCTCCGTTAGCGTGGATACATGCATCCACCCTCTGTCGCATGGAATCCCTGATGCGCTGATGCAGCCCTGGAGAATGGTCGGCCGGGGTGGCCGAGCGGTTCTAGGCGCTACAGTCTGGAACCGCGTGACCGCTACGGTCGCAGGTTCGAATCCTGCCTCGGGCATGGATGTGTGTGATGTCCTTAGGTTAGTTAGGTTTAAGTAGTTCTAAGTTCTAGGGGACTGATGACCTCAGAAGTTGGTTGGTTGGTTGTTGTGGGGAAGGAGACCAGACAGCGAGGTCATTGGTCTCATCGGATTAGGGAACGATGGGGAAGGAAGTCGGCCGTGCCCTTGGAAAGGAACCATCCCGGCATTGACCTGGAGCGATTTAGGGAAATCACGGAAAACCTAAATCAGGATGGCCGGACGCGGGATTGAACCGTCGTCCTCCCGAATGCGACCTCAGAAGTTAAGTCCCATAGTGCTCACAGCCATTTTTGAACCTGGAGAATGGCATATTGTATCACAGCCGTCCACAATACGAGCACAAAGAGTCTCTACATTTGGTACCGGGGTTGGGTAGACAAGAGCTTTCAAATGCCCCCATAAATGAAAGTCAAGAGGATTGATGTCAGGAGAGCGTGGAGGCCATGGAATTGGTCCGCCTCTACCAATCCATCGGTCACCGAATCTGTTGTTGAGAAGCGTACGAACACTTCGACTGAAATGTGCAGGAGCTCCATCGTGCATGAACCACATGTTGTGTCGTACTTGTAAAGGCACATGTTCTAGCAGCACAGGTAGAGTATCCCATATGAAATCATGATGTCCTTAGGTTAGTTCGGTTTAGGTAGTTCTAAGTTCTAGGGGACTGGTGACCTCAAATGTTAAGTCCCGTAGTGCTCAGAGCCATTCCCGCCAGCTTGTGGGTGAAGGGTAGGGTTTGAGTGCATCTGTCGCTAGTTTCGAATGGTATTGTGAAATGTTTTCGCAGCAGGATAGCATCTGTTGTATGGTATCTTCAATTTTTTAGCTGTATTGCGATTTCAGGCCGTGTTTGTGTAGCGCTATGCATATATTTGTGTTATTAGGCCCACAAAAGCGCACGACGTGTGTCTGGTATGGTTTCGCAGCTGTGCCGCTGTCTTTTTCTTTTAGAGTCCGTGTTCAAGCGTGGCTGTGGCGTTATTGCTTGGAATAAATCGTGTAATTGTTGAAATATTCTCACGTCATCAGCATAAATCTCGCGCTCTCTCTCTCTCTCTCTCTCTCTCTCTCTCTTTTTATGCAGTGGTACATTTATTTCCTGTGATATCTTCAAGTTATGTGTGTGACAATTTTCCACAACACAAGATGTAATAACTCCTGAAGCAGTTCACGTTCAACGTTCACGTTGATGAGAACAGAGGAGGCTGCGGGTATTTCCAAAACGACAGGATGTGCTCATCGGCTACCATGAGGCCGTGCCTTAAGCCGGCGTGGAGACTCTTGGGGCAGGTAGCCCTATGTGTGGCCGTTCTTAAAGCAGGACACGGAGACTTTGCAGTGAGCGTCTTGCCTCTTGCGCTTCAGCTGGACTTTTATCAAATGATCTATATTTATAGCACATTCATTTATCAGTATGAGTTGCAAAGTGTAACATAGCCCATATACGTCTTCACCAAATATCAATGCTATCAACACAGTCCTCAGGTGCTAATATACTCCTCCTCCTCCTCCAGCACAGACATCTCGTCGATTGAAGACACTAATTAAGACCTTTTCCCGCCATTTAGCCCCAGGCCGCCATCTTCGAAAATGTCACAGGAGGGGAAAGGGGGAGGGATGACAATGCCCTCTTGTGTCAGTACTGTGAACTAGGACAGCTGGACTCTGGAACACATGGTGAACACACTGGATTGAGCTACTGCCCGTGTCAGGTTAAATTGTTTAAATAAACAATGCATGCTAAATAAAGACTTACATCCATCCTTCTAGTTCACCAGCTAGACATAGACTCTATCCTTTTCCCACTATTTCCAAAGAAGAGGGGGTGGTTGGATGACTTAGGCCAGTGGAGGTAGCCAAATTGACCTATTGTCCCGTCATTTTTTCCAGTCAAAGTTTTCCCGCCGTTTTCTTAGGTTAGTGGAGGTAGCCCATTTGATCTATTTTTCCGCCAAAATTTGAACTTCCCGCCGTGACGTCATAGCGACATAACATCTATGGCAGCCTTCTTGGATCCGCCATCTTGAATAAATTTGGCGACAGTGCAGAGTGGGGCTATGCTCTCTTGGTCCCCCTGGTTTTGTCATGTGATAGAAAGCTGTCCTGCTTATAAACGACATAGAGAACGGACATAAAAGAATGAAAGAGGAATCTGATCAGGTTTAGAAACTGTGCCATGATGGACGCAGTCTACTCAGTGAGCTATGGCGACTGATACCAAAGTGTGGGGTGACACACGGTCCTCTGTACATTCCGATGCACTACAGAATGTGACTGTGTTGCCAGTTCATTGTTTCCACACATGTGTTTTCAAAATTCACCTGATCTGATTTTTCTAGATAAACTTTTGTCTTGAATCTGGATGTGAAATCGCACGCCGGCCTCCAAGTGCAACATTTTTTCTTCGCAATGTATAACATGCTCTTATAGAAATTCTCACTTTCGACTGCACCGTCTGTCAATATGAATGAAACATCGGTTGACACATAATCTTTATGGAATCACACCTCCAGCCAAGGGTATTCGTGACTTAAATGACACTTAGACACACTGTTATTATCATTCGCCTTTGGGCCCTAGTGCACCATGCGATGCACAAATAAAAGCATAGTTTTGTTTTAGGTTTTCTTTGTGGTCATATTACTGAATTCTCTCAGAATGAACTCTTTTCCGCCCATCAGGCCAAGTTGTTTCGACCTTGGGTTTTTCTGCCAGACCAACTGTCCAGTTGCAAATTTTCTACCTAATTTTTTTCCCCCAGAGTTAATCACTATATTGTGAAAAATATTTTCGCCAAAATGGAGGAAATAAACATAAAATTAAAGATTTCTTACATGCAGTTTATTTACAGAACACATCGCGACATAGAAATTTCTACTGTCCATCTTCACCTGCACGCTTTACATGTGAGAAGCAGTTTACAGTTGACTTTACGTGGTTTACGTTTGACTTTAAAGTCAAAAGAGCTTCGTTTAAGGTTCGCTCGACGTTTAACTGTAATAAGGAAACGGTAAATACACTCCTGGAAATTGAAATAAGAACACCGTGAATTCATTGTCCCAGGAAGGAGAAACTTTATTGACACATTCCTGGGTTCAGATACATCACATGATCACACTGACAGAACCACAGGCACATAGACACAGGCAACAGAGCATGCACAATGTCGGCACTAGTACAGTGTATATCCACCTTTCGCAGCAATGCAGGCTGCTATTCTCCCATGGAGACGATCGTAGAGATGCTGGATGTAGTCCTGTGGAACGGCTTGCCATGCCATTTCCACCTGGCGCCTCAGTTGGACCAGCGTTCGTGCTGGACGTGCAGACCGCGTGAGAGGACGCTTCATCCAGTCCCAAACATGCTCAATGGGGGACAGATCCGGAGATCTTGCTGGCCAGGGTAGCTGACTTACACCTTCTAGAGCACGTTGGGTGGCACGGGATACATGCGGACGTGCATTGTCCTGTTGGAACAGCAAGTTCCCTTGCCGGTCTAGGAATGGTAGAACGATGGGTTCGATGACGGTTTGGATGTACCGTGCACTATTCAGTGTCCCCTCGACGATCACCAGTGGTGTACGGCCAGTGTAGGAGATCGCTCCCCACACCATGATGCCGGGTGTTGGCCCTGTGTGCCTCGGTCGTATGCAGTCCTGATTGTGGCGCTCACCTGCACGGCGCCAAACACGCATACGACCATCATTGGCACCAAGGCAGAAGCGACTCTCATCGCTGAAGACGACACGTCTCCATTCGTCCCTCCATTCACGCCTGTCGCGACACCACTGGAGGCGGGCTGCACGATGTTGGGGCGTGAGCGGAAGACGGCCTAGCGGTGTGCGGGACCGTAGCCCAGCTTCATGGAGACGGTTGCGAATGGTCGTCGCCGATACCCCAGGAGCAACAGTGTCCCTAATTTGCTGGGAAGTGGCGGTGCGGTCCCCTACGGCACTGCGTAGGATCCTACGGTCTTGGCGTGCATCCGTGCGTCGCTGCGGTCCGGTCCCAGGTCGACGGGCACGTGCACCTTCCGCCGACCACTGGCGACAACATCGATGTACTGTGGAGACCTCACGCCCCACGTGTTGAGCAATTCGGCGGTACGTCCACTCGGCCTCCCGCATGCCCACTATACGCCCTCGCTCAAAGTCCGTCAACTGCACATACGGATCACGTCCACGCTGTCGCGGCATGCTACCAGTGTTAAAGACTGCGATGGAGCTCCGTATGCCACGGCAAACTGGCTGACACTGACGGTGGCGGTGCACAAATGCTGCGCAGCTAGCGCCATTCGACGGCCAACACCGCGGTTCCTGGTGTGCCCGCTGTGCCGTGCGTGTGATCATTGCTTGTACAGCCCTCTCGCAGTGTCCGGAGCAAGTATGGTGGGTCTGACACACCGGTGTCAATGTGTTCTTTTTTCTATTTCCAGGAGTGTATTATTTCCACAAGGAAGCGAATCCATGAAACATTCTGAGTCCTCATTGCGCTCCTCCATGTTTGTTACAGCTAGGTCAGAGAGAGAAGGTTGAGTAAGCTGATGACGTAAAACATTTCATCCGAACACAAACATATTTAGTTGATACAAAGTGAGGGGAAATATCGAAGTTGTTCACAAACTGTTTTCTTGAACCAATACACTAGATCGACCATGAATGACTTCGTAAGGCCCGTAGCTGCAATTAAGAACCGGGAAACGTTATTCATGGTCTGATAAAAGCCGAGTCTTCTTTCCACGATATTAATTTAAGAACAGGTGTTGTTTACTTCCTGGTTCTGAAAAGTATCACAAGCAATTCAGGCTGGCTTTTAATATAATGATACCTAAGATTCGTGCTGCGTTCTCATCCTTCACGTTCAAAATGGGTTTTTAGTTTATTAATCCATCAGTATGCTTCGATATACTGCTTTTCCTCATTTGCGTCTTTCATTTTTAATGTTTCCTTGCATAAAAAGAAGCACAGTATTAGAAAATAATGAAAAACTCTCACAGTTTCAAATTATGAAGTTGTTATAAAATCATATGGTATGAAATACATGCCATAAATGTTACTGTCGGTTGATGTAAAACTACTGTATGTGTTAGGTCGATTACTGACTTAAAAAACGTGTATGTGTTTAATTTCCGGAAGAACGTCTTGGGCCACATCGTTCTGTGAACGGTGTCGCAACAATCCTTGGTAGTAGCAATACCAAGAAAGAAAATAAATTTAAAAAATTTCAAAATGATTGATTCGAATAAAAATTATTTTCCTATATCTACTAGATACTGTTTGTCAAGAAGATAACCACTGCTGACAGGAATCTGGTCAGACCAAAAGGCAGCTAGTTATATAACGAAAACAGTTACTTAATTATTCATACTGGACCATCTGTAGGCCCGAGCGTCCGTATTCACCGAGTTTCAACATTACAGAATGAAACATCCGCTTTTAAGCAGAATGTGCTCAGTACTGAAAATTCTGATAGTTTGAAATCTATGATGGACGGTGACTCAAACCCGCGTTCTGCATGCCACGGGTATCGCTCTACCAGCAGTGTTTGAGTAGTGAGAGAGAGGTGAGTGCAGAGTATGAAGTTCTCCTTCGACCGGGAACTGTTCTAGCATCAATCAACTGTCATTAAATTGTCCATAAAAAGCAGTGTTCGAACTTCGAAATTAACTCCAGTTTGTAGTTGGAAGTGATAGAAAAGTCCAACGTTAAAAGTTCTGCCGTAAAATGTTGAAAATAAATAGAAAATTTAATTGTGTAATACTATCAAGCTTGCGAAAGGAGGGACAATCTCTCAGTTTAGCGTGTGTTCATGGTACTTAGAGAAAAATTTTAAAAAATAGAAAAAATAACAGAACCTTCGCATATTGCATCACTTTATTGAAAAACTTAATTTACCCTGCCGCGTGCAGTTAATTTTTCTGTCTCAAGAACTCTTTCGCTGCTAGACTAACAAGTAAAGTAAAGAAAAACAGACACTTTACTCCTTTAAGACTGACAGCATAGGAACTAGAAGAGACTGAAGGATCCAGGCATAAATATTGATCTGATCATTCTAATATATATAAAACAAGTTGTATTAACTCCATCACGAAAGATAATGAGAAGAACAAGCTCTCCGTTCATGATAAGGAATGTTAGTTTGACAAGAGAAAACAAATGCTTATGTAAGTTTTCAAAATGATGGGCCACAACAACCAGTCGTCCGTTCCTTTCAGGTTTTATGAAAGTAAATCTAAATTTCGGCTAGTGTCTAGCCATTATCAATACAATATCTCAGTGTTTTAAGAGTGAACTGTCTTCAATGAACTGTCGCAGGAGCCCGAACAATAAGGGCCTGACGTACTAGGAAATACTGCGTTGATAATGACTAGATACTAGCCGAAATCTACATTTGTTTTAATAAAGCCTGAAAGGAAAGGACGATCGATTGCTGTGCTCGATCATTTTGAAAGTCTTATCACAGTCGTTGATTGCATTCCACGTTCCTAATGGAAGGTAACATGATGGTTTATGAGAGTGTTACTTCTGCTATAAAGCATCTTCGCTTAGCGAGGAAAAAGATATTTCATTTACCGAAGGAGAACGGTCAAATTTTAGAATCATGAACAAACATTATTTAATGGTTAGTATCATCTGAATGAAGCTTACGAATAGATTTTGTCTGTTAGGGATTGCATTCGAATGGCGAAGTGCGATAAACATTTCACACTTCGGTACTGCAATAACGAATAAAGGACTCACGTCATAGTTAAGATAAATGAAAACTGTTGGCTCTTCCTGGAGAATAAAAGCTAACGTTGCGCCAGTCCTGTTGATAGAGTACAGCTGCAGAGATGAACACGAAATTCGTAAATTGTGGATCACAGATTGATAAATGTAGAAGATGGAACTGCTTTGACATATGTCATACCAACGGCAACGTCTCAATCGCGACTTTCAGCTCACTGTACTTTAGAGAGTTTGTATAGGATAAGTGACCACGGACACAAACTCTGTGACATTATTTGGATAATTAGAGAAAAGAAACTCTAGTTTTACGGTCGTTGTGTATATAAACACCAGAAAATAAACTGTGGCATTTATGAAAGGTCAAAGGTCATAACCAGCAGTAGTTTAAGGGTTTCACTGTCTTGACTGAGTTGTTGTTTTAGGAAGGAAAATTATGGCATGGAAAGCAAAAAGAAAAAAATGCTCTGCAGATGTACTTTTGGAGAATTCAGTCGGTCTAAATCTCCCCCAGGACGTGACACACTAACATTATGTTAGAGATTCACAAACCAGTAGTGTGGAGGCAAGACAACTTTCCATGACACTCTGCGAAAAGAAAGGACTGAAATAGATTTAAAAGTGGCAGTTTCCTTTCTCATCGTTAGAACGAGTCACCCACATATAATCTACAGAAATTTACCAATAACCCTGCATTCCCTTATTTTTTTACAAACAAGTGCTGGAGACGCTAAATACTCATTCGTAAATACTAAGATGTGAAAAGATATGGTAACTCCTCCCGCTAAGTCGACAGATCAGTAGAATTTCTTTACTTATAATACCGTACAGATTGTGCTCATAACTTCTACATCGCTTAACTCTGAATAAAACTGACACAGGAAACATACACCCAATGGGTCTTCGACTTTGCTCATATTTCGCACCATTGTTGTGCATACTTAGATACAACAAATTCTGCTTAAGTGCGATGTGCTTCTCAAGCGTTTCCGAAAAATCGTCGTTCAATATTTAACGAGCCTGCCGAATACCAGCAGTCAAGTAATGGCGTTATTGCAACCTAGCCAGGGGTTGACTGGAAATTTGCCCGCACTGCGTTCGAATCTCTTTTTTTTTTTTTTTTTTCTTTTTCGATTCGTCCACCAGAAACCTGCAAAGAAGTATATGAAAAGAGTACGATATGACACACAATGAGGAAGAGAGGAGTTGTATTCTTTGGACACCTAAAAAGGCTAGGTGAAAAAAGAACAACAGAAATAATTTTTAACTTGTTTGACAGACACCCAAAGATATCTATCGAAGAAGTTAAAGAAGACTTGATCGAAATGGAAATAAGGGAGGAAGGAATAGGAGAAAGGTAAAAGTTCTCAGAAAAGTTAAAAAGATTCAAGGGCTTCCAGGAAAAAAAAACAGGCTCATAATGGACACAAGGAAGAAGAGAAAATCATAGGAAAAGAATAACAACTGGAAAGAAAGAAAAGAGAAAAGGAAGAAGACGTAAGTTATTCCACCTAAGTAGGCTAAACTAGTAATAGAATAGTTGTAGTGGTACATTCACGACGTGATGTGATAGGAATCTGTGATGAAATGAGCATTTATTTATCGATACATTCATGCGCATATTAAAACATTATCGCAGTGGAGCTAGTGCACTCAGCCTGCAGTATTATTCGCCATAATTGGTAAACAGAGAGCATTTGGGGTGGTATCTATCCTAAAAGCATCAAAAACATTGTACACATCTGTACCATGCATATTTTATGAAAGCCGTTTCTAGTCTGCCACCTGGCGCTCTCGTATGACATTTAACGGACGTGTAGAAACTGAATCCTAATTACTCGAGAATGCCTGAGAGGTGCATCATAAGAGAGCAGCATTTATTATCAAAGTATGAAATACAGTCAAGTGGAAGACGAGGAAAATCGGAGAACCGTTGGGTGCTGGCCTCCCTTGCGAGTGAAATGGAGTTGCAGGCGATGAAATCGTAAGTAGGAGGATCGCCGTTCAAATACCATTCCAGTCCTCAAGATTTCGGTTTCGGATAATTTCTAGAAACCACTATAGACATAAGGCCATAGTCAGTTTCAGATTCCTGCTCTTAGACCGAGGCCAACTGACCGTTGCTTCATTCCATGCCCAAGTGCCAACTGAATGCAGTTTGAGGAGGCTTGTAGTTAATACACCGTTCTTATGATCGTTCATGCTAGCACTCGCAAAAGGGAGAGCATAAGGGAAAAATTGACAGGAATGGGGGAAAGAAATACAGTAGAAGAAGAATGGGTAGCTCTGAGGGATGAAGTAGTGAAGGCAGCAGAGGATCAAGTAGGTAAAAAGACGAGGGCTAGTAGAAATCCTTGGGTAACAGAAGAAATATTGAATTTAATTGATGAAAGGAGAAAATATAAAAATGCAGTAAATGAATCAGGCAAAAAGGAATACAAACGTCTCAAAAATGAGATCAACAGGAATGCAAAATGGCTAAGCAGAGATGGCTAGAGGACAAATGTAAGGATGTAGAGGCTTGTCTCACTAGGGGTAAGATAGATACTGCCTACAGGAAAATTAAAGAGACCTTTGGAGAGAAGAGAACCACTTGTATGAATATCAAGAGCTCAGATGGCAACACAGTTCTAAGCAAAGAAGGGAAGGCAGAAAGGTGGAAGGAGTATATAGAGGGTTTATACAAGGGCGATGTACTTGAGGACAATATTATGGAAATGGAAGAGGATGTAAATGAAGACGAAATGGGAGATAAGATACTGCGTGAAGAGTTTGACAGAGCACTGAAAGACCTGAGTCGAAACAAGGCCCCGGGAGTAGACAACATTCCATTAGAACTACTGATGGCCTTGGGAGAGCCAGTCATGACAAAACTCTACCATCTGGTGAGCAGGATGTATGAGACAGGCGAAATACCCTCAGACTTCAAGAAGAATATAATTATTCGAATCCCAAAGAAAGCAGGTGTTGACAGATGAGAAAATTACCGAACTATCAGTTTAATAAGTCACAGCAGCAAAATACTAACGCGAATTCTTTACAGACGAATGGAAAAACTGGTAGAAGCGGACCTCGGGGAAGATCAGTTTGGATTCCGAAGAAATGTTGGAACACGTGAGGCAATACTAACCTTACGACTTATCTTAGAAGAAAGATTAAGAAAAGGCAAACCTACATTTCTAGCATTTGTAGACTTAGAGAAAGCTTTTGATAATGTTAGCTGGAATACTCTCTTTCAAATTCTGAAGGTGGCAGGGGTAAAATACAGGGAGCGAAAGGCGATTTACAATTTGTACAGAAACCAGATGGCAGTTATAAGAGTCGAGGGGCATGAAAGGGAAGCAGTGGATGGGAAAGGAGTGAGACAGGGTTGTAGCCTCTCCCCGATGTTATTCAATCTGTATATTGAGCAAGCAGTAAAGGAAACAAAAGGAAAATTCGGAGTAGGTATTAAAATTCATGGAGAAGAAGTAAAAACTTTGAGGTTCACCGATGACATTGTAATTCTGTCAGAGACAGCAAAGGACTTGGAAGAGCAGTTGAACGGAATGAACAGTGTCTTGAAAGGAGGATATAAGATGAACATCAACAAAAGCAAAACGAGGATAATGGAATGTAGTCAAATTAAATCGGGTGATGCTGAGGGAATTAGATTAGGAAATGAGACACTTAAAGTAGTAAAGGAGTTTTGCTATTTAGGGAGTAAAATAACTGATGATGGTCGAAGTAGAGAGGATATAAAATGTAGACTGGCAATGGCAAGGAAATCGTTTCTGAAGAAGAGAAATTTGTTAACATCGAGTATAGATTTAAGTGTCAGGAAGTCGTTTCTGAAAGTATTTGTATGGAGAGTAGCCATGTATGGAAGTGAAACATGGACGATAACTAGTTTGGACAAGAAGAGAATAGAAGCTTTCGAAATGTGGTGCTACAGAAGAATGTTGAATATAAGGTGGGTAGATCACATAACTAATGAGGAGGTATTGAATAGGATTGGGGAGAAGAGAAATTTGTGGCACAAGTTGACTAGAAGAAGGGATCGGTTGGTAGGACATGTTTTGAGGCATCAAGGGATCACAAATTTAGCATTGGAGGGCAACGTGGAGGGTAAAAATCGTAGAGGGAGACCAAGAGATGAATACACTAAGCATATTCAGAAGGATGTAAGTTGCAGTAGGTACTGGGAGATGAAGAAGCTTGCACAGGATAGAGTAGCATGGAGAGCTGCATCAAACCAGTCTCAGGACTGAAGACCACAACAACATGTTTGTAAAGAATGTGTAGGCTGGGCGCTCCCACACAATGTAGCGGAATTTGCTTTTAAGCCGAACACGGGGTTGTTCTGCCTTTCACTTGGGCAAACGCTGTCTGCTCTACGGGCGGTAACCGTCCGACGTAGATACGCTGGCTCGTGCTCTGAAGGGACCAGCCTCCTGGCGTGCGGTCTGCCTCTCCCAAACTAAAAGCCCCTGCGACCGTCGTGTCTTGAATGAGTGTGTGTACGCCAGCCTCGAGTATTTCAATCTCGGCGCGCACTTGCGATTTACTAGTTATTTGCATATCGTTTACATGTATTCATACAACATTGGCTTTATATTATAGAGTTTGGGTTCGAATGAAGCGTCTTGATGTGCGGAATGTGATTGTGAGGGCAGAGTATGTAAGCAATGAAGGTCAGGAGACCATGACGTCTTACATGGTCTCTGGTACCCTTTGTTTTCATAGCGAGACGCCTTTGGGTGTACCACGCGGGGTAGCCGTGTGGTCTGGGGGCCTTGCTACGGTTCGCACGGCTCACCCCGTCGTAGGTTCGAGTCTTCCCTCGGGCACGGTTGAGTGGGTACATTGTCCTTAGCGTAAGTTAGTTTAAGTTAGATTAAGTAGTGTGTAAGCCTAGGGACCGATGACCTCAGCATTTTGGTACAATAGAACTTCTACAAATTTCCATTTTTTTTTTCTTTTGGGTGTCATCAGCGGCACCCATACTCCATATCAGTACACCGACTATACTCCACATCCCGTTTTGTTGCCGTTCATGGCCAGCCATGTTGGGCTTACATATCAGCAAGGCAGCGCCCGTCCGCATGTGGCCAGGGTTTCTACTGCTTATCTTCGTGCTTGCACAGCCCTACCTTGGCCACCAAGGTCGCCAAATCTCTCACTTACTGAGAACGTTAGTTGCATTATGAGAAGGGCGCTCTGAGCAGCTCCGGATTTCGACTAGATCAGTCCCTCACCTTGCAATTTTAAATTATCTAATTACTGTTAACAGCCACAATGTCAACAGAATGGTAATGTTGCATCACTTTCACTATTGCTGCGATGTTTAAAGTAAATATAATCTGGTGAACATTGCCATAGCAGTTCCCAATTTCGTACGATCTAAACAGTAAAAGAAACATTCTTGAACAAACTTAAGGAGTCCCCTCTTATTTTCTGTAATATTTATCACCCTTCCTTCGTTGGCTAACAGGCTGCCAAATGACTACAGATGGCTGACATCTCCATACGTGCTGTATAAAAGCGACATCTAATCTGAAGTGTCGCCTCAGTAGTTTCTTTCTTTCCCGTGTCTCACTAACCTGAAATGATGTGTACAACGAAACATCGGCCAAAGTTGTATATTACCCTTTTTTATTCACTTGATGACTAGTTTCAGGCCGAAATTAGTTATTGAATGAATAAAACAATGAAATTTGCAACTGCTGAGTAACAGAATTTGCTGCCCCACGGTTATTCCAGCATGCTGGAAGTTCCTGGGATGATCTGATGATGTGCTAATTCTCTTCCGCTACCGTACGATTCTATGTGTTATTTACCCTATTATGAACTTTTTATTCTTAAATTGATTTTGGAATGTGATAGTACTTAAAAATTAAGGCCGCCGATAGCCAACCGGTGCTGGGGAGGCACAGGATTGACAACCAACAGAAAGTGGATAGGAAAAAAGGAAGGTTAAGATTTAGTGTTATGTACGGGAATTAAGGCCATTAGAAATGGAATACCTGAAATGTATGCGAATATGGACTCCCAGCAACTGTAGAATGGAATGATGACGGAGAAACTTTGTATCTTTGTGCTGGGTCAGGACTCGACCCCGGATTTCCCGCTCATCGCGAGTGGTCACCTTACTATTAGGCTATCCGAGTGCGAGCCGCAGCGAGAAGCCAAACTTCCATATGTCGTCAACTATGTGTCTACAACCTGAACTCTTACATCCATTATGTATATTCCCGTATAGCAGAGACATTTTACTTGAAAGTCGCCTGCCCGATGTCGGCGGATAAATACTATACTGCAGTGCCAGTGTTATTCCGAGTTACTATGTTGAGTTCCTTTGGACATGCATGCACGCTACCTATTGCTCCATGGTTCTTTATCGTGGGCACGAAAAACTCGTGCATTGTCATGTGATCAGTACAGTGCAAAAGACATTAATATCTAGTCTCTCTTCTCTTAGCCACAAATCTTTTAACAAGAAACGATTTGCATCGGAAAGATGCGAAACCATAAAATAATATTTCCTTCTGATGAAGGTTGTTAGAGATAAAGAAGTCGTGGACTGTTTGTTAAAAAATTATTGTCTTGCATCGACACTTTAACGAAGACTTCAAAGATCACGAGTGTTTTGAGTGTGTAGCCCGGACCAGCAGCTTACGAATAGCCATGAATAAACGTGTTTTCTATTAATTAAAGCTTAGCTGACATGTACTTGCTCACTAATCTAACTTGCTTACACTATGAACGTACTGAGGCTCGCACTACAAAGAAATTTTGACACTAATTTCATACCTCATTCTTCAATCAGAAGTTAAACATCGCAAAGTAGCTATTCCATATTATACGTGTCGCAGGCACAAATCACCTTCCACCCCCCCCCCCCCCCCAAAAAAAAGACCAAAAGCGCTGTACAAAACACCGATGTAAAATATATAGGATGTTTCAAAATGATCTAGATACTTTAAAGTGTTTGCGAAATATGATTGTGTTGAGGTTAGACGCCATATGATTACATCTATGTAACTTAAGAAGTTCTTTGTGTCATGTTCACAAATGTCAATACGTGAACCGTTAATCACACGGTTCACGTCCAGTCTACAGTCCAATTTGGCCTAAACTCTCCCCAAAGTGTTCACATCGATGTGAGTCACAGCTGCTGTTGTAACCGCGACCGAACGGTCGCAGGGTTGCCGAGAACAAAAGCGCGGCGGGACCAAACGGGAGCGGCATCCGAACAAACAAAACGAACAGAAAAGGACGGACGACCGAGCAAGACCCTACGAACAACAACACGCAAGAAGCAACGGGGCCACAAGCGAAAAACTTCACGAATCCACAACGTCCACTCGTACACGGAAACAAAGTAATGTAAACACGCTGTCTGTAGGCGAGATGTCGATATACTCACGAAAATATCAGACTGACTCGCTGAGCTTTTTTTTTTCCCTTTTTTGTTAATTCATGCCTCAGATGAGGCGGCCCGGCAGCGGCCTACATACGCCGCTCTTCGGCCAATAGACACAATAGATAGTCATAGAAGACAGAGAAACGTAAAAATCATGGTAATACATGATGAACATTTCACAATATATTAGAAGTCGTTCGACAGAAGGCACTGTACACAACGGGTGTCACCAGTTGAACAGACAAAGACATCCAATTCGAGACGCAAACGTAGGAGAACACCGATGAAAACACTGTAGCACACAACGGAGAAACAGTGATGCACAGAAACACTGGTGACAATCATCAGCGAAGCACTCAGAAACACACTGATGAAGTGGGCGGGGGGGGGGGGGGGGGGTGGCCTGCCTCCTGGTGGAAGGGAGAGGTAGGAGGGCGGGAAGGAGGGGGTGGAGACAGTGGGAGAAAGAAGAGAGAGAGGGGGGAGGAGAGAGGGGAGGGGTGGTGGAAGTGGGAGACGTGAGAGAGAGGAGGAGGAAAAGGGAGGTGAGGAGGGAGGGAGTGAGCCCTAGGGGAAAAACGGGGGGAATGAGAGAGGAGAGCCAGAGTTGGTAGGAGATAGACGGAACAACATCATCATCAGGGGGGGGGGGGGGGGGGGGAGTTGGCGGAAGCCACCTTGGGAGGGTGGCAAGGGTATGGAGAGTGTGAAGATGGAGAGCAGGTGGGATGCGAGAATACTGATGTGGCAGCAGCCTGGGATGGGTGAGGCTGGGAGAGACAAGCAGGTGTGGGGGATCGAGCTTGTGGGAGGTGTAAAGGATCCATATCTGTTGCAGGAAAGGGAGAAACTGCAGGAAGGGAATCAAGTCATATAGGATCCGTGTGGGGAATGGGAGATAGAAGCGATAGGTGAGGCGAAGGGCATGGCATTCAAGGATTTGGAGGGGCTTATAGTAGGTGGGGGGGGGGGGGGGGCGGAAATCCAGGTGGGACGGTGTAACGCTGGAAATGCATATCCTCCTATTTCCATCTATTGTACTATTATTTTTTTTCCTTGTTTTGTTACCTCAAGATATGACATTTCTGTCTCTTTATATATTGTAATTGTTTTACTGTTTGTATATATATATTTATGCACTTATGTCGATGTATAATTGGTTTGTTTCGTAAATATTATTTGTATTTTTACGCTGGGTCTTGCCTAGGGAAAACTGCTATCGAACGATTACATCGATGGGTCGTGTGAAGAATTAAAGTGTGTAGGATCTTTGGTAGTGTGAACTCTGCCGCGTGGAGCGCGGGCAGAGGGGGTCGGGCTGGGGTAGCGAGTGGAGCAGGTGCGTTGTGAGAAGCTCCCGCGAGTTGCCGCGCTTTCGGGGTTTGGCAGCTTGTAATTGCGCTCGGCTTGCGATGATAGTTTCTGACATGGTGTCGCGGACGGGAAGCATTAGCTGGCGCACATCAAGAGCCCGTTTCGTCTGGTGACCGTGTCGAGAAGAAGGCGCGCCAACATCCAGCTTCTGCAACAGCGACGGCCGACAATGAGTGACTGTCGCCACATCCTCGATCGACGGCTTCAAACCTTCAATCAACCAACAAGGAAGACGAAGCACGTAAAGTTTTAGAACTGTATGGCAGACCTCAGCTTTTCAAATTGTTCCATTTGCCTCGCAAAACTACAGCAACTTAGCATGAACCTTTGTTGCTCATTGTCCCAATTGCATTACCAAGCAGGGTCCCTTCCTTTTCCGAAATCAACCCGAGTGTCGCTGAAATTCAGATGCCAGCATTAAAGTACAATAATTCCATTTCAGTGCTTTAATTTCAAAGTTCAGTTAAAGTATTCATAGCTGGCCACAATATTTAGATTTACGCAAGCACAAATTAAGAGTGCGAGTTTAGTTACCGTATTTTAGCTTACCTGTGACTGCAGCTCAGCTTGGTACGTACTAAATCTTACTATTGTTAATTGTTCAGAATCATTTAATTCAAGTTCAAAGCTAAATCTCTTATTTCTAAATTGCGTAGATTCAAGTAGCTTTTGAAATGATTGTTGAGGTAGTCCAAGACTAACCGTATTTTACTGAATTTCGATGTGCTTAAGAAAGAAAGCTTCTTATTAATTTCAGTCACTAAATTAACTTTCAGTTTTCCGGTTTTATTAATTCCTTTGCTAAATTAAGTCAGAGTGCAGCGAAAGTTATTACTTCTGACAAACTTTCAGTTTTCACACTACACGTGTCAACCTTCAGTTGCCACGCTTCTAGTGCTAATTACATGTGTAATTACCTTTCTTTTTCAGTTACTATAGTAATTGTCCTTAGGACTGGCGACTGTAATTTCCCCCAAATCTCAAATATCTAATTACCGCTAGTTAATTGTTAACGTAACGGCCGCACATTTACTTTCTTCATTAACTTTACCCCTTTTCAAAATTAATTTCCACCAGTTTCATTTGCATTTTTCCTTTCATTTAGATGTAACGCTTTCCTCCCTCTTTACCGACAGATTAACTTCGGTGACGATTGCTTTTTCCCAAATTTCCATTAGGTACACGCGGTTTAATTTTTCACTGTCATTAAGGTCGATAAGTGAGGGGGAGGTTACACGTGGCGACCTGGTGACAGGACAATCTTCAGTTTTGAGGTTGTTCTGGACACGAATTTTGTATGGTGCAAATCTCGTAACAAAGTACTGGTTACGAACAGGTCTTTACGTCAGCGACATTAAGTAGTGGGAGTAAATCTAATTATATTTGAGATTTGGCATTTATATTGAAAGTTATTAAAATGAGTGAAGGCAACAATTGCCAAAATTTGGTAGACTTTGATACGGAACAATCGGTCGAACAGTGGGAAACGCGCACCGCGGTACCCATTGTTCAGGGGCAGGCGGCGAGCATGAAAGACGCGACCGCCGAAACGCAACAAAGAGCAGAAATGGAATTCCAAACTTTAGAAAATGTTTCGGAATCGGAAGTGAAAATCAAATCTGAATCCCTTTATGACGAATACGGGGGGACAATTAAAGAGGAAGCCGCTACGGAAGTAAAACCGGTAGTTTCCGGGAATTTAACTGATTTATTGAATGTTTTGATTAACGAAATCAAGAGTCAATCGGCCAAGCAAGAAGCTCAGGCTGCCAAGCAAGAAGCTCAGGCTGCCAAGCAAGAAGCTCAGGCTGCCAAACAAGAAGCTCAGGCTGCCAAGCAAGAAGCTCGGGCAGCCAAGCAAGAAGCTCAGTCTGAAAAATTTGAACGGATGCTAGACAATCAGAACAAAGCTATTAACGTTGTTATCAACATTGTTGGAGTTGTTAACACAAAAGTTGATAAAATCAAAGAAGATATTGTTGTAATTAATACCGAAATCGGTAATCTTAAACAGGAAATGATAGGCGTTCAGGCGGAAATTGCGAGCATAAATACTCGTTTTAATTCCGAAATTAGCAGAATCGAGAAAAGTGTAGGAGAATCAGTTGCTCCGATCATCGAGAATAAGGTGACGGAACAAAGTCAATTAGTGAAAAAAGAGGATCAAAAGAAGGTGGAAACATTAAAGGCTTTAGTATCCGAAGTAGATACCAAAGTGACGAAGCAGGCTAATATCTGCGAAGAGAAAAAAAGGGAAGTAGAAACGCTTGCGACAACCACATGCCAAGTAATTACGAGAGTGTCGGAATTAGAAAAGAAACTTGACGAAAGACAGAGCTATGTGCCAATCTATGCACATAGTTCGGAATTATTGACGAAAGAGGAGTGGTTCGACCCCTTGAAAAAAGGCGGTATACACGCGACGGATTTCATTAAGAATTGTGAAAGGGTTTTACCCAGTTCATGGACTAATGAGAGAAAAATTAATGCGATTATTGATGTGTTAGCTGGTGATGCCAAGCGTTGGGGCTTAAACCTCAACATTACGAATCTGACTTTTGACGAATTTAAAAATTTGTTTCTGGCTGAATACTGGTCAGAGCAAAAACAGCAAAGTGTCTGGCGCGAATTTGTCGTATCGAGGCCTTTCGACGCGAATTCGCGCGGTTCGATGAAGGAGTTTTGTGAGGGCTGGATCCGCAAGTTGGAATACTTGCGTGATCGCCGCACGGAATCCGAAATAGTCTGGGAACTCTACATGAAGCTTCCAGATGATACAAAACGCTACGTAGGAAGCAATTACAGGACAATCAATGATTTCCTGGAAAGAGTGGAGGACGAGGACAATTGGCGCAATAATCGCGACAGTGGCAGAGGCCGTGGTAACAACCACGGGTACCACAGCAACCACAACAACGATAACCATGGGAATAATGCATACCGCAACCATGGCAGCAATAACAATAATGGTTCGGACCGTAATAACAATCGGTACAATGCAAATAATAACAGGAATGACGGAAACCAGTATCATACTAACGTGATACGGGCTTCACAGAATAGTAATAACGCCAGAGGGTGTGATCAGCCGCCTCAGCAGCATCCGGGGAGCGTATCTGCTGGGACGAGACAGGGAAACCATTAGCCGCGCCGGTGAGGGGCCGACCGGGCGTGGAGAAATTTTGGCGGCCCAATAACAGAAGAAAACCCAGGTGTCGTCGTTATGAAAATTCCGTGTGGAATAATCAACGGCGGGAGAGTGTGCCAGTGTTAGGAGAAAGGAGTGCGCCCACAAGTAGTAGATCAGCTGTATACACGGCAGTAGAAAATACATTCACTGTCAGTGAGAACAATTTAAGTAGTGTTCCGGAAATCGATTATAAAGTGGCAGCTGTAATACCCACAGCGGAACTGGAGATTGAGTTTAAGAATGATTCGCAATTGTTGAGAGAAGATCAGATGTCGGATAACACGTCCGTCATTGAGCGAGGGGATGCAGAGAGGGATGAGGTCTGGTTAAGGCAGTTCGGTCGCTTATACGACGAACTAAGAGACTATAGGGGCCTGTACGGGAGAAGTGTTTATAGGAAGCGCGAGCAGGAGTTGCCGCGTCTCGTCCCACAGGAAATTACACTCCTGGAAATTGAAATAAGAACACCGTGAATTCATTGTCCCAGGAAGGGGAAACTTTATTGACACATTCCTGGGGTCAGATACATCACATGATCACACTGACAGAACCACAGGCACATAGACACAGGCAACAGAGCATGCACAATGTCGGCACTAGTACAGTGTATATCCACCTTTCGCAGCAATGCAGGCTGCTATTCTCCCATGGAGACGATCGTAGAGATGCTGGATGTAGTCCTGTGGAACGGCTTGCCATGCCATTTCCACCTGGCGCCTCAGTTGGACCAGCGTTCGTGCTGGACGTGCAGACCGCGTGAGAGGACGCTTCATCCAGTCCCAAACATGCTCAATGGGGGACAGATCCGGAGATCTTGCTGGCCAGGGTAGCTGACTTACACCTTCTAGAGCACGTTGGGTGGCACGGGATACATGCGGACGTGCATTGTCCTGTTGGAACAGCAAGTTCCCTTGCCGGTCTAGGAATGGTAGAACGATGGGTTCGATGACGGTTTGGATGTACCGTGCACTATTCAGTGTCCCCTCGACGATCACCAGTGGTGTACGGCCAGTGTAGGAGATCGCTCCCCACACCATGATGCCGGGTGTTGGCCCTGTGTGCCTCGGTCGTATGCAGTCCTGATTGTGGCGCTCACCTGCACGGCGCCAAACACGCATACGACCATCATTGGCACCAAGGCAGAAGCGACTCTCATCGCTGAAGACGACACGTCTCCATTCGTCCCTCCATTCACACCTGTCGCGACACCACTGGAGGCGGGCTGCACGATGTTGGGGCGTGAGCGGAAGACAGCCTAGCGGTGTGCGGGACCGTAGCCCAGCTTCATGGAGACGGTTGCGAATGGTCGTCGCCGATACCCCAGGAGCAACAGTGTCCCTAATTTGCTGGGAAGTGGCGGTGCGGTCCCCTACGGCACTGCGTAGGATCCTACGGTCTTGGCGTGCATCCGTGCGTCGCTGCGGTCCGGTCCCAGGTCGACGGGCACGTGCACCTTCCGCCGACCACTGGCGACAACATCGATGTACTGTGGAGACCTCACGCCCCACGTGTTGAGCAATTCGGCGGTACGTCCACCCGGCCTCCCGCATGTCCACTATACGCCCTCGCTCAAAGTCCGTCAACTGCACATACGGTTCACGTCCACGCTGTCGCGGCATGCTACCAGTGTTAAAGACTGCGATGGAGCTCCGTATGCCACGGCAAACTGGCTGACACTGACGGCGGCGGTGCACAAATGCTGCGCAGCTAGCGCCATTCGACGGCCAACACCGCGGTTCCTGGTGTGTCCGCTGTGCCGTGCGTGTGATCATTGCTTGTACAGCCCTCTCGCAGTGTCCAGAGCAAGTATGGTGGGTCTGACACACCGGTGTCAATGCGTTCTTTTTTCCATTTCCAGGAGTGTAGTATTTGTGAAGTGATAGAAAGGTCTGGCCCTAACCGGCAGACTTTACTAGAAATAGTTGATGTTAATGGGGAGCACGAGCGAGATTCGTCGTGTTTTGTTCCGCAGGAGTTAGATGTTGAAGTAGTAGCGGAAAGTTCTGGCCCTAACCGGCAGACCTTGCCGAAAGTTGTAGTAGTAGAAGTAGCCGACCCATCCGACGCAAACCTCCAGTTTAAACATTGCGAGAGTATTAAGGAGAAAGATTGCGAAAATTTTAGTGATAGCCGGACACGATTGGTAGAAAAGCACATAGATTACAGCGTATATGAGGTAAGAGCTGACATTATACGGTCAGACGGTAGGAGTGTGGGTTGCGCAGATCCAGAGGAAGTAATTGCAGATACTACTGGGCACATTTCTCCAGGTAGATTGGCAGATGAGATCAGTCTGACTAAAGAGGAATCAACGAAGGAGACAATTAGTGAATTGATAGCAAAGCAACACTCACTAGTTGACAAGTTACAGGAAAAGGTTTCGGTATTGGAGGCGAAGCTACAGACTAAGCCTCAGGACAAACGTGTTGAAATTATAACTGTATGTGAACAGAGGCTGAAAAAGCCGCCAGATAAGCCGAATTTAGGGTCAAAGCCGGATGGTTTTTTCTGGAATGACCTGGATATAGACGAGGATTTACTGTGGGAAAATAAAGAAACAGTCGAGGACAGGTGTAGACAGATAGTAGTGTCTGTTAATATGCACGACCTACAACTAAACGTGTTGATTGACACCGGTGCAGAATTGAGTGCTGTATCTGGGAAAATATTTCAGTTACTGAAAGACAGACCCGGCATCGTAGTTATGCCAGTAACAGGAGTGAAAATTATCGGTGCTACTGGGAAGGCCAGTAAACCGGTCACAAAACAGATTTTTGTCAACTTCGAGATATGTGGGGCACGATTTGAACAAGAGTTCGTCGTCGTGCCAGACTTAACTACGGAAGTAATTATCGGGTTAGATTGGCTATTAAAGTACCGTACAGTGATTAATTGCGAAAGCAAAACTTTGACATGTACGTCACAACTTAAAACAATAGCAGTTAGCTTTGACGAGGCAGGAGACGGCGTGCATAGACAATACCAGCCTGTACACATTGTTAACTGGCCGGATGACATTGACGCAGGAATGAGTTTGAACTGCCGTAACGTGAGGAATTTCGGCATTGACAAAAGTGTAGAAAGTGAATTGGAAGAGATAATCAAATTCCCTCCACGGATTGACGTTAGTATTGGTGTGAAAAAAGATCGTTTGCGAGAAGTAATGAACCTAAAAGTCGATGCTGGCATACGTCGTATTGACGCTAAAGCGCGTTTTGCTAAGTTTGCAGTCGGAGATTTAGTACTTGTAAAAGCTCATGAGAAATCGAGCGAGATAGACCATGAAATCTCTAAATTTAAGTTTGTTTATAATGGACCATATAAAGTCATTGGTATACCTCACACAAATGCTTATTGCTTAGAGTATCCAAGCTCTGGAAAACTATTAGGTATACGGAACATTGTAGACTTGAAATTGTACCGACCTAGGATCGATTAATACCACACATTGGGTAATTTATACAGTATGTAAAATAGAGTGTAAGATTTAACGATTTGCTAGATTGCCATGCTTTTGACTGACCAAGGTCATTAAAGAAGTTGTAATTATTAAGTAATTAATTATGATTAATCAATTTAATTTTAATCAGTTTAATCATGATCTAATCAACTGAAAAAACCAAGCTGCTAGTTTAAGTTTTCAGCTGAGTCACAGTAGATTAAGGAATGTAAATATGATTTTGTAACTTGCTGTAAGATTTAATGAATGTGTGTTTTATTAGTCATTGCCGATGTACTTACACGCTGTTTTAAGTTTCAGGCTAGTACATGCGTGTGATGATGGACAGTGTTGAGTTATCCACTGTGATAGTATTAAGGGACTCCTTGAGATTACTCGGGAGTGAGTTTTTCCTAAAGATACAGTGAAACGGACGTTCTGGAAGTGCCGTTACAAGGGCGAGTGAGATCAAGCGTGCCGCACAGGCGGGCGCAACAATACTGGCAAGGCGGAGCCGCTGTCGGCTCTTGTGCCGCTGTCGGCTCTTGTGCCGCTGTCGGCATTCTTTGTACTTGCGGGTACGGAAGGCGGAATTGTTTTTCTTCCTGGACAGCGGAAAGAATTCTGCTGTTAATATTTATGTTTTTGTCGATCTGCTGTACATTATTTTCTTGTTTAGCGTTAAATAGATTCTCGTGACGAGAATATTAATTATGAAAAGGTTATATAAAATGTGTAGTCTATTTAATTATTTATTTGCGTATTTTGATCTACCTGTTTTTATTACCATGCACTCTAATCAATTTTGCAAATAGTATTCCATTTCTCATAGTGTTACGAATTTTAATGATTTTGGAATAGCTAAACCATTTTCTATATTTTCTATGAATTTTAATATGTTGTCAACCTGTTTTATTTTGTGCAAGATGACAGAGTGGAATAAGATTAGGAGTGTCTCCACTCAATTATTATGGTCTAAAAATTGATTTATGGTTAATTAGACGAATGCTAAATTTTGTTTATGTTTTGAGCATATGCATTTCCGCTGTTTCTTTTTTGGGACATTTTCTGAGTCTGTTTACGTTACACGAACATCCTCAGACAATGTGGGGCATGTGTAACGCCGGAAATGCATATCCTCCTATTTCCATCTATTGTACTATTATTTTTTTTCCTTGTTTTGTTACCTCAAGATATGACATTTCTGTCTCTTTATATATTGTAATTGTTTTACTGTTTGTATATATATATTTATGCACTTATGTCGATGTATAATTGGTTTGTTTCGTAAATATTATTTGTATTTTTACGCTGGGTCTTGCCTAGGGAAAACTGCTATCGAACAATTACATCGATGGGTCGTGTGAAGAATCAAAGTGTGTAGGATCTTTGGTAGTGTGAACTCTGCCGCGTGGAGCGCGGGCAGAGGGGGTCGGGCTGGGGTAGCGAGTGGAGCAGGTGTGTTGTGAGAAGCTCCCGCGAGTTGCCGCGCTTTCGGGGTTTGGCAGCTTGTAATTGCGCTCGGCTTGCGATGATAGTTTCTGACATGGTGTCGCGGACGGGAAGCATTAGCTGGCGCACATCAAGAGCCCGTTTCGTCTGGTGACCGTGTCGAGAAGAAGGCGCGCCAACATCCAGCTTCTGCAACAGCGACGGCCGACAATGAGTGACTGTCGATACATCCTCGATCGACGGCTTCAAACCTTCAATCAACCAACAAGGAAGACGAAGCACGTAAAGTTTTAGAACTGTATGGCAGACCTCAGCTTTTCAAATTGTTCCATTTGCCTCGCAAAATTACAGCAACTTAGCATGAACCTTTGTTGCTCATTGTCCCAATTGCATTACCAAGCAGGGTCCCTTCCTTTTCCGAAATCAACCCGAGTGTCGCTGAAATTCAGATGACAGCATTAAAGTACAATAATTCCATTTCAGTGCTTTAATTTCAAAGTTCAGTTAAAGTATTCATAGCTGGCCACAATATTTAGATTTACGCAAGCACAAATTAAGAGTGCGAGTTTAGTTACCGTATTTTAGCTTACCTGTGACTGCAGCTCAGCTTGGTACTGGAAGCCAGTGGACAAGACCACACTATAGAGTCTGGCCAGGGTGGAGAGGAAGGAGGTGAAGGCTTCACGGAGGTGATGGTAGGTAACACAGTCGTGACCAGGAGCGGTATTGCATTTTGTGCGTAGTGTAGCTATGACATCTTGTGTGGTGATTGAGGTGTTGAGTTCAGTGTGTGGAATGTTGTCCAAGTACTGGAAGTCAGGAACGAGTGGAGGGACAGGGGTGTCAGTTCGATCACAGACATCAGGGAAGAGGGTGTAATCGAACTGGGGATCATCAGGGATGGTAAAGATATTGGGTAGGTAGGAAGCAAAATGGTTGGCCTTACTAAGGTTATCAGCAAAGGGGTGGTCATCAAGAAGGCGAGGATAGTAGGCGGGGTGTGTGTGTTTAGACCCGGTAAGGCGGTGGAACGCTGACCAGTACTTAGATGAGTTAATAGGCAGGGTAGCATAAAGCGGGTGCATGTCTATCGCCAGTCCCGGCATTTCTTGGCCGCGGGCAACTTTCGTATGTGTTGCTGGAGTTGCTGGTGGCGTTGTAGTCAGTTCCGTGAAGGAATGCACGGTATAGACGGCAGGATTCACAAAGGAGGACGATGGCCTGTGGGGGTAAGGAGGGGCCATGCAGGTTGATGGCGACGGTACAGATGTGTGCGTCCACAGCCTCAGACAAGGTCTGCTGGAGAAAGGAGGTAGCACAGGTAACGTCATCAGGGTGGTGGTAGGCGAGGTTGTGTCTGTCGATCTGGTTAGAGAGGGTATCCCGGTAGGCATTCCAGTTGGCACGGGAATAGTCATGAACATATTTTGGGGGAGGGTCGATGCGAGGCTCTGGGCAGGGGCGGCGACCATCTGATATGGTGAGGAGGACAGGGAGATGGTCACTGCCAATAGGGTCGAGGACGTCCACCCTGATGCGGCCAAGGAGGTTAGGGGAGGCCAGGATAACATCAGGAGTGGTATTTGATTCGGGGTAGGTGTGTTGGGGAAGGGGAAGGAAGCACCTTCGAGGGTGGTGAGGAACTGATGCCACTGTCATAGCTGGGCGGCGGAACAACTATGGATGTTGAGGTCAGCTGCAATCATGTATGAGGAGAAGGAATGGTCGATGTGGGAAAGGAAGTCGAAGAGAATAGGGGTCGAGGGGCGAACATAGATGGTGGTGCAGGTAATGGTAAGGCTGGACAAGAAGATACTTAGGATCAGGTGTTCCGTCAGGTTGGGAAGGAGGGGTTGGACCAGAACAGGGATCTGACGGTGGTGGCCGATGGCTATCGCGCCACGCGCTATCAGGAGGGGATTATCAGAGCTGTGAAGGAAGTAGGGCGACATGTGTACGGTATGTTGGGGCTGGAGCAAGGTTTCGTTCAGGAGGAAGGCATCCACATGGTGGGTCATGAGGGTATGCATAAGGAGGTTCTTGTTAACGGGAAGGGAGCAGATGTTGTTGAACAAGATACGGTGCTGTCGCGCCATGGTGGGGTTTAAACGAGGGTGTCAAGATGGGACAAGATAAAGTGGGTTCGGTTGTGGGAGTAGGTGGCGAAGGCGTTGAGGTGAAAGACGGAACGGGCAGCTAGGGAGATCTGTTGGAGGGTATGGGGGCGTTGAAGGGGGTGGATATTTTGAAGGATGGTGGTTACGAATCTGATGATATCCTTGGCAGTGGGGAGGGGGTGAAGGGTGTTACCAGGAGGGCTGGGATCATCATTGGGATGGACATGTACAGTGAGTTCGTGAGAGACGGGAGGGGGCTGGGCCTTCCATTTTTGGGAGTAGGTGGAGTGTGGAAGGCTACAGGCGTTGCAGGTGGGGGGGCGATTCGAGGTTAGAATACTGCCAGAGGAAATGCGCCTGTTTGCAGTGAGAGCAGATGGGGGCTTTGCGACACTCAGATCTGTGGTGCGCATTGTACTGGAGGCACCTCTGGCAGCAAACGGACTGGGGAGGGGAATGGGAAGGGTCGACTTTGTAGTGGCAGTTGTACAACAGAGTGCCCGCTTTAAGGAGACCCAGTCGATAGAGCGGGTGGACTCAGAGAAGACCTACATGAGGAAGGTGGGGCCAGCAGAATTATGGATGCAGCAGGCTGCATGGATGTCAAGGTGGGGATGGGCATTAAGCTCCACTAACACCTCCTCCTCCATGACCACCAGGCCAAGCCAAGTGATCATGGCTGTGAGGGTCAGCAGGCGGTGTAGGGGTTGGGGTTGCTGGGAGGATGAGAAGGCTGGAGCAGGGGTGAGGGAGGCATTGGGGCCAAAGTGGATGCAAGGGATTTTGACCAGAATATCAGTATGGAGGGTGGGGCACGGAGAGGAGATAAGGACAGAGTCCCTACAAGGGGTGAGGAGGGAGATAAGGGCATCAGGGTAGAACTTCCAGAGAAGCATGGTGAGGTAACGGGCTTTCAGGAGGGACGGGTCAGGATTGGAGAGGACGTAGCGGTAGGTAAAGGTAGGGGAGGAGGCTGAGGGGAGGATGGGAGGCAAGGTGGCCGGAGGTGTGACATCCATGGCATCAAGGGGGAGGAGGAAGAGGCTGTGATTTTTTAGGGTTGAAAGAGGCGGGGGCGACACTTGCGCGTTTGACTGCAGCGGAGGGGTGAGAGGAGGTTTGGGGGACAGGAGCAACTGGGAAATCGCGGGAGGAGCCAGGTCTCAGTGGTGGTGTGACGGTGGCGTGAGCTGTGGCCCCTCGAGCGACCACCCTTGCGGGGGCCGCAGAAGCTGATGTAGTGGGGGGGGGGGGGGGGGAGGGGGGAAGAGGAGGAAAGGGATCAGAAGAGGGCGAAAGGGTTTGCTGAGCTGGAGCAGGAGCAGGAGACCGAGCAAAGAAGGGCATAGGGATTGCATGGGTGAGGAGGGGGGGGGGATGTATTGGGGAGGGGGCGACTGTGTGCACCAAGTAATGGTGGTGGCGGCGGCAGATGGGGAGGTGTACACTACTGCAGTTGTAGTGGCGGTGGTGGTGGGGGTAGTCATGGTAAGGGTTACAAGGTAAAACAGAACAGGAGAAACGGAACAAAAATGGACGAATACAGTGACGAATCACACACGATGAGAAAGACGAAGATGAAGATGAGGACACTGGCCGTGGCCAAATCCCCACTCTGCTACCGCCGACGGTAGGGTGGCTGCAGGAGGAATATCCCCTGCCAGGGGCGGCGATGGGCTGGACCGCAGCTGCTGCTACTGCTGCTGGCGCTGCCTGTAGCTGCCGCTGCTGTTGCTGCTGCAGCAGCTGCTTGGCTGTCTGGCTGGCTAGGTCTGGCTGGAGCCTGCGAGGGCGATGCTGGAACCTGCTGGCAGTGCTAGAACCTGCCGGAGTGGCTGGAACTGGCTGACCCTTCTGGAACTGCTGCTGCTGCTGGACAGGCTCCGTCGACTTCTGCTGCGTTAGCTGAAAATCGTAGTGCTTCGGCAATTGTGGCAACAATCCTCGAAGGGCGGCACTCGACACGAGTTCCGCCAAAGATGCTCGTTGAGCGAGAGGCAGGCGCTTAAATACATGATAGGGTATGTCGCTATTGGCCGCTGGGACCACATGCTCCACCGTGGCGCCCCCACATAATACACGGGCTAGGAACACAGGCAGCCGCGGCTGACGGCAGGACAGCTGCAGAGCCCTCTAGTGGTAATCGAGGTCCATGCCAGCTGGCGCGGATTCGAAACCCGCCGCGCTCAGTATGACTGACTGATCTGGCTTTATAATATCAACCAAAATGGTCTTACTGTGCTGCTACTGTGCGAACGACTGAAAGCAAGGAAACTATAGCCGTAATTATTGAAACAGTTAAGGGAAAAGAAAATTTAAATGTGTTGCGGGACTGGAATTCGATAGTAGGAAAAGGAAAACAGAATAAAATCAGGTGAATATGAGCTGGAACAAAGGAATGAAAGACGTAGCCACCTGGCAGAATTTTACACAGAGCATAGTTGAATCATTGCTAACACTTGATTTAACAATCATAAAAGAAGGTTGTATATGTGGAAGAGACCTGGAGACACGGGAAGGTTTAATTTTGATTACATAATGGTAAGAAAAAGATTTCTGATCCAGATTTTAAATTGTAACACATTTCCAGAGGCAGATGTGGACTCTGGCCACAATTTATTGGTTATGAACTATAGGTCAAAACTGAAGAAACTGAAAAGTAGAAAATCATGGATATGGGACCTGAGTAAGTTGAGAAAACCAGAAGTAGTCAAGAGTTTCAGAGAGAGCATTAGGCAACAACTGAATGATTTGGGGGAAATAGATACACTGAAAGACGAATGGCTACCTTTGAGAGACAGTGAAGGTAGCAGAGGATCAAATAGGTATAAAGACAAGGCCTAGTAGAAATCCTTGGATATCACAGGAAATATTAAATTTAGTTGATAGACGGAGAAAATATAAAAATCCAGCAAATGAAGCAGGCAAAATTGGAAATAAATATAAAAAAAAGATAGACAGGAAGTGTAAAATGGCTAAGCAGGAATGGCAAGATGGCAAATGTAAGGATTTAGAAGCATATATCATTAGAGGAAGATTGATACGAACAGAAAAATTATAGGCTTTTGGAGAAAAGAGATGCAGCTATATGATTAGCAAGAGCTCAAATGGAAAACCAGTACTAAGAGAAGAAGTGAAAGCTGAAAGGAGGAAGGAGCATATAGAAGGTCTTTTTTTAAAATGGAGATGAACTTGAGGGCAATATTATAAAGAGGAAGAGGACGTAGATGAAGATGAGGTGGGAGATACGATACTGCGAGAAGAATCTGATAGAGCACTGAAAGCCCTAAATCGAAACAAGGCTCTTGGAGCAGACGACGTGCCATCAGAACTACTGATATTTTTGGACGAGCCAGCCATGACAAAACTAGTGCTGACAGGTGTGAATATTACCGAACTATCTGTTTAATAACTCATGTTTGGTAAATGTTTTTGTTGTGGACTGGTTTAATGCATCTCTCGATGCAAATCTATCTTGTGCAAGCTTCTTCATCTCCCAGTACCTACTGCAACCTACATCCTTCTGAATCTGTTTAGTGTATTCATCTCTTGGTCTCCCTCTACGATTTTTACCCTCCACACTGCCCTCCAATACTAAATTGGTGATCCCCTGATGCCTCAGAATATGCCCTACCAACCGATCCCTTCTTCTACTCAAGTTGTGCCACAAATTTCTATTCTCCGTAATTCTGTTCACTACCTCCTCATTAGTTCTGTGATCTACCCATCTAATCTTCAGCATTCTTCTGTAGCACCACTTTTGAAAGCTTCTATTCTCTTCTTGTCTAAACTATTTATCGCTCACTTTTCACTTCCATACATGGCTACGCTGCATATAAATACTTTCAGAAACGACTTCCTGACACTTAAATCTATACTCGATGTTAACAAATTTCTCTTCTTCAGAAACGCTTTCCTTGCCATTGCCAGTCTACATTTTATATCCTCTCTACTTCGACCATCGTGAGTTATTTTGCTCCTCAAATAGCAAAATTCATTTACTACTCTAAGCGTCTCATTTCCTAATCTAATTCCCGCAGCATCACCCGACTTAATTCGACTACATTCCATGATCCTCGGTTTGCTTTTGTTGATGTTCATCTTATATCCTCCTTTCAAGACACTGTCCATCCCATTCAGCTGATCGTCCAGGCCCTTTGCTGTCTCTGACAGAATTACAATGTCATCGGTGAACCTCAAAGTTTTTATTTCTTCTCCAAGGATTTTAATTCCTGCTCCGAATTTTTCTTTTGTTTCCTTTACTGCTTGCTCCGTATGTAGATTGAATAACATCGGAGATAGGCTACAGCCCTGTCACAATCCCTTCCCAACCACTGCTTCCTTTTCATGCCTTTCGACTCTTATTACTGCCATCTGGTTTCTGTATGAATTGCAAATAGCCTTTCGCTCCCTGTAATTTACCCCTGCCACCTTCAGAATATGAAAGAGAGTATCCCAATCAACATTGTCAAAAGCTTTCTCTAAGTCTACAGATGCTAGAAACTTAGGCTTTCCTTTCCTTAATCTATTCTCTAAGATAAGTCGTAGGGTCAGTATTGCCTCACGCGTTCCAACATTTCTACGGAATCCAAACTGATCTTCCCCGAGGTCGGCTTCTACCAGTTTTTCCATTCGTCTGTAAAGAATTCGTGTTAGTATTTTGCAGCCGTGGCTTATTAAACTGATAGTTCGGTAATTTTCACATCTGTCAACACCTGAATTCTTTGGTATTGGAATTATTATATTCTTCTTGAAGTCTGAGGGTATTTCGCCTGTCTCATACATCTTGCTCACCAGATGGTAGAATTTTGTCAGGGCTGGCTCTCCCAAGGCTATCAGTAGCTCTAATGGAATGTTGTCTATTCCCGGAGCCTTTCAGTGCTCTGTCAAACTCTGCACGCAATATCATATCTCCTATTTCATCTTCATCTACGTCCTCTTCCATTTCCATAATACTGTCCTCAAGTACATCACCCTTGTATAAACCCTCTATATTCTCCTTACACCCTTCTGCTTTCCCTTCTTTGCTTAGAACTGTGTTTCCATCTGAGCTCTTGATATTCATGCAAGTGGTTCTCTTTTCTTCAAAGGTCTCTTTAAGTTTCCTGTAGGCAGTATCTATCTTACTCCTAGTGATACATGCTTCTACATCCTTTCATTTGTCCCCTATCCATCCCTGCTTAGCCATTTTGCACTTCCTGTCGATCTCATTTTTGAGACGTTTGTATTCCTATTTGCCTGTTTTATTTACTGCATTTTTGTATTTTCTCCTTTCATCAATTAAATTCAATATCTCTTCTGTTACCCAAGGATTTCTATTAACCCTCATCTTTTTACCTACTTGATCCTCTGCTGCTTTCCCTAGTTCATCTCTCAAAGCTACCCATTCTTCTTCTACTGTATTTATTTCCTCCATTCTTGTCAATCGTTCCCTAATGCTCTCCTTGAAACTCTCTACAACCTCTGGTTCTTTCAATTGATCCAGGTCCCATCTCATTAAATTGCTACCTTTTTGTAGTTTCTTCAGTTTTAAAATAAAGTAAATACTAACACGAATGCCTCATAGAATAATAGAAAAACTGGTAGAAACCAACCTCAGGGAGATCATTTTGGATTCCGGAGAAATGTATGAACACACGAGGCAATACTGAGCCTACGACTTCTCATAGAAGATACGTTAAGGAAAGGCAAACCTACGTTTATAGCATTTGTATACTTAGAGAAACCTTTTGACAATACTAACTGGAATACACTCTTTGAAACTCTAAGGGTAGTAGGGGTAAAATACAGAGAGCGCAAGGTTGTACATCACTTGTACAAAAACCAGACAGCGGATATAAGAGTCGAGGGTATGAATGTGAAGTAGCTGCTGAGGAGGGAATTAGATGGAATTGTAGCTTGCCCCGATGTTATTCGACCTGTGTATCGAGAAAGCAGTAATGGAAACAAAATAATTGAAGTAGGAATTATAGTTCAGGGAGAAGAAAAGGACTTCGAAGAGCAGTTGAACAGAATGTACAGTCTCGTGAAAGCAGGAAGTAAGATCTCAACAAAAGCAAAAGAAAGATAATGGAATGTAGCAGAATTAAATCGGTTGATGCTGAGGTAATTATATCAGGAAACAGGACTCTAAAAGTAATGGATTAGTTGTGCCATTTGGGCAGCAAAACGACTAATGGTGACCAAAGTAAGGAGGATATAGAATGTAGATTGGCAGTGTCAAGAAAAGCGTTTCTGAAGAGGAGAAATTTGTTAACATAGAATATAGATTTAACCGTTAGGAAGTCCTTTCTGAAGATATTTGTGTGGAGGGTAGCCATGTATGAAAGTGAAACATGGACGATAAACAGTAACGAAGAGAAACCTTTGAAATGTGGTATTACGGAAGAATGCTGAAGATTAGATGGGTAGATCGCATAACTAATAGCAGGTACCGAACAGAACTGAGGAGAAAAGGAATTTGTGGCACAACTTGACAAAAAGAAGGAATTGGTTGACAGGATACATTCTGAGACATGAAGGGAAGTGTGGTGGCTAGAAATTGTAATGGAAGACCAAGAGATCAACACAGAAAGCAGATTCAGAAGGATGTAGGTTGCAGTAGTTATTTGGGGATGAAGATCCTTGCACAGGATAGAGTTACATGGACAGCTGCATCAAACCAGTCTTCGGAGTGAAGACCACAATAGGAACTCTTGTTATGATTGCTAAAATTCAGGCTTCCACATCAAATTAAATATGGGTGTGGCAGACAGTTGTATTGGGAAGACAAGGGTTAGAGACAGAAAAGACTACAAAGGCACCCATTCAAGGGTGGACCAGACAGGCAAACCACATACACGAACCATCCCATCCACGGCTGTGACCTGTTTGGCTGTGAGTGTCAACCGGCGACTGGTGGCTATCTGACGGATTCTACCTGTCTTCGGTAACTGCATGTTTCGTTTATGTCTACCAAACATGGTTTGTATTATACTAGCTGAGAAACCTGGCACTGCCCAGGTGCTTATTTTTTCCAATCTTCTATTAGTGCATCTCCTCCTCTTCCATCTCCCTAACCATCTACTTTTCCCCCCTCTCTCTGTCCATCTCCTCTTGCCCCCTCTTTCCATCCATCTCCTCCTTCCACTCTCCCTATCCACCTCCTCCTCCTCCCCACTCACTCAGCCCAACCCCTCTCTCTTTATCCATCTCTCTTCCTTCCTGACTTTTTATCGAAAATTTTCGTAACTCCCTGTCTATCTGAGTTGTGGCTATTGGCAGTGTTTTCTAATTTTTATTTATCTCCTTCCAAGACATAAATGTTCTGTTTTGATTGTGTTAATGAGTGATCGTTCGTTTGCCAAACCTCTTCCGTATTTTCCATCAATTCTTACGTTTTTCAGGATTGGGTGGCCAAACTTCTACTTCCGGTTTCCGTTTGCTGTGTTGTTCTTGTCTCTGTGGATCATAATTTCCTCTTAATTATTCGCGCCTTGGTCTCGCCAGTTGCTGTTTCTGACATCGTGACCCCTTTCAAAGTACCCCTGAGCGTTGGCATTTTGATTCCTAAACACATATCCACCACTGTATGAGTGTCCATTACCGTTCCTATTTCGGAACCAATTATTCTGGTTCTCGTTTCTATGCCAGTTACCTCCATTATGCCACTGTCCTGGTCTGTTAAATTGCCTGAAATTATTGGTATTATGGTTACGATTATTATTATTGGAATATTCGTTCCTAGTCCTCTCCTTTTGCTGTGCCCTCTCCTTTCTTTTTTCTTTCGCCTTGTCTTCTTTAAACATGAAATCAAGTTCCCTTAAAAGACCTCTTTGAATTCTTCGGTATTTTCATTTTATCCTACTGTTGCCGGTAACTTCATTCTACATAGACGTATCAGCTCTCCGTTACTGTATGGTTTGTCTAGGCATTGATTCTTTTTGTCCATTGTGTCAAAGAAATTTGCCACGCTTTTCTCCCCTGAGTTTTCATGTGGTGTCATGTAAAGTAACTCGTATTTAGTTTTGTTTTGCGTCTCCTTAGACCAATATCTTTCGAGAAATGCTGTTCTGAACTGTAGGTAAGACGTTCAGGTAGCAGCGATCTTTTGCATCACGTCCGCTACTGTTCCTGACATGTGTGCATAAATGAAGTCAAGTTTGTGAGCCACGCTCCAATGGTTTGGAAAGCCTACTTGGAACTGATCGACTAATGTGCGTGCATGCAAGCTACCGCCTTCTTCCTTGAAATGTTAAAATTTTCTAACTGTTAGGAAGTGGTCTGTATCATATCTACTCATAAATCCGGTTTGTGGCTGATTCGTGGACTCAAATAATCTGCCACTGCTTGTGTCATCTTGCCTATTCTCTGGTAATCTGCTGCCTGTCTGCATATGCTCAGTTTCCTGCCCCATAATAGCATCATATCGTAACATGGGTGAACAAAGGTGTTGTTCGCTTGTCTCTACTCTCGTCATTCGCGGTACTGTACCTGTGCTACTGTTATATTGTGTCACTGGATTTACTGGTTCCGTCGCCTGTCTTTCTATTGGTATCGGATGACTGTATGTGTCCTGTTTTTCTAGATACTGTGCCTGGTTCTGTGGTATGTCATGTATTACTTTGATCGGGGCTTTCTGTTTCGATTTCTGCGCGAGTGTTACGTCTGGTCTTGGTTCTACTTGAACTTTCTTAGACGGCCCGTGTTCATGTACTGAATTAATGCTTGACGTATCAGTTGTTTCGCTACAGGTGTAATCGGTATTGATCTTTTCTTCGATATTTTGTATCAACTCTGTTCGAAGCTTTTCAAACTGATCTTTGTTAAGTTCTATCTTATTGATCCGCTGATCATATTTTTTCAGTGCAACTTTTGCGACCTTGCTTTGAACTGCTTGCTCTTCCGAAATTTGTATTGCTGTTCGACTGGCTTTTTCTGTAAAACGTTCCACCTTTTTGCCAACGTTTACAATGTCCAATTGGACCTTGTCCACGTCAGTGTGTAATTGCTGCTGACTTTGTGTTAGTACCTGAATTCTTTCTCTAGATTCTTTCGCGTCTTTGTTTATCTGTGTGATCTGACTATCAATTCTAGCGATCCCTTCTTCCGTCTGGATTTTAACCTGTTGAATCTGTGCCATTATCTCTTGTCTCAAATTCTGATTATCCTGTTTCAATTGGTGATGCTGTTTCGTCATCTGTGTATTAATATCCTGATTCTGTTTCGTCATCTGTATATTCTGTTTCGTTATACTATCGTTCACTTTTTGTAACATCTCCATGATCGCGTCCTGTCCTGTAACACTGCCTTCTGCTGAACTGTGTGTTCTCGTTCTATTGTTTTCTACTCGGACAGTTACGTCGTTTACTGGGCGATGCTGTGGCGTTTCTAAGTTTGATAACTGCAACAATCCGTGCTGTTTTCCCTTCTCCCTGTGTTGTTGTGTTGAGGACTAGTTGCGTATGTCATTGAACCATTACGTGGCGCAAACAACTTCGCCCACTGCCCCTTCTGTTGTGTATGTCTTGCGTTTGCAGGTACAGTTGTGTCTGTTACGCTGCCCCTTCGCGGCGCCCACAACTCCACAAAATTCGATGCCTCTTGCTGAGGCGTGTTTAGAATGTGTACAAGAGGTTCGACGTATTCTAAATGTCCCCCTCTTCCTCCCTGTCTACTTCTATTTGAACTTTGAATAACTGCCGGTTCATTGACTGAATTGACGCGTATTCTGTCTCTGAATATGCGGCAAACGAAAGAGTTTCCTGAGCTCGTTTCGCTGGTAACTTTTGCCATTTCCTGCATGGGCTGTCTATTTCTGGCTCAGAATGTGCCCTACACGGAATTTCGTATTCTGGAAATTCGATGTTCTCGTCTCTTCGATTCCCATCTGATCTAACTGAGCCTGCTGATTCTGCACCTCACCAACTGTCCTATTCTCTGATTCACCGTCTGCCCTATTTTCACTTTCACCGTCTGTCCTATTCTCAACAAACTCATTTAGGCCGGCCGCTGGTGGCCGAGCGGTTCTGGCGCTACAGTCTGGAACCGCGCGACCGCTACGGTCGCAGGTTCGAATCCTGCCTCGGGCATGGATGTGTGTGTTGTCCTTAGGTTAGTTAGGTTTAAGTAGTTCTAAGTTCTAGGGGACTTATGACCTCAGCAGTTGAGTCCCATAGTGCTCAGAGCCATTTGAACCATTTTTGAAACTCATTTATTTGCTGTTTATCTGATCGATTTTCCCCATCTTGTTTACCTGCTTTCTATCACGCATCCTTCCGGCTTTTGCTCTAGTTAACATGGAAGTTCTTTCATCACACCACAACCCTATCTACAAAACTATACGACCACTTACCAGTTGGTTGAACCAACAACAAAAACAACGTCGTGACTTCTCGGCTAATGTTCTGTCTGCTCTGCTACAGTCTCCAATCTCCACCTGTGCGCTTGCAAAGGGTTAAAAATGTTACTTCTTAATTCTAACTTATTTGATACTGTGTCACTCTGCGTCTCTGCATCACTCAGCATCTGTGTCTATCACCTGAAACTCCTATGCCCCAACAGCTACTCAAAAATCGTAAAAATCCAAAATTGTCCAACACAATAACACGAGACCTTGTCCCTACAATTCTACATTCCTCGCTACTTGTATCTATTCTAATCCCTAATCTTTGCAAATAACTCCTTAATACATGAAAGAAATTTTTTTTTCAAAGAGATAATGCTGCGGCCTGCCATACCTAACTATCATATGTCACCTATTCCGACACTTTTCTATCTTGGTAATGTACCTATTTTACCTATCCTGGCAGTTTTACCTATCCTGGCAAGGTCGCCATTTTCTGTGTGTGTGTGGGTTTTATTTTGTCAAGTTGCACAATGGGTTGATCCAACAAGTACCCTTTGGCTCCTGCAAGAAACAATTTCCACCTCACACTACTACAGAAGTCAGACAGACACTCCTAATGTACCAACAAGAACAGCTTGAAAAACATTCAGCAAAAAATATTTTCTGGAGTCGTCCACTGTAAGGAAAAGACACAAAAATATTCTATATTCTTACATAATTAGCGCATTGCTTGGGTACGGGAGTATTGCTAGTTAGTGTAAGAAAAACATTAAACGAACGAAAAATATTATTTATTACAAAAATTCTGAGGAAATCAAGTGAAACTTTTTCTTATAGAATAATAATAAATTTCCAGGTTCTTTTCGGAACAGTAGATTGCCTCTTATTGATAGGAATGCTATTATTTTTCAAAGTATGGAAAGGTTCTTTTCTCCCTTTTCTTTAAGAATATTATTTACTCGGGAGAATGACTGAGAGCCACGCCTACACAACTTGGATAACTTTTCTAGGTACGGTGAAGGCTGTCGTGTGAGAAACGTAGTGGAGTGTACTGTTAGGGAGGAAAGATGGGGCTCACATACACTGTAGCGCACAATATCGTGAGCTGCGATGACTGCTGCCAGTGTCGCTCGCTGCTGACCAATAACACAACTGTCTCTTTCTATCTGGATTGACCTTCGCCAACCAAATTCTCCCTACACTTTGATGAAGTCAAGGACTCCTATCTGCCCCTAGTCTAACTATTGGCGTGGTACACTGGTCAGATAAACAGGCTACCACGATGCCACTCAGTACTCGGTCACAGGCGTTTAACTAGTACTCTGTCCGTGTTGACACTGCACAATAAGTGTGGCGGCCAACACAGTGAACAACGCTTAATCGCGAGTGACTCAATATAGAGTGTCACTCCGATTCGCTAACGACAGGGGTGCTCTCCCAGTGAAGTACTGAGTAGAGACTTCGTTCCTCGCTCTTCACGTACATGTACGAGCATACTCGCTCTCGTTACCTGTTCCCGCTCCAAGAGTGACAACGGAACGGCCCCTCTTCCTGGAAAAGTTACAAGGATATATCATTCGCTGCCTTCCGTTACTCCTCTGACTCTTTGCGTCAGAAATATTCCACCAATCAGCGTTGATCTTTTAAATGGGAGAATGACGTTTCGTTTAAGGCGACCAATGCACAAATCTGTAGCATCTCCATTAGGCGTATACTGTCCTCCTGTGAGAACTCCGTAACTACGCAGTCAGTCCGTGAAAAGATGCGTCTTCTGGGCGCTCCCACACAATGTAGCGGAATTTGCTTTTAAGTCGAACACAGGGATCGTTATCCCTTCGCTCCGGCAAAAGCTGTCTTCTCTCTGGGCGGTCGCTTCAGCCGAAGTAGGTATGTAGTTGACCCATCCCTCTGAAGGGACAGTCTTCCCAGCGGGTTGGTTTTCTCTTTAGAACTAAAATTCCTGTGGTCGTCATGTTGTGTACGCCAGCCTTGACTTTTTTCAACATCGGTGTGCACTTACGATTTACTTATTAGATTTGCATATTGCTTACATGAATTCATACAAAATTGACTCTACCTTAGTGAGTTTGTGTTCGAATGAAGCGTCTTGATGTGCAGAGTACGATTGTGAGGACGGAATATGTAAGAAATGAAGGTCAAGAGACCACGCCACCTTACAACTTAAGGTAATCAATTTATGATTTTGAGTCCAGGAAAGTCATTCCAAGTGGAAATTGCAAGTAATCTCGTCCTCCACGTTGCGATTTATATGACGTAGCTACCACTGGGGAAATAAATGGGAAACTGATGCTATAGCTCTTCCCCTAACTCGGGGGTAAAGTGATCGCCTGCCAGACGAAGGCTGCGTTGGTTCACTTTCCGTCTCACTGAAGGGCATATTTTTAGCCATTCTGTTACAGAGCTACAAGCAGCCACATCGCAAATCAGTAAGGAAATCTTAAGAAATCTTTTTTATCGATTATCGTCTTGCTACTTCCAGTACCTCACGTGTAATAGCGAGAAACTTAAGATAATGCACAATGAATAATGCCTCTTTCCATTTCTGCCGACGTATTTTTTTGTATTTGTGAATACACAGTTTTATTTACGAAATTCCACAGTTCCATACTGCTTGAATATGATACGGGGCAGCTAGTAAACAAAGACCGTTTCTAAACCCAAAGTGAGTAATAACTTACTAATTCATGCTGATGTAGGCATGCTCGTGTTATACACTCCTGGAAATGGAAAAAAGAACACATTGACACCGGTGTATCAGACCCACCATACTTGCTCCGGGCACTGCGGGGAGGGCTGTACAAGCAATGATCACACGCACGGCACAGCGGACACACCAGGAACCGCGGTGTTGGCCGTCGAATGGCGCTAGCTGCGCAGCATTTGTGCACCGCCGCCGTCAGTGTCAGCCAGTTTGCCGTGGCATACGGAGCTCCATCGCAGTCTTTAACACTGGTAGCATGCCGCGACAGCGTGGACGTGAACCGTATGTGCAGTTGACGGACTTTGAGCGAGGGCGTATAGTGGGCATGCGGGAGGCCGGGTGGACGTACCGCCGAATTGCTCAACACGTGGGGCGTGAGGTCTCCACAGTACATCGATGTTGTCGCCAGTGGTCGGCGGAAGGTGCACGTGCCCGTCGACCTGGGACCGGACCGCAGCGACGCACGGATGCACGCCAAGACCGTAGGATCCTACGCAGTGCCGTAGGGGACCGCACCGCCACTTCTCAGCAAATTAGGGACACTGTTGCTCCTAGGGTATCGGCGAGGACCATTCGCAACCGTCTCCATGAAGCTGGGCTACGGTCCCGCACACCGTTAGGCCGTCTTCCGCTCACGCCCCAACATCGTGCAGCCCGCCTCCAGTGGTGTCGCGACAGGCGTGAATGGAGGGACGAATGGAGACGTGTCGTCTTCAGCGATGAGAGTCGCTTCTGCCTTGGTGCCAATGATGGTCGTATGCGTGTTTGGCGCCGTGCAGGTGAGCGCCACAATCAGGACTGCATACGACCGAGGCACACAGGGCCAACACCCAGCATCATGGTGTGGGGAGCGATCTCCTACACTGGCCGTACACCACTGGTGATCGTCGAGGGGACACTGAATAGTGCACGGTACATCCAAACCGTCATCGAACCCATCGTTCTACCATTCCTAGACCGGCAAGGGAACTTGCTGTTCCAACAGGACAATGCACGTCCGCATGTATCCCGTGCCACCCAACGTGCTCTAGAAGGTGTAAGTCAACTACCCTGGCCAGCAAGATCTCCGGATCTGTCCCCCATTGAGCATGTTTGGGACTGGATGAAGCGTCGTCTCACGCGGTCTGCACGTCCAGCACGAACGCTGGTCCAACTGAGGCGCCAGGTGGAAATGGCATGGCAAGCCGTTCCACAGGACTACATCCAGCATCTCTACGATCGTCTCCATGGGAGAATAGCAGCCTGCATTGCTGCGAAAGGTGGATATACACTGTACTAGTGCCGACATTGTGCATGCTCTGTTGCCTGTGTCTATGTGCCTGTGGTTCTGTCAGTGTGATCATGTGATGTATCTGACCCCAGGAATGTGTCAATAAAGTTTCCCCTTCCTGGGACAATGAATTCACGGTGTTCTTATTTCGATTTCCAGGAGTGTAGATACTTCTTGTTTTATTAAAATAGACTTTCGTCATAAGATTATCGTAGTAATTTCCATTTCATTTGTATTAGAACAGTGCATATTTTAATACTGTCTTCCATTAATTTACTGACCATATCAGTAAACATTAATCACTCACCAACAATATATTCTCTCACATTATCTAAAATAGCCTAACAATGCTAAGGTAGTTTACCGATTCCACACCTGTAAAAACCTACTGGTTCTGAGTTAAAGACTTCGTCAAACCAAGTTTGAAATGCATTTTCGTCTGGAAAGGAATATTCTTGGCGGTTGTTCGATAAGGAGCGGGAAAGATAAACATTTGAGGGCATAATATCAGAATAGCTCCCCTCTACCGACATGCCTGCAAAGTTTCTATCATCCGGCAGATAATCATTCGCAATAGCAGCAGATTCTGGCATTCTAGTTTTGTAAGCAGTTTGATCATTATTGCCTGTTCCATGCAATTCCACACCGAACTATAACTCAAGTCGTGTCTACTTTATAATTGGAGGTTATGAAGTATGAAATAACACAGGACTTGAGATAACACCCATTTTTAAACACGCAATCATGATGATAATAATAAAAACAGTCAAGATTCCACGAGAATAGATAAAGCCGACTTGTATTAGTTTCATAAGCAGAATCGGTGTATTCAGAATGAGATTGTCACTCCGCAGCGCAGTGTGCGCTGATCTGAAACTTCCTGGCAGATTAAAACTGTGTGCTGGACCGAGACTCGAACTCGGAACATTTGCCTTTCGCGGGCAGGTGCTCTATCATCTTTTTTTTTAATTATCAGATTGACTTGGTATTTTCATGAAAATCAGATAACCATAGTCAAATCATCATTTAATATCAGCTGCAAAAGAAAATCAACAAATTATTTCAAGCACAATCAATTATTAAATTCTGAATGGGAAGACTAACCCATTATGCCACCCTTCTTGTCAATTCTTTTTTTTTTTTACATTTGGAAGAGAAAAAGTGACAGAAAAGCTACAAGGGAGGGGACTCAAGCTCGGGAAGAAACAGGGATCACAGGAGAGCTTAACCAACACCCTGACGGTTAAACATAAGAAAAAGCATATTCGCAAAAAGCGTTCGGTATCGTGGCTACCGCTGACATTTCCAATGCGCAATTGTCAGATAGTGGTGAAAAACGCGGGGATCTGGGTCATTCCCGCCTTCAACGACATAGTGAACATAGTAACCCAAGAGCCAGACAATCGTGTTCGTTTTCGTCTGAGGAAAAATGGAGATGTCCGGATGTAGGAGAATGTCGTCTGGGAAAGCGGTTCCAGGCCCTCGAGTAAGGAAAGCTAATTGACGGCGGATCCAGAGCCAGGGATCCCGTCCGCAAGCAACAAGCCTGTGAAGTAAGGTGCCAGTTTGATGACATTCCTCACACTGATCAGTCGGACGAATGCCAAAACGAACCAGACGATCACCAGTAGGTGTCAGACGGTGAATGACCTTATACCACGTTGAAGCTATCTCCATCGGCAGTATAGGAAGACTAAGATGAGACCAGACCGTTTTCCAAGACGTTGACGGGGAAGCAAGTTCAACAAAAGAAGGGGGACATGGTGCACTCCAACGGGATGATAGCATGTTGGTATTAATATGCGTCATAGACAGTATAGCAGCACCTAGGATACCGATAATTAGAAAGTATTCACTAATGTGCCGCAGTTTAGGATTAATCCGTCCAACATCGACAGGAGGGGTCAGACAGACAGACCGGAGGCGGGAAAGTAAACGAGAGTTAACTGAATGCGGAGCCCGCGTACAGGTTAAAACATTGCGGCGGGCAAATAAGATGGATGTCTCCATTTTGATATCGGAAAGACCCAATCCTCCACGCTTTCGAGATCTGGCCACTACTTCATACCGGACACGAAAGATATGGCGGCGCCATAGGAATCGACCAGACACCTGTTTCAGTCTGCGGGCCATCATCGCGGGAAGCGGGAAGACCTGCCCAACGTAATATACTTTACTGTAGACATTGGTTTCTAAAACCCGTACCTTGTGAAGGAGGCTAAGGGAACGGCGTTCATGTTGGAGGATCGTCCCGTGAACACGCCTAGTAACCTCACGCCAATTTAGTGTCCCCATTTTGATCGGATTGCGATTCACTAAGATCCCTAAGGTCTTATGGCAATTGACGACCGTCGCCCAAAGAATGACGACATGATCGAAGCCTCTCAACGATAGGAACGTGCATTTACGATCATTAATGCGAGCACCAGCAAGACGACAAAATGAATCCAAGGTATCCTTAAGCCTCGGCATGTCCTCGACATGTCGTACTAAAACCATGACGTCATCGGCGTATGCATGGACCGAAAAAAGTTCCCCCAATATAGTCCAGCCACGCAACTGCATGGCGAGGCGGAAAAGTAAGGGATATAAGAACAAGACAAAAACGGACATGGATAAGGGGATTCCCTGGGATAAAGCCCGTCTGATCGATATCCGGGGAGGGGGGGCGTAGGGCGACTGTTCACAATCACCTAGACACAGATACCGGTAAATAGGCGAAAGGCGAGTTAGCGAGTTAAGACCTGTCGAGCATCATCATTAAAGCCGACAGCGGCGAGCACTCTCGTTAAAAAATCATGGCTGACACGATCAAACGCTTTTTGGAAATCAAGAAAAAGCAAAGCCCCTGGGATATTAGCAGCAGCCGTCACCGAAATTACATCGCGACATTCGAGAACAGAAGTCAGTATCGTGCGTCCAGGCACACAGCTATGGTGGGCGGCAATAATGGTATCGAGCAGCTTAGAGAGAGGGATGTTAATTGCTCGAGCATCAATTTTTTAATCGAAGTTAAGGAAATAGGACGGAGGGAATCAATCGGAGGTCGACCTGTGGATTTCGGGAGTAGAACCAGTTTACCTTCCTGAAAAGGAGCAGGAAGTGAGACTCACCGCATCACTTCATTTACCATTGATGATAAGATGTCACCAATGAGTGGCCAAAATTGAACAAAAAACTCCTTAGGAATACCGTCTAATCCAGGCGACTTGCGGGACTGAGATCCTGTAACACCATCATATATATCATTCTTGTGAAAGGGACGCAGAAAGGCGTCATTTATTTGAGGAGTGACGACAAGATGCAGCAAAGATGTAAAGTCATCGAGAGAGTTTTCAGCAGGGACACGGGTATCGTAAAGATCAGTAAAATAGGTGTAAATAAAGTCGGAAATGTCACGGTGAGAGGTGAACATGCGGTTGTGAGGGAGGCAAGGCACACACGTTTCCTGCGCTCCCGTAAACGGACTAGATGGTATAGTGACGTCAATGCGTCTTCTAAAAGGGACTTGGTTGAGACCTCGTCCGCAGTCCCTCCATTTGCATGCGTTTGAGCTGCAGCAATTTGGCTTCGATGCGCTGTATTTCAGTAACCCGTAGCGAAGCATGCGTAGCACTATCGTACAGTTGACGTAAGACTGAGTAGTAAAATTCTTGCGTTAGTCGATCATCTGCCACCTTCGCAGCTCCAAAACGCATGAGAGCCTTACGGATTTTTGGTTTAACATGCAGTGTCCACCATACCACAGTAGACGAGTACCGGTCCATACTACGAGAACAACGAACCCATACGTCCACCAGGACGACACCAAGTGAGGTATCTTGAAGATACGCTATATTGAACATCCAGGGAGAACGAAACAATTTTACCGGTTGCCGCTCGTAATTAAACGTGACGGCTACGGCGCAGTGATCAGTAAAACAGGCTGGTATCACATCAACGTCCAGAAGTTGGCCTCACAAGGAATCGGAAAGGTAAAAGCGATCGAGGCGACTGCTAGATGTGGGAGTAAAGTACGTATGTCGCACAAGTGTAGGACAGCGAGAAACCCACACGTCACGCAGGCGCAAGGAGCGCACCAGGTCGTCGAGTTCTTTACTGAAATTGAAATTAGGAGACTGATCCACCGGCCGTAGAACACAATTGAAGCCCCCACCTAAGGTAATTTTTGTGGGGATTTCCGAAGCAGGTAAATGATTTCTTCTTTATATAAACTCGAACGTGCGGTATTACGACCTATGCAAGAAAGGGCATAAAGAAGGAGTAAACTAAGATCAGAAAACGTTCACCCGATCCCCCTTCCACTGTCGAGTACTTCGAAATCCATCAACGGAATGCCTTCCCTATAAAACGAGGCAGTGCCCGTAGGAAGTTCGGAAGCTACATTTAAAAAGGTTGAGAACCCAGGAATGGAAAACTGGTCGAATAAGACTTCCTGTAAAAAAAAACATTTGTCCCAGAGTGATATATAAACTGTCGCAAAGCGGCGAGCCGAAGCTCAGAACATATTCTATTGATATTCAGAGTAAGAAATGTGCATGGAACTTCAACCCAGAAAGAAGAACAAAGAACGGTAGAGATCCGTCAGTTGACGGAGCAATATACAAGTAACCAAACCAGAATCAATCGCCGAACCAGAGAGAGAAGAACTACGAAACAGAAGCCTCATCTTCCCACTGCTTTTACTCGTCCGTGACGCGGTTCTCTGTGGCCTTTTACGGATTCTACTGCGGCTCCGCCGGCCGCTGTGACCGAGAGGTTCTAGGCTCTTCAGTTCGGATCCGCGCGACTGCTACGGTCACAGGTTCGAATCCTGCCTCGGGCGTGGATGTGTGTGATGCCCTTAGGTTTAAGTAGTTCTAAGTTCTATGGGACTGATGACCTCATATGTTAAGTCCCATAGTGCTCAGAGCCATTTGAACCATTTGATGCCTAAGGGGGGGGGGGGGGGGGGGGGGGTTGGGCGAGCCCACAGGTATTAAATACGTTTACTGACGAAAAATTACAACTTTCAAAATGGTTTATGTATTTTAACTAAGTCATCGGTTTATAACTGTTCTTCATTGTTATAAATATTGGATTGAGTAAATAAAAAATTGACATATTACAATACAAAATACAGATGTGTTCATATACAATAGACTACTCTGAGTCCTCAACTTCAAGGCAACAGACACACTTCACAATTTTTCTGGATGTGTGTTACACACATGTTTATGGCGCTGTCCACAATACTGTCTTGGTTTACATAGATTGTTGTACTTCTGCTTCTTTGTTTTAGCTTCTCTTACACAAATATGGCACCGACCTTTCCCTGCAGGAGGCTGACGTGCTTCTGTTGTCACTTCTTTGAGTTTCTTTTGTAGAATAGTCTCCATTGATTGAACAATTTGGTTACATAACCCTCTTGCATTGGCACTTCTTTCTTCTACCTGCAATTTCACTAGTTCCATTCCAGCTTGCAGAAGATAAAGTTTCCGTTTGTTGTGTTTCTTTTCATTCCATCTTGGATGATCCTGGATGAATATGGTGGTTGCATTGATAGCACAAATGTCGACGAAAGAGTAAAATACAGATAGGGGCCATCTCTTTGTTGCCCTCTTGCAGGTGTACATATGCGCCATTTGATCAATGGTATCAATTCCACCTTTAGTGGAATTGTAATATGCATTTATCTCGGTTTTATTCTTCTCTCCTGCAAGAGTGCCTTTATCTTGGTGCATTGTTGACAACATCAGTAAGTTTTTACTAGGTTTCGTTTTTGCTATGTAGGGCACTTCAAAGTTACTGGAGACCTACCTGTTGATAGCTCTGTGAACAAGAACATTGATGAATATAGCTCTCGATCTGACGTGTTCTTCACTATGTCTGGAATATGCTTCCTGTTTGACTGGAGAGTTCCTACTGTAGCAACTTTGTAATCTTGGTATAACTCTTCCGCCAAATTCACCGATGTGTAGTATCGGTCTGTAGTAATATTTCGACCAGTATTTTTCACAGGTGCTACCAGACGTTTGATGACAGATGCTGAACCTCGTTCTTCTTTCGACAAATTCTGAACATTACCTGCATACGGTTCCATATTCAAGACGTATCTGTCAACTGCATCGGACATCATGCGTATAAGGATGCCATACTTGCCCGGTTTATCCTTCATAAATACTTTGAAGGGACAGCGCCCTCTAAACAAGCTGAGCATCTCATCAATGGTGAGGTGGACCCCTGGTTTATACAGTAGTGGAAACCTATCATTCACTTTGTTGAAAACATCACGGATTGCTGTGAACTTGTCTGCTTCTGGCGGGTACTTTTGTTATCAAACATTGCAATAAGTTCCTTGAAACGATCTCTTGCCAGTGACCCTTGTAAACTGGCCGACCCATTAGGTCTGACCAAAGATCGTGTACACTGACAGAATTGTCCTTATCTTCCCCCATAAGTATCAGGATTCCTATAAAGGCATACAATTCTTTCTCATTAGTCAAAGTAACATTTCGCTTAACTGCCTCTGCATTTGAATGTTTTACTATAACATCCATGATGTCAGCCGTAAGGAGTAACTTCAAGGCTTCTCCAGGTGAATGGCAAACACCAGCTGGAGTTACTCCTGCCTGCTCTCTTACTATGTTAGCAACAGATCTCTGAGGAATTCTGGGCTGTGTGGTTACGTACCTTCTTCCAGACTTGGTCACTGCCTGATGGTCACTGCCTGAAGCTACGCTACCTTCATCTTCTCTAACATCCACATCACTTTCCCGATCTGAATCATAGTCCATAACACCATCCTCACATTCACCTTCACTCCCCGAGACAGAATCTTCATTTAAAATTTCATTCAGAACTCTTTCTAAAGACGAGTCACGTATTCTTTTAGTCATTTCTAAGTCTGGGTGTGAACAGTAGGGAACTGCACTAACTCATTGCGAGTTTACAAGATAAATAACAGCTGACTGACATCAACAATCACTTCCTGTGAAAGTAAACCGATTGTTGTGAATATCAAGAATACCAACCAACAAGAAACTAACTTGCATTGTTGTAGATATGAGAAATACGAAATCCTACTAAGGGTAATTTTCTACAGCATGGAATCCTAAGGGAGGGGGGGGGGGATGTTGTTGGACCCATAATAAGTTTACTTATGTTTTCTTTCAAAGCAGGAATTTTCTATAAAATATATTGACACTAACGTTTCATAAAATAGCCGACAAACAATAACTCAGAGGGAATATGTAGTATGAAAGTTACTTGGGCAAAAGCAGGGGACATAAAAAAATTGTGGGTTCAACGAACCCCCCCCCCCCTTAGGCGTCATAGGGTTAAGTCCCATAGCGCTCAGAGCCATTTGAACCATACTGCGGCTCCGCGGCGCCATCGCTGCCGCATTCGGTGGCGTGGGAACATCATGCAGGTATTCCGTTTCAGATTGCGAGAGGGAGAGGCCTCTACATCCCACTCGTCCGCAGTCATGGGTTCACGGAGGGACGGTTGGTGAATAACAACGGGATCCACTGGCTCTTGAGAATCAATCAGTTGATTCATGGGAGAAGGCTGTGACCCAGAGGGGCCGACGGAAGTCGCAGAAGGGGGATGGGAAACAGAGTCGACAGGAGAAGTGTCCGAGAGACCCGGAGAAGACACGTGGGAACCGGAAGCAGGTTTCTTCACGGGCGTCTCCGAAGGGGCGGCCTCGACAACAGGAACAACGCCAGATAAGGTGTCAGGGATCTTCTGCACACGCGTGAAAGCACCTGTGGCGTCCTCATCCACGATTTCAGACTGAGAAAGGGGCTCCTTTACTGGAGGCCCATCGGAAGGGCGAGCCAATAGGGAAGGTTCATCTGCGCATCATGCTGTGTTCGGCGAAGCTTGTTGTGAGAAATCATGGCTGGCACATCGGAATTAGCGGCATAAACATCCCTGCGCAAGGACAGCGGGGGAAAATCACGGGCGTTGTCGGTTAACGGATCTCAGCAACAGGGAGCAATTCAGTCTGAGATCCCTGCGGCAGAAGATCAGCTAAAGCCAATTTTTTACGCTGTTAGTGTGTGGGTTTTAATACCACGACACGGCGCGGACAATTAGTACGGAAATGATCGGTTTCATTACAATCATCACATGTTCCTTCTTGGCCACTGTACGTAATGTGGACCCTATAACCACATACCTATAGAAGAGAAGGAATATGTTTTTTGACCACCATTTCCTCCGACCGAATACCACGATACACCTGTAAGCGGTGCTGAGCAGACCAGCGTTCCTTTCGAATATGGCGTATTTCCCCATAAGGAAGCAATGCGGGCCTCAGAAAACAGTCCTCTACCTCGGGCGGAAGGTTAAACACCCGGACATTCTTACACAGTATATCACTTCTGCATTTGCCAAGTGAACCATACTAGTGGAACCATCACGGTGCGCAAGGGTACCTGAGAACCGTGATGAGAAAGTATCCTATCAACCTGGAGCAGGTCAAGAAACTTAACAAAAAACACATATAATTCGATGTCAAAATATGCAGTACGCACCTGATCAGTAGTGACTTTAATTGTATCGACTAACCAGTCAAGTATCTCCAATGAACCGGGCACGACGTGACGCGTGGATTTGTGGAAGGTGAAGCAGACGGTACCTGTACGCGGAATTTTCGTGGGACCCATGATGGACAACACGGCGCGACACGACGCCGCGACAAGAAGGGCCGCACGAACACCAAACACTACCCGACAACCAACGATGCGAGGCGCACGGAGACCAACACGACACTAAACTGACACGAGGAAAACACGCAGCGCTGCGGTAGAGGCGGAACTAATAGCACAACATAGTCACCCGACGCGCGAAGAGGGAATGATCTGAGCTACCCAAGCACGACTCACGACCCGTCCTCACAGCTTCGATTCTGTAAGTACCTCGTCTCCTACCTTCCAGACTTTACAGAAGGTCTTCTGCGAACCTTGCAGAACTAGCACTCCTGGAAGAAAGGATACTGCAGAGATATGGCTTAGCCACAGCCTGGGGGATGTTTCCAGAGTGAGATTATCACTCTGCAGCGAAGTGTGCGGTGATATGAAACTTCCCGGCAGATTAAAACTGTGTGCCGGACCGAGACTCGCACTCGGGACCTTTGCCTTTCGCGGGCAGGTGCTCTACCATCTGAGCTACCCAAGAACGACCCACGACCCATTCTCACAGCTTGCAGAGTCGGTGTAGTTTTGAGAGAATTATCTTCTGTGTGGCTGGTCCCGGCGGAGGTTCGAGTCCTCCCTCGGGCATGGGTGTGTGTGTTTGTCCTTAGGATAATTTAGGTTAAGTAGTGTGTAAGCTTAGGGACTGATGACCTTAGCAGTTAAGTCCCATAAGATTTCACACATATTTGAACTTTGTTTTTCTCTTCCGATACATCGAAAACAAAACAAAGACCGTCTGTGTGTTGACATCGAACATATTATGTGTACATATACTGCTCCATCAGAGCAAGTGGCCAGTGGTTGAAGTCATTGCACAGACCTGCATAAAGTTTCATCGAATGTACTGGAGGAAGACCATATCCAACAAAACATCAATCACAAGAGAAGGTTCTTGTGTTGTTCTTTCTTAAGCAGTTTTATACATTGTTTTTTAAGCTGTAACACATCCAAGTCCTGTCTGACTACAGCTTTATACACCACCATACACTTTGTTTCTGTACCATGACTTTGAGGTGTATGTCACATGCTAAACCAACATTAACACGTTTCTATCTACTAGCTCTCACAGAAAGCTGAACATCGCATGGTGTAAACTATGTAGCTCCCACAACACACAGGATTATAGAAATAAAATACAGATGCGATGTTTCTCATTGACAAAAATGTGGAAGACATCGCAACATATGAAAACTGGCAGAGTTTTCGATATTGTAGAGTGTTTTCAAACAGCTGTCCGAAGGTGATGACTTGATAGGGTAGCAGATGTCTCAGTGTGCCGTTTCAAAGAGCATTGCTTCCTCATTTTGCACTCATGTACGTGATTACTGTTCCTGTGTGGAGGTGTTGTTCACAACACGTGTGAGGTAGTAGAGATAAAAAGAGGTACTGTTATATTATTGGGGAAAAACAAATGTGGAGGGCATCACAGCATATGGAAATAGGACAAGTCTGCAGCATTGAGGGATGCTTCCAAACAAATGTCTGTAGTTAATGACCTCTACATTTGCTCCCATACTCCACAGTGACAAGGAGCAGACATCCAGTGTTCCGCCAAGGCTCTCTCCACCTCAATCAAGTGGTGTGAGTCAATCATTATATGGTAATCAACAGTGCACCAGTGGATGGTTGGTATGGGAAAGACACCATTGATATGGGACAATGTACTGTAATACTCACTGCAGTTAATAGCGTGATCAGTTTTAGCAATTTTACCAGTTGTTCCGTAATTTCAGCGCCAGCCAATGACACAACAGAATGCTTCCCAATTTCTGTATCATCGCTAAATTACCTCTCCACTACTTTGCAAGTATCATATACTAGATTACGAATGCAGACAGATGACTGTGCAGTATGTCCACCCGCTCATATCCACCAAAGTATACCAGACAGCATCCTATACAGATGCAATTAGGTTATTTTCATATTTCCAGCACTTCGATCATAGTGCAGAATTTACGATTATGACTGACCATCTTTCCCTGTGTGGTTCGAATCCTGCCTCGGGCATGGGTGTGTGGCATGTCCTTAGGTTAGTTAGGTTTAAGTAGTTCTAAGGGGACTTATGACCTAAGATGTTGAGTCCCATAGTGCTCAGAGCCATTTGAACCATTTTTTTTTTCCTGTGTGGATGGGCATCACCGAGTATTCTCGCATTTGTAGGATAAAGTCAGTGATTGACAGATACATCATCCTTGACCAGTCCCTCCTATAACACGGTCGCCAATTGAATCTGCAACTTTCCAGAAGTATGAGAGTCCTGTACCTATTACATGCCATGTCTCGTGAAGGAACAGAGCAAGCTGTGTCCATAACTGCTGTTCATTGAAGACTGTTCCGCACCTGTCTTAAAAATGGCTCTGAACATTATGGGACTCAACTTCTGAGGTCATCAGTCCCCCAGAACTTAGAACTACTTAAACCTAACTAACCTAAGGACAACACACACATCCATGCCCGAGGCAGACACATGTCTTACCCACAGCATCTATCCAAATGCACAAGATCTCTCCAGATGCATGCATGTCTAGGAGGGTAGCACCAATTATCAGTGTATAGTAGATATGAAAGTGTTGCAGTGGTATAACAGAAGGTAAAGATGAAACGTGTGATGGAGCTCCAGACGGATGGAGTTCGAACCATTTCACGTAAATCAGCTGTGCTATCAATTCTGAAGTATTATTCCACTGTCTGGCGTCAGTACCAGGAAGATACCGGCATGAGAGAAATGATCATAGAACATAAACACACAGTTCTATGGCTACCTGGTTCTGCACCTAAATGTGCTATATTGTTGAAGCCACATGGTTTCTAAAGTATTAATAGTGCAGAATGCAACGCTCTTTATACTATAATGCAGGGCATATTTGTCCAACATGACACACAAGCACCCTACAAGTTTCCTTCCCCAGTGACTATGGTGAGAAACTATAAAATGATAAAACTACTTCCTTTTACACTATTCTGGTATCCTACGAAAGCATCATCAGTGTATATCCCTGGCTCCAGCTGCTTATAAACCAACTAGAATAAAGCCAGGAGACTGCTGTTCTGTCTCTCAGGAAGTTAATGGAGTTTATACGTTTTTTAAACTCGGAACATATGTTACCTCAATCACACTTCCCGCATCAGTTGTACTTGTTATTTGTAGTAGTAAAGGTTTTGACGGATGCAGCTATGTCTCACTAGGAAATAACAGGAGGAAAAAGCGATATGAATATTTTCGATAGTTGATACGTTGATTTCCCACCCAACCTCCGCTGCAAGAAAATGCATGCAAAGAAATGGCCACTTCTTACGAGGGAGAAAGCACCACGGTAAGTAGCCAAAGGAGATGTAACAGTCTTATTGCTGTTTACAGCAGCATCACCACGGCTCTGGTACCATTCCTCTTGCACAAAGAAGTCCTGGTCTGATATTAGGTAATCTTGCTGATGTATAGGATAATATAGCAGTTTCGTCCTAATACCACCCTCCTCACACTATTCAAGGCGATGCATGTAGCATCGGTCCACTACCCTACAGAAAACTCTCGGGAACGGCTAAAGTCTGATAAACACATCGCTTCTTCTCCTTATTGCGTAAGAAATAACACACTGCCTTGCGAGAACCAACCATAATTCGGTAATGTCTATACTCAACTGCATGTGTGAAACACAGTTATGGATTGGGATACATATGTTTCGCCTGCTTTAATATAGCCCTCTGTGAAATACTTACATCGCCTTCTTTGAAGTGTGTTACGAAAACCAACGTAGTTTACAGGCGAAGGGGGAGAGTTAAGACTGAATGCAGACAGAGCATATTTTTAAGCTTTTCTTGGTCTTGAGTGTCCAGGTGTCACCAAGCCTCCTCAGTTCCCCGCATTTCATGGTACTTTTTCTCTAATGTTATGTATTCTCAGTGAATTTACGTAATTTTGCTAGTTTTTCGCAATTTTACATATTTTGTCGTCGTTCTCTCAATTTTTCGTATTTCCTGTCAATTTGTCATAATTATACCGGGTTTTCCTCGATTTTTACCAATTTTATGTCAGTTTTCATGTTTTTTCCCTAGTTTTCCGTATGTATGTGGTCACATGTATTGTTTGATTTTATATGAGGATATTTGCTTGTCCTATAAACCAGCCTGCTAAAAAATCCTAAGAATTTCCCTGTTCCCAATGATCCACATGCAGACATTTTGGACAGGAAGATTATGAAAAGTATATTAACACTCGTTTCGTACCTAGATGTGGTTCACCGAGTGGTGCAGATTGGAAACTCTAGTCTGGAAACAAATACGTGTACTGTTAAGACATTTTGGAGAACTTGCCTGCAAATTCATGTAGTGATGCACTTGAGGAAACTCAAAGTCTGGCACAGTTCTATACGTTCATTTGACTTCCACTCTACCGTGTAGAGATTTGCAACAGGAAGTTGACATGTGTACAGAGTTGATTTCAGCTACTGGTTCAAATGGCTCTGAGCACTATGGGACTTAACTTCTGAGGTCATCAGTCCCGTAGAACTTAGAACTATTTAAACCTAACTAACCTAAGGACATCACACACATTCATGCCCGAGGCAGGATTCGAACCTGCGACCGTAGCGGTCGCGCGGTCCAGACTGTAGCGCCTAGAACCGCTCGGCCACTCCGGGCGGCGATTTCTGTTGCTACTCTTGTAAGTGGGCCGTTTATGTTTTCTTATTGGCAAAGTTACGTAGCGCTCTATATGAAAATGACTGGCTGTGCTGTGTGCAGCCTGTGGCTAGTTTGCATTGTTGTCTGCCATTGTAGTGTTAGGCAGCTGACTGTGAACAACGCGTAGCGCTGCGCAGTTGGAGGTGAGCCGCCAGCAGTGGTGGATGTGCGGAGAGAGATGGCGGAGTTTTGAAATTTGTCATGAACTGCTATATTTATATATGATGATATCAAGGTAAATACATTGTTTGTTCTCTATTAATATCTTTCATTTGCTAACTATCCCTATCAGTAGTTAGTGCCTTCCATAGTTTGAATCTTTTATTTAGCTGGCAGTAGTGGCGCTCGCTGTATTGCAGTAGCTTGAGTAGCGAAGATTTTTGTGAGGTAAGTGATTTGTGAAAGGTATAGTTTAATGTTAGTCAGGGCCATTCTTTTGTAGGGAATTTTGAAAGTCAGATTGCGTTGCGCTAACAAAATATTGTGTGTCAGTTTAAGCACAGTCCTGTATAATTGTTCAAAGGGGACGTTTCATATGTCGACCCTTAGCCGAGGATACCTCACTGGAATCTTCTGATTTTCTCTTGTAGTTTGTGTAATTAGTGTAGCTATTGTTTATTGATAGCGCGTAATCATAGAGAGAATTTCCTTTGTAGTTGTAGTTTTTTCATTGTTGTACAGTAAAACAGTTGTGGCATGCATGTAGATTTGCACCAAGTATTTCGCAGCTGCGCTGGCAATTAAGTAGACTTTATTTCCATTGCTATGTTATTTTATTTTGCTCTTCAAATTGCGCTTTTCTGTGTTATCGTGTGAAATATTGTGACAATTATGGCGTGTGAAAAACGTAATACTAGGCTCCAAAGTAAACTGAGAAATGACAGTGAAGACGAAAGCAGTGTGTTAGCGCCGCAGAGTAATGAATTAACTAATGTTCAAAGTAGTAATTTGGTAATTGCGCATAGGGAAATGGAGCGGGCGGCAAACAATGGTGTAGACAGTGAAACAGGTAGTGAACAGGGAAGCGTTATCGATCGATTGGTCGGCAACAGCTCGCCTCAGGAATCGGGAATGACAGAACACTATATTGCAAATACTGCAGACTCAGGTTTTGGGTTCTCACCGTTTTCTCAAATGAGTCAAGACACATTTTCCGCTTGTCAAAATGTGAATGTTGCCGGTGCAACTTCACTGCCGAAAAGCACTGAGGAACATGTTTCAGACACCAGTGCATTGTTATTACAATTAATGCAACAGATGGGACAAAAGTTTGAAAAGTTAGACACACTGGAACAAAATCAGAGACAAACACAACAACAGCTTCAAAAGTTAGACTCATTGGAACAAACTCTTGAACAAACGCGTGAAGATTTAACTACTGAGTTACATAACATTGAATCGAAATGTCAAAAAGTCTGTAATGACGTAAAAACACAAATTTGTGAGCATTTTCAACCTATTTTTTCGCGGCATGAAAATGCATTACAGAATCACGAAGCAGCCATAAAAAAACTGCAAATTATTGTTCATGAAAATCATGAGACCTTGCAAGCTAAATTTGACTCAGTTGCATCTACCGATTCGGTTACGCAACTTGCAAAAACTCAGGAAAACTTAAAGGACACAGTAGATACTCTGAAACTTGGTTCAGAAAAACACACTGAAGAAATAAGTACACTATCGGAGAAAGTAGCCGAACTTTCGGATCAGGTCACTAACTTATCTACAAAGGTAGATGATGATCTGAATGGCACAAGACCCGTAGCCTTCACTGACACAGAAGAGTATGAACAAATAAGAAAATTCAAACAAAATCAAATTAATACACAACACCAAAGAGAAATCCGGGAAGTACAAGATCAGCTGACACAGGTAATACAAGAATTACGTATTTCAGAGGACACTCGCGCTCCAACACGGGAAGAGGGACTTAGAAACACGGAAAAGCCGCAAAATAATAACACAGGGCATTTCGGAAGTTATGAAAGAAATTGGCAATGTGCACCAAATTTTGAGATGGAACCGCCGAAGCGACGTAACAATGACCGACATGCGACTCGCCGACATGATGATTTTGACTATAAGCTGTTCATTACTACACGTAAATTCAAAACATTTAAGAATTCTGGCAACGACATTCATCCACAAGCATGGCTCCATCAATTCTCTCATTGTTTTCCTCCCAACTGGTCATTAGAGCACAGATTAGAATTTATGTGTGGCTACTTAGAGAATGAACCAGCTGTAAGAATGCGATCGGTCATTCACGATTGCCACAGTGAAGGAGAATTTTACCATGCCTTCCTCTCAGCATATTGGTCTCAAGCCACACAAGACCGAGTAAAACATGGTATCATAATGATGAAACATTTCGAACAATCTGAATTCTCCAGTCTTGTGAAATATTTTGAAGACATGTTGCACAAGAATCAGTACCTGTCAAACCCATACAGCCCCTCAGAACTCATCCGCATTTGCTTAATCAAATTACCTGAACATTTACGACATATTATTTTGGCAGGACGTTGCAAAGACGACATTGAAGCTTTTCAGGGACTGTTACAAGAACTGGAAATTGATACAGACAGTCGCGGGATGAGAAAACAGGAAAACAATCACTACAGGTCACATCCATCACAATTCCGTGACGACAGAAACAATAACTGGACACGACAAGGCTATTCTCACAACACAAATCGTGACCAAAACAGACACCACCCGTATGACAACCACTGGCAGAGTAATAGTTACAGAGAAAGATCGCACTTCCATAGAAATGAATATGACAGTGACAATCATAGAAACAGACAATTTGGCAACCAGAACTATTATTATCACAGGAGACAGAATAACTTTAGACGCAACGGTCCAGCGCGCAGTTACGATTCAGGGAGAAATTCTCCACCACGTGACCGACAAGAAAGAAACTATGGAATCTACCGACATGACGAAAGACGATATGATCGTAACGACAGACCTGAATTGCATCAGAACTGGCGGGATTCAAACAGAGCAGGGCACTTTCGACAACGTGAATTTGTAGAAGCTAGGTGTGCTAATCCCAATAACGACGCGCGCCAACAAAGAGACAGACAATGACTCGCGCCGCAGGCACCCACGTGCGCCGGCTGGCTCAGAGAAAAATAACATAGAAGCTAACCTTGAGAAAAATTCCAGTATTCTTTACCGACGTATACTGCATGATAATTGCGTTCAAGCTGAAACTCTGAGTACTTTGAAGAGTAAAAGATTGTACCACATTTCACATGTAAAACCGTTTATTGAAAGATAATCTGCTTTTTAACTTTGTCTTTGCCATAAAACTTTTCACTTCACATTTCTAGTATGCTTTGTCAGACTTAAGAAACTGTTAACATGCAACAATGTTTGAAGTTAAATATCCAGTCTAGAACCTAGGGAACATTTTTAAACAGAAATTACGAATGCATTGTTATAGTGAACAGACGACACAGTGTTGTATTTGTACATTCTTGCTTGTTAGTTGCACGATTACGTAACGACTATCAGGCTTACATACTTAGGACACATACTGGTACTGCTAATGAGATTTTAATGCAACATTTTGGTTTACTTGAAAATACATTCTGGGTTTAATGTACTTTCTGTGAGATACCAGACGATACAGTGGTTAGTTTAAGTGACAACTACACGGTTTTATCACGACGCTTCTAATGAGTGACAATTTACAATGTTGCTTTTGTAGTGTTTCTGTTTTATTTCTGCACAGTTTTTCTGTTTTATTCTGCAAAGTAAAACATGTTTTAGTAGTAACTTTTGTGGTATAGCTACAATGAGACAGCCTCTTTCGTAGCACAACAATACGTTACAGCACAGTACGTTCTTCACCACAACAATAAGCGTAATAACTAAGATATCTATACGCAAAGCATTTCACTTTTGTTTATCATGAGGTAAGTACATCGACTTCTGCAGAACTCAGCTTTCGGAGGACGATAAGTACGACACTTCCACAGAATTATCTTACAGCAAGACGCACATTTAGCGCTACAGGACACGCATTTGAGTGATTAATTTTGTACTTAAAACATTTATTTTTAAAGATATTTGAAGTACAATGATACAAAGGTTTTCAGTGATACATTTCATTTCATTGCTGTAATCTGTAACACCTGAGGGTATAATTACATTAATCCTCAGGGGGGTACACGCTTACTTTGTGTACCATGTGTTTGGCAACCACAAGGAACCCTAGCTAATATGGTATTTGCTTATACAACTTTACACATCGGTACCATATTTCTCTAACACACAAATTACCCAGCTATCTGATCATTTAACTGAGAGATAAACATTTTTTTTACTACATCAGTGACAGATGTTTACGTAATTACACAGTTGGATAACTTCACACTTATGAAATTGTAATTTGTCTGTACTTTGTGAAATGCTCATATTTTTCGGAACCATTGTGATACTATAAGAGCTTTGAATGATGTATTTGGTAAGGGAGCATGAATTTTAAAGTACGTTTGAGGTAGATGACACTATTGAAATGAGCAGAGAATTTTTTTTAGGTTTTGAAATTATTGCAGAAAGCTACGACGTTTTTGAGATTTGACTGAGGTGTTATGATGTTATTATTACGACGACGATGTGTACTATGCTGTTGAGATATGTTTATGATCAATAAGATGATGCTACCGTATATGAGGAATAAGAAGTATGTTGGAAACCAAGAATCGTACTTTAAGAGTTATGAAATGTGCGTAAATTCGTGACTGTATCACAATGCTGACGAATATTTTATTTGGACACTTATATTTATAGGATTTTCTTTCTACAGATTTGCAACGCTAATTCTTGACCTGTGATATATTTTTATGTGAGACTGTCACTGTAGCGGAAACTGTTGTCGTAAATATTTCCGTAAGAAAGTTAAGTGACCACCTGCACGTAATGCGACGCCGGCACCCACCTGGGCGACAGCTGCCCGAAAAAAAAAAAAAAAAAAGCCATTAGCCTTTCAGAGGCGCAGGTGGAGAAAAAAAAAAAGGAGAGACCATTAACCTCGCTATTGACATTCCTTTGTGGAAAGCATCACAAATAAGACACGCTCATTACTTGGAAACATGATTATATTGTGGAGCGCCTACTTTCTGCTACTTACTGAAATGCTTATGAATTGATGGGAAATATTCGTACATCTGCACACCTGATTATGACAAGTGTCTTTCTACGAGAGTTGAGAGCTACTGACTTATGAAATGTCACATGACTATTGAATGATATTTGTATGCTTTGGTTTGCGTAATTGTTTATTTCATTCGATACCTGTTTTACAGCTGTGTTACAGCATTAGTTTTATAAAATAAACTTAGATGCATTTGCTAATGTGAACACTTTCTGTCAACAGATCTATTAAATGATAATTTTGTAATCCACATTCTTTAAAAAAAGGAGCACTTGGAAAGGAAAGAACAATAAGAAGGGACTAGTAACAGTAACTGGACACATAATTTTCTTTTCAAGTAGATGGTAATATTTTTTTTACAATCAGTTGTTGTGGTGCACCACTTTAATTACTTAGACATTAAGAAGTGATTATACATTTCCCTTATCTGCATTGTTATCTTTAGTGTACTATTTTTTCTGCTTGAGCTATGTCATGTTTAGATATAAGCTGCTGTTTGCCAGGCATAGTGCTACTGAACTTTAATTTGTGTTACTCTGCTAAGCCAGATTTATTTTTTTGTTTGCTGCACAGTGCCCTATATTAGTTGTAATATTGCAATTGCTTTGGCATTTGTATTTTTGTCATTGATGTTTGTGTTAATTGTTTTGTGCTGCTGCATTGCCTCGTCCCTTAGTTTAGCATCTGAGCTCAGTAGATTTAAGTTAGCTTAAGAGGGGGTAGACTATAGAAGAGAATGAGTTGCGATGAATTGGAAGAAATGCATTGAGAATCTATACGAAAAACGTACAGAAAGCAGGTATAGGTAGGATTTTCTTGGAAATAAATAATGAGGTAAGAAATATGTGAAATAAATACAGAAAGCATGCTTGGATAGGATTTTTTTGGTGGAAGCAAAGGTTGAAATAAGACGAAAGACCTATGGAATGAAGTTTTGGGTTGGACTGCAGTACCAAATGTTACACTGAAAACAAACCTTGTCCTTTCCTTTTGTATTATCCCACTATATGTTTGTGTACCCTTGTGTATTTGTTTTCTTCCTGTCTCTGTGTAGTTTCATAGAATTTTTTCTTCTTTTAATATTAAGCTACATTCACTATGATGAGGAATACTGTTATCCTCAAATATAATTGGCATTAATAATATGTTATTTACTTTGTAAAGATGTTAGACATTATTAATTCCGTTCTGTTTAATGCTCATGTGTGAAGTTGATGTTTCAAAAGTTATTGTGATCTTTTATGTATGTACTCATGTCATAATTCCTGTGACACTGATGTATATGTTTATTTCTATTCTTTTGTAAAGCCCCTATTACTACAAATGTTATCTGTATTATTATGTTTTTAATGATGTATTTTGTACCTTTGTAATTGTATTCTTATGTTATAAAATTGTAATTGACACCAGTTCATCATATTATTAACTTGTAAGTTACATTTCACTGCACACATTTCTGTTGGTCATAGTATATGGACAATATGTGAGAAGTTGGGACTGTTAGTGTTTGAACGTGTGTTACTAATTCAGCAAGGGACTGGATAACAGCATTGCTGGTTCTAAGGACAATTCCAAAAACTTTGTGAGTGCACAAGTGGTGGTTTATGGACTTGCTATATTCTCCGCAAGACTCTTCGATAGTGAATGTGTACCTGCACAATCGCAACAGATGGCTGCTGGCCATCTCTACAAGGACTACAGTGGGTCTGCACCTCTGGTGGCCCACCAATACCATTATTTCTACAAGGACTGCAGTGGGTCTGCACCTCTGGCGGCCCACCAATACCACAATCTCTACCAGGACTCCAGTGGGTCTGCTCTGTGATGACCTACCTACCAATCTTCTTCAAACTGTCGAATGACTCTGCTGTGGGTTTGCTCTGTTGTGGCCCATTACCTGTCTGCATGTCGAGTCAGCACTGTCTTTCCGTTGGAAGGACAACACTACTTCTTCAAGACTGCATGGAAATCCACTACTTCTGTGTGCATTTTCTTTTACTGCTCAGACTTTGAGAAAAACTCTGCATTTTCACTGTGATGAACAATCTGGACTGTCTTTATGGACTGTGAGAAAATTTTAGCTTTTGACCAGCATTGTATAAATAAGTGTGTGCATTTGATATCTTTGTTATTGTAATTATGAAAAAAATTTTCAAATCATTATTGGCCACTGCCCAAAAATATTTTGTAAAATTTTTTGTGGGGAGCATGGGGGCTATGTAAGTGGGCCGTTTATGTTTTCTTATTGGCAAAGTTACGTAGCGCTCTATATGAAAATGACTGGCTGTGCTGTGTGCAGCCTGTGGCTAGTTTGCATTGTTGTCTGCCATTGTAGTGTTAGGCAGCTGGCTGTGAACAACGCGTAGCGTTGCGCAGTTGGAGGTGAGCCGCCAGCAGTGGTGGATGTGCGGAGAGAGATGGCGGAGTTTTGAAATTTGTCATGAACTGCTATATTTATATATGATGATATCAAGGTAAATACATTGTTTGTTCTCTATTAATATCTTTCATTTGCTAACTATCCCTATCAGTAGTTAGTGCCTTCCATAGTTTGAATCTTTTATTTAGCTGGCAGTAGTGGCGCTCGCTGTATTGCAGTAGCTTGAGTAGCGAAGATTTTTGTGAGGTAAGTGATTTGTGAAAGGTATAGTTTAATGTTAGTCAGGGCCATTCTTTTGTAGGGAATTTTGAAAGTCAGATTGCGTTGCGCTAACAAAATATTGTGTGTCAGTTTAAGCACAGTCCTGTATAATTGTTCAAAGGGGACGTTTCATATGTCGACCCTTAGCCGAGGATACCTCACTGGAATCTTCTGATTTTCTCTTGTAGTTTGTGTAATTAGTGTAGCTATTGTTTATTGATAGCGCGTAATCATAGAGAGAATTTCCTTTGTAGTTGTAGTTTTTTCATTGTTGTACAGTAAAACAGTTGTGGCATGCATGTAGATTTGCACCAAGTATTTCGCAGCTGCGCTGGCAATTAAGTAGACTTTATTTCCATTGCTATGTTATTTTATTTTGCTCTTCAAATTGCGCTTTTCTGTGTTATCGTGTGAAATATTGTGACAATTATGGCGTGTGAAAAACGTAATACTAGGCTCCAAAGTAAACTGAGAAATGACAGTGAAGACGAAAGCAGTGTGTTAGCGCCGCAGAGTAATGAATTAACTAATGTTCAAAGTAGTAATTTGGTAATTGCGCATAGGGAAATGGAGCGGGCGGCAAACAATGGTGTAGACAGTGAAACAGGTAGTGAACAGGGAAGCGTTATCGATCGATTGGTCGGCAACAGCTCGCCTCAGGAATCGGGAATGACAGAACACTATATTGCAAATACTGCAGACTCAGGTTTTGGGTTCTCACCGTTTTCTCAAATGAGTCAAGACACATTTTCCGCTTGTCAAAATGTGAATGTTGCCGGTGCAACTTCACTGCCGAAAAGCACTGAGGAACATGTTTCAGACACCAGTGCATTGTTATTACAATTAATGCAACAGATGGGACAAAAGCTTGAAAAGTTAGACACACTGGAACAAAATCAGAAACAAACACAGCAACAGCTTCAAAAGTTAGACTCATTGGAACAAACTCTTGAACAAACGCGTGAAGATTTAACTACTGAGTTACATAACATTGAATCGAAATGTCAAAAAGTCTGTAATGACGTAAAAACACAAATTTGTGAGCATTTTCAACCTATTTTTTCGCGGCATGAAAATGCATTACAGAATCACGAAGCAGCCATAAAAGAACTGCAAATTATTGTTCATGAAAATCATGAGACCTTGCAAGCTAAATTTGACTCAGTTGCATCTACCGATTCGGTTACGCAACTCTGATACGACCCCACAAACCTGTCAGGACGTCTATAGACTTAGCTTTCGGGTACTTTTTATCCTAGTAGTAAGTTGTTTATTAGTTGACAGTGTGTCGACTGCGCTTAGCATCCTGGAACGTGAGAGTTTCCCTTCTCCGTATGTAAAGAGTGCTCATCGAAAGCAAAGTAATTTATTGACGAACAGTTAGCAAGTTCTACTTTCGAACTGCAACCGTCCGCTGCTGACACCTCTACGCACATACATATGGAGACTATGCATGCATACCACCGATCGAGAAGTCTCGATTTCAACTTGTACGTTATTTTCGACAGTGCTACAGCTCCGCAAATAGCGAAAAACTCTTCGCAAAACGATTCTGTAGCGAATGTAAGCACATTTAATGTCGTCCTGCTAAGGAGCATGACATCTTTGCTTCAAGTTATATTATCGATATTTCGTAACAATATTGTCTGGATTCTCCAGTAATAACAACAAACCAAGGCATTCTGCTCTCGCTACCACAACTGCTTTTATACTTTTAAAGGTCCACAGTGCTGGCACATGATCATCCTAGGTCAGCTATTTTATGTGTTGTATTGGCCTCTATTACCTAGGTTGCAGGATGATTGTCGAGCAATGCAGGGGGAGCCATCTGTTGCGAACTCTGACGTCAAGAGGCGATAGATACAGTTCACAGCTGATTGGTTCTAGGTAATACACTTATTAAACTCCTCTCTCTCTCTCCAACAAATGGTTCAAATGGCTCTGAGCACTATGGGACTTAACATCTATGGTCATCAGTCCCCTAGAACTTAGAACTACTTAAACCTAACTAACCTAAGGACAGCACACAACATCCAGTCATCACGAGGCAGAGAAAATCCCTGACCCCGCCGGGAATCGAAACCGGGAACCCGGGCGCGCGGGAAGTGAGAACGCTACCGCACGACCACGAGCTGCGGACGGAAGTCTCTCCAACACCAGCAGCTCTTCAATTGAACACAATTTCTGCCAAAAAATGAAAATAGTGCCTTCCGCTCCAGCCTTTTTCCACCAGCTTGTAGGTGAAGGACAAAGTATGAGTACATCTGCCACTAGTTTCGAGTCGTGCTGTGAATTTTTTTCCCAGCAGGATAACACTAGTTGTATGGCACCGTCAATTTTCGAGCTGTATTGCCATTTTAGGCACTCCTTGTGTAGTGCTGTGCGTATAGTTGTGTAATTAGACGGGATCTTTATGTTTAATTGCGTAATTAGGACTGATCTTTGGTTCTGTTTCAAAACCAAAATAAATAAAGTACACTAACGTAACCCTCCTCTCCTGGATCTGGACAGTTTCCATGGCACTGCCATTTTTAATTTCCCTCCAATTCCTAGGTGAGGGGGGGGGGGGGGGGGCGGGGACGTCAGCACAGCCCTGGGACAAAGAAATTCCCACCAAAATTCTGAATTCCCACGAAAAGTAAATTCCCACCAATGGGGTAGTTGGGGCAGAGAGAGGCAGGGGTGGGGAGGGGGAGGCGGCAGGGACCAGTGCCAGGGGAGGAAAACGTATCACTCATCCGCGTGTGGAGGTGGAGGTGGGGGTTAATTAATTGATCGATTTAATTAATTTTCATATCAATTTGATATCAAAGTTGCGATCGGAACTCCGTTACCCTACTATTCCTGTAAACCTATGTGGCTCCAGCCTGTGGAGTCCGTATAGACCAAGACAGAGAAGATTTTTGAGGAATCGTCGGTTCCAATCCCATCCATGACATGGACGATTTTGTCTTGAGTTCATATTCGTCTATGCGTTGCCGTGTTTGTCCCTGAACAAAAATTTGTGAAATAGTTCTTAAGGAACTGATAACTGTACTACCGCTAAATAGTTGCCACGTAAATGCTGGGTATCTAAAAACTCATAAATATGCCAAATATGTGACATACATGGACGGTAAGTCAATTCCTCTGCATATTGAAGATGTTTGCTGATCCTTTGAAGCTGTAGCAAGGCTTACATTGGAGGACAGGCCCTGTGGTCGAAGGAAATTTCTTCAAACTCATTCGGCATCATCAGGATGATAAAAGAGATGAATCAATATCGGATCAATATGCGTGTCTGATGTAAATATTAACACCTTTGACAACACCTTGGTTACAGCCTTTCATCCATCATATGCACCACAAGTAAAACACAATTAAGCAGACATCAACGGTTCAAGTTGAATACAGGTAATAAGTAATGACATTCAGCGTGGTATTCGTTTGCTTAGCTATGTTTATTTATCATGTTTATTACGAGCAATTAGGGTTCCGCTTTTGTTTAGAGGCCTCCCACGACTTCTTCCACTACTCTGTGTCCCGTACTACTTTTGCCATGATGGTGCATCACAAGATTGCAGCTCATCTCGCCATCGTCTTCCTCTTCTCGTTGTTGCTTTTTGGGGCACTTAGTCTGTTGTTAATATAATCGCGGGGCATCCATACGACGTGCTGTGCCCCACATGTCGCGCTCAAGACATTAACCTTGAATGACGAAAACCTGAATATTATTGTACACCCCTTAAAGATTTGGAGACTTTTTTGCCATAGAAAAGTTTGTGGAATTGCATTTCACGACGTCGACATTGTGCTGGATCGTACACAGCTATGGTAATGAAAAGTGAAATAACAGTTCGGCACAAGTGACGGATGAGATTTGGTGGTATATAATTGAGCATTGTGATGCAATATTTTGCTTAAGTTCAAATGGTTCAAATGGCTCTGAGCACTATGGGACTCAACTGCTGTGGTCATTAGTCCCCTAGAACTTAGAACTACTTAAACCTAACTAACCTAAGGACATTACACACATCCATGCCCGAGGCAGGATTCGAACCTGCGACCGTAGCAGTCGCACGGTTCCTGACTGCGCGCCTAAAACCGCGAGACCACCGCGGCCGGCTATTTTCTTAAGTAGTAATCACGAATATTACTGTTTTCATTCTTTACCACGATGTTTGGTTTATGTTCAAAGATTTATACCGAGCTTAAAACCCAATAATTGTACTTAATATGCTAACGTCTGAATTCAAACGTCTCTGAAAGTTTTTCATTGTGGGTATACTTTTTTTTCTAGTAGTCCGTAAGAGACTTAATAGTTAATATTTTCTGACAGTTAGGTGATCCAGTATCGTTGTGTTACTAATTTGATATTTTCCATTCGTGAGAGTTTTAATGGCTGTATGTAGGCGCACGAGTACTCTTTACATTCTTACTCGTTGGCTCTTAGTCAAAGTATTCTGCCGTTAGTTTTTTGCAAAATGGTAATCACTGCTTTAAACTGATAAGGATACTAAATATTAGGTGTAGCTGTACTAATTTATAGCACTGCTTATGCTGAATTGGTAGTGGGCTCACATTCCATTCCATCTTTTAAGAATAGCTCTCCGAACGCTGCTTTTGTGGTTGGATATTTTCTGTGCTTGAAGAAAGCTATGTGAGTTATAGCGAAGCCGATATGCAGTAAGGGGAGCTATTTCACAGTCTTTTTCTTTCTAGTGAGTTCGCACAAACGATGAAAAAAATGGAAACATGTAACCTTGAACTCTGCATCTTCAGAACACCGTTTCACTTTTCTATCCACCATGTCACGTGACACATGTGAGAGCAGTCTGTTTGAACATATGATTTTATATACTCTTAGATCTAATTTTGTGGCTTTAGTCTTAGTGCCGGCCGGAGTGGCCGTGCGGTTCTAGGCGCTACAGTCTGAAGCCGAGCGACCGCTACGGTCGCAGGTTCGAATCCTGCCTCGGGAATGGATGTGTGTGATGTTCTTCGGTTAGTTAGGTTTAATTATTTCTAAGTTCTAGGCGACTGATGACCTCAGAAGTTGAGTCGCATAGTGCTCAGAGCCATTTGAACCATTTAGTCTTAGTTTCAAAGCGTGCAAAGTTTAATTTCAAGCTGCAGAACACGAATACGAGCGACTTTAGAAAATTAACTTGTTCGTAAAATTGGTCCTCCGTTCTTAGTTGGCATCCGGGTGCTGTCGATATGATTAGAACATTCCGTCCGGTCCATAATCTGTGTCGTAAAGTAAACAATCCTTAGCACATGGGACATAGGTGAATACAGCGTGAGCGTTGGATATTTCGCATTTACTGAATCAGTGACCCGCTTCGTCTCTCTGACTCACACCCTGACCCGGTTTTCACGCTGCTGTTGCCGATTTTTCTGCCGTTTTGTATTCAGTGGACTTTCTTTATATACATAGAACACAAAACCACACACCACAGTACCGCAGCATGCCTAAAGAGGAGCCAAAAAACTTACGCAGCCCACTGGCAAAACTGGAAATGGACTTCACTATTTTGATTTGGCCCTCTAGCGTGTTGCTACGGTGCTATATCGTGGGGCTTGCAGTATACAGGGTGTTACAAAAAGGTGCGGCCAAACTTTCGGGAAACATTACTCACACACAAAGAAAGAAAATATGTTATGTGCACATGTGTCCGGAAACGCTTACTTTCCATGTTAGAGCTCATTTTATTACTTCTCTTCAAATCACATTAATCATGGAATGGAAACACACAGCAACAGAACGTACCTGCGTGACTTCAAACACTTTGTTACAGGAAATATTCAAAATGTCCTTCGTTAGCGAAGATACATGCATCCACCCTCCGTCGCATGGAATCCCTGATGCACTGATGCAGCCCTGGAGAATGGCGTGTTGTATCACACTGTCCACAATACGAGCACGAAGAGTCTCTACATTTAGTACCGGGGTTGAGTAGACAAGAGCTTTCAAATGCCCCCATAAATGAAAGTCAAGAGGGTTGAGGTCAGGAGAGTGTGGAGGCCATGGAATTGGTCCGCCTCTACCAATCCATGGGTCACCGAATCTGTTGTTGAGAAGCGTACGAACACTTCGACTGAAATGTGTAGGAGCTCCATCGTGCATGGACCACATGTTGTGAGGTACTTGTAAAGCCACATGTTCTAGCAGCACAGGTAGAGTATCCCGCATGAAATCATGGTAACGTGCTCCATTGAGCGTAGGTGGAAGAACATGGGGTCCAGTCAAGACATCACAAACAATGCCTGCCCAAACGTTCACAGAAAATCTTTGTTGATGACGTGATTGCACAATTGCGTGCGGATTCTCGTCAGCCCACACATGTTGATTGTGAAAATTTACAATTTGATCACGTTGGAATGAAGCCTCATCCGTAAAGAGAACATTTGCACTAAAATGAGGATTGACACATTGTTGGATGAACCATTCGCAGAAGTGTACCCGTGGAGGCCAATCAGCTGCTGATAGTGCCTGCACACGCTGTACATGGTACGGAAACAACTGGTTCTCCCGTAGCACTCTCCATACAGTGACGTGGTCAACGTTACCTTGTACAGCAGTAACTTCTCTGACGCTGACATTAGGGTTCTCGTCAACTGCACGAAGAATTGCCTCGTCCATTGCAGGTGTCCTCGTCGTTCTAGGTCTTCCCCAGTCGCGAGTCATAGGCTGGAATGTTCCGTGCTCTCTCAGACGCCGATCAATTGCTTCGAACGTCTTCCTGTCGGGACACCTTCGTTCTGGAAATCTATCTCGATACAAACGTACCGCACCACGGCTATTGCCCCGTGCTAATCCATACATTAAATGGGCATCTGCCAACTCCGCATTTGTAAACATTGCACTGACTGCAAAACCACGTTCGTGATGAACACTAACCTGTTGATGCTACGTACTGACGTGCTTGATGCTAGTACTGTAGAGCAAAGAGTCGCATGTCAACACAAGCACCGAAGTCAACATTACCTTCCTTCAATTGGGCCAACTGGCGGTGAATCGAGGAAGTACAGTACATACTGACGAAATTAAAAGGGGCTCTAACATGGAAATTAAGCGTTTCCGGACACATGTCCACATAACATCTTTTCTTTATTTGTGTGTGAGGAATGTGTCCTGAAAGTTTGGCCGTACCTTTTTGTAACACACTGTATACGAGAAGCGCAGATACTTATCTGAAAAGCCGGCCGCGGTGGTCTCGCGGTTCTAGGCGCGCAGTCCGGAACCGCGTGACTGCTATGGTCGCAGGTTCGAATCCTGCCTCGGGCATGGATGTGTGTGATGTCCTTAGGTTAGTTAGGTTTAAGTAGTTCTAAGTTCTAGGGGACTGATGACCACAGCTGTTAAGTCCCATAGTGCTCAGAGCCATTTGAACTTATCTGAAAACAATCAAATTTAATTATTTAATTTTATTTCCCCAATATGTCATTTAAAACTGTATGACTAGCCATTGCCTTTTACATAATGCTAACACGATTTCAGTCGCGAAATTGTAACAGAATGAGCAAACAACTGAAAAATATTTTTTACTCGTTTTTATCGGAGTGTGCAGAAAATAACTTTCTTTCAGTTTCAGTCTATTCAAAAAATTAATTTTATAGTAGTGAAAACTGAAGGATGTCGATGGTCCTCATTACGACATCCTTACAGCGATCGACTGCTATTGCAACCAGCTGTCAACGGTTTGTCGCACGCGAGAGGAGCATTAGCAAATGGTCGAGAAATGCTATTAGTGTATTAGTGTGTGTGGTTTTGGTATCAGTTGTGGCCGTCGCCGCAGGAGGTGGATGCGTTGTAGGCGGCGTGACGCTCAGACCGTCTGGAGGGGGCAGCGCTGATAGCAGCCGGCAGCCGAGCCAGCGCAGTGCAGCGCCGGACGCCGACCAGCGAGGTGAGTACCGCCTGCTCGCTCCGCCGGCACGCTCTCGCTCCCAGCAGTTCGTGTCGGGTGCCGCATTTTTACTATTATGTACAGTCTATCACCATTTAGATCCGCGTTATTTAAGTTCTAAAATCTTTGTCTGTGGTTTTTCCATTTTGTACAATTAGAAACTATACTTCCTCTTTCCATCGTGTAATTGTCTCCATCTCATCAGGTGTTTAGTATTTTTGTTTGTCGTTTAAAATCGTACGAGTTAGTTTATTTTCCATGACTCATTTTCTCTTTGTCACACTTGCTGCGATTCACAGAATGGTTTCCGTCCACTAAGCTGCGTATCAGTTGGCAGTATCCATTGTGTGTTTACTTATTTGTTCATTTAAGTGATAAGTGTCACAATAGCTCAGTTCCCAATCCAAAATTTTGGTCAACTGACGGTGGAGTTACTCGCTCGAGTGCACGGACGGGCGACCATTTCTGAGGACTAACAAAATGCGCTTTCATCCGGAAGGAAGAAAGATCAGAATTTAACGTCTTATTGGCAGCCACGTCGTGAAGTGAAGAGCAATCTGTCGGATGGAGGATTATTGAGGAGGACACTGTCTAATATATGGAATCACCTGGCAATCACCTGAAACGACTTAATGCAGTCACAGACAACTATCGCTGGGCTGCTACTTACGAGTTCAGTTGATCACCACACACCACATCCCTCAGTCACTTATTTAGAATTATGATATGACTTTTTTTAAATTTAAGTCATCAATTTTCTGTATACCTCACTTGGGACGTATCTGTTGCGATACAAACAATATTGGCATTCGTGTTCAACGCACTAGAAAAATAAAGTATGATAAACGGAGTTAAACTCTTACGCACTGATAACCACTGGTGGAAATCTTCCGAATAGAAGCCCAGCAACCCGAGACTTGGAGAAACCGGTCTAAATTATCCAACAGACCGTGTAACAACTTCATGAAGAACATGTGAACTAAAAACCGGTTGCGAACGATATAAAATTTTACATAAAGGCATAGGTCAGAGATTTTATTTCCACTCATCAAATGAAACATCTGTGTGTGAGATACTACATTTTGCTGACAGTGGACAGAATCTACATTGCTTAAGAAATTAGGAGCGCGTATTATTAATAATTAATTAGGAATGTAAGAAATGTTAACTTACTTGCCATTTTTATTCAAAAATTGCTCTGAGCACTATGGGACTTAACATCTGAGGTCATCAGTCCCCTAGAACTTAGAACTACTTAAACCTAACTAACCTAAGGGCATCACACACATCCATTCCCGAGGGAGGATTCGAACCTGCGACCGTAGCGGTCGCGCCGTTCAGGACTGAAGCGCCTAGAACCGCTCGGTCACCGCGGCCGGCGCCATTTTTATTCATCCGTAGGGCACGTAGTATCTTTCCTAGAGAAAAACTGTGCCTCGACCTAGGGTGAATGGTGGAACAACCATTTGTACAGTAGCAGAGCAGTAGCTTCATGACTGTTATGTAACTCTTGTTTCTGATTAAATAATTTGGATTTTTCACATAAGAAAATATAACAAACCTGAAATATAAAATGTCGTTGTATTACGTGCTCATAAACAATCGGATTAGAAACACCGATATTGGAGAGAGACCCCTCGGTAACGGACGCAGAATAGGGAAGACACGTGACAGCAGTGCCTTTGACTGAGACCAAATAATGGGTGCCTGAAGTAGTGCCTTCGAGGTAGTTCAGGTACTGCCTTTCTCACATGCCACCAAAAGGCTGTACTACAGGTACGATTCGGGCGAAACCACCACCACAACACTCAACATATCGTAAGAAACAATGCTGTGACGAGGAGAGTCGTGTATAGACGGGACACAGCGCAACAAATCACTCGCTAATTCAAGGCTGGACGGTACCAAACAGTGAGCAACCGTGACTGTGTTCATAGCGCCTCACGGGATACAGAAATTAGCATGGCCGCTGGAACACGCTCCAAGCACGGAAAAAGGTCACGTGGAGTGACTGGTAGCGATATACGTCGGTACACGCCGATGACAGAGTGAAAGTGCAATCACGCGATGCATCTGTCATCGTCTCACATGGACGAACCTGCTGTCCGACCAAGTGCCTCCGCTTCTTCTTTCAGAAAGACAAAAAGACGCAGGAGCGGGTCCAGCAGCTGGAGGGAAGGGGGCAAGAGGGGCTTCTCGTAGGACATGTCACCGCAAAACCTTTTTTAGTAGGAGTGTTTGTATTGTTACATATATTAATTTCTAAATATCATCACAGTTGACTTTCTGAGTAGTGAGAGACAGAGACAGTGACAGTAACAAACGGTGTACCACATCCTTCGCTGCCGTGCTTTGTCAGAATAGTTTGATGGACTCTCCACGGAAATTAGGGTGTCTTAATGTTGCTCCAATAACCCCCCCCCCCCCCCCCTCCCAGTCACTAACCGCAATCGTACTGGGAATGTCTAGACGTTATATAACGAGTTGTGGATGCCGTAGATCAGGTCAGAATAATCTGCGTCAGTTGCTGGCGGCAGTTGACGGCTCCCCAACGTCTTTGGTGCCTCGAGCAATCAATTACAGTCGCCTCACCGCTGTCATCAGGGGGGAAGTGGGTGCTACAAGCTACTATGTGTGTATCTCCAATGCCACTGTTATTTAGGAACTATGACAAACCATAATAAAACAAGACAGTTGTAGATAATCCACAAAAATAGGTGAATAATGAAAATGATAGAATGATGGTGTTATACAGGGTAGTCAGAAACAGTCTGAAAAGCATGTAAGGGTGTCGCAGGGTAGGTTATGCTGACAAATAATTATTAAGAAAAAATTCGATACGTTGTGCCGTTTCCGAGTTAATTAGCATTGAAGTTGCCAAATCAGGCCGTTGTGAGCGCAAATTCAAGTGATCGGCCAGAGACGATGTCGCCAAACGAGAACTTCGTTCGTTTTCCTAAAACCGATCAAGGGAGCGATACAAAAATTGGAAATTAGACCGTAGTGAGCATCGAACCCGAGCCAGAGGCTGAGCAGTCTCATGCGCCATCATCTACGCTGTGGGGACAACTGACACTAATTGTATTGTATCTGACGGGCCGCTTGAATTTGCTCGCAACGACCTGATTGGCTACTTCAATGTTAATTAACTCGGGACCGGTGCAACATATCGATTTTTTTTCATTACGGTTAGTTCTCACAAGGGAACCTCCCCATCGCACCCCCCTCAGAATTAGTTATAAGTTGGTACAGTGGATAGGCCTTGAAAAACTGAACACAGATCAATCGAGAAAACAAGAAGAAGTGGTGTGGAACTATGAAAAAATAAGCAAAATATACAAACTGAGTAGTCCATGTGTAAGACAGGCAACATCCAGGTCAGTGCAAACAAAAGAGTGCCGTGGTCCCGTGGTTAGCGTGTGCGGCTGCGGAATGCTAGGTCCTTGGTTCAAGTCTTCCCTCGGGAGGATATTTTAATTTTTTTATTTTCAGACAATTATCAAAGTTCAGGCACTCACATATAATCAACTTCGCTCTCCAAAATTCCAGGACGTGTTCAGATTTGCTTGGACATATGCAGGATTTGACGGTCTACACACGGAAAAATTTGAAAACGTTAAAAACATATGTTTTGACAGAGCACAGACAAAACTGTGCGACTGTGAAACTGTTGCATTCATTTGTTGCAGTTTATGTGACAACCTCTTATGTTTTCACACTTTTTTGTGGTTAGACACTGGACTCGCATTCGGGAGGACGACGGTTCAACCCCGCGTCCGGCCATCCTGATTTAGGTTTTCCGTGATTTCCCTAAATCGCTCCAGGCAAATGCCGGGATGGTTCCTTTCAAAGGGCACGGCCGACTTCTTTCCCCGTCCTTCCCTAATCCGATGAGACCGATGACCTCGCTGTCTGGTCTCCTTCCCCAAACCAACCAACCAACCAACCAACACTTTTTTGGGAGTGATTATCACATCCACAAGAAAACCTAAATTGGGCAAGGTAGAAAAATCTTTTTACCCATTCACCAAGTGTACAAGTTAGGTGGGTCGACAACATATTCCTGACATGTGACGCACATGCCGTCACCAGTGTCGTATAGAATATATCAGACGTGTTTTCCTGTGGAGGAATCGGTTGACCTATGACCTTGCAATCAAATGTTTTCGGTTCCCATTGGACAGGCACGTCCTTTCGGCTACTAATCGCACGGTTTTGCGGTGCGGTCGCAAAACAAAAACTTGTTACACTGAACAGAGACGTCAATGAACGAACGGACAGATCATAACTTTGCAAAAATAAAGAAAGTAAACTTTTCACTCTAGGGAAGATTTGAACCAAGAACCTCTCGTTCCGCAGTTGCTCACGCTAACCACGGGACCACGGCGCTCCGAAACTCGTACTCTCCTAGATTTTGCCCGTCTTGCACACGGACTACTCAGTTTGTACATTTTGCTTAGTTTTCTCATAGTTCTACATAACTTCTTCCTGTTTTCTCGATTGATCTGTGTTCAGTTTTTCAAGGCCTATCCACTGTGCCAACTTATAACTAAATCTGAGGGGGGTGCGATGGGGAGGTTCCCTTGTCAGCATCGCATTCGGAAGGACGACGGTTCAATCCCGCGTCCGGCCATCCTGATTTAGGTTTTCCGTGATTTCCCTAAATCACTCCAGGCAAATGCCGGGATGGTTCCTCTGAAAGGGCACGGCCGACTTCCTTCCCCATCCTTCCCTAATCCGATGAGACCGATGACCACGCTGTCTGGTCTCCTTCCCCAAAACCAACCAACCAACCTTGTCAGCACTACCTACCTGGCGACACCCTTACAAGCTTCTCAGACTGTTTATGACCACCCTGTATACGTGGAATACCATATGTTCAGCACTTAACCGAAAAACCCTTTTGTTACTAAGTATCCACTTTTTCCGTAGCTCAATTTGAAACAGTTTATCATTATATTGTTGTTAACATGGTATCTCATAATGGTGAAAAGGTTTTCATCATGTTGAAAGTAAAGTCATATAGCACTGTTGGCTGAGAGACCACAAGAGGTAGGTTCAGTCGCCTAGTGGTAAAGAGTTTCCTTCCGCGAGCAGCGCAATGGCTCTTCCCTTGTGAATCTGTGCGAAGTATGTCTTATGTGCATTTCTGGTGTGTAGATGAGTGTAATGTATACGTGTATAGTGTGGCGCTGTTATATTCTTGTTGTATGATCGTGATGAGAGAAGGGAGACGGTGAAACCCGGTGCCACCCATAGCTTATTGCTCTGGAGAAGCACCGAGGGAGTCGTCGAGCTGAAAGTCCATATCCGACGAGCGGACAACCATCAGCCGTGTCACGTGCCCTCATTTCGTGAGAAACTGTCAAGAGGTTTCGAATTTAATTCTGCGTATTGGCGTAAAGTCTGATGATCAGGAACGTTTTGTCACTACTTCTCTTGCAGGCCAAATACTAGCAGTGAAAATTTCATCCACCACCACCATGGTTCGAAACGGCTTACATCCGAGTCGAGTGCCACCGCACAGGCGTTCAATAGTGACCTTTCCTGGGGAGGCGGTTATTCATCAGCCATACTGCACTATGAATATCCCGTAATTTGTGATCCCTTACTATCTCCCGGCGTAGTTGCTGGCAGAACGTGCACAGGTGTACTGCCGGCACTCGGTGTTCAACGGACACACCATTTTGGCGACCAACCCCATCGCTGTCATCAGGTGCGCTGACGAACGAATAATTAGAAATTTTGTACCCGTTGAACACCGAGAAACGTAAGTACACCCGCGAATTGTTCTGTCTGCTGGTAATTTATCAAGATTAAGTCACGCAAATAGCTACCGTAGTAAAAAAGTATTCTCCAAATAGTAAACAAATTTTTGTAGGTAGTTTTTTAATCGAGGGACACTTTTATTCTGCTTAATTATTTAGAACGCCCACATCACTCAGATCTGAAGACGATTCGGTTTCATTTCAACTAAAGTATGAGACCGTTAATTTACAAATGAAACAAGTTCTGTGTAAAGAATACTGAATGTTTTGTAGCTAAAGTAGCGTCCGCAATATTCTCAGTATATGCGATATAAGTCGTTCAGTGTCCTGATTAAAAGGGTCTCTACTTGCCATAAAAATGTCGTCGCCAGTTTACACTACATCTATATAATCTGAAAACGTCGATGAATCCTAACCCTTCATTTAAGTGGATAGTTCACATACATGTAAAAAGGAAAGAAACAGCTATATAGCGTCAGAACATACGAACGTGAGAAGTAAATAATATAAGTCCTTCACGTATTTGCAAATATAGTCTACATATGCATTGCAATGACACTTTATTAAGTGACAAAGACCGTCTGTACAAACGTTTTAGATGCTCTGGAAACGTTTGTGGCCGAAGGACATCTCGCGACAGTTGAACTGAAACTCGCCTTCGAAAACGCTGATCTTCGCATAAAGGTACAAATGTGACAAGGATCCATTTTTTCGATACTTACCAAACAATCTGCAAGTTCAGTGCGATCTGTCACTCGTTGTGTATCAAAATTTCACTGCTTGTAGTAAGGTCAATTGAGTTGTAAAGATATATAATAAGTTCAAACCTCAAATATTCAAAACCTATCGCGATATACATTCATAGTCATAAAAATGGGTGCACCCAGAAGAACAAGGCGAATTGCTATCATTGTTGGCAGGCCGACAGATGGTACTACACATGTGATATGGTTCTACTTTCAACTGTGAAGGACGAACATGTGTTGCACGACACGCCCACAAAATGTACATGTTACTATGGTGTCGAGCCCCTACGGTTGTGAATACAAGCGGCTGGACGTCACGGCATAGAGTTTTACAAGTCTCAGATGATGTCCTGTGATACTCCATCCGTGCCACTGGCACCTGAGCGTGCAGATCCCACAAATTGGTGGGTGGAGCTAGAATCCTCATGACACACTGCCCGCAGCTCGTGGTATAGTGGCTAGCGTTGCTGCCCCTGAATCACGGGGTCCAAGTTCGATTCCCGACCGGGTTGGGGATTTTCTCTGCCTGGGGACTGAGTGTTTGTGTTGTCATCATCATTATCATTCGTATTGGTTTGCGTAAAAAATTGATGTGAAAAAAATTGGGACTTGTACGGGCGCTGATGACCGCGCAGTTGAGCGCTCCACAAACTAAACATCGTCACATCATCGCACATTCATCGGCACGCCACACATTCTCGATCGGGGAGAAATCGGGCGATGCCGCTGGCCACGGCAGAGTATCCACAACTGCAGCGAATTCTAGGGAGGTGGCAGCGGTATGAGGAAGAGAGCTGACCTGAGGGTATGGGCGTGGGTCCTCCTGAACAGCAGAGCTACCGTTTGCAGGATCATCCATGTAACGTGCAGCTGTCTCAGAGGCCGTTGGAAACACTAACGGTGAACGGGCAACTTAATATAGCGCTCCCAACACCATCACACCAGTTGGCGGTATGGAGACCCCGAACCACTCTTTATGCAGGCACGACCCATGTGGCTGTCACCTCCGAGACAGAAGCAACACGTGTTCGAAAGATGACCTACTGCCAGTCTGCAGGGTCCCATGTCAGTCGTTGCCGACACCAGGAGAGTCGTGTGTGACGTTGCGGGGGTGCAAGTGGCGTGTGCCGCAACATTCGGCGTGTGGCGAGCCTTGCGTCATGCAGTCGCCTGCCGACGGTACAAACACTTACGGGGGGTTGCAGAGAAAGCAGGATTGCACGCTGAACGGTCCTATCGCTGCCGTTGGACCAGCTCGTGCGTGGTGAACAATCCGCCGATGCTCCCTCTTTGCGATGCTTGACGGATGCTCAGATCCCACGTGTCATGCTTACATGCCTTCCTCTATCCAGACAACGGTGGTGTCTGTACGGCCGGTGTGGCGCCCAATACGTCGATGTGACCACCCAACTTCCTGCAGCCCCACCATACGTCCCCTCTCGGACTCATCTAGCTGGGGAAAATGCTGTGGAACGTGTCACCTGGTCGTTCAGGTGATGCTCTAGTTATGCTAACCGCTGTCGTGGTCGCTGGCACGGCTGCTTGGGGCGCTCTTAGAGCAACCGAGGGGCCCGACATCACGGCCCCACACACGCTCCCCGAGTGCCCAGCCGGAATTGGAAAGTAATCATTGGTATAGCTGATGGTATGCAACATGCCCACCCATACTCCAGTGGTTCGTTCAGGTCCTTTTGAGTGAAGCTCTTTTTATGACGCTGAGTGTGTGGTGTCACCGCCAGACACCACACTTGCTAGGTGGTAGCCTTTAAATCGGCCGCGGTCCGGTAGTATACGTCGGACCCGCGTGTCGCCACTGTCAGTGATTGCAGACCGAGCGCCGCCACACGGCAGGTCTAGAGAGACTTACTAGCACTCGCCCCAGTTGTACAGCCGACTTTGCTAGGAAAGGTTCACTGACAAATACGCTCTCATTTGCCGAGACGATAGTGAGCATAGCCTTCAGCTACGTCATTTGCTACGATCTAGCAAGGCGCCATTACCAGTTTATATTGAGATTGTTATTAATGTATCAACAAGAGCGATGTTCTCCAATTATGGATTAAAGTTAAGTATTCCAAGATCTTCGTACTTTATTTGCAATTCTCAAGACATTGTCCTGTTCCAGACCTCACGCCAGTCTGCGTGAGCTTAAACGCGTGCCTTTCGGCTACCTCCGAGTGGCTTGGCTGTCTTGCCAAGTCACTACAGAGTGTAAAATTCCTTTCCAATTTTCTTCTCACAGACCGTTGAGGAAAGTGTCGATGTTCATAAAGCAATTCCAGTAAATCTGATTGGTAATTTCTCTTTTCGGGGAAGATTTTCGGCTGAAGTGTATCTCACGAAGAAACGACATGTCCCATGAAAACTATAGGACACGAATTTGTCATTCTTTTATATAACACCTGATTTTGTTTATGAGAACTCCTTCATCAAATTTTCTCCAGTTAGACAGAAGGCTAACACTGTTCAAACGTAATTGTAATATATACAGGACGTCCATCGAAACGTGGGCGACCCTGACCCATCATGAACGTTGCGAGATATTAAAACGAAATGCACGGTAAGGGACGGCACCAAGAGCAGAGAATATTTTACTGCACGGTTACTAACTTCATTTCCTTATCTACCTATATGGAGGGACAACTATGGTTTTAGAGAGAAGTCGCAAACTATTTTGTGATATTATTAAGTCCTCGAAAATAGGAGTATTGTGACGCATCACTTGCTAATTTTTGCAAAGAAATATTTTGTAAACATATGTGGAATGGGAGGGGGTGCAGACTAACTGCACTGCGAGGTTTCTCTTACACTGCCAAGAAAACTTGCATAACGGAGAGGAAACAACTATGTGGTTAAGACACTGGTATATTTCGGAAGGGAATGATTAAACCCTTTTATTGCCTTCGCAGATATTTTTCTAAAATACACTAATGATTCCTTCAACAACACCACGGACGTTTCAAACGACCCAAGTCAGTACTCTGTCTCTAACGTATTCGATGGTGACAGGACCGATGCGGAAGCACTCTCGCAAGTAAGCCTGCCACGAGCGGCTACAAATTCCAGCAACAGTGGGCGGCCTTCGGTTGACGAGTATGCAGCTACGGCCCAAGCCTGCGTGTGTCCAGTGAAGTAAAAAACTGAGCACACATCTCACCTAAATAGAATCCAATTAACAACATCTTTACCTCTCTCCGGGATAACGTGGGTTCTTTCTGTCATATGTTTAAACGCTATTTGGCCAACTTCGTGCTAAGTTACTTTTTTCAGTCCAGACGTAATGACAAGTTTTCACCGGTATTTGTAGGAAATATTAAGATGTTAACGTAAGATACTACTTTCGACAGAGTTTTTTTAATCGAGAGCATTTGTGTGGTGCTAACGATTGCGTCGAGTGCTTGTGCTGTGTTGCTGTGGACGTTTATGGAAATTAAAAGGAGGGGAGGGGAGAGCAACCACATATAGCCTGCTGCTCCCAGTTATCACCAAGGGAGCAGAAGCGGCGCACTTCTCCATTCCATCGTCGGATCATCACAAACATTATATATTAGTTTACTCATCTTGAGTGGCAAGGGGCGATCTGTGTTAATTACTTGAGAGAAGCTGAACTTTTTCTACCTTTATTACCGATTACCGGTATCGGTATGCATAGTTACCATCTCCTGGTAGGTTATGGCATTCCTCCTATACCAGATGTACAAGTACTCTTTCTAAACCATTGTCAGGTATGTGATGGGTGAAATGAACGATGCATCGGTAAGTCAAAGTTAAAACCACAATATAAAGAGTAATTCATCGAATTCTCGTGCCCCTTACCACACACTACTGTGAACATCATTTCAGCCGGTCCAGCGGTGCCCTGGCTGCACACAGTAGTGTGTGGTATGAGACACGAGCATATGGTGAATTACTCCGTATATTGTGGTTTTAACCTTGATTTACTGATGCATCGTTCACTTCGACCCTCACGTACCTCTCATGTTCGAGAAGGTGTACTTTTGCAGCTGCTATAGGAGACATGTAGTAACCTTTTATCGAGATCTGAAGATGGTAACCAAGCTTACCGAAGCCGGTAGTCGACAATATAAGCTGTATAGAAGCGACCTTGGCTAAGAATTTCACCTCGTCTCAAGAACATTGTGTATTCTATGAGGAACTGCGAGAGAGCTTGTAATTTAAACCAGGTCTTGACGCACAGACTGATGATCAGCTACAGTAATAACTTCATTTCCTTATCTACCAAGATGATGGAACAACCCTGGTTTTTAGAGTGAAATAGTAAAATTTTTAGTGGCATTGGTACGCCCTCGAAAAGAGGAGTATTATTACATATTGCTTGCTAACGTTTGCTGTGTAACATTTGGTAAAAATAGTGAATCTGCCAGAAATGTTACATCTACCAGCTCTTATCTTTTTGCTGCCAAAAACTGGTGATGAAAGTTTCCACAATTTCCCACAGGGTACTTGCGTGCGAGCAACCACACCTAGAGCGCATTAACTTCGTCACTTCTGCATATGCTGGTGTCGACTGATTGTAAAAAAAAAAAAAAAAATGTTCAAATGGCTCTGAGGACTATGGGACTTAACATCTCAGGTCATCAGACCCCTAGAACTTAGAACTACTTAAACCTAACTAACCTAAGGACATCACACACATCCACGCCCGAGGCAGGATTCGAACCTGCGACCGTAGCGGTCGCGCGGTTCCAGACTGTACCGCCTAGAGCCGCTCGGCCACCAGCGGCCGGCGGCTGATTGTAACTTGGTAGCTCGGTGGGTCAATGTCAGACTATGTTTGATGAAAAGTATCCAGAAAACTATTAGCGGACATTAATACAGGACACGTCCACCCATCACCTATGCTGGGGACACTTGAATGGGGCAGCACATCCTTCTTCGAGAGCGACGTTGGACGCTGGGGTCTGCAGGGAAGTCGACGCTCTAACCAATCCTAGAAATGTTTCATTGGGTTGAGGTCGGGACTCCTGGCAAGCCAGTCCATCTCAAGAATCTTGATTATGACAATCGTCGTCTCCGAACCGTTCCTCTTCTTAAGCAGCACACAATACAGTATAATATGTTCGTATCTTTCCGCATGTAGCGTTTTCTTAAGCGCAATAGTCTGGACCGGAGACCTTACCTTTATTAAGTGATTTTAGCTGCTTCTCTATCGATCTACTTCCAAGTTACTCATGTTGGCAATCGTTCTAGATCCGAATTCTGTAACATTCACTTCGTCTTCTTTGGTGAAGGGGTTTCGAAAAACTGTGATTGACCTCTCTGCTTTAGTAGCACTGTCATCAGTGACATCCACATTGCCATCGCCCAGTGAAGGCATTGATTGCATTTTGTCGCTGATGTACTTTACATATGACCAAAATCTCTTTGGGACTTCTGCGAGATTTCGAGGCAGAGTTTCGTTGTGGATTCAACGAAGTTCGCGATAATTTCGAGATCCTGTAAAACTTCGTCAATCTTGGGGATTTTGCGTTCTTTCTCTAAAATAAAGATAATTGAAGTGTAGTGAATTTGTCAAAGCATAGCCTGTGGCGAAAGCTATGCAAAGAGATTACCTAAGCGCTTCATAAAAGCTCGACAGAATTGAGAGAAGGGGGTGTCAGGTAGCTACAGCCAATATGAGACTTTCGAGACGTTGACTCCGGAAGTCCCCCATGCTTGGGCACTGTTGGATGGGCTGACATAAGGTGTGGGCGCTGATTTGGTGCTCTGGCTGGTAACGTGGATAAAGGTATAAAAATGAGTTACATCATCTTTGATAATGTCCGCAATGTGTCGTTTAGAGTTAGTGAAGTCAGGGAAGTGTTAGAAGACGGTTTAATAATTTTGATGGTATAGAGTAAATGGCAAATTGTGATTCTGACCGTTGAGAATGAGTGTTAGTCATCAGTTCTGCACTCCATTTTGTGCATAATTACTGGTGAAATTTCTTCATTTGAGAGCACGTTCAGGCTGTTGCATTATTATTATAGTTTTGTTGGAATAAAGTTGCATTTTATGCAACGTTTCTATGTAACGTAGGCAAGAGCACATGTTTGCACCAATTCTGTGAATGGAGATTAACAAGTAGAAATTCAAAGTTTTGCGAGTGGTTAATGACGTTAAAAGTTTTTCAGGGAAAACAGAAGCCAGGCCAGAGTATTTTTTCAGTTATTTTATTAATTTTGGTTTGTTTCTCTGTGACTTAAATTGGAGCTATCATGCTCACCACATGCTTGAGTGAAATCTAAGTCCACGTAAGGTATAAAAGTGTGTTAAATTGTCATAATGTTTTTTAAAAGTGATTCAGAGAAATTTGGTACCCTTCTTGTGAGAATTTTCTTTTAAGTTTTTTTTTTTTTTTTTTTTTTTTTTTTTTTTTTTTTTTTTTTTTTTTAATGAGGTCAAATCAAGTGTATAGCAGTAATTCATGTGATTTAGGTGTTGTTTAATTTCTTGCAGTACCATTTAATGATTATGATTTTAATGGCCCTCAGCCACATCTTACGTAAAAATTGGGTAATTTTCGGTGAATTGCTTTTGTGAATGCTAACGGACTTCATGAGTTCCCGCCAATGTTTGTTACTTACCCTACGCTCGTTCGAGTGGTTTGCTTCAATCCCTTCCTATGGAATAACAGCCCATCAAAACCAAATTTATTAATGTATGTTAGATTTTAAACTTCGCGTTAGATTTTATTTGTTTATCCGATCCACCACAGCTTGCTGTACAAAAACGATATCAGATACGGTGATAGTCTAAAATATAATTTGTATTCGCCAATGTGCAGTTGGATAAAATCCCTCAATAATCTCCGTTTTGCTCTGCTTTCCGATAATGTAAGCTGACGCAATTATTTGGAATAACAACCACACACACCCCACCACCCTTTTTCCTGTATTTTTATGCGTCCATGTGTGAATGCTGCTATGCTGAAAAACACTGAAGTTAATCCGTGTCCCTACCCCATAGCATAACTGAAGTTTCTTTTGTGCGTAGGAGTTCAAATAAGGTAAAATTCTTAACTATTGCCATAGTTCCCATACCGAGAATCAGTATTATCTAACCTCCTATTGAAAGCTGTGTTTTATAATAATAAAATTACATGAACTTAAAGAATCACGTTTTGATATGGATATAAACAAATCGCCACTCCGTTTTCTGATTAAATGCAGTTTGTGCTCAATCTCATTGAAAAAAATGGTTTGAATGATGAAATAAAAGGTTGTAGGAGAAATAATTAAAGCTTTAATGGAGCAGAAGTCAATAGCAGCTGAAATGACATGTCGCGTGGTTAGGGCCTCGCGGTGGGTAGACCCAATCGCTTGGTGAAAGTCTTTTGAGGTGACGCCACTTCGACGACTTGCACGTCGATGAGGATGAAATGATGATGTGAAGACGACACAAACACCCAGCCCCTGAGCGGAGAAAATCCCCAACCCAGCCGGGAATCGTACCCGAGCTTCCCGGCATGACAGAGTGGCGCGCTGAGCACTTTTTTTTATCCTTATTGTTCTTTGTGTTTGGTCGTAGCGGACGCCACACGACATCCGTTGATGTTCGCTGTTGATCCCTTCACTCAGGTTTTTTTATTACCGACACCAGCCTGGTCTCTGACCGAACATGCTGAGCTACAGTGTCAGCAGACTCGGCTGCGGTGGCGGACTAATAGCAGCTTAACTATGGTCATGAAATGCCCAGACGGTTATCGCCCTCTCCGCTGAATGTATTGGCTTGAGGTACAGTTAGAGTCATCCACTGCATTGTTAAACTGATTACAGTTCCAAGCGCCATGTACAACTAGTAAATACGTAGCTTAAGTCGGATCGTTATTATCAATCAAAATCAGTGTACCAAGAACCCCAACATACAGTAAGAAGTTGAAATTTGCATAGAGATTACCAGAGAGTAGTTGGAGGTGTAAACCCAACTTACAGAGGCACGAATACAGAGCGAAATGACAGAATAGGAGAGTGATTGGCGTTCATGTGTCATAGTTTAATTGTACCTCATAGACGGTAATCGTGCTATCTGTGACTTCCCCTGTCAGTTCAAAGGTCGGAGGAAGGTAAAAGTATATACCATATCCAACAGGACTCTGCCTAGTAAAGCACTCCTATGATCAAATCCACCTTCGAACTACGTCTGTGATCTGTCGTTAGTAAAAAGTCATCAATCTACGTGCTGTTTCGCAATTCGTATCACAGCATTGCAGGGGTAGCAGAGGGTGGTTTAGTAGGTAATGTTATGCCAAGGAAGGAATGTCTGGAAATGTAGCGTTTGGATATAAAATAAGTTATAAGATCGGCTCGTTTTCAGATTTCCCACTTCACCGTAAGCACACAAACAGCCACATTTTGTATGATGGAAATCCTCATGCCATACATTTACATGGATTCAGAGACGGTTCGGTATCAGTATACGGGCTGCTATCATTGACGTTCATCTTATTGGGCCGCACGTTTCACGGTACCGACTAACGGGTACAGTTACTTGACATTCCCGAGTGAGGTGCTGGTGAAAGTATTGGAAGATTTGCCACTGTTACTCAGTCAAGCACTTCGCCCCCGTCCGTGTCTAAATTAATAAGACATTTGGTGAAAGATGGATAGGTCGAGGGGGACAAGTCCTTGGCCGCCATGCTCACCGGATTTACACTACCAGATGTTTTTCTTGTGGGGCCATATGACGAGTCTTGTGTAAATGACGCATGTATAGTCGGAAGAAAACCTTCTAGCACGAGTTCTGGTGGCAGCAGGGATAGTGGACCGTGTGTATGAAAACATGCGTCGCGGATACACCTCGTGCATCGATCAGCATGGTCACCTTTTGGAGCTGCTCCTGTATAGCACACAGATCAGAGGCTGGAGATTTGGAATTAATCCGATCTTCAAACTTATTTGACCTTCTGACGGTATATTTCTGGACATGGGTTCCTCACCGAAACTTTATCTACTAATATCCCTCTGCAACACTAAGAATCCTGTAACAGGAATTGTGAAACACGGCAAGTAATCATCTCAATCCATCGTCAGCATTTTCCTCAAACAGGAAAAAAGTCGCAATGTGGACACTTGATTTCGTGCCGGAGTCTCTCCCTTGAAGGGTTTTGTAACATGTTGTTGCTGTTGTTGTGGTCTTCAGTCCAGTATTGCCTCATGTGTTCCAACATTTCTACCGAATCCAAACTGATCTTCCCCGAGGTCGGCTTCTACCAGTGTTTCCATTCGTCTGTAAGGAATTCGTGTTAGTATTTCGCAGCCATGACTTATTAAACTGATAGTTCGGTAATTTTCACATATGTCAACACCTGCTTTCTTTGGGATTGGAAATATTATATTCTTCTTGAAGTCTGAGGGTATTTCGCCTGTCTCATACACCTTGCTCACCAGGTGGTAGAGTTTTGTCAGGGTTGGCTCTCCCAAGGCTATCAGTAATTCTAATGGAATGTTGTCTACTCTCGCGGCCTTGTTTCGATTCAGGTCTTTCAGTGCTCTGTCAAACTCTTCACGCAGTATCATATCTCCCATTTCACCTTCATCTACATCATCTTCCATTTCCATAATATTGTCCTCAAGAACATCGCCCTTGTATAGACCTTCTATATACCCCTTCCACCTTTCTGCTTTCCCTTCTTTGCTTAGAACTGTTTTTCCATCTGAGCTCTTGATATTCATGCAAGTGGTTATCTTTTCTCCAAAGGTCTCTTTGATTTTCCTGTAGGCATTATCTATCTTACCACTAGTGATATACGCCTCTACATCCTTATATTTGTACTGTAGCCATCCCTGCTTAGCCGTTTTGCACTTCCTGTCGATCTCATTTTTGAGACGTTTGTATTCCTTTTTACCTGCTTCATTTACTGCATTTTTGTATTTTCTCCTTTCATCAATTAAATTCAGTATCTCTTCTGTTACCGAAGGATTTCTATTAGCCCTCGTCTTTTTACCTACTTGATCCTCTGCTGCCTTCACTTTTCATCTCTCAAAGCTACCCATTCTTATTCTACTGTATTTATTTCCCCTGTTCTTGTCAATCATTCCCTAAAGATCTCTCTGAAACTCTCTACAACCTCTGGTTCTTTCAGTTTATCCAGGTCCCATCTCCTTAAATTCCCACCTTTTTGTAGTTTCTTCAGTTTTAATCTACTGTTCATAACCAATATATTGTGGTCAGAGTTCACATCCGCCCCTTGAGCCGGCCGTTGTGACCGAGCGATTCTAGGCGCTTCAGTCTGGAACCGCGCGAGCACTACTGTCGCAGGTTCGAATCCTGCCTCGGGCGTGGATGTGTGTGATGTCCTTAGGTTAGCTGGGTTTAAGCAGTTCTAAGTTCTAGGGGACTGATGACCTCAGATGTTAAGTCCCATAGTGCTCAGAGCCATTTGGACCATTTTTGACCCGCCCCTGGAAATATCTTACAATTTAAAACCTGCTTCCTAAATCTCTGTCTTACCATTATATAATCTGTCCGAAAGCTTCCAGTGTCTCCAGGCCTCTTCCATGTATACAACCTTCTTTCATGATTCTTCAACCAAGTGTTAGCTATGATTAAGTTATGCTCCGTGCAAAATTCTACCAGGCGGCTTCCTGTTTCATTCCTTACTCCCATTCCATATTCACCTACTACTTTTCCCTTCTCTTCCTTTTCCTTTTGTAATATATCTGACCGATTAGTTAAGCCACTGGGTTACTAGTCGGAAGAATGACTACAGTACCCTAGGTCACAAATACACGCTATTTACGATGGCGTTCGACGCTGAAATAACTAGCTCCATTCTTGCCAGTGGTAGAAAATTTAATCGCCTGTATTCGCCTTGAGAAGAGAACGTTAAACTAAACACGAAACCATTGGGCATTGCCTCACGGACTAAAAGCATCAGACACGACTATCACTAAGTCTGATGGTGACGCTGGGTTCGGTGCCACCCTCTTCATTTGACGCGATATTCAAGACGATTAGGTTACGTGCAAATGCAAGCTTTCAGCATCTCCCTTATCTCCCTCGGCGTTACCAACATTACAAACACTACGTTCATTTCTATTCGTACTCCTCACAGTAGTTCGTACCAAACAATAAAACTTAAAAAAAGAAATAGACAATTCGCGACGATAAGGTTTAGACGTGTGCAAGGAATGGAAACGTTTCCGATTTAGATAGCTGCAGCGGCACCTCGCAGCCGATAATCCTGTAAGACATAGTCGCAGTCTATAGAAGGTGGTTCACGTCCTTATTTGGTCATCCTGATGAAGGCCTCCCGTTGATTCTGTAAATCACTTCAAGTGACAACCTGGAAGTTACAGTAATAAGGCCGCGGTTATTTCTATGCCACATTCTTGACCAGATTCACCTCTAACAATTTCGATATCGACATGACCTCGACCTCTGTCCTTCACTGCTTTTCTCTTCAGTGTATACTGTATGCGGTATGTCTGTTATACTCGCCAATGTGATTGATAGTCGGGTAGCGACGATCACAGTGACCTATGCTGTCCACAAGCAAATAAGGCGACTGACATTCCACTGCAGACTCTTAGCGTCATGATTACATTCATCCCGTAAGACATGTTTAAGAAACTGTAACGCAGGTCAGTTCCATTTTTCATTAACGAGTTACATCGTAAAGAGGTGTTAAATTTACGAGGACATAAAGTAACGTACTTAAAGTTGTTCGCAGTGGCTGTGCGAAATTCTTATACATCAATGCCCTATCCGCAATGGAGTTCGTGGAAATACTTTGTGTTGCTTTTTTCTGAATTCTCTGTTGTTGTTAACATATAGAAGAATGCTGCGAGGGCCAGGCCTATTCCCATTGGTAGCACAGAGCGATGTGGAGCACTGATCAGACGTACGACCCGTGTTTAAGGAGGCTGTGGTTCAAATCCTTAACCGGAAATCCAGATACAGGTTTTCCATGATTTCCCTAAATCACTTAGGGCAAATTCCGGGATGGTTCTTTTAAATGGGGGCATCCAGTTTCCTTACCTATCCCTTCCCAATTCGAGCTTGTGCTCCGGCTGTAATGACCTCGCCGTCGATTGTGTGGGGCGGCTGGTGGAATAATTTGTTTATATAATATGTTGTTTAAATGCAGAGTGTAATGTAGAAATTATGCATTTCCCGGCCGATGCACCAATTGTGGGGCTACAGTCTAGAGCCGAGTGACCGCTACGGCCGCAGGTTCGAATCCTGCCTCGGGCATGGATGTGTGTGATTTCCTTTGGTTAGTTAGGTTTAATTAGTTCTAAGTTCTAGGCGACTGATAACCTCAGAAGTTAAGTCGCATAGTGCTCAGAGCCATTTGAACCAATTGTGGGGCGGCTGGTAGAATAATTTGTTTATATAATATGTTGTTTAAGTGCAGAGTGTAATGTAGAAATTATGCATTTCCCGGCAGATTAACCATATGTGGGGCGGCGGGTAGAATTATTGATATTTAAATGTTCCTATTATTTATTTATTTAATGCTGTCTTTTGCCGTTCTCAACACTGGCTCTCTAACTACAATATTGGCAACCAGAAAGTGATTAGTAAAACGTGAAGCCTGTAATTAGAATTCCTAGTGCCCACTTCATCTGAGAAATACATTTATAGCTACAGCTTATAGCTCTGAGGAATTAGGACATTGTCTGGGATTCATAATCAAAAGCGATTTTCTAAAATTGTTCAGTATATTCTGAAAGTCACAGACCAAAAGAATCCACACAATCCAACTAACAGAGCAGTTCAGAGTCTAATGCGCTGATACAACTATAACAGTTCAAATTAAATGTTTAAGTGAATGTTCGCCATAATTTGATGATAATGTTCATCAAACGCCACGCTAAATAATGGCAGAATGTTTGTCCCGCAGCGGCACGTGAAAATACGACATACGCAAACTGAAGATAAATCATTAAAGTCATCCCAGAATTAACACTTCACTCGAAAATGATTTCATGGTTATGCGTATCCCGAGTGACTTATTATGGCCTCCGAGGCTGTTTTTAGCAATGATACCGACGCGACGCGACTCCCGGCACAGGTGGTGTGCTATTCAGCGTCTAGAGAGAACTGGGGCCTTGCTTCCTCTTATATATAAAGCCGCGGTGCGGACGGCTAAGGGAACGCCTGCTCAAAATTGCTCTCCCGACTAGCCGCTGGGCTAGTAATGCACCACTTTAAGTTATTGAATAAATCATTGCTTCCTTTGCTGATGGCCGAAGAAGCTCTCAATTTAAATGTGCAATCAGCACACAGGTAAAGTAATCATAATAAAAGTCTGACGTGGCGAAGTCAAATATTTTGGGCGAGAGAATTAATTTAATTACTCTACACGCAGTAGATGAGCTCTGAACTTGCCCTTTGGAGATACGCTATCGCTATAGTTTTATAGTTATTTAATTGAAACTTCTCACATCTTTATGATTAAAGCGGATCTCCCTTCTACTTAAATTGAAACATCCTAGCCTTATGTATTCGCCTACTTAATCTATCTTGCTTCCTTAATTTCTAAGACAAAACTCAGAAAATTATGAATTTCAACTAAAATTTTAATTTGCGAGATCCAGAATACTGTTCCTACTAAATTATTATGAAAAGGGAATCTAAATATAAATTTTTAAGTTTCTAGCTCTTTTATGTTGCGCCAATGATTTTTACAGAAAAACGTCCAAATTTCGAAAATGGTTAAAGTTGTTGAACTGACATTCAATACATGTTGATTTAGTATTACTCCTGACATGCTAGAAACGTTTCAGGTTATTTACTTGATTTTTAAAGTATTGCGCAACATTTATGACGTCAGAGCTAGTTACTGCGGACTAGGCTGGCACACAATGGAAAGACTGATGTGAATTTTATACAGCGTGAGTAGGCTGCTTCCCTACAATGGGACGTCAAACCGTAATGTTACGCCTTCCACCGCAGCGCTGGCTTTCAACTTGAAGTGAAGGGAGTTTGTACATAAAATCTTGGACGCAGATTCAATTTGACTGTTAGGGTGAAATGACGGGATCAGGCACGATCAACATAGGAATTCTAAATGGTTCAAATGGCTCTGACCACTATGGGACTTAACATCTGAGGTCATCAGTCCCCTAGAACTTAGAACTAGTTAAACCTAACTAACCTAAGGACTTCACAAACATCCATGCCCGAGGCAGGATTCGAACCTGCGACCGTAGCGGTCGCGCGGTTCCAGACTGAAGCGCCTTTAACCGCGTGGCCACACTGGCCGGCTAGGAATTCTGTGAATGAAAACTGGCTTCCACAGACAGTTGTGTGTTATACCTCAGTTTCGGGCTGTGTTCTGCACCAGAGCTTAATAGCATAGTGATCTAGTTCCGAATACAGGAATTTGAGCCGGTATGTATTATTGACTGTTGGCATCGTATGAGTACACTGATCGATTTAAATATGTGTTTTAGCAGTTCTCCATAGTCGAATATGGAAACAGTGGAATACTGATACCTTATTTCAGTGTCAAAACGTAACGTACTCGTACAAAGAGCTGAAACACGAAACAACATTTACGCTGTAATGTGACTTCGAGCATTGAGTAAACCACCTATGTCCTCGCAATTACTCCCACCTCGTTACTCTCGTCCTAATTTATAATGGCCAGCAACGCTTGAGATACGTGTATCTCGTTGTTTATTTATTGTTAGCACTAGTGTATACGCACTGAAGTTCTCCGCTTGACTATCCAGTATGCACAAGCTATGCTACAACAAAATTCATACTTTACATTTAAAATATTTGGATAAATATTAGCAATATTCTCCGCCTCTAATGCATGAAATTTCATTTAAACAGAAAACAGATCAGCCTTACTAAAGTCGACTTTGGACCTAAGCGTCCAATATTGGCACATCATTTGATGTCCAATTGGAAAGGTATAGATAACGCCTTATGTTGTTCACTCTATAGTGTGTGCGTTATGAATAAGGAAAAGTATTTCTTAAATACTTTCATATTTTACAACATAAATTCTTATATTTTCATTTCCGTATATCAAGAAATAGCAATGAAACTGAATTTGATAAAATCGAGAAATTTGAAGGGTACTTCTGAATGTTCTCTGCCCCTACAGAGACCAATTGGGCGAAGCAGCAAGACTGCTCAACTGGCGTACCTTATAGCAAGCTGTGCTGCAGATTTTAATATTAGCAATATTGCATCCTGGGATACTGCGTCCTGAAACGATCTTAACTATATTAATGCCTAGCATTCTCTGTTTTATTTGCTTTTATTGGAGTCCGTTTTAAAGAAAAGGTATGAAGGATCAAAATACAAAACATAAGAAGCGATCAAAAAGTTTCCCTTCGAACGTTGTACAGTCCAGTGTCGGTATGCCAACAAGGCGAAATCGGCGTGAGCGTTGAGGGAATCATCTCAACGACACGACAGGTTGAATATACCCGTTTGGTGAAACATCGTGTCCTGTTCCGTGAAGAAGTCTATAACTGCATGCTGCACATTCTCGTCCGACAGGAATATTTGACACTTCAAGGCCTTTTTTAAGGGAGTGAAGGTGTGGTAATGGCACGGGGAGAGATCAAGAAATAGAGCTGGTTCTCGAGTGTCTCGCACCTGAATGGCGTAATTTCTGCGCTACAACATTTGCGATATGGGGACGTGCGTTATCACGAAGCAGCATTCTACAATGGTGGCACATGTCAGTCGTCCTCTGCGTCGGTTCTTGAATCGATAGTTTCCAGAAAAGTGGATTGGCAGTGGTGGTCCTATATATTGTCTTTGACCGTGTTAGACTGAAAATGACCCACCTGTGTAACCTCTGTGCTGTGTACAAATCAATGAAGGCATTTTTGAACCTCTTCTGTAATTGAAGTAATTGTGTCGTGTTAATGTCGTTTTCTCTTGGTAATAAATAATTAAAACGTGTTTGTGTTATTTTTTATCCTCACAGGACAACACACTAGAAAAAGCGTTTTCATTGTCTCCCAGAGTTTGATAGTTTAATTAATTTTCATCCAGACAGAACTCCCTCTACCCGTTTAAAAAATCCTCACAGCAAAGTATGACATTAGAGAAAAATATTAGTGTTGGCGTGCCGTGCGACCTCCCAGAGTCTGTCGGTTTAAATAATTTTCACCCTGTATACCCGCAGTGCATATACGCTGCAGGAACGCGCTTAATTAGAAAACTTTTTGATGGCCCCTTGTATTGACACTGATTTGTGTCACAGTGAAACCAAACTACTGCATTAAAAGCACGATAACCGAAAATAACGCGGAACAGAAAGTCTTAAGCTGAACAGGTGTGATATAACGGGAACGTGGTGAGTATGGCAAGCTTCGACTCTTCTGAACAGTGTGATGCATCATGTTGTGTTCCGTCGCCTGGTGCTACCCGCTTACACTTCTGCGTTAAATTCCATTCCTCTCAGGGAATGAGGTAATGTGACGTGTCCATCGACCACTCTGGGTGCTGTTTGAGAGTATTAGACCACGTGTCAGCACGGTGTTTAGCCTTCTCCTCTCTCTCTCTCTTCATCAACAACACAAACACGACGCTACACTATACAAGCGCTCATTACAGGCCACTTACACAAGTCAATTACACTTAAGACACATGACAAGCAGGCCACCCAAGTGGTTTCAATTACAAAAGGCTCACACCAGGTCGTAAGCCCCACGAGTTCGCCATTTGTACTCGGCTGTGCTCTTTTCTCCGACGCAAGCTGATGATATCACAAATTTCTTCTTAATAAATTAGTATTTTCAGACGGCCCCATCAAGGGAAGTCAAGTGAAGGAAGTTCTGGTGCTGGAGTCAGCCATGTCACAGACCAACCGTGCCCAAATCACATTAAAGGCAAGAAGTTATCCACTTGAAGTGACACTATGGCGCCAACGTGACAACAGCTCCATTCTGCAGATGACGCAGATTAGATGGGCCAGGCAAGCTTCTTTCAGAGATTCTCCTAAAGAAGCGTTGAGGCAATACAAATGGTGTTCTTTTGTCTACATTCATATCTGCATCCATACTCTGCAAACCGGTGTAAGTGCATGCCAGATGTTATGTTAGACCTCATGTTATGGTTTCTTCCCGTTTCATTCCCATACGGAGCGCAGGAAGAATGACTGCTTACTTGCGTCTGTGCGCGCTATAATTTGTCTGATCCTATCTTTGCGAACCCCACGGGATCGACACGTAGGAAGCTGTTGTATACCAGTAAACTTCCGATTCCTTAAAGATTCGAACTCTCGTGCATAAAACATCGTCAAACATCTGATTACTTTGCAAATGAGTTGATGTGTTATATATTTGACATTAAGCATGTAAGCAACAAAAAGTGTAGGAAAAGTTTGAAATTATATTACAAATTTGTTGGAAGTCGCTAAGTGCTCTAAATATCAAATACTGGATAAATGTAGATTGAGTAATTTAGGCTCAATTTTAAGCAAAAGTCAGTTTTCCATGCATCTCAATCTTTGCGACGCCATATCTCCTAAACTATGTGTCGTACAGTAATATAACGTTGCACGTACGTTCAGTGCTATATGTGGATACTGTCTGCAAACTATGTTGCAAATACACTTAGTAGTAAAGACGTAATAAATTAAAACGACATCGGCATGCCTGCTGTTGCCGTTTTCTGCATCAATAGCCAAAATGCAATAATCCGATAAACTTTTTTTCCCTTCATCATTACGTGGGGGTTGTCAGCGAGAAAGAGTTTAGAAAAATTTTGAAATTATGTGTAAAGTGCAAAGTGTTCTCATTGTTCTCATTCTCAAATAGTGAATGAATAAAATTGTGGTGTTTGCGTTTCACCAGTTACGCTGCCTCAAGACAAACACACAGTACTGCTTGCCTTACAATGTTCAACTTAATGAGTTGATTCTGACAGCGTTATAAATTTTTAAATTCAGACAATAATTACGCTAAACATTGAAAATCAAATTTTTGTTGCCTCTGGAAGGCGTTAGGTAGGCAACCTGAAACTAGAATAGGGATTCCGGTTCCGGGGTAGCCGCTTAGTAACATAGATTTCACAATTACTAATGCTACTTGAAACTTTGCAAGTAAATGTGGTTGACGTCTGCGTTCAAGGACCTACGAGTTCTGGTTGTTCAGTGTATCCGTGACACTCTCCCATGGACCAAACAAATCTTCGACCATTCTTGCTGTCCTGCTTTGTATACACTGAATATCCGTGTTAGTTCTATTTGGTATGGGTCCCACACAAGTGATCAGTACTCTAGGATGGGTCGGACAAGTGTTTTGCAAGCAATCTCTTCTGTAGCTGGTAGCATTATTCCACCAACCTACCACTGAACTGAAGTCTGCCACCTACTTTACTTACCACTGAGCCTATGTGGTAGTTCCATTTCATATCCTTAGAAATTGTTGCACCCGGGGTATTTGTATGGGTTGACCGATTCCAACTGTGACTCGTGATATTCAGTTATGTGATACTACGTCTTTTCGATTTGTTAAGTGTACAATTTTACATTTCTGAGGATTTAAAGCAATTTGGCAATATTCGCATCACTCTGATATCTGACAGAGGTCTGACTGGATATTTGTGCAGCTTTTTCCGATAGCAGTTCACTCTAGACAACGGCGTCATCTTCAAAACGCCTGAGGCTACGGTTAATACTGTCTGCCAGGTCATTAACATGCAACATGAACAGCGAGTGTCCGAACACACACTCCTGGAACACGCTTGAAGATACTTGTATATCTATCGATCATTCTCTATTGAATATAACATGTTGCGTCTTGCCTCCCAATAAATCAAGTCACAGATTTTGTTTAATGTACCAGATAATCGTTCTTTCGTTAATAATCGTTGGTTTGGCACAGAGTCAAATTCTTTTAGGAAGTCAGTATATAGTGCATTCACCTGACTGCCTTGATCAATAACATTCAGCGTGTCATATGACGAAAGCGCGATCTGGGTTTCGAATGCTGAAGTCTACGAATTCCATGCTGGTCGCCTCGGATAGGTCATTCTGTTCGAGATACCTCGTTACTTTTCAGCTCAAAATATGTTTAACGATTCAATAACAGATGACTGTCAATGACACTGGACGATTGTTCTGTGGATTACTCTTGCTGTGACCTGTGCTTTCTTCCAACCACTGCTTACAGTTTTTTTTTTGTTTTTTGTTTTTCTTTTTTTTTGTTCTAGGACTCTGCAGAACATTATGGTTAAAAGAGGGCTAATTCAGCTGCAAATTCTATGCAGATTGTACCGTGGGGCTTTGTTCAGTTTGTGACTACAGCTGTTTCTGAATAACGCTGACTCCAGTATCAGTATCATTCGTTTTAACAGTAGTGGGAGGATTGTGCTGGAGCAACACTCCCTGATTTTTCCTTGTAAAGAAACTTTTGAAACCGGAGTTAATCATTTCTGATTTTGCTTTGTTCCCGTGAGTTTCGGTTCCTGTGTCATCCATGAGTGTACGGACACTAAAAGTTTTTCCTCTGACAGCTTTAACGGGATACTATAATTTCTTTGGTTTTTATGAGGGGTCTTTCTGTGAGATTCTGCTATGGTAGTTGCTAAATGCTTAACGCATTGCCCTTTTTACAGGCAAACGCGTTTCATTTAGCATCTCTCTATCGATAGCTTGAAGCTTTCTTTTGTAACTATTTTGTAGAATATGAGAAAAAGTACCACCACAGCTGTATCTTAAGACTGTCTTTATTGTCTCACATGACTAGTTTCGGCACTACATTACAGCCATCCTCAGGCCCAACCAGTGCCAAAAGAGTATTAAAATTCCTTGTCGCATTTATTGTGGAGCCCTTGTTACCAATACACGTGGGTTAACTCTCCTCAGAAGTCTCTCCTCGATTGGAGACTCAACGGTGTCGAGGGGAAAGCTAGCCCACGTGTACTAGTAACAAGGGCTCCACAATAAATGCGCCTAAAAATTCTTGTACTTTTTTGGCAGTGGTGGGGCCTGATGATGGCGATAATGTGCCGCAGAAACTAGTTGTATGAGACAATAAGAATATTTTCAAGATAGGGCTGTGGTGATACTTTTTATCATATATATCATCAGATGAAGCCCCTCGTCCATGCAGTAGGATGGACATCCATATATTTTGTTGTAGTCGCTCCTTGTTTAGAAGTTTTCCTACAGAGGCTGTATACCATTGAGGCTCCTTCCCTTTCATGAACTGCTCTATTAGGCACATATATATACAGTGCTTTGATTTGATTTGATGAACGTGGGGAGACCAAAACAACAGTGGTCTTAGGCCATGTTGCCCGCGCCGAAACTGAGTTTATTGTGCGGTCTCGCTCCCTGCTATTCTAGTGAAGCCAACCGGTACCCTTAAGAGACCTTTAAGAGACCCTTTACTAGTTCCTTACTAGACACGATTTTTTCAGGCTATAATCACCCGAATATTCTGTGTCTTTCACTCCCAGAGCTTCACACTGGAAGATTAGATGTGGTACGGTTTCATTCTCCTCACCTCATAGTACACACATCGTGAATGGGTGTTTCTTAAAGTTCCCGTCGCCAGTCATGAGTCATACAATGTAAATCTACACTATGTGATCAAAAATATCCGAACATCCCCAAAAACATACGTTTTTCTTATTAGGTGCGTTTTGCTGCCACCTACTGCCAGGTACTCCACATCAGCGACCTCAGTAGTCAATAGACATCGTGAGACAGAGAATTGGGCGCTCCTCGGAACTCACGGACTTCGAATGTGGTCAGATGATTGGGTGTCACTTGCGTCATTCGTCTGTAAGCGAGATTTCCACACTCCTAAACTTCCCTAGGTCCACTGTTTCCGATGTGATAGTGAAGTGGAAACGTATAGGGACACGTACAGCACAAAAGCGTACAGGCCGACCTTGTCTGTTGACTGACAGAGACCGCCGACAGTTGAAGAGGATCATAATGTGTAATAGGCAGACATCTATCCAGACCATCACACAGGAATTCCAGACTGCATCAGGAATCACTGTAAGTACTATGACAGTAAGGCGGGAGGCGACAAAACTTGGATTTCATGGTCGAGCGCCTGCTCATAAGCCATACGTCACGCCGGTAAATGCAACCGACGCCTCGCTTGGTGTAAGGAGCGTAAACTTTGGACAATTGAACAGGGGAAAAATGTTGTATGGAGTGACGAATCACGGTGCACAATGTGTCCATCCGATGGCAGGGTGTGGGTGTGGCGAATGCCCGGTGAACGTCATCTGCCAGCGTGTGTAGTTCCAAAAGTAAAATTCGGAGGCGGTGGTGTTATGGTGTGGTCGTATTTTTCATGGAGGGCGCTTGCACTCCTGTTGTTTTGCGTGGCACTATCACAGCACAGGCCTACATTGATATTTTAAGCACCTTCTTGCTTCCCACTGTCGAAGAGCAATACGGGGATGGCGATTGCATCTTTCAACACGATCGAGCACCTGTTCATAATGCACGGCCTGTGGCGGAGTGGTTACACGACAACAACATCCCTGTAATGGACTGGCCTGCACAGAGTCCTGACCTGAATCCTGTAGAACATCTTTGTGATGTTTTGGAAAATCGACTTCGTTCCAGGCCTCACCGACCGACATCGATACCTCTCCTCAGTGCTGCACTCCGTGAATAATGGGCTGCCGTTCCCCAAAAAACGTTCCAGCACCTGATTGAACGTATGCCTGCGAAAGTGGAAGCTTTCATCAGAGCTAAGGGTGGGCCAACAACATATTGAATTGTTCAAATGTGTGTGAAATCTTATGGGACTTAACTGCTAAGGTCATCAGTCCCTGAGCTTACATACTACTTAACCTAAATTAACCTAAGAACAAACACATACATTCATGCCCGAGGGAGGACTCGAACCTCCCCCGGGACCAGCCGCTCAGTCATGACTGCAGGGCCCCTAGACCGCTCGGCTAATCCCGCGCGGCATATTGAATTCCAGCATAACTGATGGAGGGCGCCACGAACTTATGAGGCATTTTCGGCCAGGTGTCCGGATACTTTTGATCACATAGTGTACATACGTACTGCGGAAGCCACTGTACGGTGCGTGGAAGGGGGGGGGGGCTATACCACCTACTGATCGTTTCCTTTCGTTTCACTCGCAGATTGTACGAGGGAAAAATGATTGTCTACGTGCCTTCGTATGACCCCTAATTTCTCGTATCATATCTTCGTAGTCCTTACGATAAACGTACGCTGCCGGTAGTAGAAGTGTTCTGCAGCAACCTTCAAATGTAGGTTCTCTAAATTTTCTCAGTAGCATTCCTCGAGAAGAACATCGCCTTCCCTTTGATGCTTCTCATCTGAGTTCCCAAAGCATCTCAGTAACACTTGCATGTTGTTGTTCGATCCTACCAGTAAGAAATCTAGCAAACCTCTGAATTGCTTCTTTGTCTTCCTTTAATCCGACCTGTTGCGGATTCTAAACACTCGAGGAGTACTCAAGAATACGTAGCGCTGACGTCCTATATGCTGTCTCTTTTGCAAATGACCACACGTTCCTAAAATTCTCTCAAAAAACGCAGTCGACGTCGACCATTCGCCTCCCCTGCCAGAATCCTCGCCTGCTCGTTCCATTGCATATCACCCTGCAACGTTGCGCACAAACATTTAAACGACGGGACTGTGTCAAGCGGGACACTACTAATGATGTAACCGAATATTACGGCTTTGTTTTTCCTACTCATTCGCATTAATTTGCATTTTTCTACATGTAGAGCCAGCTGCCATTCATCACAACGACTAGAAATTTTGTCAAAATCATCTTGTATTTTTCTACAGCCACTCATCATCGACACCTTCCCGTACACCACAGCGTCATCAACAAACAACCGCAGACTGCTGCCCATCCCGTCCGCCAGGTAATTTATGTATACAGAAAACACAGCGATCCTATCGAACTTCCCTGTGACACTACCGTCGATACCCTTATCTGTGATGAACGCTCGCCGTCGAGGGCAACATACTAAATTCTATTCCTTAAGAACTCTTCGAGCCACATTTCTGGGAACCTATTCCGTATCCTCGTAACTTTGTTAATAGTCTGCAGTGGGGTACCGTGCCAAATGCTTTCCGGAAATCTAAAAATATGGAATCTGCCTGTTGCCCTTCATCCATAGGTCGCAGAATATCGTGTGAAAAAAAGGTGAGCTGAATTTCACACGAACGATCCTTTATAAACTCGTTATCATTCGTGTACATAAGCTTTCCAGTGTCTAGGACATTTGTTATATTCCAACTAATAATATGTTCCAGAATTCTGCAGCAAACCGATGTTAAGGGTCCTGGTCTGTAATTTTGCAGGAGCGTTGTTGTGACGTTCTTATATATAGGAGTCATCTGCGCTTTATCCAGTCGCTTGGGTCGCGGAGCTGCGCGAGGGCTCGCGACAGATGATGATAAGTAAGGTGCCAATGGCCTAATGTCGAACTGGGGCTCTATCCGTACCTAGCGACTTATTTCTTTTCAACTATTTCAGTTCATCCTCTGCATCAGTGATGTTTATTACTATGGTATCTATATGGGACATTGGGTGATGGTCAAACGACGGTATGTTTGCACTATTCTCCTGCGTGAAAGATTTCTTAAACACGGAATTTAAAACTTGGGCTTTCGTTTTGGAACCTTCAACTGCCACACAAGACTGTTCAGCGAGTGACTGGATAGAAGCCTTAGACCCGCTTATTATTTTACGTAAGAGCAGAATTTTCTCGCGTTCTTGGCCAGATCTTTTGCCAAGGAATGACGGTGGTAGCTGTTATATGATCCGCACATAGATCTTTCCACAGACGCACGAATCTGTACTAACTTTTGCCTGCAGTTATGAGTTCTCTTTTGAACCGCGAGTGCAACAGCCTTTCCTTCCTCAGCATTTTCCAAATTTCGTTGCTAAGCCACAGTGAGTCTTTTCCGTTTTTAATCCTCTTACTAGGCACATACTTGCCCAGAGCACTATTTGCAATATGTTTGAACTTTGGTCATAATTCCTCTATGTCCATAACAATGGAACTAAATCAATGCAATTCATTGTCCAAATAAGATGGTAACAACCGCTCATCTGTTCTTTCTAGCAGAAACATTCTCCTACTCTCATTGACCGGTTTATTATCTTTCGTAAGCATAGTCCCTATAATCACATCACGATCACCAATCCCCGTCTCTATACTAACGCCGTTGATAGGGGCCGGTCTGTTTGTAACTACAAAGTGTAAGGTATTTCCATTGCGTGTAAGATGCCGCATTAGCTGCTCAATACAGTTTTCGGAGAATGTGTTCCAAGGTACTTCGAAAACTGTTTGTCTGTACCCCTGCAGTGAATCCATAGACGCCACAATCTATACTCTGTAGGTTAAATGAGTTTAATCTGTTTTCCCTTCAAGTTCAGAATCACAGAACTTTTCTTGAAACACGGCTTCGACATCGTTAATTAGCTACGTAGTTTTGATGTGAATGTTGCCTTAGTGATGGTTAGGACAGGTTCTGGTCCAATAAACAGAGTCATCACGCCTGTCCTAGCCAGTTTATCAGCTTATTCATTGCCAGTAATTGCTGAGTGCCCAGGGACCCACAGCAGGTATACCCTGTTGCTTTCCCGTAGTCTGCCAAGGGCTTCATGGCTTTCTGCAAGGATTTTTCATCTCATTACGGGGACTGGTAGATATTTAGGAGCTGCCTGACTGGCTAAATAAATGTAGAGGCTACGATCCTTGTGGCACTTACACAAATTATCCTCCTCGCACCCTCTGGTAGCGGATATTTCCGCCTGTAATACTCTGGCCAGCTTCCCTACAGAGATTGCTATACTCCTGCCCCAGAGCCCTTCAAGTGTTTTCGATTCGACGTCCAACCTAACTGTTTACTGAACGGTGTCGTGGTTCGTCTTTCACTGCTCTCTTCTTCCAATTGTTACACTGAAAGGTTTATTGAAACAGCTATAAGCTATTACATGCTGGGCCGGCATTTCCTCGACCTTTCCTATATTTACTACACCCACTATATTGGTGTGAGATTCTGTATATCCTAAGTGAACCCAGTTACTTCCAGTGTTTAACCTGTACGCCCCTGCTGCTGCCTCCATTGTAACCCAAAGGTGTAATGGGGGCATGCCCAGAATGGTCTCGTTCCTAGCAGTGGGTGTGCTGCTAATTCCGCCTGTTGTGGCCTAAGCTAGCCAGTCTCTGCACATTGCCACGAGGGACTGAAAAATTTTGCCAAATACGTTTCAGACTTATTCGATGTGATGCAGTGATTAGGACACTGGACTGATATTCGTGAGAAGTGATTTTCAAATTCTTGAATGATAATGCTGAGTGTTCATGATTTACCTAAATCATTACAGGTGAATCCAGGATGATTCCTTCCAAATGTCTGAGACACATTTTCCTTCCCATTCTTGTTTGATCCTACTTTATGTTTCATCTCTAATACTCTCCATGACGATATGTTAAACCCAAATTTTCTTTTTCCAGAATTCAAGATCGAACTGCCATCTGTCACCGTTTCATGCATATAATGCTCGATTTCTTTCAACACACCCGTCCTTGAATGTCCAAATATTTATGTCTCCATTACATAAAGCCATCGATACCTCCCTAGAAGAGATCTGCCTGAAGTCCCTGCTGACAAGGGAATAATATGATCTCAACACTTTTAAAATGGGTTTCTCCTGGTGAAGGACTTTTTATACATAAAAACTTTAATATACTACAAATTTATCACTACTGTTCTTCAGAATATGTAACCGAATTGTCAATATATAAAATTCTGCGACTTTCGGCCACTGTTGCAAACGGCCATCCACAGGATTCTTTTTGCAAAACACCCACACCACGTTTGAGACCAGTCTGTAATGACCTCATCCCCTGAGGGACGTTAAACCCTAATCTTCCTTCCCGCATATATTTAAAGCAGTCAAAGGAGCGACATGTGAAGCTGACAAAAAACTGAACTTAATACCTTTGCAGCTGTAGACTGACCCACTCACAAAGCCAGCGATGCAGTAGTTCATGCGAAAAGTGCTGAGAAATAAACTGATGTGTCGGATGGGGATACGGCTGCAAAAAACCCTGAGGATGGTCATTTGCAACAGTGACTGAAACAGCGGAGGATTCTATATTGACAATACGGTCACATACTCCAAAGAATTTTATTGATACGGCCAACGGCCGCGGCAGCTTACGCTTACGTAGTACGCATTTGCACCTCTGAATATACTTATGTGAGTAAAGCCATATTACAATCGTTAATGCGAATATATGACATATTGCCATCTATTGGTTTTATGCTATGTTTTCGTTTGCTGTGATGTTAATGGGAAATCTGAGCATACGAATCAATTTGACATCTGTGAGAATTCTTGCTTTCTGAATAAGCGTCGAATAATATCCGTATGAGTGGCAGTGAACACCTTAATTGAGAGATTGTTGAAGTCTTCCACTAAGATTGCGAGCAACGAGAGTTACATAAGCAGAGCCCGTCAGTAACTGAGTGACATCTAGTCAACAGACATTATTTTCGGAATAGCGTTGCTGTTCTGACACCATACCGCCCATTTATATACCTACTTTCTGTTGAAACCATTAAGGCGGAGTGCATATGTAACATAATCACCTCAGGTCCTCGTGGTGGGGGAGACGGTACTTACAGGGCGCCCAACATCTAGATCATCAGCGCTCTTACTAAACTAGCTGAAGAGGAATGTGTGTGTGTGTTTTTTTTTTTAATTATGCATAAAAAACTGTGAAATGTAATTATCAGCTATATTGCTACGCCCTCTCTCATTTTTACTCACACTTTAAGATAGAAAATCAAAAGCATTCCGTCTGCAGGCCACAAGGGCCCATCGGGACCAACCGACCGCCGTGTCATCCTCAGGTGAGGATGCGGATAGGAGGGGCGTGTGGTCAGCACACCACTCTCCCGGTCGTTACGATGGTATTCTTGGCCGAAGCCGCTACTATTCGGTCGAGTAGCTCCTCAATTGGCATCACGAGGCTGAGTGCACCCCTAAAAATGGCAGCAGCGCATGGCGGCCTCGATGGTCACCCATCCAAGTGCCGACCACGCCCGACAGCGAGTAACTTCGGTGATCTCACGGGAACCGGTGTGTCCACTGCGGCAAGGCCCTTGCAGAAAATCAAAAGGCGTACGGTTAATGTACACAGACTATAATAACACAACAGTTAAAACAATGTAACAGGGAACCATCCCTGGTTGACCAATGGGAAAATAAAAGATGAAGCAGTCACCCTAGAAACACTTTAAAATCTTCTACCTAAGAAAATATGTAGAGGGTCGGACACGAGACAGACTCTTAAAACGTGAACCACTTTTGGTTCAACGTCTCCTAAACTTACTTGAGGGAAGGTCAAATGGTAAACCGGTATCTTGAAATAAAACGTATTCAATTACTGGTGGATCATCCAGTATAGATCTGTTTGTATAAAGCGTTTTTTTACTTATTTGCTGCGCTTAGCTTTTAAATAGTTTTTCTGGGAAAACCTAGCGTAGTTTTCGCGTCTCGTATTTCAGTGAGTGTTTCTTGATTATCAGAGTAGCTCATCAGAAGATTGTCTTGGGAATTTGTCACCGTATAGAGTAGGGTAAACATAGTCATGTGTAGGGACTGTGGTTGTTGTGAGCGGACGCAAGGAGAATTGGCCACTCTTCGGGGGCAGGTGGAGGCTTTGTCTGTTAGGCTCATCGAGCTCGAGGCGCAGGCGTCGGCTCGTAGTGGCGTTGGGGCAACTGTGGTGAGACCTATGCCTACTTCGGTGGCCTTGGAATCACATGGAACCCCTGATGTCGCTGCGTCTTCCGGCAGTGAGCATCTTACCGGTCAGCCATCACTCCAGGGTGAATGGCGGACAGTGGTGGGCTCGCGCGTGCCTGGCCGAAAGGCGAAGGTGGGATCTGGCCGCGTGGCAGCTGCCTTACCCCTTTCCAACAGGTACGGGGTGCTTCCTAGTGGTGATGACATCGTTTCCGAGCCACCACAGGATGCCTCGCCTGTAGGGCCAGTGGCCGATTCTCCGGCAAGGTCCCGACAGTCACAGAGGGCGGGCCTATTAGTTATAGGGAGCTCCAACGTTAGGCGGGTTATGGAGCCCCTTAGGAAAATAGCGGGTAGGTCGGGGAAGAATGCCAGTGTGCACTCGGTGTGCTTGCCGGGGGGTCTCGTCCGTAATGTGGAGGAGGCCCTTCCGGCAGCTATTGAACGCACTGGGTGTGACCGGCTGCAGATAGTAGCACATGTCGGAACGAATGACGCCTGCCGCTTGGGTTCTGAGGCCATCCTTGGTTCCTTCCGGCGGCTGGCTGATTTGGTGAAGACAACCAGCATCGCACGCGGAGTGCAAGCTGAGCTTAATATCTGCAGCATAGTGCCCAGAGTCGATCGCGGTCCTCTGGTTTGGAGCCGTGTGGAGGGTCTAAACCAGAGGCTCAGACGACTCTGCGACTATAATGGTTGCAAATTCATCGACCTCCGTTATTGGGTGGAGAACTGTAGGGCCCCCCCCTAGACAGGTGAGGCGTGCACTACACACCGGAAGCAGCTACTAGGGTAGCAGAGTACGTGTGGCGTGCACACGGGGGTTTTTTAGGTTAGAGGGACCCCCCCTTGGGCGAAACGATAAAATACCTGACGGCTTACCAGAGAGGACATTATCATCGTTGATCAAGAACGTCCGTCCTCAGAGACCAAAAACAGGAAAAGTTAACGTAATATTGGTAAACTGCAGGAGTATCCAGGGCAAGGTTCCTGAATTAGTATCTCTTATTGAAGGAAATAGTGCGCATATAGTATTAGGAACGGAAAGTTGGTTAAAACCGGAAGTGAACAGTAACGAAATCCTAGACACAGAATGGAATATATACCGCAAGGATAGGATAAACGCCAATGGTGGGGGAGTATTTATAGCAGTAAAGAATTCAATAATATCCAGTGAAGTTATTACCGAATGCGAATGTGAAATAATCTGGGTTGAATGCGAATGTGAAATAATCTGGGTTAAGTTAAGTATCAAAGGTGGGTCAGATATGATAGTCGGATGCTTCTATAGACCACCTGCATCAGCAACCGTAGTAGTTGAGCGCCTCAGAGAGAACCTGCAGAACGTCGTGAAGAAGTTTCGTGATCATACTATTGTAATAGGGGGAGACTTCAATCTACCAGGTATAGAATGGGATAGTCACACAATCAGAACTGGAGCCAGGGACAGAGACTCTTGTGACATTATCCTGACTGCCTTGTCCGAGAATTACTTCGAGCAGATAGTTAGAGAACCAACTCGTGAAGCTAACGTTTTAGACCTCATAGCAACAAAGAGACCGGAACTTTTCGACTCCGTGAATGTAGAAGAGGGTGTCAGTGATCATAAGTCAGTGGTTGCATCAATGACTGCAAGTGTAATAAGAATGCCAAGAAAGGAAGGAAAATATATTTGCTTAACAAGAGTGATAGGGCACAAATCGCAGAATATCTGAGTGACCACCATCAAACGTTCATTTCTGAGGAAGAGGATGTGGAACAAAAATGGAAAAAATTCAGAAACATCGTCCAGTACGCCTTAGATAAGTTCGTACCGACTAAGGTCCAAAGCGAGGGGAAAGATCCACCGTGGTATAACAATCATGTACGAAAGGTACTACGGAAACAAAGAAAGCTTCATCATAGGTTTAAGAGTAGTCGAATCATAGCTGATAAGGAAAAGCTGAACGAAGCGAAAAAGAGCGTAAAGAGAGCAATGAGAGAAGCATTCAACGAATTCGAACATAAAACATTGGCAAACAATCTAAACAAGAACCCTAAAAAGTTTTGGTCATACGTAAAATCGGTAAGCGGATCTAAATCCCCTATTCAGTCACTCGTTGACCACGATGGCACCGAAACAGAGGACGACCGAAGAAAGGCAGAAATACTGAATTCAGTGTTCCGAAACTGTTTCACTGCGGAAAATCGTAACACGGTCCCTGACTTCAGCCGTCGCACGGACGCCAAAATGGAAAATATTGAAATAAACGATATCGGAATTGAAAAACAACTGCTATCACTTAGTAGCGGAAAAGCATCCGGACCAGACGAGATACCCTTAAGATTCTACAGTGATTATGCTAAAGAACTTGCCCCCTTTCTATCAGCAATTTATCGTAGATCGCTGGAAGAACGTAAAGTACCTAGCGACTGGAAGAAAGCGCAGGTCGTTCCCATTTTCAAGAAGGGTCATAAATCAGACGCGAATAATTATAGGCCTATTTCGCTTACGTCAATCTGTTGTAGAATAATGGAACATGTTTTGTGTTCTCGTATTATGACGTTCTTAGATAATACAAATCTCCTTCATCATAACCAACATGGATTCCGCAAACAGAGATCATGTGAAACTCAGCTCGCCCTATTTGCCCAAGAAATTCACAGTGCCGTAGACACTGGCGAGCAGATTGATGCCGTATTCCTGGACTTCAGGAAGGCATTTGATACGGTTCCGCACTTACGTTTAGTGAAAAAAATACGAGCTTACGGAATATCGGACCAGGTTTGTGATTGGATTCAGGATTTCCTAGAAGAAAGAACACAACATGTCATTCTTAACGGTTCAAAATCTGCAGATGTAGAGGTAATTTCGGGAGTACCGCAGGGAAGCGTGATAGGACCTTTATTGTTTACAATATACATAAATGACTTAGTTGACAACATCGGTAGCTCCGTGAGGCTATTTGCAGATGACACGGTTGTCTACAAGAAAGTAGCAACATCAGAAGACTCGTACGTACTCCAAGAGGACCTGCAGAGGATTAATGCATGGTGCGACAGCTGGCAGCTTTCCCTAAACGTAGATAAATGTAATATAATGCGCATACATAGGGGCAGAAATCCATTCCAGTACGACTATGCCATAGGTGGTAAATCATTGGAAGCGGTACGACCGTAAAATACTTAGGAGTTACTATCCGGAGCGATCTGAAGTGGAATGATCACATAAAACAAATAGTGGGAAAAGCAGGCGCCAGGTTGAGATTCATAGGAAGAATTCTAAGAAAATGTGACTCATCGACGAAAGAAGTAGCTTACAAAACGCTTGTTCGTCCGATTCTTGAGTATTGCTCATCAGTATGGGACCCTTACCAGGTTGGATTAATAGAAGAGATAGACATGATCCAGCGAAAAGCAGCGCGATTCGTCATGGGGACATTTAGTCAGCGCGAGAGCGTTACGGAGATGCTGAACAAGCTCCAGTGGCGGACACTTCAAGAAAGGCGTTACGCAATACGGAGAGGTTTATTATCGAAATTACGAGAGAGCACATTCCGGGAAGAGATGGGCAACATATTACTACCGCCCACATATATCTCGCGTAATGATCACAACGAAAAGATCCGAGAAATTAGAGCAAATACGGAGACTTACAAGCAGTCGTTCTTCCCACGCACAATTCGTGAATGGAACAGGGAAGGGGGGATCAGATAGTGGTACAATAAGTACCCTCCGCCACACACCGTAAGGTGGCTCGCGGAGTATAGATGTAGATGTAGATGTAGAATCCGCGTGTCAGAGGACAGTGCGTGAAGAGTGCTTTCTCCCGCCGCAGCGGCCGGATAGAGGAACGCCACGGCCGAGCCACGTGGTACAATGTCGAACCTGGGTTTCTATAGAACTGCACCTTGTAAGTGACAATGTGATTAGTGTGTAATTAAGGTCAGACAAGTTAGCAGTTGATCAACCAGGGATGGTTCCCTGTTACATTGTTTTAACTGTTGTGTTGTTATAGTCTGTGTACATTAACCATACCCCTTTTGATTTTCTGCAACGGCCTTGCCGCAGTGGATACACCGGTTCCCGTGAGACAGGGTTGGAGCCTTTCCCCGATGTTGTTCAATCTGTACATTGAGCAAGTAGTGAAGGAAACAAAAGAAAAATTCGGAGAAGGTATTAAAATTCATGGAGAAGAAATAAAAACTTTGAGGTTCGCCGATGACATTGTAATTCTGTCACAGACAGAAAAGGACTTGGAAGAGCAGTTGAATGGAATGGACAGTGTGATTGAAAGGAGGATATAAGATGAACATCAACAAAAGCAAAACAAGGGTAATGGAATGTAGTCTAATTAAGTCGGGTGATGCTCAGGGAATTAGATTAGGAAATGGGACACTTAAAGTAGAAAAGGAGTTTTGCTATTTGGGGAGCAAAATAACTGATGATGGTCGAAGTAGAGAGGATATAAAATGTAGACTGGCAATGGCAAGGAAAGCGTTTCTGAAGAAGAGAAATTTGTTAACATCGAGTATAGATTTAAGTGTCAGGAAGTCATTTCTGAAAGTATTTGTATGGAGTGTAGCCATGTATGGAAGTGAAACATGGACGATAAATAGTTTGGACAAGAAGAGAATAGAAGCTTTCGAAATGTGGTGCTACAGAAGAATGCTGAAGATTAGATGGGTAGATCACATAACTAATGAGGAAGTATTGAATAGGATTGGGGAGAAGAGAAGTTTGTGGCACAACTTGACCAGAAGAAGGGATCGGTTGGTAGGACATGTTCTGAGGCATCAAGGGATCACCAATTTAGTATTGGAGGGCAGCGTGGAGGATAAAATCGTAGAGGGAGACCAAGAGGTGAATACACTAAGCAGATTCAGAAGGATGTAGGTTGCAGTAGGTACTGGGAGATGAAAAAGCTTGCACAGGTTAGAGTAGCATGGAGAGCTGCATCAAACCAGTCTCAGGACTGAAGACCACAACAACAACAAGTTAGCCTGCATTTGGCTTCCTAAAGGCAGTAAGTGCTTCCTCGTATTATCCATTCCAGCACTCGTCTTCTGAATATCTTACTGTACGACCGTCACAAGGCTCAGCCACAAAAGTGGATAATGTTTTATTGGACGCTGACAACTGTCGATACTAATTTGGGTTAGCAACTGCTTCAAAATAAGTTCTGAGTGAACTAGAGTGAACGTGACCCGGTGACCAAGCTGACTGTGATCCCAGTCCTCTGACACTAGTCTGCAATCTTCCAGCCCCTAAAACTAGTTTATAATAAATTGTTCTCTCTCTCCTTTATATCTAACGTGAGGTCGGCCGTTACACTCATTTAATATGTAGTGACTTCCACTGACTAGAGGGAAATCCGAAGTGAAAATTCGTGATATACTTTGAGCGATATGAGGCAATCGATCCGTGTTCTTTGAGGAGTATGGTTCAAGTCACCTTGTGCCAATCCTGCTTTAGATTGTCCTTGGTGTTACTACATCACTTCCAGCGAATGCGGCGATGATTTCTTTGACAAAGCCGCGGCTACTTTCCTCTCTCGTCCTCGTCGTCACTGAGAAAGTGCTCCGGAGTCTCTGATGAACTGAATCTCGACGAAAAGTTACAGTTTAATTTCCCTTTTACGTGAGAAATTACGGGAGAAAACGATAATCACGCCACGAATATTCAGCTCACAAATAACGCAACGCCTTTAGTTACATAACAAAACTGGTCCAAGCCACGTGTCTCACGTGTGGCAGCAGGAGTCTGCAAAGGGCTCGCGTGCGCAACGGAAAGTAACGGTGTTAGTCGTAAGCACTGTACACTGTTATCCTTCAATTCCATTTTCAAGCCGTTACAGCTCTTAAGATTTCAATATTGGAGCCAATACACCCAAGAAATAAGACACAAGCAATTGCTTGATTTACAGAAAGGTAAAGCAAAAGTTATTTATAGAAAAGTCACGGAGAATCTGTTCCGCAAATATAGAGAAAGATGGAACTGATAAAAAATAGTGATATTAGTAAAACTACTAACAAAATCTTCACTAGTAGATCAACATGTTATATATTTATAAAAGTATTAGTTCACGTAGAATATCCCTGTGCCACAAACAAATGTTAGATTGAGCCTGTTCGTGAATAGCCTCACTACGTACCAAAGCATATGCTTACTTAATCTTCTGTGGTCCTTCTGTTTAACACTTGCATTTATTAAAAATGACGCTCGTTTTCTGAGGATTGTGTCATTTCAGAGAGCATTTTCAGTTTATTGTTTCATATTAATGATCTCAGGTCAATTGTTTGTGAAGTTACTACCAAGAGCTCTTGCATCCTTGCTTCCTCCGACACTTCAGTTTATTTCGCAGCACTTTTCGCATGTACTACAATGTCGCCGGTTATGTGGGTGGTTTAGACTATGGTTGCAAAGGATTGGGGTTCAGCTTCGTGTCAGCGACGACGCATTTGCTTCACATGTTGCTTCTTTCACTAATTTAAATACTTTATGTATGGGAAGGAAGGGAGTCTAGATTTTAAGGTCCCTGAGATGATGAGGTCATTAGTGATGGGTCACAAGATTGGTTTTTGGTATAACAGGGAAGGAATTCGGTCGTGTACTTTTCAATGGAACCCTTTCGATGTTTATCTTAATCGATTTTAGGGAAACCACATAAACTAGATTTAGTTGGCCACTAGGTGGACTGAACCCTGATTCTCAAGATTTTCAGTTCATGCCCTTAACGTCCAAGCCACCTCGCTCTGTTGTACGTATGTGTAAAATATCAAATAACGCCGTCGCCGTTATTCCACGTGAAAAAATAGGTTATGGGTTGCCAGCCCACCGGCTGGACGAAAACAATGGTTTATCATCTTCTGCAGGACGATGCTCACTAAAGCACTGCAGCATGAAAACATTCTTTGGTATTAAAACAGCCTTACTTTACTTACTAAGAAACTAGTGATCTGTTCCTGTGTCAGTACCTGATGCGGAGTATCCGAATTTTCTTGTGGAAGTCTTACACTGAAGAGGAGGCGAGACATGGCGTTTTCTTCCTTCATCACCCACATCCCCTGATATTGCCTTCTGTATCATTGTGGGTAATAAAGGGGTACCATAAAATGGACTGCCTGTGATTTGTCCCAAGATATCTCTACTCTTGATGCCTTTGTAGCGTTGTAGTTCCAAGTGACCTTCTGCTAGAACATTAGCAGTTTCATGTAAAATTTCTTTTCGATTATTATGCCTACCTCCAGACGTAGTTTACTTTTTTCGGTCTATATATAATCCGACATGTCTAGACACTATCAGTCGTTAACAAACCCTCAGACTTATAACGTATTTCCGTTCCTTGAAATTTCTCCTTGTTAGATGTAAGTCATTTCCTTAGTCGCAGACGTTGCACTGCCACCTCTCTTACATCAGGCCTGTTGATGGAAACTTTCCGACTGGTTATGGAGGTCATTCATTGACTACGAGGGCAGCGTTGCAGCACCGCATGACCCAGCTTGTCTATCCGAGACGTACCAAGCAAGTCCACTCACTGCACAAACAGTCTGCAAGTGCCAGTCTCTACCTTCACGTAACAAAAATGTATTATAAAAAAAGTATAGGTATTTCAGTTGTTAAGAGGTGACTGAGCATTTTCGGCAACAACGTACCTACATTTTAATTGAAGACTTTTGATCTACCTTTCCGTTTAGGTATTCGACGTACTGGACGGCTAGAGATGCTAACTTCCTTGCAAACGGAGATGCACCGTAATTTCCTTGCAAACGGAGATGCACCTTAAGCAAAATCGCACTTGTGGCACTTTTTCCTGCAGTCACATCTTCAACTCGATACCAACGGCTATGAAGAATGTGCTGTGGACCGTTTACTGTGGAAGAATCGACCGTTGTCAACCTCTTTAAAGGAGAACGCCGCAGATGCTAAAAATGGCAAGCGATATGAAAGGAAGCTCCCTTAATTATAAGCCCGTCCTCCTCCAAACATTCAGTGTGATTAGTGTGGACGCATGTCTTATATGCCAGGATTGGTCTGTTCAGTCATCGGAAACACATCCTTAAGTTGAGCTGAAATGCTCACTCCATTCGGGAAGAAGCTCTGCTTTCTCATAATCGAGCTGCAGCCGACGACGGCGACCACGGACGGCTAGACAATCACTAGCGATAATGTCTTAGCTGGGACTCCGAGGCAGTGTCTTAGCTTCCTCATGCGAAGCTAGGTGTCCCATATACGTTAAGCATTACACATGTTTCTACAACGAAAGTTGGGAACCCTATGACTCCATCTGATCAAATGAAGGGAACTGTATGAAAAAAAATGCAATTGTTTGGTACACCACTCGTCGACCTAACGTACCATTTCATCTCCATAAAACGGAGAAATCGCCCTGTAAATGTTTGGCGCCTATTACATTTACTTTCTGTCACATCACATTACAGAGCAAAAAAAGAAAAAGAAAAAAAAAGAAAAGCTGAATCCCGGATTCTACCGAATTCCTAAAACACAAGACGTCAGTAGGAAAGCAACACAGTTTAACGTACCGTCGACGACCAGGTCATGAGAGACGGTGCACAAACTCGTTTTCAAGAAGGATGAGGAACGAAATCAGCAGTTTTCTTTTCAAGGAACGATTTTATTTTCCTTAACCGTTTCAGCAGAACCGCGGAACACCTGAGTTTGTATGACCGAAAGGGAATTGGAACCGTTGTCTTCATGTATCTCAGTTCAGCTTATTCTCATTCCGTCACCTCTCTCGACCCGTTAGGAAAGAGCGTCACTTCTTGCTATAGGTTAATAAATGGCACGCGCGGTAAGAAAACGAAGAGAGAACATTGTTCCGGCTACGACGAAGTTATCAGAGCCGGAACAAAATCTTGGATTGGAGACAGATGAGAAAAGAAATAGAGAGTATTGTTTTCAGCGTAACACTTTTGGAATTTGCCTTGAGCGATGTACGCAAACCATGAAACACATAAATCTGGATGTCCAGGCACGGATTTGAACCCTCTTGTCCCTAACGTGATTCCAGTGCGTTAACACGACCTCACTCGGTTGGATTAATAGAAGAGATAGACATGATCCAGCGAAAAGCAGCGCGATTCGTCATGGGGACATTTAGTCAGCGCGAGAGCGTTACGGAGATGCTGAACAAGCTCCAGTGGTGGACACTTCAAGAAAGGCGTTACGCAATACGGAGAGGTTTATTATCGAAATTACGAGAGAGCACATTCCGGGAAGAGATGGGCAACATATTACTACCGCCCACATATATCTCGCGTAATGATCACAACGAAAAGATCCGAGAAATTAGAGCAAATACGGAGACTTACAAGCAGTCGTTCTTCCCACGCACAATTCGTGAATGGAACAGGGAAGGGGGGATCAGATAGTGGTACAATAAGTACCCTCCGCCACACACCGTAAGGTGGCTCGCGGAGTATAGATGTAGATGTAGATGTAGGTTGTGTCTTACCTTCATGGATACCCTGCGATCCTGTACCGACAGGACAAAGTGCGGCTACATTGGGCACACATCGTCAGAAAAATTTTGGCAGAATGCCGTGTCATACTGATTATTTGGCTGTAGCCAAACCGTCGATCCGCCGTATACGTGACCAGTGTCTTAACGGATGCGCCACTTACCTTGATGGCACGCACGAAGCCGACCAAGTGTATGAATCATTTTGTCACTTGTAGCATTCCGTTGCTACTTAGATAAACAAAAAATTATCTGCGCTCTTTCACGGTAAACAAACATCTGCACCAGTAAAGTTAAGTGACAAACTTTCTGCCGGCCGGAGTGGCCGAGCGGTTCTAGGCGCTACAGTCTGGAGCCGCGCGACCGCTACGATCGCAGGTTCGAATCCTGCCTCGGGTATGGATGTGTGTGATGTCCTTAGGTTAGTTAGGTTTAAGTAGTTCTAAGTTATAGGGGACTGATGATCTCAGAAGTTAAGTCCCATAGTGCTCAGAGCCATTTGAACCATTTGAACAAACTTTCTTACAGGCTTCTTGCATGTTCTAGATACAGTGTATATCTGAACCTATACTCTCTGATTTCTGTCGTGTACTGAGATTACCGTTGTACATGCACATTCTATTTAGGCCGATGAAAGATAACAACTATAACCTTTAGTACCGGAAATTGTATCGTTAAGGAGATCTCCTTGTTCTCTGCGGTCGAACTGAAGTAGGGGACGAGAAATGTAGAACTAGCTGCTCGCTGAATCGGGAACAAACTTATAAGTGGTACCAAAACCACTCACGCCTTGAACGAGATGGAAGTGAAACTCTGACACAAGACATTATGGTGCAACTAACTGTGGATATGTGGCAAAAAGTGCGGTGAACAGATTTAGCTTGAATCTTCATCTCACTATCCGCTCAACTAAGAAATGAACCAGTCATACGTAGCGGCAGCATAGGCAAGTAACTGACTGGACTAACCACCGTTATAACGACTGAAGTCTAATAAATTTCCTTTAGTTCTCGTCTATGGTCACAGCTTTTTAAGTCCTTAGGCTTCCGGTTTCTATCAGCAATGACCATCTTCAGATCTTTTATAAAAACAGGTCCTGATACACTGGAGCCATAATGGCATCGTCAAATGCTAAACACGAAATCGGCACCAGAATCGACAAACATACACTATATAATCAAAAGTATCCCGACACCTGGCTGAAAATGACTATCAAGTTCGTGGTGCCCTCCATCGGTAATGCTGGAATTCAATATGTTGTTGGCCCACCCTTAGCCTTGATTACAGCTTCCACTCTCACAGGCATACGTTCAATCAGGTGCTGGAAGGATTCTTGGGGAATGGCAGCCCATTCCTCACGGAGTGCTGTACTGAGGAGAGGTATCGATGTCTGTTGGTGAGGCCTGGCACGAAGTCGACGTACCAAAACATCACAAAGGTGTTCTACACGATTCAGGTCAGGACTCTGTGAAGGCTAGCCCATTACAGGGATGTTGTTGTCGTGTAACCATTCCGCCACAGACCGTGCATTATGAACAGGTGCTGTGATAGTGCCACGCAAAACAACATGGGGTACAAGCCCCCTCCATGAAAAACACGACCACACCATAATACCACCGCCTCCGAATTTTACTGTTGGCACTACACACGCTGGCAGATGACGTTCACCGGGCATTCGCCATACCCACACCATGCTATCGGATGGCCACATCGTGCACCGTGATTAGTCACTCCACACAACATTTTTCCACTGTTCAATTGTCCAAAGTTTACGCTCCTTACACCAAGCGAGGTATCGTTTGGCTTTTGCTGGCACGATGTGTGGGTTATGAGCAGGCGCTCGACCATGAAATCCAAGTTTATTCACCTCCCGCCTAACAGTCATAGTACTTGCAGTGGATGCCGATGGAGTTTGGAATTCCTGTTTGATGGTCTGGATAGATGTCTGCCTATTACACATTACGACTCTCTTCAACTGTCGGCTGTCTCTGTCAGTCAACAGACTATGTCTGCCTGTGCGCTTTTGTGCTGTTCGTGTCCCTTCACGTTTCCACTTCACCATCACATCGGAAACAGTGGACCTAGGGATGTTTAGGAGTGTGTAAATCTCGCGTACAGACGTATGACACGAGTGACAACCAATCACCTGACCACGTTCGAAGTCCGTGAGTTCCGCGGAGCGCCTCATTCTGCTCTCTCACAATATCTAATGACTACTGACGTCGCTGATATGGAGTACTGGCAGTAGGTGGCAGCACAATGCACCTAATATGAAAAACGTATGTTTTTGGCGGTGTCCGGATGCTTTCGATCATATAGTGTGTATAAATAATAGTACACACAAGAGTCGTCTATGTTTGACGATGCCGGCGCTGATTTTGTTTTTAGCATTTCACTATGCCACTATGGCTCCAGTATAGCAGGACATGTTTTTTATAAAACAGATCTGAAGATGGTCATTGCAGACCGAAACCGGTAGCCTGAGGACTTAAAAAGTTGTGGCCATAGACCTGAAGTAGAGAAAATTTATTCTATTTTCGGGTCGGTGTTCAATTCGCGACCATTTCGTAGCTTGTGATAATGAAGTCCAATGCTTACAGAAGACTGCTGAGCCTTTTTAGATTACAGATATCGCTGAAAGGTGGAAGTGATACTCATAAACCAATTTAAAACTAATAATTCCACAAAGGAGATACAAATATTGATAGAAATGGAATGCTCCACAAAATTGGAACTATCCGGGTTTAAACATTTTTGTTGATTAAAACATTGTTCTGTTATGCTTTTACAGTTTCTATCAGCAGTAAATCCTGGTACCTTTTTAAAAATAAATAACTCAATACACCCAGCACTGAATTACTCTTATTTCTCGACATAAAACACTACTTTTATAATATATGTTCCAGCGTACACATTTAAATGTGTTTTGGATGCAAAAACATGTGAATCGATTTTTAAAGTAGAAGAAACGCTGCTTAGAGCTTACCGTCGAGGTAGAAGGCACTAGACACGAAGGACTTCCATACAGCCATCGCTACAGAATAAAATCTGCCGTGACCTTTCTGAAAGCACCATCTTCAGCATTCGTCTAATGTCATTTAGAGAAACTTCAGCAAACGTAAATCAAGTGCATCAAACGGAAATTTTATACCACGAACAATCTGGCTGTGTGCCTGTTCTTTCTGAAAGCGAGCACAGTGCCTCTTGCATTGTAGCATTTGTATGTATGTATGTATGTACGTATGTACGTACGTACGTAGGTATTGAACTGGGGACCTAGAAATGACGGAGAGGCTTCGTCTCCGCCGTAGTCCTCAGTGGTACACAACCCCACAACAGGCCACAGCAGTCCACCCACCCCACCGCCGCCCCACACCGAACACAGGGTTATTGTGCGGTTCGGCCCCCAGTGGACCCCCTCGGGAACGTCTCATTCCAGACGAGTGTAACCCCAATGTTTGCGTGGTAGAGTAATTATGGTGTACGCGTACGTGGAGACAGTGTTTGCGCAGCAATCTCCGACGTACTATAACTGAGGCGGAATAAGGGGAACCAGCCCGCATTCGCCGAGGCAGATGGAAAACCGCCTTAAAAACCATCCACAGGCTGGCCGGCACACCGGACCTCGGAACTTAATCCGCCGGGCAGATACGTGCTGGGACCGGCACGCCTTCCCGATCGGGAAGCAGTGCGTTAGATCACACGGCAATCCGGGCGGGCATTGTAACGTTTCGTTCAATATTTATTGGGCTACGAGTGAGACATCTGCATATACAGCACATTCTGGTTGAATTAGTGGTGAAATATGTCACATTGTTACTGGATTTTCCGTTGCAAGTAATTCTTGATTTCTGCACTAGAAAAGATTATGCGACTGTTCACTGCTTGTACAAGATTCTTTAAAGTTTCATGTACCAAATAGCACCTTCTGCTTGTGAGTAAATAGGCTTCTCAGCACCACACATTGCTCCTGGCCGCCATAGCTCTTTTGAAGACTGTAGCTTTACTGTTTCATAATATGTCTTGTATTAACCGTTATTTTGCTCAGCTAATTATTTGCTACTCTTTGTCCCAAAAGGATTATCATGTTGCAGTGATTCGTTGTTCTAATAAATTAGCTATCGTCAAATTGTCGCATTTTTTTAGCATACCATGTTTTAAGTATTTTCAAAATACGCATACAAATTATTAATTGAGAAATTATTTATTGATATGGGTTCGATATTACTCCTTTTAACACACCTGGATTTGTCCAAACGAAAAGTCTTAAATGCCGTTTGGACATAATAATATACGTGCTCCTAAGCTGTTGTATTTGTTTCTCACGTACTTAACAGAATTATTTCAGTACAAAAAGACTTACCTTAGAGTAATGTCTGAACCGAAAGAATATTGTACAGATACTAAGTATACCTCAGAACAGACTAATATGAAACTAATGTTAAGGAATGTAACTAGTTTTTGTATGTACTTGTCATCCCTTCATTGATCTAATTTTCGTCAGTATCTGCTACTTGACATTAGGTTCTACTGCACCAGATATGCCATGCTTTATTATTAAAACATTAAAAGTTCTGTTTGAAAGTGCGTTTCATTCTGGAGTGTCAACAGATGAGGTTTCCATCCTATTTTCAGGCAAAGTAACTGTGAAATCAGATACGTACTGAATAAATTCAATCCAAAGTTGCTACATGCAAAGGATTTTATTCGTAGGTGAGGCGGGAATCAAAGTCACGAATGATAGAAAATAAATTGATACAAAGTCTCTTGCAGGTCAGTTTGTCCCTCTATATTACGTCACTTTGAGTGAAAGTGCACATATTTTGAAAACCTTCGTCTTCGTGCCTAATGGTTCAAGAGATATTTTCCAACAGAATGGGCGTGTTTTCTGCAACTGAAAACAAATTTGAGCCAGTGCCACACGCTTGTCCTGTTCGGTTGTCCCTTCTTTTAAGTTCAAAACACAAATAATGAAACGTTTGTTTAATTATTTAAGAATTAAACATTGAGTTTGTACATTCGCAGAGTTGATAATGCAGCCTACAGCGAAAATAGTCTTAATAGTTGATGATTTAACATCCCGTCAGAAACAGGTTAGTGAGGAATATGGCAAAAGCTCACACTGGACAAGGACGGGACAGGATCTAGGTCGCGACTTTTTTGAAGCCTGAAGTGATTTAGAAAAACCTAAAAATCTTAAGCAGGATAAGTCGACTGGATTTTGAAACTCCTCGCTCTCGAATACAATTCCAGTGCCTTAATCGCTGCGCTACCTGGCTCAGTAGAGAGTGTGAATACACATCGACTCAATCGTCAGGTGTAAGCAGTCATTTCAGTAGCAGCAGGAACTCGTCAGCTCTATCCCGAGTACATTCTCAACTCTTCAGTGAACGCCAGGCCTGAAATTACTCCTCAGCAAACCACGCACTGGTCTTTTCTGTTGCAAGACGTTCGTGAACTACACGCTTCATTTCTTTTTTCGTGGTTTTCTTTCTCAATTTCTCGAGTTAAAGTCTAACTTCTAGTTCCATAGAGGCATTAGGACAAAAGCAAAGGTAGAACATTTGTCAAAGGATATATTCAATGCGGTGTAGGTACCTGATAGCTTGTGAACAGATATATAGTCTCATCCACCGAAATACACTGTCTGATCAAAGTATCCGGACACCCTTATGTAACTGGGAAATGGCCTCTAAATGTCACAGGAGACGGACCCGTCCTAATAAAAGGAGGCGGAGAGAACCGTGTTGTCAGTAGAGAAGCTTGGCGAAGTGTAGTACTAGTTGGGATGATGGAGGAGGAGGAAAAAGTTAAAAGCAGAATCTCTTACGTCCAGAGTCAACAGCTGTACAAAAACCAGCATAAAATATACTAAACTTACCTGATCTGTCAAAGAGCTGGGAGGGTGCTCTCGAAACTTTGTGCCGCTACGGTCGCAGGTTCGAATCCTGCCTCGGGCATGGATGTTTGTGATGTCCTTGGGTTAGTTAGGTTTAACTAGTTCTAAGTTCTAGGGGACTAATGACCTCAGCAGTTGAGTCCCATAGTGCTCAGAGCCATTTGAACCATTTCGAAACTTTGTGCAGGAAATCGAGATATTTGTGTTCACGAGGAAGTACATGCTCACTATAGTGCTCCATACAGTATTATTAGAGAGTATACACTATCTGATCAAAAGTCTCCGGACACTCCTGTGTAATGCAGAATGGATCGCTAAATGTCATTAGAGGCGGAGTCACCAATATAAAAGGGGACGAAGAGTATTGTTTTGTTAATAACGAAGCAGTAACATTATATACAGCTGAGTGGGTCGGTCAGAAGAGTTCAGTGACTTCGAATGTGGGACAGTCACCTAACTAACAAATCCATCAGCGACGTATTAACGCTTCTGAAACTGCCCAACTCGATTGTTGGTGTTGTGACTGTGAAGTGGACGAACCACACCTAAACCGAGACGAGGCAGACCTTATGTACTGACGGACGTGGACGTACGGCCGTTGCGAAGGGTGGCTGGGAAAATCGCGGAATGATTCACTCGAGAGTTCCAAAGTGCTTTCAGCAGTCCAGCTAAAACTATGACAGTACGGAGGAAGTTAAATGAACCTGGTGCAAAGGTCGAGCTTCTGCTCATAAGCAAGCCTTTCTGTAGACAGTAGGTACCGATTTGATTAGATTCAGTTTTCGTTCCATAGACCCACAAATGAGATCATTCTCGTGCTTGTGGAACAAGTCGGGAAGTATAACATAAAAAACAAAGCACTTGAATATAATACTCAGTACGCTGATCATTTTTCAGGAGAAGCAGGGTAAAGAGCGGCGTCACTTGACAGTGGATAACTGGAAACGAGTAATTTAGAGTGATGAATTACGCTATACCCTATGGCAATGCGATGGATGGGTTTAGGTTTGTGATATGCCTGGAGAATGTTGATCGAAAGTTAATAGTGAAGTACGGCGGGGATGGTTTTGCGCTGTGGTGGTTAGTGTGTTGGCTTCTTATTATGCTTAAGAAAACGCTGGACATAAACACATTCTACAAAAAAATGGCTCTGAGCACTATGGGACTTAACTACTGTGGTCATCAGTCCCCTAGAACTTAGAACTACTTAAACCTAACTAACCTAAGGACATCACACACATCCATGCCCGAGGCAGGATTCGAACCTGCGACCGTAGCAGTCGCGCGGTTCCGGACTGCGCGCCTAGAACCGCTAGACCACATTCTACAGCTCTGTGTACTGCGTACAGTGGAGGAACCGTTCGGAGACGATGACTGTTCGTATGAGTATGACAATGCATCTTGTCATAAAGCAGCATCTGTGAGGGAATGGTTTGTGTACAATAACATTCCTGAAATGGACTGGGCTACCAAGAGTCCCGACCAGAACCCTACAGAACACAATTAGGATGAATTAAAACGTCGACTTCGCTTCAGACCCCAGAGTCAAACGTGACTGCTTTCGACTCTTATGCAAGAATGGGCTGCCATTCGTCCAAAGTCCTTCAAGCACTGCAGAGTCCAAGCCGTTATAAAGACGAAGGGTGGACGCACCCCATGTCAATGTCGAATAATAGGTGTCCGGGTAATTTTGATCGGACAGTGCGTACAGCCTTTTCCACTCCATATATATCCACATACATATTCTCCAAGCCACTGTACGTTGCATGACTGAGGGTACTGTGTACCACTGCTATCTTTCTTTTTCGTGTTCCACTTGCAAGATGGAAAAATGATAGCCGGTATGCCTCTCTGCGAGGCCTAATCTCCCTTATTTTGGCTTTACCGTCCTTACGTGAAAACGACGTCACAATCATTCTGCAGACTCGTAGGGATTTAAATAACGTCCATTGCGTGTCGTGCGGTTCACTTAGAATTAAGAAATCATATGTGGTTAGAATGTTCTCAAAAATGTTGCATTCAGAGCTAAAGAAAATAGTTCTGTATACGTAACATTGACATTGATGAACAGAAGTTGACAGAAATATAGATATATTTCGCCGCAGAATATGACGATAATCTGAAAGTGAAGCTTTACTGGTTCTATAAACTTCAACATCGTTACGCGAAGGTATCATCTTCTTTCCTCCAAGGATTCCCATTTAAGCTTATAGAGCGTTTAGTACTGATCTTACTGACCGGTAACCACCTCTGAATTTATTCGAAATGTTCCATTAATCCGACGTCATAGGTCCATAACTCTCCAGCAGCACTCAAGAATGGGCCACACAAACGTTCCTTACGTTGTCTCCTTTGTACAGAAGCGGCAAAATAAAACTAGTCTGGAAAATATTTCACGACTCTTAAGATAGGCGACACGAATTACGTCATCTGCCTCGGGGAGCGTCAACCAGCGTTAGTACTGTGCGAGACGGTCACTTTTAATTCCAAGTAACAAAGGACCGAACGCCACAGAGTACGCTATAAAACCGAACAGGAATTTTATCATTATGCGGGATCTTATTTGTTGTCAATTGGTTCAGTTGCTTTTCAACGCCAGGAATGCTTATTTTTATGTCGTCCGTTCGAGAGTTTCTTCACCGGTCGAAAGATGGTAACTCTTTAAAATCATTGGGTGTTAACAATTTTTTTTAATTACGAGTTTTAGGGCTTCTGCCTACCTTTTGCCCTCTTGGATTTCCACACCAGACTTGTCTACAAGTGACTCAATAGCAGCTTTCGACCCGCTTACCGATATTACGTTGGATCAGAATTTTCTAGGATTCTCGGAAAGATCTTTAACCATTTCCGGAACGAGGTTGTGGCAGGAATCCGTAGGTTTCTTTTCTTTCTATTCTTTTTTCTTTTCTTGTCTTAAAACGGAAATTTCTTTTACGTTTACCATCCCATTAATAATATATGTTTTGGTTTGTAGCTTCGGTTAAGCTTTAACACATTAAGTATTTTAAAGCGGATTGTTTAATGTAATGAATCACTTTAAATAATGTAACGCTTGTAATAATGTTTGTATAATACGGAACGTTTTACAATACAGTGAAACGATTTAAAAACGCGTAGAACTAACGTGCTAGAAAATACAAATCTTAATCAATTACATCATCCGGCACGGGGTGCAGATGATGTAAGTTAGGTTTCCTAATTTAAGGTGTGTAAAATGTTCCCGATGTGGTCACTAACTAGAATCAATTTTTTTGCAAAATGAAGATGATTTCACTTTATCTGCAGTCAATGATGGTTTCTTTGCCGGATATTAATGAGACAGTTATATGTACACTCATGTTCAGAAAAAAAACAGAACACCTTTAACGACTAGAGATATGACGTTCATATTCACAGGACATGTACGTTGGTATGTTCTGCAGAAATTATTAACAATTGAACCATGTCGCATGTCGGCCGCGAGTTGAAGGCCAATATCGATATCGCGGCGCAACACCACCTACCGGTAGAATGTGCCTACGGCTCTCGTTGCCGTTATAAACCTAAGGTAATGGATCAGTGTGACCTGAGCTGACGTGCGGGATGCCTCACAGGCATATGCGGGAACAATACAGTCAAATCGGTGAGTTTGAAAGAGGGTGCGTTACTGGCATGAGAGAATGTGGTGCATCCATCAGGGAAACTGCTGCTCGTGTGGGACGAAGTGTTTCGCCCCCCACCCACCGGGGAAGATCGATACCCCATCCGAGTGGCATTGAAGGACAGACCTGCGTCCTCCTAGGCCGTGGCGCAACAGTCGAAAAGTCTACACATTGTACATTATCAGGGCTGAGAGTCCATCGTCGTTTATGACGACATGACTTACGTGCGCTTCGTCCACTTCCACGCCTAACTTTGACCAATGTGCAGAAACATGATAGACGGCAATAATGTATGGAACGACGTCACTGGGGTTCGCACAATACATACAGCACCAACTCAAGGCCTTATGGTGTGGGCTGCTATTGGGTACAACCATAAATCACAGTTGGTGCGTGTTCAGGGCACTGTGACCAGTGTGATCTACGTGAACGACATTCTGCGACTCGTAGACCATGTCCTTTCCGCACAACACGTCAGACGCCATTTTTCAACAAGACCATGCACGACCACTTGTTGTTGCATGAACACGTGCCTTCTTTGTGCCACATGACGTCACCTTTTGCCCTGGTCCACCAAATCACCAGACTTCTCGCCGATCGAAAATGTATGGGATGTGGTGAAACGACGGATGCAATGCTGTGACCCATTGTCAATCACTACAGATGAACTTTGGAACCAGATGAATGCAGTATGGATGGCTAATCCAAGGGACGCCATTAGCGCCTTATGTGCGTCGATCCAATCACGCCTGGAACAAGCGTGGAAGAAGCCCACCGCTGACCCCGTGTCTACTAGGCAACAGGGCACATACTGAACCGAGGTGAGTGAAATGCTAATCATTTTATGTAGAACACAATAATGTACAAGCCCTGTCAATATGAACGTTCTACCCCTAGTCGTTCGAGGTGTTTTTTTTCTGAACATGAGTGTAATAAGGGATGACGCGATTTATGAGAAAATCAGTGATAAGAAACACAAAGTATCCTACTGTTTTAAACTGTCAGGAACATCTCTTCAGTTAAGAATATTTTTGGGTTGAGATAAAGACTGTCGTACTAAGATGTCGAACAATATATTAAGAAGACTAACAGAATTATGACACCACATACAGTGCAACTTAAAATCCTAATGATAGGAATGTTTGACATTTTCAAGTTATGCAAAGATTTTCGAGCGGAGAAAATCGCATAGCCTGTCTGAGTAAGATGCAAAGGCTGAACTGAGATTATCAGACATCCGACAGTTACCGAGAAACCAGATAATGACTGTATATTTGTCTTTCCCGGAAAGTGGCGCGGACCATTTAACGTTTCTCGTCTGAAACTATCTGAAATTTTAAACAAGATTGAAGGCTTTTGTGCAAAAGCGAACATTTTGCAAAAACAAAGAGGTAAATTAGGTTTTAACGCTGCACCAACAACTAGTTCCTTGGAGAAGCGACACAAGGTCATATTGAACAAGGGTTGGGAGAGAAATACGGCGTTTCCTTCTTAACAGAACTTACCTTAAGTGACTTAGGGAATCCATGTAAACATAAATCTCGTTGGCTAGTAGGAGAGTTTAACCTAATTTCTCCAAAAGGTGAGTCCAATACCTAAAACTCTGAGGTATTTTATTTGTTGCATATCTAAAAGATAAGTCACCAACATTCATCTGTCACCATCTAAACTGACCAAAAAAATTGTTGAACAAGAAAATTATTACATAGGATTGGTTCGCCATTTTACAATATGGCGACAACCAGAATCAATTTTTGGATATTTAAGAAGATTTCACTTTACTTAGTGTCAGTGATTGTTTTTGTTCGGGATACTAAAGACACAATTTTACGTACTACGGATGATGCGATTTTCGACAATATCAGTGTTAAGAAACGCAAAGTACTGTCTGAAGCAATCAAGAACATCTCTTCAGTTAAGTTCATTTATGGACCAAGATCAACACTATCGTATTAAAGTATCGAACGTGTCTCATTTATTTCAACAATATATTAAGAAGAGTAATAGAAGTATGATATATAGTGGATGTAATAAGTAGGTTCTTTATGTACTGTACATTTGTCAGGCAGAAAATACACTCCTGGAAATGGAAAAAAGAACACATTGACACCGGTGTGTCAGACCCACCATACTTGCTCCGGACACTGCGAGAGGGCTGTACAAGCAATGATCACACGCACAGCACAGCGGACACACCAGGAACCGCGGTGTTGGCCGTCGAATGGCGCTAGCTGCGCAGCATTTGTGCACCGCCGCCGTCAGTGTCAGCCAGTTTGCCGTGGCATACGAAGCTCCATCGCAGTCTTTAACACTGGTAGCATGCCGCGACAGCGTGGACGTGAACCGTATGTGCAGTTGACGGACTTTGAGCGAGGGCGTATAGTGGGCATGCGGGAGGCTGGGTGGACGTACCGCCGAATTGCTCAACACGTGGGGCGTGAGGTCTCCACAGTACATCGATGTTGTCGCCAGTGGTCGGCGGAAGGTGCACGTGCCCGTCGACCTGGGACCGGACCGCAGCGACGCACGGATGCACGCCAAGACCGTAGGATCCTACGCAGTGCCGTAGGGGACCGCACCGCCACTTCCCAGCAAATTAGGGACACTGTTGCTCCTGGGGTATCGGCGAGGACCATTCGCAACCGTCTCCATGAAGCTGGGCTACGGTCCCGCACACCGTTAGGCCGTCTTCCGCTCACGCCCCAACATCGTGCAGCCCGCCTCCAGTGGTGTCGCGACAGGCGTGAATGGAGGGACGAATGGAGACGTGTCGTCTTCAGCGATGAGAGTCGCTTCTGCCTTGGTGCCAATGATGGTCGTATGCGTGTTTGGCGCCGTGCAGGTGAGCGCCACAATCAGGACTGCATACGACCGAGGCACACAGGGCCAACACCCGGCATCATGGTGTGGGGAGCGATCTCCTACACTGGCCGTACACCACTGGTGATCGTCGAGGGGACACTGAATAGTGCACGGTACATCCAAACCGTCATCGAACCCATCGTTCTACCATTCCTAGACCGGCAAGGGAACTTGCTGTTCCAACAGGACAATGCACGTCCGCATGTATCCCGTGCCACCCAACGTGCTCTAGAAGGTGTAAGTCAACTACCCTGGCCAGCAAGATCTCCGGATCTTTCCCCCATTGAGCATGTTTGGGACTGGATGAAGCGTCGTCTCACGCGGTCTGCACGTCCAGCACGAACGCTGGTCCAACTGAGGCGCCAGGTGGAAATGGCATGGCAAGCCGTTCCACAGGACTACATCCAGCATCTCTACGATCGTCTCCATGGGAGAATAGCAGCCTGCATTGCTGCGAAAGGTGGATATACACTGTACTAGTGCCGACATTGTGCATGCTCTGTTGCCTGTGTCTATGTGCCTGTGGTTCTGTCAGTGTGATCATGTGATGTATCTGACCCCAGGAATGTGTCAATAAAGTTTCCCCTTCCTGGGACAATGAATTCACGGTGTTCTTATTTCAATTTCCAGGAGTGTACAAATGACTGTAATTCTAATGTAACGTATAATGTACCGTTATAGGGTACTGGGAGGCAGTAAAGGTGAAACATCTAACAAGAGTAGTTTAGAAAAATGATGAGAACTGTCAGATTCCGTGCGAGTGGTTCAAAATAAAGCATAATCTGATGGTACTGCCAAAGATAATTGGAAAACTTTGGTAATTGCTAGGGCGGTGTATGCTTCGGTAATTGTCTCAACAGTAGTGAATCACAATATTCGTCTAAGATCGAAAGTCTTTGCTCTTTAGATAAACTGACCACTAAAACGATTGCTCGACCAGTTCTTAGCACGTCTAGAAGTGAGTGCGACTACAGTAAAACGAAAACCGAGGTTCCAAATGCTACCTTCAGTTAATATTTTCAAGCTGATAGTTGTGTCTTATCACGTTCCCTTAACCAGTAGCTAACCACCACATACACCTTCCGGCGCCAGAACAGCAGCGCTGAAGAAAGCACCGCAGTGACGTCACGCCGAGCCCTGAGAGCACAAGTACACAGTCTCATCCAAACAGAAAGTGCCAGGACGAAGACGAAAAACAGCACACTGGGCGCTAGCATCACTTGCTACTAATTCACTATCAAATTCAGAAACCTATAAATGTCTAGCCTGTGGAATTCGTCAAAACAGTGCGTCATTGTCAACAGCTGTTCAGATTCAGCCTCGTTGCGAGTTTATCAGGTGACCCCTGCTCCTGATAACCCAGTCGCTTGCGAACGTGTAAACGACCGTTTACTTTTTGGCTGAATTACATTATCACCAACATGTTGTCTTCTCACTTTTGACGCAGGACGACCACACCAGAGAAAAAAATATGCGGTGTTCAAAATGGTTCAAATGGCTCTGAGCACTATGGGACTTAACTTCTCAGGTCATCAGTCCCCTAGAACTTAGAACTACTTAAACCTAACTAACCTAAGGACATCACACACATCCATGCCCGAGGCAGGATTCGAACCTGCGACCGTAGCGGTCACGCGGTTCCAAACTGAAGCGCTTAGAACCGCACGGCCACACCGGCCGGCAAATATGCGGTGTTTAAAATGTCTGTTACCGATTACATAACATCGTCATATGTCATTTGCGAACTTTGTGTTAGTTCCTTGTACATAATAGGAAGAATTTTAGTTTTGTTTTTTTCAATCCTGAAGGATGATGCAGTGCATTTACTAAGTAATAACGTCATCGCTGCTGTGATGTTTAACATTCATCTGTAGTTTACTTTGTGAACCTCTGTTTCTTTGTGGACACTGAACTTTCAAATTTTATTCAGTTCACTTGTCAGAACACCTATACACACGGCCCTTTTATCCTGGACGACAGTCTTTCTTAGAACATAATATATGTCTCTCTGTCTCTGGATCCGTGTGTGTGTGTGTGTGTGTGTGTGTGTGTGTGTGTGTGCGTGTGTGTGTGTGTGTGTGTGTGTGTGTGTGTGTGCGTGTGTGTGTATCCTAATAAATATTTATTTCCCATAATGGATACCAAATGTCGTTCCTTAACATTTAGTGTTTCGTCACCAACACAATCGTATATACGAGAGTTTCAAGTCACATTTCACATCGATTGGTGAAGGAACTGTCCATTAGAGTAGGTAGTGTTGGAAAGCGCACCTTACTAGTACTTACTTGAAGTAAGTTAGTAATTACAAGTAAGTTAGTAATTACAGGAAAATACGAATGAGGGTATCTCAGTTGTGAATGGGCAGAACGAGACGCATAACTAGAAGCCCAAGTCTATCGTCTATCCGCTGATTACCGTGCGGTAGATACGTGACAGATACATACAGGGTTATTACAAATGACTGAAGCGATTTCACAGCTCTACAATAACTTTATTATTTGAGATATTTTCACAATGCTTTGCACACACATACAAAAACTCAAAAAGTTTTTTTAGGCATTCACAAATGTTCGATATGTGCCCCTTTAGTGATTCGGGAGACATCAAGCCGATAATCAAGTTCCTCCCACACTCGGCACAGCATGTCCCCATCAATGAGTTCGAAAGCATCGTTCATGCGAGCTCGCAGTTCTGGCACGTTTCTTGGTAGAGGAGGTTTAAACACTGAATCTTTCACATAACCCCACAGAAAGAAACCACATGGGGTTAAGTCGGGAGAACGTGGAGGCCATGACATGAATTGCTGATCATGATCTCCACCACGACCGATCCATCGGTTTGCCAATCTCCTGTTTAAGAAATGCCGAACATCATGATGGAAGTGCGGTGGAGCACCATCCTGTTGAAAGATGAAGTCGGCGCTGTCGGTCTCCAGTTGTGGCATGAGCCAATTTTCCAGCATGTCCAGATACACGTGTCCTGTAACGTTTCTTTCGCAGAAGAAAAAGGGGCCGTAAACTTTAAACCGTGTGATAGCACAAAACATGTTAACTTTTGGTGAATTGCGAATTTGCTGCACGAATGCGTGAGGATTCTCTACCGCCCAGATTCGCACATTGTGTCTGTTCACTTCACCATTAAGAAAAAATGTTGCTTCATCACTGAAAACAAGTTTCGCACTGAACGCATCCTCTTCCATGAGCTGTTGCAACTGCGCCGAAAATTCAAAGCGTTTGACATTCATCGGGTGTCAGGGCTTGTAGCAATTGTAAACGGTAAAGCTTCTGCTTTAGCCTTTTCCGTAAGATTTTCCAAACCGTCGGCTGTGGTACGTTTAGCTCCCTGCTTGCTTTATTCGTCGACTTCCGCGGGCTACGCGTGAAACTTGCCCGCACGCGTTCTACCGTTTCTTCGCTCACTGCAGGCCGACCCGTTGATTTCCCCTTACAGAGGCATCCAGAAGCTTTAAACTGCGCATACCATCGCCGAATGGGGTTAGCAGTTGGTGGATGTTTGTTGAACTTCGTCGTGAAGTGTCGTTGCACTGTTATGACTGACTGATGTGAGTGCATTTCAAGCACGACATACGCTTTCTCGGCTCCTGTCGCCATTTTGTCTCACTGCGCTCTCGAGCGCTCTGGCGGTAGAAACCTGAAGTGCGGCTTCAGCCGAACAAAACTTTATGAGTTTTTCTACGTATCTGTAGTGTGTCGTGACCATATGTCAATGAATGGAGCTACAGTGAATTTATGAAATCGCTTCAATCATTTGTAATAGCCCTGTATATCATATCAGTGACTAGCGTAAGCTTTTATTGCGTTCGATTGAGAACTCAGCTCATCTTGAATCAAATTAGTACCTAAAGGCAGCCGTCGCTGATAAAAAGATGTAAAGCATAAATTTCGCCATCAACTGAAGAGGATTGTACTATAAATATACTGTAGAAACGCTAGAGTGCAGAAAATCAGTCACCAAGTCAATACTGGCCAACAGCAACCGATAAGCATCCAGAACCACCTCCTCGCTATGGGGCACAAACTCCACCACCTCACACTAGTACCAGAGCTCACCGAGCGACACAGATATGAGATTCGGAATATCGCCAGAGCAGGAGAAAAAGACCGCCTGGACAGATGATTCACAGCACAAATACATGTGAGTGTACATGACGCTGAAAGTGTCCAAGTACGTAGAAAGCCACTGAAGGCGATCCATACTGTTTCCCAATAACTACCGATTCATTTAGGTGACAAAGGTATCATCGTTTGGACGATGTTTTCATTTTACCTTTCCTTGTTTCTCTGCGGGATCGGCATCGCTATACAGAGTGATACCGTGACGAGGTTACAAACTTTCAGGGATGATGGAGAATGGTAACCGTATCAGTTTGAAGTAAGGGGCCCTGGTCCGGAATCGACCGAGTCGAAAGTTATAAGCGAAAATCGTTCTGACATCTCAGTGGAACACATGTACCGATCGGTACTGTTGTTACTAAGATTATAGAGTAGGAAACTTTCAGAGGTGGGAGTACGGACCAAAACAAGAAAAAATGTCTAGCAAACATGTGCTCTAAAATGCATACCTTAGGAGCTATGAGTACTTGTTCATCTTAGATACTGTGAAACACGTCTCTTCTACTGGAAGCTCTTTGGGTCCCACACGTCTGGAGGAGGTCTTATGGACCAAAACAAGCAAAAATGTTCAGCAAATAGGGGCTCTAAAATACATACGTTAGAGCTATGGGCACTTGTTCAGTAAGAGAGACGTGTTTCACAGTATCGAAGAGGTGCTCATAGCTCTTGAAGTATGAATTTTACAGGCCATGTTTCCTACGCGCTATTTTCCTGGTTTTGGTCGATATTACTTACTCGGAAAGCTGTCTACCCCAAAATCCCAGCAACAACAGTACCGGTACATGGTTTCCACTGTCACAGGTATCAGAACGATTTCCGCTTATAACTTTCGATTCGGTTGTTTCTGTACGAGGGTCCCTTTCCTCAAATTGATACATTTACCCCTGCCCATCATCCCTGAGTGTGTAACATCATTACCGATTCACCCTGTGTATCGGTTGTGGCAGTGTTAGAGCCAGTTGGTAGGCGGATGCACCTCTTTACGCCATCATTCTCCCAGGGAAGGAATCAGAGTATTCCATCTCTCTACGTCTAGTGTAGATTTCATGTTCAGGAGTCATAACGTTTTCTATGTGTTTGTGGAGTGTTCAAAATGGCTCTGAGCACTATGGGACTTAACATCTGAGGTCATCAGTCCCCTGGAACTTAGAACTACTTAAACCTAACTAAGCTAAAGACATCACACACATCCATGCCCTAGGCAGGATTCGAACCTGTGACCGTAGCGATCGCGCTGTTCCAGACTGTAGCGCCTAGAACCTCTCGGCCACTCCGGTCAGCGTTTGTGGAGTGTGTGTTGAGGGCTAGAGGTGTTGAACCAGCCCGGTATTTAAGTAGTTTTATGTGGAAAACCGCCTAAAAACCACATCCAGGTTCGCTGGCTCTTCAACCCCCGTCGTTAATTCGCGCAGCGGATTCGATCCGAGGCCGGTAGGCTCAACCCGCGGAGTCCTGGAAGTGTGCGCTCTAGCACTCGTTTCTTATAATCATTTTTAGCGCTGTCGCCTTACCATTTTTTATCATCCCTCGCGATGTTTTGCTTAAAAAAGGAAAGAAAGATATTCTCATTATCAGCATATTATCACATACACCGAAGGAAAGGCACGATCAATAATCGATCATGGACAAGCGGTTTGGTAATCTAATAACTTGACCGCGAGTTTTTTTTTCTTATTTTATCAACGCAAAAATGAAAAAAAAATGTTTTTTCATGTAGCGGGATGCAAAGCTACATTTTTTTAGTAAAAAAGAGGAGGAGATATGTAGCTTTGAACTTCGCGCCTTTTTGACAACAGAACTTCAATTTTTATTTTTAGAGTAGGGCAAAATATACAATAGGTTCCTACATTATGTGTGATTATAATCAAAATAACAAATATTTAAGATAAAATTGGACACCCTTCAGGCGACAAATAATTATGTGTAATGTGCATCAATAACAAACAAAACATAAATGGAAGTAAGAACGCCATCCTGGCAAAACAAACAAAATGACATCTCTGCGCCGCCAACTTGTGGGTAGACGCACTCAGAAGAATAATCCATTTTACCTGTACACTGGTCCGAGTCTCGGTATTACACACTCACACTGAAATCACCTTCTCGTACCCGGGACACCCCAGCTGCAGCAGGAGGGGGAGGGGGTGTCCAAGGAGGCACTAATCAAAAAGTTAGCATTTTACTGTACGTGACAAAGATAAAGGGAACCTACGGGAATGTTCAGAAATCAAGAACACTCTTATCTCCATAATGAAGCAAGTAAGAGATCAATAGGCCTTTTACCCAGTTCACTGCATTGGTCTTTGTATAGGGGAAATAGGTCTCATCCGGGATCAGAAGTGACTTAATTGCAATGGTATGGGAATCTGCACGTAGAAGAAAGGTAAGGATTTACTGGATCAGCTGGCACACCTCATCATCAGTCGATGTTCACCCTGTAAAGTGTGTGACAGTGTGGGCAAAGCGGCGAATCTGTCATGCTAATGGCATGTAGACGAAGTGTGTCATTTATTTCCCATTAACAATACCATGTCGCACGAGCGTTCATGTTGAGGAGGGCATGGGCACAGAACGCTAAACCACGGGCCATGCAATCGTAGGCTGCTGACTTTCCACCAAATTTCCGGCATGACATATCATCATTAAGCTATAAATGTCACGTACCTTAGGATTCCTGGTACAAGGAATGTCCGTACGGACATAACTATATTCGATGAAAAAGGTCGTGACATGTGAGAGGGAGGCAGAAATATGTACTACTGCAACAGGCGACACTCGGGAGAGAGGGGCCAGTTGCTCAGTCAGGCTTCCCGGTAATCCTGTTCGGTGGCGGGTCCATGATTTAACCATCGTACTTACATAAAGAACAGCCGCTCATGCATGCATGTATTGACAGGCAGCAGTAGCCGACCGAGACAGACGCAGCAACAGGGAAGTAACCGATATCGAGTCATTTACGAGTTCCTAACCAGGAGCGAATTTTATTGTATCATCTGTGTGCTTTGATAGTGTAGTTTCTTGAGTTTCTGCGTGTAAATGTAATATCTAATACTCACAGTTGTCACGTTTTAGTTTGCGTCGGAAAGTAAACCGATTTTGTGACATATTACAAGTTCCTAATCAGGGGCAAATTATTTAGTTTCACCTGAGTGCTTCAGTAGTTAGGTTTTAAAGTATCTGCGTATTGCTAGATACAGTTCGTGCGTTACCATCAGGGTGTAGAGTAGAGTTCCGCAGCACTTGCCGATAGTCCGTTTATCTGCATAGTTTAGTTTTCCACGGTCTTTGGTATGGGCAGGGACTGCGATTGTTGTGTGCGGATGCGAGCCGAGTTGGTGACACTTCGCTCTCAGCTTCAGGCTGTGATGGCCTCGGTTACACAGCTTGAGGCTGCAGTGGATGGGCACCACTGTTATGGGCCGGCAGTGAGGATCCAACGGACGTCCAGCACGTCAGAGTCCTCCGATCGGTCCACAACGGTGGCCAACCCAGACCGCTCGTACTGAGGCTGACCCCTCACCTGTGGTAGAGTGGGAGGTCGCCCCGGGGCGAAGCAGGCGGCGAAAGGCTTCCGAGGCGGCCGCACGTAAGACCTCCCAGGTTTGTCTCACAAACAGGTTCCAGGTGCTGTCTGTGGCTGACACTGCCGCTGAGCCAGATGCTGTCGCCTGTCCTCTTTCAGAGGAAACCACTCAGCCTTCAAGATCCGGGCAATCGCAGAGGGTGGGATTATTGGTAGTTGGGAGCTCCAATGTTAGGCGCGTTATGGGGCCCCTTAGGGACTTGGCTGACAAGAAGGGTAAGAAAACCAATGTGCACTCCGTGTGCATACTGGGTAGAGTCATTCCAGATGTGGTAAGGGTCCTCCCGGATGCCACGAAGAGCACAGGGTGCAGCCAACTGCAGGTGGTTGGTCACGTCGGTACCAACGATGTGTGTCACTTTGGATCAGAAGAGATTCTCTCTGGTTTCGAGCGGCTAACAGAAGTGATAAAGGCTGCCAGTCTTGCTTAGAAGATGAAAGCAGAGCTGACCATTTGCAGCATTGTCGACAGGACCGATTGCGGACCTCTGGTACAGAGCCGAGTGGAGGGTCTGAATCAGAAGCTCAGACGGTTCTACGACTGTGTAGGCTGCAGATTCCTCGACTTGAGCCAGAAGGTGGTTGGGTTTCGGGTTCCGCTGAATAGGTCAGGTGTCCACTATACGCAGGAGGCGGCTACACGGGTAGTAGGGGCTGTGTGGCGTGGACTGGGCGGTTTTTTTACGTTAGAGGGTCTCGGGAAATCACAAGAAGGGCTTCAGCCACAAAGGGTGCAGGCTGAACACAGGAAGAACGTAGATACAGAAACCATTGGTATAACAGTTGTAAATTGTCGTAGCTGTGTTGGTAAAGTACCAGAGCTCCAAGCGCTAATAAAATGGTTCAAATGGCTCTGAGCACTATGGGACTCAACTGCTGAGGTCATTAGTCCCCTAGAACTTAGAACTAGTTAAACCTAACTAACCTAAGGACATCACAAACATCCATGCCCGAGGCAGGATTCGAACCTGCGACCGTAGCGGTCTTGCGGTTCCAGACTGCAGCGCCTTTAACCGCACGGCCACTTCGGCCGGCTCAAGCGCTAATAGAAAGCACTGATGCTCAAATCGTTATAGGCACTGAAAGCTGACTAAAGCCGGATATAAGCTCAGCCGAAATTTTTGCGAAGAACCTAACGGTGTTCCGAAAGGATAGGCTAAACACGGTTGGCGGCGGCGTGTTTGTTGCTATCAGAAGTAGTTTATCTTGTCGCCAAATTGAAGTAGAAACTTCCTGTGAGTTCGTATGGGCAGAGGTCATTGTTGGCAACCGGAACAAAATAATAATTGGAACCTCCCAATTCAGATGATACAGCTGCACGTTCAACCACCCGTAGATAGCGCTGCCATTGTACATAAAGGAATAGCTCATTTGGGTACGAATATGGAAGAAAATCGGCCGTTTACTGTGTAAGGGAAAACAGTGACATTCACCTGAACTGTTTTGGGAAAGGCGCAAAAAACATAAAACATCGTGACTGGGCTGGTATTTTAACCTCACTCCTTTTGAAAATGAGTTCATTTCGTTGGGCAAAGTATAGTGGAAAGAGTAACAATAAAAAAACTCGACAGTCAATAACCATTTAAATTATCATAAGAATTATAACAACTAAAAAAGTCAAGAATGATGTGTTTCCAAAATCCACATAGCTGCCTGAAGATGCTTATTCGCAACTACCAGTTTCACGTCAGTATAGTCGCATCTTCAGTATTATCTGCCAAGAATACAAATCGCTGTGTGAAATTTTATAAAATGGTTAAAATACAGAATCATAGATAGTGTTAAAATTCAACAAAAAAAACTACGATAAGTCCTCACAATGTTTATAATTTTATAATGTAGATGGACAGTTAGGAGCCCCAGCATTCGGGAAGTTATCCAAGTTGAGAATCACACCACATTGATGGGTTGTCCTAAAATTGAGCACACCTAAAAGATGTTCGTCAAAAGTGTACAAAACATTTCTGCTGAATGAGCCAGGCCTAAGGAAAATTGGGAATGAACAAATAATGATTAGGACACTAATGTGAACGGGTATAAACAACCTAAAAACTAACAAACGTGTAGGAAAAGTACTGTATGTACACGGGAAGATATCACCCAAAAATTAATACCGTACTATAGAGTGGAACCATTTCACAAAATTTCACACAGTGATTTGTTTTCTTGGCAGATAAATTGAAGATGCGTCTATACCGACGTGAAACCAGTATATCTAAATCTGCGTGATTCCTCTGCAATCCACAATTAAGTGCCTGGCAAAGGGGTCACGAAACCGCCTTCAAGTTAGTTCTCTACCGTTCCACTCCTCTCTAACAGCGCGCGGGATAAACGAACACTTAAATCTCTCCGTGCAAGCTCTGATTTCTCTTATTTTCTCGTGATGTCTCTCCCTATGTAGCTGGGTGATTGAAATTTCATGAGAAGACCTCGCGCGGCGAAAACGCCTGTTTTAATGACTGCCACACCAATACGTATTTCATATCCGTGGCACTCTCTTCTCCATTTCGTGATAACACAAATCGAGCTTCCTTTTGCGAACTTTTCCGATGTCATCCGTCAATCCCATCTGGTAATGATCCCACACCGCACAGTAATAGCCCAGAAGAGGGCAGACATGCGTAATGTAAGCAGGCTCTTTAGAATGTAAGCAGGTTCTTTAGTAAACCTGTCACACTTTCTAAGTGTTTTGACAATAAATCGCAGTCTTTGGTTTGCTTTCCCCATAATATTATATATGTGATCGTTAAAATTTAAGTTATTCGTAATTGTAAGCCCTAAGTATTTAGTTGAGTTTACAGCCTTTAGATCAGCGTGATTTATCGTATAAAAAATTTATCGGATTCTTTTTAGTGCTCATGTGGATGACTTCCCACTTTTGATGATTTAGAGTCAATTGCCACATTTTGAACCAAACAGATCTATTGACTAAATCATTTTGCAATTCGTTTTGATCATTTGATGTCATTAAATGACGGTAGATGACGGCATCATCTGCAAACAATCTAAGAGGACTGCTCAGATTGTCTCCTAAATCATTTATGTAAATCAGGAACAACAGACGGCCTATAACACATCCTTGGGGAACGCCAGATATTACTTCTGTTTTACTCGACGACTTTCCGTCGCTTACTAATAACTGTAACCTTTCTGACAGGAAACCACTAATTCAGCCATATAATTGAGACGGTACTCCATAGGCACACAATTTAATTAGAAGTCGATTGTGAGGAACTGTATCAAAAGCCTTCTGGAAATCTAAAAATATAGAATCAATTTGACGTCCCCTGTCGATAGCACTCATTATTTCGGACAATAAAGAGCTATTTGTGTTTCACAGGAACGATATTTTCTGAATTCGTGTTGGGTATCTGTCAATAAATCGTTTTCTTCGAGGTGATTCATAATGTCTGAGCACAGTATATGTTGCAAAATCCTACTTAAAGTCGACGTTAGTGGTATGGGTCTGTACTTCAGCGGATTACTCCTATTTCCTTTCTTGGGTATTGGTGTACTTTGTGTAACTTTGCAGTCTCTGGGCACAAGCGAGGGGCTGTATATGATTGCTAAGTATGGAGCTATTGTATCAGGGTAGTCTGAAAGCAACATGACTGCTATAAACTTTGATCGGAAGCCTTGCCTTTCTTATGTGTTTTAAACAGCTTCACTACACCAAGGATATGTACTTCCAAATTACTCGTGTTGGCAGTTGTTACTGACTCGAATTCGGAAATACACTACTGGCCATTAAAATTGCTACACCAAGAAGAAATGCAGATGATAAACGGGTATTCATTGGACAAATATATTATACTAGAACTGACATGTGATTACATTTTCACGCAATTTGGGTGCATAGATCCTGAGAAATCAGTACCCAGGACAACCACCTCTGGCCGTAATAACGACCTTGATACGCCTCGGCATTGAGTCAAACAGAGCTTGGATGGCGTGAACAGGTACAGCTGCCCATGCACCTTCAACACGATACCACAGTTCATCAGGAGTAGTGACTGGCGTATTGTGACGAGCTAGTTGCTCGGCCACCATTAACCAGACGTTTTCAATTGGTGAGAGATCTGGAGAATGTGCTGGCCAGGGCAGCAGTCGAACATTTCCTGTATCCAGAAAGGCCCGTACAGGACCTGCAACATGCGGTTGTGCATTATCCTGCTGAATTGTAGGTTTTCGCAGGGATCGAATGAAGGGTAGAGCCACGGGTCGTAACACATCTGATATGTAACGTCCACTGTTCAAAGTGCCGTCCATGCGAACAAGAGGTGACCGAGACGTGTAACCAATGGCACCCCATACCATCACGCCGGGTGATACGCCAGTATGGCGATGACGAATACACGCTTCCAATGTGCGTTCACCGTGATGTCGCCAAACACGGATGCGACCATCATGATGCTGTAAACAGAACCTGGATTCATCCGAAAAATGAAGTTTTGCCATTCGTGCACCCAGGTTCGTTGATGAGTACACCATCGCAGGCGCTCCTGTCTGTGATGCAGCGTCAAAGGTAACCGCAGCCATGGTCTCAGAGCTGACAGTCCATGCTGCTGCAAACGTCGTCGAATTGTTCGTGTAGATGGTGGTTGTCTTGCAAACGTACCCATCTGTTGACTCAGGGATCGAGACGTGGCTGCACGATCCGTTACAGCCATGCAGATAAGATGCCTGTCATCTCGACTGCTAGTGATACGAGGCCGTTAGGATCCAGCACGGCGTTCCGCATTACCCTCCTGAACCCACCGATTCCATATTCTGCTAACAGTCATTGGATCTCAACCAACGCGAGCAGCAATGTCGCGTTACGATAAACCGCAATCGCGATAGGATCCAATCTGACCTTTATCAAAGTCGGAAACGTGACGGAACGCATTTCTCCTCCTTACACGAGGCATCATAATAACGTTTCACCAGGCAATGTATGAGAAATCGGTTGGAAACATTCCTCATGTGAGCACGTTGTAGGTGTCGCCACCGGCGCCAACCTTGTGTGAATGCTCTGAAAAGCTAATCATTTGCATATCACAGCATCTTCTTCCTGTCGGTTAAATTTCGCGTCCGTAGCAAGTCATCTTCGTGGTGTAGCAATTTTAATGGCCAGTAGTGTAATTACTTAGTCTTCTTTTGTGAAGGAATTTCGGAAAACTGTGTTTAGTAACTCTGCTTTCATCAATAACATCACCTTTGTTATCGTGCAGTGAAGGTATTGAATTAGCCTTGCCACTGGTGTACTTTACATACGACCAGAATCTCTTTGGATTTTCTGCCAGATTTCGAGACATAGTTTCGTTGCGGGTACTATTAAAAGCATCTCGCATTAAAGTTCACGCTAAATTTCGAGAGTCTGTAAAACGTCGCCAATCTTGGGGATTTTGCGTTCTTTTAAAATTGACATGCTTTTTTTGTTGCTTCTGCAATAGTGTTCTGACCTCTTTTATATGCCATGGGGGATCAGTAATACCTCATATTAATTTATTTAGTATGTATCTCTCTATTGCCATCGATACTACTGCTTTGAATTTAAACCACATCTGATCTATGCTTACATTGACGGATTGGAAGGAGTGCGGACTGTCTCTTAGCAAGGCGTCAAGCGAATTTTTATGTGTTTTTTTTTAAGTAGATGTAGTTTGCGTTTATTTTTGGTGGTTTTGGATGTTATGGATTTCAGTCTAACTACAACAACTTTGTGGTCGATAATCCCTGTATCTGTCATGATGCTCCTTATTTGGTCAGGATTATTTATTGCTAAGAGTTTGAGTATGTTTTCGCAACCGTTTACATTTCGAGTGGGCCCCTCAACTAATTGTTCAAAATAATTTTCTGAGAAGGCATTCAGTACGATTTCGGACGACATTTTATGCCTACCTCTGACTTTAACATGTATTTTCGCCAACGTGTCGAAGGTAGATTTAGGTCACCACCAACTATAATTTTGTGAGTGGGGTACTTATTTGAAATGATACTCAAATCTTCTTTGAACTGTTCAGCAACTGTATCATCTGAGTCGGGGGATCGATAAAAGAAATCAATTATTAATTTATTTAGGTTGTCAAGTGTAATCTCTACCCATACTAACTCGCAATAGTTGCGGAAAAAAAATAAAGCCCCTTCAGACATATATGCGGTTTTTGGAAACACTTATTATTCTTGCCTTTTTAATTGTTATAATTTTTATGACAATTTAAATGGTTATTAGGTGTTGAGTGTGTTGTTATTCACAATTTCTCTGAACTGTGGTTGTCCTTCCCAAAAAGTTGTTGGTACGAAGAGGACTGAGATTTTTTTCTGTCATCTCTGTACTTCTAACATCACTGAGTGAATTGTGATTTTATTTACACACATGTAGGGCTCACGTTGCAATAATTTTCTACTTAGAAACTTATTTACTTTATCAGTGTACGTACGATGTTCTGAGGATTTTTTTTGCCTAACATGGGTTTCCAGCCATGTTCTGCAGTCATGAGGTAAACCTGTGAGTCAGTCGTCCATTCGAGTCGGTGTTTCATTAATTCGTCCTGCAATATTATCTTTGCATGAAATAAACGGATTTAAGAGAATTTTCTGTGTATCTAATTATCGCGTCGAAATTGAGGTAAGTTTCAGAAAACGCTATAAAATGTGATAATAAACTTTATAATGCATTTCCTCGATCCGTGTTGAAAAAATTCTACATTGGAAGTTCGATTATGGCTTCCAAAGAACGCTATGTCTGATAAATGAGAACCATTTCTTATGTTAGTCAGCTGACTAGCGTTTATAGTGTGAGGTACGTGGACGTTAGAAGGTGATCAGTTTGTTATGGGTCTTACTTCATAAAATAGTTTCGTCACACCATGTAGTGCTGGGAATCTATGTTACTCGCTGAATAAAAAACATCTCGCACACTTCGGCAAATTAGCGAAGCATCATGAAATAGCAAAGTACAGGGTGATTCAAAAAGAATACCACAACTTTAGGAATTTAAAACTCTGCAACGACAAAAGGCAGAGCTAAGCACTATCTGTCGGCGAATTAAGGGAGCTATAAAGTTTCATTTAGTTGTACATTTGTTCGCCATTTCAACCAATAAAGTTTTTGGTCCCTTTTTCTTCGAAGGTGCTACTGTAACTGGACTACAGTATCTGGAGATGTTAGAGAATTGGCTGTTCCCTCAGCTCGAACAAGAAGCACAACAATTCATATTTCAGCAGGATGGAGCGCTACCACATTGGCACTTATCTGTTCGTAACTACCTGAACGTCAACTACCCGAGGCGATGGATCGGCCGCCAGGCAGCCCGTGACAGAGCACTTCATCACTGGCCTCCAAGAAGCCCTGATCTTACCCCCTGCGATTTTTTCTTATGGGGGTATGTTAAGGATATGGTGTTTCGGCCACCTCTCCCAGCCACCATTGATGATTTGAAACGAGAAATAACAGCAGCTATCCAAACTGTTACGCCTGATATGCTACAGAGAGTGTGGAACGAGTTGGAGTAACGGGTTGATATTGCTCGTGTGTCTGGAGGGGGCCATATTGAACATCTCTGAACTTGTTTTTGAGTGAAAAAAAAAACTTTTAAATACTCTTTGTAATGATGTATAATAGATGGTTATATTATGTTTCTTTCATTGAATACACATTTTTAAAGTTGTGGTATTCTTTCTGAATCACCCTGTACTATTATATATGAGAGCATATTAACAAGTCGTTTCGAATAGTCTCAAAGCTAGTTCTAGCCAATATGAGGGATCTCTGTGAATGAAGGCTGAACATGACTTTAAACTAAAAAAAAGCATGCTCCTACGTATACAAAAAGTTCTGAAAGGTACATTAATGTCGTTTTCATTGCTACAATCTGTCGGCAATCTTGAATAAAAATTAATTATGAGCAAACCTTAAAAGCAACACATGCTTTGGTCTTCCAGCTATCCACTGTGTTTTCCTCTTTCTCCAAAGAAAGAAATAGATTAACATTTTGAAGACAATACTTATGGAATGTTAGGGTTAGTGAAGATATGAAGATTACACTAAATCTTCTGCGTGGAATTGAAGCATCTGTATGCATTGCTAGGATAACACCTTCTCTGAGGATGTTTCACGTACTTGGTTGATTGAAGATCTCAGTAGTATTTTATCAGTTTACAATCAACCATGATGTTCTAATTAGATAACAAAAAAAGGAAGCTTAATGCTGCAGTGTCCAGCCACGTGTCAGCTCCCGGGAGCAGAAGTCCAGGGAGTTGTAATACTAGGTTAGTACAATCACATGTCTGCACCAGCAACAGTTTGCTTATATATCTTGACTGTGTCTCCATAACAACGACCTAGTGTTATGTAAATAACCGGTGCTCTGCACGTTTGTAGTCTTAGCTGGAGGTGAACACCAGTCTCAATGACGCTCTGGCAGCTCACTGCAACACTCCACTCGTAAATGTCACGGTCCCTTCTCTCGATATAACGTCATGCGCATCCGAACTAGTATACCGACTATTGCTCTTGTTAGTACTACTAGTATAATACTATGTTGAAGACCCATCGATCGCTAAAATTTTAGATACGGAGAACTTATGTCATTGGAAGACGAAAAGATCAACAATGGCACTGCTGAAGGAATTATCTAAGGCATAAGCATTCGGTAGAAGGGAGTAAAGGCAATCATTAACATACCATTTCCATCGTAATAAGAGTCCAAGGTCAATACTACTGCACAATTCTGCTCGATAATTCGCAGTTGCCCATTCATAGTTCGCAGATTTCATAACTGAACATCAGAAGCTTGCCCTAAGTTTTATCACTTGTCTTAAATGAATTAATCTAGTTATTAAAGAATGCTCGCATATTTCTTTTGTGAGTTTTTTGAGATGTGTTCAGGGCTTTACATACATCCAGGATGCTACCACCCACTCTTGCCCGCCAAACTCTGAAAATGTAACGTTCGTCCGTTATTAAGATTGCTTCTTAACTGATCACCATCTGACTGACATGCGTTAGCGACCTCAATTACTGAGGGGAACGGAAATGCAGCGAAATAGCCAGAAGAAGACAATGCGTCTAGCATGCACGTCTCACCAAAGAATGTGGAACTGTACACCTGCCCACTATGTGAAATGGAATAGGCCGCAACTGTCAGCGGAGTACCGTGAAATGGAAGACACATCGTTAGTGTAACTACAACCCTGATGCTCAGTTTCCCTACTCTCTTCAGCGGGCGTCATTTCCCCTACTAACAAAAGCAAGACACAAACATCTGGACTATATTTTGATGGACGCTACATGTTTATTTTTGTTTTGATATGGGAATCATGTAATTCCTACAAAATGCTGTCTCCTCTCCCTAGTACATGCGTCACGTATGAGAGACTGCAGGCGGGTCTAAAGTGTTCATATTATTCGGCAATTTGTTTCTAAATCGTCTTTTTTTACCACGTTCCTGCAGTGGTTGAAGTACTACCTTAGGAAGACTAAGCCTGGGTATATGTCCATAAAGAATTCTTATTTTTCATGTTCATTCGACAAACAGGCCGAAAGACAAACAAGATCAGACGTGTATCTTCCAATTTCGTTTGTCCACCTCTCCTGAATAGTGACTCCAATCTGCCTTCCTTTCCAAATCGTTGTATAATTGATGTATTTTTAACAATGGCTTCTTTGACATATCCCTACCATGCTTTTCATACTTCTCTTCATACGGTTTTATTCAGTTAGCTGATGTTACAAAATAGTGTTCTTTCTATCAAGCCGCAGGCTGTTGGGAAGTCCTCACAACCACGATATACAGCTTACAATGTGTCCGTGAGGCCTCAGACACTTCTAGTGATTCCAAACGGCATGGTGACAAATTAAAATGGCCCACACTCTCTGTTTTCTTACACAAGGTATCGCTTTAATGTCGCTGATGTGATTTGCAAATTAGTGTTCTTTTACATACAGAACGCTCCAAGTATACTCCACAGCATACGGTGAGTGGCGGAGGGTACATGTTTACTTCCTACCTACTTTGTCCGTGGATAGTGCGTGGGAAGAAAGATTGTCAGTTCCTCCCATACATACACGAATTTCAACAATTTTACCCGCGTGATTATTACATGAATTACAGGCTGGAGGTCCACCCCGATAGCTGAATGTCTGTCACGTCAGGGGGCCCGGGTTCGATTCCCGGCTGGGTCGGAGGTTTTCTCCGCTCAAGGATTGCGTGTTGTGTTCTCCTCATTATCATTTCATCATTATCAGTGGAAGGTAACGGGAAACCACCACTGGAATCACTTCCCTAGACGCTCATGCGGTGGGCCTCTCTGACGAGATGTGCTGTAAGGCAGTGCACAAAGTATAGGTTGGAGGAAATGATATGATTCGTAGACTATGAATGCATGGTCTCTCGGCGATATGATCGAATAAACACTTCTCGGACTTCTAGCTACGTCAATTGATTTTATATCCATAAGCTTTCTGCAAAGGGCTCCTAGGCGATTGTCAAGTGGTAACCGATTGTTGTTGGATGCTATTCTCGTCCTTATAATATACCCGCGATACTGACTGTTACGTTACCAGTGTTCGGCCAATAGCCATATATGGCCACTTTTCCGTCTCACATCTGCTTGGTCCCCGTGATAGCTAGGTTACACGTCGCTTTCAGCTGCAAAGTCTCGTCTTTATTGACAACGTTATAATAAACATTGATCTCTATAGCTTCTGTAACTACGCTATCGAAGAAATCACGCCCCACCTCATAAACATATCTGGAATTGTAAGCTTCTAAATCATTTCCATTGATACTCCACTCCTCCGGTCACGAGAAAGGTGACAACCACCGGGAGAGAGGTATGCTGACCACGTGCCCGACCATATCCGTCTTGTAGATTCGCCACTCCGTCTCTCCTTCCCCTCCTACCTGAATGAATGTTGTCAATGTCAATGAAATTCACCAACAGCCGTGTATCTTAAGATGTTATTTTATTTTACTTTATTTTGAAGGCTACCAGTTTCAGCATTTCATTATGCCGCCTTCAGGCCCCATAGTATCTCTCCAAATAAATTAAAGTGTCACATAAAGCCATAAATCTCTGGATGTCGTGAATTCAATCGTTATACTAGTGCTTCATTCGAAGACTTGATATCAACTCATCAAGTCTTCGAATGAAGCACTAGTGTAACGATTGAATTCACGACATCCAGAGATTTATGGGTCTATATGACATTTTCGTATATTTGGTGAGATGCGTATAGAGCCTGAAGATGGCATAGTGAACTGCTGAAACTGGCAAACTTCAAAACAAAATAAAATAGCATCTTAAGATACACGGCTGTTCGTGAATCTGATTGACATTGACAGTTACTTAACCAGCCTATGTTCCGTGTCCATTAAGGACCAACAGAGACTGAATGAATGTTTGTTATTAGCGGCTCACGCAGTTTTTGATAAGTTATTTGTCGCTTTTCTTATGCTAATACATCTGTCCTGTTTTCGTTCACTAGTGGTCAGTACTGCTATGAGAGCTTCGTGGTCCCTGACTAATACCTCTAAACGTACCGAATAGAAGAATTCTGGCCTGTTTGTTGCCACCAAACCTAGTGAGTTTTCGTAACGAGTGGGTCGTGTTGCTAACTGTGCAAGTTAATTTTCAGAAAATATTTTATGTTCTTTGGCCTTGCCTTCTTCTCTAAAGGCACACGTCTTGCGTTCCACCAGAACTCTACCGACAAAATTTTTGAGGTTGTTCAGGGATATGTTCTGAGTAATCGCTATCAGGTATCTGTGATCTCCGATGACTCGTTACGGAATAATAATATAGTTATGATTTATTCGGCTTTGTTACCAGATTTACCTTTGTTTCTGTGAAAATATCTTCAGTAACTCTCAGTAATAAGTACTAGTAACACGAAAGGATCCAGTCGTTCGTGGGCGCCTACTTACAGATGCCAAACAACCGTGATGTGGTTGGCGTCTCTCCGGGAACAGCTGAGCATATCGTCGTCGTGTCTCTTTTCCATTGCATTCAGTGACCCCATGCACGAAATGCATATCAGGCGATTTGTCATCAGTAAACCTGTCCACACTGCTGTTAACTTACAACTAACACTGCCAGAAAACCAAACCTGAGACAGAACCGAACAGTGCTGAGGACCAAGAGTAAAATAGCTCTTACTTTTAACAACAGCAAGTGACGCGAGTGAATGGACCAAGTTTGTTGCCCACCAAGACACTGCGCGTGCCTTTGGCATTGGCACTATTGTGCAAACATTTTCAATGTAATATCGATACATGGGTAAGAATACAAATGAAATTTAATAACTTTGTCAGTAGCTACCGGAGACAGTGGGTTCCTTATACCAAAATTTTCGGAAAATATCCCTGAACAATCTCAGAAATTTTGTCGATGGAGATCTGGTTCGTCCTGTATATCTGGCAGATTGAAAAGTCTCCTTATCATGGATTTTATGAGGGATAATTTTCAGACTTTCTGTGGAATAACAAGTTTGTTTTCGTGACCATCATCCGAAGCAAGCACACAAACATTTGTTTTATAAATTTAAATTTCTTTTTCTCGTTGCAGTGTATTTTATTTATTCTAGACGCGTTCCGCCTTTTACAAAGACATCTTGAGCGGATTTAATCTGGAATAATCCAGTTTCGTTTTTGCATGTGATATTTGTAGATTATAAAACAGTTGTGATTCTTGAGTTTCTCCCGGCGTATTTGATAATCAAAATATCCACGGGTGTGCTGCCGGTCTATAGTGTCCAACGGGCACTCTGAGCAGCCATAGCGTACGGATCTCCGTGCCGGCACGTTCACCGGAGCTCATTCCGTCAGTTCACCTGATGATGGCGACATGTATGATCGCCGAAATATTATGCCCGTTGGACACTATAGACCGGCAGCACACCCGTGGATATTTTGATTATAAAACAGTTCGTTACGAAACAAAAATATCGTGGCGGGAAAATGTATCTATGTTTCATAAGTGTAGTGACGCAACCTCTAACCTATGACCAGATGAAGAGTCAACGCAGATTAGGCCTGAAAAACGAATAAGTGTAAGCAGTAATTTACTTACGCAAAAATTAGGCTGTGAACTGTTTTACAAATGTACAAATATCCCATATAAGAACACATCTGTATTATTCCAGATTATATCCATTGGAGATGCATCTATGTAAAAGACGAAACACGTCTGGAGTAAATAAAATACACTGCAGTAAGGAAAAGGCGTTTAAATTTATCAGGCGAATATTTCTATGGAATGTTCCACCACTTCGTTACTTGACATAGGTGGGCGATAGAAATATCCGATTACCATTAATAAAACTCATTCGCTCTGCAGCGGAGTGTACGCTGTTTTGAAACTTCCTGGCAGATTAAAACCATGTGTCGGAATCTGACCTGAAGCTATGAGAGCTGTCTTGAGTCCTTTATAGGTTGCCCAGTTGATAAGACGACTGCCTACGAAAGGCACCGTGCCGGGTTCGACTTCCCACAGTCTTAATCTGGCCTGAAGTTTCACATCCGAATTTAAATTTTGATCTTCCTTTGGTACGTAGTTTCACCCATATTGCTGTTCGTTTTCATACTATAATTGTCTGCTTAGACATTACTGGCTATGAAACTTCCTGGCAGATTAAAACGGTGTGCCCGACCGGACTCGAACTCGGGACCTTTGCCTTTCGCGGGCAAGTGCTTCATATCAGCGCACACTCCGCTGCAGAGTGAAAATCTCATTTTGGAAACATCCCCCAGGCTGTGGCTAAGCCATGTCTCCGCAATATCCTTTCTTTCAGGAGTGCTAGTTCTGCATGGTTCGCAGGAGAGCTTCTGTAAAGTTTGGAAGGTAGGAGACGAGGTAATGGCAGAAGTAAAGCTGTGGGTACCGGGCGTGAGTCGTGCTTCGGTAGCTCAGCTGGTAGAGCACTTGCCCGCGAAAGGCAAAGGTCCCGAGTTCGAGTCTCGGTCCGGCACACAGTTTTAATCTGCCAGGAAGTTTCATATCAGCGCACACTCCGCTGCAGAGTGAAAATCTCATTCTGATTACTGGCTATGTTTACGGCATGCCGACAACAATGGCGTCCAGCTATCTCTCCATTGTGCAGGCTGATTCGAAAGTTATATCCCACAGAGGAAGTCTCCACAGGTAATTCAATAGCCTTGGCCCTTAGGACAATGTCATAATTAGGAGAAGTAGCGAAAATACAAAGAGACGAATGTGTTCTACAGATCTGCTTTAACTGTACAAACAAAATGTTACATCATCGATCAATGACGACTTGAAACTTAACAGTGTCAATTGTTCGCCAGTACCTCTAACGGAGAAGGTGTTCAAACTGCCTGCCAATCTGCAAACGATACATTTGAAACGGCGACTGACACTGCTGGACACTGAGAGTAACGTCGTCGTTGGTATTTCTGTACAGCCTCTGGTGATAGTCTCCTGCAGCTTAATTAATGTCCTTGGTGTGTTGGTGAGGACTGTAGACTGGAGGTGGTAACAGAGGAAAAGTCCAGCGGTGTCAGTTCTGGCGACCTAGGTGGTCATTCCAACGGACCACATCTAACATTTCAATGCCCAGGAATAACCACATCCAGGAGCTGGTGGACGTTTCGTCCCAAGGGTGGAGGTGCGCATTCTGCTGTAAAATCTACATCATCGTTCGAAAGGCAAATCGACAAAATAGGGTAGTATGTCTCCTCAAGATGATGTCTGTAGTGTGCAGCATTGAGACTGTCGTTAAAAGATATGCCACACCACATATTTAACCTAGTGACAGTCTGAGTGTGTGCCGCGACGGGGAGATGGGAGTTATCTTTTGTCCAGTAGATGGTGTTATGTCTATTCACCCTCCCATTGAAAGGAAACTAGGTTCATCTCTGAAGAAATGTCAGCCTCAAATTTCCGCTGGTGTGTGCGTCTGTCTTCAAATCATTCTCTGAACCGCCTGTCAGTATCATCACCGTGGAGTTCTTGCACAGGGCGGATTCGATAGGGGTGGAAATGATTGCAGGGCGCTATCCTGGACGGAGAGACATGGCTGACGCCACATTCCTGTGTCACCTTCCTCGTTGACCGAGATGGAATCACTATCGCCTTAGCTAAGTACGGCTACTGACTGTGTATACCCTACAGCTATCTGCAGTCGTCCGGAACGTCTTTTATCGTGAACACTGCCTGTAGGGAGGAAATGTTCCATTAAACGGCCAGTCACTCTGGATTAGGCTTATATTGGTTTGGATGTCGCCTATGGTATTCTGCTGCCGCTTCCCGTTGCCTCATGCCTGCCGCGTGGATGAGAAAGATTTCCGCCTTCTCGTGATGTGTGTACAATGCTGTATGAGTCACTATACTGCAGAACAGCACGGCACTTCCCAGTTGTCGTAACTGGCACCCCTGTAACCCTTCCTTTGGACTACATTAGTCAGCTGCGTCACAGGCAACCGGCCTGTGGTACGTCGCACCGCACGCGACTGAGAACAATTTCCGCCTTCTCGTGATGTGTGTACATTGCTGTATGAGTCACTATACTGCAGAACAGCACGGCACTTCCCAGTTGTCGTAACTCTTACCCCTGTAGCCCTTCCTTTGGACTGCATTAATCAGCTGCGTCACAGGCAACCGGCCATGTGGTACGTCGCACCGCACCACACGCGACTCATCATTTCGGCGGTGTGGGGGTGGTGTGTCGTTCCTCTCGTTATAGTTTTCGCTATCTCCACTATTGCCGGTTTGTCCTATGGGACATAAATTTTGAATCACCCTGTATATTTCACTCGAAGTTTAAGATATAGTTGCTCTTTATTTTGTATTTCAGTCAGCTTTTCATTCGACGTGTTATTACCATAAATAAATTAGAGTTAAAAATGGTTCAAATGGCTCTGAGCACTATGGGACTTAACATCTGAGGTCATCAGTCCCCTAGAACTTAGAACTACTTGAACCTAACTAACCTAAGGACATCAGACACATCCACGCCCGAGGCAGGATTCGAACCTGCGACCGTAGCAGTCGCAAGGTTCCGGACTGAAGCGTCTAGAACCGCTAGACCACCGCGGCCGGCCAATTAGAGTTATTCTGGGACCTTAGCCTGTAAACTTATTCAGTTAACTGACGTTAAATTTACAATCCCTTGTGCTGAACAGCAAGGACGTTAATTCTCCGTTGTAATAAATGAAGGTGACTAGATCTTTGCTCTGCTATGTAGTACATCAAACTTCTTATCGGCTCTATAGAGGTGGCTGTCTACCCTAATATACCTTCATGTGCACTCTATCCTAGGCAGCACGTAGAGTACACATGACACATACCGGGGTAGCCAACGAACATCCACCTGAGAGCGCGGATCAAGAAAGCTGCATGCGACATTCTCACAAAATCAATAGAGGCTATAGTTTCAGCCTTTTCACCTAGCTCCAGATCAGTCCAACACATTGGGTTCTGAGGGCAATGATATAAATCCCAAGATGTATTTGAGCCTTGAGAGCGAGGGCTTCTGTCTTTACCAGTTCAGATTTATGCAGAAAGAAGGTGAAAACGACTTCCGAACACAGTTACAGAGTTCTCATACCTGTGAACCACAAATTACTGCTGGTCGCAACCACATGTCGGCTGAGACCACATGACAATCATCAAATGTCAGTACTGGCATTTCTTCCACACATAAAATCGATTTACTAGGAGCTTCATCTCCCACCTAACACTGTAGCTCGCAATAACAAGAAATTCTTCCTTTGGTATCAGTCTGCGCCTTGCAGGAAGATGAGCCCCAGGTGACTCATACTGGCTTAGCCGTCTTATCAGCAATAGTCAACACCTCATACCTGATGTTAAGGAGCCGGAGCACAGCCATACGGCGGTACCCATACCTATCTCGCAACGCAAAAATCCGTGACACCGCCACTGTTCGCCATTCACATCCGAGTGAAGACGAACTGCAAGGTCAAGAGCATCGGAAGATGCACAGGAGGTACGGATTACGTACCATACCAGAGGCACCTAAAGCGCCACAGTCGTCGTCGGAGTCTAAACAGCTGCCTATTCCAAGACAGTAGCGAGAAGCCTTTCGACCTTTTCACACATATTTTCTAGCTGTTTGTGGAAAACAGGTAATTCCCCCTGCATCCACACAGCATTTAGGCATCTTACACAATGCGATAGAACTAAGATGGCACTTGCAGAACTCTAAAGGACTATCAGTGGGTAATTAAGTACGTAAACCAAACGTGCTGTACAAACCATATACTACAGCAGCTGACACTTTCGGTGCACTTACAACAGAAATAGCTAACATTGTCTCCACAAATATACCCGTAACATGAAGATGTTATCCGCCAAGAGGAATTCATATCTGCATCACATCAAGACAGTTTCATCAACGAATTTGATCGTATAATAAAGTTATATATAGACTACGCTCTGTTGCTTTGTCAATACAATTTTCAATGTCTTGAAAGCGGGGACCAAAGAAAGATAGACAACAGTTGGTAGATTCATGAACAGTTTCACTTTTGCGTACAAAGTTGTACTGCTTACTGCCGAGGAGATCCACTAACTTGGGTTATGTTTAAGTTGCCGACGGAAGCCAGCATCTTCACTTCCGAGGTCCTTGAAATTAAGGAAGCCCTTCAAATATGCGGCAAATCAGTTCTACAACATCTTTACTGTCACGTGTTCGAGTAGGGCATTAAAAAACCTGGAAAAGCACCAATGGGGCACCAACACTAATCGTCATGTAGTGGATATAATTAAATTACTCTATCAGAGTGAAAGTCAACATAAACGTATCCAGCTATTACATAAAAAGATTTTGTTGCTGCTATGAAGAAAAAGGTTTATCAAGAATGGTCACATACGTGGGAGACCTCACAACGGTCCAAAGGAAAGCATTATGTCACAATAAAGCCGAGTATTCCGCGAAAAACCTGGTTCTCCCAAATCAAGCTATCTAGACGTCATACCACTAGAATAACGCGCATCCGGCTGGGTCACGGCTGTTACCCTTCACATCTTTATAGGATGAAAGTTCAGCCATCTCCAAACTGCGAAGACCACCCAATTGAAATCGTAAACCTCAACCATGTGATAATAAGATGTTCACGATATGACAGACAACGCCGCAAGTTTCTAAAGCCTTGACCAGAGCAGGAGTTCCCCAACCTACATCTGTGACAGACCTGTTTTGACAGCTGACGACAATGGACTATGTCAGTGTTGCCCAGTTTCTGCATGAAAGTTATAAGTGAGACTCAAGGGTTCCAGCGCAAGAAGTTGTCATATGTGCATTGTGTTGAGTGCGTGAATGTGCAGGCTGTACCATGAAGTTTACCTGGAATTAACGTAACTTGTAACGTGTATGTGCAGCGTATGCGATATTGCGTACCAAATCTGCAATTACTCACTTCTCTGGTTAAATGGTTAATACCAAAGGCCAATGAATTATATATACAGAAAGCTATACTGAAGAAACAATATCTTTTTTTGTGGTTGTTGTGGCCTTCAGTCCAGAGACTGGTTTGATGGAGCTCTACATGCTACCCTATCCTGTGCAAGCTTCTTCATATCGAAGTACCTACTGCAACCTACATCCTTCTGAATCTGCTTAGTGTATTCATCTTTTGGTCTCCCTCTACGATTTTTACCCTCCACCCTTCCCTCCAGTACTAAATTTGTGATCCTTTCATGCCTCAGAACGTGTCGTACCAACCGATCCCTTCTTCTAGTCAAATTGTGGCATAAATTCCTCTTCTCTCCAATCCTATTCAGTACCTCCTCGCCGGCCGGTGTGGCCGAGCGGTTCTAGGCGCTTCAGTCTGGAACCGCGCGACCGCTACGGTCACAGGTTCGAATCCTGCCTCAGGCATGGATGTGTCTGATGTCCTTAGGTTAGTTAGGTTTAAGTAGTTCTAAGTTCTAGGGGACTGGTGACCTCAGATGTTAAGTCCCATAGTGCTGAGAGCCATTTGACCCATTTTTAGTACCTCCTCATTAGTTACATGATTTATCCATCTAATCTTCAGCATGCTTCTGTAGCACCATATTTAAAAAGCCTCTATTCTCTTCTTGTCTAAACTATTTATCATCCATGTTTCACTTCCATACATGGCTACACTCAATACAAATACTTTCAGAAAAGACTTCCTGACACTTAAATCTATACTCGATATTCACAATTTTCTCTTCTTCAGAAACGCTTTCCTTGCCATTGTCAGTCTACATTTTATATCCTCTCTACTTCGACCATCATCAGTTATTTTGCTCCCCAAATAGCAAAACTAATCTACTGTTTTAAGTGTCTCGTTCCCTAATCTAATTCCCTCAGCATCACTCGATTTAATTCGACTACATTCCATTATCCTCGTTTTGCTTTTGTTGATGTTCATATTATATCTTCCTTTCAAGACACTGTCAATTTCGTTCAACTTCTCTTCCAAGTCCTTTGCTGCCTCTGACAGAATTACGATGTAATCGGCAAAACTCAAAGTTTTAATTTCTTCTCCGTGAATTTTAATTCCTACTCCAAATTTGTCTTTTGTTTCCTTAACTGCTTGCTCAAAATACAGATTGAATAACATTTGAGATAGGCTACAACCCTGTCTGACTCCTTTCGCAACCACTGCTTCTGTTTCATGCCCCTCGACATTTATAACTGCCATCTGGTTTCTGTACAAATTGTAAATAGCCTTTCGCTCCATGTATTTGTCCCCTGTCACCTCCAGAATTTGAAAGAGAATATTCCAATCAACATTGTTAAAAGCTTTCTCTAAGTTTACAAATGCTAGAAAGATAGGTTTCCCTTTCCTTAATCTATGTTCTAAGATAAGTCGTAGGGTCAGTATTACCCCGCGTGTTGCAACATTTCTGCGGAATCAAAACTGATTTTTCCCAATGTCGGCTTCTACCAGTTTTTCAATTCTTCTGTGAAGAATTCGTGTTAATATTTTGCAGCAGTGTCTTATTAAACTGATAGTTCAGTAATTTTACGCCTGTCAACACCTGTCTCATACACCTTGCTCGCCAGATGGTAGATGGTTGGTTGGTTGGTTTGGGGAAGGAGACTAGGCAGCGAGGTCATCGGTCTCATCGGATTAGGGAAGGACGGGGAAGGAAGTCGGCCGTGCCCTTTGAAAGGAACCATCCCGGCATTTGCCTGGAGCGATTTAGGGAAATCACGGAAAACCTAAATCAGGATGGCCGGATGCGGGATTGAACCGTCGTCCTCCCGAATGCGAGTCCAGTGTCTAACCACTGCGCCACCTCCCTCGGTCCAGATGGTAGAGTTTTGTCAGGGCTGGCTCTGGTTTTTCACCCAATATATCTTTGAATACCTAAAGAACGAACTGGCGGGGACCACCGAAGTGTACCTCATACTTTATGAAGGAGTCATCGAACAGCCTTGTCAGCTACTTCGGACGACATAAAAAATCGTCGGATCGTGATAGGACAATATTTCCATGATTGTGCTGCGACGCAAAAGACACTACCTCGGGCATGGGTGCATGTGTTGTGAGTTTAAGTTAGTTTCGGTTGTGTAATCCTGGGGACAGCAGTTTGGTCCCATAGGAACTTACCACAAATTTCCAATCTGCAAAAGCCACAGACCACAAGTGTGAATGCGTCATGCCGTTTATAATCTGCAAATAGCGCCGTCATTGTTACGTAAGGCAATGGATAAATATTGTTTCATAGAGTGGTGAGTCACGTTATAAGATGCGCCACTCAGACAGTCCGATGTGGACTCGACGAACGCTCGACGACTGTTTTGTACCTGAGAGCATTGTTACGTTTGTGTAATTTGGTGATAGTTGTGAAATGATCATATCTGTTTTTCCTGGTTTGAGTTCAAACCATTAAGTTTGGATGATGTCGAAATAAATACAGTTCCTACACAATAGCATGCTTCCCACAATGTGGGAAATAGTTTCGAATCGGTCATTTTTTGTAACAGCGTGGTAATGCTTCTATCTGCGTAGCAACAGCCATTGCATCCTTGATCAAAGGGAAATAAGTAGTATTTCTGGACTTGGACCCTCTATGTACTCCCTCCGCCTTTCTGCTTTCCCTTCTTTGCTTAGAATTGGTTTTCCATCTGAGCTCTTGATATTCATACAAGTGGTTCTCTTTTCGCCGTCTATTTAATTTTCCTGTAGGCAGTATCTATCTTACCACTAGTGATACATGCCTCTACATCCTTACATTTGTCCTCTAGCCATCCCTGCTTAGCTATTTTGCACATCCTGTCGATCTCACTTTTGAGACGTTTGTATTCCTTTTTGCCTGCTTCATTTACTGCATTTTTATATTTTCTTCTTCCATCAATTAAATTCAGTATCTCTTCTGTTACCCAAGGATTTCTACTAGCCCCCGTCTTTTTACCTACTTGATCCTCTGCTGCTTTCACTATTTCATCTCTCAAAGTTACCCATTCTTCTTCTACTGTATTTCTTTCCCCTGTTCTTGTCAATCTTTCAATAATTGTCTCTCTGAAACCCTCTACAACCTCTGCTTCTTTCAGTTTATACAGGTCCCATCTCCTTAAATTACTACCTTTTGCAGTTTCCTCAGTTTTAGTCTACAGTTCATAACGAATAAATTGTGGTCAGACTCCACTTCTGCCCCTGGAAATGTCTTCCATTTTAAAACCTGGTTCCTAAATCTGTCTTACCATTATATAATCTATCTGATACCCTCCAGTGTCTCCAGGCTTCTTCCATGTATACAGTCTTCTTTCATGATTCTTAAATCAAGTGTTAGCTATGATTAACTTACGCTCTGTGCAGAATTCTACCAGATGGTTTCCTCTTTCATTACTTGTCCCCTCTCCATATTCACCTAATACTTTTCTTTTCTTCTCTTCCTTTTTCTACTATCGAATCCCAGTCCCCAATGACTATGAAATTTTCGTCTCCCCTCACTATCTGAATGATTTCTTTTATCTCATCATACATTTCTGCAAGCTCTTCGTCATCTGCAGAGCTAGTTGGCGTATAAACTTGTACTACTGTGGTAGGGCTTTGTATCTGTCTTGGCTACAATAATACATTTACTACGCTGTTAGTAGTAGCTTACCCACGCTCCTATTTTTTTTATTCATTATTAAACCTACTCCTGCATTACTCCTATTTGATTTTGTATTTATAATCCTGTATTTACCTGACCAAAAGTCTTGTTCCTCCTGCCACCGAACTTCACTAATTCTCACTATATCTAACTTTAACCTATCAATTTCCCTTTTTAAATTTTCTAACCTACATGCCCGATTAAGGGATCTGACTTCCCAAGCTCCGATCCGCAGAACGCCAGTTTTGTTTCTCCCGATAACGACGTCCTCCTGAGTAGTCCCCACTCGGAGATCCGAATGGGGGACTATTTCACCTTCGGAATATTTTACGCAAGAGGACGATACCATGATTTAACCATACAGTGAAGCTGCATGCCCTCGGGAAAAAGTACGGCTGTAGTTTTCCCTTGCTTTCAGCCATTCGCAGTACCTGCACAGCAAGGCCGTTTTGGTTAATATTACTGATCTGGCAGTTTATCATCCAGACTGTTGTCCCTGCAACTACTGAAAAGGCTGCTGCCCCTCTTCAGGAACCACACGTTTGTCTGTCCTCTCAACAGATACCCCTCCGTTATGGTTGGACCTGCGGTACGGCTATCTGTATCGCTGAGGCACGCAAGCCCCTCCACCAACGGCAAAGTCCATGGTTGTGTGTGTGTGTGTGTGTGTGTGTGTGTGGGTGTGTGTGTGTGGGTGGGTGGGTGGGAGGGGAGGTGAGGGTGGGGGAGAGTGGTGGTGGTGGTGGGGGGGGGGGGGGGGGGGGGAATATCAGTTTATCAACCTGAATATTTAGGTTGGAGCTCCATTCGTGAACTGGCACATTATGCTACTATTATTTGTGTGTAAAACACGTTGCATCACATAGTGACTGGGATTCTTTATTTAACTGTGGGACCTCTCTCGCGCCACTCCATAGTTAATAAGTGGCTAGTAAAGCCTATTATCACGCCTGAGGAAAGAGTAAGTACATAACTTTCCATATGGCTGAGAACAGCTTGGAGATCCGTGATCACATCTGTGGTTTCCTTTTGGGAATTTATGTCTTCTCAACCTTTGCGATTAAACACAATATTACTGAGCTTTTTTTTTATCGGTACACAACTTGTAGACAATTCTTACATTATTAATATTCTACACTGTTGGCCATTACAACTGTGACACAACGAAAGATAGTAAGTAGTGCTTGGTCGACTGATACAGGTATGTCATTGCATGCTAATCCAACTCACTACCAAAGTTCATCAGTCGGAGTGGCTGATGAATGGTATGTTGCCATTATCTCGGCAACCCATGGCCATGACTACATGTTTTCAGGGGTGAGAGATCTGGAGAAAGTGCTGACCAGGGCACCATTCGAACAGCCTTTGTATCGAGGTACGTCAGGACGATACGGGCAACATCTTGTTGAAAGATGACGTCACTGAGACTTCTAAGACAGGACGCAGCCATGGGCCTTAACATGTTAGAAATGTAACACCTGTCGTTCAAATTTCCGGATATGTGAGAGTATAAGTTAGCCAGTGAGGTCAGTGCGTGCGCAAATTCAAGCCAGATACCATTAGTATCAGTTGTTGTCATAGCAGAGATGATAGCGCGCGAGACTGCTCAGCGTTTGGCTCGGGTTCGACCCTTACAACCGTCCCATGTCCAATTTTTGAATCGCTATATTGTTCGGTTTTAGGAAACCAAACGAGGAACACGTTTATCGGCACCGTCTCTGGCGGACCGCTTGAAATTACGCGCTCAACGGCCTGATTGGCTAACTTCAATGCTAATTAACTCGGAAACGACGCAACGTATCGAATTTCTTTTTTAACAGTTATTTGTCAGTACAATCTTACAAGTTTTCAGAGAGGTTTCTTACAACCCAGTATACAGAACGTAGATGATGTTAACAGTTGCATACCAATGCTGTATGTTGCACTGCCCAACGCCCTACAACCATCACATATTCTCTATCTAGGAGAAATCACATTACTTATGTATTTCCATAATTTTGGCAGATTAGAAGATTAAAATGTTGATTGTTATTACTGGGAAAGGGTTTCTGGGACATTTTTAGTAAAAAATAAATAGTTTTTTACATTTATTTGTATTAATTTTACAATTACAAGGATTACTCAGATTCACATTCAGATAAGTTTACAATGCGAACTACTTCTTCTTTCTTGGTGTGTGCAGGGCAGATATACTTCCTGCAAGAAGTGCAAGCCTACATGTACTTACGGTCTTTGCGTCTGGCGCATAAGTAACAGCGTCCTTTCTTTGGTAGATTATGCAGAGCTGCAAGTGTTACTTTCCGTCGCAGCTCTGTAACGTTGTTTCCTCTGCTCACAGCACCTTGATTTTGATTACACTCATACCCAAAAGTTGATAACGCTGTAGTGTATTTTGAGTGTAGGCCTACAGCATTTTAGCTCGTCTTTTTATGTTGAGGTCACAAAGTTCACGAGCAAGATCTTTCAGAGACTTCTTTCTTCCAGAACTCTTTGTCAGGTAATTCTTAGTCCATTCCGTGTGCGTATCTTGAAATACAACATATGAATTGTATGTTGCAATGTCAATCAAGCTGAAAAACACCGCCGTTGGCCATCGACGCGTTGCTCTACGGCAGCTGTACGTTCTTACACACTTATCGAATGTATCCACTCCTGACTTTATACAATTGTAGAATAGGATGATGTCTGGCTTCTCTTCCGTCACATTCATATCATGATGTTGGGTTGCCAATACTGTAACAACCTTTCCTTTCTTAGGCACATAACTGACTAAAGTGGCATCATCACTAAAGGCAAATCGGATTGTTCCCAGTGTAGCTTTTTTTTAGAGAAACAGGACGGAGTTCTGTAGGAACATCGCGTTTGTCACTTCGAATAGTACCAACTGTAGTTAATTTCTCTTTCAAAAGATCAGATGCGAGTGGAACGGTAGTGAACTTTCTGTCCATGGTAACATTTCTTCCAGATTGTTTCAAGTTAGACATTTCAATCAATCTTCTAACTATTTCAGGGCCACTGTTATATTTTTTCTCATTAGCGTGCTTTCCAGCATAGGGAAACGCAGCGAAGCAGTATTTCGTATCTGAATCACATAACAGGTTCACCTCTGTTCCATATTTTCCTGGTTTTGTTGGAATATATAGCCTGAATGGGCATCGCCCATGGAAGGTCACATGTTCTTCATCCACTGTGACTGGCTCACTAGGATTATAAAACTCAGGAAATTTACTACCATGTATCCCTGATAGGAGCAAATTTGTCGGTCTGTTTCCTAGCTACTCGGGTTAGAGCACCATCAAAACGCAAGCACTTCAGTAAGAGTCTCAGTCTATGCTCCGTAAATGAAGCTCGGTACATCGGAAAGTTTTCTTTACTAAATATATCACGTAAACTGTTCTTCCCTTTCAAATGCTTTCGAATTTTTTATGAAAATATCTTCAGATGATTCCCTAAGATTTCCAAGCTTTTGATTGGTACACATCAAAATGTTATCCAGGATGTTATCATCGAAGTACATGAGACAAGCTTCACCTGGTGTATCAGGTTTTATCCCTGGCTTAGTTCCTTTCAGGATTCTCATTACGTTAGCAACAGACCTCCTCCTTTGATTTACGTAAGAGCTTGTCTCCCATATCATACTTGACGGGGCCACCATGTCTTTTTCAAGTTGATCAATTTGTGCTTTCGGCCTGGGTCGTCTTCTTGTTGGTTGAATATCTATAAAAATATGCAAACATAACCGAACACTAGCAAACTAAGCACTCTACCGAGACACACTTCCTAATATACCCCAAAATATCTGCAAAAAGTAATAAAAATCAATACTTACCCTTTTCACTTTCATCCCACTCGCTGCTGTCAGAAACTACTTGATCTGGAATTTCCATGACTACATCTTCAGCTTCATTGCTTGAGATTTCGGATAGTTCACCACTAAGTTCATTGTCTAAACTCTCAAGCAAATTTCTAATTTCGTCATCTGTCAATTTCATCTTCTTGTACATTCTGTCAAATGCCACAAAGATATTACCTTCCACTCACCACACTTTTTACCGGTTGACTGCGAGTGGTGATTGTTGACCTGCTACACCTTCAGTTATAACAATCGCTATAACTCAACAATGAGTGTAAACCAAAAGCTGTTCTAATTGTCGATTGCAGAAATTATAATTACGATAAATGTCATGTATTTATTAAATAAACTACTGAACATGACAGGAGTTTTAGCCTAAAAACTTCGTTGGGGTCAGTTACTGACCCTCCGCATTGGTATGCAACTGTTAATCCTACATACTTTTTGTAGTAGATCTGAAACACAAATGATTTGCATACTGAAGCGTGTAGTGCACTCAATGCCAATTTAACGTTAGTTGCATCCCGCCTTCATGGTGCTGCAGTTTTAATGGTCGGCAGTGTAACAACCCATAGTCGGAAACCATTATAAAGCACAGTCAGACGGTGAGCTTTCGTCGTAGAATTTCTTCAGTCACAAAATAGTTATGTACAAAAATTTATGAAAAACTATAATAGAATAACGTTTAACGTGGTTGGGGGACGAGTAAGGAGAAACATATCAAAGTTGAACATTCTGTGCCGCCCAGAGTGGCCGTGCGGTTCTAGGCGCTACAGTCTGGAGCCGAGCGACCGCTACGGTCGCAGGTTCGAATCCTGCCTCGGGCATGGATGTGTCTGATGTCCTTAGGTTAGTTAGGTTTAATTAGTTCTAAGTTCTAGGCGACTGATGACCACAGAAGTTAAGTCGCATAGTGCTCATAGCCATTTGAACCATTTGAACATTCTGTCGATAATGAACTGTGGCTGTCGTGAGCCGACAGAAGAACAGTTTATTAAACTAGATATACTCGTAAAAGTGCGAATCTAGGACAAGAAACACACAAATCACGCAGAGCACGTAAAAGAGAAATGTAAAGTCCGGTGTAGTTATTGGTGTTCACAATGTTAGCAGCTCGGATGAGAACGTAAAAAGCACTGATGTACCAAAACGTTATGACCACTGCCCAGAGAGAGATTGTTTCCGCCCGCTAGCGGTGCGGGCACCTGACGCGGCAAAGAAAGCATGTAAGCGGAGCCATGATGCATAGGAAATCGTCCTAGAGGCGATACAGGCCTGCAAATAGAGAAGTACACTGACGTAAGCGACTTCTACAAACAGCGGATTGTTATGGCCCAGCGCCTGGGAACGGTGAAGCTGGTCTGCTCTTCGCTGGGTACTGTCATGAGCATCTATGGAACGTGGTTGAAAGGCGGTGAAACTATGAGTATGCGACAAAGTGTTGGGCGTCCACAAGTTGCAACACAACGTGGCGGAGGCTTGCATGCTCTGGGAACTAGGATAGGCAGCGATTTGTCACATATCTGACTATATGGCACAAGAGCACAATGATTCGGAGCACACTGTTCCGCACAAATGGTTGAACATTGAGCTCCCCAGCAGACGACCGCTACGTGTTCCCAATACTGACCTAACGACGTTGCCAATTACGATTGCAGTGGGCATGCGGTTCTCGAGATTGGACTGTGATTCTATGAAAATTGGACTCACTGACACGCCATCATTCTTGTGAACATCTGTTCGAAACATGCACCACGCCACAGACGCAGGCTGGTGGAGACAGTATTATGCTACGGGAGACTTTCATTTGGAATTTCATGGAATATACGGTAGTAATCGAAGGCACTACAGCAGCTGTGGTCTACGTGAATATTTAACTTGATCTGATGTTGGAAGGATTAGCTGGTGAAATCTTTCACCGTTTCCAGGGTACGCCCGATTGTGTCTACCATCATTCTTTGGGCTCACAATCTTCTAGGAGGCTCCTTCTTTGTACCCCTTGTTGTGGGCAAATACTTAATCTGACGCAACATATAGAAGATGGGTTTGAAAAAAAATTAATAACTGGAGCAGCTTTCATAGATCTTACTGCTGCATACGACACGGTAAACTACAGAAAGCTATTGCGCAAATTATATCACCTCATAGGGGACTGTAGGTTGACGATGGTTATTGGTAGTCTTCTGCAGAATCGAAGATTTTATGTCTCCCTAAATGGTAAGAACAGTAGATGGCGACTGCAGAAGAATGACTTATCACAAGGAGGTGTCTCCCATCCTTTATAATGTGTACACTAATGACCAACCTATACCTCAAGATGCAAGACGGTTCGTATATGCTGATGACACAGCTGTGGTGGTCCAGGGGTCCAATTTTGATGCAACATCTGGAAAGCTCTCTAGACCGCTTGAAGAACTGGCTCAATACTACGACGCCAATCACCTCAAGCCAAACCCTGACAAAACCCAAGTATGTGCTTTCCATCTGCGCAATAGAGATGCTGGAGTTGAGCTCGACGTTACATGGCAAGGTAAGAAGCTAAAGCACTGCCCAACACCTAAATACCTTGGGGTTGCACTTGACAGAGCGCTTTCCTTCAAGCAGCATTGCCAAAACACCAAGGCTAAAGTCTGCTCCAGGAATAGCACCATCCGCAGGCTGACAAACTATGAATGGGGAGCTCAACCATCAGTACTGAGAACATCAGCACTTGCTCTGTGTGTTTCTGCAGCAGACTATGCAGCGCCAGTATGGGAAGCATCTGCACATGCTAAACAGGTTGATGTAAGTGTAAATGAGACAATGCGAATTGTTACAGGTTGTCTCAGACCCACACCAACGGGTAATTTGTACCTACTTGCTGGAATTGCCCTATCCAAGATCAGAAGGCAGGTGGCAGCAGACGCTGAGAGAACAAAGAAAGAAACAGATTCTCGACACCCACTGAATGGGCACGTCACTCAGGCTCGGAGGCTTAAGTCTAGAAATAGCTTTATTGCAAGAACCAAGATCCTTGACGGTTCACAGGAAGATAATAGAGTCCGTAAATGGGAGAATGAACAAACCGCACTGCAGATAATACCAAAAGAGCAAATGGCACCTGGAACAAACTTCCTTATACAGTGTGGAGAACACTAAATAGGCTGAGGGCTGGTGTACCCAGATGCAAAACTAATCTGTGCAAGTGGGGACTGTTGACTAACGATGACGAAATTCTTTGCGGATGCGGAGAGGTACAAGACGAGGCACATCTGCTCATGGGCCGACTACTGCCGGAGCCCTGCAGTTTTAGTGACCTGCTACAAGCCAACGATAAAGCCGTAGCGGTGGCTAACTCTTGGAAAAATAAAATTTGATCTGGACACGGAAAACTAAAAGTAAAGTACGTGAATATTATTCCGGACCACCTAAATCCCTTCGTGCTTGTTGTTTTCGCCGACGGTGATGTTATTTTCTAGCAGGCTTAAATTTTGTAAACGTGTTTGTTTCTTGTTTCACGGTAATTTAACTAGTTTCTCGGTAACAAATAAGTAAACTACCGTAAATAGCGTATAACTTCATTGTTTTAATACAGATTTCAGAAAAACAGCGTAACTTTATATCAGAAACTTGCCTATATACATTTGTTTATAGGCCTAATTCTCGTAACGTTTTTGGAGAATCAAAGTTAAAGTATCTCGTTTAATTGTCCTTTTTTTCATTCCATTGAGTGAAATATATAATAAATTGCGTATACCTTCGTTGTTTTAATACAGATCTCAGAAAAACAGCGGAATTTTAAATCAGAAACTTGCTTATATACATTTGTGAATAGGCTTAATTCTTGTAACGTCTTTTTTGATTTTCGGTAATTTAATTGATTTATTCTAGCTAAAGTATTATTTTTGCCATGAGTGAGAAGTGCCTGACTTGCCGTAGAATTGTTAGTTCCGGGGTTTGGTGTGATGGATGCAGTAGTTTTTTTCACTGGGGGGACTGCAGTGGCGTGGATGTTGGGAAAGTGGATCAGGCTCATCAGTGGTTATGTAGGATTTGCAGCAGAGATAGGAAGATAGTGGAACAGGAGGGGAAAATTGCTGCCCTTCAGGCTGAGCTAGATCAGGCTAGGGAAGATCTGGACAGGTTAATGAGGGAGAAGGGCAAAGAGAGGTGGGAAGTGGCAACAGGTAGCAGAAGGAACAGGCCTAGAACTAAGTCTGACAGTTTTATGGTGAATGTCAAAAATAAGTTTGACCTGTTGCTTCAGTTAGAAACTGATGAGCCTCAAGCAGAGGTAGGTGTAGACAGGACACAACAAACTTTCAATAGGAAATTGAAAAAGAATGTAGGAAAGTCATCGAAAAGGAAGAAAGTTTTGTTGTTAGGCAGTTCTCATGCCAGAGGTGTAGGCCAACTTCTGCAGGAGGAATTAGGACCAGAATACCAGGTCACAAATTTTTTCAAACCAAGTGCTAGTCTGGATCAGGTGACAGAGGATTTAGGTTCACTCTGTAAAGGATTTACCAGGGAAGACACCGTGGTTATTGTGGGAGGGCCAGGGAACAGCATCGACAGAGATCCTGGGTACAGTGTAGAGTGTGACCTGGTAAAGATTGCGTCGGCATCGAGACACACCAATGTTGAATTTGTATCTGTCCTGAGACGCCATGACCGGCCTCATTTGAACTCTTATGTTGGGAGAGTTAATTTGGAGTTGGAACGGCTGCTTGGGTCGGGTGCGGGGGCTCATATTGGTGTGGTTCCTGTTGATTATCTCAATAGGTGGGACTATACCAGGCACGGCCTACATCTCAACAGGAAAGGGAAGGGGAAACTGGCTGGGGTAATAGCAGGAAATTTAAGGGGGGGAGGCACTGCCATGAATGGTAAAATACCAGTGGTTACAGGTGTTGGAGCAGCACCTTTTTTAGGATAGGTAAGACAGAAAGATGTCAAGTTCTACGAGAGGTCAGGATTGAAACAAATCTTCAGTTTAGGAAAGAAATTAAACAGCACAATTCTAGCACACTGGATCACCAATCACAGCTACCAATTATAAATTTTCACCAATCACCAGAAATTTTATCTCCACCAAGTTGTATCTCAGTCCTAGGTAATTGCATTGATGAATTAAAGTCACCCAACCCAGTTGACATAATCTGCCTCTCTGAACACCATGTGACCACTGGTATAGGAACTAGGCCTAAGCACAATGAGAAACTCAGACAGGAGAGTACTGCAAATGTTAGAATAAGGAAAGGTTCTCATAAAAGTATAATTAAAAATAATGTAAGTATATTTCATCAAAATATTGGGAGTTTAAAGAATAAAGTAGATGAGCTTCTGGTTTGTTTAGAAGGTTTAGAAGCTGAGAATGAAATAGATATACTATGCCTGTCTGAGCATCACATTGTTACTGATATGGATAAGGTAAATGTAAGTGGTTATAAGCTCTCTGCACATGTAATGAGAGAAAATATGGAGAAAGGAGAAGTTGCCATATATGTCAAAAGTTATCATTGTGCAAAAAGTATAGAAACAAAAAAGTTTTGTGTAGAGAAACATATAGAAGCATGTGCCTGTGAGCTTAAATTAAATAAAGGCACATTTATAATTGTAACTGTATATAGGTCCCCATCAGGAAATTTTCATCTATTTCTGAAAAATTTGGACTCCTTGTTGTGCTATCTGTCAGACAGGGGGAAGCAAATTATTATTTGTGGGGACTTCAATGTAGATTCTCTGAAAGAGGGTAATAGGAAAAATGACCTTGAAGTACTACTCGGTTCTTTCAATTTGACACCCGTTATTGATTTTCCTACTCGGGTGGTAAAGGATAGCAGCTCACTGATAGATAACTTCTTTATAGACCAAGATAAGTTTAACCAGATAAATGCTCAGCCTGTTGAGAATGGTCTTTCTGATCATGGTGCACAGCTAGTTACAATATATGACATAGCTCCATCCAGCAATACTAAACAGTCCTCCAAAGTAGTACGTTCAGTCAACGATTTAACAATTGCAAATTTCAGGGAAAGCCTACAGCAGTTAGACTGGGATGAGGTGTACCGTGAACCTGATGCCAATTTAAAATATAATTTATTTCATGACATTTTTGTAAATGCATTTGAAAACTGCTTCCCCAAGAAAATAGTTAAATATACTCGTAAGAAACCTTGTAACAAACCATGGCTTACTAAGGGTATAAAAATATCTTGTAACCGGAAAAGGGAAATGTATCTGACAGCAAGAAAGAGTAGTGACCCAGAAACTATCAAAAATTATAAAAACTACTGTGTTATATTAAGAAAAGTTATTAAAAAATCCAGGAGTATGTGTATCATGTCTGAAATCAGCAACTCTGATAATAAAATTAAAACAATTTGGAATATTATTAAAAGAGAAACAGGTCAACCAAGAGCAGAGGAAGACAGTATTACCATCAAATTGAATGAAACCTTTACGAACAAAAAGTCAGAAGTTGAAAATATTTTTAATAATCATTTTCTAAATGTTGTGGATATAGTAGGATCCAGGTGTTCATTAGAAGATGCTAGGCTGTTAATGGAAGAGGCCATACCTATGCAATTTGATACAATTGAAATCTCACCCACTTCTCCCTCTGAAATTAGGAAAATAATAAACTTGCTTAAAAGCAAAAACTCACATGGAATTGATGGCATTTCCAGCAAAATACTAAAAGCTTGTTCTCAACAGATAAGTAAGATTCTCAGCCACCTGTGTAATAGCTCTCTGGAACAGGGCATTTTCCCTGATAGACTGAAATATGCTATTGTTATACCTTTGCATAAAAAGGGGGATAGATCTGATGTCAACAATTACCATCCAATCTCCCTTCTAACAGCTTTATCCAAAATTTTTGAGAAAGTAATGTATTCAAGAGTAGCTTCACATATCCGTAAAAATGAAGTACTAACAAAATGTCAGTTTGGTTTCCAGAAAGGTTTTTCAACAGAAAATGCCATATATGCTTTCACCAGTCCAATTTTGAATGATCTGAATAACCGAACACCACCCATTGGGATTTTTTGTGATCTCTCAAAGGCTTTTGATTGTGTAAACCATGAAATTCTGCTAGACAAGCTCAAGTATTGTGGCATGAGTGGGACAGTGCACAAATGGTTTAATTCGTACCTAACTGGAAGAGTGTAGAAAGTTGAAATAAGTAGTTCTCGTAACATGCAAAAATCAGCACATTCCTCAAACTGGGGAACTATCAAGAATGGGGTTCCACAAGGGTCAGTCTTGGGTCCTTTGTTGTTCTTATTATATATTAATGACTTGCCATTCTATATTCATGAAGAGGCAAAGTTAGTTCTCTTTGCTGATGATACAAGTATAGTAATCACACCTGACAAACAAGAATTAACTGATGAAATTGTCAATACTGTCTTTCAGAAAATTACTAAGTGGTTCCTTGTAAACGGACTCTCACTGTATTTTGATAAGACACAGTACATACAGTTCCGTACAGTGAATGGTATGACGCCATTAATAACTATAGACCTTAATCAGAAGCATATAGCTAAGGTAGAATATTCCAAATTTTTAGGTATGTCCATTGATGAGAGATTAAATTGGAAGAAACACATTGATGATCTGCTGAAACGTTTGAGTTCAGCTACTTATGCAATAAGGGTCATTGCAAATTTTGGTGATAAACATCTTAGTAAATTAGCTTACTACGCCTATTTTCACTCATTGCTTTCATGTGGCATCATATTTTGGGGTAATTCATCACTGAGGAATAAAGTACTTATTGCACAAAAGCGTGTAATCAGAATAATAGCTGGAGTCCACCCAAGATCATCCTGCAGACATTTATTTAAGGATCTAGGGATATTCACAGTAGCTTCTCAGTATATATACTCTCTTATGAAATTTGTTATTAACAACCAAACCCAATTCAAAAGTAATAGCAGTGTGCATAACTACAATACTAGGAGAAAGGACGATCTTCACTATTCAAGATTAAATCTAACTTTGGCACAGAAAGGGGTGAATTATACGGGCACTAAAGTCTTTGGTCACTTACCAAATAGTATCACAAGTCTGACAGATAACCAACAAGTATTTAAGAAGAAATTAAAAGAATTTCTGAACGACAACTCCTTCTACTCCATAGAGGAATTTTTAGATATAAATTAAGAAAAAAAAGAAAAAAAAACAAAACAAAAATATTAAAAAAAATTAAAAAAAATAAAGAAAAACAAAAAACACAAAAAAATAAAGTAGTTATATTAACTTAAGTATGTTGTTCAATTAACCTAATTATGTCATGTATTGGAAAATTCGACTCGTTCCACATCATTACGAAATATCGTATTCATGATCCATGGAACTAGTATTAATCTAATCTAATCTAATCTGTCCGTGTCACAAGGTCAGAATTGTGCTACAGTGGTTTGAGGAGCACGATAGGGCTTTCGTGTCGATGTCTTAGCTACCAAATTCGTCTGATCTTAGCCCAGTGAAACACACATAGGACGCTATCCGGTGCCAGCTCCACGGCTTGTAGTTTACGTGAATTGCGTGCCCTGTGCGTAGACATCTGGTATCACATACCTCGGGAAAGCCACAAACGTCCTGTTGAATCCACGCCATGCAGCAACGCTGCTGTATCGCCCCCTGTAGGTGGTTCCACGTGCCATAAACCAGACACTCATAATATTTTGGCTTAATCAGTGTAACAAACACTATTCGGAGTGACATTGCGCTGTCTTTTGTAGATTTTTTGTAAGATGCACTGTATGAATAATTAATAACAACATCAGAAGACCTCGTCTGACTCGGAATCCCTACAGGGTCCTTTTTGCGCTTGGCTATACACAAGTTAAGCGACCAGACGATTTTTGATTCAATTTTCTCATTGTGGATGGTGAGATGTGAAACCTCTTCGCTATCATAATGTGTGGATCCCATAGAAGGTCTTAGCCGTCGTTGCTCGCCCTCGAATGCCACAACTGAAATTCGACTCTGTCCAGTGAATGACGAGGCGCCTGTGGTGGTACCATCTACGTGAGCGCAGCCACCTTTGTAGACGATGCATAATCATTATCCGAAGCAAGAACGAAGGACGACGAGATCATTAGAGTCGGAGTATACTCTCTGATTAGGGAAAAATGGCGAAGGCAATTGGTCTTGCCCTTGAAAAGGAACCAACCAGATATCAGCTAAGCGATTTACGGAAATCATGGAAAATCTAAATCGGGATGGCCGCATCTCGTTGTCCTCCTGGGAAGCTGAACTAAAATATAAAGTACATCAGTGTCCAAAATTATAGCAACAGACAGAAATTTTGCAAGGTTGCGTTTATTTTTACCAAAAAACAATATAAATAGGTGATAGTAAAGTAGAAGCAATGTACAGAATACAGAACTTAAATAATTGCAACATGCGTAATGGTAGACAAAATTGTTCTTCGTTTTTTCCAACTTAACGGATATGCATACACATTCCGACAACTGGTTAATGTGTTCAGTATGGGGTGTGACGACCTCCGGCCGCAATACAGAAGTGAAAACGACGGAGTATGCTATGATAATGTCATCAATCTCATGTTGAGGCAATAACACCCATTCTTCCTTTAGAGCTGCTCGAAAGTGTTGGAGAGTGGCTGGTGGATGCTGACGTGATGCAACCTGTCTCCCTAGTACACCCCAGTCATGCTCCGAGGAGAGCGAGCAGGCTACGCCATGCGTGCAATATCTTCCGTTTCCAAGGAAACATCAACCACTCATGTGCTATATGCTATCAGTACGAAGTCTGGACTCACAGCACGTTGGAAAAACCGCACATGAGGTCCGAAGATCTTGTCACGATACTTGACAGCAGTTAAGCGTTGCCGATTGACCCATACAGTTTCGTGGTGTTAGAGTGGTCAACATAATCCCATTTGGGACCCTCCTCGATATCGGTCTCTTTCTACAATGTTTGGGTCCCAAAATCGTGTTCCATATTCCCTCCAGGTATGAATCCGTCGAGAGTCACTCTCCAGACCAAATCGCCAGTCGTCTGTGAAAAGAACGTTGGCCCACTGTTCGACCGTATGGGTGGTAAGTTGACTACTCCACTCTAGATGTTCCCTTCTAGAGGTACACATACAGCAGGTCTCCGACACTAAAGACCACTCTGCCGAAGCCTTCTGTACACCGTTTGCCTCGATATAAGACGTCCGGAGCATGCTGCGAGGTCAGACGCCAGTTACCGGGCAGTACTATGGCGGTTCCGTCTTGCCCTTGGAGCCAAATAACGGTCCTAGCTTTCTGATCTCACACGAGATCGGTCTTGCCCTAGTTTTCGGGATTCAATTTCGGTCTCGATAAACTGTCGCCACATCCGAGAAGCTACAGAATGATTCATATTAAGCCATCGGGCCACATCAGTTTGCGGCTGTCCTGCTTCCATTCTTCCTACAGTCCTCGACGGCAGAGAGTCTGGTAGGCGTCTTCTCTGTGCCATACCGCACCGTCTGTGACTGTATGCACAGCGACTGTGGATGGATACGTACCCGAAGTCAGCGTCGGCGTGGTTGTTCGTTGACCGGAATACCTTCTTCCGTGCAGAAGCGGTGGTGCGGACAACAGTTGATAGTTTGTATATTTATATCGTGAATTAGTAATAGGACGTGGAAATAGCGGATTGTTGCTTTAATTTTGGGAACCAGTGTATTAACCAACGTAGACTGAGATGCAGGTAGTTCTCCTTAGCATTGTTGAAGGAGCCATCCTAGCATTCCTTTGAATGAGTGAGAGAATGTCGAAATGAAAGGCAGCACGCTTCGGGTTGAATTGCAGTGCTTCCTTCCTGTTTGTAAAACAGTCCCTCGCTTAGAGACCAGTAACTATAGCTCTTCTAATCGGCTTTCTTTGAAATGGAATCTATAGACCATCTACTTCTCAGTATCATGCGTCTCTAGACAAATGTTTCTTACCAAATTTTACTACTTCTCGCTTCTCCTTCATCCCTAAAAAATCGGATCGTGGAGGCACCACCTGCGTAATATTAAGCAGAAAATCGGTTGTCAATCCGTAAATATGTTGAGTGATAACTAATGAGGTGGTACAGAAACACCCTGAAGGAAGAAAGAAAGTTTTGACCCGAGGGATGCAAGATGACTGATTTGCTAATGTACCACAACCTATTCATTAAACCGTGCTAATTTCTTTCTACGGTACTAGAAATCATAGCTTTTGATATATGGAAGAAAAATACTATAAAATGCACCAAGATGATTACCTACACACAAGTTAACAGCATATTAAAACATGTATTTCAGTTTATTATAATTAATTTTTGTACGCATGATGAGTCGGCAGACGTCAAATTATTGTCGTCTAGTAGTATCTGAAATTTTATGTTTCTCATAAACTATGTCACCCGATGAACCACTAAAATTAATTGTTTCTGTTTTTTAAACCACTGTGTATACAGTCAGCTATTTAAATCGGCTGCAGTTTACCACCGTCTGTGGAAGATTTTTGGCAACAGCTCCGTGGCTCCACACGACGCAATCGAGAAGTGCTAAACTCGCCTCTTGCACCTTCTTAATCCCGAAGAGAAGATAGCGACAAGACCCGCAAGAAGAAGACTATTGTCTGTCTAAAAGTAATTGCGATCTCTCCTCGTGAGATAACAGTGCTAGAGAGCGTGTTCTTACACGTGATCCACCGTTAATATCTGTTACGTTGTAAAAGATAAAGTTTATCTCTGAAGGAATCAGTCTCAAGGATGAGCCACAAACGCGCTGCTTTCTGAGACGTATACCCTGAGAATTAGTAAAACACTGGTTATTTAATTCTAATTTCACCTATGCCATTAACTTTTAAATGTTTCGTTACGTAATGAACCTTCTGTAAGTGACAGGAATACAGAGGAAGACAACTGAACGACTTGTGCGGTTAGTAACACTTGCCAGTAGTTATGCTGTAAATACACTGCCTGATTAATGAATTGTGACCGTCCTCTTAACACCGAGTAGTTCGCCTTCCGTTTAGCAGTAGTCTGACGTGGCACTGTTGTAATAAGATACCGGTAGTAAGCTTGTGGTGTGGGCGACCGCGATGCGTTATATGAGCTTAAAGCATCGATGTACATGGAGCGAAAGTGAGGGGGGGATATCGGGTAACGGAATGTTAACTTCCACGACGTTCTACAGGTGTTCACTAGGACTGAGGCCGGATGCGTTTCCGAGCTACCGAAAATAGTTCGAGTCCACGCAATGTTCTTGGCAACATTTCTGGAGAGATCGTGCATGACGATTAAGTGCCCTTATCATAACGAAAGATGCAATCGTCATTTAGCACAAAGAGTAACCAATATGTCATGACTAATGAAAATTTGTGCTAGATCAGGACGCGAGCAAGGGCTTCCTACTTTCTGCTACTTTATCTCAGCGCGCCCCCAGTCCTCACTCAAATTTTCAACTTTCATTGTACCTGACGTTTCCACCTATGATTTCCAGACCATACTAGCAGAGATTCTCCAACGGTATATATACAGAATGTCTTTCTTCAGAGTCGTCAGGCGCATTTTTTCTGGTGTTTCGGCAGATAATTCCAATTTTGATTTTGCTGTGTGTACCTGAAGTCATCCCAGACAAATGCTGCTCTTCACGTCTTTCTGGCGAAGTCAATTGTGGACGGAAGGAGTCGGTTTCTTTCCGTTACGACCAAAATGATTTTTAATGGGGGATTTTATGCTCCTTGACAATAGAATGACCCCAAACTGGTCTAGTGCGATAGTCGGTTTAGCGGTATGTATTAACAGGAACAGTGAAACACGAAGAATAATCAGCACTCTTGCATGGTGGGAGACGTCAGCGCGGGCCAAGGCAGTGCTGTAGCTGCTGGTGTTCTCGTGCTTTACTGTCACTATTAATACATATCGCTAAAACGAATATCACACTAGACTAATTTAGGATCGCTGTCTTATGACCACGTAAAATTTCTCTTTAAAAATCATTTTGTTCGTAACGAGAAACAAACCGATGCTTTCCATCGACGCTAGACATCGCATGAAAGATGCGATTAGCAGTATTTGTTCGGGCTGACTGCAGCTAAACGTTGCCAAAACAGAATTGTAAATATCTGCTAAAACTCCAGAGGAAATGAGCCTGATGACTCATTTATACACAGAGTGGTCAGAAACAGTCAGAAAAGACTCTAAAGGTGTTGAAGCGGAGATTGTGCTGAGAAATGACGTTAAGAAAAGAATTCGGAACGTTGCGCCGTGTCTGAGTTTTTTAGCATTGTAGTTAGCCGATCAGGCCGTCTCTCGCACAAATTCAATCAGCCTCTTAGAGACTGTCACCAGTCTTCTTCGAATGGTTTCAAACCTAACAAACTTATCTTTTGTTCAGTTAGCTCAAATTTATCACTTATGAAAAAAGCACATTTTAACTGGTGATGAGTATCTGAATAAGAGGCAAGTCACGGACCCACAGGCGTGTGTGCGTTACTGCATTTTAGCACCTGAAAGCGTTCTAATTTGCGAGCGGAACGACCTGATTGGCTGACTTCAGTTATAAATAACACGGAAACGGCGAACGTACCGAAGTTTTTTCGTATCAATTATTTCTCAACACAACTTTCCCTGGAACACGCTTACAAGATTTTCAGACTGATTCTGATCACCCTGTATATACTGCGTAAAAGAATTAAAGTGTCATTTTTTGAAACCCCGTCATTTTCGCCGATTGCGACACAGAAGTGTGAAATTTGTGTCAAAGGTGTTTATATTCTTCCTCTGCAATGGCACAAAAGCATGGTGCCCTGCGACGTCACCCTCGGGCTAAATGACGCTTCAGACGGCAAGCTGCCGACACATGCGAAAAAAAGGCCAGAGCTCAGAAGTTCATCTGAAGTGTAGCGTGGAATAATGAGGACACATTGGCAGCAAATTTCACCACAGATACCTCTGCAGCTGAAGTGAGAACCGCGATGCCCAGCATTGAACTCACACAGTTTTCTTACGGGTGGCTGTGGAAAACATTTCAGACATATTACATAAGAATCGATACGAAAAGGCTTCAGAAGGGGGCATAAATGGCGTTGAAACCATCCCTTCCCATGGGGTATTCATTTTCAGACATTTCGCGGTAGAAAACGACAGTTTGCAGTGAGATGTGCAACACAGCGGCTTCTTGACAAACTTTCACATGGCTGACAACCCCAGAACGATTCATCCCTTCTCTAAGGACATTGTGGAGCTTTAACCACACTGAACATGTTTGTACCCTTTTGGAGTGCAGCCCACCTGCACGTTTTGCTCTTGTATATAGGGTGGAACAAAGGAACTGTTCAAAACCATTCAACGGCGTTTGAATCTGATTCAAAGCAGCAAAGAGTATTTATGCTTATTCAACCCTCCCGTTTCATGCACTCCTGTGGCGGAATCATTGGAAAGATTGCGACACTGACACATGCATACACAAAACAGCAAAGGCACCCTCTAAGATACCCAAGTTAAGCAACACCCTCAGTGCCACCCACACACTTTTGTTTAGCGCTTTAAAAATGTACCTGTACAGAGACAATCCTTGACCAGTTCCTAGAGGCCTGCAGGCAGGCAACCCCTTCGACATCCATCAGATCCTGCATGCCCACAAGCACCGGACTCAGGTGTCGGGAGTCGAAGGGGTTGCCTACCTACAGGCGCCTAGGAATTCGTGAAGCATTGTCTCTATACAGGTATATTTTTAAAGTGATCAAAAAAGGTTCGTGGACGCCTGAGGGTGTTGCCAAATTGGGGGTCTTAGAGGTTGCCATTTTATTCATTCATGCGTCAATGCTGCACCCCCCCCCCCCCCCTCTCCTCCTTTGTGGTCCCACACAGAGGGCGCGAAATTGGAAAGTTGAAAAAGCACGATCAAATTTCGTAGCATGGTTCTGAACGGTCCCTAGTTGACCCACCCCGTATAGCAGAGCAAAAATTGCAATCGCACTGAGCTCTACAGCGATCAGGTCACGTTCAATGTTGTTGTAGTTCCAAGATGTCTTTAGAGAAGGGGTGAGTCGTCTGGAGGGGGACGGGGTTTCAGCAGTGTCGAAGGTTGTCAAGAGTGTCGGTTTTTTGCACATCGCACTGCAAATTATCGTTTTTGACGGTGAAATGTGTGCTAACCAACGCCTCAAAGAAGGGGTGGTTTTATTGATGCCCTTTATGCTATCAAATGATGCGTTTACGTATCGATTCTAAGAGGCGGTGTGTCTAAAATGTTTCCCCCAGCCGCCCATAGCAAAATGGCGAGATTTCAACGCTGGGCATTGCGATTCTGACTTCCATCGCAGAGGCGTCAAGAGAAGGGGGTGAGATGTGGGTAAGGGGCGGGGTTGTGACGACCTTGTCAGTGTGTGATACCTCCACGGTGATGTTTGGCTGAATTGTGGTGAAATTTGGTGTCGAAGTGAGGTCGTTTACTCACCTATTACCTGACAAGAACGTCTGAGCCCCGGCCTTTTTTTCACATGTGTCGACACCTTGCCGTTTGAAACGTCGCCGAACCCGAGGGAGTCGCGCTTTTTCATCATTACATAGAATGGTTGTAGGCACCTTTGAGCCACATTTCAAACTTCTGTTTCGCTATGGGAGAAAATGACAGGGTTTAAAAAATGAATGTAGAAAATGAGAGGGCTCAGAGAGTGTGTCATAAGAAGCACGTTTCACATAGCAACCCATGTCCGCATACCTTAGCGTACGGAGCTAGAAGTCATTGAACAGCGGTCGCGTGCCGCCAAGACAGGCACACAACATGCCGTTTGAGCCGAGCCGTCATGCTAGCAGGTCTACAGGGACACATTTTCAATGTATTTGTGGTATTAAGGTTAATGAGAAGTCGGGCTGTGGCATTAAGGTTAATGAGAAGTCGAAGTTTCACATCCTTCATTTGCAAACACTGTAGTCGACATAGTTGCAGATATTCCTGGTGTGACAACACTACGGGTCTTCGGCCTCTTACTGGGACGTGAACGCTTTGCTTTTTGCTCTGCAAATGCCTGTTTGATAGGTGTTGCATAGAGGACAGCATCTTGCATATGGCGGAGTCTGGTTCACCCTGCGTCAGTTTGTCATGAAACAGGGACACTCTTGTGTTTGTTATTGTGTGGAGCGGACAGGAAATGAAGCACTGTTCTTCGGAGGAAAAGGCAGACCTGCACTGTGCTTACGGTGCCTGCATCCATCACTCTATAACGAGCTCCTCGCCAGGTCGTGAAGAACCAAAGGATGTCTACCGGCCGCCGTGTTATTCCCTGCCTTGCGACTACATGCGGATTTGGTATGAAGGGGCATGTGGTCAGCACATCACTCTCCCAGCCGTTTTGCATACTTTCCAGACCGTGGAGCCGCAGCTGTTCGCTACTTAGCTGCCGTCACGAGGCTTATACCAGTCCTCCCACCAAGGAAACATCCTTGGCAGTACCGGTAATTGAACCCGGGTACTTCACATGGCAAATACCTACGTTGAACACTCATTTAGGAACATTAAAGAAGTTTAATTCACGACTGACTGGTTGGTATTTGAACCAAGAAATACGTAAATGTGAAAGAAGGAAAATTAAAGTCCTTTATTACCTAAAGTTAATTTACCAACAGATTTCTTACTTGACTTCGCAAATGACTTGACGCATTTTCTGTAATAAGATTACTGTCGTTTGTGATGATAGTACAGAATCAGATACTAAAATTCGCAGTTTGTTGCAGCTCACTGAAGTACTCTATGGAAGAACTTCCGACTGGCTCCCTGTTACTGGCAATCATATCAAATTTCAAAAATAGGGAATGTAACGCTCGACCTACTGTCTAGTCTCTCCCACAGTGCCACTGAAGATCCAGGCTACTATTCATCGCTTTTATACAACATTCGCAACATTTACAGATCCAACTCGATCCCAAACAACATTGTTTTTCATTGCAGTTACTTCTCTATTTTTTTTAATTCTCAGGAAACCTAGTCCTTCAAGCAGGTGGACGACGGTTTGCGGTTTGATATGGTACACATTCGGAATAGCAGCAATAATGTCATCTTTCGTCTTCCAGTGAGCTATCGCAACATCTGTCTTTGTTTTGAAGAGTAACACGTAGATTATATTCTGAATGAGCCCCAGACACGTTTAAGTTTGCTAAGTGAAAAGAGCAAGATGATTTTCCATGTAAACCTGACTGCGTAACATATAAGTGCTGTAATCGTAACGCATAAATGCTGTATATACTGAACAGCAAGCAGTGGGGTGAGACGCTATTTAGTTCCAAAGCTCCCATACGTTTTCAGCAGCCAAGAAGTAAATCTGTCATCAAAATACCTTTGCCACTCACTTACTGTAATAATAGTATCCCCATTAAACTAACTGTGAAACTTTCCATTTTCATGTACAGGAAATGATACGTTGTGATTCGACTAAATTAATTATTTTGATAGATAAATGCTTATACATGATGTACACACGTCTTTTGAGCATTTCGCGACGTTGCCGAGCCAGAGTTGTGGTTTGGGACACTCCATAGCTAAAGGAATCCTACACACATACCTGTGGCATCCTACAGTTTGCCAAGACTGAGCCCTCCAAGCTTCGAACCACCGTCGAGAATTGTTGAATTCACAGATGCCCTTCCCTGTCACAACTCCGTTATCAGACACACAATCGTGCAGATGGTCTCCTGAAAATCACCTACAGTACCAGTGGTATTTCGATCAGACGGCAGGTATAATTCCTTTTTTAACGGGTAAAAGCTCTAATATATACCACATTTAATTTATTTCAGCATAATTGGTAAACTTGCTTACGTGAAGGATAACACAACTAATGCATTGAACTATATCCTTAAGTCCGTTTGTTGCAGGTCCTTGTACATATATTAAGATCGGACACATGACTTCCTAGGAGAAATCAGCACGGGTTCGGGAATAGCTACCAATGTAAAGCTACCTCTTTTCGCACTCGGAGTGTTGCAAATAGTGGACACCGGTGATGAGATAGATTCCATCTTCCTATAATTACGAAATGCTATTGGCACTGTACGAAACAGTCCACTGATAACCAGGACGGAGTATCGTCGTAAATATGTGATATTTTTCGATGAATATTTGACCGATAAAACCCAGTACGTTTTACTGAACAGCGAATTTTCAACAGACGCGAAAGTACCATAGTATGCTCTCGCGTAATAGGATCGCTAATGTTCTTGGTATGTATAACCGATTTATCACATAGGTTCAGCAGCAATTTCAGATTATTCGCCGATGGAACTGATTTCTACAAGAAAGTATGGTCACTGCACGGTCGAAAGGAAATGCTGAACGACTCAGCTTGCTAAATGGAAAATCCCTTGAAACACATATGATAACTTCAAGATTATGCCCATAACAAAGTAAAAGAAACGGTCAGTATCCGATTAAAAGATCAGTGGTGAATTCTGGAGCGTGTCACATCCTTAAAAACACTGCCTGATTAAAAAAAAGGAGACATGCAGAAGGGGAGGAGGAAACGAAATGAAACGTTATGGGCTGGAAGGGTGTGTGATGTTGTTTCGGTAATTCAAGGCAAATTTACAAAGAACATGTGAACAGTATGAGCCACTTATCAATATGACGTTGCACCCACTCTGGCCTGGATCCATGGACTGATTCGGCTGGAAGGGGGTCAAAAACCGTCCTATCCTCTCCTGAGGCATTATTGTAACAGGTCCTTGCCATCGTGAATACTGACACTGGGTCGGGGTTGACGTGCAAGCTGGTCCCACTCACGTGCTAGCGGAGACAGATCCGGCGATCTCGCTGGCCACAGCAGTACATCACCATTACTCACAATTCGTAGAGAAACCTGCCATGTGTGGACAACCATTGTACTGTTTAAGAACTGCACCATGATAATTTCTCATGGAAGGTAACTCATGAATTACCTCGAAGAAAACGATTTATGACAAACGGCCAACACGGTTATGTCAAGCTGATTCCATATTTTTAGACCTCCAGAAGGCTTTTGACACCGTTCCTCACAAGCAGCTTTAATCAAACTACTTGCCTATGGAGTATCGTCTCTCAAGGGAACATTCCCAAATGTCAATAAACGATTTTCATGAAACATGGTAGGAGAGTACAAGGGGTGAAATAGTGCAAACGTATTTTTTTGTTTGTGTCTAATTTCAATTTTAAGGGGTGAAACACACCCCAGAAATAATTTAGCATTTTAGGTTTAAAGGGAATATCTTCGAAACGGTGATATATAAAGAATGTTTTTCATATAACATTTGACATGTAAATAATGTTCTTGGAAACTGTATAATTAACTTTGTAATAATTGATCCCAAAAGGCTCGATGGCACAGGTACAGCCGGGGGATGTATACAGCTTTCGACGCTGGAAACACTTTGTGAAAAGACAGTCAAATCTAGTTCTGCTGAATGACTATAATGTCAATCACCACTCGAGAAACAATATAATCAAGCTGCAGTCATGGGTCGTTAATAAGTTCTCTTTGCCAAGGCTTACCAATGTACTGAAATACACCTTATACAAATCAGGATATTTAGAGGCTCACCCGTGACAATTTGCAATTCTGCTGAATTTTGTTTTATATTGTTTTCTCCGTCGTGCATATGACGTAAAGAAATTTCGTACGTTTTATTTGCATAATGTAAAAAACCTTATGTTTACCATTATTGTAATTATTTTCCATCATAATAATGAGTTAATTATTATTTTCAGTTAACAAAATTCAGGTATGTGAAACGGTAAACTAAAAAAAATCATGAATGTAAAAAGTAAATAACAATTTAAAACATAAAACAAATACAAATAAAACAAATAATAAGAATAGTAACGAATGTTCAGATATTTTAATTAGGTACGTTGAAAATACTCCGACAGCACAATGCGTACAACTTATTTCCCAAAAACGATATTTCAGAAACGAGCTTTATTACACAGGAATGTATGTGACTTAAAATCCTGTATTAATTTGGTGACTTAAAAGCTTGTATTAATTTATGTTGTACAAAAATTCTCATTTTTCAGACTTAATTAATGGTGCTAGGGTATTTTTCGAAATTTCAAATTATTACGAAAGCTGACTATACAGTTTTCAAGAACATTAATTACATATCAACTTTTATGTGAAAAAATATTTTTTGTATTATGGTTTCCAAGATATTTGCTCTAAACCTCAAGTACCAAATTGCCTTCCGGCGGGTATTTTACCCCTTAAAAATGAAATTTGGCACAAACAAAAAAATACGGATTGCACTATTTTACCCCTGTACACACCCGACAAGTTTCATCAAGGTCGTTCATTGACAGCTGGGAATGTTCCCTTGTCAGCTACGCTACTGGATTCGTGATTTCCTGTCAGGTCACAGTTCGTCACCGAGTAAGACATAAGTAATATCTAGCGTTCCCAAAGGAAGTGTTGCAAGCCCTCTGTTGTTTCTTATCTACATACGCGAGTTAGGAGGCAATTTGAGCGGTCCTCTTAGACTGTTTGAGATGATGCTGTCATTTACCACCTTGTAAAGTCATCAGATGATCAAAATTAATTGCAAAATTACAAGATGCATGTATAATGCAAAAAGTATCAATTGAGTCTAAGTCAGTCACATGAGTACTAAAAGGAATTCGCTAAATTTCGGTTACACGACAAACCAAGCAAATCTAAAGGCTTTAAATTCAACTAAATATTTTGGGATTACAATTGGTTCAATTGGTTCATTGGTTCAAATGGCTCTGAGCACTATGGGACTTAACATCTGAGGTCATCAGTCCTCTAGAACTTAGAACTACTTAAACCTAAGGACATCACACACATCAGTGCCCGAGGCAGGATTCGAACCTGCGACCGTAGCGGTCGCGCGGTTCCAGGCTGAAGCGCCTAGAACCGCTCCGCCACACCGGCCGGCGATTACAATTACGAGAAATTTAAATTGAAACGATCACATAGATAATATCGTGGGGAAAGCAAACCAAAGACTACGATTTATTCGCAAAACACTTCGAAAATGTAACAGATTTACTAAAGGGACTGCTTACATTACTCTTGTCCGCCCTTTTCTGGAGTATTGCTGTGCAGAGTGGGATCCTTACCAGATGGGATTGACGGACGGCATCGGAAAAGTTCAAAGAAGGGCAGCTCGTTTTGTATTATCGAGAAAGAGGGGATAAAGTGCCACGGATATGATAAGAGAATGATGGCAATCATTAAACCAAAGGCATTTTTCCTTGCGGCAAGACCTTATGAAATTTAATCACCTGCTTTCTCCTCGGAGTGTGAAAATATTTTGTTGGTGCCCAACTACATAGGGACAAACTATCATCATTACAAAACAAGAAAAATCAGAACTCATATGGAAATGTTTTAGTGTTCGCTTATCTCGCGTGCAGTTCGAGAGTAGAACGGTAGAGAAATAGTTTGAAGGTGGTTCGATGAATCCTCCGCCAGGCATTTGATTGTGAATCGCAGAGTAATCTTGTAGATGTAGATGTAGGATGTCCGTGACGCCAGAGCTCTCTGAATCTTTACCAGCCGTGACCTGAAGTTATATACGAAGGCTCCCTACACGACGACCGCAGGAGTAACACCGCTGTGCCTCGCCAAAACAATGGAATAATGGCCCGTCTTCCCTGGCTGCCACCACACTCGCTGACGATGGTCATCTAGAATACTGCAGTACAGTGACTCATCGCTGAACACACTGCGACGCCGTTCATCAGCAGTCCACGTTTCGTGATTCACAGTAATGCTTCCAACACAACCGGTTTTGATAACGGAAGCCTACGCGTTTGGTGGTAATTCTGTAGTTTGGCTGCTGCTAGCCTCCGAACAATAGTGCGGGATGACGCAAGGTTTCCGGTACTTGTTCTTGGACAGCAAGCGCAGATTTAAAGAGTTTAGAATGTATCTGATGCGCGATGCCGTCATCTTCCCTTGTGGTGAGCAGACGTGGTCGATCGGAACCTTGACGACGAATATGCCTGCGGTCACGTTGCCATACAATTCGCATTTGTAGGAATACGTGTAAGAGGGTTGGTTGCAGGTGTTGCATGCAGGAGGAGGATGAATTTTACGCCACTGTTTCAGGTAGTGGTAAGATGTGTATCCTGGGAAGAGTCACCCGCCAAGTGGAAGGCGCCATCAGGGAAGGTATTATGAGCACAGGTTTTAGTGAGCTACAGATCGTCGGTCGTAAGAACACCAACGAAGTCTACGGCTTGGAATGTGAGACCATTCTCGGTTCTTTCTGGGAACTGGCGAAAATAGTGAGGATCTCTGCCCCCACTCGTAGTGTCTCAGCACAACTGTCGGGTTGCAACGTCGTCTCATTCACTACATCTACATCTACATCGATATTCTGCAAATCACATTTAAGTGCCTGGCAGATGGTTCATCGAATCACCTTCATAATTCTCTATTATTTCAATCTCGTATAGCGCGCGGAAAGAACGAACACCTGTATCTTTCCGCACGAGCTCTGATTTCCCTTATTATATCGTGATGATGGTTTCTCCCTATGTAGGTCGGTGTCAACAAAATATTTTCGCATTCGGAGGAGAAAGTTTGTGACTGGAATTTCGTGAGAATATTCCGTCGCAACGAAAAATGCCTTTATTTTAATGATGTCCAGCCCAAATCCTGTCTCATTTCAGTGACTCTCTCTCTCATATTTCGCGATAATGCAAAATGTGCTGCCCTTCTTTGAACTTTTTCGATGTACGCCGTCAGTCGTATCTGGTAAGGATCCCACACAGCGCAGCTGTATTCTGATTGGAGTTCCCTGGCCTGGATCGAGTGGAGGGGCTAAACGACACTATTCGTCGGTTCTGTGACGAGCTCTCTTGTAAATGACTCGATCTTCATCGGTCTTGGGTAGGTCAGCTGTGTACTGTGCGCCAGAAACTGCCAGCCGATTGGCAGCACACGTGATGAATGCACTTTTCTTGTTTTCGGTTACGAGAAACTGTAAAATCCTCAGACAAGAAAGAGTCATCAGATAAATAAACTATTAAATCCAATCGAACAGCAAATGTTACGATATTAATCGTTAATTCCGGAGCGTTTGAGGAGAGTTTTTAAAATTCACGTCTCTCCTGCTAAGCAGTCGTCCTCATATTATACTAGGAACTGACAGCTGATCAAAACCTGAAGTGGAAAGTAGTATCATTTTCCGCGAGATTTGAAACGCAAATGAGAGATTGCGTTCCCCAGAATGTGGAGTATTCACAGCAACAAGCAGAAACATCAGGTGTAGCGTGATCCCAACTGAATCTAACTGTGAACTTATTTAAAGTAAATAAACCGGGATCGATGCACATAGATTGGAAATCGGATGTTTCTACCTGCCACAAGATTCAGAAACGTCAATCGTGGAGTCATGCACACATAACCTACACTTGATAACACAAAAATAGCCTTTGATTTGCCGAATATCGACTGGGAAACTACGTATATGTCATAGTCGTAATCACAAACTGTTTTGCGAGATAAAATTAAATAGGCTACATTGTGAGACTACTGCCTTGAACAACTAGTGTGACAGACCCACGGGAAAGAAATATTTTAGAGCTACCGACTACAAACAAATCTGATATTTTTGGCAGCGTCACTAAAGAGAGAGGGGTTAGTGACAATGATGCTGTTACAGGGCTGATGGTCTCCAAGGGGGGAAAACAGTACAAAAGGTAGGAGAGTATTTGTTTTTGGTGGAACTCTGTTCGTCAAAAAACTCAAAGACATCATACAGAGTGCTGCAGTTAATACGTTTTAATTTAAGTAATAAGGACAACCAAGACTCATCATTGTTTAATGACACTATTCGGTGAATGTTGCGAAACTGCTACATTCACCCTGAAAAAGATATTGTATGGTATCTGATACGCACAATGTAATGGCAACTCGTGGGTTATTCGTGTACCCCACAATACTTCCTCAGACATACGTTTGCGAATAATATATCAGTAAATCTCCTGACGATCTGGTCATACGTAAAGTCAATAAATGGATCCAAACACTGCAAAAAAATTCCTCACAGAACATCCTGGTGCTTCTACTGAAGGCAGCAGAGAGAAAGCCGATATAAATAATTCCACATTTGAAAGGTATTCGCGATTGAGGATATTATCACACAAATTTTTGACAGTCGCACACGCTCAGAAATGAGAGTTATTTAAACATGTTCCACCGGTACCGAAAAACAAAGCAAACAAGGCACCAAGACCTGACTGAATCCCTATCAGATTTCACATTGAATACCCTGCATAATTATCCAAATTTCTGACTCACCTTTATCAGGAATGCGTGGCTTACCAAATAGTCCAGCGTGATTGGAAAAGAGCGGCGTCAACTCCGGTGTACACAAATGGTAAAAGGACGGCTGCTCAGAATTACAGACCAATATCGGAAACGTCGTTCTGCTGCACAATATTGGAGCATATTTTAAGCTCTAATATTATACATTTCTGAAGACAATTACCTCAAAGAATCTGCGTTGGCTCCGGAAAATACCACTCGTGTCACACATAGCTCGCGCACGATAACCTGCAAACAGTAGATGCAAATGAACAAGTAGGTTCCATCTTTCTGTATTTCCGAAAGGTGTTAGATACTACACCTCGATGTCGAATAGTAAGCGACATGCGATTATACGGAGCATCTGCACGGATTGATTCCAAGAACGTTTGACTAGCAGAACTGCGGAAGTTATACTAAACAGCAAATGTTCAATGGAAATGAAAGTAACATCGTGTATACCCCAAGGAAGTGTAATAGAACCATTAACGTTTATAATATGCATATATGATTAACAGACAGGGTGAACAGCATTATCAGATTGTTTCCTGACGATTCTATTGCCTACATGAAAGTTTCGTCGTTGGACGATCGTACGGAAATTTGGAACGATTTGGACAGAATTTCTAATTTACATAATAAATGAAAGAGATCTTCACATGTGGATAAATGTAAGGTCATGTGCTTAATAAAGAGTTAGAATCCAGTGGCATCAGATTACAAAGCGAGTGATACACTTCTGGAGTTTGCCACATTTTGTAAGTAATTATTTATAGGTAATAGCAAGATGCAATATGAAATGGGAGAAACAAGTAAAATCAGTAACAGGGAAGGCGTGTGGAAGACTTACATTTGTTATGAGGTTGCTTGGAAATTGCAGCTTCTCTGTATGCGAAACCGAATACGACATGCCTGTGCGGCCAGTTGTAGGTTACTGCTTTTGGAGTCCTCATCAAGTGAACATCACAGCGGACATTGGCCAAATCCAGAGCCTCGCTGCTAGGATGGTATGGACTGTACTAAATCTGACAGAGACGATCAGCAACATTTAATGGGAATCTTTGGAAAAATGGTGACAGTTCTCATGACGCGAAATGTTGTTGGATAAATTTAGAAATTCGAGGAAAACTGAGCGACATTTATGTTGTCTCCATTACATACCTCGCGTAATGGTCTCTGGAATAAGAGAAGAGAGGTTAAACCGAGTCTAAGTAGGACAGGAGGTCACTAATGTTAGTACGAATTGCCCTCTGTCATGCACTGTATAATGGCTTGCTGCATATATGTATGTAGATAGGGATGGGCTGATAAAAATTTTCCATTCTAAGGCCGTAGAGTCCATAATCGGTATGCTACTCAGGTAAAAACGCCGTGAGCATTGAGGCAATAATACAATCGACGTGCCAGGTTGAAGACACGCGTCTGGTGAAACACCGTGTCCTGTTGCGCGAAAAAGTCCGTAACTGCCGGCTGCATGTCCTCGCCCGACGACCCTTCAAGACCTCTTTTAAGAAACCGAAAGAGTGAGAATCGCACGGGGAGAGATCAGGACTGTAGTGTGGGTGCTCGAGTGTTTTCCAGCTGAGTTGCGATACGCGGTACACCTTCCACAACGGTGGTTTCCTACGGACATTCTCGAACACATTCTTCATTCTCCGATGGATGCCTACAGGTGTTTGTCCTTCGGCAGCCAACAAAAGAATAACAGCTCGCTTATCCTGTTTGGGCCTATTCTGTAATAACGTGACCATAGTTTACGCTTCTGCATTTATCACATCCACGTCGGGAAGACGAATGCCACACTAATCCCTTGGCTACATGTCATTGCTGATATACCCGATTCGGAGTGGCGCTACGTTGTATACACGCTTCAGCAACGCTCTCAAACGCAAACGTTTTGATCGCCTCTTACAGATGTATACACGAAGGTAACTCTGACTCATCTCGAACACGTGAGCCATGTTAATGATCACTAGTTGGATACTCCGGTCGGTCTGAGAGTGCTTTTTAAGCGGTTTTCCACGCTCGTTTACGAAAATGCCGAACTAGTGCCCAATCTTCACCTCAGAAAACACAAATATCGACAGTTAAGTACAACAAATACGTTCAAAGAAGATAATACAGAACGATGTTTTGCTTAGACTGTTCACGTCAGACTCCCAGGACGGCAGAAAGTGTTTCTATTTTGAAATGTGTTGGTAGGCATGCCATTGTGCAGGGACGTTGGGTTTCTTGTCAACCGATTCGCTAAACTCGTAATCTCCCGGCAGTAATCAGCTCCTTTTCAGTTCACCTAGTTAACGACTAGATGCTAAAGGCCTCTGCATACTGTGAAACCGAAGTTGCGAGGCAACAACGGTAGTATCTTGTCGTCTGCTCAGACTTATTGCCTCTAATTATTGTTACACAACAGAGAGAAATACACACTTTTTTTACAGCAGATAAAGTAAAATTCTAGTCTTGTTACTTTACATTATTGTAAGGAGACAATGAAACACAGCTTCTAAATATCTTTGAAACATCATGATTTGCACAATAGGTGTATGTCACATAATTACAACAAACCTGTTTCGGCAGACAACAGTATAAAACGATATCAATTACAGGCAGGACACGTGTAAGATCGTGCCAATTTTTATCGAAATCAATGCTGAAGACAACTGCATCAGAACTGTATAATGCAGGAAAGCACCCAACTCACACAGAAGGCAGTAAGTTAACGAGGCGTAGCACATTCACGACTTCGACTCCGGAAGGGAGCGCAAAAGATGTTTTCTGTTCATATTTATAAAAGAATAACCATAAATTGAAGATCTTACGACTGTCCGAAAGCACAATCGATTGCCAAGGGCCTACAAGAGACTGGTTCTATATTCCTTACATGTTATAAAATGACGAATTACTTCCCCAGTGATATGTTGCATTGGCTCTTTCTTCTATACCACACTTCACTCAATTCAGTTTCGTTCTCCGCCTGGGACTGTACAGTATTTGCCTAAGTACTGCGCCAGCTTAAAAATATACAGCACAGCGTGCTTCTCTATTTCTGAAACAAATTTGGTATTCATAATTTGCTCATGCGTTGTTCCAACATTGTGTAGGTGAACCGAAAGTAATGACGTAACTGCTACTTCTTTCAAACTGGCCGGTAGCTGATCGCTAACTAGTTAGGTCGTATTGCGTTGTGCGCAGCACCTCTCACGACTGTCCTAAACGACAATCCATTGCCAATTAGTTGTCAACTCGGGCTGCTAACCGGTCTAGCCGCGTGCGGGCGGACGGCCTGAGCCGTGAATTTGATTGCCGCAAACTATCACAGTACTAATAAAAACACAACAAATGCGTTCGATTTTTGTCGCAATCTGTAAAAGTTCTTGTTTCAGCTCATTATAGTTGTGTAAGAAAAAAATGGTTCAAATGGCTCTGAGCACTATGGGACTTTACTTCTAAGGTCATCAGTCCCCTAGAACTTAGAACTATTTAAACCTAACTAACCTAAGGACATCACACACATCCATGCCCGAGGCAGGATTCGAACCTGCGACCGTAGCGGTCACGTGGATCCAGACTGTAGCGCCTAAAACCGCACGGCCACCCGGCCGGCGAGTTGTGTAAGAGATCGAGTAGTTTTGAATGCAGGCCTCACATCTCTGGCGTATGGAGAAAACCAGATCTTCCTTGCGCCGGAGATTTGAGGCGCCAGGGAAGTCTTTCCGAACATGCATTGCTATGTGATTTGTCATAGTCTAGGCGTACTCTATAAATTCTGAAAGTTTGTAACCGCTCTGCTGAAACACCCTGCATCCATTGCTATGTGATTTTCCATATTCTAGGCATACTCTAAAACTTCTGAAAGTTTGTAACCGCTGTGCTGGGCCACCCTCCATGCATGATCTAGTAGAAAGTGTCGTGGGCTCTTTTAAAACTGTTCATAGATGATGCAGTTGTCTGTAACAAAGAAGCAACGCCAGAAGACGCTGTTGATATGCAGAATTACCTACAGAGGATTAATGAATGGTGCAGGCTCTGGCAGTTAACCGAGAACGTCAACGGATGTAACATAATGCGCTATGATAGGGAAAGAAGTCCACTACTGTACAACAACACTATTGACGATAAATTGCTGGAAGCAGCACCTACGGTAAAATATCTGGGACTAAATATGCAGAGCGACCTAAGTGGAATGATCACATAAAACTAATAGTAGGAAAAGCAAACACCAGAGTGAGATTCATAAATTGAAACTTAAGGAAATGAAACTCGTTGAAGAATGAAGTGCTTTACAAGGCGCTTTTTCGACCGATTTTTGAGCACTGTTCGTCAATCTGGGAATCTTACCAGGTAGAACAGACTTCAGAGATAAAGAAGATCCAACGAAGAGCGGAGCGTTTCGTCGATGCAACAGAGTTGCAGAGATGCTCAACGAACTCCAGTCGCAGACACTACGAGAGAGGCGTTGTGCATCGCAGAGAGGTTTACTTTCAAAATTTCGACAGAGTACTTTCCGGGAAGAGTCGGAAAACATTACTTCATCCCATACACATCTCGCGAACTGACCACGCCGAGAAAATTCGAGAAATTAGAACTAATACCGGGGCTTGCCGAAATCATCCTTCTCGCGTGCCATTCGCGAGTGGAACAGGGAAACAGCGACCAGTTAGCGATACCAGAAGTACCCTCGGCTTGCAGAGTACTGATATATATGTATTTTATGACTACAAAAGGCGTACTATGATTTCTGGCCGTGCAAGGGAAGTACCAGCTCTAAACACTAAAGCCGAATGAACATGATTTTAAAATACCGATATATTTCTTTTCTGCCGCCCAGCAAGTTCATTATCTCTGTATCTGTGAACAGTCCAAGATTGAGGTTAATTAACCTAAAGACAAGAGAAGCAAAATCCGCTGAAGAAACGTTGCCGTTTATCAGACAGTTATAACCAGCAGAATCATAACAGTCATCAAGGAGGCAAAAAAATTAAACGTTTGCTTGGAACAATATACTTTAATTCACTCAGTACCTACGACGTGGCATTTCGCGTTGCTGTGCTGTATCTTCTTGCCTCACACGTCATCAAAATGCAAATATGAAATTTCAGTCGAACACAGCAGAATGTAGGTATATTTTGTCTTTGTAACTAAGTGAGAGGCAGTTTGTTTTTTGCCATACGTGTTTCGTTTCTTTTATTTGTGAATTATCTTCAGTGGGCTGTAATACCGGTTTTTTACGTATATAACTAATGTGTTATATAGTAATTTCAAGTACGTTATTATATTACGTTGTCTCTTGTCATTCTCTTGTTTTTCGAATTAGAAACGCCTTTCGCTTCACATGTTTCAAGAGACAAAATTACCGTTTGTATTATTTACGATTTCCATTTCCATTGTTGTTAATCCATGTGCGCTGTCCTGGAGATGTATTAACTCGGCCTGTTGCGTATTAAATGTGTGGAGTTTAAATGTGTAGTGTGTTTATTCTCCGTCTTTTGGTTGTGTTGTGGTGCGTATGTATGGTTTGATGTTCGTTCATATATATATATATATATATATATATATATATATATATATATATATATGTGTGTGTGTGTGTGTGTGTGTGAGTGAGTGTGTGTGTTTTATTCTTTGTGTAACTGGATTGGATTTATTTAATTATTTATTTTTACTCTTGATAAGAGTAACGTATGAACAGACACCATTTTTGGTGTAACAACACCACAGTAGTCTAGTAGCCAACACCACAGGGATCACATTATCCTCATTTGTGTCATGAGTTGTTTCAGTCCGCTGTGTTTTAATCATTTCGGTGAAACTCCGCACTTCGTCTTCGGTGACAAACTAGGGAAGAACCTACGACAACGCAGTAACGTACTAAACGAAATATCCGTAACAGGTATTTCATTCACCATTCAGGAAACCCAGATTTTACCTGCAGATTAGATATTTTTGGGCTACTTTTCATTATGTCCAAACCGTGTCTTATTTTGTGTTTCGAGATCTCTTCACAATTTGACCGACTTCATAGTATAATGATCACTGAGGTAATATAATTTTAGCTCGATTAATAATACTAAAACCAAGTGAGAAAGCATGTTCATCATACGAGTGTATCGTCGTGGGTTGGGCGGAACTAATTGTATTGTGCCCTTACACTGATGCACCATTGTTGACACCCTGGGTACGATTACGTTTCAACGAATTTCCGTCACTCAGTCTTCATAATATCCTCGAATTTCTTTAGATTCCACCTTGGTCACATTTACATAACTTATTTCTGTCCAAATAACATTAAACTTTTATAATTTATTCAATGTTCACTTGCGGATGATTAAAGGCGTATTGAAATAACGGAACTGACTGATTCGCGACGCGTACAAACTAGATGGTGCAGAGGTATTGGCACTCAGTGTTGATCAATAATGTAATTCAGCAATACGATCATTGGTTATTAAATATCCGATGAAATATCCCTATCTGCAGAATGAAACGAATGTGAATGGCAGACTCTTTACATCTCTTATAGATCAATGCAGATAAAGAGTGGAAAAACGAGTTTTATGTTTCACAGTGAACCTGAATGAATTTTATTTTCCATGAAAGCGCAGCACGTACTCAATGTCTGAACAAAGATTGTTCATTGGTTACATGTATTTCCACTAGCCATGCCTTGTGACAAAATTTTTCTGTCACGAATAAAATAAAAAAGGAGGAGGAGATTAGTGTTTAACGTCCCATCGACAACGAGGTCATTAGAGACGGAGCACAAGCTCGGGTTAGGGAAGGATGGGGAAGGAAATCGGCCGTGCCCTTTCAAAGGAACCATCCCGGCATTTGCCTGAAGTGATATAGGGAAATCACGGAAAACCTAAATCAGGATGGCCGGACGCGGGATTGAACCGTCGTCCTTCCGAATGCGAGTCCAGTGTGCTAACCACTGCGCAAAATAAAAAAAGATGACAGTTTTGTAGTTTACGGACACTCATCTATAGAATATTTGCTACGCTGATCTGTAAGACTCTCAATGTTACGGATCACGCCCTGTAATCCTCACTTCTTATCGTGTCAAGATTAAGTCAAAACGCAACGGGTCGTTGCGCAGCCCAGCTTCGCGAAAAAAAAATGAAGATTATGGTCTAAGGTCCTGTAGACAACAAGGTCACTAGCTCGTTTGGAACAGAGATAGGAAAGGACATCAGAAGTGTGATTTTCAAAGAAATCATCTCATCTTTGCTTTAAGTGATTTAAAGTAACTACGAAACACCTGAATCTGGATGGCTGGATAGGAATTTGAAACCGGCTCCTCCCACTGTACCACCTCGCTCGCTCGCCGCCCGACACCTCTTCAACTGTCCGTCCTTCAGCTCTATAGAGAAATTTTTAAACAACGCTGCTCTAGTGTATTGCTACATGCCACGTCCCACATTACAGCGAGAGATCGCGGGTAAGACCCATGGAACACGCTAATAATTAACTATCCAACTAAATGCTTCAGGTCTCTGCGGTGTCGCAATCGGTACTGCCACAGTTTCCAATCGCAGTTGGTCGTCTCCTGCTGTTCAAAGCGACAGCTTAACTTCGTAAACCGCTGCACTTCAACCTCTATACTCATTAATGCCCCTTTTCCCAGTGCGTCGTGATTTTTTAAAATTGCTCTTACGACTGACTACGCCCTATTGTGATTCTGAGGCGGATCGTTACATTTTATATATTCTATACTAATTACATACATACTCCGAACGCCACCGTATCATGTACGGTAAAGGATACCGTCACTTCCTTTCCCACTCCACTCGCAAATGCAGCCTCCATGCGAGCCCTAATTTCTCACATCTTGTCTTCGGGGTCCTTCCGTGAAATGTTGCAGTAGTAGAATCATTCTCTAGTCACCTATAGATGCCGTTTCTCTGAACTTTCTCAACAATGTTCCGCAAAAAGAATGTCGCCTTCCCTCCAGAGATTCTCGTAATAGTTCACGAAGCACCTCCGTAACACTCACGTGTTGATCAAACCTATCGGTAACAAATATAACAATGCACTTCTGAAATTGTTTCGATGCGTTCCTTTAGTCCGACCTGGTGTCGATCGCAGACACTCGAGAAGTACTCAAGAATGGGTCTCACAACTGTCCTGTACGCAGTCTCCTTTGCAGATGAGCCCCACTTTCCTAAAACTCTCCCAATTAACCGAAGTCGACCATTCGCTTTCCCTTCTACCGTCCTTACGTGCTCGTTTCATTTCATATCGTTTTGCAACGTTACGCCTAGATATTTAATCGAGGTGACTATGTCATAAAACGCACCTCTAACACTTTATCCGAACATTAAAGAATCGTTTTTCGTAGTCACCTGCATTAACTTACATTTTTCTACATGTAGAGAAAGCTGCCATTCATCATATTCTGTTTAAGTCATCCTGTATCCTTCTATAGTCACAACTTATCCGTATACTACAGCGTCGTCAGCACTGCTGCTCATCTATCCGTCATATCATTTCTGTATATGGAAAGCAAGAATGGTACTATCACACTTTCCTGGGGCACGCCTGACGATATCCTCGTCTCTGATGATTACTCGCCGTCGAGGACAGTGTACTGGGTTCTATTACTTAAGAATGCTTCGAGCTTCTCACGTATCGGGGAAGCTATTCCGTATGCCCAACATCAGTTAACAATCTGCTCTGAGGCACGGTGCAAACGCTTCATCCACCGTTCGCTCGATATCGTGCGAGAAAAGGGCAAGCTGAGTTTCGCACGAGCGATGCTTTTATTATCTTGAAACTTGCAATATGCTCAAGAATTCTGCAGCATACCGATGTTAAGGATATGGATCTGTAATATTTCCTTCAATACGACATTGAATATACACTGTAAGGCAAAAGAAAGAAAAGACACTCCACGAAGGAATTACCCGAATGGGGCGGAAGTCGGTATATGTGATGTACAGGGCTATTACAAATGATTGAAGCGATTTCATAAATTCACTGTAGCTCCATTCATTGACATATGGTCACGACACACTACAGATACGTAGAAAAACTCATAAAGTTTTGTTCGGCTGAAGCCGCACTTCAGGTTTCTGCCGCCAGAGCGCTCGAGAGCGCAGTGAGACAAAATGGCGACAGGAGCCGAGAAAGCGTATGTCGTGCTCGAAATGCACTCACATCAGTCAGTCATAACAGTGCAACGACGCTTCAGGACGAAGTTCAACAAAGATCCGCCAACTGATAACTCCATTCGGCGATGGTATGCGCAGTTTCAAGCTTCTGGATGCCTCTGTAAGGGGAAATCAACGGGTCGGCCTGCAGTGAGCGAAGAAACGGTTGAACGTGTGCGGGCAAGTTTCACGCGTAGCCCGCGGAAGTTGACGAATAAAGCAAGCAGGGAGCTAAACGTACCACGGCCGACGGTTTGGAAAATCTTACGGAAAAGGCTAAAGCAGAAGCATTTCTTAAACAGGAGATTGGAAAACCGATGGATCGGTCGTGGTGGAGATCATGATCAACAATTCATGTCATGGCCTCCACGCTCTCCCGACTTAACACCATGCGATTTCTTTCTGTGGGGTTATGTGAAAGATTCTGTGTTTAAACCTCCTCTACCAAGAAACGTGCCAGAACTGCGAGCTCGCATCAACGATGCTTTCGAACTCATTGATGGGGACATGCTGCGCCGAGTGTGGGAGGAACTTGATTATAGGCTTGATGTCTGCCGAATCACTAAAGGAGCACATATCGAACATTTGTGAATGCCTAAAAAAACTTTTTGAGTTTTTGTTTGAGTGTGGAAAGCATTGTGAAAATATCTCAAATAATAAAGTTATTGTAGAGCTGTGAAATCGCTTCAATCATTTGTAATGACCCTGTACATATACAGACAAGCAAATAATAACAATTTCAACAAAAAATAGAATGATTTATTCGAGAGAAAGAGGCTCACAAACTGAGCAAGTCAATAACTTGTTGGTCCACCTCTGCCCTTATACAAGCAATTACTCGGCTTGTTGACTGATAGTTGTTGGATGTTCTCCTGGGGGATGTCGTGCCAAATTCTGTCCAAGTAGCCCGTTAGATCGTCAAACTCTCGAGCTGGCTGAGGGCGCCAAACGTTCTAAACTGAGGTGAGACCCGGCGACCTAGCTGGCCGACGTATGGTTTGGCAAGCACGAGGACAGCCGGTAGAAAATCCTCGCCTTGTGCGGGCGAGCATTGTCTTGCTGATATGTGAGCCCAGGATGGCTTGCCATGAAGGGAAAAAAAGGGGGAAAAACGGGGTGTAGAACATCGTCGACGTATTGCTGTTCTGTAAAGGTGCCGCGGATGACAACCAAAGCTGGCCTTTTATGAAAAGTAATGCCACCCGAGACCGTCACTCCTGGTTGTCGGAGCAGATGTGGACTTTCACCACAATTTATTGGTTATGAACTGTAGATAAAAACTGAAGAAACTGTAAAAAGGTAGGAATATAAGGAGATGAGACCTGGATGAACTGAAAGAACCAGAGGTTGTGGAGAGTTTCAGAGAGAGCATGAGGGAACGGTTGACAAGAACAGGAGAAAGAAATGTAGTGGAAGAAGAATGGGTAGCTTTGAGAGATTAAATAGTGAAGGCGGCCGAGGATCAAGTAGGTAAAACGCGAGAGCTAGTATAAAAATCCTTGGGTAACAGAAGAGATATTGAATTTAATTGATGAAGGGAGAAAATATAAAAATGCAGTAAATGAAGCAGGCGAAAAGAAATACAAACGTCTCGAAAATAAGATCGTCAGGAAGTGTAAAATGACTAAGCAGGGATGACTAGAGGACAAATGTAAGGATGTAGAAGCATATATGACTAGAGGTAAGAGAGATACTCACTACAAGAAAATTAAATAGACCTTGGGAGAAAATAGAACCACCTGCACGAATATCAAGAGCTCAGATGGAAAACCAGTCCTATGCAAAGAAGGTAAAGCGGAAAGGTGGAAGGAGTATATAAAGGGTCTATACAAGAGCAGTGTACTTGAGTACAATGTCATGGAAATGGAAGAGGACGTGGATGAAGATAAAATGTGAGATACGATACTGCGCGAAGAATTTGACAGAGCACTGAAAGACCTAAGTCGAAACAAGACCCTGGGTGCAGAAAACATTCTATTAGAACTACTGATAGCCTTGGGAGAGACAGCCATGACAAAACTATTCCAGCCGGTGAACAACATGTATGAGACAGGCGAAATACCTTCAGACTTCAAGAAGAATATAAAACTCCAATTCCAAAGAAAGCAGGTGTTAACAGGTGTGAAAATCACATATCAGTTTAATAAGACATGGTTGCAAAATAGTAACACTAATTCCTTACAAACGAATGGAAAAACTGGTAGAAGCCGACCTCGGGGAAGATCAGTTTGGATTCTGTAGAAATGTTGGAACACATGATTCAATACTGATCCTACGACTTATCTTAGAGGATAGGTTAAGGAAAGGCAAACCTACGTTTATAGCATTTGTGGACTTAGAAAAAAATTTTGACAATGTTGACTGGAATACTCTCTTTCAAATATTGAAGGTGGCAGGTGTAAAATACAGGGAGCAAATGGCTATTTATAATTTGCACAAAAACCAGATGGCAGTTATAAGAGTCGAGGGACATGAAAGTGAAGCGGTGGTTGAGAAGGGGGTCAGACAGGGTTGTAGCCTATCCCAGGTGTTATTCAGTCTGTATATTGAGGAAACAAAAGAAAAATTTGGAGTAGGAATTGAAATCCATGGAGAAGAAATTAAAACTTTGAAGTTTGCTGACGGCATTGTAATTCTGTCAGAGACAGCAAAGGACCTGGAAGAGCAGCTGAACGGAATGTACAGTGTCTTGAAAGGAGCATATAAGATAAACGTCAACAAAAGCAAAACGAGGATAATGGAATGTAATCGAATTAAATAAGGTAATGCTGAGGGCATTAGATTAAGAAATGAGACATAGTAGTAAATGGGTTTTGCTATTTGAGGAGCAAACTAACTGATGATGGTCGAAGTAGAGAGGATATGAAAGGTAGACTGGCAATGGCAAGAAACATGTTTCTGAAGAAGAGAAATTTGTTTACATCGAATATAGATTTAAGTGTCAGAAAGTCTTTTCTGAAAGTATTTGTATGGAGTGTAGCCGTGTATGGAAGTGAAACATGGACTATATACAGTGTAGACAACACGAGAAGACAATAGAAGCTTTCGAAATGTGCTACAGAAAAATGCTGAAGATTAGTTGGGTAGATCTACATCAACATCTACATCCATACTCCGCAAGCCACCTGACGGTGTGTGGCGGAGGGTACCTTGAGTACCACTATCGGTTCTCCCTTCTATTCCAGTCTCGTATTGCTCATGGAAAGAAAGATTGTCGGTATGCCACTGTGTGGGCTCTAATCTCTCTGATTTTATCCTCATGGTATCTTCACGAGATATACGTAGGAGGGAGCAATATATTGCTTGACTCCTCGGTGAAGGTATGTTCTCGAAACTTCATTAAAAGCCCGTACCGAGCTACTGAGCAGAGTCTTCCACTGGACGTAACTAATGAGGAGGTACTGAATAGAAATAGGGAGAAGAGGAATTTGTGGCACAACGTGTCTAGGAGAAGTGATCGGTTGGTAGGACACGTTCTGAGGCATTAAGGGATCACCAATTTAGTATTGGACGGAAGCACTCAGCAGATTCAGAAGGACGTAGGTTGCAGTAGTTATTTGGAAATGAAGAGGCTTGCACAGGATAGAGTAGCATGGAGAGCTGCATCAAATAACCCTCTATACTTAAGACCACAACACCAACAGAACTAAACTACTGCCAAATGATCCTGCGTTGCTCGGCAGAAACCGAACCTTCGCATTTCCATTGGGTTCCGAAGTCTAAATTTTTTAAATGGAGAATTGAAACAATCGTGTACTCGAAACGAGCAGACTGCTCATTAGCCTACTCATCAGTATCATTATCAGCGCCATCACCATCATCTCGATTCGAATTCAGAATGTCGGATGACGTTTCTTCCTGGTTTCCATTGTTGAACTCGTTCTCGAGGTTTCTGCTGCTGCTGTCCTTGTACGCATACGCTCCAAATCTCACTGATCTTGGCCCATTTGGTTAGCAGGTATATTTCTCCGTCCTTCGGTATCGATATCCCTGTTTTCCCTAGTATAAAACTCTTGCTTCACTGTCCTTGATACTGTTTCGGCTCCGGAGTTAATTCACTTCCATCCTTCAGTGTCTTGACCAATTGTGTCCAGGTTCAAATCATCCAGCCGGTTCGCTCCTGCCTGTTGAGTGTAGATTGCAGCGAAGCACCAAGTGTTCAGACGATCCTGTTTCTCCGCAATAGCAAAGAACTGTTGCCTATCTACATCTACGTGATTGCTCTGCTGTTCACAATAAAGTGCCAATGAACCACCTTGAAGCTGTCTCCCTACCGTTTCACTCTCGAACGGTGCGCGGGGAAAACGAGCACTTAAATTTTTCTGTGCGAGCCCTGATTTCTCTTATTTTATCGTGATGATCATTTCTCCCTATGTAGGTGGGTGCCAATAGAATGTTGTCGCAATCGGAGGAGAAAACTGGTGATTCAAAGTTCAGGAAAAGATTCCCGTCGCAACGAAAAACGCCTTTGTTTTAATGATTGTCGCTCCAATTCACGTATCATGTCTGTGTCACTATCTCCTCTATTTCGCGACCATACAAAACCAGCTGCCCTTCTTTGTACTTTTTCGATGCCATCCGTCAGTCTCACCTGATGTGGATACCACACTGCACAGCAGTACTCCAGAATAGGGCGGACAAGCGTGGTATAAGCAGTTTCTTTAGTAGACCTGTTGCACCTTCTAAGTGTTCTGCCAATGAATCGCAGTCTTTGATTTGCTCTACCCACAATATTATGTGATCGTCCCAATTTAGGTTATTTGTAATTGTAATCTCTAAGTATTTAGTTGAATTTAGAGCCTACAGATTTGTGTGACTTAACAGCGTAATCGAAATTTGGCGGATTTATTTTAGTACTCATGTGAATAACTTCACACTTCTCTTTATTCAGGGTCCATTGCCACTTTTCGCACCATACAGTCATCTTATCTAAATCGTTCTTCAATTCGTTTTGGTCATCGGATGACTTTAGAAGACGGTAAATGACAGCATCATATGCAAACAATCTAAGACGGCTACTCAGATTGTCTCCTATGTCGTTAATATAGCTCAGGAACAACAAAGGGCTTATAACACTTCCTTGGGGAACGCCGGATATTACTTCTGTTTTACTCGATGACTTTGCGTCTATTACTACAAACTGTGACCTTTCTGATAGGAAACCACGAATCCAGTCCCACAACTGAGGCGATATTCCATAGGCACGCAGTTTGGTTAGAAGACGCTTGTGAGGAACGGTGTCGAAAGCCTTCTGGAAATCTAAAAATATGGAATCAATTTGACATCCCGTGTCTATAACACACATTAATTCAATGAATGTGTACGAGGGTTCCGTAATGAAGTGCACCATTCCCTTGGTTGAGTCATCTAGTGGCGATCGCTGTCTGTTTTTGACATTTGGGAAAAAGTTTATCATTCGCCTACCGCTGATCATATCGTTCCAGTAGCTCTGCCATTTATCTGTTTTCCAGACACGAAGTTGGATTTTGATACTAATGTTTATCTCTGTAATCATTTACACTCAGTCGGGTCTTCCTCGACTTAACCAACAGCACGCTAGTATATATCGTACTTGAATGTCGATCGGGCAGGTCCCACGTATGACCACTATATTCTCGACAGGTGTTGTACCGAAGGCCCCAGTGAGCCTGAGGAGTACGCTATTCTCGTTAAAGGACGGTTCTAAACGTCTCGAAATGCAGCCGATGCGCCCACACACTGCCTGCGAAGCCATCTGTGGCACTGAAGATAGCGTTGTGGCACGCCCTAACGGCATGCGATGGTAGCTTGTAATTCATCATGCCGCTTCCAACAAACTTGTAGGGATAGGGGCAGTTTTCCGGTAGCTACTGCAGAAAGGAAGGTACTGTCATTCGTTAATCACGGATTAGTCGTAGTACAAAGTGCACTATGTCGATCAACAACAAAACTACTACGCCGTTAAGTTCTCCGTTGCTACTACGAAAAACTGCTTGATCTCCGTGTGACGTAGCTCACTTTTGTATCTGCCGTACGAAACTAGATTATATTGCCTCCTTTCTTTTAAGGCTGCTGAACCAGCAGAGACAACCCACACATTTGTCTGTTTTCTAGCCCCACTCTAAGGAAGTTCGTGTCGCGAAATTGCACATCAGATTTACTTGGAGTTAGAAGAAAGCAAAATAAAATGCCAACACACACTCTTTAACTGTGAACGGATGGAAAGTATGAAATGCGTTAGGTAGCCACATATGGGAGCCTGCAATCTGAAGACCCCAGAAACTTCTGTTAAGTTCTCCACATTTCACTCTGCACGTAAGTCTTGCTCCTCGTGCCACCAGAACTGAGTCGGTTGAATGACGTTCAGATGTCCGGAATTCAGTCCTTCGTCAGGTGTCACCTTGCCTCCAAGGTGTTGGATTCTAGCACACCACGTTTGTAGTCTCGCTAACTGTTATGATGCTGTAAGTACCTCAGTTTTCATAATCTCCTCCATTTTTCCCGTAGTGAGTTTTTGAGTGTGCGGCAGATAATATTTCGGAAATAACTGTTCCACATCTACAATTCATTTATTTGGTAGCAACTAGGTTCAAGGCTGAACATCTAACATGGTAGATTGTCTGACAAATGCCAAACGTTTTGAGTCATGCTGATGCTAGATAGTACGCTGACAGTTTTCGTCTGGCTTCAACCAGAACATGACAGAAATTATGACTCATATTAAATATTCCGACTAATGTGTGTGAAGGGTAGTACGAAGACAGCTGTATTGGCTTCGACGTGAATATATTAATTATTCTGACTCGTGTTAAATGTTCTGACTCGTGTGTTTGCGGGGTAGTAGGATGACAGCTTTTATATGACTCAGCGATACTGGGTGTTAGATAATGCAGCTTAGACTCTAAAACTTGTTGTGATCAAATGAATAAAGAAATAAAATTTATCTGTGTAATAGCAATTTCCCGAAGTACCTCAGTTAAGGGAACTATTCCTGTGCCTCAGTTGTGGCCATAACTTCTATAGACTAAACGCAGAATTAGAGTAAAGGGAAAACTGAAAATTTGTGTCAAGGCCAGGACTTAAAGATGAATTCTCTAATTTGCGAAAGCTGCATGTACCGACCTAAACTCTCAATGTCACTCGAAGCTTCCTTTAATCTCGCGAACATTCGCACTCAGTGGATTTCCCCGCACGGGAAGAACACCACAGAAAAGGGACGACGGCACAGGTCCTCTTCTGATTTACCCAGCGAGGTGCTGTTTTTATATTTGCAGATATAGAACACGAAACAGATCGTTTATGTGTGGCTCGTTCTTATCGCAACAACAGCGATGATATGAATCTGAACTGTCAATTGAAATTTTGTCCCTGGATCAGTATTGGAACTGGGATTATCTGCTTTTCGCGATATGGTATTGCGTTCCTCTTACATTTCCTGAATACTGTTTCCCATCAAATGTCAGACGAAGTAATTCCTGTAAGGCAATATAACTTCTTTATAGGGGTGCCCCGTAGATCTTCGTTACTCACTGTTGCTAGGTACACAGCTCTGATATTGTGAGATCTGTGTCACCAGAGAATGAAGACACAGTTGTAGAATAGCACAATGCAGGTGCAGAATTCTTCAGAATTTCTGATTATTTACATTTCCCGGCCCACAGTTACATCTTTAAGGTTCCGCTTTGAAATTTAACACTACTGCCTCTTGAGCTAGGTTACTGAGCATGTAATTCCTCTTACTTGTTTTAGCGTCCCTTTGTAATTTGATAATCATTGTTGGTAATACAGCCTCATGGTCACTGATACCAGTTCCAAAGTGACCATCGTCAAAGAAGTCAAATCTGTTTGTTGCTATTAGACGTAATATATTTCCATCATGACTGAACGTCCTTACCATCTGCTCTATGTAGGCTCCAGATGAGGTATTTAGTATTGTTTCACAGGATCTCCTGTACGACCACCACTTACAGAACTCTAACTATCCTAGTCGATTGTTGAATGATGAAAATCTCGTTTATTGATGACAATATGACAGGAGAATCTACAAAAGTCTCCGGGCACCACCAAAAACATAGGTTTTTCATATTAGGTGCACTGTGCTGCCACCTACTGTCAGGTACTCCATACTAGCGACCTCAGTAGTCAATAGACATCGTGAGAGAGCAGAAGGGGGCCCACCGCGGAACTCACGGACTTCAACGTGGTCAGGGGATTGGATGTCACTTGTGTCATACGTCTCTACGCGAGAATTCCACACTCCTAAACATCCCTAGGTTCACGCTTTCCGGTGTGATAGTGAAGTGGAAACGTGAAGGGACACGTACAGCACAAAAGCGTACAGACCGACCTCGTCTGTTGACTGACAGAGACCACCGACAGTTGAAGAGAGTCGTAATGTGTAATAGGCAGACATCTATCCAGACCATCACACAGGAATTGCGAACTGCATCAGGGTCCACTGCAAGTACTATGACAGTTAGGCGGGAGGTGAGAAAACGTGGATTTCATGGTCGAGCGGCTGCTCATAAGCCACACATCACGCCGGCAAATGCGAAACGACGCCTCGCTTGATGTAAGGAGCGTAAACATTGGACGATTGAACAGTGGAGAAACGCTGTGTGGAATGACGAATCGCGGTACACAATGTGGCGATCCGATGGCAGGATGTGGGTATGGCGAATGCCTGGTGAATGTCATCTGCCAGCGTGTGTTGTGCCAACAGTAAAATTCGGAGGCGGTGGTGCTATGGTGTGGTCGTGTTTTTCATGGAGGGTTCTTGCACCTCTTGTTGTTTTGCGTGGCACTATCACAGCACAGGCCTACACTGATGTTTTAAGCACCTTCTTGCTTCCCACTGTTGAAGAGCAATTCGAGAATGGCGATTGCATCTTTCAGCACGATCGAGCACCTGTTCATAATGCACGGTCTGTGGCGGAGTGGTTACACGACAATAACAACCCTGTAACCGACAGGCGTGCACAGAGTCCTGACCTGAATCCTGTAGAACACCTTTGGGATGTTTTGGAACGCCGACTACGTGACAGGCCTCAACGACCGACATCGATACCTCTCCTCAGTGCAGCACTCCGTGAAGAATGGGCTACCATTCCCCAAGAAGCCTTCCAGCACCTGACTGAACGTATGCCTGCGAAAGTGAAAGCTGTCATGAAGGCTAAGGGTGGGCCAACACCATCCTGAATTCCAGCATTACCGATGGAGGGCGCCACGAACTTGTAAGTCATTTTCAGCCAGGTGTCCGGATACTTTCGATCACAAACTGAGGTTTTCTCCGAAGTTTACGATTATTGCCTTCTTGTCTGAACTGATGGTATAAAATGATTTATCGTTGAATGAACTTTGATGAGTATTCTGATCCGCTTTAACACTGTACACCATATCTGCTTGAGTAGGTCACAGTTTACGCGTCTCAGTAGCCTCCATTCTTGCTGTTTGCTCCTGATCATTTTAGTTTCTATCAACTACTTTATCCATTGGTCCTTTTGATACGTCTATTCCACATCTTATCAGCAGAGGGAAGGTGGCCTTGACACATCTACTATACAAGAAAGGCAATAAACAAAATGTTAACAACTGCAGAGGAATTCCTTTGCAACCTGTTACATATAATGTATTTTCTAAGATTACACTAAATAGAGTAGAAAAACAGTGGAGAGTAATTTAGATGTATTTTAAAGTGGTTTTAGGAAGGGAAGATAATGTTTTGAACATACATGTAATCGGAAGTCAGTCATTTGCCATAAATTACCGAAATGGATTTCAAATGGTTCAAATGGCTCTGAGCACTATGGGACTTAACATCTGAAGTCATCAGTCCCCTAGAACTTAGAACTACTTAAACCTAACTAACCTAAGGACATCACACACATCCATGTCCGAGGCAGGATTCGAACCTCCGACCGTAGCGGTCGCACGGTTGCAGACTGAAGGGCCTAGAACCGCTCGGCCACAGCGGCCGACATCGAAATAAAACGTCAACATTTTTAAAAAAAATTTGTGTGTCACGTATTGTGGGGTTGGGTTGGGTTGTTTCGGGGAGAAGAACAGACAGCGAAGTCATCGGTCTCATCGGACCAGGGAAGAACGGGGAAGGAAGTCGGCCGTGCCCTTTCAAAGGAACCATCCCGGCATTTGCCTAGAGCGATTTAGGGAAATCACGGAAAACCTAAATCAGGATTGCCGGACGCGGGATTGAACCGTCGTCCTCCCGCACGTATTGTGCAAGCGTAGAGTATGAGCGATTTTTAAAGTGCTGTTGTATTGACTTTACCGCTGGCCAGATAGTTGGCTGCTCTCTGTAATAAAAAACTGGGTTAAAAAATCAATAACGAACTTCATCGGATGTCATGTGACGTCCGCTACGACCAAATACAACGAACCATAACGAACAAAATGCAAAAAAAAAGAAAAAGTGGTTTCAAGCATATACTGGTAAATAATGGAGCCACGTTCGATTCCCACGGATACCAACTTTTTTTATTTTATTCCGCGCGATGTTAAACTATCAATTACAAAATGTATATATACTTAAACAGTCCAGTTTACATATTTAAAAATAATAAATTCAATTTAATTGGGATTACTACGATTGTAAGTCAAAAGGCTATTATAGGCCAACACACTGGTATACATTGAGGTGACAAAAGTCACGGGATAGCGATATGGCCAGGCGGGAGTACCGCATACACGAGGTATAAAAGTGTAGTGCATTGGTGGAGCTGTCATGTAGACTCAGCTGATTCGTCTCAAAAGGTTTCAAAAGCGATTATGGCCGCACGCTAGGAATTAACAGACTTCGAATGCGGAATGGTAATTGGAGCTAGACGCATGGGACATTTCAGTTCGGAAATCGTTAGAGAATTCAATATTCCGAAATCCACAGCGTCAAGAGCGTGCCGAGAATACCACATTTCAGGTAATACCGCTCACTAAGGACAACCCAGTGGCCGATGGCCATCACTTAACGAGCGAGAGCAGGGGCGTTTACCAGATTTGGTCAGTGCTAACAGACGATCAGTACCACGTGAAACAACCGCAGAAATCATTGTGGGTCATACGACGAACATATCCGTTAGGACAGTACGTCAATGGGTTATGGCAGCAGACGACCGACGCCAGAGCCTTGCTGACAGCACGACATCGCCTGCAACGCTTCCCCAGGCTCGTGATCAAATCGGTTGGACCCTGTAGGGCTGGGAAACCGTGGCCTGGTCAGATGAGTCCCGATTTCAGTTGGTAAGAGCTGATGGTAGGGTTCGAGTGTGGTGCAGATCCCACGAAGCTATTGACCCAATCTGTCAACAAGACACTGTGCAAGCTGGTGGTGTCTCCATAACAGTGTTGGCTGTGTTTACACGAAATAGACAAGATCCTCTGGATGTTTGGCTACTTTGAGACCATTTATAGTCATTCGTGGACTTCGAGTTCTCAGTTAACCGTGGAATTTTTATGGATGACAATGTGTTACGTCAATGGGCCACAACTGTTCGCGATTGCTTTGAAGAACATTCTGGACAGTTCGAGCGAATTGTTTGGTCACCCATATCGCCACCGCCCACCGAACATTTACGGGTCATAGTGCGGAGGTCAGTTCGTGCACAAAATCCTGCATCAGCAACACTTCCTCAATTATGGACGGCTATAGAGGCAGCACGGCTCAATATTTCTGCAGGGGACTTCTGGCGACTTGTTGAGTCGATGCCGCATCGAGTTGATGCACTACGCCTCGCAAAAGGAGGTCCGACACGATATTAGGACGTATCCCATGACTTTTGTCCCCTCAGTATAATTTTGCACGATCTGCGACTGCTGTAGATCGAGCTTCACTAAGGCAAAAGCACTGCCATATTGACAATCGCTCTCTTCAGTTACTGCAAATATTCTTGAATTCTTTGGACACCTTGTACGTAATCTCTTAGTGTATCGTGATTGCATACAATATCACATTTGTTGTCTTGGCACAAATTAAATAACAGTAGTTCCTTGGTTGTTGATATTGATATAATTCAAACAATAGTTTTTCAAGTAGCTACTTGGTTCGATTCATCTTCCGCTGGTGTTTATAGAGTGGAAATATTGGTTGTTCGGTGGCTTACTGTTTTCGGGAGAACCGAAATGAGGAAAAGGACATAAAAAAGTTTCGTCCGTAAAGTATTACAAACCACTGATTGGTTGGCGTGAGTAGAAAGGAAAATTTCAAACATACTTGCTTAAAAGGCTGCCAGCATGAGTTTATTATTATTATTATTATTACTAGTTGCAGCTACGGGCAGCTTACAAAATTCTGATCGTCCCCAAGGGATCTACTGTAGCATTTCAGTAATCAAGTGTTGAGTGGTACTTAAGTAAATAAATTAGTAAAATCAAAGTGAACTAGAAACTAGAATATAAATGGAAAACTTGGTTTAGTTTAGAGAGTTACATACTGGCATTCAGCGGGCAGAACAGAAGAGACAATGACCATGAAGTCAGCAAGTTCCACATAAGCGGGCGCTGTCGATTCAGCCGTCAGGGCATCGCCCGACCGGCTCACGTGTTTCTCAGTTGTCGCATGTGAGCAAAGGCCCTCGCCTACATTCCAAGAGCCAATGACCGACGTTAAGAAGATTCTTCGAGAAGCTTTTCAACGTGACGGAAGAGGCCATGACCGGCTCCCGTGTTTCTCAGTTGTCGCATGTGAGGAAAGGCCCTCGCCTACATTCCAAGAGCCAATGACCGACGTTAAGAAGATTCTTCGAGAAGCTTTTCAACGTGACGGAAGAGGCAATGACCGGCTCCCGTGTTTCTCAGTCGTCACATGCGATCAGAGGCCCCCGCCTACATTCCAAGAGCCAATGACCGAGGTCAAGAAGATGATTCTTCGAGAAGCTTTTCAACGTGACAGAAGAGGCAATGGCCGTGAAGTCGTTCACCTCCAGTGAACTGAAGTGAATAAATACGCGAGACGCGGTGGGCCCGACAGATGAAGACAGATGAAGACGGGGACGAAGACGAAGACGGAGACGGGGACGGAGACGAAGACGAGAGACGAAGGAAGAAAAGAAGAGTAGCAGTAGTTTTCAGTCAGTTTCGGTGCTGAAGACCGTCATGCAAGAAGAGACTGCATCGTGCACAGACGCACCAAGTCCGCCGCTGTAATGGAATAGCAAGCAGCAGCCGCGGCGCCAGAAGACAGAAGTTAAAAGGTATTTGAAGTCTGGTTTTTACATACCCGGGTGACTCGTGAGGACGGGAAGGAGACGGCCTCACATCAGTAGTCACCTGTGAGCTGAGATGAAGAGCTGACAGCCGAAGACTGGCAAGCGGGAGTCCGTGGTTCGAGTCCGCCACACTGGCCTTCTCCCGCCGCACCGCTCCGCTGGCCGACGCAGAACACACGCGGCCGCTTAGAGAAGAAAAACACTGGGACGCCACACCCAAGGTATCATCCGATGCACGACTTCGCTCGCAATAGTTAAACCGGCCACCTCGCGCTGCGCGTCTCCCGTCAGCTGGGCGAGACGGCGACACGAGATTCACACCGCTACGCGTAATCAGACGCCGCCGCCGCCGCCGCCGCCGCTGCCGCAGCAGAAGACTTCACAAACGACACAGCTGCCGCTCTCCGAACCAGAACATCCCGTAAGATACAGTTGTACAAATCTTCAATAGAAGTTAGCTTATGTAAAAATGATGTTTCATTCGACCTCATACCCGAGCCAAGGAAGAACCCACCCTGCCCACATGTTGTTAAGAGAGAAAAGTTAATTTATTTAATATTTTCACCCTGACAGAATGCTTTAGAATGCTCATCCTGACAATTGACAGCATCCAAAGAGAAAACCCAGTTACATTGAGTGACAGAAGTGTCACATTTAGTAACACAACTGATACATTTGATGTCAGAAGCTGTTTTAATTGTTACACAAGCAATTCCGTGAGTGTGCTGAAGATAAAGCCCATGCGTTACCTCGTTGGTTTGCTTAGTGAATAAACTTTCGACTCACTGTTGAAAGCAAGGACATAGATAACGACACTGGAGCGTCTAGTATAAACAGTCTCATTTACAATATCACATGCGTGAAATGTCAGGTGCTCAACTACTACTGTTGGCAGGCAAACCTCTTCTCTACGCTAGCAATTTTCCACATTTCTAAAATGTTTATTACAAAACTTTTTGTGCTACCTGCAAGCAAAATGTCTACAGAATGTTCTACCTAAATGTATCTATAGCTACGTTTGCAGCTCAACTGCCCATTCGTGCTGTATCTGTAGTTCAGGCATGGGAACTGTATGGTGTGACTCGGATAAAATCTACATCGTCTCGTAGTTCTGGCCACCCATAGTACACTTTCTGTGGGGTTTTCCATGCTCTTTTAAGAACTCACTTGAATGTTTATAGAATTCTCACTCAGCTCACGGACAAGTACAGTCTTCGGTTCATAAGTGTTCATACATTTCACAAACATACAGCTATACAATTGCTAATGCCATATCAATTGGAAGTAATTGAGTGTAATTAGCCTGAATCTGCAGTTGTTTCGAAGACGAGACTCAGTAGGAGTGCGAAACAGAAAAAGACATCTTACGTTGCCATAATACAACAGGATGTGGATTTTAATGCAGTAACATTCCTGGCCAAGAGAAGTCCACTAGTATTTAATAGTCTTAATTTAAGGATGAAATTTCTGAGAATATACGTTTTGAGCACAGCATTGTATGGCAGTGAGACGTGGACTGTGGGTAAACAAAAGAGAAGAGAAGCATTTGAGATGTGGTGCTACAGAAGAATGTTGAAAATTAGGTGGACTGATGAGGTAAGGAATGAGAAGGTTCCCTGTAGAACCAGCGAAGAAAGGAAAATATGGAGAAAACTGACAAGAAGAAGAGACAGGGTGATAGGGTATCTGTTAAGACATCAGGGAATAACCCTCCATGGTCCTAGAGGGAGCTGCAGAGGATGAAAACTGTAGAGGAAGACAGAGATTGGGATACACCCAGCAAATTACAGGACGTAGGTTGCAAGTGCTACTCAGAGATGAAAAGGATGGCGCAAGAGAGGAATTGGTGGCGGGCCGCATCGAACCAGTCAGAAAACTGATGAAAAAAAAAGTAGAGAGCGAAGTGGGCTTGTCGTAAGGCACCAGTCTTGCACTGGAGAAGGACTAAATTCATATTTAGGCAAGGCCATTATGATTTAGGCCCAATGAGCATAGATTTCTTTTTTTTAGCAAATGACTTGACTTATTCTTTTAGCCTCTCTCGTGCATGAAAACTTTCCGTAACAGTTGAATGATGAAACCATTAAAAAAAACACCGTGGGCTGTCAATTCTACTATTAGGCAAGATGCCTTCATTGCACTGGTCTCTTTCGGCCTGTGGGTATTTTCAAATACTTTGCTTCGGTGATCTGTGTGTCATATTTGAGACCTCTTTCGTTGTATCTTCACACACACACACACACACACACACACACACACACACACACACACACTGAAAGCTTACACATATTGTCTTGCACCTCATAAACTGCTTCCAAGCACACATTCACATTTTGCAGTACGTCATCTAAGTAAGACACTCTTAACAATTGGCTTCCCACTCCTTGTCAAATGTGTATAACAGCAAAACGTGTCCTTTGCTTTCTCATATATCTTGCGTAATAGAACTGGCAGCCTATGGTGATTTTTAAAAAAAATGGTTTCATCAGTCATAAATTACGTCGATGCTGTGGATCCACACATCAAGAAATTAATATCAGTAACAGAATCGCCAAAGCAAAAATCCGTCTTTAGTGCATTCATCAAGGCAGAGGTTTTCCATGATTCCCAAAACTTAGTGGAGCTCAATAAGAAGACTGATTTTTAAACGAAAGCTGTGTTCGACTCATTCACTAAAGTATATTTCACCAGAATCACAGAATCAGACTGAGTTTTGTCACTTGATAGGGGTTCGAACAAACTTAACAGTACTAAATGTCCTAGTTCTGTCAACTGTATAAACTTACCTGTAGAAATTTTAGCCATTAATTTCGTTCAGTATGTTTTTTAATAACGGTCTGAGGTTTCTGTCATGAAATTAAAGTTACCAACGTATTAAAGATCAGAATACACCAAAAACGAACGGACTTAGCATGCGCGATATTTTGTGAACGAAAGGTTAATACAGTTTAATGCCCAAATGGTACCCTTGCCTAAACATACTTGTGGAACTGTATTGCAACAGAACAGCAATCGATCCTGGTTGCAAGCAAACTTCAAGTCATTTACACTACATATTTTTTCCATAATGTATACCATAAATGGTTGCCCTTTTATTTTCATCCAAGGACGATTTAAATGTGATGCGAGTTAAGCACGTTATTTATGTGAAACTCGGTCGTCAGCTATTTAGGCACACTACTAATGCTTCTGTTCTGTAATAAAGGGGAAGAGAATGCATTTCTCTACTGTACTGTCGCCATCTGTATACCGCAGTACCATAATACAAAATTTTAGTAACATATTTTCATAGACAGAGGTCTAGACCTGCTTTTCAGTGGGCAACCTGTATACTTGGCCATAGGCTATTGCATGGTGACCTAGCGGAGTGGCTCAATGGTTAAGGCACCAAATTATCAATCGGAAAAGATAAGGTTCCAATCCTCATCTGACATCCATATTTGGATCAATTACGACGTTTGCCGACTTAGAGCCTTTGAAAATGACATGTTCGATTTCCTCCACAACCATTGTTCGCTCGCGTGAGTATACGTGTGCGTACCTGTGTGTGTGTGTGTGTGTGTGTGTGTGTGTGTGTGTATGTATGTGTGAGTGTGTGTGTGTGTGTGTGTGTGTGTGTGTGTGTGTGTGTGTGAGAGAGATTGTAAATTTAAAAAAAAAGGAAACACATAGAAACACGTAAATACAGCGTTAATCATGAGATCAATGAGTCTTAAAAAATGATGCGTTCGCTGCACGACTTAAGTAGTTGTAGTAGGTAGCACATACAGTAGTGCTACTGACTGGCGGGTAGTTAACTGCTATTGCTCCTGACAATGTGGATTGGGATAGCTTCTGAGAACATACGCGACTTGCATAATTGTGTTGGTTTCATCCTCTGAGCTGTATTTCTGTAGCATTTTCCTGCAGATAGAAGCACTTTTACAGTTTGCATTTTCCAGAGAATCAACTTCTGTTAAGAATAATCGCATATAGCTATGTCCGAAACGAGACAGCAGTTCTTAACATTAATTTCATTCGAATGTTTTTGTACTACATGCCGTTAAGCTTGTTGAGACGTTTTTCATAAAACTTTTGTGGCAGTAGGCTGTCTGTAAACATTCCTCTGAGACACCAACCGAACTTGTTGTGTTGACAGTTTTCCTGAACATACTCTCCATACAGGGTGCCAATCATTGCACTGTAGTAAATAAAATCGTCATAACTTCTGAACGGTTTGCGTTAGGACGTTCTAACTGCACCGTTGGCCGCGGGTCATGATGGGAATTAGTGTGCGCGTTGTTGTTTGGTGTAGCGATGAAGCCCACTTTCATTTGGATTGGTTCTTGAATAAACAAAATTGGCGCATTTGGGGGACTGAGAATCCGCATTTCTCGATCGAGAAGTCTCTCTACCCTCAACAGGTGGCTGTGTGGTGTGCAATGTCCAGTCACGGAACAATCGGTGCGATAGTCCTTGATGACACGGTGTCTACCGAAAGGTACATGAAAATTTCGGAATATGAATTCATCCCCATATCCAAAGTGAATATGATTTCGACAAGATGTGGTTCATACAAGACGGAGCTCGATCCCGTCGAAGCAGGAGAGTGTTTGATGTTCTGGTGGAGCACTTTGGGAACCGCTTTCTGTCTCCAGTTTACCCAGGGGCCACCGGCACGAGCCTCGACTGGCCGCCATGTTCTCCAGATCTCAACACTTGCGACTCCTTTTTGTGGGGCTATATTACAGACATGGTGTACAGTGATAACCCCAAAACCATGAAAACAGCCATTCGGGAGGTCATCGAAAGCATCGATGTTCCGATACTTCAGTGGATCATGCAGAATTTCGCTATTCGTCTGCGCCACATCATCGCCAATGATGGCAGGCATATCGAACTTGTCATAACCTAAATCTGAATATCTGTAGTGACGTTTAAATGTTGAATAAAGTGTGTGCACGCCGTAGGTCGTAACTAATTTATGTTTTTTCATCTAGTTAAATAATTGTCACACTGTATTTAGTCGTCTGATGTTCGTGATACTATGGTGTCCAGGGGGTTGTGTTAGGAGAGATCTTTTTTTATATATATACATATATGATCTGTATTGAAGGCGTCTTCGATGAGTGACGGTAAGTGGGTACCAGCTGACTTAGACGAAATTTCTAGTTGGTGTGACGCATTTCAGCTATCTCTAAATGAAGAAAAATTTGAGTTGATGTAGATGAGTAGTAATAAATTAATAGTGTGCTGCTTGACACAGTCACATCGATTAAATATCTGGGAGTTACGTTGCAAAGCGGTACGAAATGGAACGACCACGATAGGACGGTAGAAGGGAAGGCGATGGTCGATATCGGTTTATTGGGAGAATTTTAGGAAAGTGTGTTTCACCTATCAGGGAGTGCGACTCATTCATGAGTACTGCTCGAGTGTTTGGAGATTTCCACCAGGTCGGATTAAAGGCAGACATCGAAGCGATTCAGAGGCGGGCTGTCAGATTTTTTACCGCTAGGTTCGATCAACACGCGAGTATTATGTAGGTGCTTCGTGAACTCAAGTGGGAATCCCTGGAGGAAAGAAGACGTTCTTTTCGCGAAATACTATTGAGAAAATTTAGAGAACCGGCATTTGAATCTGGTTGCACAATGACTCAACGTAAGAAACACGAAGATAAGATAAGAGAAATTAGGGCTCGCACGGAGGCATACAGACCGTCGTCTGTCCGCTGCTCTATTTGCGAGTGGAACAGAAAGGAAAACGACTAGCAGTGGTGCACTGTGTCCTCCACCATGCACCATAACGTGGCTCGCGGAGTATTTATGTTGAAGTAGATGTAGACATTTTCATATGCACCAACTACGCTCATCCGCAGCACCGCCTGACGTGATGTCCTTTAACTTCATCAGCCTGATCTTTATCGCTACATACAGAGTACCACTTACCCTCAGAATATTTTCTGTTGCGTTAAAAGTTTCGGTTGGCATTAATAAATTTTAGACACAATGATTTAACAATTTCTTGCAATGAAATTGCATTAGACTCTCCTTTATCCATAGTAATATGTGGCAATTATAACATCAACTGACTCAATGCACCTGAAAGCAGGTGCTCGTTTGTTTCTTTGTTATTGCTTTGAAGCCCACCTATAAAGTTTCATCCTACTGCCGTATTCTAATTATGTGCGATACAAACGTACAGGCACAACTGGACGAAGTTGAGTACGTAAGCACTGGAGCCGCCTCAGAGGCCAGCTCGCTACCAGGGCTGGTCCGGCTAGCTCTCAGCTTCCAGCAATTAGCGTGTCTCATTGCCGCCAATTATTGCCCCATGCCGGCCAACCGTTGCTCATAAGATACTACGAAAGAGCGCTTCGTAAATATTCCAAACAGTTCACATCAGAATGCTCAAATTTTCTGCTCTGTACTGCTTAAATAAGCACGGGGACGTGATTTTTATTTTAATTTTATGGCCCCGTTACAGAGTAGCAATTTCCATCTCAAGAAATTTTTAAAAAATTGAAGAAATTCTGTAGAAATGTGTTTGTGTTGCAAATAGAGCATATTAACTGCAAATGAAAGTAGGTACGCACAACTTTAACACACCGGAAGAAAGTATAACTGTAACGATTGCCTCCAGAATGTATAAATGAATTAAACCGACAAAGAGACATATTTTTACTATAAAGATTAACATTTTACTGAAATTTAATTCAGTTCTGGTCCTTTTCTGGCAACTTCGGTATATATACAGATTGTATCTTGATTAATAGCGAAAACATCTACTGATGAAAACATTCAATACTAGGCTCAAAAAAGTTCCAGTAAACATGTGTCCGCAAACTATCCGTTCACGAGATAATTGCGAATGTATGGTTAGAAGCCGACACCAACTTCATTGTGAAATACTGTCCCAGTTAGCACAGCTGTATCCGCCTCCGGGGGTGAGTGGTCAGCGAGGGTGACTGCATCGTGAGGGGGCCAGTGTTCGATTCGCGGTACTGACAGGGATATTTCCTTCGTGGAAGGACAGTTATGGGGTGCACTCTGTCCCTGAGTCCAACTGAAGAGCGGCTCCAATGTCAAGAAATCCAACAACGATTGAGAGAGCGATGTACAAACCACCGCGCGGTTAGTGGCACTATGTCACTGGCTCTGGTTCAAATGGCTCTGAGCACTATGCGACTTACCTTCTGAGATCATCAGTCGCCTAGAACTTAGAACTAATTAAACCTAACTAACCTAAGGACATCACACACATCCATGCCCGAGGCAGGATTCGAACTTGCGACCGTAGCGGTCGCTCGGCTCCAGACTGTAGCGCCTAGAAAAAAATGTTCAAATGTGTGTGAAATCTTATGGGACTTAACTGCTAAGGTCATCAGTCCCTAAGCTTACACACTACTTAACCTAAATTATCCTAAGGACAAACACACACACCCATTCCCGAGGGAGAACTCGAACCTCCGCCGGGATGTAGCGCCTAGAACCGCACGGCCACTACGGCCAGCGCACCATGTCATTGATTGCGCGGTCCCTCCCTCCGGAGGTTCGAGTCCTCCCTCGGGCATGGGTGTGTGTGTTGTTCTTAGCATAAGTTAGTTTAAGTAGTGTGTAAATCTAGTGACCGATGACCTCAGCAGTTTGGTCCCATAGGAATTCATACACATTTGAACATTTGCAGAGTAGAAGACGGACGTTGGACGGACCCGACTGGCTCGTCTATGATCAGAAGGCGGAACTTTATTTATTTCACCCATGGCCTACCATAATAAGAAAGACAAGGATCTGTCAGTACGTAACATATCACAATTTACTGCAGAGCCGTACGTGTTGAAGAAGGTGCCCCACGCGTCGTCCTCACATTTGGATGCCGTACTGCACTAGTACCGAGCGAGGTGCGCAGTGGTTAGCATACTGGACTCGGAGTAGAGAGAACGACGGTTCATCATGATTTAGGTTTTCTGTGATTTTCCTAAATCTCTTCAGGCATATGCCAGGATGTTTCGTCTGAAAGGGCACGGCCGATTTCCTTCCCCATCCATCCCTAATAAGAGCGTGTCCTCCATCTCCGATGACCTCGTTGTCGACGGGACGTTAAACATTAATCTCCCCCTTCTCCTCCCACTGCACTCGTCTATGCAGTGAGCTATGAATCATTTTAAAGTCCTCCGATCATCTCGTATGTCTCGACAAGTCTTTAAATTTCGCAGTTCTAGTTTTTCAACCATATCAATAGGAGTCAGATGACGCCTTACAGAAAAATCCAGAGAAATGAGGTCAACTGATATTGGAGGCCGAGGTACAGGCTCTGCCTGACCTATACATCTTGGACCAATATTATACTGTTAGATGTCGTCTCGCATCAGCAGCTAAACGTGCTGGTAGTCCATCACGCATCTACCCCAAATAGCTGGAGACTTGATCGAGAAATTCATTTTTCAAATATACGGAGTGGTCAGAAACAGCCTAAAAAGCTTGTAAGAGTGTTGCAGTGGAGGTTGTGCTGAGAAATATCTGTTAAGAAAAAAATTCGGTGCAGTGTGCCTTTTCCGAGATACTTAGCACTGAAGTAAGCCAATCAGGCCGTTGCGCGCCCATATCCAAGCGGCCTTCCGTATACAATTAGTGTCAGTTGTTCTCACAGTGTAAACGATACGCACGAGACTGCTCAGCCTTTGACTCGGTTTGTATTCTTACTACCGTCCGATGACCAATTTTTAAATCGCTCACTTGTGCGTTTTTAGGAAGTCAGTCGAAGATCACATCCATTGATACCGTTCCTGGTGGGCCTCTTGAATTTGCGCACACAACGACCTGATTGGCTAACATCAATGCTTATTAACTTGGAAACTCCGCAAGTATAGAATTTTTTCTTAACAATTATTTCTCAGCACAATCTACTCTGCAAAACCCCTACAAGCTTTTCAGACTGTTTCTGACCAACCATTAATTTTACTAACTAGGGCAGTACTTCATACTGGTCAGTCGCCTTTATCCCGCAAACGGCTCCTTGACGGACACATTTTTACAACAATGTTGTTTGTTCCATTGTTGTATACTTTCATCCGTGTCATTTATCGATTCTAGACATGATACACCGTGTAGAATGAGCTAGGGGTTCAAAACATGTAGCGAGCTGCGCCGTAACATTACGAAATTAGACGAAACAAAAAATAAAATGAACGCAAGTACAAAATGGTAAAATGGCTCTGAGCACTATGGGACTTGACATCTGAGGTCATCAGTCTCCTAGAACTTAGAACTACTTAAATCTAACTAACCTAAGGACATCACACATATCCATGCCCGAGGCAGGATTCGAACCTGCGACCGTGGCGGTCGCGCGGTTCCAGACTGAAGCACCTAGAACCGAAACGCAAGTACACATCACTGTACGGTATCAGTACGAAATGAGGCTTTATACCGGTACAAACCGAACACAGAATTCTATGAATGAACTAACAATACGTCTGCCTACACGACTGAAGTCCACTTCTAGAGCTTACACCGAAAAAGGAAAATGTTTCGAGAAAAGCAAATCCGACGAGCTTGCCTGAGTTTACAGAGCGCTTCACATTTCCGTCTTTCCCAACGAGTATGCCACCGACCGGGATCGACTGTTTTCAGGATTTATAAAATTCATTTTATTTAACTTTGTAGACGCTTTTGTGGCTGCGCCCGTAATACCTATTCTGTAGCATAATTCTTTTCAGCAGAAATACAATAGGACTTGGTATATCTCCTTTATCGGTTTATTTTATGTATTTTAAAATCGATAAAAGAATTATGCTGTAAGTTTTAATCTGCGGCGACTATTACCATACGAGATTTTTATAGCGAGCGAGGTGGATCAGTGGTTAGCACACTGGGTTCTCATTCGAGAGGACAACAGTTCAAGTCCTTGTCCAGCCATCCAGATTTAGGTCTTCCATTATTTCTCTAAATTGTTCAAGACAAATTCAGGGATGGTTCCTTCGATGAGGGCACGGCCGATTTCCTTTCCATGCTTCGCTAGTGACCTCGTCGCCGTCGGGATGTTAAACTCTAATGTTCCTTCCTTTCCAGATTTTCACACCAATTTTTGAAGACTAGATTTTGATTGATAATAATTATGAGCGTATGGCATTGGTTGCCGGGAGACTCCTCGCGGGGCGGTTCAGCCGTCGCTCCACAAGTTCTTTAACGCCACTACGGCGACTTGCGAGTGAATGAGGATGAAATGACGATGAAAGACACACAACACCCAGTCATCTCGAGGCAGAGAAAAATCCCTGACCCCGCCGCGAATCGAACCCGGGACCCCGTGCGCGGGAAGCGAGAACGCTACCACGAGCCGCAGACAATTTTGATTGATGATGGATTTAATAAATGTACCAAACACAACTTAGGTAATTTTTGGGGGCAATAAAGAGCAATCCCAGATTGTGCCGCTATTAACTGAAAAAAAAACTGTAATGAAGGTAGCTTCAAGTCTCTAGAATTTCCGATAAATGAAGAAACACGCAAATAAACTAAACTTTCAAAATGGGAATCGTACAAATGATATATGGAAATTCATTAATTATTTGTTTCTATGTGAAGCATTTACTCTGTGCGTTGATATGCCTTTAGTGATGTCCAACCAATAACATTTCCATGTGTCTATTATTATTCCAACACTACTTACTGTTGCAGTGTACAATTTCTATGTTACTAGCACAAGAGCGAATAAAAAAGGCACTCTTTCACCACCAAGCAGTTGTCATATCATAAAAGTTGTTGCCCTGCAAACATTGAACTCATTCATTCAGTGCTTAACACACTGCTTCTCATCGTATTTAATATAATAATGTGTCTTGCTGGTTAAGTGGTATTGTGACCGACAGCCACTTCCACATACCTTGGGTTCAAACATAGGTCATCTTTTTTTTTCAGCTTTCGCTTCCTTCCCCTCTGGTAATTGTCTGTTAATGTGAAAATTTGATTTGCATGTTGTGTGATATGCTTTTAGTAGTACATCCAGTTACCTGCATTATTACTACTGTGTCAATGTAGAAAGACTAAATGTTTCGTTTTCGAAAATCTGTTACTGCGAATTTTTTTCCGATTTTTTTATGTTTTACTTTTCCTAAGTATGTCCTGAAATACGTTTTCAGGATTTCCTCAGTATAAGAGAAAGTTAATAAGTCCACAATGACTCACTGAAAAAACTTACTAGTCGTAAAAAAATGAAATGTCTTCAGAACACACTAAATCAGGGGCGGGCAAACGTTGCACGCGGCTCATGAGCGCACAGCGCTGCACGTGTGCTGCTCGCGTGCAGCCGTCGACCGGGGCTGTGGCGACAGCCGGCAGGTTGCGGCAGTGTAGTGCCGGACTAAGCTGCGGACGTTGATGCGAAGCGAGCACTATGTAGTGAACGTTGTATTTCAAGAAACGGAGAAGTGGAGATTTGCTATCTTTTAAAAAGTAATGGGAGAATCATTTTTTCTTTGTGCAAAAACGTGAAAATTCGAAATGTTTAATATGTGGCAGTATTCTCGCTGGTCAACGGAAGTTTAGTATAGAAGGCCATTATAATAAATTTCACAAGGACGAGTACAATTTATTGTCGGATTCTGAGCGGATGGAGAATTGACTGAGCTTAAGAAGACCGATCTGACGATACCAGATGAATCTGTCGTAGTTGGCCGGCCGGAGTGGCCGAGCGGTTCTAGGCACTACACTCTCGAACCGCGCGACCGCTGTGGTCGCAGGTTCGAATCCTGCCTCGGGCATGGATGTGTGTGATGTCCTTAGGTTAGTTAGGTTTAAGTAGTTCTAAGTTCTAGGGGACTGATGACCACAGCAGTTAAGTCCCATAGTCCTCAGAGCCATTTGAATTTGTCGTAGTTGCTATTGTCACGAGAGATCTGCGACTTTCTCTCGTCATGTCTCTCATCTAACTGACCTAACATTTTATGGAGCACTGTTTTCAAGTTTTCAGGACGACAACAATAATAGCCCAGCGGTATGTGCAAGTTATAAGACTGCGCTTAATATAGCGAGAGCTGGAAAACCATTTGCTGAATTAATGTCTCGGTTAAGAGCAAACATCAGTGATGAAAATTTACGTAACTGTTTGTGTTTGTCTGTTTGTAGAAATTTTGTTCCAGATATTAAACGTATTGTAAACTCCACCTGTGATAATTAAATAAAACGTATCGTAGGTAATAGGTACTCTTTCAAACCATGATTTCTTTCAAGCACTCCTACTAACCTTATTGATTCACTCAATAAAGCAAGCTAGGAAACAAAACGCGTTACAGAGTAAGGACCGGACAGAAGGTATGGTGGTGATGGGAGATAAGCGGGTGGCCAGCTTGCCCCTGCGTGCACGCGGAACACCTGTTAACTGCACACGAGCAAGTGCACCGCACACGTGCAGGATTCCTGCCCGCCCCTGCACTAAATAAAACAAAAGAAACCTTATATGGTCGGTTTCCATTATTGCGGAACGTCAAGAAAACTATAATAAATGGCTAATTTTCTACTATTCTTGGTATTCTTCTGACGACTACACTGTTCAGTATTCTCCACATTAAATGTATAGCCATGTACAGATGGGACAAGCGAAGCGGAGACACCTGTGCATGAAGTCAGGATAGCGGTTGGGTACCTGCGAATCTTCTCTGGCAATGTAAGAGTTCAATTTTTTACTAAGCATGTTAACAGTCGTCTTGTTCCTCACCAGCCTTGTAGACGACGCCTCACTCAGCTGCGTGTCGGATTCCCGCTGAAGGTTCCCGAGTCAGCTCATCATCTCAGGCCCAGGCGACGAGCGAGTGCTGCCGTCGCGGCTGCCAAGGGTCTCGTACTAGCTGCAGAGCGTGCTCGATGCCACTCCGAATTCTGTGTTGGCCCTCGATGACCCATTAGAGATGTGTTGTTGTCGAAAGTCGTGTGGTCAGCCCATCTCCTTCCTACCGACCAGGTAGGTTTCAGCAGCCGGATGCGCCTAAGTGTTGAACAGAAAAACGTGGATTCTCTGCTGCTGGTTTCTGCGCTGAAATTTCGTGCCGTCACCACTCAGCGATGTGGTGTTGTCGGAGGACAGTCAGTTTCTCCATCGGCAACGGCAGGCTGCGAACAGTATGAAGTTCATCAGGCGAAGACCGTCTTCTCAGGTATAACTTCGGCTGGTTCGTAGACTATTCTGGAGTATCTAGGACGTAGATTCGCTACAGTATCGTATTCATGGAATCGAATGCCATTACTGTGAACGCCATCGACTCAGTGTTCAACTCCTTGAGAGGTGGAGAGCTCCAGTATTTAAAGGTAGCTACCGTGAGTCTAAATGCGATGCTCATTTCGTTATGACCACATGTGTCCTTATTCTCCTATATTCGCTTAGCTGGTTCGTAACTGCTGTGTAGCTTCTCTGATACTGGGTCTTATGAAACAGGTAGTTTCTTCCAACATCTCTTACTAGCTAACGAATATGTGTATCTCCCCCCCTCCCTCTCTCTCTCTCTCTCTCTCTCTCTCTCTCTCACTCTCTCTCTCTCTCTTTCTCCCTCCCTCCCTCTCTCTCTATCTCTCGGCACAGTGTTGTAATGTGCTGACGTCTGACCCACTTACGACGTACCATTTATTTCCTGGTTTTATCTCTGCCTCTGGAATGACCACACCTTGCTTGTAGCAAGGTGAGTGAGTTTTAATAACATTTTCTAATTTTCAACCCCTTAACAGTATTCACCTCAGCCAAAGGCCAAATAACAAGCTAGACGTGCTGCTATGATGTCCCTTCTGGGCTCAATTTCTTGTTATAGCCGATGGGCGACAACATTTCATGTTGCGATAGTACCTAGGTGTACATTTCGTATGCAGTGTGGAAAGAAACATGACGGCAGTAGTAGGGCGTTGCCAGCTCTAGACTTCCTTCACTCAGGCCTAGAGGACATTCTGGGAACCCTATCATACTCAGGCAAGTGTGGTTGTCGTATTTCACTGACATCAGCATCAGCACTTGCTAACCTCTGAGGTCATTCCTGGAATCATAATAATCTTGACACTTGCAGTGGTCAAGGAGAAGACCTCCGCACCCCCACTACCTTCTGCAAATTTTGCGTGAAGCACTCCATACCACAAGCCGCCCCCCCCCCCCCCCTCCCACCTCCCACTCCACTCTGCATTCGTGGGATCGAGACTCAACTGCACGCACACGTACCCTCCACGTGCATACTATATTTTGCGAACACTCTCGTTCATACACCATTTTATATTTTGTACAACTGCTTTCTTCCTGTTCTGGGAACTCTGACACAGCAAATCAGCCCCTCAATGTCCCGGCATCTTGTGCCTCGTGCCTCACTGCCAGTCAGTGTCATCGCCAGCTCCACATGACCTTTGCACGTCTGCTGTATTTTGCAGATGCTTTCGTATCATACACCATGCACTTGTTACGTTTTGCATCAACACTATCTTATTATTCCAGAAACGCAGACACATTGCATCCAATGGTGGAGCTCCCAACTCTTTTCGAGCAATATGCTCAGTGCTCGGGTATTTGTTAAAATGATAAATTAATTTAAAGTACTCGAACGATATGATGACGTCACATGTGTCAGGTATCATGCATTATGTGTTTGACTTCATGTGTTAGATGTCATGTGTCAAGTATCGGGTGCTAGACAACCAGTACACCATTTCAGATCTGTTAATGTTAGATATTAAGGCAACACCTCATCCTGGCATGCTAGTAAAACACGTTATAACTAATTGTATAACAACATGGCATAAAGTGGGCACAGAATCTAGGCACATGATGTCGCTCACAGGTAGGCAGAACTACTTCATTAATTTCAAGTTAATGATCATATAATCTGCAATTTGTGAGGCTCAAGATATTCATGCAGTCCTTGGTTTACTGGCAGAGTATGGAGTTGGGGCTGCTTTAGATAAGGCATACATTCTCCGTAAGTGTCGTATTGTTATATATATTTTCTAGCAGCGTCTTATGATTTTAATGTTTAGCAAAATTATTGTGCTGTGCTATTTGTTTTAGTGTGTGTTATTGGTCACATTTCCCACATTTCTTCAATATTTATCCATTCTTTTCTTATTCCATACGTAGTGTTCTTACTTCTTACATAACCACATGTGGTTTGCTCACCTATACATCAAGGTAGTAATGTATATGGGTCACCTAACTACCCAGTGCTTGCGATATAACCTTAAGTTAGTGATCACATGATCAACATAGTAGTAGACACATTGCTGTTTGTTAGCCTCGAGATACACATGCAGGAATCTGCTTGTAATTTATGTTCATGCCATACTACCCATGGAGTTTGTAGTATTCTCAGTGAGTATGTAGGTGGGAGTAATCAACAATTCCTTGAGATATAGATGCAAGCATCTATCTGTAATATATGTTTATCCCACAATACCCATGGACTCTGCAGTATTCTCAATGACTGTGGAGGTGGGATTGCTCAAAACTCCCTCCACTGATGCCAGAGGCATCATTGGAAGCAGCAGCATAGGGGGGGGGGGGTGTTCAATGACAGACCTAACACAGGAAGCTCCACCTTTTGGACATTACTTCAGATCTTATGTGGATGTGGGTTGATCCACAACGAATGTTATCCAGGAATTGTTGTATGGATGGATCCACCCCAAACATTGGACTTTACACAGGTGGATTTGCCCCAAAAGATATCACCAGATGTCCTACATGTGGGAGACAGCTCCAACACTATTCTGCAATGTATCATGTGATGGGCCCCGCCCAAACAATATCCCTGGACATAACACTGGCAGATCCACATTTTGGACGATATCTCGAATCATACATGGGTAAATGGAAATGTCGTGGGGCTAGGGCCTCCCGTCGGGTAGGCCGGTCGCCTGGTGCAGGTCTTTCGATTTGACGCCACTTCGGCGACCTGCGCGTCGATGGGGATGAAATGATGATGATTAGGACAACACAACACCCAGTCCCTGAGCGGAGAAAATTTCCGACCCAGCCGGGAATCGAACCCGGGCCCTTAGGATTGACAGTCTGTGACGCTGACCACTCACTACCGGGGCGGACTATACGTGGGTGAATCCATACAGAATATTATCCAGGACTTTTTTGTGTAGGTGGATCCACACAACTGTTACCTGGGTCTGTGTACAGGTGAATCCATCCCCAACATCTGGATGTGGTGCATGCTGGATCCAGGGAGAACAATACTTGTTGTTGTACTGCATGCTGTGTCCAGCCCGAACAATATTCTCAGATGTAGTGCTGGCTGATCTACCTTCCATATGCAACTCGAAACCCACCAGGAGTTGTTGCAGCCACCACCATCCCTTTCCACATCACAGCTGCCGTGCTCCATCTGATGACGCCTCTGGCACCAGTGGAGGGAGTGTCAGCACACTCACCACCACACTCATAGAGAAAACTGCAGACTCAGTGCGTATTGTGGTATTAACATATGTTACAGATAAATGCCTGCATCTACATCTCGAGCCTTACAAACAGCAACGTCTCTACTTCGATGATGATCACTTAAGATTATCTCATAAGCATTGGCTAGTTAGGTGACCCAAATACAGTGATGGAAAAAAAATCACAGCACCAAGAAGGAGTTGTGCAACATAAACAAAAGTTGGTAGGCGTCTTTCTACATCTGAAAGATTATGTCTGTTCAAATTTGGCCCCAGTCACATAAGATTGGCGCTAATAGCGCAGGTTTGCTTTAAATACACACTATAACGGTCGTGAGCGTTAGTTACCTTTAAGGCGACAAAGAGGCCATAATCAACGCCTCCTGGAGTTTTAACGAGGTCTTGTAATTGGGCCACGAGAAGCTGCAGAAGGAACCTTCTGCAACACTGCGGAAAGACTTGGCAGGAATGTAGCCACTGTGCATGACTGATGGGAGCAGTGGTCATAACGACGTACAGTTGCAAGGACACCAGCCTCCAGAGAGAGATGTGGCACTACTAAGATGGAAGACCATAATGTTTGGCGAGTGGCTCGCATCATGCTGCATATGCAGCAGCAATTTGAGCAGCAGTTGGCACCTCAGTCACACAACGAACTGTTACAAATCAGCTACTTCAAGCACGCATTCCACTTACTCCGAACCACCGCCATTTGCGACTTCAATAGTATCAAGCCAGAGCTCATTGGAGGGCAGGGTGTAGGTCTGTTGTGTTTTCTGATGAAAACTGGTTTTTCCACTGTGCCAGTGATGACTGTGTGTTGATTATAAGAAGGCCAGTTGAGGGCCTGCAACAAACCTGTCTAGACCCACTGGACCTACACCTGGAATTATGGTCTGGGATTCGATTTCATATGACAGCAGGAGCGCTCTCGTGATTATTTCATGCACCCTGACTGCAATTTTGTACATCAGTCTGGTGATTTGAGCTGTTGCGCTGCTATTATGAACTGCATTCCATGGGGTGGTGGGGTGTTTTCCAACAGGATAACGCTCGCCCACATACTGCCATTGTAAGCAACATGCTCTCCAGAGTGTTGACATGTTTTCTGGCCTGCTCGATCACTATATCTGTCTCTAATCGAGCACATATAGGACGTCATTAGAGAACAGCTATAGCATCATCCGGAAACAGCATTAATTGTGCCTTTATTGACCGACCAAGTGCAACACCCATGAAACACCATCCCACAAACTGACTTTCAGCACTCGTACAACACAATGCATGTACGTTTGCATGTTTGCATTCAACATTCTGGCAGTTACACTGGTTATCAATCTACCAGACTTTCACATTTGCTATGTCTTATCTGTGAACTTGAAATATTAATCACTTAAATATGTTACCTAGACAAATGTATTCCAGTAATTTCATTGCTCTACATTAATTAGTTTTTGGTGTTGTGGCGTATAGCTGCACAAACCACGCCTGATTATGTAAGCAATAAGAGCATATTTATATTTGTACATTTATATATGGATTATGGAAATAATGGATCAGAGTCGCAGAAATGTCGAAAATGTCACTGATAACACGTACTACAACAAGTAGCACAGCACGATAATTTCGTTAAACGTTAAAAACATAGATAGATGCTCGTTGGCTAACAGATAATATATATAACAACGTGATACTTATGTAGAACGCACGCCTTATCTAAAGCAGTTCCACCTCCACACTCGTCCAGAAAACCAAAAACTGCGTGGGTATAATGACATAACAATATGTTACAGATAGATGCTTGCATCTATATCTCGAACCTTACTAACTTCAGATCACTTGATCATTAACCCGTAATTCACTTCATGGTTCTGCCTACCTGTGAGTGACATCGTGTCCCTTGCTTCTCTAACGGCTTTATACCCATATTGTTTCACCATTGATTATAACGTGTTGTACCAACATACCATAATGAGGTGTTGCCTTACTATCTACCAATAACAGAACATATATTCCAACAGGTGTACTCGTTACTTGACGCCTGAACCTGATGCATGATGTCCGACACATGCCATCCGATGTACTAGGGTCACTCCAAAACAAATGCACACTGTTTTTGTAAAAATACAGTTTTCATTCTGCATGTGTGAAAGTTTTACAGTGTGTAGATACATCCTTCCCGCTTGTTTTCAAACTTAGTTCAACCTGTTCGCGTGAGTGGAGCCGTCACAGCATGTCTTTAAGATGGCTGCTACACTTGACTTTCGCCAGAAGCTACGTGCTGTCGTAGAATTCCTGTTCTGTAAAAAGGAGACAGTGGGAAACATCCACAAGAGGTTGAAAAAGGTGTATGGAGATGCTGCTGTCGATCGCAGTACAGTTAGTCGGTGGGCAAGCAGCTTACGTTGTGAAAGCGGGCACGGGGCACGGCAGTATTGAGGATTGCCCTCGCAGCGGCAGGCCTCGTACTGCACACACTCCAGGCAATGTGCAGAGAGTTAACGAATTGGTGACTGCTGACAGACGCATCACAGTGAACGAATTGTCACGCTACGATGGGATAGGGGAAGGAAGTGTTTGCAGAAAACTGAAAGTGTTGGCGTTAAAAAAGGTTTGTGCCAGGTGGGTTCCCAGGATGTTGACAGTGGCTCACAAAGAAACAAGAAAAACGGTATGCAGCGAACTTTTGGAACAGTACGAGAATGGTGGAGATGAATTTCTTGGAAGAATTGTGGCAGGTGATGAAACATTGCTCCATCATTTCTCACCAGAGACGAAGAGGCAGTCAATTGAGTGGCATCATGCAAATCACCCAAGAAAAAAATTCAAAACCACACCTTCTGCTGGAAAAGTTATGGCTACGGTGTTTTTCGATTACAAGGACTCTTCCTTGTGGACATCATGCCAAGTGGAACCACCATAAATTCTGATGCATGTGTGATGACACTGAAGAAACTTTAAGCTCGACTGAGTCGTGTTCGACCACATCGGCAAAAAGCAGGATGTTTTGCTGTTGCACGACAATGCACGGCCACATGTCAGTCCAAAAACCATGGAAGCGATCACAAAACTCAGATGGACAGCACTGAAACACCCACCTTACAGTCCTGACCTGGCTCCATGTGACTATCATCTCTTTGGGAAACTGAAAGACTCTCTTCATGGAACAAGGTTTGATGATGATGACTCCCTTGTGCACGCTGCCAAACAGTGGCTACAACAGGTTGATCCAGAATTTTATCGTGCGGGTATACAGGCGCTGGTTCCAAAATGGCGTACGGCAGTTGAGAGGGATGGAAATTATGTGCAGGAATGAAAATATTGTTCCTAAAGGATGTATCTACACACTGTAAAACTTCCAAACATGTAGAATAAAAATTGATTTAAAAAAAAGTTGTGTGCATTTCTTTTGGAGTGACCCTCGTATGATGCCTGACGTGTGATGTCGTCATATCGTTTGAGTACTTTAAATTAATTTCTCATTATAATAAATATCTCTGAGCTCTGAACAAAATGCTCGAAAAGAGTGGGGCGGTCTACCACTGGGTGCAATGTGTCTGTGTTCCTAGAATAATAAGAAAATGCTGATGAAAAATATAACAAGTGCATGGTGTATGATACGAAAGCATCTGCGAAATATACCATGCGTGTGCAGGTCATGTGGGGCAGGGGCGTGCCTCATGCAAGTTACTGGAGTACAGGGTGGGAGTGCTGATGTCAGCGAAATATGACATGCATGCGAACTGCAGTCGAGTCTCGCTCCCACAAATGCAGAGCAGGGAGGAGGGGGGGGGGGGCTCAGTGAGGGGGTGCTTCATGTAAAATTTACAGAAGTGCTGTGGGGGTGGGTAGAACCTTCCCTCCTTGACCTTGGCATGTGGCAGGATGTCATGATATCCTGAATGAACTTGGAGAAAGGAAGTTTCGATGATGACGTCAGTGAAATATGACAAGCACACTTGCCTGAGCATGGTAGGATTCACAGAATGACCTCTAGGTCGGTGTAAAGGTTATCTAGACACCACAGTGCTCTACTATCTTCGGCAAGCTGAATATTGGCACCTACCTCTCTATAAAGTCGTGTATGTCATCTGTCTGTGGATCGTACAGATTTCGTTATGTTTGTTACCGCAGTTTAACTGTTTGTGTATCGTATTTGCTGAGGTATAAATTGAGGACTATCTCATCGATTGTCCAAACGAGCACGAAAAACCGCCTAAAAACCACACTCAGGCTGAGCGGTACACCAGACTAACGGTCATTATTCCACCACGCGGATTCGACCTGGGTCGCGAAATATTCCTCCTATATTCGCGAAGTATTACAGAGATCAACTAAAACGACTTAGAAGAGGACGGAACGATTTGTGTTAGCCATTTACAAAGAAGGCGCGAAGGATTATTAGAAATAAAGCGGCACAATAGTAATCGTTTCCTAACGAAGTACGTAAACTAACCGCAACGAAAAAGCTACAAGAAGAAAATATAATCTAATCTATGTGACGCACGGTAACTGCAGAGTTAGCATCTCCCTAGAAACGCTAATTAGGTACTTGTTTTTAATCGCCGCAGATACTTACACGTTAAGCTAATGTGTTGATAAGTAAAAGAATAAGTTACAAGCTTTTGGCCCAACGTAACAGACAGATAACTAGTTTCTACTGGCAAGGATGAGGAGGATTCCAACGTTTGCCTTCTTGAAGGAACCATCTTTGGCATTCGTATGGCTTGATTTCGAGAAATTACAGACGGCCTGTATCACGTAGGCGGAATGACTATTTGAATCCAACTCCTTCCAAGAACCTTCCCACTTTCTTAATCACTAAGTCATCCTCATCGTGTTGATGTGCATTTGCAAATGTGCAGGTGCTAATACAACTAACAGAATCCGTACTCTGTTTACGTCGCAACGCCTGCACTGCACGGAAACGGTCTTTAGTACTGCATTGGTGTTTGCTGTCGGAACTACAGCGAACCCACGACTGCTGAGAAATATATATATATATTTTTTTACTCTTTCATTCTTATTATTTTTTCTAAGTAGTATTAAATTATTAACAAAGTGGTGAGTTGCTGCTGAAAATTATTTTCCTGTCTCCCATCATTTCTCCCAACCTGTTTCTTTCAATTCTATGCTCGACAGTTATTAAAATTACGCCTAATTTAGTTACATATTCTTTCAAATTTGAAGCGGAGAAAATAAATGGGAATTTCAACCAACCGTCTCTCTTATCTACTTTGCCGCTTTGCTCGATCCCAGCCTTAAACATTAAAATTACTCCTCCGTTCTACTGTGATTTTGTATCAGTTTTCATGCATCTACGACACTGAATGTGAACTATATTTTTTGCTTTACAGAAGGTAAACGTCTCTATGGCAGTAATATGGGTCAATCGACAGTGAAGTCGTCAGTCATTAGGAACTCTCTTATACTTGGAACTAGATTACATGCCCCACTTTGCCAAATTACTAACAAATGTCTAGCGAGGCACTGACGTAGTGCACTGTATGATAACGAAGCATCCATAGAGCTACGAAGGATTACGGCAACCTCCAGTTTAGCGAACATCCGTGTTGATAAGCGGTGACCTGACCTCGTTTTCGAAACTACTACCCGCTGCGGACTTCAGTATGCGTGTGCCACATATTTCACATACGGTACTAATATCAAGTCACATCCACGAATATGGTTTTACTAATTACGGAGATAATTGTGTTGTCTTGCACGGTTATGGTGCGAAATTTGTCTACCGATATTTTAGCGTAGATATTGGAGAACCGCAAACATTACTGCTCGAGAGCCATAAACAGGAATGGATTACTTTCATGTTCTTAGATATATATAATTATTTTTCATTGGCTGTAACTGGTTAACCAGAACGTTTTCTGCCTCCATCTGACTGATATATGCTACGTGCAGATTACAGTTTTGCTAGATAGTTCTCACTATCGCCTTCGACCATCGTTTCAACAGCATGTGAACTACTGTATTATAAATTATTGCTATAATTTTCGACAGCTGACTCTTGCCTCTGCTGCCGGTATATAGTCTACGACATCATGATGTTTGTTTTGGAGCCCTCGGACGTGTGCGAGGAACTGAGCCAATTGCTCTTCATCAGTTGATCACTGATGAATCCTAATTCACCAGGTGCCTGTAGTATGATACATTAAAATGTGGTACTCCTTTCGTGTCCTTAAACCATTTTGTTATCAAGCGTTATTCTATTCTTAGCGGAAATGTGTTAAATTTTCTGCAGGTTTTGTAAGAAATAATTCACATTGGTTGCAGAGTATTTTTTATTAAAAGTCACGACCGATTTCGCGCCACTAGAAGACGCATCCTTAGGTGATAAAGTTTCTTTTTACTAGTTCTTTATCTACTGAGGATGCGTCTTCTAGTGGCGCGAAGCCGGTCGTGACTTTTAATAAAAAGTCTTCTACAGCTAATGCGAATTATTTCTTTCAAAATGTGGAAATTTGTCAGTGATTGTCCACAATTTAAATTAACATGATTTCTGCAGGTCCCCACGAGTGAGCCTTAAGTTCGTCAGTGTAATCTACTTTTTCCTTCATCTCCATCATTATTCATAGTCTCCATCTACGAATGCACTTTCTTTTGTGATTGAATAGTCACCTTATATGATCACGAAAGCCCCGTTTTTATATTAATTGTGTGAACTTCTTGATATGATTTATTGGTGGATTCTTTTGTACATTTACAGCAGTCTGTGTTCAACCACCACCCTCGTTGGATTGGTAGAGTTTCCCGTATCTTTTATAGTAAAATTAAAAGTTTCGTGCCCGGAACTACAAAACTATGGACATTTTACGAGCTAATATTTTTTTTATTCTCTTTATTATCGTTGGTCTTATGGACTATACTGAAGAGAACCCAGCGTTTCGTCCTCCTCTTCTATCCGATGTTCGACTAATGTAGACGGTAGGTCGCTACTAACTGAAATAAATTTCCTTTGCGGCGTACACTGCTCAGAGATGTGAGGTAATAAGTAGCTGGCGCTTGTGTGCGTCTATCGTAGACCTCCTCCAACCCCTCCCTGCCACAATCTGGGTGACATACTTCACACATTGCAACTGGTTGGATTTTTCTGTAGAATTTTATGGAACCATACATGTAAGCCATTATACATTGTTAAAAATGGAGACCTTTCCAACAATTCCTAAATACACAGCAGCAACCAGATGTTAAAAACATGACAGCAGCAACCAGTTATTAAGAAAATTAATATGTATAATACTAGACATGGAATTATTTAAAAAATTCAGCGAAACATTTAGGGGGAAACCGAAGTATAGGTAAGGTAATTCATGTGAACATCGATATAAGTCCAGTACTATAGTGTCGGGTGCCACACAACTTTAATAACAGAATGCACATTCCCCTGACGGTAATCCTTACTTTACGCTGAAGTCTTGTCAAAAATATACCGCGGAAATATCGCTGACATTGTGAGAGTTCCTTCCTTGTAAATCTGGCTTAGAAATATGACACAGTAACGTAGCGAAAAGAGGTTTCTGCGTGGAAGCTGGAAGAATTTCTAGCAAGGAAATGCTTTTCTGTCTGCAGGAACGAATCACGGACGTCATGAAAATTTCTCTCTGTACTCGGGAATACAAATTTCATATATAAACACGGAACCATGTAAATGAGAGAGACTGTAACAATCATAAAATGATATGGAAGTAAATATATTTGAGTTGGTCAGTGACGACGCCACTGTTGTCTTTCTTTTTAGTGGTTAAATATGGCGTGACGTAGGGTCGAGTTCAAGTTGTGGATTATCAGCTGTGGTTTCCATTTAGTTTCTATGACTGTTGCAAGCAAATGCCGAGCTGATTCTTCACTTCCGTCTAAAACATACAACATACAAGCGCTGACTAGTAGATTTCTTCTAGACGATTTCGGAGTAAACGAAAGACAGAAGGAAGGCAGAAATTTAAAGACACGTCGGCGTCGAGATCACTAGAGACAAACACTACCTCAGTTGTAGAAGGATCAGGAGACAAAGCAGCTGTGGCCTATTTGGGCCTATTTGTTAGTTCTGCCAGTAATGGCCTGCATTGACTTAGGGAACCGATGGAGAATCTTAATGAGGATGAACTTTCAGGGATAAGACCCCAGCTGCTCCTGAATACGAATAAGTTAATTTAAAATACAAAAATTGCTTCCGGTCGTCTTCCGTTTGGCTGATATTCAACAGAAGATCTAAGCTGAAATGTTTTGCCACTTACATTCTAAAGTATTTAAAAAGTGGCACTCGAATCCAATGCAATGCATGAAGTGCATATGCTAATGTATTCAGCGGCACACATACCAACAGAATACATAATACCAGGAGCCATGTTGGCACCGGACCCCCGACCTCCGCTTTACAGGGCAGTGACGCGACCTGAGACCACGGGCATCTGCTAGGTTAAGTTAAGAGATCTGCACATGCCAACGTCAGCTTATATGCATGTCAAACGGCGAAGTTTACAGTTTCCAAATAGGTAACGTACATTTTCCTGTTATTGAGATCTAATGTCCTACCGATAGCAGGCCTGTAGCAAAGACGCTACAACTTTCACAGAGTTAGGAGAGGATGTCAGGCGTAGCGTTATTGAAGTAAAAATCCCAGAACACTGGAGAAGCCGTTTGAGAGTACAACGGGTGCGCTCTGGCTATGACACGCCTCGTCTTGCACATTCTTGACGGACACTCTAATTAAGGTAAGAATGGGTTTTAACGCGCATCGACGACGAAAACATTACAAATATAGCTCAAGGTCGGACTGAAGAAAGATAGGGAAAGATGTCGGCCGTGGGCTTTTCAAAGAATCTCTCTTTACAGGCGGGATGGGGGAAGTTGGTTACAGCAACTGTCTGTGAACCAGGTAGCGTCTGTTTCGTGTCTTTTCGTATTTTGTTTTCGCATTTAGTTTGTGAGTTGAGAATGAGTAATTATCTTGAAATTTGTACAAAAATGACGTCAATGTTGGCCCGCATACCAGACCAATAACCGTTTATCCTACGCGAGCATTTGATCCGGCTCTGACTAACCTCCATGTCTCCAAGACTAACATCCTATGCTTCTGTCGGCCAAATTTTCATTAAAAATTATAACATTTGTAATTTTGTCTAAAACTGTGTTCGGACCGGTACTCGAACCTGGGCCTTTGCCTGTCGTGACCGAGTGCTCTATCAATTTAGATACCCAAGAACGACTCCCCCTCCCCTCCCCGGTTTCACAGCTTAACTACCGCCAGTACCCCACCTCCTGCCTGCTGCAAGGGCGGGTCGTACGTCGAGCTTCCATAGCTCAGTAGATGCAGACGAGGTAACTAAGCGTGTTCAGTCAGGGAACTGGTCACTCTCTGTAATGAATAAATCTGAGTGAAGTTGAAAGATATTATACGACATCAGCACAGAGCCGCTGATGAATTAACGGTGACGAAGCAGATCGAAATAAAGAAAACAAGAAAAGGTCGGTAGAACACTTGCCCTCAAATGGCGGAAGTCCCCGTCTGGCACACAGTTTTAGTCCTCCAGAAACTTTCAGATCAGCTCTCACTTCGCTGCAGAGTGAATATTCATTCTGGATTTGTAATGTTAAGGGAGCGCATACAAAATATGACATTTGGTTTAGTGACCTCGGGAAAGGAAACCTATAACCTTATTTTCAAGTTCTTAATTTATCATCATCTTTGGTGAGGCAATTATTAATCTCTGCATCAGACTTCTTGTGTTAAACTAATGTCACTCATCGAATGTTTATATCTTCTTCTTTTAGATAAAGTCAATACACAGTGTGACCCGAAAGCCCGTTAACATTTGAAAAATCAACACTTCATGGAATAATGTAGAAGACAGGTAAAAATTGAGACACGTGCTTGAAATAACTTGGGTTTTTACTGAAACATAAAAAAGTGTCCAAAATGACCAACAGATGGCGCTTCATGTGAAATAAATGAAGTAATTAACATAGCAATTGATTTGTAGCAAAGACGATGTTCTTCATAACAAATGCTCAACATGTTAGCCCTCATTAATCAACAGTACCTTTAGTCGAGGGACAATGTTGTGAACAGCACACATATCGGCCGATATGGTAAGAAATTGCCGTCGAATGTTGTCTTTTAGCATCCATAATGAGGTCGAACGATTGAGGTATATTGGCAACTTTAGGAAACCCCACAACAAATAATCACATGGCCTGAGATCTGTGGACCTCGGACACCAAACATGACAGAATTGGAGGCTCAACAAGCGATCCTCACATAACGATGTGCGCAAACCATTTTTCACGCATGTAGCAATAGGCGGTGGGGCGCCATTCTGCATAAAAGTGGTACCTTCCAGCAGTTGTTTATCACCCAGGCTAGGGATGATGCGATTCTCTAACAGGTCGGCGTTCAAAAATGGTTCAAATGGCTCTGAGCACTATGCGACTTAACTGCTGAGGTCATCAGTCGCCTAGAACTTAGAGCTAATTAAACCTAACTAACCTAAGGACATCACACACATCCATGCCCGAGGCAGGATTCGAACGTGCGACCGTAGCGGTTGCTCGGTTCCAGACTGTAGCGCCGAGAACCGCATGGCCACTCCAGCCGGCCAGATCGGCGTACTTCGCAACCATCACAGTGACAGTTTATAAAGTAGCACCCCACATTTCCTAGAAGAAAAAGGGTCCGAACACGATTGATGTGGTAAATTGTCACCACACCGTGACTTTCTCGTTATGTAATGAGTTTTCTACGTACATTCTAGAATTTTCAGTAACCCCAATTCTACAGTTGTAGGCGTTGACAGAGCCTCGGAGTGTGAAGCGGGTTTCGTCGGTCCACAACACGTTAGACAATCAACCCATCATAATTCCCCATTTTTTGAAACGCCCCCACCGCAAATGTTCTCCGCGTCACTAAATCGGTGGCTAACAGTTCATGATGACGTTGGATTTTGTTCACATAGCATTGGAGGGTACACGTTAGTGCTCTCCAAATACTAGTGCGTGGAATGTCGGTGCGATGTGCGACTTCTAGAGTGCTGACTTCATCACGCGGAGATGAATCCACTAAAGTCTCCATTTCTTACTGAACTCTCCGAGCAGCAGTAGCACTTCTGTCTGGTCGCCCACTACGAAGCAGATCGTCTGAACAACCCGTGGCTTCGAACTTAGCGATCAGTTTCTCCACAATGACCCTAGTCACAGGACCTTTACCCGTTCTAATACCCTTCCTACGGCGACAGGATCGTAAAGCTGCAGCAGCTGGTTCTCCATTCTGATAGTAAAGCTTCACCAACAGTGGCATTTCTGGTGAAGTCAACATTCCGCGATTGCTGGTGCGTCTGACAACCTCTCCCACTACAGACCATTTTATACACGACTCTCACGCGGCGTCACTGGTGCATTGCTCTCCAGAGCCATTTCTTGGCCAGTTTTTAGACTCGTTTTTGGTTTAATTAAAATCCCATGTCATTTCTGGCATGTGCGTCAATTGTTACCTCCCTACCTTCGTTATTCCGTGAATTTACAAATTTTAACGGACGTTTGGATCATCTTGTACGAAGGCGGTTTGAAAAGTTCTCGGAACGGAATAGAAAAAAAGTATTTATATCACTGAAGCTTTTTTTCATTTTTCCATGTAGTCTCCTTCTAGATTAATTTTGTGCACTTTTGCAATGATTTCTGCAGTAGTGACACATCTTGGCCGACCACTGCGCGGATCATCACCTAAGCTCCCCCGACCAAATTTAAATTCATTTGTCCACTTGGAAACAATTGAATGTGAAGGAGCAGAGTCCCCCAGTGTATTCTGGAAATCAACATGAATGTCCTTTGCTTTCACACCTTTCTTTACGAAGTACTTAATCACTGCTTAAATCTCGATTATTTCCATCGTCGCAAATCACTACGCGGGAACAACAGAACCACGTCACCGCCACAGCTCTCTCCCAAGAGCACTGACGTGGCATGTGTTTACAGGCAACAGTCCAATGAATATCATGTGAACAGCTCGTTGCTATAGCGCTGACCTTCCGTAGTGACTCCGAGAACTTTTCAAACCACCCTCGTACATTAAAGGATATGTTGAAAAAGCTGTCTTCTTATAGAAAGTTTGTGTCGAAGTAATACTAGGAGCTATAAAAAGGAATGGAATTCAGATACGATCGAGACTTTTCTAGCGTTATTAGTTGATGGTGTACTTCCGAGTTTGTATTTCCAATTTCGGAAACGAACACACCACGAGCAAAAAGTTTGACAGTCTGTAAAATGAGAAACGAATCAGTATCAGTTGTCTGTCGGTGGATACAAATTTCGGAACGCTGCGAGTCGAGTAAGCAGCGAACAAAACAGGCACTTTACTGCCGAGCGCGCATTCGCTGCGACACCTGCCACAGCTATCGGGTGTCAACGCTCCGCTTGCGATATGACGGGGTAGTCCACTCGCCACAGTGCAGCTTCTCCTACAGTAGTTTCCCAGGCGAACGAGATAACGGCTTATTTTGAACACGGAATTGAACGATATGCGACAATGAGAAAAGAAAAGAAGGTTTTGCTTTAAGGTTATGAGGCATAAAAGAATCTCACATTTTACGAGCCTAAGCCAAGAATTTGGCCTGCATTTTTGAACGAACCATTCCGGCATTCACCTAGAGGGATTTAAGGGAACCATGGAAAAACAAAATCACGTTGGCTGGAAAGGGATTTCTACCCTCTCCTCTCCTACTACAAGTCCAGTGTATTAATCACCACGCCACTTTACTCGGTATCACTGACGATCTAAGCCGTCGTAACACTCGAGAAATTCGCAGTCTACGTTCTGCTGTTATCTGGAACCAGTACGATGACCATTTAAACCTTCGTTAACACACAACACTTCCACCCTCAGATAAAATAGTCCAGAATATCCAGAATGCCCTTCTCCATCCACAAAGGCTGCAGAAAGAGGTGTGTTTCTGCTGGTTTTCAAGGTGCGTGGGTATTAAGGGAAACTAAACGGCAGATCTAGCACCCAAAGGGGTGTACCACGATAACGAGAGGGTTCAATGTGCCATCCTCGTACATGTCATCACCTCACTGTTGAGGTACTGAGCGATCCGTAAATGAGCAGAAAAGAGCATGGAAGCGACAGACAATTAGATGCGCTTAGTAAAGTCAATAGCTCGGCCTTAACGTACCTCCTTCATACCACATAGGCATGATGACGTCCTAACGCGTCTTCGCGTAGGACACGCTCTAAAACGCGCGACTTCTTGCTCTGGCGAGAAGACTCTCCAAAGTGTAGTGCTTGTGGCGTGCGGATTACTGTCCGCCATATTTAATTGTGTTTTCATATTCTGACAACAGAGCCGCGGAAAATTTACCGACAGATTTGCCTTATATTTTAATTGACAGTGAGACGAGTGTGGAAAGAATTTCAAGGATCTGTGCAATGCCTGACTTGTTCCCTAAAATTTTCAGAAGTAGTTTCTAATGAGTTGTAAGGGTGGGTGGCTCATTCCTGTTTTTTGTATGCCGTCAGCCAGCCACATATTGCTGTGTAATTATTTCAGCTTTCCTCTTATATTACATCCAATGTGATTGACAGTTTTAGAACTTCTAGCTGTATTTGAGCTATTTAAAGGATGTGAGACAGTGTGATTGTGTGGGTGATCGCGAGTGAGGTTGGAAGAGAGTGAATGTAATTACGGCAATTTATTAGAGAATTCTTCGGGAAGAATACTCTGCCTCCCTCCTGTCCACAACGTAAAAAGTCCGCACCCTTAGCTGAGTGGTCAACGCGTCTGAGTGTGTGTGAACTCATAAGAGACCAAACTGCTGAGGTCATCGGTCCATAGACTAACACACACACCCATGCCCGTGGGAGGACTCGAACCTACCAGTCAGTGACATGTCGCCTCTAACAGCACGGCTCAGCGCGTCTGACCAGCATGCAGTGGGCCCGAGTTCGATTCCCGGCCAGGTCGGAGTTTTTTTCCGCTCGGGCGCTGGGAGCTGTGTTGTCTTCATGATCATCATCGATAAGCAAGTCACCCGATGTGGCGTCAAGTGAAAAGACTTGCAACTCGGCGGCCGAACTTTCGCAGGTGGAGACTCCCGGCTATCAATGCCATATGGTCATTTCATTCCGTACGGTATGAAATCGCTGAAATTCGGATGATTACTGGAATTATGTTGGACGACGTTATGCTGGTATGTCTGCAATGCGTAATAACTCAAAACGGGCTCGAAATAACGGACCGTTTTATTTTAATAAATGTGATACAGTTTATGTGGGCTCAGCTTAGTATGTTGTTTTTAGTCGAGTGCTTTGAATCATCTCTCGCAGTGTCCTTATCAGTGCTCTATGCTGATAACGTCTTTGATCGTCCTCATTCTGCTTTGGTGTATCTGCATGCCAAAGGGTCTGCGATACTCTTTTACTGTGCACCAAACAAAAGTAGCACAGAAGTACAAGAGACTTGAACAATAGGTAATCATCGCAAGTAAATCCTTCGTGAGCACTGTAACGGTCTAGTCGAAGAACTGTTCGAGAGGTACTGTAGGAACAGCATTTTAAGTCCAGATAACAATTTGCCGGTCGTAAACATTTACTCGCAGCGGTAGGTCAGGGTGTTCGTCCATGCCACACGCCGACAGTGCCGCTGCTATGCAGCATTACCTGCGGGTTACTGACGAAGTCCGTACAGTTAAAGGAATCTTCAATTTCATCTAATCTTTCTCCTTATACCTACCAACCAAGGAATGAATTTCAGATATTATAGAAATAGAATTTGCAATTCAGCAACCCGCCCGGATAGTCGTGAACGCTAGTACGCCATTCCTGATCGAATCCGCCCGGCGGATTAACGAAGAGGGCTGTTGTGCCGGCCAGACTGGACGTGGTTTTTAGGCGGTTTACCGCATCCGATTAGGTGAATACCGGGCTGTTACCTACGTCGTGCCTCGGTCACATGATTCGCAAATTCGAAAATTAACATGCCGACGGCGTGAAGATAAGGAATAAAGGTCAGGGAAAGACGATGGTTCAAATGGTTCTGAGCACTATGGGACTTAACATCTGAGGTCATCAGTCCCCTAGAACTTAGAACTACCTAAAGCTAAATAACTTAAGGACATCACACATATCCAGGAAAGACGATAATTAGCAATTTAGTCGTTCGGTGAGTACGTCACGCTAGATACAGAAACGTATCATTTTTTTATCACTGCCTTCTTTCTTCTTTGTTTTCAGTTGAAGTTCCTTTATCTTGACATCCAACGCAAAAGCTATACCCAACTGCAGCCACTACGTTCTCACTTTTTCTATAAGTGCAGGCTGTATACAGTTACAGCTCCCCCGTACTGATTTCTAAGTTTCTAATCTTAGAGAGATGTCTGTTTCGTCGCATTTCGTGTTTAGTCTCTTTCTTTCTCTCTCTTTGTGCGTGCTTGCGCGCGCGCGCGCGTGTATGTGTGTGTGTGTGTGTGTGTGTGTGTGTGTGTGTGTGTGTGTGTGTGTGTGTTCTGAACAATTACAAAATGACGAGCAACGTCCACTCTACGGTTGCGGTAAAGGCGATGTATTTCAGATGGTTCAAATGGCTCTGAGCACTATGGGACTTAACTTCTGACGTCATCAGTCCCCTAAAACTTAGAACTACTTAAACCTAACTAACCTAAGGACATCATACACATCCATGCCCGAGGCAGGATTCGAACCTGCGACCGTAGCGGTCGCGCGGTTCCAGACTGTAGCGCCTAGAACCGCTCGGTCACCGCGGCCGGCCGATACAGACACTACACTAATGTATTACATTTCGTTTGATTTCGTTTGATTTCTTAGTAGGATTTACGATTGTATCTGTATTGCATTAAAAACGCCTGCACTGCGGAGCAAATTTGGACGGTATGCACTGTATGTCTTGTTTCGAAAAAATCTTATTCCATTTAGTCACGGTACTTGATACTGCAATACGAAGTCATGCTCACTTATTCTTCACCCTCAAGCTTGCATGTAGTACTGCTCGGTTTTGTCTCAGGTTTGCCGGCTGGAGTGGCCGAGCGGTTCTAGGCGCTACTGTTTGGAACCGCGCGACCGCTACGGTCGCAGGTTCGAATCCTGCCTCGGGCATGGATGTGTGTGATGTCCTTAGGTTAGTTAGGTTTAAGTAGTTCTAAGTTCTAGGGGACTGATGACCTCAGAAGTTAAGTCCCATAGTGCTCAGAGCCATTTTTTTGTCTCAGGTTTGCTTTTCCTGTAGTGTTAGTTGTACGCCCACGCAGACCAAATGCAACGAACAAAATGAAGAAGGAAAGAAATGGTTAGCACCGCTGCCTTCGATATGGAAGGACCAGTGCTCGATTCCCCAGTACCTGCCTGGATTCTTCTGAGGTCCAGTACGGGGCCCACTGTTCCCTTGTGAGCCCAGATGAGGATACAGCGACATCATCAGTGTTCATGTACGGTAAAGACAGCTGGAGGGGTTGGTAACATGCTCAACTCACGTCCCACGATCATAGATCGCTCCTCGTACAGCCTCGTAGGCAACAGTTGGCCAGTCGGAACAAGCCTAAGGCTTAATCTTTGAGTGGTGTTTACGCATAAATGGAATTGCTGTGTAACGAGTCACCGGAGACCAACAAGCCCCTTACAAAAATGCCCAGGAAAGATCCCTGAACAATGTCCGTAGTTTTGTAAGTGGGTTTCGGGTTCACCCTATATAACGAAACATGCAGCTTTTATATAAGCGGATTAACATTCTCTCTCCCACAAGGCCAGCCACCAGCTAACGTAATAGTCTGGCAAGCGCAGTCGTGCTTCCATTGCTTCCTGGTTCAGCTAGCCTCGTTACATATTTCAACAACACATACGAACCGCTTCATGGCTAGCTGTTCGCCTACTAGTGAGCAGACAACATGAACTAGAAGACTGAAGTTGTCAACTGTTTGGAGACAGACTTGAACAGAAGACAGCCAATTACTGGATACTCACTGAAATGCAGTAAAGAATATATCAGATAAATTACGATAGAAACTTAGGGAACCAAGACGAAAAAGAATTTATATTTATATGGCCATAAACCCTTCTGTTTCGACGCAATATACCTTTGAACATCTATGATATGGCGTTCATTGCGCGAAAATATGTTACGGTTACTTATAATTTTTCGCGTATCTCCGTCCTAATAAGCATGTTTATCTCTTACAGACAGAGGCTTCAAAATGGTTCAAATGGCTCTGAGCACTATGGGACTTAACATCTGAGGTCATCAGTCCCCTAGAACTTAGGACTACTTAAGCCTAACTAACCTAAGGACATCACACACATCCATACCCCCGGCAGGATTCGAACCTGCGACCGTAGCGGTCGCGCGGTTCAGGACTGAAGTGCCTAGAACCGCTCGGCCACAAGGGCCGACACAGTCAGAGGCACGGAAACATAGCAAATGTAATTTAAGTGAACAGCATTCACGAGTCAGAGCGCTGAACTTCCAAAACAGGATATTTTTATTTTGCTGTTCGCTTGGTCCCTGTCGACGTTGGACTGTTTTCCTGTTCAGTAAACCGCATTATTTGAACATTGCTTTTACTTCTGTTTTCTCGGGTATGCTCTCTCGCTCTCGCTCTCCCTCCCTCCCTCCCTCCCTCCCTCCCTCCCTCCCTCCTCACCACCCCATTTCTCTCTCTCTCTCTCTCTCTCTCTCTCGCTCATGCAATGTGTGTGTGTGTGTGTGTGTGTGTGTGTGTGTGTGTGTGTGTGTGTGTGTGTGTGTGTGCGCGCGCGCGTGTGTGTGTGTGTGTGTGTGTGTGTGTGTGTGTGTGTTTGTGTGTGCAACGAAACTATGGTTAAAAATGTACTTTTGCTAACTTGCCAACGAGTTTCAAAAAAACATATGTTGTTGCAGATGACACGCTATACAACCATTTAAGTAAAGTCCTACAAAATAACCTTTTAGAGACAAAGGTAATGATTACGATAAATATAAAATATTTTACACTTAATTTTCGTTCAGAAATAATCCCGTAAAACATGTTTTATTTTCCAGGCCTGAAAAAAAGCTGACCCACGGGCGAGGGCACAAAAGCACTGAAACATGTTTGGGCAATGAGAAAAGATCGTACTGTTTGTACAAGCACGCAGAACAAAATTTTTATGTCTTCAAACACGGATGTTGTTAGGGCATAAAAACGCAAATGGTGATAGAATTGTTGGAACATTGTCCTTTGGAAAACACAGCGATCGATAAAATCATATCAAAATTCTTTCAATAAGAAAGAATATTAACCAAATAGTGGTATTATGACCAGTTAACTGTCGCAGGTGACCTGCGATATAGCATTCTCTCTCATCTCATCACGACTCATTTTCATGGTGAAGGCATGCCGACAGTATGCCTTACATTGCCTCAGCGAGCAGTAGAGATGATCTGCAGAATCGGGTTACTAATGCATTTGATAGCATTCTTGATGTGCCTAGAATGATAGCAAGACTAAAGTAATCAATGCAACACCGTTCCGTAAGTTTAACTGTAATGGCTGGAAAGTGTTTCGAACTGATAGTTTGAAATGTTGGCGTCATCGAAGCATGTAAATGTCATATTTCGATCGTGTGGGTAGCTATTGTCCAGAAATTAGAGGTTTTCAGGCAATATGATTTTGCTCCCTTGGCCCCTGACACATCCATTTCAATTTATTCCATTATTTATCTGAAACCCTGAGTATCCTCTACAAATTGCTTAGCAGAAAGTTCTTTTTGTTCTGTAACACACTATTGTTTCTTCCAGTTCCATTCATGGCTGGAGCATAGGAAAAATTATTGCCTCACACACATACTATTACTAATACAACATTGGCTCCGTGATTTTCATAGAGTAGCAAAAATTCCCAAATTCTTCCATTCTTCCTTCAGTTCTTAAATGTATATTTGTGAGCTTTTAAACTTCATTTTCAAACCGCTTACCGTGTCAGGTTTCACATTACTTCTGTTACACTCTGCAGGCTCACAAATGAGCCTATGACCAATTATTCCTCTTGTCTTCCAGTACGTATGATATTTTGTGTTTCTCCAGCCGCAAAATGGCCTCTCACATTCGAGCTGTATTCCAGAATTGTGCCACCTGCTTACACACAATGCAAACTACATGCTCATTTTCTTTCGCATGCTCGATCATTTTGACTTCTTGATGTTTATACTGCCTCTAGTTCTGACTCATTGTCAACACACTGTTGCTACTACATTGTTATGTACACTGCCTGCACCTCACTATCTATCCATCGCCTGCTCCTCTCTCTGTACTCCTCTCTCTCTGGCCATCTGCTCCTCCCCCCCCCCCTCATTCCGTCCCCTCCTCTCCCCCTCTCTGTCTGTCCATCTCCTCCTCCCCCTTTCACTCTCGACGTTATCACCCTCACGCCAATAGGAGGCTGGTAGTTCTTACCACCACAGCATTTCTTTCCAAATCTGTGACTAATATATGTACCAAATTTAATTGACATCGTTCCAGAGATTTAGGATGAGCTCTTTATCATGACTTTGCACGCGTGTGTACATTTCACATATATTTAACGAACTTCATGCCTATTTTTACATGTATTTCACCTGCATCTTTAGCAAACTTCGTCCTGCAGTTTCATTTTCACGCATCTCAGTGTTAATTGCTTCATATGATCTGAGCTATGTGTCGTACAAATATATAATTTTGCAGGTACATCCAGTGGTATATGTGTCTACCACTTGCGAAATGTGTTGCGAATGGAGTTAGGAGTAAGGAAGTCATAAATTAAAACGTTATGTCTGATGAGGCAGTTTTTCACGCATCTCAATGTTTACGACTTCATATCTCTTGAACTAAGTGTCGTAAAATGATATAAAATGGCCGGCCGGTGTGGCCGGGCGGTTCTAGGCGCGTCAGTCAGGAAGCGCGGGACCGCTACGGTCGCAGGTTTTAGTCCTGCCTCGGGCATGGATGTGTGTGATGTCCTTAGTTAGTTAGGTTTAAGTAGTTCTAAGTTCTAGGGGACTGATGACCTCAGATGTTAAGTCCCATAGTGCTCAGAGCCATTTGAACCATTTGATACAAAATGCTGGTAAATTCAGTAGTATATGTGAATATTGTCCGTAAAATGTGTTGCGAATTAAGTTAGGGGTAAATAAGTAATACACTGAAGAGCCAAAGGAACTGGTACAGCTACCTAATATAAAGTAGGGCCCCCGCGGGCACGCAAAAGTGACGCAACATGACGTGACATGGATTCGACTAATGTCTGAAGTAGTGATGGAGGGAATTGACACCATGAATCCTGCAGGGCTGTCCATAAATCCGTAAGAGTACGAGATTTCTTCCGAACAACACGTTGCAAGGCATCCCAGATGTGCTCAGTAATGTTCATGTCTGGGGAGTTTGGTGGCCAGCGGAACTGTTTAAGGTCAGAAGAGTGTTCCTGGAGACACTCTGTAGTAATTCGGGACGTGTGGTGCGTCGCATTGTCCTCCTGGAATTGTCCAAGTCCGTCAGAATGCACAATTCACATGATTGGATGCTTACGTACGTGTCACCTGCAGGGGTCCCAAATCACTCCAAAATGCACACGCCCCACGCCATTACAGAGCCTCCACCAGCTTGAACAGTTCACTGCTGACATGCAGGGCCCATGGATTCATGAGGTTCTCTTCATACCCGTACACGTCCATCCGCTCGATACAATTTGAAACGAGACTCGTCCGACCACGCAAGATGTTTCCAGTCATCAACAGTCCAGTGTCGGTGCTGACAGGCCCAGGGGAGGCGTAAAGCTTTGTGTCGTACAGTCATGAAGGATACACGAGTCGGCCTTCGCCTCCGAAAGCCCATATCGATGATGTTTCTTTGAATGGTTCGCACGCTGATACTTGTTGATGGCCTAGCGTTGCACTTCTATCACGTTGAGTGAGTCTCTTTAGTCGCCGTTGGTCCGTTTCTTGCAGGATCCTTTTTAGGCCGCGGCGATGTCGGAGATTTGATGTTTCACCGGATTCCTGACATTCACGGTACGCTCGTGAATTAGTCGTACGGGGAAATCCGCACCTCATCGGTACCTAGGAGATGTTGTGGCCATCGCTCGTGCGCCGACTGTAACACCACGTTCAAACTCACTTAAATCTTGATAACCTGCCATTGTAGCAGCAGTAACCGATGAAACAGAGGATGACAGTCTAAAGGCCGAAATACTAAATGTCTTTTTCCAAAGCTGTTTCACAGAGGAAGACTGCACTGTAGTTCCTTCTCTAGATTGTCGCACAGATGACAAAATGGTAGATATCGAAATAGACGACAGAGGGATAGACAAACAATTAAAATCGCTCAAAAGAGGAAAGGCCGCTGGACCTGATGGGATACCAGTTCGATTTTACACAGAGTACGCGAAGGAACTTGCCCCCTTCTTGCAGCGGTGTACCGTAGGCCTCTAGAAGAGCGTAGCGTTCCAAAGGATAGGAAAAGGGCACAAGTCATCTCCGTTTTCAAGAAAGGGCGTCGAACAGATGTGCAGAACTATAGACCTCTATCTCTAACGTCGATCAGTTGTAGAATTTTGGAACACGTATTATGTTCGAGTACAATGACTTTTCTGGAGACTAGAAATCTATTCTGTAGGAATCAGCATGGGTTTCGAAAAAGACTATCGTGTGAAACCTAGCTCGCGCTATTCGTCCACGAGACTCAGAGGGCCATAGACACGGGTTCACAGGTAGATGCCGTGTTTCTTGACTTCAGCAAGGCGTTCGATACAGTTCCCCACCGTCGTTTAATGAACAAAGTAAGAGCATATGGACTATCAGGCCAATTGTGTGATTGGATTGAGGAGTTCCTAGATAACAGAACGCAGCATGTCATTCTCAATGGAGAGAAGTCTTCCGAAGTAAGAGTGATTTCAGGTTTGCCGCAGGGGAGTGTCGTAGGACCGTTGCTATTCACAATATACATAAATGACTTTGTGGATGACATCGGAAGTTCACTGAGGCTTTTTGCGGATGATGCTGTGGTATATCTAGTGGTTGTAACAATGGAAAATTGTACTGAAATGCAGGAGGATCTGCAGCGAATTGACGCGTGATGCAGGGAATGGCAATTGAATCTCAATGTAGACAATGTAACGTGCTGCGAATACATAGAAAGATAGATCCCTTATCATTTAGCTACAAAATAGCAGGTCAGCAACTGGAAGCAGTTAATTCCATAAATTATCTGGGAGTACGCATTAGGAGTGATTTAAAATGGAATGATCATATAAAGTTGATCGTCGGTAAAGCAGATGCCAGACTGAGATTCATTGGAAGAATCCTAAGGAAATGCAATCCGAAAACAAAGGAAGTAGGTTACAGTACGCTTGTCCGCCCACTGCTTGAATACTGCTCAGCAGTGTGGGATCCGTACCAGATAGGGTGATAGAAGAGATAGAGAAGATCCAACGGAGAGCAGCACGCTTCGTTACAGGATCATTTAGTAATCGCAAAAGCGTTACGGAGATGATAGATAAACTCCAGTGGAAGACTCTGCAGGAGACACGCTCAGTAGCTCGGTACGGGCTTTTGTTAAAGTTTCGAGAACATACCTTCACGGAGGAGTCAATCAGTATGTTGCTCCCTCCTACGTATATCTCGCGAAGAGACCATGAGGATAAAATCAGAGAGATTAGAACCCACACAGAAGCATACCGACAATCTTTCTTTCCACGAACAATACGAGACTGGAATAGAAGGGAGAACCAATAGAGGTACTCAGGGTACTCTCCGCCACACACCGTCAGGTGGCTTGCGGGGGGAAAAAAAAAAAACAGCTGCGCCAGACACTTGTCTTGTATAGGCGTTGCCATCCGCAGCGTCGTATTCTGCCTGTTTACGTATCTCTGTATTTGAATACGCATGCCTATACCAGTTTCTTTGGCACTTCAATGTAAATTATAAGCTCATGCATCATGAGGCAGTTTTACTGCATGAACAGCGAAAATGTAGTAGATGATACAATTTTTTCCTTTCATGATGTTTTGGGGTTGTCAACGAGAAAAAGTTTCGTAAAGGTTTGCAATTATGTGTAATGTTTATCGAAAGTCAAGTATTGTATGAATAAAATCTGGGTATTCATACATCGTGGGTTGCACTATTTTGCACCCCCAAACTCAACCCCTTTGATACATAGTTGGTTCTTACCCCGACAGCGATTCCTTCAAGACAGTAAGTGATACTTGTTCCAAGTTTAATTCAGGTAGGTCAAGTCGTTTAGGAGATGTGGAATCGTTCATACATAGACCCATTTTTATAATGAGTATGGATGTAGATTAATCTTGTTAATTTCTAAGTGTATTGTTGAATTTCTCTAAGTAAAAATGTTAACTCGACTGGGGTCAGCGCACTGCTCTCAGTTTTTCTGGCCTGAGGCCGCTACTACTCGGTCAAGTAGTTCTCAGTTGAGATCACGAGGCTGAGTGCAACCCGTTCCAGCCTTTCCGCCAAGGAAAAGTCCCTGGAAAAACCGGGTATCGCACCTGGGTCCTCCGCATGGCGGTCGGCTGCGCTGATGACGTAGCTGCAGAGGTGAACTTGTTTTCTTCAAGTAGCGCCTTATAAATAACCATCTTCAAAAAGAAAAGTGAATCTACAAGTGGCATACAGCTCGATCCTGCAGCTGTAATTCTGCTCTGGAAGCAACGTCGGTTACTTGAGAGTGAAATGTTGAATACCCGGTTTAACATTACAGTTACAAGGAATTATGCTTTATGACGTATGGCTGCGAGACATGGACACTGAACTCATTCACAAAAGGGAAACTTAGTACAGAACAGAGAGCCATGGAGAGGTCAATGCTGGGCTATACAAGAAAGGACAGGAAAAGGGCAGATGACATCCGGTCTGTGACGAAGGTCAATGACATCTTGGAGAGAGTAGGTTCCTTGAAATGGCAGTGGGCTGGCCACGTCGCAAGAAGAAAAGACAACAGATGCACGAAGCTAGTACTGGAGTGGAGTCCGAGAGAGCACCGGAGGCCTAGAGGAAGACCACCAGACAGATGGGACAAAGACGTCAAGAAGATCGCTGGTAACACCTGGCAGAGAACTGCCCAAGACCGTCCCACTTGGAGAAGACTTCTGAAAGCCTACCTGAATCCACGACTCGAAGAGGCCACATCATCTAATGATTGAATTGGCTGATGATGATGATGATGATGATGATGATGATGATGATGACGTTCTATTTGTCATTAGTTTATTTTAAATTCGGTATTCATGGCCTTTGCTTGAATTTCGTGTTAACAAACCTGGGAGGATACTTCACAGGAAGAACGCTACGTCTTTCTAAGAATGTTAATTTACTCCGATGTTACATCCGTTAAATCAAAGTACTTAAATCCGGTAAGCGCATTACTAATTTGAATGTTGTTGTGCACTATCGAGACCACAGATCCTTCACTCCCACATAGTCTATGAGTTCTCATGTCCAAAACGTACTCTGAACGTTATTTTCGCAAACGAAGTTTCAAAGCATGTTGTGCACTTTGCCTTCCTCCGTAAAAACTGTGATGCAAAAATTAAACACGAAAGAATGCAACAGTCAGTAATTAAATGTGAATGTAAAAGCTACTTTATCTTTGTAATTTTTCGCTTGTCCTTTATCATGCAGTCCAAAACTGTGTTGCCCCTGCGTGCCATTTCGCTATCTACATCTACATCTACATGGTTACTCTGCAATTCACACTAAGTGCCTGGCAGAGGGTTCATCGAAGCATTTTCATATTACTTCTCTACCATTCCACTCTCGAATGGCGCGTGGGAAAAAGGAGCACCTAAATCTTTCCGCTCGAGCTCTGATTTCTCTTATTTTACTACGATGATCATTTCTCCCTACGCAGGGGGGTGTCAACAAAATATTTTCGCATTCGGGAGAGAAATTTGGTGATTGAAATTTCGTAAATAGATCTCGCCGCAAAGAAAACCGCCTTTGTTTCAGTGACTGCCACCCCAACTCGCGTATCATATCAGTGACACTCTCACCCCTATTGCGCGATAACACGAAACGAGCTGCCCTTCTTTGCACTTTTTCGATGTCCTCCGTCAATCCTACCTGGTAAGGATCCCACACCGCGCAGCAATATTCCAGCAGAGGACGGACAAGTGTAATGTAGGCTGTCTCTTTAGTGAGTTTGTCGCATCTTCTAAGTGTTCTGCCAACATAGCGCAGTCTTTATTTCTTCTTCCCCACAATATTATCTGTGTGTCATTCCAATTTAAGTTGCTCGTAATTGTAATTCCTAAGTATTTAGTCGAATTGACAGCCCTTAGATTTGTGCGATTTATCGTATACTCAAAATTTATCGGATTTCATTTAGTACCCATGTGGATGACCTCGCACATTTCTTTGTTTAGTGCCAATTGCCACTTTTCGCACCATACAGAAATTCTCTCTAGATCATTTTTTAATTGGAACTGATCGCCTGCTGATATTACTAGAAGGTAAATTACAGCATCATCTGCAAACAATCTAAGGGGGCTGCTCAGATTGTCACCTAGTTTATTTATGTAAATCAGGAACAGCAGAGGGCCTATGACACTACCTTGCGGAACGCCAGATATCACTTCTGTTCTACTCGATGATTTACCGTCTATCACTACGAACTGTGACCTCTCTGAGAGGAAATCACGAATCCAGTCACACAACTGAGACGATATTCCATATGCACGCAATTTGATTAATAGTCGCTTGTGAGGAACGATATCGAAAGTCTTCTGGAAATCTAAGAATATGGAATCGATCTGATATCCCTTGTGGACAGCACTCATTACTTCATGGGAATAAAGAGCTAACTGAGTTGCACAAGAACGATTTTTCCTGAATCCGTGTTGGTTATGTATCAATAAGTCATTTTCTTCAAGGTGATTCATGATGTTTGAGTACAGTATATGCTCCAAAATCCTACTGCAAATTGAGGTCAGTGATATGGGTCTGTAATTCAATGGGTTACACCTATTTCCTTTCTTGAATATTGGTGTGACCTGTGCTACTTTCCCGTCTTCAGGAACAGACCTTTCGTCAACTGAGCGGTTGTATACGATTGCTAAGAAAGACGCTATTGTGTCTGCATACTCTGAAAGGAACCTGATTGGTATACCATCTGGACCGGAAGACTTGCCTTTCTTAAGTGATTTGAGTTGTTTCGCAACACCTAAGATATCTACTTTTGTGTCACTCACGCTAACAGCTGTTCTGGTTTCGAATTCTGGAGTATTTACTTCATCTTCTTTCGTGAAGGAATTACGGTAAACTGTATTTAGTAACTCCGCTTTAGTGGCACCATCATCGGTAACATTTCCATCGCTATCGCGCAGTGACGGTATTGACTGTTTTTTGCCACTGGTGTACTTTACATACGACCAGAATCTCTGGGTTTTCTACCATATTTTGAGACAATGTTTCATTGTGGAAACTATTAAAAGCATCTCGCATTGACGTCCGCACTAAATTTATAGCTACTGTGAAGCTAAGCCAGTCTTGGGGATTTTGCGTTCTTCTGAATTTGGCATGCTTTTTTCTTTGCGTCTACAACTGTGTTCTAACGTGTTTAGTGTACCATGGTGGATCAGTCCCGTCTCTTAACTTATGCCGTATGAATCTATCTATCGCTGTCGATACTGTATCTTTGAATTTGAGCCATATCTGGTCTACACTTACATAATTAGCTTGGAAGGAATGGAGACTCTCTCTTAGGAAGGCATCAAGCGAATTTTTATCTGCTGTTTTAAATAGATATATTTGCGTTTATTTTTAGTGATTTTGGTTGATATACGGTACTAAACAAAACAGTGAAAACTCAGAAGATATGATGTGTTCTAAATAACACGTAACGTGATCTTTCTTTGATGTCCATGCTACATTTTGTCGAGAAGAAAGTGATTCTGAATATTTGTTAACTGCTGTCAAATTTTCGTTAAACTAAAGATTAGAAAGCAGTGAAAGCACTTCTGGGAATCGTCACTTGTACTCATCTTCTTAAAGCATGGTTTACGATGTTGTTGACATACATTGGCAAGTGAACTTAACGTGATTTAAATGTTAGTCCTGGGAGATACAGTTCTCAGGTTCAAGAAAACTTTTCTATCCTTTACGCACCTTAGTAAAAATCTGTAATGCAATAAGTGTTTTACAAACTGCTTCACTGTAACGTTAGTCCTCTAATTGCTATTAAATGGAAAGACTTGCAGGCAGTGACCTAGACCTACGACAAATTGTAAGATGGACACGAATGTCATACAGTGGTATTTATGTCCGCAGGGTGCTGTGCAGCAGCCGACATGGATGACAGCGTCATAGTCCCGACAGCGAAGCGATGGAAGGCAGTTGTGGCCCAGGTAACTAACATGTTGTCTTGTTTACCACTGTGTCCTTAAGAAACTCCAACAAAAGTTTAGAATTATTGTCAGTAAGACAGAGGCAGATCATGGCCACAAGATAAGAACCAGTTCTGTAAAACGGTAGGGAACATCAGTGGTGAAAAATTCAAAGGCAGTAAAGGAACTGTTTTATTTGACGAGTGGGGGTACCAAATGTAATTACAGAGCACTGTAAGGAACAATTTGGTTGTCAGTAGTGCTTTTATGTATCACCACAGTGTACCTTGTTCGCCTTGTGTAGAAGCTGAAAGTATTGATGCCACTTCTGCGGAAATCTGAAAGAAAAAAAACGACGCACCGCGAAGGAATTATCCAAATGGGACAGTAGATGAGATTTATGAGTACAGACAAACAAATGATTACAATTTCAAAAAAATTGTGTGATTTATTCAAGAGAAAGATCTTCACAAGCCGATCAGGGTGGTCGAGCGGTTCTAGGCGCTACAGTCCGGAACCGCGTGACTGCTACGGTCGCAGGTTCGAATCCTGCCTCGGGCATGGATGTGTGAAGTCCTTAGGTTAGTTAGGTTTAAGTAGTTCTAAGTTCTAGGGGACTGATGACCTCAGATGTTAAGTCCCATAGTGCTCAGAGCCATTTGAGCCATTATCGATCTTCACAAATTGAGAAAGTCAATAATGCTTTAGTCCATCTTTGGCCATTATGCTATCAGTTGGGTTGTTGGGCGTCTTCCTGACGGATATCGAGCCAAGTTCTGTCCAATGGATGAGTTAGACCGTCAAAATATCGAGCTGGTTGGAGGGCCCTGTCCACAATGCTCCCAATGTTCTCAGTTTGGGAGAGATACGGCGACACCTTGCTGGTCAGGGTAGGGTTAGGCAAGCACGAAGACAAGCAGTAGAAATTCTAACCGTATGTGGGTGGGCATTATCATCCTGAAATGTAAGCCCAGGATGGTTTGTCGTTAAGGACAACAAAACGGGGTATAGAATATCTTCGGCGTACCGCTGTGCTGTAAGGGTGCAGCGGATGACAGCCAAGGGGTCGAAATAGCAGCCCAGACCATCACTCCCAGCAGTTGGGCCGTATGGCGGACGACAGCCAGGTACTGCTGTCCGGGGCGTCTCCAGACACGACTTCGGGGCTCAGTTTGAAACGGAATTCCATTTGCTAGTGCCTCAGCTAATGAAATACATCATCTTTGTCACAATCATGACATATGCTGTGAATTTTCCACAGGCAATCAACTCCTGCAACTAGGCCACTTAATATACCAACAAAACAATAAGTGTCGACCATCCCACTTCCTATACGTTGACAGTGAACAAGGTTATGACTGTCGAGAATCAGGAGTGATGGTCTGGGGTGCCATTACTTTTCTTAGCAGGCCCCCTCTGGTTGTCATCCGCTGCACCCTAACAGCACAGCGATACGTTGACGATATCCTACTCCCCGTTTTGCTGCACTTCATGGCAAGCCATCCTGGGCTTACATTTCATTAAGATAATGCCTGCCCGCTGTCTACGTGTTTCCCGTATCCTACCTCGACCAGAAAGGTCGCCGGATCTCTCCCCAGTTACGAACGTTTGTAGCATTATGGGCAGGGCCCCCCAATCAGTTCGGGATTTTGAGGATCTAACGCGTCAGTTACACAGAATTTGGCACGATATCCCTCAGGAGGACATCCAATAAATCTATCAATCAATACCGAGCAGAATAATTGCTTGCATAAGGGTCAGAGGTGGCCCAACAAGTTATTTATTTGCTCAATTTGTGAAAGTCTTTCTCTTGAATCATTCAGCCAATTTTTTCTCGAAATTGTAGTCACATGTTTGTCTGTGCATACACACCACATCTATCGAATTCTTTCCCATTCCGATAATTCCTTCGTGGTGTGTCGTGTTTATTTTCTTTCCTTTTTTTCTTACAGTGTACGAAAAAAAGAAAAAAAAACAGAAAATTCATTAACAAGAAATCCAGGATGATACTTTTATACAAACAAGTGCAGCCATTTGGTTAAAAGGGCTGATACATTCATTTCAGTTTTCCAACGTGAGTGGAGATTAACTGCAGTTACGCCTGGCTGAATCCCATAGCAGCCATTTACAGACTTTCCTTTCGTATTTTGTAAATCCTTTGCCGTCTCACATTTTTCGAGCCTTAGAATATACAGGGTGAACGTGAACTCCGCTGACAAAAGTTAGGAGGTTGTTCAGGGATATTTTCTGAGTATTTTAGTATAAGGAGTCCTTAGTCTCCGGTGGTTCATTACAGAGTAATTTACATTTCGTTTGATATATTATCCCTATTAATATCTGTGTCTGTATTGCAATGAAAATAACTGCACTATAGTGAAAATGTCGACGGCAGGAGCTGTGTGTCTTGTTTGGAAGCAAGCTTGTTCCAGTCACTCACGGTTATTGCCGTTGGCAACAGTAATTTCTACTTTAATCTACTCCCTGGAACATGCATTCAGTAATGCTCTTTTCTAACTCGTGTTACGATTTCCGGCAGTGTAAATTGTAATTTTACAAGCATAGATACCAGTGTTTATTGGTTCACTGATGAAGAATTGCTAAAGTTTCGGATGCAGAAGCGGTATGATGCGGTTTCCATCACTACTGAACAGCTCAGCATAGCATCTTTGTGCTGATCTTCAACTGCATTCACTAAACCCTTAAACAATACGTGCATCGGCTGACTCTTCATCAGCAAACACATCCATTTGCTGTGTATCACTGTTAACGTATTACGTGTTTAACACAACTAATACAGCCGTAAAAAAGAACAAGGCAGAATCAAGCAGTACTGAATGGAATCTTGGAGGAGAAGAGTGACTGGGCATTAGCTGTTGTTAACAGCAAGAAGCGAAAGTAAACGGAACAAGTTTGTTACCAAACAAGACACACAGCCGCTGCCATCGATATTTGTACCGTAGTGCGGATGCACTGCCTCGAGGACTGTATTCAGCGTTACCAAGGTATACCGTGTTATACGAGGTGCGGCTAGAAAAAAACCGGACTGATGCTGGAAAAAACATTTATTTACAATTATTTACAATTTCATGTTATCTCCTTCAATGTACTCTCCTCCTCGGTCTCTACACCGCTCCATACGAATTTTCCACTGTTCATAGCAATGCTGCAGATCATTTTCGGTAAGTCCATACATTACTTCCGTCGCTTTTTCTTTTACTGCTTCAACAGTCTCAAATCTAGTTCCTTTCAAAGCTGACTTGACTTTAGGGAAAAGGAAAAAGTCACAGGGGGCCAAATCAGGTGAGTAGGGTGGATGATCTAAGATGGGAATGTTGTGTTTTGCCAAAAACGTCTTCACTGACAACGCACTGTGAGCTGGGGCATTGTCTTGGTGAAGGATCCATGACTTTTTTTCTCCACAAATCGTTCCGTTTTCTCCGTACTCGCTCACGTAGGGTAGCCAGGACGCTAATGTAGTAATGCTGATTCACTGTTTGTCCCTCTGGTATCCAATCAATGTGCACAATCCCTTTGATGTCAAAAAAAACAATCATCATTGCCTTGAATTTCGATTTTGACATTTGTGCTTTTTTTTGTCGTGGAGAACCAGGAGTTTTCCAATGCATCGACTGGCGTTTAGTTTCGGGATCGTAAGTAAAAAACCACGATTCATCGCAAGTAATAACATTTTGTAAGAAGGTAGGATCACTTTCAATGTTTTCCAGGATGTCAGAACAAATCATTCTTCGGCGTTCCTTCTGTTCAATTGTGAGACACTTTGGAACCATTTTTGAACACACTTTGTTCATGTTGAAACTTTCATGAAGAATCTGCCTAACACTTTCCTTGTCAACTCCTGTTAACTCAGACACTGCTCTGATTGTTAAACGGCGATCTTGTCGAACAAGTTTACCGATTTTTTCAATGTTTGCATCAGTTTTTGCTGACAATGGTCTGCCAGTGCGAGTGTCATCACTGGTGTCTTCGCGGCCATCTTTAAATCGTTTAAACCACTCAAACACTTGTGTTTGCGATAAACAATCATCGCCGTACACTTGTTGTAACATTACAAACGTTTCACTTGCAGATTTTCCTGGTTTGAAACAAAATTTGATGTTAACACGCTGTTCTTTCTGTACACTCAACATTTTCCGACGCACAGACAAAACGTCAACTACTTAAAACAGACGCCACGGGCAGACTGAGTGCAGGAGGCAGATGAAACTCGAGCAGTAGGCGGAGCGAGAGTCACGTGACAGGCCACGCGACTTTCAGCCTTATTGCATTCGTTTTATTGTTTCACCAGTACTAGTCCGGTTTTTTTCTAGCCACACCTCGTATATGAGGGGTTATTGAGTTAGTGATTCATTTGCCACGGTCATCGGAGATCAGATGGCGCTCATACTGCTTATGTGTGCAACCTGTATTATGACTCTGCAGGCAGTAAGTGGGATGACTTTAGAGGGGAAGAGTGTTTGTAACTTTCATTCTAGGTTACAACCATACCACACGGACAACTAGGTACTCATGTTGAACAGCTTCAGCCATTGAGCGGGGCCGCATTGTGCACCTACGGGGCGCAACGTATCGATGGCGTGTCGCTGCTTTCAGCATTGATCTTTGGAACGCTCCTTTGGACCAGGTTCTGGACTTGCACGTAGTACAGACGCACGCCTAGACTGACGCATTGTGCGAGCAGCAGTGGCTAACTAAATATCATCCAGGAGAGAAATCTGGTCACATGTTGCAGCTACATGTCATCAGAGACCATTGTTCGGATCACGTGTGCCTCTGGCCAGGTTACGACTAACACCACGACGCCGGCAAGCATAGCTACTCTGGTATCGTGAAAGAACTGACTGCAGAGTGGAGTGGAACTCTGTTGTCTTCGGTGATGAGAGTAAATTCTGTATGTGTGCTAGTGATGAACGTAGACGCGGTAAGCTGCCTATTCCAGACTGCATTCGCTCACGACACGCAGATTTCACGCTGTAGATCTCCATCAGCTACATCTCGCGGTCGCGTTTAGTGTATCTCCGGGGTAAAGCAGTCATTGCCCGCTGCATTGCACATGCTGTTATTCCCGTGCTGCTGTCATTTCCTAGACGGGGAAATGATGTGTTTTTTTTTCATTAAATCAATGCACGTCCACATTGGCTGCTGGAACGCAACGTGCTCTGCCCTTCTTGGTGTAAAAAAAACTGCCTTGTCCAGCAGTATCACCAGATCTCTCGTCAATTTAACACGTATCGGGAGTGATGAAGCGGAAACATACCTGTTCTCCAGGGCTTGCAAGAACCATTGCCGAACTGCAAGAAAAGGCGCAGGATGCTTACAAGGGAACCTCCCCATCGCACCCCCCTCAGATTTAGTTATAAGTTGGCAAAGTGGATAGGCCTTGAAAAATTGAACACAAATCAATCGAGAAAACAGGAAGAAGTTGTGTGGAACAGTGAAAAAAATTAGTAAAATGTACAAACTGAGTAGTCCATGCGCAAGATAGGCAACATCAAGGAGAATGTGAGCTCAGGAGCGCCGTCGTCCCGTGGTTAGCTTGAGTAGCTGCAGAACGAGAGGTCCTTGGTTCACGTCTTCCCTCGCCTGAAAATTTTACTTTCTTTATTTTCGCAAAGTTATGATCTGTCAGTTCGTTCATTGACGTCTCTGTTCACTGCAATAAGTTTTGTGTCTGTGTTTTGCGACCGCACCGCAAAACCGTGCGATTCGTAGACGAAAGGACGTGCCTCTCCAATGGGAACCGAAAACATTTGATAGCAAGGTCATAGGTCAACCGATTCCTCCACGGGAAAACAAGTCTGATATATTCTATACGACACTGATGACGGCATGTGCGTCACATGACAGGATTATGTTGTCGACCCACCTAACTTGTACACTTGGCGAATGGGTAAAAACATTCTTCTACCTTGCCCGATTTAGGTTTTCTTGTGGATGTGATAATCACTCCCAAAAAAGTGATGAAAACATAAGAGTTTGTCACATAAACTGAAAATAAAAAATTAAACTTTTCACTCGAGGGATGACTTGAACCTAGGACCTCTCGTTCGGTAGCTGCTCTCGCTAAGCACGGGACCACGGCGCTCCTTGACCCCCAGTCTCCCTGATGTTGCATATCTTCGCATGGACTACTCAGTTTGTATATTTTACTAATTTTTTTCATAGTTCCACACAACTTCTTCCTGTTTTCTCGATTGATCTGTGTTCAGTTTTTCAAGGCCTATCCACTGTGCCAACTTATAACCAAATCTGAGGGGGGTGCAATGGGGAGGTTCCCTTGTTAGGACAATCTACTGCAGGCTGCCATTCGTTACCTTTATGTTCGTTGGTCTGCGAGAATACACGCCTGTGTTATTGCCAGAAGTGAAAAGGGGGGGGGGGCAAGAGTGGGAACCCTATGTACTAACGTGACTGTTTGGACAGCTTGTACTGTGATACGTGTGTTTTTTTGGTCTGATTTGTTATCATATACTCCTAGAATGATGAGCTACCTGTCGCGTCATTCGTCAATAAACAGACCTTGTCCTTGACGGTGCTGCATTTTTTTTCCGGCAGTATGTTTTCAGTGCGGTATGAATACGAACATAAATGGAAGTAATAAATCAAACTAAATCCAATTACTCCCTAACAAGCCGCAGCAGAGCATTGATTCTTCACATGAAAATTCTCAGAAAATATCCCCGAACAATCTCTAAAGTTTTGTTGGTGAACTTCGGGGTTCACGCTGTATGACGTTTGCCATGCATTTATGGCAAAATTATTCGGTTTACTCTACAGAAAACTGCGCTACCCAGAGATCTGCTGCAATTTGGCTGTATAATTATTGTAACTGATAAATAATTTACGTTACAACTGGTGAAAATTACAACATACAGAAAGGATGTACTGAAAAAATGAAATGATATTTAGAGCTCTGTGTCAGCAACAAATCTATTCGACTGCAAAGGGGGCAGCATAGCGTACAAGTAGTAGTGGCCGAAGTATGACAGCTACATTGTCGTGCAGCAAAACAGAGAAACATCAAGTGTGTCTCTGGGGCATCATTGGATGCAATATCAAGTTTCAACTCCTACGTATAGAGAGCAATATGGACATAACAGGTACACTGGAGAGGTTTCAAAGCTCGAGACACTACCCTTCATTCAGACAACACAGCATTTCACACGGTCACTTGTAGCGAGGTAAGTGCAAACCTTTTCCATAGCTCCCTTGACTTTCACCTTGTTCGTCGCTGTCCTCCAGCATCCACTGTTGATTCTTTGTGGTTGGTGATTGGTTCGTTTTAGAGAAAGATGAGGAAGGAAACCGGCCATGCCCTTTCATGGTGTCACGTAGAAGAAGATGTAATTAGATGAATGACGAACACTAACTTCACTTAACGAAGGTTTATTCAGCACTTGCACATACAAGAGCGCGGAGAGAACTGCCTCCTGCCAGAACACATAGGTATATATACAGTTACAGAACATTCCAGTAGTATGATTCTTGACGTTTGTGGATACTTCTCGAATGTACTCGAACCGAATATAGAATTTAAAATTTTCAGTGCAGGTGAGTTTTGAACTCACGACCCTATGCAACAGTCTAATATCATAACCAATACACCATTATGACTGTGCTACTCAGTTTCATATGCGACATTGCTCCCTCCTTAAGAGAACAGCGTCTTGGCGTTACGTCCTCCTAGTCCGGGAACGAGTCATCGGTCCTGCATACTCCGTCTCCCAATGCCTGATGTTCGCCCTGGCGGTGATCTTCTTAGAACTTCCTTTGCCGCCACGCTCTTCGTCACCTTCCCGCTTGTTGTTGCCTGTCGCTGGAGCTTCTAATTTACCCTCGGTTGCAGGATCCTTATAGGGCTTCATTCGAAGGACATGGACCATATCTCTGATCTTTCGTCGTCTTGTGTCGGGGTCGAAATTTTCAACTACGTAAGTAACATCAGACAACTGTTTTACAACCTTATAAGTAGTGCTTGAGGATCTTCTCAGAGAGAGACAGGAGTGAAGATCCAGACGAAGTCACCAGGCTGGTAGACAACAGGGCGGTGGTTCGCGTCGTACCTTCGGCGATCGTTTTCTTGAGCCTGCAGCGTGCGAAGTCGAGGTAACTGCCTAGCTTCCTCAGCTCTTGTTAACACCTGGCCGATGCAGTCGTCGACCACGTCTTCAGGATGTAACGGAAGCACAGTGTCCATCGTCGTAGTCGCCTCACGTCCATGCACCAGGAAAAATGGCGTAAATCCTGTGGTGTCTGTTTGGCGGTGTTGTAGGCAAACGTCACGAAAGGTAGCACCTCATCCCAGTTCCTCTGCTTGAGTGCGAGAGGCACTGGGATCGATACCCAGCGTCTCCACCAGAATAATGTCACGTAGAAGAAGATGTAATTAGATGAATGACGAACACTAACTTCACTTAACGAAGGTTTATTCAGCACTTGCACATACAACAGTTCGGAGCGAACTGCCTCTGGCCAGGACATATACGGTATATATACAGTTACAGAACATTCAGTACAATGATTCTTGACATTTTTGGATACTTCTAGAATGTACTCGAACCGAATATAGAAATTAAAATTTTACAGTTCAGGGGAGTTTTGAACTCGCGACCCTCGATGCAACAGTCTCGTACCGTAACTACTACACCACGTTGACATTGGTACTCAAGTTCTTCTGCGACAATAGGAACCTTCCCGGCATTTGCCTGGAGCAATTCAGGGAAATCACGGTAAACTTGAATCAGGATGGCCGGACACTGGTTTGAACTGTCGTCCTCCCGAATGCAAATCCAATGTGCTAACCACTGCGCCACCTCGCTCGGTAATTCTTTGTGGCCTCGGACGCAAATCGTGTGGAAAGAGCTTCCACACTAACTTGTAGAGGTCAATTTTTAATCCTGTCTATTACATGTCAACAATGAACGACATTTGTATAACCTCAGTTTTCTATTGTCATGCAAATAATTTCTGATACAAAGTAGGCTACATTTCAATAAAATGTATCCATCTTGGTGGTGGAATTTTCAAACCATTCGATACTCATAGTGGAGGGCAACGTAACCGAATGACGACAGGCTGAACTCCATTGCAGTTCGACTGCAGCAAGAAATCCAGGCAAAGGCAACTACCTCAATTGCTAAAGTTATTCTCTATTATTCCTTATAATCACATCTAGCCAGTTACAATGGTTCAAATGGCTCTGAGCACTATGGGACTTAACATCTGTGGTCATCTGATGTGTTGGTAAATGTGCCAACACCTTGTAGATAGAGGAGGCCGAAATGGAAGCTATCTAACGCAGACGGGCTTGAATTCTGGAACAGGATAAGTATTGAATTCTAACAAGAAAAGTATGCAGCTCCTCGAATACTTAACTTTATTCGATCCTTGTGGTACATCGCTCTTGATAATACAAATAAGACTATCTTCAGATACGGTTAATGGCGCCTTGCTAGGTCGTAGCCATGGACTTAGCTGAAGGCTATTCTAACTGTCTCTCGGCAAATGAGAGAAAGGCTTCGTAAGTGTAGTCGCTAGCAAAGTCGTCGTACAACTGGGGCGAGTGCTAGCCCGTATCTCGAGACCTGCCTTGTGGTGGCGCTCGGTCTGCGATCACACAGTGGCGACACGCGGGTCCGACATGTACTAAATGGACCGCGGTCGATTTAAGCTACCACCTAGCAAGTGTGGTGTCTGGCGGTGACACCACAGTCATCAGTCCCCTAGAACTTAGAACTACTTAAACCTAACTAACCTAAGGACATCACACACATCCATGCCCGAGGCAGGATTCGAACCTGCGACCGTAGCAGTCGCGCGGTTCCAGACTGAGCGCCTAGGACCGCTAGACCACCGCGGCCGGCTAGCCAGTTACAGTTCGCAGGACTATTTCCAAGTGTCTTGCTCAGAATATTCAAGCAGAACATGAAGTATATTTGGTAGTGCCACAGCTAATCAAATACGACGTGCATTCAAGTTCTAAGGCCTCCGATTTTTTTTCTCCGGACTGGAAAGAGATAGAAACATGCGCATTCTTTTAAAATGATTCCGCGTTCATTGCCAATACGTCCCAGAGATGGCAGCACCGTGCGGCAGATGGAATTTTACCGACAGCGGCGAGAATGAGAACTGTTTTAAACACTTAAAATAGCGATGTTTTCCTTACTTGAACAGCGTGCAATCATTCGTTTTCTGAATTTGCGTGGTGTGAAACCAATTGAAATTCATCGACAGTTGAAGGAGACATGTGGTGATGGAGTTATGGATGTGTCGAAAGTGCGTTCGTGGGTGCGACAGTTTAATGAAGGCAGAACATCGTGTGACAACAAACCGAAACAACCTCGGGCTCGCACAAGCCGGTCTGATGACATGATCGAGAAAATGGAGAGAATTGTTTTGGGGGATCGCCGAATGGCTGTTGAACAGATCGCTTCCAGAGTTGGCATTTCTGTGGGTTCTGTGCACACAATCCTGCATGACGACCTGAAAATGCGAAAAGTGTCAACCAGGTGGGTGCCACGAATGCTGACGGACGATCACACGGCTGCCCATGTGGCATGTTACCAAGCAATGTTGACGCGCAGTGACAGCATGAATGGGACTTTCTTTTCGTCGGTTGTGACAATGGATGAGACGTGGATGCCATTTTTCAATCCAGAAACAAAGCGCCAGTCAGCTCAATCGAAGCACACAGATTCACCGCCACCAAAAAAATTTCGGGTAACCGCCAGTGCTGAAAAAATGATGGTGTCCACGTTCTGGGACAGCGAGGGCGTAATCCTTACCAATTGCGTTCCAAAGGGCACTACGGTAACAGGTGCATCCTACGAAAATGTTTTGAAGAACAAATTCCTTCCTGCACTGCAACAAAAACGTCCGGGAAGGGCTGCGCGTGTGCTGTTTCACCAAGACAACGCACCCGCACATCGAGCTAACGTTACGCAGCAGTTTCTTCGTGATGACAACTTTGAAGTGATTCCTCATGCTCCCTACTCACCTAGTGACTTTTGGCTTTTTCCAACAATGAAAGACACTCTCCGTGGCCGCACATTCACCAGCCGTGCTGCTATTGCCTCAGCGATTTTCCAGTGGTCAAAACAGACTCCTAAAGAAGCCTTCGCCGTTGCCATGGAATCATGGCGTCAGCGTTGCGAAAAATGTGTACGTCTGCGGGGCGATTACGTCGAGAAGTAACGCCAGTATCATCGATTTCGGGTGAGTAGTTAATTAGAAAAAAAATCGGAGGCCTTAGAACTTGAATGCACCTCGTAGATGATCGTTGTCACAAGCATCACAGATGCCTTGAATTTTCTACAGATGAACAGCTTTGGAACCTAGGCCTCCTGCTACGCCAGCAACACAACAAAGGTCGATCGTCCCTCTTCTTACACGTAGGTAATGAACAAGGCTATGACTGTATGCATTTTCGGTCAAGTGCATCCGCCTAATTGCATCCTTTCTGACTAACGGATCATCCTCTATAAAAATAAGTAACACCCACCCTCGCATTGTCCACAAAACTGCTGGCATGCCCCAAGGTTCCGTCCAATCACCTCTCTTTCATTTCCCAGAAACAGGTGACATCCCAACACCCTTCCTTCTCGTGTACCTACTCCAGTTTGCTGACGACACCACTTTCTTGCTCTTCCACACAACCCACCATTCTCACCAACGATCCCTTCACTTTCTGTTGTAACCTTTGATATCGGTCCATCGGCCATGCAAAATCGTAGCCAATAGTTACGGGAAAGAAACGTCTATAGTTTCTACTAAAAATCTTTAGCCAACAGTCTACAAATGTTCATGCCACCTAATCAAAACGCTAAAATACATAGGACTAACACTTAGTCAAACCTGCTTGGGATCTCCATCTAATAGCTATTCAAAAGAGAGTCCACAATATACTGACATGACTTCCACTACCAATCGTCCTAAAACAGGGGCTAAATCCGACTACAATCATCAAGACATCCAAGAGCGTCATCTCCCCTATCCTCACTTATGCAAATATAACAAGGACCTCGGCTCCTCCCAGGGCCCACCATTCGCTCCAAATACTTAAACGACATGCATGCCACCTCAGTTTCTGTACGCGGCCACCCACCAATATCCTGTGCCCCTTCTTAAATACGTAGAACATTTCCACTATCTATGTCTCCCATCAACGTGAGTCATAATATTCTAGCGTAATCCCCAACGCTGAGAACCTTAGTCCGAAGCCACACCTCCATGAGCATACCCTATCTTCTTTTATCCCCAAACACTCCATATTCTTTCACAGGACAATTATAACTTACCCCTCGCCCACACCATTTAATAATTCCTAACATATATTATCCTACTAATTGTAGCCTACCCCATCTGTCCCAATCCAGAGGCTCCAAACCACGTTCTTCGTACCCGTATGAAACGTGCTTCACTACCAACATCCTACAAGTCAACAATCAGTTGCTCCCTCCAAGTGAACCACACATCCTTTTTCATATACCTTCCTCTCTGCTACCTTCGACACACGAGCCATTTATCAACGTTTATCAGGATTCACTACCATCACTAACGTCATCACTGAGCAGAAAAACGTTCATCACCAAGTTCACGACATGTAAACTACTTAAAAAATGTGAATCCACGCTTTTTTGGCTAGTTGCACTGATCCACCCACAGGCACGAAACCTGGCATGACAAAGGAGAATGCTCTATCAGCATTTACGTGTAGCGTAAAAAACAAAAAGTCAGAAAAAATTAATTTGTATTTTTCAATTATTAAGAATCTCTTACACAGTACCGGTAGTCAAGATTTTTTTTTTTCGTAGTGAAGACTGGATTTTTGTGTGCAATATAGACTGTCCAATCACATTAATGTGACCACCTGTCACAAGCTTGAATAACGGCCTTTCGCAGCGCGAGATGTGCAAGAAGAGGGAGACGAGGTTCTGGAAGATGCCGACAAGGATATGGAGCCATGCTGAATCCAGTGCCGTGGCGAGCTGTGCTACGTCCACCCATAGCGCGAACAGCCCGATCGAAATGGTCCCGCAGATTCTCGATTCGATTTAAATCCGGGGAGTTTGGTGGCCGGGGGAGTAAGGTAAACTCATACAGGCGCTCTTCGAATCACGCACGTACACTGCGAGCTGCGGGATACGTCGCATTGTCCTGCTGGTAGATGCCATCGTGCCGAGGAAAAACAAACTGCGTGTCGGGATGGCCATCGTCCACAGGGATAGAACCATATTTGTGCCTTCCACAACCACAACGCTCCATCCTCCGGCCTAGACCCTACCGACGACTGTTCCACGATGTTTGCGTTCTACGTTTCGCGCCGTACGCGCCAATGGCCATCTATCCGATGTAGTACAAAACGTGATTCATCTGAAAAGGACACGTGTCGCCATTCTGGTTGCGGTATTGGCGTGCAAATTCCAGCCTTCGTCGCTGATCAACAGCAATCAGCAGGGGTGCGTGACCCAGGTGCTTGCTGCGGAGGCTCACAGGCAGCGCGTTCGCTGAACGGCCGTTGAGAAGACACTGTTAGTAGGTCCTCGGCTCCACTGGGCGGTCTGTTGCTCAACAGGTGCACGTCTACTCGCCCGTGCTCATCCCCGCAGCCGTCGCTCACCCCTGTTATCTACGGCCCGTGGTGCACCACAGCAGCCTCTTTGGATAGCGCCACTCTGCCATGCATGGCACACTTTAACTACGGCGCCACGCGAACAGTTTACAGACTTAACCGTTTCCGAAATGCTTCCGCTCTTAACCCGAAAGCCAATGATCATACCCTTTTGGACACCAGATAAATCGCTCCAATTCCTCATTACGAAAACGACTGCACTTTTTTCCGCGTCCCCCATTCCCCCCCCCCCCCCCCCCCCCCCCCCTCCGACACGCTTTGTATAGCCTCCACTGCTAGTGCTGTCACTTACCGTCTGTGAATGGTTACTGCACGTTGACGTCGAACATAGGTGGTGGTCAAATTAATGTGACTGGACCGTGTATAGCTAGAAACAAGAGACGTGCATTTTTTATAAAAATAACTATTAGGTGTGTTAATTAGCATATATTTCGTGAATTTTATATTTAAATGTCGTAGGTATTCGAACTGAATGGAAAAAACGGAAAAAATGGCTCTGAGCACTATGGGACTTAACATCTGAGGTCATCAGTCCCTAGAACTTAGAACTACTTAAACCTAACTAACCTAAAGACATCACACACATTCATGCCCGAGGCAGTATTCGAACCTGCGACCGTAGCGGTCCCGCGGTTCCAGACTGAAGCGCCTAGAACCGCTCGGCCACTTCGGCCGGCTAAACGGAAAAAGTAATGACCAAAACGAGCCTCGATCCGGCGATTACCAGTCTCATGCGCCTTGTGTATTCTACACTTCATGGAAACCTCTCGTACAATATTTAATTCTACCTGGAATCGAACCCAAGCCCCGCACAGAGCGAGCGAGTGCTCTACCAGAGAGCCACACTTCTTGTCGAAATATATTTACCTTCTGTTACCATATTAAACACGGTCGGAAAACTTCAAAGTCCATTTTATCTAAAATTTTTGAGAGCTGCATCAAACTGCTTTGGGAAAGGTATATTTGAGTTCTGAACTTCACGTGTCGTAAATATAAAAAATTATGGAAATCCTACTGTCGTGTCGTCCCCTTGTTAAATCGTGCAGCCACTGTCACTTTACGGCAGGAAAGGCTGTCAGTTTGGCAAGTTGCCCGCCGAATCGGCGTGGACCACAATGTCTCCGTTTAAACAATCAGCTACCGTCGTGAGAGTCAAAACATTGATTACCTCCCTCTTAGTAGACACCTCAGCTACCTATAGATTTCGGGTTCTGTGTACCCTGATGAGAATGGAACATAACTAAGCACTGTCTTTTTGAGCAAATGGGAGAACTCTGTCGACCCTGAAGGTACGAAACCGATTCTACCCGATTAATCTGACCTCAAGACGATCATTACGAACAACAGTATAAACTCAAGCACCGTAGTGAGCGAAAGAAATAGGTAAGGCAGAGCCTGAAACGGAACCTGAATCAAAGGCGTATTGTTCTCTTCACTGACAAGTACAATATTTGTAGCACTGCGTCTTATAGATTTCCACGAGTTTAGCAAGGAGTTTTCCTCTGTATCATACACGGTTGTCGGACAACTCTCGTGGCTGTCGAAGGTAATGTGAGGACTGCGCAATATCGAGACAGGATCCTCCAAATTGCTGTCCAACATTTCGGCAATGGGCTTTCTTTCGAGACTATAACGCACGAGCATACTACGCCCACCTCGTAAACACGTTTCTCCAGGACGCAAAAATCAACCGAATGAAGTAGTATGTGGTATCTGCTGACACTAATCAGACGAAGCGTTCTAGCGACCAGTTAAAACTCGCACAGCATCGTCCAAGAGCCCTCCTTACTTATTGGATAACCCACACGAGGGCCGCCGTCGAAGAGTGGGATGGGCTTTAGCAACAGCTACTCGACTATTGGAATGACAGCGAGGATCCTGTCACAGATTTGCCCTTTGTAACAGGCTACCTTAGGTAATTCTATCGTCTCTATTTTACAGTTAAGTTATTTCCTTTTGTTGATCAGGCTCATAGTTTTCGTTTCCTGTTCTCCCTGAATTGAAGCTCACACGTTCACTGACATGCGGGTTGTGTAAAACTTTATTTCAGCAGTTTATACACTATCTGATAAAAACTATTAGAACACGTATTAGTGGAGATTAATATGCAGTGTGTCCACCCTTCGCCTTTATAACGCCTTGAACTTTGCTGGGGACACTTTCAATGAGGTGTCTCAATGTCCCAGGAGGAAAGGGAAGACAGCCCATTCTTACAGAAGAGCCGAAACCAGAGAAGGTAATGAAGTTGGACGCTGGGATCTGGAGCGATGTCTACGATCTAGCTCATCACAGAAGTATTCTACTGGGTTCAAGTAAGGGTTTTGGGCAGGCTGGTCCATTTCAGGAAAGTTATTGTCCACAAACCATTGCTTTACAGATGCTGCTTTATGATTGGGGGCATTATCAAGCTGATGCAATCAACGCATCCGAAATGTCCATCTGTTGTATGCAGTACACAGTGCTGTAAAATGTCATCGTATTCACCCGCATTTTGCATTTTCTTAAGCGTAGTAAGGGGACCCCACCCTAACTACGAAAAACATCCCCATACCGTAACACCGCCTGCCCTGTACTTCACTATTGTCACCACATATGATGACAGGTACCATTCTCCAGGCGTGATTCATGGCCCCAAACGACTCGTTTCCAGTCATACACTGCCCACCTGCGTCGCTCTTCACACAACTCGAGTGTCGCTCAGCGCTGACCACAGAAATCTGTCGCTTGTGAGGAGCTTCGCGGCCAGTGTATCCCATGCTTTTTAACTCCCTACGCACAGTCAATATGTTAACTGAACTGCAAGTAGCACTTTGGAACTCACCAATGATTCCTTCCGTCGATCTCGTGCGATTTTTTATAAATACCCTCCGTAATGCTCGACGGTCCCTGTGCGCCTGTACATGAGATCTGCCTGGCCTCGGTTTAGCTGTGGTTTTCATTTCATAATCACATCATCAACAGTCCACCTGAGCAGCTTTAGAAAGGCTGACAGTTTTTACTCAGATGACATCCAATGACTAGTCTACGTACCAACTCACAGAGTTCTGCTGACAGACTGATTCTGTTATTCTTGCTTCTCTAATGACAAAACAATAACCCCGCCTCCTGTCATATCTTCGGGTCCACCTTGTAAGTAGGCTACTTAGGTTTTTATGTTGGTAACGTCAAGTAGCGCTCGGTATGAAAATCACTGGCTGTGCTGTGTGCAATCTGTGGCTGCTTGGCATTGTTGGAATATTCCCTATTGTAGTGTTGGGCAGTTGGATGTGAGCCGCCAACAGTGGTGGATGTGGGGAGAGAGATGGCAGAATTTTGAGAGCGGACGATCTGGACGTGTGTCCATCAGAAAGAGTAAATTTGTAATACTGGATATCATGAACTTTTGAACATTATTAAGGTAAATACATTGTTTGTTCTCTATCAAAATCTTTCATTTTCTAACTATGCCGATCAGTAGTTAGTGCCTTCAGTAGTTAGAATCTTTTATTTAGCTGGCAGTATTGGCGCTCGCTGTATTGCAGTAGTTCGAGTAAGGAAGATTTTTGTGAGGTAAGTGATTCATGAAAGGTATAGGTTATTGTTAGTCAGGGCCATTCTTTTGTAGGGATTATTGAAAGTCAGATTGCATTGCGCTAAAAATATTGTGTGTCAGTTTAGTGATGATCAGAATAAGTAAAGAGAGAAATGTCTGAGTACGTTCAGTTCTGCTCAGCTGTTTGGAAATCAAATAACGTAAGGGGTTAACCAGTACAGTAATTGATAAATTTTTCTAAGGGGATGCTTCAACCTCTCGTGATGTATACTCGTCAGTCTTGCATTACATAGGGATTTACGGGCAACACTGATCAGACAGTGTGTAATCACCGTTTATCCTCAGAAATGTATATATTCGTTTCGTTTGTGAACAAAAGGCTGAAAAGTGTTATCTTGGTTGTTACCAGTCCAGTCGCAACGGGAGGAACGTAAATACTAAATAAACAAATAAATAAAAGTCGCCCTAAAGTCATGTGTTTAGTGCTAAGCTGCTGCTCTCTACTGCGCACACTCGATATCACACACATGGCTCTTCTGGTCAGTGCTTGCCTTCCTATTGAAGGGACTGTGTACTCGCTGGCGGATTACCTTGGCAGAGGGCCCGGTTCGGAGTGGATTACGCTTCGGAGTGACTTGTGTTAGCGTTTGACAACTGGTCTGCCTTGGATACTGTTTGTAGAGTACTTTTCCGTGCGTCGTTATCGAGTTTAATAAACCAGGGCGTAGGATCGGCGGAAAAAAAAGTCATCTCGTTTACTGTGTAATGTAAGTCCTGTATAGCCAAATGTTGTTTACGAGTCGCGTCTTCTTATACTTATACAGGCACAAGAAAAGTGAGTGGTAGAGAACTAGAAGCGCTTATCTTACAGAAGATGCTCTGATGTCATGTTTTTTTTTACCATGATCTGGGTTATATTCGACGTCCTAGACAGCGGCTACGAGCTGTTACCAGGTGAAGAATCGCTAAGAACGTATCAAAATGAGATAAATATGAACAAATCACTCCTTAGTTTGGAATCGACTGGTCATTGTGAAAGATTCTTAGGACTCTGTTGCGTTATTCAATCCCCCATAATACACGAAAATCAGGGAGAAATGAAATTATTATAAGGCGTCGCCATGAGAGGCTCTCCTGTACAGAGCTCGAGCTTCCTACGGCTTTCACCGGTCGGTTGTCCACGTACAACGGATGCTGGCGCATCCAAAAAAAGATAACGGTGTCAGCGGTCATATACTCTCACAAGCAGCGGCCGACGTCACAATCTCGTTCCTCCGGTTCGGCCGTTCAGATGTCGCAACAGCCTCGTAGGTACCTGACCACTTGAGCCCACGCAGGAAAAACACGCGTTCTGGAGATAGTGAAGCTAGTCTGCATCTTCTCCTCTCATCATGATATGGCTCTCCTATGGTACCCACAACCAACCATCAAAAAGAGATAGGATGATCCCAAGTTAAATGTTGTATTGCTTTGCTTATCAAGTCTGGGTATTATACTCTGAAATGTCTGACACTCAGTATACATCAGTTTTCGATCACTTTTCTCTCTCTCTCTCTTTCTGGCAATTCGAACTTCTTCTTTGTAGAAGCTCTGAATAATTTAATTAATTATCAGACCTATAAAACTGGCTGCGTGATTTGATTGGAAACTCGTAAGGAGGCAATTGTACATCCCTAAAATAGGGCTAAGTCTAGCAGAGCCAAGAAATTCTAAGTTGATAAACACTTTATTTACAACATCTGAAGCGTTATGTAAGCAAGAAACTACGCACCAAAGTCACAATATCACAAGAAATCAACATGTCGGCTCTGTCACGTTTACCGTTCAATTTCCGCGTTTTTGAAACATTTCTGCAAGAAAATTTTTGGAAGACTGTTCCCGAAAAGACGACGTCTATTACTATTATAACTTATTTAATAAATACAGTCGTGATGACATTTAAGTTGTTAATTTTCATTTTTTATTTTTTAGACGACCAGTTTCAATCTTCTAAGAGACCATGATCAGATCTACATTCATTGATGATACTAGGAAACACAGTTCCTACTGTTATCAAGGAATGTAGATATGATGATGATCTCTTGCAAGATCGAAACTTGTCATCTAAAAAATAAAAATTAACAACTTAAATGCGATCACGACTGTGTTTGTTAAACAAGTTATCTCTCCAGGAGCTGACCATCACAATCAGAATAGGAGGAGACGATGAAGTAAATGAAAAACAGTAAACACGTGTGGGAAGTTACGATATCAGTAACAAGGAACTGAGGAGGAATCAACAGTACACATAGCATTTAAGGTTGAGACAGTTTTGTTGTTCTGTAAACAATTCTGCTGTCATTCATTAATCTATACATAACATTATTATTTCTTAAAGAGAATTAAAAATATGAAAATATAAGTGCAGTTTTCCTTCTGCGCTAGCTGCACACAGAATTGTCTGATGAACGGTGCTAAACGACTCCTGTCCAGTTTTTGCTAAGCCACTAATTAGTACGCACGCTTCAAGCAGAAATTTATTTCAGAAATTTTCAACGGAAACATTTCACTTTAATCCCTAAATTACGAGAAGCTTCCCGTTAAACAGTGTCTGGCGTGATGGTGCAGTTGCTGACTTCATACTCCAGGGAAGCGAGGGACAATCCCCGTTCATCGCATGCTCTTCCCGGTTTGAGTTTCGCGTTGTTCTCTCGAGATACTTCGCGTGATTTCTAAGATAGCCAATGCCATTTTATTTCTGTTTATCAAATTGAGCCTCCATTTCGACGGGATGTAAAACGCAACAGACAAGACTCTTATTACAGGCATTATTCCCCCTTTCTGTTGTGGGTCTTTCCACAGTCTCAGAGAGACGCTTATTATATCCACGTAACTACTCTGCAATTCATACTTAAAGCTGATTAAAACAACAATCTAGATCGCAATAATATTTTATTAATGACCGGTTTGGGCTTCATGTAGAAGACATCTCCAGAAAATGAGCACAGTCTGGCGGCTCCTCGGATGCTCAGATGGCAACACGATCGTAAACTGCTCTCATTACGATCATTTCCCCCTGTCTAGGATGGTGACCATAAAATATTTTCACATACAGAGGAGAAAATACTCGCCGCAACGAAAAACGCCTTTGTTTTAGTGACTGCCATCCCAACTCGCTTATCGTATCCGTGACACTCTCTCACCTACTTTTCGATAAAGCAAAAAGAGTTGCCCTTTTATTGTGATATGAAGAAGCTAACCGCAGGCATACGCTTGGTGTTATGTTACAGCGACACCCATTTCCTTCCAAGCCCGGTTTGCTCACCTTGAGCCACTTTTAATTAGGACTCCTGCCCGTTTATGACCTAATACAGAGCCGACAGAGAAAAGACTGAACGGTAATAATGTGGGTTTTGAGAAACTATTTCGTGCCAGTTATTGTGGAAAGTTCAAAGTTAGTAACAAATTTGTATGCCTCGTAAAAGGATCCTACTTGCACTGAGCTACATAGTGTCCAGCTTTCCCCAGATATAATTAACAACAGAGATGTACTGCCGTTTCGTTTTCTTTGGAAATTCACTTAGTAAGTGAAAGTTCTCACCAACAAAAATCTTACCTGCGTTAATTTGAAATATTTACTAAATACACTCCTGGAAATTGAAATAAGAACACCGTGAATTCATTGTCCCAGGAAGGGGAAACTTTATTGACACATTACTGGGGTCAGATACATCACATGATCACACTGACAGAACCACAGGCACATAGACACAGGCAACAGAGCATGCACAATGTCGGCACTAGTACAGTGTATATCCACCTTTCGCAGCAATGCAGGCTGCTAGTCTCCCATGGAGACGATCGTAGAGATGCTGGATGTAGTCCTGTGGAACGGCTTGCCATGTCATTTCCACCTGGCGCCTCAGTTGGACCAGCGTTCGTGCTGGACGTGCAGACCGCGTGAGACGACGCTTCATCCAGTCCCAAACATGCTCAATGGGGGACAGATCCGGAGATCTTGCTGGCCAGGGTAGTTGACTTACACCTTCTAGAGCACGTTGGGTGGCACGGGATACATGCGGACGTGCATTGTCCTGTTGGAACCGCAAGTTCCCTTGCCGGTCTAGGAATGGTAGAACGATGGGTTCGATGACGGTTCGGATGTACCGTGAACTATTCAGTGTCCCCTCGACGATCACCAGTGGTGTACGGCCAGTGTAGGAGATCGCTCCCCACACCATGATGCCGGGTGTTGACCCTGTGTGCCTCGGTCGTATGCAGTCCTGATTGTGGCGCTCACCTGCACGGCGCCAAACACGCATACGACCATCATTGGCACCAAGGCAGAAGCGACTCTCATCGCTGAAGACGACACGTCTCCATTCGTCCCTCCATTCACGCCTGTCGCGACACCACTGGAGGCGGGCTGCACGATGTTGGGGCGTGAGCGGAAGACGGCCTAACGGTGTGCGGGACCGTAGCCCAGCTTCATGGAGACGGTTGCGAATGGTCCTCGCCGATACCCCAGGAGCAACAGTGTCCCTAATTTGCTGGGAAGTGGCGGTGCGGTCCCCTACGGCACTGCGTAGGATCCTACGGTCTTGGCGTGCATCCGTGCGTCGCTGCGGTCCGGTCCCAGGTCGACGGGCACGTGCACCTTCCGCCGACCACTGGCGACAACATCGATGTACTGTGGAGACCTCACGCCCCACGTGTTGAGCAATTCGGCGGTACGTCCACCCGGCCTCCCGCATGCCCACTATACGCCCTCGCTCAAAGTCCGTCAACTGCACATACGGTTCACGTCCACGCTGTCGCGGCATGCTACCAGTGTTAAAGACTGCGATGGAGCTCCGTATGCCACGGCAAACTGGCTGACACTGACGGCGGCGGTGCACAAATGCTGCGCAGCTAGCGCCATTCGACGGCCAACACCGCGGTTCCTGGTGTGTCCGCTGTGCCGTGCGTGTGATCATTGCTTGTACAGCCCTCTCGCAGTGTCCGGAGCAAGTATGGTGGGTCTGACACACCGGTGTCAATGTGTTCTTTTTTCCATTTCCAGGAGTGTAGACTCAGAGCCGCCGCCCAAAAATGAATCTTTGTGTATGTTGTCACTTCAAGAATTTCCGTTTGCTAAATACGCTGGAAAAACAGACGAAGTAGTGCCATCAGACGTACACCACAGTTGAGTAAAAATATAGATGTCGTACGGCATTGTAGGCTAGGATACCTCCTGGGGTGGCTTCAGCCGCTTTCGGAAAGGGTGTTCTGCCTCTGCGCACGTTGGCCGCTTTCCGTGCGGATATGTGAGAGTTGTATGTGTATTTGTAGATTGTAGGTCGAATGTAAAGGATGCGTGTGTAGTGCAGTGTTATGTCTGTTGTGTGATGATGATGATGATGATGATGATGATGATGATGATGATGATGACCAGAGAAGGGAAAGACAGAGACCCTGCGACGGACATAGCCCATTCCTCTTGCCGAGTTTAACGTCCACGTCCGACGGAGGGATCCCCATCAACAGTGTGACAAGCGTTCAGTGCATGAGAGAGGCTTGGATATAATGCAGGATGGTGGCGCAAAGAGACCTTTGGAGAAAAGAGAACGACTTGTATGAATATCAAGAGCTCAGATGGAAACCCAGTTCTAAGCAAAGAAGGGAAAGCAGAAAGGTGGAAGGAGAATATAGATGGTCTATACAAGGGCGATGTACTGGAGGACAATATTATGGAAATGGAAGAGGACGTAGATGAAGATGAAATGGGATATATGATACTGCGTGAAGAGTTTGACAGAGCACTGAAAGACCTGAGTCGAAACAAGGCCCCGGGAGTAGACAACATTCCATTGGAACTACTGACGGCCTTGGGAGAGCCAGTCCTGACAAAACTCTACCATCTGGTGAGCAAGTTGTATGAGACAGGCGAAATACCCTCAGACTTCAAGAAGAATATAATAGTTCCAATCCCAAAGAAAGCAGGCGTTGACAGATGTGAAAATTAACGAACTATCAGTTTAATAAGTCACGGCTGCAAAATACTAACGCGAATTCTTTACAGACGAATAGAAAAACTGGTAGAAGCCGACCTTGGGGAAGATCAGTTTGGATTACGTAGAAATATGGGGACACGTGAGGCAATACTGACCCTACAACTTATTTTAGAAGCTAGATTAAGGAAAGGCAGACCTACGTTTCTAGCATTTGTAGACTTAGAGAAAGCTTCTGACAATGTTGACTGGAATACTCTCTTTCAAATTCTGAAGGTGGCAGGAGTAAAATACAGGCAGCGAAAGGCTATTTACAATTTGTACAGAAACCAGATGACAGTTATAAGAGTCGAGGGGTATGAAAGGGAAGCAGTAGTTGGGAAGGGAGTGAGACAGGGTTCTAGCCTCTCCCCGATGTTATTCAATCTGCATATTGAGCAAGCAGTAAAGGAAACAAAAGAAAAATTCCGAGTAGGTATTAAAATCCATGGAGAAGAAATAAAAACTTTAAGGTTCCCCGATGACATTGCAATTCTGTCAGAGACAGCAAAGGAATTGGAAGAGCAGTTGAACGGAATGGACAGTGTCTTAAAAGGAGGACATAAGATGAACATCAACAAAAGCAAAACGAGGATAATGGAATGTAGTCGAATTAAGTCGGGTGATGCTGAGGGAATTAGATTAGTAAATAAGACACTTAAAGTAGTAAAGGAGTTTTGCTATTTGGGGAGCAAAATAACTGATGATGGTCGAAGTAGAGAGGATATAAAATGTAGACTGGCAATGGCAAGGAAAGCGTTTCTGAAGAAGAGAAATTTGTTGACATCGGGTATAGATTTAAGTGTCAGGAAGTCGTTTCTGAAAGTATATGTATGGAGTGTAGCCATGTATGGAAGTGAAACATGGACGATAACTAGTTTGGACAAGGAGAGAATAGAAGCTTTCGAAATGTGGTGCTACAGAAGAACGCTAAAGATTAGATGGGTAGATCACATAACTAATGAGGAGGTACTGAATAGGATTGGGGAGAAGAGGAGTTTGTGGCACAACTTGACTAGAAGAAGGGATCGGTTGGTAGGACATGTTCTGAGGCATCAAGGGATCACCAATTTAGTACTGGAGGGCAGTGTGGAGGGTAAAAATCGTAGAGGGAGACCAAGAGATGAATACACTAAGCAGTTTCAGAAGGATGTAGGTTGCAGTAGGTACTGGGAGATGAAGAAGCTTGCACAGGATAGAGTAGCGTGGAGAGCTGCATCAAACAAGTCTCAGGATTGAAGACCACAACAACAACAACAACAACAGTGGCGCAAAGACTAGTGATCAGCAGCTTTATGCCGCCACGTCTCCTCCCCCTGGACGGCCAAATATTGGCAGTGAAAATTTCATCCACCGTCCGAGTCGAGCGCCACCTAACAGGCTACGGAAGCGAGTTACCACAGTCAAGTCTTTAGAAAACATAGTTCTTGTGCAACACTGTTAGCTCTTTACTCATACGGAGTGTTGGTTTCCATCTACAATGGATTTACAATTAATTCCGTAACTCTACATTTCCAGAAGGCTTTCGTCACCGCATCTCACAAGCAGCTTGTAATCAAATTGTATGCTTACAGAATATCATCTCAGTTATGCGACTGGTTTCGTGATTTCCTGTCAGAGAAGTTATAGTTAGTAGTAATCGACGGAAAGTCGTCGACCAAAGCGGAAGTGATTTCTGGCGTTCCCCCGGTAGTGTTATAGGCCCTCTGCTGTGCTTTGTCTATATAAACGATTTAGAATACAATCTGAGCAGCTGTCTTAGGCTGTTTGCAGAGGACGCTGCCGTTTACCGCCTAGTAAAGTCATCAGAAGATCAACAAAAAATGCAAAACTCTTTAGAAAATATACCTGTATGGGGCGAAAACTGGCAATTTATCCTAAGTAATGAAAAGTGTGAGGTCATCCAGATGCGTGCTAAAAGGAATCCGCTAAACAACCGTTACACGATAAATCAGTCAAATCTTATGGCTTTAAATTCAACTACGACGGTTGGAACTTTAATAGTGGCAACTATTTATCTACAGCTCGTACAAAATAGATACGTGTTTCAAAGTTCTACTGACCTTCAAAGTAGTCACCAGCATTGCGTATAACCCGTTGTCAGCGATGTGGAAGTCGTAGGATACTCTTGGCCGTGCCAGTTGTGTTGACAGTTCGAGCGGCGCGGTCTATTGCCCAACGAATTCATAGTAGTTCTGAAGCGAACGCCGTGAAGTGTTTCCTTCAGTTTAGAAATGAGTTGAATTCACGAGGGCTTAAATCAGGGGAGTGCAGTAGGTGGTATAGCACTTAGCAGACCCATCAGTCAAACAAATCAGTAACAGCTTGCACTGTACGTGCTTGAGCATTGTCCTGCAAAACGGTGGTCAGGTCCTGCAGGAAGTGTCATCACTTCCGTCTCTAAGGTGATTGTAGGTTGTGTTCCAAAACTGAACAGCATAGAGACAGAAGTGATGACACTTTCTGCAGGACCTAACCATAATTTTGCAGGACAGTGCTCAAGCACGTACAGTGATTTACTGATTTGTTTGACTGATGGGGCTGCTAAATGCTATACCACCTACTGCACTCCCCTGACTTAAGCCCTCGTAAGTTCAACTCGCCTTCTTCTAAACTGAAGGAAACACTTCACGGCATTCGCTTCAGAATTGCTACAAATTCGTCGGGCAATAGACCGCGCCGCTCGAACTGTCAACACAACTGGCACGGCCAAGAGTATCTTACGACTTCCACATCGCTGGCAACGGGTTATACACAATGCTGGTGACTACTTCGCAGGTCAGTAGAACTTTGCAACACGTATCTATTTTGTACGAGCTACAAATAAATAGTTGCCACTATTAAAGTTCCAACCCTCGTAAATACTTAGAAATTACAATCACGAACAACTTAAATTGGAAAGAGCACATAGAAAATGCTCTGGGGAAATCGAACCGACTGCGTTTTATTGGTAGGACACTTAGAAGATGCAACGGGTCTACTAAAAAGACTGCCTACACTACACTTGTCCGTCCTCTTCTGAAGTACTGTTGCGCGGTATGGGATCCTTACCAGATACAGTTAACGGAGTACATCGAGAAAGTCCAAAGAGGGGCAGCACGTGTCGAATTGTCGAAAAATAGGGTAGAGAGTGTCACGGACAAGATACAGGATTTCGGGTGGACGTAATTAAAACAAAGGCGTTTCTCATTGCGGCGGGATCTTCTCACGACATTTCTGTCACCAACATTCTCCTCCGAACGCGGAAATATTTTGTTGACACCAACCTACGTAGGGAAAAACGACATCGTAATAAAATAAGGAAAATCAGACCTCGCACGGAAAGATATAGGTGCAGTTTCTTTTCCGCGCGCTTTTCGAGAGTGGAATAATAGGGAATTATTGTGAAGGTGGTTCGATGAACACTCTGCCAGGTACTTAAATGTGATTTGAAGATTATCTATGTACATATAGACGTACCTCTGCACAGCGCTGTCTCAAAAGAAAGGAAGGAAGAGTTCTGTTTAACGACCTGCCGACAACGAGGTCATGAAAGACGGAGCACAAACTCGGATTAAGGAATTATGGGAAATCGGCCGTGCTCTTTCAAAGTAACCATCTCGGCATTTTCCTTAAGCCATTTAGGAAAATCACGGAAAACACAAATCAGGAAGGCAGGACAAGGATCCGAATCTTCGGCCTCCCGATCGCGAGTCTAGTGTGCTACCTCGCTCGGTCGCTGTCTCACTCTGTGTTTAAATCGAGTGAAGAAGGCGTGCGTGCTTATGGTAAGACGACTTGTAATTTACCGCTAGGACATTCGACACTCGAAGTTAAGCAGGCTGTCCTGGCTCATATGGCTCTGAGCACTATGCGACCTAACTTCTGAGGTCATCAGTCGCCTATAACTTAGAACTAATTAAACCTAAATAACCTAAGGACATCACACACATCCATGCCCGTGGCAGGATTCGAACCTGCGACCGTAGTGGTCGCTCGGTTCCAGACTGCAGCGCCTAGAAGCGGACGGCCACTCCGGCCGGCCAGACTGTCCTCACACGTGGTTGGACGTTATAACGTGGTACATAGATGTATCGCATTAAGTTAGTACCGTCCGTCATAGAGAGTTATTCGGTTTCCGAGGTCGTACAGATGTTAGAGATTCTCCCGTGTTCGGATGTCATGGATGCTCTGCCTAGGCATGCCGTTTTCCAGGGTCCGTGCTGTAAAAATTAGCCATAACTGTCGGAAGCAGTCGACAGGCTGTAGCCTACTGTCTGACATGACTATCTTAATGGAGAACAGCCGTAGCTGAACCCGACAGGCTAAGGGAGTCCGCGTTAGCTTCCATGAGATGTCGACGCCGGCGACTTTCTTGATATTCGGGAAGGGTGTGGCTCAAATCCCTGCCTGGCCATTTGGATCCAGGTTTTCTGCGGCTTTCCTAAATAATTTCAAGAAAACTGTAATAGTTACGGCGAAAAAAAGAAGCGCCCGATTTTCTAGCTTTGTGTCAAATCCGGACTTGTACTCCCTCTGTAATGAACTCTTCGTCTAAGCGACTAGAAGTGAGAAAGCGATGCAAAGAAGACTGCTGAACTTACAATTGGCAGGAACTCGGTCAAAGACCCAGCCAATTCATGCCGATTTATGCATTTTGCACTTTTCGTGATAATTTATGTCTTCTTTGCTCAGAGCTCCAATCGTGGCGATATACTCGTTTGTCTTCTGCACTTTTCACGGCGATTTATTACCGTGCCCGATAGGGTATAGGGAAACCGTTGGCATTCAAGACAGCTTCCATTCGCCTCGGAATAGATAAATACAGGTCCTGTACGGTTTTCAGTGGAATATTACATCATTCTTCCTGCAAAATAGTGACAAGTTCAGGTGACTATGCTGGAGGTGGATAGCCATCACACAATTTCCTCTCCAAAATAGACTACAAACACTCAATAACATTGAACTCTGGTGCCTTTGGTGGCCGTGGGAGATGCGACAATTCATCCTCGTGCTCACAAATCAGTCCAGACCAACAGGAGCTGTGCGAACAGGGCCCTCGTCGTCTTGGCAAACAGCATCACCAGTGAGGAACAAACATTGTACCGTGGAATGGATCTGATCAGCCAAAATAGTCACATAATCTATGGCAATAACGCGACCTTGCAGAGTAACCACGGGCCACATGGCAAACCACGATATGGCTGCCCAAATCTTCACCGAACCCAAGCCATATTTCATTCTCGGAACGTAAACTGAGCCAGGAGTTGGAAACAGTGTGAAACAAGACTCATCCGACGAAAAGACTTTCTTCCATTGCTCCTCAGTCGAGGTTTTATAGTTTCGGCACCACGTTTTCCTGTTGCTGGTATTTGCTTCACTGATGAGTGGCTGTGGAATTCTAGCTCTCCCTGCAAGTACCCCTCCGCGTTGTTTTGGTGCTGAAGGGGGTCGCGAGTGCCACATTCGGTTCTGAAGTGACTTTTGCAGCTATCATCCTCTTATTTTTCGACACAATCTTGTTCAATGACCGTGTGCCACGATCACTCAGCATCTACATCTACGTACATACTCTGCAATCCACCATACGGTACGTGGCGGAGGGTACCTCGTACCACAACTAGCATCTTCTCGCCCTGTTCCACTCCCAAACAGAACGAGGGAAAAATGACTGCCTATATGCCTCTGTACGAGCCCTAATCTCTCTTATCTTATCTTTGTGGTCTTTCCGCGAAATGTAAGTTGGCGGCAGTAAAATTGTACTGTAGTCAGCCTCAAATGCTGGTTCTCCAAATTTCCTCAGTAGCGATTCACGAAAAGAACGCCTCCTTTCCTCTAGAGACTCCCACCCGAGTTCCTGAAGCATTTACGTAACACTCGCATGATGCTCAAACCTACCAGTAACAAATCTAGCAGCCCGCCTCTGAATTGCTTCTATGTCCTCCCTTAATCCGACCTTCTAGGGATCCCAAACGTTCGATCAGTACTCAAGACTAGGTCGTATTAGTGTTTTATAAGCGGTCTCCTTCACAGATGAACCACATCTTCCCAAAATTCTACCAATGAACCGAAGACGACTATCCGCCTTCCCAACTGCCATTACATGCTTGTCCCACTTCTTATCGCTCTGCAATGTTACGCCCAACTATTTAATCGACGTGACTGTGTCAAGCGCTACACTACTAATGGAGTATTCAAACATTACGGGCTTCTTTTTCGTATTCATCTGCATTAATTTACATTTATCTATATTTAGAGTTAGCTGCCATTCTTTACACCAGTCACAAATCCTGTCGAAGTCATCTTGTATCCTCCTACAGTCACTCAACGACGACACCTTCCCGTACACCACAGCATCATCAGCAAACAGCCGCAAATTGCTATCCAACCTATCCAAAACATCATTTATGAAGATAGAAAACGACAGCGGACCTACCACACTTCCCTGGGGCACTCCAGATGATACCCTCACCTCCGATGAACACTCACCATCGAGGAGAGGACAACGTACTGGCTTCTATAACACTCAGTGTTCTAGCAGTAGTGGACACCAAAAGATCCTGAGGAAGATCCCAGCAGAGGGGTCGAAACGTCGAACATTTTAGAAGAAACATGACGCGGCCTAATAACCCAGAAGACTTTAACTTCACTAAACACATGGTCTACCATGCCTCCGGAGCACCCACCATACGAGCACCAACAACTTGACATATTGCACCCACAACTGCACCTAACCCTCCTCTGGTAACGACTGACACTCGCAGCGTATTGAGGATACCGTTCATTGTCAAATACCTAAAGGGATGGCTGCCATCTGCATTTATGTTTAAGCACGAATTTCTCGCGTTGTGTCCATATTTTCGGTCATCACCTGTATCGTGATCTGTCTCCACCAAAGGTCAAAAAGTTCTCTCGATTGACTAGGTGTTTTTTGTGTACTACGCATGAAGAAATGGAGGCTCATCATCCTGTTCAGGTTGACACTTATATATAACATTTTTACTAATTATTTTGGTTACTATTTTCAAAAATTTTATTATTCGGCTACTGCCGAGCTTAGCTGCAGTTTACGCATATTGCTTTTCACATGAAGACAGTCCTCTGCATCTCTGGAAAAAGCAATGTCAGTGGAGGCAACTAAACTCGTCCTAAAAGTTTCGGTAGAAATCAATGTCTTCGTGGGACGACAGCGCCTGTCAGTTCGCCGACTGGCCTCCGGTAACACGTTTTCTGGTTTGACAATACAGACTGCTAAGCCCATTTGTAAATACGCAATAGCGGATAAGTGACAGAGCATGGTGGCATAAAAGAGAACATTTAATGGCAAGACGGAGGGGATCATCTTGCATCTTCCGATAGATGATGGGACAACAGCTGTTGCTATGCATAAAGAGGCTACTACATAATCAGACGGAAGGAATGTTAGAATTTAAGGCCCTGTCGACATGAAGCCTAAACAGCACAAAGAAAGAAGACAGCGATAGTGGTGAGTGTTCCGATGCGAGCGGTTACCGTGCATAAGTGGAATAAGAACCAGACTCCCTCATTTACGTCGTCCAACATTAAGTGCTTTCTCATGTGCCTGACTATGAAGGCCTCCTGTCGTGCCAACTGTGCTTGGAAACTGTGGCTGTGCGGTGTGCAGTATAGAAGAATCAGCGTTCCGCCTCAGATACACGTTATACAAGCATTTAGAAAACTTTCTCACACTTGCACAGAGAAGTTACTGTAGACACCGGCAGATAGGGTACGCTGGTTCTGTCCTCGGGGGTGAAAAGGAAACTGCCGGCCGCGGTGGCCGTGCGGTTCTAGGCGCTGCAGTCCGGAACCGCGGGACTGCTACGGTCGCAGGTTCGAATCCTGCCTCGGGCATGGATGTGTGTGATGGCTTTAGGTTAGTTAGGTTTAAGTAGTTCTAAGTTCTAGGGGACTGATGACCTAAGATGTTAAGTCCCATAGTGCTCAGAGCCATTTGAACGATTTGAAAAGGAAACTGATGACTTTAAATGCTTAGTCTCCTTAAACCCACAATGAGCAGCAGCAGAAGAAGAATCAGTAACTGTAATTGAAGCACGGTAGCCTCCAATCGACATGCAACTGAAATGGCTGCCCCTTTGAAACAAAATGATACGTTCTCCCACCGCACATGGCAATAATGCGTTTTCTGTGCATGGACCAGTTTATACACCTGGAGCCCTGTTATCTCAATTGAACATGTATGGTTAATAAATCGATTGTGATCTCCAAGAAGGCTTCTAAGAAACCACAGCAGGAAAGTCAGATGGCGATTTCGACCCATTTCCTACTGAAAGTGTCTAACAACATACCACCTCTGTCTCCAACTACCAAAAACCCTGGGGAATAAAGAAAGCTGTGCGTGCTCACTGTGACTGCCTACTGCAGCACTGCATTTGATTGACCAGACGCTTCGACAATGTATTTTCCCATTCTGATACACGCTGTCGTCCCAAGTGTATTCTGACAAATTAAATTGGCAACTGAATCTCGACTTAACTAGGAGCAGATAGCAGTATGAGCCATTACTGTGCCTAGTGCAATAATTGTAATTCGAGAATCAGAATAATAACCATTAGCAGAATTTCTTCTTGGCTACATTGTTTTATCATACGCATACATTAATTATCTGTAAGTGGTCTGGGGGCCACTGTTTACGATTTTGAAATATAAATATATCTTTCTTGTCTGTGCCTTACTGTATTCGTCAGATTTTCCATTTTAAGTTATGTAGCGGACGAAATTAGATTCGTCGGTACAGTGGTGGATTCTTAGCTTTACTCCTGGAGGGGCTCGAGATGATACTAAAACATATCAAATATTTGATCACTTTATTACAACTTCAACAAGATGAAATCCTTAGCTGTATAATTATCCATGTCCGCAGCAATTTCATGACCACTTATTCCTATCACTGAACTTTAGCATGTCACTTGGTACAGAACAGGCGTCAGACGCCGATCTTCCCGACCGGAAACCGAACAGCCTGTCACTCATCCTACACAGCACGCGATGTGCTACAAGTCTGTCTGCTAGCAACCTCTCAAAGAGTTTCCCCAGCAGGTCCAGTAAACAAATGAGCCTGTACGATTTAGCTTCCTTTGGATCTTTATCTGGGCCTTTCTTGATTATCACTACGTTGGCTTTTTTCCAAATGGGGGGTGGGGGGGAGGGGGGGAGGGGGGGGGAATTTCCTGAGTCTCAAGCACTGTATAACTTAGTGAGAGGTGCCACCACCTGGGGGGCCAGAAATCGCACCACCTCCGCTGTGATGCCGTCTGGGCCAGGAGCTTTGCCCTTCTTAAGGGCCTTTATCTGGGCAGCCACCTCCTCTTCATAGAAGGGATATACCATACTCTTGTTCCTATAATCCAGTTGCTCTTCTCTTCTAATTTGCTGTTGCACTTCAGAGTCATCTTCCTCCCTATCGTCAATCGTCAGGCAACAGGACCCAGAGGAGGACCTCGGCAGTCTCCTGCCAAGTTTCCGTCATCTGGCCCCCGTCCCTGACGGTAGACAACAGCATGGGTGATCTTATCTTTTCCCGTACTAACTTGTACGGGATGCCCCATGGGTCTGAACCCAATTGTCTTTGAACATATTTCTCCCAACTTTCTAGCCTGATTGCCCGTAGCTCCTGTTGGAACTGCTCTTTTGCCTCCCTGTATATTTGCAGCTAACGTTGCTTTTCTTCCCAGACGACACTTCGCTGGTAGTACCTCCTCGCCCTCCTTACAGACTGGCGCATCTGTCCCAATTCGGCTGACCATGGTGACGGGAAAGCCGCAACGGCTCTCCTCCTGGTTGGTACGGCTGCTTTCATTGCCCTGATGACTGCTTTCATCAGATGCTCAGAGTATTCCTCCAATTTCTCATCACATTCTGGCAATGCCGGTATGTCACACTACCTCCCCAAGCGGTCCCAATCAGTCCTGTTATAGTTGAGCTGTGTCTCCCACCCCATGTTCCAGCGGCACTCCTCTGTCTCCTAGTGAAACTATAATGAGATTGTGGTCGCTGGTTGTAACTTGATTCCAGCCCATCCAATCTGTTACCTTGGTTACGAGATTAGGCGTCACCAAGGTAACATCAATATTCGTGCCTTCACCCCCACCTCCTGTATAGATAGGGGGGTCCCCATGCTTATTGGCGATCATTAGTTGTAATGCCGTGATGGTCTCTTCAGCTTTTTCTCCTCGATCGTCTCGGGTGCCGCTGAACCACAGGGGGGACTTCGCATTTATATCAGCCGTGACGATGTACCTGCACCCCCGCAACGCTGTGGTCACTTGCGTTAATTTGTCTACAAATTTATCAATTTCCCTACCGTACTGGAAGGACATGTTTATAATGTACAGCACTCCAATAGGTGTCTGTAATTCCACGACGTCGCAGTGGTCGTCAGAGAACATTGCAAGGACCGGAACTCTCAGTGCTCTATTGGTGCCGGCCGGTGTGGCCGTGCGGTTCTAGGCGCTTCAGTCTGGAACCGCGTGACCGCTACGGTCGCAGGTTCGAATCCTGCCTCGGGCATGGATGTGTGTGGTGTCCTTAGGTTAGTTGGGTTTGAGTAGTTCTAAATTCTAGGGGACTGATGACCACGGATGTTAAGTCCCATAGTGCTCAGAGCCTTTTTTTCTCTCTCTCTCTCTCTATTGGTAATCATAACTGCAGCTCTTGGTTCCACTTCACTGTGGATTACCTGCGAAGGGGATTTGCCCAGCTTGGGCGTATGGCTCCTGTAAACAGAGCACATCCTGTCTTCTCTCCTCCACCACTCTTCGGAGTTCCTGCATGACTAGCTTACTATCATGTGAGTTAATCTGTCCTATGTTTAAGTGGCTCACGTGCAAAATATGTTCTAATGTGTGATTCTGGTCAGGTTTTGCTCCAGTCTTGCGCTAGCCTCCCATTTGTGATGACAGATTGATTATTGTATTGCATGTTCTAGGTTTGGGTATACCCTTTCGGGGTCTACACCCAAACTACTCTGGGTAGATGGAATTATAGATGAACTCGTGCTGTTCACCATGTTAACCTGCACTTTCTATTTACTGATCGTATCATTATGTTTTATCATTGGGAAACTTCCTATCACAGGATGCCCTTTCGGTCGTGCTAGATCTTCAAGCGACCTTAGTCGCTGGTTTGAGGGAGAAGGGGCAACTGCCTGACCACAAGGGTCCGTTTGCACACATGCATCTTTCATTTTCACTCTTTCAGTTTGTGTCTTGGTGAATCTTTCTATAAATTCCCTGAATCTGCTAGCCCTTAGTGTATCCTTCAACCTTTTGCTCGGGGACTTTCTTTCGGGCTTCCTGTCTGCAGGTATGGCCTCAGCCATAATCATTTCTTGCAGTGAGCCTCTGCTGTAGCATCCTGTAGGTAGGGCAGTTTCTTCCTGTGGTATTACAACTTTTCTTACCTCTCTGCGTGCATGAGATACATATCCCAGTTCTGCCGCAGTTTTTCTTGCGTGACCTTCGGTCCCACACCTGGAGCAAGCCGGCTTTCGTTCGCAGTGTTTATGAACATGATCCAAGCCACCACAACTGTTGCACCGGGGAACTACTAAATAATCCCTTACGTTAATTGCATGGAAACCCATGTGTAGTGTACCCAGAGTGGTGAGCTTGCGCCACATACTCCCCGAGACCTCGGCAACGTGATACACGACATCGCGTTCCCGGGGTCCAGTTCTGAAGTGCAATTTAAATACATTTTTAAAAGTTTCTAAACTCATGTCCTCAAAATTTTGTTGGTTGATTGTTTCATTTATGTCGTTTTCGTTTATTGCAGTGGGTACGTCATATAAAATTACAAGAGGGCTCCGCTTTTTGGGCGGTTCACATTTGATTACTTTATTTAATTTTGTACGGTTGAGAATTTTGTTTCTGTCCTCTTCAGTGACGACATCCACTATAACAACATTTTTGGTCACTTTGACCTTGTTTATTTTTATTTTGTCTATTGGAGGGTTCATTTTGGTAGTAAAGATCTCCTGCTCCGTTTTAATATCTTGACCGGGCAAGGGTCTCAGGAAGACCGCCATGTCCGGTCTTTTAGACACTTTAGCTGTTGTTTCTCTCATAGTTTGCGCCTTGGTGACCGCCTGCGAAACCACTCCAGCCCACGTTTTGGTAGGTTGTTATCACAGTCACTCATTTTCTTTCTCTAACTCTTCCAATCGCCCCTCGAGCTTCGCGCTAGCGATGGCCCAGGCGGTGAGTTCTTTTTTAATTGACAGGACTGCTGTATTGCTGTCTTCCCATTCTGATTTACTCTAGTATGCCATTCAGTCACATTTTCAACATTTTGAGACGCGGCAAGGTAGGAGTAGGCAAAATGCAACAGGGAATAACAATATTAATGTGCTAATAGTAAACTGCAGGAGCGTCTATAGAAAGGTCCCAAAACTGCTCTCATTAATAAACGGTCCCAATGCCCATATAGTATAAGGGACAGAAAGTTGGCTGAAACCAGACGTAAACATTAATGAAATCCTAAACTCACATTGGAATTTATACCGCAGAGACAGGCTGGCCAGTGAACGGGGAGGCGTGTTTATAGTGATAAGAAGTGCAATAGTATCGAAGGAAATTGACGGAGATCCGAAATGTGAAATAATTTGGGTGAAGGTCACGGTTAAAGCAGGCTCAGACGTGGTAATTGGATGTCTCTATAGGTTCCCTGGCTCAGCAGCTGTTGTGGCTGAGCACCTGAAGGATAATTTGGAAAATAATTCGAGTAGATTTCCCCACCATGTTATAGTTCTGGGTAGAGATTTTAATTTGCCGGATATAGACTGGGAGACTCAAACGTTCAAAACGGTTGACAGAGACAAAGAATCCAGTGAAATTTTTTAAAGTGCTTTATCTGAAAACTAACTTGAGCAGTTAAACAGAGAACCGACTCGTGGCGATAACATATTAGACCTTCTAGTGACAAACAGACCCGAACTATTTGAAACAGTTAACGCAGAACAGGGAATCAGCGATCATAAAGCGGTTACTGCATCGATGATTTCAGCCGTAAATAGAAATATTAAAAAGGTAGGAAGATTTTTCTGTTTAGCAAAAGTGACAAAAAGCAGATTACAGAGTACCTGACGGCTCAACACAAAAGTTTTGTCTCAAGTACAGATAGTGTTGAGGATCAGTGGACAAAGTTCAAAACCATCGTACAATATGCTTTAGATGACTATGTGCCAAGCAAGATTGTAAGAGATGGAAAAGAGCCACCGTGGTACAATAACCAAGCTAGAAAACTGCTGCGGAAGCAAAGGGAACTTCACAGCAAACATATACATAGCCAACGCCTTGCAGACAAACAAAAATTATGCGAAGCGAAATGTAATGTGAGGAGGGCCATGCGAGAGGCGTTCAATGATTTCGAAAGTAAAGTTCTATGAAATTTTGGTCATGTCAAAGTGGTAGGTGGATCAAAACAAAATGTCCAGACACTCTGTGAGCGAAATGGTACTGAAACAGAGGATGACAGACTAAAGGCCGAAATACTAGATGTCTTTTTCCACAGCTGTTTCACAGAGGAAGACTGCACTGTAGTTCCTTCTCTAGATTGTCGCACAGATGACAAAATGGTAGATATCGAAATAGACGACAGAGGGATAGAGAAACAATTGAAATTGTTCAAAAGAGGAGGGGCCGCTGGACCTGATAGGGTACCAGTTCGATTTTACACAGAGTACGCGAAGGAACTTGCCGCCTTCTTGCAGCGGTGTACCGTAGGTCTCTAGAAGAGCGTAGCGTTCCAAAGGATTGGAAAAGGGCACAGCTCATCCCCGTTTTCAAGAACGGACGTCGAACAGATGTGCAGAACTGTAGACCTATATCTCTAACGTCGATCAGTTGTAGAATTTTGGAACACGTATTATGTTCGAGTATAATGACTTTTCTGGAGACTAGAAATCTACTCTGTAGGAATCAGCATGGGTTTCGAAAAAGACGGTCGTGTGAAACCCAGCTCGCGCTATTCGTTCACGAGACTCAGAGGGCCATAGACACGGGTTCACAGGTAGATGCCGTGTTTCTTCACTTCCGCAAGGCGTTCGATACAGTTCCCCTCAGTCGTTTAATTAACAAAGTAAGATCATATGGACTATCAGACCAATTGTGTGATTGGATTGAAGAGTTTCTATATAACAGAATGCAGCATGTCATTCTCAATGGAGAGAAGTCTTCCGAAGTAAGAGTGATTTCAGGTGTGCCGCAGGGGAGTGTCATAGGACCGTTGCTATTCACAATATACATAAATGACGTTGTGGATGACATCGGAAGTTCACTGAGGCTTTTTGCAGATGATGCTGTGGTGTATCGAGAGGTTGTAACAATGGAAAATTGTACTGAAATGCAGGAGGATCTGCAGCGAATTGACGCATGGTGCAGGGAATGGAAATTGAATCTCAATGTAGACAAATTTAATGTGCTGCGAATACATAGAAAGATAGATCCCTTATCATTTAGCTACAAAATAACAGGTCAGCAACTGGAAGCAGTTAATTCCATAAATTATCTGGGAGTACGCATTAGGAGTGACTTAAAATGGAATGACCATATAAAGTTAATCGTCGGTACAGCAGATGCCAGACTGGAAGAATCTTAAGGAAATGCAATCCGAAAACAAAGAAAGTAGGTTACAGTACGCTTGTTCGCCCACTGCTTGAATACTGCTCAGCAGTGTGGGATCCGTACCAGATAGGGTTGATAGAAGAGATAGAGAAGATCCAACGGAGAGCAGCGCGCTTCGTTACAGGATCGTTTAGTAATCACGAAAGCTTTACGGAGATGATGGATAAACTCCAGTGGAAGACTCTGCAGGAGAGACGCTCAGTAGCTCGGTACGGGCTTTTTTTAAAGTTTCGAGAACATACCTTCACCGAAAAGTCAAGCAGTATATTGCTCCCTCCTACGTATATCTCGCGAAGAGACCATGAGGATAAAATCAGAGAGATTAGAGCCCACACAGAAGCATACCGACAATCCTTCTTTCCACGAACAATACGAGACTGAAATAGAAGGGAGAACCGATAGAGGTACTCAAGGTACCCTCCGCCACACACGGTCAGGTCGCTTGCGGAATGTGGATGTAGATGTAGATGTAGATTCTGTCCCCGGCCCTCTTCTGGAGTAGGAACTGCAAGTGTCGAACACTTCGATAACACAATCACTCGCCTCTTGTTAAGCCACAATCTCTAGAGTGAATAAAGGTGGGGAGCCCATCTCTTGCCCCAGACCAGCTCATCTGGTATCTGGAAAGGGGGGGCGGGGGGGTAGCTATGCAGCTCACCCACGAGCCTCGCCCCTAGTCCAAGGGCACCCCCGAGCTACCGGGTTCAGCACGCCGTCGCCAACGTACTGGTCTCCCCCACCCCCCCCCCCCCCCGGTGGTCCCGTCATTGATGATTTCCCTGACGCTCCTCAGCAAGTACACTCTTCTCTCCGGAGAGGTGGATGAACCTCTCATACTTCGCCGCTTACTAGCCCCAACTTCCACCTCTCAGCCAAGGACCCACTCCTACTCAGGTGGAGGGCCAGTCACCCAGTCGTTCAGCGGTCTGGACCCAGCTAACGTGGCCCAGGCGATGTCACCACCTACTGGGATTGGCGGAACACATCCCGGTTACCCACGGGCGCTGCGAAGCGCCCTTGCTGACGTGTGCCGAGATCCCACGCCGACAAACGAGGTCTCCTGCATGCAGAGCATCTGCTGGTCTGTGTTCTGTGCAGAAAGAGGGAGAGGAGCAGCAGCTGCCCAGTGCAGAGGGGTCGCACATAGTGAGCAACACCCCCCCCCCCCAGCCTAGCAGCCCCGCTCAACCATCCCCCCCCCCCCCCCAAGGGACAGATCTTCAGTCCCTGGACAAAGCTCCCCTGTACCACGCACCCTTCGCTTTCGCCTTGGGTTTGGTCACAGCTCTCCCTTTTGATGCAAGGCAACATGAGGGCGGGCCCCAGAAATGGTGAGCTTAACGTCTGGCGCCATGGGAAGGCGGAAGGAGCTACTTGGGAAGGAGAGGCTATGTATGACACATCACTTCCCCATGTGAGGCCTGTCGCGGGCACGCCCGACCAGAAGCGATGCTCCCTGGTGCGAGATTCCGTGCCTTACGGCGCGCCGGCAACGGGCTGGCCCACACCAAACGTACCGTCAAGTGACTGAGGAACTGCAGGCTTCCACCCGCGCTCAACTCATTCGACCTCATTCGACCTAGACCCTGGCTTGTGTATCGCGACCACTTCCGCCTGTTTCCAGTAAGCTGGGAACTCGCGGGTACGAGTAATCTCGTTGAAGACGTTTGCGAGGTGTTCGATAGCCGAGGGTGGGAGGTTTTTCACTATCTGGTTGGTGACCATGCCGTGTCCTGACGCCTTTTTTTCTAGGGAGGGACCTAATTACTTTTGCCACATCTTTGGGGGCAAAAAGTGGTGGTTCGTCCTCTGGGTCCTCCACAGCATTGAGGAAGGCAGCCAGTTGACGACGGACTACCTCTTCGTGTTCGTCATCCTGGGGTTCTGCAGCTTGAAACTGCTTCTCAAAGGTGTCGGCGAGGGCGTTGGCCTTTTCAGCACGGCTGTAGTCCAGACCCCGCTCGCCGTGCAGTGGCGGTATCCTAGCGCGTCTTTTGGTGAATTGCATGGTTGCTTGCCATAGAGTGTGATCGTTTACTTTAAGAGCTCTGAGGCGGTTTTGACATTGCTGGTTTCTGTGCTCATTGAGCGCTACCTCCAGGTCTCTCTGGAGACGACTGAGCAGCCTCCTGGTGGCCTCATTTCTGGTAAACTTCTTTTGCCACTCTGTTCTTGTGTCGAATTTGTGATAACAAATGTTCCGGGAGTTGTACTTGCGGGGACGGGCCGTCACTTTGAGGGGGAGTTGTATCTTCCACTGCCTGCAAGATGGTACCTGTTAGGTGTTTTAGCGCTTGTTCTACTGTTTCGGCAGTAGGTGGCGGAGCACGATCGATATCAGAGGCGACGGTTTCTCGCTATCGCTCCCAGTCTGTACATTTGTAAGACGTCTGGTATTGAGGAGTGCTACCCATTTTCCCACATCGACCTCTAGAATCACTGGGTTGTGGTCGGACGACATTCTGTTGATTGTCCCTGCGTCCACAAACCCTATAATCATCCTAGTTAGGGCTATGTCTAACACGTCAGGCCTACCTCTATTTTTTGGAAAATGTGTGGGCTCGACCGGACAGCAGTCAATGGCTGCCTGCACCACTGCAGTGATCGCCTGTGGGAGCCTGACTGAGCTCTGTCATCATCGCCATCATTGTTTGTAGCATCGTCGTGATGCCTGTTGAAGCTGCAGATGTGGACACCATGGCTGATCACCTCCAAGTATCCATCAAAGAAACCCTCTCGACAGCCACACCGCCACCACGACCTCGTGGACGCCCAGTGCCCGACCTACCTCAGGCCATCCTGGACAACATCAGGACCAGAAATCGGCTCCTAAAAGACTGGCGCATTACCAGAGACCCAGAATTTAAAAGGCAGGCCAACCTCCTCAGACGGCAGATACAGGCAGCACTGAAGGAACACCGCAACAGAAAGTGGCAAGACAAGATTGCGGCCCTTCAACCGGACTCATCGATGTGGGTCATGATACTTCTTGCGACCACAATCACGCCTCGCACCACAGCAGACGCCGGCGGGCAAGGTCTACTGTCTGCAGGAGAATGCTAACACCCTGGCAGACGTCTTTGAGGCGAACTTCCGTCCTATTGAAGCCCCACAGAACAGATAACACGTGCAGCTTGGGGAAGGTAGGCGGGCTACATATCTCGCTACACCGGCAGAAGAAGAAGAAGAAGAAGAAGAAGAAGAAGAAGAAGAAGAAGACAACCCGGTGGTGACTGCCAAATAAGCACGAACCTGTCTCAAGCTCCTGCCTACAGCCAAAGCCCCAGGCCACGACGCCATCCCAAGCCTGGCACTGAAAGTACCGCCACCAGTAGCTGACGAAGTCCTATCCAACATCTTCAACAAGATTATCCGTAGCAGGACCTACCCCAAGGCATGGAAGCATGCCCTGGTAGTGGCGGTCCCAAAACCGGGCAAGAATTGAGCCAACCCAAACAGTTACCAGCCCATCAGCCTTCTGCTGTTCATCAGCGAGGTCTTCGAGAGGATCCTCCTCAGATGGCTACAACGGACGATCACCGAAGGCGACCTGCTGCCACCGGAACAGTTTCCATTCCGAGGCGGCCACTCTACCACACTTCGACTACTCCGAGTGCTTGAGGTAGCCACCGAAGCATTTAACTACAGAGACTTCGGAGGAGCCCTCTTCTTGGACAACGAGAACTCTTCACTCCCGATAGACCCTGGACTCATATTATACAAGTCCTGCGTGAGGCCGATTATGGAATATGCCTGTGAAGTCTGGGGCAACGCGACCGACTGCCACGTCATCAAGTTGCAGCGGCTGCAGAACATTGCCTTGAGGAGGATATTCCATGTCCCACTACTATTCCCTGCACAGCACTTTCATGAACCAGCCCAGGTGCCGGAAATGATGCAGCTTTACAAGCAGGGAGCTACGAGTACTTACTGAAAACTCAGAGACGCGCCCTCACCACTCCACCGCCAGTTAGGTTGACGAAATGAAGACAACGACCGCTACAAGCGGCCCGTGGCCCTACTGGACAGACAGCAGATCCATCTGAAGACGACACCACATCCACAACCATACGCACCGTGACGACGCATCTCAAAGTGAAGACTAACCCAACGATACAGAATTCAGAAGAAGCAGTCAATGCCTACAGGGTAACATGCTGCATTACCCCCATCGCCAGATACAGAAGAGGCGTTGAACTGAACTGAACTGGCATCAGTATCGGACAGCACCTGAAGAAGACCGCGGATCAGGCAGTTGAAATATCGTCCAGGAAAGATGCGAATAACCGGCAGAAACCCGATTAATCGACATGACAACGCCTCGACGGGAAAGCCTGAAGAATTAAATGTTATATATAATTACAAACAATGTAGAAAAGCTAATCCAGCAACAATAGAGAGTTTTTTAAACCTCGTTAGGAACAAGGGTGGCAGGATGTTTGTAGTGCCGATGACTAGATGACAAATACAATGCTTTCCTTAACATATTAAAAAACTATGCGATGTTGAAGGTTCTTTCCTTAACACTTTTCTCACGCTCTTTGAAAGCTGCTTTCCATTAGAACATTCTAAACAGGTTACTAGCATTAAAAAGCTGCCTGGGAGGCTGACTATTGTGATAAGGATATCATGTAGAACAAAGTGGGACTTACAGCAAAATGTTAGTAGTCACAATTAATCTACAGTAGCCCAATACAAACAGTACTGTAAGGCGCTTAAAATGTTGTTACGAAGGTAAAGAGCATGTGGTACGCTAATTCACAGGATAAAATTAAAACCATATGGTCAGTCTGGTCAGCAGCGCAAGGTCGACGATATAAAGTCAGTTCGTAGAAAAAATCTCTCTTTCACTGATAAGTCAGGTATATGTACAGTATTTGCCAATCACTTTCTTGTGACTTAAATAAAAACTTATTTTCTACAGGGAATCGTATAACTCTCTTGGAAAATGCATTTCCGAGATTGATGTCTGAAATACTCCTCTATGATACTGACGAAGAGGTGATTGAGTCAATAATTACTAAGAACTCTCATGGGTATGATGGAGTGCCTAGCGGAATATTACAGTACTGTGTTGCATATGTTAGCCCTGTACTTAGCCATATTTGTAATTCTTCCTTTAAGAATGGTCACTTTCTTGAACGTTTAAAGTACTCAGTAGTAAAGCCACTTTATAAAAAGGGAGAATGCAGACAATTTTAGACCTATTTCTATGCCATCACTGTTTGCTAAAGTTATTGAAAAGGCTGTGTAAGTAAGGATAATTGATCATTTTACTTCACATAATTCCCTATCAGATGTACATTTCCTTTTTAGAAGTGGTTTAATAACTGAAAACGTTATATTCTCTTTTCTCTGTGAGGTACTGGATGGATTAAACAAAAGATTTCGAATGATAGACCTCTTTTTTTATTTAACTAAGGCGTTTGATTGTGTTGATCACAAAATGTTGTTCCAAACGTTGGACCATTATGGAATACAGGGAGTAGCTCATAGTTGTTTCACCACATATTTTAACAACAGATAGCGAAAGGTCATTATTCACAGTGCTGAGAATGGCTATGATGTAGGGTCTGAGTGAGGCACAGTCAAATGGGGGGATGCCCCAGGGATCAGTGCTGGGGCCACTCCTGTTATTTATATAAATGATATGCCCTCTAGTAAAACGGTTGATTCAAAAATATTTCTGTTTGCTGATGACACTAGGTTGGCAGCAAAGGATGTTGTGTGCAACACTGGCACTGCTTCAAATAGCGCCGTTCATGACATAAGTTTGTGGCGTATAGAAAATGAACTAACGCTAAATCACAGGAAGACGCAGTTTTTACAGTTTCTAACACACAATTCAACAAAACCCGACTTTCGAAGATAATTTCGGGATTGCAGCTGGTCGTCATCAACTTCATTCCACGATATTTCATCTTCAGGTGAACCATCGAAGACTGATGATCATGATGTTTGGTTTGTGGGGCGCTCAACTGCGCGGTCATAGCACCCGTACACAGTCCCAATTTTTTTATACAGTCCAGTCTAGCCACTGTCACGGATGATGATGATGATGATGAAATGATGAGGACAACACAAACACCGAGTCGCCGGGCAAACAAAATTCCCAACCCGGCCGGGAATCGAACCCAGGACCCCGTGATCTAGAGGCAGCAGCGCTAGTCACTAGACCACGAGCTGCGGACATCGAAGACCGACGAAGACTTTCTCCGATCCGTTTTACATAGCGCGCTGATAATATTGCCGCGCATGCATGAGAGTCACATCAGGAAAATTTTAAATTTCATACAAAACCCGACGTTTAAGTTTCACAGAATACGCATATGATTAGTGAAACTGAACCATTCAAATTTCTAGATGTTCAGGTAGATAGTAAACTGTCGTGGAAAGCCCACGTTCAGGATATTGTTCAAAGACTTAATGCTGCCATTTTTATTGTTCGAACGGTATTTGAAGTAAGTGATAGTTCGACAGGAAAATTAAACTACTTTGCTTATTTTCATTCGCTTATGACGTACGGTATTATATTTTGGGGTAATTCTTCCCATTTTCAATGAATGTTTTTGGCTCAGAAACGAGCGGTTCGGGCAATAAGTGGCATAAGTTCGCGAACCTCTTGTTGACCCCTATTCATTAGTCCAGGTATTCTGACTCTGGCCTCCCAATACATACATTCTTTACTGTCGTTTCTTGTTAACAATATCAGCTCATTCCATGAATTAGCAGCTTTCACTCAGTTAATACTAGGCAGAAATCCAATCTGCATTTTGAATCACACCTCCTTAACACTTGTGAAAAAAGGTGTGCATCCATTTTCAGTGAGCTATCACAAGAATTGAAAAATCTTACCAGTAATCCAGGCGCTTTCAGATCCAAAATTAAGAATTTCCTCATGGGTCATTCCTTCTGTTCTGTTGAGGACTTTCTTGAAAAATTAAGCTGATTCCTGTGTTATATTGTTGACTGGGTTTTCATAAACTTATGGCTTGTCTTTTTTTGGGTTCATAAATATTTTATTTTATCTGTTATTACTTTCATGTTGTAATTTCATGTACTGACACGTTCCATGACCTTGGGGATTTGCTTCTCAATTTGATGCTAGGAAAATATACGTGTAAAATAAAATATAAAAAAAAACTTGGGAGAAATTTCTCCTTCTCCATCGCACAAGCGCTCCAGTTAACCATCCAGTGTGGAAGATCATGAGGCAACTTCGCTTCAGCCGTTAGCCTATTTCACGGCTGCAACTGACTCTATGCGGTATGTGTACATTTTATAAATTAGCACTAAAAACTCCACTATCTTCAAACCATTCATGTCTCTTCATTCAGCCCAAAAGTCTATTTGTGTCAGATTCTATCAGACACATATTCATACGCGTCTATTGTAAAGAAATGATACTCGTAACTTCATATGAATAATCGCTTTTTTCATCCAGTAGATGAAGCAATCGGTATCCATGTAAGAAAACTGTTGTTGAAGTTAAGTCTCTGAAACCTCATTTTGGAATTGGTACATGCAGACTTTGTAAAAGCCCAGTATGTAGATTCCAACACAAATTGAAATTTTACCTTCACCGCCTCAAGAGCCAAAAATTCGTCGTGAAAAGTAGTAACCTGTTTAAGATTTGTCTTGTTCATCAACTTTCTCTCTCTCCAAAACCGGATCCAACGTTTTTCCAGTGCAATGTCTCCTACTTTGCAAATATTAGCTGTTGTTTTCTCAAAAATGGTTTTGCTCGTTAATTTAAAAAATCCTTCGTCAATTTAGAACTTTGCAGACTTTTTTTCTCGTTTTTAAATCAATATAACTTCGCAACCAGGGAGTCTAGTTGAGTTTTACAATGCTGTAAATTGTAATCAACTTTATTCCGAAATCATAACGATATTGGAAACTTGTGGAGGAGAACAGACTCCGTTTTTTCAACAACTTTCGTCCGCAAATAGCGGTGCGTGTCACGCAAGTTAGTGGGATATACCAAATCTACCTGCTAAACATTCACTACGCACGAATCAGTATATGTGTTGTTTATTTCTTAATAGGTCATTCATTGGAATACTCTTACAAATACAGATAGTCTCATAACAAACTCGTGTAATTTCTAAAGATCTTTGTACAAGGTGTAAATATCAACAGAAGATGTGTTCTTCTCATTCATCAGCTATTCGCTCAAAAATAACATTGGGTCAATGGGGTTAATAACTTTCACTCGCTCACTGAATGCCACGGAAATTCAGGCGCATTGTAGCCATTGGCGCGATCCAGTTTCTTATATTTTTAGCAAACTGTTTTGAATAAATCCACAAGGAGACATGTCAAACTCCCTCCACAACTGCCGTGACTGTTTTTAACATCCGCCCTGGCATCACCGGTAAGTTTGCAGTAAAATGCACTAGTATTGAGTAGCGAGGGACACGAATCCGACATGCGTATGGGAAAACATGTTATATGTAACCAGCTGAAATTTTGCATCATACCGAGGGAGGTAGCATGACACTAAAACAGTGGATTCGTGTTCGGGCGAACAGCGGTTCGAATCCTCGTTCGGCCATCAAGGTTTAGGCTTTGTGTGATTTCCTTAAATCGCGTGAGGAAACAGCCGTGTCCCTCCCCTATGCCAGCCCCTCCAAGCTTGTACTCTGGCTCAAATGATCTCGCCATCAACAGGACGTTAAACCTTACTCATCCTTTCTTTTGCATCACCAAGGTGCGCAGCCCGAGTTGAATTCACATAAGTGCAATGGATCGACTCATTCAGTTTATGAAGCTATATCTGTATTGATCTACATGAAGCTGAAAACAGCAGTCTAATATTTCCATAAATTACCTTTCAAACCAGTATGTATCATTACATGCTTCCAGGCTGGCATTAACTTAACCTTTGTATGGTTCCATACTTGCGAAGTCTTCGGTTATTAAATGAGTGTTACACTCATCCAGTTAACGGATATTTGAATCCCAATTCTCCCGAACACGAATCCAGTGATAATGGAGAAACGAGTTTCTGTTATAGTTACGTGAGTATGCTTGTAAGTACGTATCTTTTCAGATAAAAATACTGGAGAGCTTAAGAGTTTGTTTGTGTTACTTAATCCCGTAAGCCTCATCTCTTATCTCTGTTGTACCTGCTTTAATCTGTCTTACATACACTACGTTCGTTGTGGTGGGATCCACCCATCCACAACAAATGTGGAATCATCAGTTTGTGAAATCCTTACCTACGGTAAGCAACTGATGTGACAGACACGATGTTTCAAACAAGAGTATTTCAGAACGTCAAGAAAACCATCCTGCGGAGGCACGATACTAAAACGCTTCATAACACTGTTCTTTGTCTGCCTTGGCAAAAATCACATCGATATGCTATGAACTCAGTCTGCGAACCATTTTCGAGTTGAAATCGAGAGAACCACTGACAACATCCATGTCCGACTGGATAACATCCTACTCTCGCACAAGACAACTCGAATATTTTTTACAGGCATTGTTCCACTGCTTTCGAATCATTCAGGAATAACACCTTCAAACCTCGGAAAGTTGCAATACAAATAATTATTTATGTTCCACTAGTTTCGCTCATTGATCATCAGGACCTAAACACCAAACGATATAAAAGCATTTGACATTTTCTTGTAAACATAGTATTAAAATAATGTGGATAAACTCGTATTACTAGTATATATATATAACTTAAAGAATGTTTAAAAATAGTGTTTTATGTATATACAGGGTGAGTCACCTAACGTTACCGCTGGATATATTTCGTAAAGCACATCAAATACTGACGAACCGATTCCACAGACTGAACGTGAGGAGAGGGGCTAGTGTAATTGTTTAATACAAACCATACAAAAATGCACGTAAGTATGTTTTTTAACACAAACCTACGTTTTTTTAAATGGAACCACGTTAGTTTTGTTAGCATATCTGAACATATAAACAAATACGTAATCAGTGCCGTTTGTTGCATTGTAAAATGTTAATTACATCCGCTTGAAACCTCCGACGTTCAGTTGCGCGTTGTAAGAAACACGGGCCACGATCGGCGAGCAGCATCTGCAGGGACATGTTTACGATGACGACCGTGTTTACGAGTGTGGCTGTAGTGCACTGTTGTGATTTGGTCTAGCTGTCGCAGTGTCCGCATGTAGCGCTTGCTGCTACTGTTATCCTGCATTCGTCTCCGCACGCAGACCAACTGTAGTACACCGTGTTACCAGACGTCTGTGATAGTGTAGTGTTGTAGGAACTGTGACCATAGTGTCTTCGAACTCTGAAAAGGCGGAGATGATACTCATCTATGGCGATTGTCGACGAAATGCAGCTGAAGCCTGCAGGGTGTATGAAGAACGGTACCCGGACAGAGAGCATCCAACGTTCCGCACATTGCAAAACATCTACCGCCAACTGTATGCAACAGGTATGGTCGTAGCACGCAAACGGGTCCGTAACAGGCCCGTCACAGGAGAAGCTGGTGCAGTTGGTGTGTTAGCTGCTGTTGCCATGAACCCACACATGAGTACACGGGACATTGCGAGAGCCGGTGGACTGAGTCAAAGTAGTGTCATGCGCATGCTGCATCGTCACCGCTTTCACCCGTTTCATGTGTCGCTACATCAGCAATTACATGGTGATGACTTTAATCATTGAGTGCAATTCTGTCAGTGGGCATTAACAGAGAATGCGTTGCAGTTCTACCTGTTTACCGATGAAGCGGGTTTCACAAACCACGGGGCAGTGAATCTACGGAACATGCATTAGTGGTCCATGGACAATCCTCGCTGGCCAGACAGGTAGAGCGACAGCGACTGTGGACTGTAAATGTATGGTGCGGAATCATTGGCGACCACCTCATTGGTCCTCACTTCATTGCAGGGGCCAAACAGCTGCAACATACATCGCGTTTCTACAGAATGATCTGCCAACGTTGCTCGAAAAGGTCCCACTGGAAACGCGTCGACGTATGTGGTATCAGCATGATGGTGCACCTGCACATTCCGCAATTAACACTAGGCTTTCCCTTGACAGGATGTTCGACGGGCGTTTCATAGGACGTGGAGGACGCATAAATTGGCCAGCCCGTTCACCTGATCTTACACCTCTGGACTTCTTTCTGCGGGATATGTTAAACGAGAATGTGTACCGTGATGTGCCTACAACCCCAAAGGATATGAAACAACGCATTGTGGCAGCCTGCGGCGACATTACACCAGATGTACTGCGGCGTGTACGACATTCATTACGCCAGAGATTGCAATTGTGTGCAGCAAATTATGGCCACCACATTGAACATCTATTGGCCTGACATGTCGGGACACACTCTATTCCACTCTGTAATTGAAAACGGAAACCACGTGTGTACGTGTACCTCACCCCTCATGTTAATGTACATGTGCGTCAGTGAAAAAGACCAATATAAAGGTGTTAGCATGTGGACGTAATGTGCTGTTCCAGTCTCTTCTGTACCTAAGGTCCATCACCGTTCCCTTTGGATCCTTACGTAATTCGGTGCTCTCCGATAAACACGATCGAACAGCGGAGGAGTGGTACTCAAGCGTCAACTTTAGGTTACAATATCTCCGGATGTAATTAACATTTTACAACGCAACAAACGGCACTGATTACGTATTTGTTTATATGTTCAGATGTGCTAACAAAACTAACGGGGTTCCATTTAAAAAAACGCAGGTTTGTGTTAAAAAACATACTTCCGTGCATTTTCTTATGGTTTGTACTAACCAATTACACTAGCCCCTCTCCTCACGTTCGGTCTGTGGAATCGATTCGTCAGTATTTGATGTGGTTTACGAAACATATGCAGTGGTAATGTTAGGTGACTCACCCTGTATAGCGGGGAAGGATATTCTATGTTTATAATACTATGTGAGTCTTTACAGTCTTATAGTCATATGTTTCTTAATGTATCCTCATCTTTTTATAACTATGTGTATGACATGTGTTTTCATGTCTTTTGTTGAGTAGTAAGCTGACTTGAGTATGATCTATGATATAAACGAGTAGTAAATAAAACGTTGTTGATGTATAATCTTTTGGGATCTGAATACGTCGTCCCCGGAACGTAAGAAGTAGTATCAGAGTTTCTTGGAATTGTCAGTTGATGCGGCCTCCCATAATGTTTTATTTTGTAGCACTGTAATACCGCCCTTTAAATGCAGGTACGTAAACTGTGAAAATAAGAAGTAAGTATATGGACCTAAATTTCAGCTGTTTGACCGTCCTTAGTTGCACTGATCGAAATTCACAAATAGAAACGGTATTAAAATGTCCAAGCAGATTAAAACTGTGTGCTGTACCAAGACTCGAACTCGGGACCTTTGCCTTTGTTGGGTAAGTGCTCTAGCGACTGACCTATCCACGCCCGACTCACGATCCCTCCTCACAGTTTTACTTGCGCGGAAGGCAAAGGACCCGAGTTCGAGTGTTTCGCGGGAGAGCTTCTGTGAAGTTCGGAAGGTAGGAGAAGAGGTACTGGTGGAAGTAAAGTTGTGAAGAGAAGTCGTGATTCGTGCCTGGAACAAATTCAGTAAACCAACGCTCCGTTTCACGCTCTGCAATGACTATGGAAGACCAGAAGCGCTCGAGGTAGAGCTCTTTCTTCGTGATGTGACCAAAATCCCGGCAAAAGACGTAGTGGGCATCCACTAATCAACACTGAAGGGTACGGTGTATGTTAAAGTCACCGATGATGCGATTTGCGATAAGATCCTTGGGGGCACGCAGCAGGGGCTTCGTTTCTGTCACGCCGACGGTAACGTTGGGCCGCTGACGGTCGGTCACGGAGGATTAGGCATGCCAACAGTTCGGGTCTTTGATCTGCCATTCGGACTCCCGGCGGCCGATGTTATTGATGCTTTCTGTCCTTGTGGCACCGTTCACGACCACGTCGCTGAACCGTGGGCACAATTTCGAAAGTACACGGTCCTCAGTGGCGTCCCTCTCCACAGACCTCTATCATCCTACCTCCAGATGTGCGGCTGCCGCGCGGTCGTCATTTATTAACCGCGGACTTGTTTAGGATGCGGCAATGAAGGGCACGTACGATCAGAGTGTCTCCCGCGTCGCGTCATACAACTGCCAGCCACTGACGTAACGCCCGCACCACAACCGACGTCCCTTCTAGCCTCCTATGCAACTGTTGTCGTCGCCCCTGCAACTCCGCACTGCCGCCTGAATCCTGTAACGGCGCAATTATCGGACGCCACCGATACCATCATTGCACAACCTCCGTTGTAAGAAAAGGCCGTGTCGATACCACCGGCATCACAGCCTGCGGAAGCCAATCATCCCTCAGAGTACCCGATGGAGTTTACATCAACGATAGTACCAGTGACAGCTTTGTGCCGGAACGACAAGATTCACTCCCGTATTCCGGCATGGAAGTCCGGCCGCAGAAGCAGCGGTCGCCAGATGTACCACTGTCTCCGATCAGGACACCTAGCCTCCCGATGACACTCGCTTGCAGTCCCTCTGGATGACGACCACGACTCGACTGAAGTCGAGGACATCAATGTGACCCCGACTCCCAGCCATCAGCCCTGACAGCAAGGCAAAGGGTTGTCGAACTGGAGGACGTATCCATCACCTTTCTCGCTTCGTTCGTCAAGCACCCTATACCGCTGGAGCGAACAGATGATTCGCCGAACACCACACTTCTACGTGGAGCGACGGCATTTAAATCGACCCCGACCCCCGTCGGCTGCGGCGCCCCTGGCGGCCATGACTAAGGTGCAACGTTGGAGCCTGGACGGGATGGTCAGTGACGTCCTTGTTCACACTCTGTCACCTGCAACGTGATATCGAACCTCCCCTTACTCCGCCGCCAACCATTAAGGATTGCAACGACCAGTACCAACCACGTCAGTTTGCCCCCAAAGTTATCTCTATTACGAGATATAATTTGGGCATCTGACATTGATATTACAGTCCTACAGAAAGCATCACTGGCTGCTGTACCTCACGTTGACAGATACTTACCTTATACCTGGGATATCCCCTTGGCTGCATATGTTCGTGATGGAATCCCCATTATGGATCTCACCTTTCGCCCAACAGCATGAGGCGTGGCCTTCATCAATGTGAACTCAAGTATCATCAACATCTATACCCCATCTGGTTCTAGACGCCGACAGGACAGGGCCACATTCCACCCCAAAGACATTGCTCCATTGTTCTTAGGGCATGATGCAAGTTTCATATGCGGAGGCAACTTCAGTTGTGCCTTGCAACAGAAAGATTCGGCGCCTCACTTTACCACCTGTCAAAAACTCCATATAATCTTCCGAGACCTCCAATTCAGTGACACATGGGAAGAGAATTTTGGCAATGTTCTTGTCACCACATATCAAACAAGCCATTCGGGAAGTCGACTTGATAGAATTGACGTCTCCCAGGAGCTAGTATCTGATTTCCAAGACGCTGAACTTCGGCCGCTGGCTTTCTCAGACCACAGTGCATACATCTGTACCATTACTCTCGACTCGCAGACAGTCTGTTGTAGTCGTACACCGTGGGAAATGAACATCACATATCTCCAGGAGGCGGAACGTCACCGACGCGTAATAGAGACTCGGACGACTTACGAACGACGATTACTCACTTATAGAACGCCTCTGACGTGGTGGTTAGTGTGTGTGACGCTCTCCTTACGCCAAACCCTGATGCGATACAGGAAGACATGGCGGAATGGCGGCGACACACAACTAACTACTACACACATCAAAAAACGTTTTGCACCACCTCGGTTCCGAGAGTTTCGGAACCTGTACAGAAAACTGGAATACAGATCAACATAAACATCATTTCCGCCATTTTTATTGCTCATGAGAACCACACATTGCATGTTGTACCACTATACAGTGAGACCTTCAGATGTGGTGGTCCAGATTGCTGTACACACCGGTAAATTTAATGCACGTCCTCTTGTATTGATGCATGCCTGTATTCGTCGTGGCACACTATCCACAAGTTCATCAAGGCACTGTTAGTCCAGATTGTCCCACTCCTCAACGGCAATTCGGAGTAGATCTCTCAGAGTGGTTGGTGGGTCACTTCGTCCATAAACAGCCCTTTTCAATTCATCCCAGTCATGTTCGGTAGGGTTCATGTCTGGAGAACATGCTGGACACTCTAGTCGAGTGATGTTGTTATCCTGAGGGAAGTCATTCACAAGACATGCACGATGGGGGCGCGAATTGTCGTCCACGAAGACGAATGCCTCGCTAATATGCTGCCGATATGGTTGCATTATCGGTCGGAGGACGGCATTCACGTATCGTACAGCCATTACGACGCCTTCCATGGCCACCAGTGGCGTACGTCGGCCCCACATAATGCCACGCCAACACAGCAGGGAACCTCCACCTTTCTGCACTCGCTGGTCAGTGTGTCTAAGGCGTTCAGCCCGACTGGGTTACCTCCAGACACGGCTCCGACGATTGTCTGGTTGAAGGCATATGCGACATTCATCGGTGAAGAGAACGTGATACCAATCCTGAGGGGTCCATTCGGCATGTTGTTGGGCCCATCTGTAGCGCGCTGCATGGTATCGTGGTTGCAAGGACGGACCTCGCCATGGCCGTCGGGAGTGCAGTTGGGCATGATGCAGCCTTTTGCGCACAGTTTGAGTCGTAACGCTACCTCCTGTAGCTGCACGAAAAGCATTATTCAACATGGTGTCGTTGCTGTCAGGGTTCCTCCGAACCTTAATCCGTAGGTAGCGGTCATCCACTGCAGTAGTAGCCCTTGGGCGGCTTGAGCGAGGCATGTCATCGACACATCCTGTCTCTCTGTATCTCCTCCATCTCCGGACAAGATCGCTTTGGTTCACTCCGAGACGTCTGGACATTCCCCTTTGTTGATAGCCCTTCCTGGCACAAAGTAACAATGTGGACGTGATCGAACCGCTCTACTGACAGTCTAGGCATTGTTGAACTACAGACAACACGAGCCGCGACCTCCTTCCTGGTGGAATGACTGGAACTGATCGTCTGTCAAACAGCCTCTGTCCACTGCTCATGCATGGTTGTTTACATCTTTGGGCGGATTTAGTGACATCTCTGAACAGTCAAAGGGACTGTGTCTGTGATACAATATCCACAGTCAACACCTATCTTCAGGAGTTCTGGGAACTGGGGTGTTTCTAGACTTTTGTTTGATGTGTGTGTTGTGCTGTTCTCCGAGACTTAGCCACTCAAGGACCCGACTCGACCGTCGAGAGGGAGCAGCAGCTGATAAAGGAGCACATAATAACGATGGCCCGACATCGTCTGCAGGGGGTCATCGCGAGAATGCGTCTACATAACTCATTGGCTAATGAGATACCTACCATGCATTATATCGCAACCGACGACAACGACAACAGCTAAAAACCAAACTCGTCACGCCAAACGCACAGACTCTCACCCAGCAATCTGAAATAGCCACCTCCTTCCCAAATCACTACCAAAACATCTGCAGCACTGGTATTTCGGATGCAGCTGCATCCATTGAGGTCTTGTCTTACGTCACTCGCTTCATCCCAGATGGAAAGAATATCCAATTGAAGGAACTGGGGACAATGGGGAGTCTACCACTGACAAGGGTGCTCAGTTACAAATCTCCCAGTACGGATGATTTGTATGTAGAGTTCTATCATGCTTTCTGGATGTTAATGGCACAGAGGCGGACCAGCATGTTTAAAGAATGTTTCAAGCTGGGCCATGTTGTCCCTCCCAGCTTTGTTACAGGCATCAGCATTCCGATACATAATCCACACTGTGATTCAGCTATCAACGACTACCGTCCATTTACCCTCCTTAATGCATACTACAAAATCTTTGCCCGCATTTTGGTGGCGTACCTCCATCCCCTTCTTCCCGGCATCCTTTCACGAGAACAGAGGACGTCAGATGGACAGGTGAATACACAGACAGCTACTGACGAATGTAGTGATGTGATAGCATTGGCTGTGACGTGCCGGCTCCGGGCCGCTATGGTCACAATCGACTTGGATAGCACATATGACAAAGTACGTCACAGTTTCTTATTCTCTGTGGTGGCTTTGATGAGCTTCCCACCCACCTTCCTCAATGCCCCACATGGAATTTATGACAATTCTAGTTTCCACATAAAGTCAGAAGATGACGATCTGTCTGACAAGACTGTCTGCTATGGATCATGCTATACTCCTTCGCACTGGACTCCCTCCTTGGGAACTTCAAATGTACAACCATGGGACTAATGCTATGACAGCATACCTTCCGTTGTTGAGCGTACACCGACCATCTGCTCCTCTTGGCTCAGGAGCCGAAACATGGCAGACTACTGAAGCAATTATGACACACATCACAGCAGCAGGCAGCTCGATAAACGTAAATAAACCTGCAACCCTGCCAATAGGGCATGGTCTCCCCAATGCTGAACTAGCATCCTTCCCAAGGGTGCAGCACATCAGGTACCTAGGCATTGTCTTCACCCCCAATACATCCCGTATGACACCTACTAATTTTCGACGTGCATCGCAGGGTGCTCGAGTCAAGATCTACGACAATCTAATCCACTGTCTCGACTCTCTTCAGTGGATGGCCTATCTCAGTCGCCGGCCGCAGTGGCCGTGCGGTTCTGGGCGCTACAGTCTGGAGCCGAGCGACCGCTACGGTCGCAGGTTCGAATCCTGCCTCGGGCATGGATGTGTGTGATGTCCTTAGGTTAGTTAGGTTTAATTAGTTCTAAGTTCTAGGCGACTGATGACCTCAGAAGCTAAGTCGCATAGTGCTCAGAGCCATTTGCACCATTTTGCCTATCTCAGTCGTCATGTTGCTTCAAAATTGATGCGTGCTACATAAGTAGGTTGACTCGTTCCACATTATTTTGTTGAAAGGATCGTGCAAATCACCTGTGGAACATGTAACTATCTATCCAACATGCGATCCCCCTACCCTTAAAAAAGTAGTTGCCTTGTGCCAGGAGAGACAGAGCTCCGATCTGCTGCGAGAAAGAAGCGTTTCAAACCACATTCGCACTCTGTTCAGGTCCTTTTTGATCGCATCGGAGAAATGGTAACGTGGAGATAGCTCTTCCGATATATGTGGTCATCGTGACCCACACTCTAGAGAGCTGGCTGCCAGTGAAACTGGATTCCATTCCTGTGTCTTCTAAGCACATTGTAAACTTTTATTCCGTGATACTTGATCCGTGATTCACAGAACAACTTACATAACACGAAGTAAGACATCATCTGGAAACTAATTTTTCAGAATGTTTTGTTTGACTCAATGTGATGTATATTGAAGAAACTCCTTTCGCCATGCAGCTACCAAATGTGTTTACATTGCTGCATGGTGAAGAAATCCCTTAATACAATTAATATTACATCTGCAACTCCAGTGCATTTCATCACAGGGTGGAAAAAAACATCAATATAATGCACTGAAACCACACGGGGGTGGACGGTACATGATACACATGCGATTTGTTATAGCCGTATACAGTACATCCTTTAATACTCAGTTAATTTAGTCGTGATTTGATAGTAGATATCTCAAGTATCAGACATCGAAGACATCGAAAAAGATATGATTGTCGGAAGGGCAGACTCAGCATACAGGAAAGTCAAAACAACCTTTGGTGACATTAAAAGCAACGGTGGTAACATTAAGAGTGCAACGGGAATTCCACTGTTAAATGCAGAGGAGAGAGCAGATAGGTGGAAAGAATACATTGAAAGCCTCTATGAGGGTGAAGATTTGTCTGATGTGATAGAAGAAGAAACAGGAGTCGATTTAGAAGAAGTAGGGGATCCAGTATTAGAATCGGAATTTAAAAGAGCTTTGGAGGACTTACGGTCAAATAAGGCAGAAGGGATAGATAACATTCCATCAGAATTTCTAAAATCATTGGGGGAAGTGGCAACAAAACGACTATTCACGTTGGTGTGTAGAACATATGAGTCTGGCAATATACCATCTGACTTTCGGAAAAGCATCATCCACACAATTCCGAAGACGGCAAGAGCTGACAAGTGCGAGAATTATCGCACAATCAGCTTAACAGCTCATGCATCGAAGCTGCTTACAAGAATAATATACAGAAGAATGGAAAAGAAAATTGAGAATGCGCTAGGTGACGATCAGTTTGGCTTTAGGAAAAGTAAAGGGACGAGAGAGGCAATTCTGACGTTACGGCTAATAATGGAAGCAAGGCTAAAGAAAAATCAAGACACTTTCATAGGATTTGTCGACCTGGAAAAAGCGTTCGACAATATAAAATGGTGCAAGCTGTTCGAGATTCTGAAAAAAGTAGGGGTAAGCTATTGGGAGAGACGAGTCATATACAATATGTACAACAACCAAGAGGGAATAGTAAGAGTGGACGATCAAGAACGAAGTGCTCGTATTAAGAAGGGTGTAAGACAAGGCTGTAGCCTTTCGCCCCTACTCTTCAATCTGTACATCGAGGAAGCAATGATGGAAATAAAAGAAAGGTTCAGGAGTGGAATTAAAGTACAAGGTGAAAGGATATCAATGATACGATTCGCTGATGACATTGCTATCCTGAGTGAAAGTGAAGAAGAATTAAATGATCTGCTGAACGGAATGAACAGTCTAATGAGTACACAGTATGGTTTGAGAGTAAATCGGAGAAAGACGAAGGTAATGAGAAGGTAGTAGAAATGAGAACAGCGAGAAACTTAACATCAGGATTGATGGTCACGAAGTCAATGAAGTTAAGGAATTCTGCTACCTAGGCAGTAAAATAACCAATGACGGACGGAGCAAGGAGGACATCAAAAGCAGACCCGCTATGGCAAAAAAGGCATTTCTGGCCAAGAGAAGTCTACTAATATCAAATACCGGCCTTAATTTGAGGAAGAAATTTCTGAGGATGTACGTCTGGAGTACAGCATTGTATGGTAGTGAAACATGGACTGTGGGAAAACCGGAACAGAAGAGAATCGAAGCGTTTGAGATGTGGTGCTATAGACGAATGTTGAAAATTAGGTGGACTGATAAGGTAAGGAATGAGGGGGTTCTACGCAGAATCGGAGAGGAAAGGAATATGTGGAAAACACTGATAAGGAGAAGGGACAGGATGATAGGACATCTGCTAAGACATGAGGGAATGACTTCCATGGTACTAGAGGGAGCTGTAGAGGGCAAAAACTGTAGAGGAAGACACAGATTGGAATACGTCAAGCAAATAATTGAGGACGTAGGTTGCAAGTCCTACTCTGAGATGAAGAGGTTAGCACAGGAAAGGAATTCGTGGCGGGCCGCATCAAACCAGTCAGCAGACTGATGACCAAAAAAAAAAAAAAAAAAAACTCAAGTATTTTTTGGTTTTCATCACCTTTATCATACTTGCAATTCGTAAATAGCAGTTAATTATTGGACAAGTAGGTTCCTTCCTGCTTAAGAAGGCCGTCTGTAGTTTTCTGTTCTCTGGCCAATGAAGCTATTAAGTGAATCTTACAAGATAACACGATAAGCCAGTATCTGATTCTCTCAAAATAACAAGAGAGACTATTTATAAACAGGCCATGAGATGAATAAAGTAGTACAGGTACTGCGTTGAGACAAATCAGTTACGAAAAAGAGAGAAGTATGCAGCTTTTTGGTATGAGTGTTCAAACAAGGACAACAGACACAGTTACTGTATTAGCAAGACTTGGTACAGAGACAGTGAGGTGACGTGTGGCTGCTTTTTCAAGACACAGGCAGAGGCAGTGGTGCTTTTAACTGAGTCACTATCCACAGTGTACTTTCCTAGCAGGGAGCATGTGATTCATCGCAATAACTTGCAGCAATCGGATACGTTGCACGCTACAAAACACGTATCAAGTTCAATGCGGTGCGATATGATTGTTTGAAGGACACAACTCGGTTCACGTGTTCTTTGTGTGTGAGCGTCATTATATCTTGCCAGCTGTTTTCACGGTAAGCTCAGAGTACAGTTTTGTACTAACTCCGGTTACGGCCAGATCACATAGCATCTTAGTTTTACAGTGTTTTCCAATAAAAGGAAAAATAGTCGTAAGTACAGTGTACTCTAATCTATGTACACTGCAGTCTGTACGGCTTAGCCCAGCAGTCACAAATCCAGACATAACAACACAGGTTCTTTCAAAAAGATTCATCCGATATCACTAACCTACATCTTGTACGTGAATGATGATAGAAATTTACAGTAAAGTTTGACTATTAAGTTATTAAATTTCAAAAGAGCCATCCTATTTTACACGGGTATAGTTTTTACGTGCATGTACATCTAGGACGCGGCCGGATAGTGAAGCGCGTTAGAGAGCTGCTGCCGTTGTTCAGGGAGGCGCACCGACGCGGCTCCAATCTGCCCGACGGAATAACGATGAGGGCCCCGTGCAAGTAGTTTTTGGGCGGCTTCACATCCGACTATGTCTGGTGCCGCGCGCCACGGAATTTGAATCCCCGCCAGACGTCATGGACGTCGGAGACCCCTAGAGGTCTCTGTAAGCCGTGTCGGCGCGCGCCTCCTGGCCTACATTTAGTGAGAGGGCGCCACAGTGGAACACGTGGTTCCAGCGGCAAATGGCGGCGCTATCGATAGAGTATTTAAGCGCCTGCCTCTTACGCAGCCAGCCCATCCATAACATGGATTTCTACACCTTTTTCCCTTCCGCCGGTGTGCCCCAAGGTTCCATCCTCTCCCCTCTTCTGTACCTTTTGTATACGGCGGACATTCCGCCGCCTTCACCCCCCATCCACCTCCTCCAGTACGCCGATGATACCGCCTTCCTTGCCCTCGCCCCCACCCTGCAGCGATCCCAACACCTTCTCCAATCCCATCTTGACCGGTTCACTGCTTGGTGCAACCAGTGGTTGCTCAAGGTCGATCCTTCCAAGACCCAGGCGATCATTGTAGGCAACACCACCCGTTCCTTCCGTCTCCTTGACTTCTATGTCACCATCTATGGCCATCCTATCACCCTCGCCCCCACCGTTAAGTACCTTGGCGTCGCCCTCGACCGTCACCTCTCCTAGACCCCCCATCTCCGGACAATCCGAGCCAAGGCACGCTCCCGACTGTCTCCTCGAGCTCCTTTCTGGCCGCACGTGGGCTCTGGCCCCTCCACCGTCCTCCACACCTATAAATCCCTCATCCGCCCTATCCTCTGCTATGCCCACCCTGCCTGGATCTCTGCCCCTCCTACCTTTTACAAATCCCATCAAATCCTCGAACGCCATGCTCTCCGCCTCGCCTATCGCATCCGTATCCCCTCCCCCATGCAGATCCTGTACGACCTTATTCTGTTCCCACACCTCCTCTTTTTCCTCAAACAGATATGGATCCTCTACACCTCCTGTAAACTAGATCCCCCTCACCCACTTGTCTCTCCCATCCTCTCCCACCCCCGCCTGCTGCTGCTCCTGTATTCCCATGTCCCACCTGCTCTCCATCTCTCCACTCTCCTTACCCTCTTCCAAGGTGGCTTCCACCAGCTCCCCCTGCCTCATGATGCCCTCATCCCCTCCATCTACCCCTCCTATCAACTTTGATCCTCCTCTTCCACTTCCTGTGTTTTTTCCTTAGGACACCCTCTCTCCCCTCTCTCCCTCCTCCCTTCCTCCCCCCTCCTCCCCCCAGGCTTCCCCTACCCCCCATACCTTCTTTCTTCCCCCATCTCCTCTGCCCCTGGCATCTGTGCTCTCCCCTCTCCCTCCTCCCCCACCTTTTTCCCCATTTGGCAGGTCCCCGGACTCGCACACATTTAGTGGACATTAGCGCGCCGGAGATCATCGCCATCGGTTTTGTGTGCGTGCCATCGTGTTTGTGCTTAAGTGTTTTCGCCGCCCACGCTCCTTCGTTCACGTGTGTCGTCTAAATCATCAGTGTTTGTGTACAGTGCTGACAGTTACCTTCCGCTGTAATCGATGTGGAATGTTGCTCCTTGACGATGCGCACAACCCCTGTCTTTCGGTCTCGTTGGATGTGCGGACCAGTGTCTCATTTCCCATTTCAAATAGCACGAGGTACTTGTACTCAAAATATGACGTCTCTTCCAAGCCGCTGGAGATACTGCGTTAGCAATACTGTCCAGTATCTGCTACGTTGATTCAGTTATTCACAGCCGCTGTTCCATGTTGAGCCAATTACTGTCGCTCAACAACGAATGCAACTGCATGCAGACAGTGTTGCTAGATGTTGTACCCTGAAGTACCTGCTTCACATCACATCTCTTCATCTTTTTTTTCCTTTCTACTTTTCCAATGAACTTACGTACTAAATAAGCTCCCGACCATCGTAAAACCTTTGTTCTCTTCAGAGATTCAGGTACCATAAACACGGACTTCGTTTGAGGTTTAGGGAAACGTTATTGGAACGTCATTTCCTTCTCCTCCTCATCATTATAGTGTCTCTGCAATGGAAAAAGGATCTAATTACATGCTTGTGTTGTCCGGTTTGTATTCCTATGAGAGTGTCGATTTGATAGTAAGCACTATTTGTGCACTGATCTGTAGGTCAAGTGTGGGTAATCCGAATATCGCCTGAAGTTCCCCCGCAGATGCCACAAGCTCTTCTCATATGACACTGATTGTTTTGAGTTCATATGTTGATATAAGGCTTTGAGGTCAGACACTTGCACAACAACCGAAACGATAATTGCCGTAGTTTGATGTTATGATACTATCCTTTGTATTGGTAGCTTCTATTCCTGTCTGACCAATTCATGAGGTGCTAGCGGCACGATCGCTCCCTATCATCTTTAAAGATGAAGTCGTTGCCGAAATGTTGACCGCAGGCTGGAAAATACGACAAAATGTGTGCTGGAATATGTGGACTCGAGAATATGTTACGGGACCGAAACATGAGTGACACACCTCCCTTATGAGCCCACGGGTCTGCATCCCCGAGCCGTGCACAACCCCCACACTCTCCTACGACGATCAACAAAGGGTAGACAAATCTCCAGTCGTCGGTTAAGAGAACGCAACGCCAATAATTCAGGTTCCGTTCCATTTATTTCATTGCCCATTTATTTCACTTACTACAGTGCTGGACATTTGTACTGTTGCTCATGTGGAAGACTAGAGAGCAAATTGATCGTGCGCAGGAGGTTGTGTATTATCTGGACGGAATACATCTCCCATTTGCTTCGAAATGGCATAGCGCAATAGTGTTGCATCTTCTCGGAATACTTACAAGCCATATTCTGTAGGTTCATCAGCTGTTGTTTTTGACAACTATGTGGCAAGTCTACAATGTTTTGTGCCTCACGACATCGACTGAATGCTCGAATAAGGTCGCCGTCGCGTACGTTGTACGCCAATTCGGTAGGCAACTTCTCGTGCTGACAGTACGTTTTATCTTTGAGTGGCGATGTCCGCACACTCAAAGCTTCGAGACAGTTGAGGTACTGAAAAGTTTATACAAGCCAAATTTTCCAGTTCACGATTGGAAGCACTAACAGCCCGGATAGCCGAGCACGCTAACGTGCCACTTCCGGGATTCGGGAAGGCGAGCTAGCCTCGTATCGAATCCATCTGATCGATTAACGACTCGGGCTGGTGAGCCGGCCTGACAGGATTTGGTTTTTAGGCGACTTCCCACCCCGAGCTACGGAGATACTGTGCTGGTACCCACGTCTCACATCAGATACTCGCTACGCAAACATTTAGAAAACGTCATCACACTTGAATATGAGATTTAATCCAGACGCAGACAGACGGTGCGCACTTATGCCATCCTGGGAGGAGTGGTGTGCCAGGAAGAGCATCCGGCAACAAACTGACACCAGAGCCAGCACTAGGCCAGGCGTAGAACGTGTAATTGGGCCTATTTCTAAGTATAGCAATCCAGTTTTATTGTCATTTTAAAGAAGGTTTAACATAATACAAATATAAAATAAATGGGGGACCATTGAAACCTCACAAAATATTCATTAGGATGACATGGAGAATAAGTATAATTTCTTATTAAACAGTAAACATGTGTTCAAAACTGCAGTTTATACTTTGGTACTGTAAGTTGCAATAGATAATGCCGGTGGAATTCGAGCGAACTGATAGTTAGTTTTTATGATGCATTGGCAGAATCAGAACATGCAGTAGTATACACACGTGTATCGTACAGCTTCTATTAACAGCAACAGCTCGGTTTCGTGTTGGATGCATTCTGTATTACAGATTCTGTAAACATTCGAGGACATTATACAGACTGTAACATGTTGCATTGTATATAGAAGGCAGAAGCCCACTGAAGAAATGGTGCTAAGTGTTCCGACGCCGCCGGCCGAGGTGGCCGAGCGGTTCTAGGCGCTACAATCTGGAACCGCACGACCGCTACGGTCGCAGGTTCGAATCCTACCTCGGGCATGGATGTGTGTGATGTCCTTAGGTTAGTTAGGTTTAAGTAGTTCTAATTCTAAGTCTAGGGGACTGACGACCTCAGATGTTAAGTCCCATAGTGCTCAGAGCTATTTGAACCATTTTTTGAACCAAAGCCGTGAGACGTTGTTAATGCGTAGTTGATAATAGGCGGTTTTTAACGCAAGCCAGAGTGCTGAATGACCTTTCTCCTTCACATGCAGTCACTGCAAGAGTGAAAAAGATGCGTAAAACTACACACACATTCGAAAATAAGCTTGAAATTTTAAGCTTCTGTATCTTAATCAAGAGGTCTAATGGTTCCAAAGTAGTGTCTCCAAAGTTTGAAGCTCAAATTGTTTTCCAGTATGTTATTTCTTCTTCTACATGTGTTGTGATATCATTGTGGTATTCATTCGTAAATAACTTGCATGCCTCATCGACCTGATCGTCAGTCATCTTCGAGTATTGAATTTTCAAGTTAGACACTAGATTCCCAATAATGGCAAAAAACATTTATCTTCAATAACTCTTCTGAATTTACATCTTTCAGTTCATTCCTGATTTGATCACGAAATAATTTCCTCTTCTTACGAGAAGAACATGGCAAGTGCCATAACCCACTTTCCCAGAAACTTCGCTCAGCGGAGGAGGATTCAAAATAAGCGAATACGTGTCGCGGCTTATCTGTAGATACTCGACCGTATCTGAAAAACGACGGTCAAAGTTTTAGACGTAATTTAGGTGCCTTTTAGGGGACGACACATTCAGCCAAGCTGGTGGCACACTGACTAATATCGTGGCTTGTAACGTTTGCGCTCCACGTTGAAAACCCGAGTATTGTTTTTATTCATTTATTTTTATTTTTTCATTTATCTACGTATGTCAGCAGAAGGTTACTATGGAGTTATTTAATTTAATTTTATTTTTTTATTTATTCACCAGACATTCAATTAATAGACGAATAAGGACAACGTTATTTCAGTAGACATTAGAAAACATTCGTGTAGTAATCTTCTACGGACATGGCTATATAAATCAAAAACAAAAATAAAAATAATTGGGTTTCGAACACGGGAGTCATATCTGTGAAACCGCTATACTAGCCATTGCGCACCGTTTCGTTTGAACAGCTTACTCGCTAAAAGGCACATAGAAAGTACCTCCAAAAATTTGACCGTCGTTTTCTAAAAAGTGGACAAGTGTCAATGGATAATCCGTGACACGTGTTCGCCTATTTTGACTCCTCTTCCACTGGCCGAAGTTTCCAGGGAATCGGGTTATGGCAGTTGTCGTGTGCTCCTCGTTAGTGAGCGCCTCCGGAAATCCAGAATCGCTATTAATCGCACAGGCAACAATTTTGGATTCAGAGAGAATGGTGTGTCAATTTTCTCAAAGATATTTTAAGTCATTTCATGATATCTCAATGTTTCTTACCTCAACATCAATGACTGTGTTTCGAATTTGTAGTAATTTGCTTCTGTACTCACTTGATACCAACAGCTTTAACCAAATTGATGCCATGGTTAAACACGTGAAAGGTCTCATACAATCCAAACCACAGAACGAGTTTCAGGTGCCAAATTTTACTTCCTAAGAGTTTCAACAGCAACGGCAATCTTATCCAAGTGAGCTATAATTGGTCTTACAGCATCAACGCAAGCACTCCAATGGGTGTCAGATATGGAATATAAAGAACTTCCAACACACTGTCTCAGAATTTGCCATCGTTGTAGGCTGCAGCTGAACAGCTGTTCAATCATTCCGAAAATAGTATCAGCTTCATTACAGCTCTCAGCTGCCATGAACTCCACATTAGAAGAAAATGTGTGTGAGCTCCTTTGTAAGTCCCAGTCACATTACGTCCTCTATCATAACCTTGTCGACGTCACTTACTGATAGCAACCGAGTATTTCACAACTGTTAATCGAATTAAATGTGCAGAGTAACTCCTGTTTTCTGATTGTGATCTACGAATTTCAAAAGCCGTTCATTTATTTCATGTTTATCAAATGCCTGTTGAAGTAAATATAATGCAGGATGAATGTTGTCTTTTCAACATGATTTCAATAGGAATTGCATCAACAAAAACTGAATGATACTTCGAATTCTCCTTCTGTTCGTAGATAACACCCCCAGCAGGATGGGCACGACTACAAATAAACTCATTCCGAATATCACTAGAAAGATAATGCACTTGTAAACGCTTTCCAGCTTCTTGTCCCTCTGTGACCTTGCTTCTACGTTTTGCAAAAACTGGATCAAAGTGACTCAAGAGCTCTAATATCCCTAGGATATTTCCATTATTTAGCTCTCCAATTTTCTGAGATGACTCTATAAAGCCAAACTTCTTTGATCAAGAAATAATGTCACATCAAGTAATCCTCTTAGTATAAGAGGCTTCATTTTCAATCTGTTTCTCGATTCTTTTGAATATAGTACCAGAGCGTTTTAAATGAATCTCGAAGTTTTGCCATTTCAAGCAAAATTCTTTGTAAAGATTGCTAGGTAGGTGTTTTGAGGTCCTATCGTATATTTTTTCCAGGTTAATTAACATAAATTTTATAATTTTGAAGAGAAGTATGAGTGAACTGTCTCAGCGTGACTAGAAAGAAGATGACAAGGAAAACAAAACAATGTTTCCTGATTTTCCGCCCGACCGCTACGGTCGGAGGTTCGAATCCTGCCTCAGGCATGGATGTGTGTGATGTCCTTAGGTTAGTTAGGTTTAAGTAGTTCTAAGTTCTAGGGGACTGATGACCTCAGAAGTTAAGTCCCATAGTGCTCAGAGCCATTTGAACCATTTTTTTCTTGATTTTCACTCCAAACTAACGAGTTATGGCCCACATAGTCATTGTTCAGAAGTTTATATTGAAAATGAGATGTAGGAAATACACAGGTCCTAACCGCCGTCTGCTTCACGTCTGCTGTGCAGCGAGCTACCTTAATTTAAGTATTAACTGTATTTTACTTACTTGTCACTTCTTCTTCCGTGTGTTTTTGCTTTTAGGAAGCTTTAATTGTCGAGTGCTATTAATAGTGTTCCATAGATTTCGTGTTTGTTTTGAATACAGTCAGAAAGAGTCCCTTTAGTCAACCATAGTGCCGGTAGTGCTAGTGTTTGTTTTCAATACAGTCCAGAGACAGGTAGTGCTATTTTCATTGTTTTCTACAAGAAGTGGCTAGCAATCGCAGTTTAGTCAATAATCAGCCGCCTTTAGTGAATTGGCAGTCTAGTTAAAAGTTGATTAACTCTCTTCAGTAAATTGATTCCTTAGGATGGATAGGATGTGTGACTGCTGTGCATGGAAGCAGGAGGAGCTGGCCACCGTTCGCGAACAGCTGAACGTGTTGATGGCCGCGGTCAGCCGTCTTCAGGCTGCTGCCTCGGAGTGTAGCGGCAGTGGGGAGTCTGGTGCGTCGCAAGGTACACCCCAGGTGTTACATGCTTCACCCACTGTCCCTGCTGTCGAGACATCTTCGCGGGTACCGGGCGCGGTTGAGCCACCCTCTCCCCAAGGGGAGTGGCGGGTTCAGCGGCGTTCGCGGCGCACGAGGCGGAGGGTAAATGTGGAGGCTGGCCGTGTGGCATCGCCCACTCTGCCTGTGAGTGGACATGTGGCTGCTCCTTCAGAAAGGTCCGAGCAGGCACACGGGGGGAGGGGTTTATTAGTTATTGGGAGCTCCAACGTTAGGCGGGTGATGGAGCCTCTTAGGGAAATAGCGGAAAGGTCGGGGAAGAAGGGCAGTGTTCACTCTGTCTGCTTGCCGGGGGGTCTCATCCGAGATGTGGAGGAGGCCCTAACGGTGGCGATAGAGAGTACTGGGTGCACCCGACTGCAAATTGTTGCTCATGTCGGCACCAAGGACTCCTGCCGTCTGGGTTCAGAGGTCATCCTCAGTTCGTACAGGCGGTTGGCGGAATTGGTGAAGGCGGAAAGCCTCGCTCGCGGGGTGGAATCAGAGCTAACTATTTGTAGTATCGTTCCCAGAACCGTTCGCGGTCCTCTGGTTTGGAGCTGAGTGGAAGGCATAAACCAGAGGCTCAGACGATTCTGCGGAGATCTGGGGTGCAAATTTCTCGACCTCCGCTATCGGGTGGAGAAATGTAGGGTCCCCCTGAATAGGTCAGGCGTGCACTACACGCCGCACGCCGGAAGCGGCTACAAGGGTAGCGGAGTACGTGTGGAGTGCACATGGTTTTTTTTTTTAGGTTAGAGAATTCCCTCCCTAGGCCCGACAAGACGCCTCCTGAGACGCGGCAAGGTAGGAGTAGGCAAAATGCAACAGGGAATAACAATATTAATGTGCTAATAGTAAACTGCAGGAGCGTCTATAGAAAGGTCCCAGAACTGCTCTCATTAATAAACGGCCACAACGCCCATATAGTACTAGGGACAGAAAGTTGGCTGAAACCAGACGTAAACAGTAATGAAATCCTAAACTCAGATTGGAATGTATACCGCAGTGACAGGCTGGACAGTGAAGGGGGAGGCGTGTTTATAACGATAAGAAGTGCAATAGTATCGAAGGAAATTGACGGAGATCCGAAATGTGAAATGATTTGGGTGCAGGTCACGGTTAAAGCAGGCTCAGACATGGTAATTGGATGTCTCTATAGGCCCCCTGGCTCAACAGCTGTTGTGGCTGAGCACCTGAAGGATAATTTGGAAAATATTTCGAGTGGATTTCCCCACCATGTTATAGTTCTGGGTGGAGATTTTAATTTGCCGGATATAGACTGTGAGACTCAAACGTTCATAACGGGTGGCAAGGACAAAGAATCCAGTGAAATTTTTTTAAGTGCTTTATCTGAAAACTACCTTGAGCAGTTAAACAGAGAACCGACTCGTGGTGATAACATATTAGACCTTCTGGCGACAAACAGACCCGAACTATTTGAAACAGTTAACTAAGAACAGGGAATCAGCGATCATAAAGCGGTTACGGCATCGATGATTTCAGCCGTAAATAGAAATATTAAAAAAGGTAGGAAGATTTTTCTGTTTAGCAAACGTGACAAAAAACAGATTACAGACCTAGTAGATAGTGTCGGAAGTCCCATGCGGCTTTTCGCGGATGATGCTGTAGTATACAGAGAAGTTGCAGCATTAGAAAATTGTAGCGAAATGCAGGAAGATCTGCAGCGGATAGGCACTTGGTGCAGGGAGTGGCAACTGACCCTTAACATAGACAAATGTAATGTATTGCGAATACATAGAAAGAAGGATCCTTTATTGTATGATTATATGATAGCGGAACAAACACTGGTAGCAGTTACTTCTGTAAAATATCTGGGAGTATGCGTGTGGAACGATTTGAAGTGGAATGATCATATAAAATTAATTGTTGGTAAGGCGGGTACCAGGTTGAGATTCATTGGGAGAGTCCTTAGAAAATGTAGTCCATCAACAAAGGAGGTGGCTTACAAAACACTCGTTCGACCTATACTTGAGTATTGCTCATCAGTGTGGGATCCGTACCAGATCGGGTTGACGGAGGAGATAGAGAAGATCCAAAGAAGAGTGGCGCGTTTCGTCACAGGGTTATTTGGTAACCGTGATAGCGTTACGGAGATGTTTAACAAACTCAAGTGGCAGACTCTGCAAGAGAGGCGCTCTGCATCGCGGTGTAGCCTGCTGTCCAGGTTTCGAGAGGGTGCGTTTCTGGATGAGGTATCGAATAATTTGCTTCCCCCTACTTATACCTCCCGAGGAGATCACGAATGTAAAATTAGAGAGATTAGAGCGCGCACGGAGGCTTTCAGACAGTCGTTCTTCCCGCGAACCATACGCGACTGGAACAGGAAAGGTAGGTAATGACAGTGGCACGTAAAGTGCCCTCCGCCACATACCGTTGGGTGGCTTGCGGAGTATAAATGTAGATGTAGATGTAGAGTACCTGACGGCTCAACACAAAAGTTTTGTCTCAAGTACAGATAGTGTGGAGGATCAGTGGGCGAAGTTCAAAACCATCGTACAATATGCGTTAGATGAGTATGTGCCAAGCAAGGTCGTAAGAGATGGAAAAGAGCCACCGTGGTACAACAACCGAGTTAGAAAACTGCTGCGGAAGCAAATGGTTCAAATGGCTCTGAACACTATGGGGCTCAACATCTATGGTCATCAATCCCCTAGAAATAAGAACTACTTAAACCTAACTAACCTAAGGACGTCACACAACACCCAGCCATCACGAGGCAGAGAAAATCCCTGACCCCGCCGGGAATCGAACCCGGGAACCCGGGTGTGGGAAGCGAGAACGCTACCGCACGACCACGAGATGCGGGCTACTGCGGAAGCAAAGGGAACTTAACAGCAAACATAAACATAGCCAAAGCCTTGCAGACAAACAAAAATTACGCGAAGGGAAATGTAGTGTGAGGAGGGCTATGCGAGAGGCGTTCAATGAATTCGAAAGTAAAGTTGTATGTACTGACTTGGCAGAAAATCCTAAGAAATTTTGGTCTTATGTCAAAGCGGTAGGTGGATCAAAACAAAATGTCCAGACACTCTGTGACCAAAATGGTACTGAAACAGAGGATGACAGACTGAAGGCCAAAATACTAAATGTCTTTTTCCAAAGCTGTAACACAGAGGAAGACTGCACTGTACTTCCTTCCCTAGATTGTCGCACAGATGACAAAATGGTAGATATCGAAATAGACGATAGAGAAACAATTAAAATCGCTAAAAAGAGGAAAGGCCGCTGGACCTGATGGGATACCAGTTCGATTTTACACAGAGTACGCGAAGGACCTTGCCCCCTTCTTGCAGCGGTGTACCGTAGGTCTCTAGAAGAGCGTAGCGTTCCAAAGGATTGGAAAAGGGCACAGCTCATCCCCGTTTTCAAGAAGGGACGTCGAACAGATGTGCAGAACTATAGACCTCTATCTCTAACGTCGATCAGTTGTAGAAATTTGGAACACGTATTATGTTCGAGTATAATGACTTTTCTGGAGACTAGAAATCTACTCTGTAGGAATCAGCATGGGTTTCGAAAAAGACAGTCGTGTGAAACCCAGCTCGCGCTATTCGTCCACGAGACTCAGAGGGCCATAGACACGGGTTCACAGGTAGATGCCGTGTTTCTTGACTTCCGCAAGGCGTTCGATACAGTTCCCCACAGTCGTTTAATGAACAAAGTAAGAGCATATGGACTATCAGACCAATTGTGTGATTGGATTGAGGAGTTCCTAGATAACAGAACGCAGCATGTCATTCTCAATGCAGAGAAGTCTTCCGAAGTAAGAGTGATTTCAGGTGTGCCGCAGGGGAGTGTCATAGGACCGTTGCTATTCACAATATACATAAATGACCCGGTGGAAGACATCGGAAATTCACTGAGGCTTTTTGCAGATGATGCTGTGGTGTATAGAGAGTTTGTAACAATGGAAAATTGTACTGAAATGCAGGAGGATCTGCAGCGCTTCCCACGCCCGGGTTCCCGGGTTCGATTCCCGGCGGGGTCAAGGATTTTCTCTGCCTCGTGATGGCTGGGTGTTGTGTGCTGTCCTTAGGTTAGTTAGGTTTAATTAGTTCTAAGTTCTAGGCGACTGATGACCTCAGCAGTTGAGTCGCATAGTGCTCAGAGCCATTTTGAACCAATGTGCCGTCAATCAAGAATATGTGTCCAGCAGTGTGGGATCCGTACCAAATAGGGTTGATAGAAGAGATAGAGAAGATCCAACGGAGAGCAGCGCGCTTCGTTACAGGATCATTTAGTAATCGCGAAGACTCTGCAGGAGAGACGCTCAGTAGCTCGGTACGGGCTTTTGTTAAAGTTTCGAGAACATACCTTCACCGAAGAGTCAAGCAGTATATTGCTCCCTCCTACGTATATCTCCCGAAGAGACCATGAGGATAAAATCAGAGAGATTAGAGCCCACACAGAAGCATACCGAAAATCCCTCTTTCCACGAACAATACGAGACTGGAATAGAAGGGAGAACCGATAGAGGTACTCAGGGTACCCTCCGCCACACACCGTCAGGTGGCTTGCGGAGTATGGATGTAGATGTAGATGTAGATGAATTAACGACTGCTGGAAAATGGTTTGGATGGTTAGGTGGGCCATATTTTACTATCTCACCCCTTTCCTTAGCTGTATAATATAAATTACTGAAAGTCCCAACATCAAAACCCTTATGAGAACACTTATAACTAGAGCCCCGATGTTGACGTTGTAATATAGTTTAAAATATACTTAAACCGCTAGAAGTGACTTTAATGAATGATCTAAATCTTACAAAAATGCATTGTAAAATGAATAAAATTATCTTATATTAAAAAGTTTGAAGATTACATTAATACCTTAAACAGGAACATAAAATGGAAACACTAAGGGCCTTCAATACTACAAGTAACGTTTTTAATTCATCTTAGTCTGGGCTGAATTGCAATGTCGTTCTCAGATTGTCGAATGTGAAAGATCTGCGGTTATTAGCCAACAAGATTTTTTACATCGAATAGCTGCGTTCGCATTAGCTGGCAAGATCAGAGAGCACTTAAGGTGGGGAAGATCGTTTTCATGGAGTCGTTTCTACTTCAGAATATGAGATATGACGCAAAATACAGCACCTGACATTTTTTGTCCAGCGTTTTTTTTCCGTTTAGATGCAATAACTGTAGCAGTTTCACCACTGCTGCCAGTCAGTACGATCTAACACTTTGTAGCACTGCAGTAGCCACTACGTAGTGAACTGCTAATTGTTTGACCTGGAGTTGCGGCTCTAAGTTTATTTCATTTCGTATGTTACCAAGCATAACACACGAACAAGAATGTCACTTCTACGTGCATTCGCGAAATCTTGTTACTTCCGTGCCCCGTTTCCATCATAGCAAGTGGTGGGGGAGACATTGCTCGCAGTAGTGGGGACTTGGTGTGTCATATCGATAATTTGCAGTGGCAGAAATGGCGCGTCGAATTAAAAACGTTCCGTGAAAGCGCATTATAGCTCCTCATCCTCGGCCACTCACCGCCAGTCACAATATGATGAACCAATACACTGGTAATAATACAGTGCCACCCACTGCTAGTTTAGATACATTGCCAGTTGTTTCAACGACGATATCTACCGATAAATGCCGTATCAGAGGCAGCGGCAAAATTTTAGCTGACAGATTGTAAAAAGTTATTATCTTTACCATTTTTCAGCTGTTCAACTTCAGCACAATTCTCATTAAATTCAAAGAAAGCTTAAAAATCAGTTGAATGACTTCTGTTTCCTGCACTGCCATTGGACACTGTAAAGATATCATACTATTTATCCGTATGGCCATAAATGGAAGTTATATACGGCGGTGCACTCGAGGAGATAAATTTATACGAACTGACAAATTAATAAACAGTAATTGTTTCACAGTCACGTAAGAAATTTATCTTTGCCGTTTTCCTCTGCTGCGGCTTCAGCATCAGGTGACTAGATTTATCGTTTTCTTTATCACTGCGCATTGGGGTAGAAACAAATCCGGGGCTGAATAAACTTGTCCGGCCTTTTCCCCTTTCTCTACTTTCTCTTTCTTCTTTTCTTCCATTGCCCCCGACTTGTGTTTAGAGTCTATAGTGTTAATATCACTTATATCAAGTTTGCACTCTCGCAAACACAGCCCATAGCTGTCAAAAGTATTTAAATTAATCACTTGTCTGTGTTACAGACGAGACGAAGTGGAAGCGCACTGCGGTCAGCTCTCGGTATCGCTATGTATGGAACCGTAGGTCTTGGAATGTAACTACTCTTCGGTAGTTCCCCCGCTCTGTATGCAGCTGACTTGTAACAGGTATGCGCGACGACAGTGATCCTTAGGAACAGCAAGGGGAATCCCAGAAACGGCTTCGTTACAGTAATTCTTTACTTCGGCATTGGCAGATGCTACCTGCGAAGAGAACTGAGGTATAGGAATGGGAAGAAGCAACTGGTTTTTTAACCTTATTAACCAGTTTTTCGGTTGTCTATTGGTCCCAATTGCAACTGATTTTAAAAATAAGAACTAATAACCACCAAACGGGGAAAGAAAACAGCAACAATTCAACTCCCCGTGTCAGTGCTACTAAAGATCGCAGTTTCTAAATAAAAAGCTTTAATTGATAACATTTCCATTGGTTTCAAACATTGGATTATCAAAAACAAAGCAAGCAGTTCTCGTTTAATAACAATTTAGAGCAGCAGCCACATGACCCTCGAAGCGGTACAGCATTATTGAAGTAAGAACGTTGTCTGTCCGCGGCTCTCGGTGCAAACATTATTTTATTTGTTTAAAAGTAAGCTGCCACATGCAACCTTATGTTGGTGGAGGTGGAACTATAATCTTGCTGACTTGGCAAAACGCCCATTTTGAGCCATGACTGATGAATGGTACCGTCTCTGAACGTGTTCTAGAACCAAGTATGAAACAAAATTTATTTTGCAATTGGTGATTGATATTTTTCAACTGAGCACCTTGGGAGATCCCAACCGTTGAAAGACGTGGGCTCCCCACGAGGCTTGGCCGCTGAGGATTTTGCCACCCCCCCCCCCCTCCCCTTTCCCATCCCTCTCTCGTAGGATCTGACTGTCACTATCATTGCCCGAACTCAAATAGCAATGCCCACCCCGTGGAGAAAATAGGAAAAGGCAACAGAACCAGAAGAAGAATAAGAAGGGGATTGGAAATACTGTGCACTAACTGGATTTCCCGTTTACGACTGGAGGTACAGCACACTCTACTGAACTAGATTCAGAATGCAGAGTTACTTGTACTTCCATTACACAGGTGGCGATTTCCTGTAATCAGAAGAGCTTTGAGACAGAGGTTTGCGATCAAAAACCACAAACTTTAGAAGTCATGAGGATGGTGCAGTACATTCTTGCACAATTTATATGGATGCTGAAGAAAGACATCTAAATATTTGGATATAGTTATTCTTTTCATTTCATCTGAAGAAAGACATCTAAATATCTGGATATAGTTATTCTTTTCATTTCATATTAGCACAGCGGGGAAAAATTCGTCTCCTTTGTCGTTAAAATGTTCTAATACTAGGACAGTAAATAGTGAACGGACCCAGTAATCACCATTCTTATGAGAGTGGGGAAGGCTGTCAAAATTGACATAGATATGATACTGACGTTTGATCCCGTTAATATCAGACCTTGCTCTGTGGGAGAACAACAGATAAATATCATTTATTTTCAGTTCCAGTTGCACATTTTTATACAGAGTGGCTAGTTTCGATCTCATACAGTATAAATATGTGCAACTGGCGCTGTAAATAAACGATATTTTAAAATCGCTTTAAATATCTATACAGTTGCTGATTCTCTCGTGACGAATATGTCGGCTCTAGTGAAAAAGATAAACTTATATCGACCGTGACAATTTTAACATAAAAAGAGAGTATACTACTTTTGGCAGTATGACTCATCAACACATATTCAATGAGAAACTATACATAAGGGGAAATTTTCACGCATAATAAATTAAACAGCTTGACGTACTTGTGGTTCAAAATGCATGCATACAGCATATAACTTTCTCACCATTTTTGCTTTATTGCCTGTAGATATTTACAATTTCCGTAGGAATGACAAAATTTATAGCTTTAAAAGCCTAGTTGGTATATTTATCTTTTATATTCGCGTGCTTCTGCCTTGATCGTCACTAGCCGATTTTTAAAGATTTCCATCGTCATTGTCACTGTCTCATCAGTAACATGGAGATTCACTGTCGTCCAAACACACTGAAGCGCCAAAGAAACTGGGATAGGCATGCATATTCAAATACAGAGATATGTAAACGGGCAGAATACTGCGCTGCGGTCGGCAACGCCTATATAAGACAACAAGTGCCTGGCGCAGTTCGCTCGGTTACTGCTGCTAGAACGGTAGGTTATCAAGATTTAAGTGAGTTTGAACGTGGTGTTATAGTTGGCGCACGAGTGATGGCACACAACAGGTAGCGATGAAGTGGGGATTTTTTCCCGTACGACCATTTCACGAGTGTACCGTGAATATCAGAAATCCGGTAAAATATCAAACCTCCGACATCGATGCGGCCGGGAAAAGATCCTGCAAGAACGGGACCAACGACGACTGAAGAGAATCATTAAATGTCACGGAAGTGCAACGCTTCAGCAAATAGCTGCAGATTTCAATGCTGGGCCATCAACAAATGTCAGATCGCGAACCATTCAACGAAACATCATCGATATCGGCTTTTGGAGCCGAAGACCCACTCGCGTACCCTTGATGACTGCACGACACGGAGCTTTACGCCTCGCCTGGGCCCGTCAACACCGACATTGGACTGTTGATGACTGGAAACATGTTGTCTGGTCGGACGAGTCTCGTTTTAAATTGTATGGAGCCAATGGACGAGTACGGGTATGGAGACAACCTCATGAATCCGTGGACTCTGCATGTCGGCAGGAGACTGTTTAAGCTGGTGGAGCCTCTGTAATGGTGTCGGGCGTGTGCAGTTGGAGTGATGTGGGAACCGCGATACGTCTAAATACGACTAGGACAGGTGACACATACGTAAGCATCCTGTGTGATCACCTGCATCCATTCATGTCCATTGTGCATCCCGACGGACTTGGGCAATTCCAGCAGGACAGTGCAACACCCCACACATCCAGAATTGCTAGAGAGCGGCTCCAGGAACACTCTTCTGAGTGTAAACACTTCCGCTGGCCACAAAATTACCCGGACATGAACATTATTGAGCATATCTGGGATGTACTCTCACAAATTTATGGACAGCCCTGCAGGATTCATGGTGTCAGTTCCCTCCAGCGTACTTGAGACATTAGTCGAGTCCATACCACGTCCAGTTGCGGCACTTTTTGCGTGCTCGCAGGGGCCCTACACGATATTAGGCAGCTGTGCCAGTTTCTTTGGCTTTTCAGTGCAAATATTTAGTAATCAGATTAAAATACAAGATCAATCTTGGTCGATATTCTTGCACTGTTGTATAGTTCAGGATATTCAATGGTAATTTGTACGCTGTCTCTAATTATTTTGTCGTTGACGGAATTTTAAAACCAAATGTTCATGTTTTGCTCTTACATCACCAAAACTTGCGGATCATGAGTATAGGATTAATCTGTTGAACACGTTTTCAACTTAATTTCATGTATTAAAATTTTTAAAGGTCTTGACTCTAATTAATATAATAACGAGACCGGCAGACTAGAATCCATCCTCTGATTTTGTGTAAAGTATAGTTGGTATCTACGGCCTTGCCGCAATGGTAACACCGGTTTCCATCAGATCACCGAAGTTAAGCGCTGTCGGACTGGGCTAGCACTTGGATGGGTGACCATCCGGCCTACCGAGTGCTGTTGGCAAGCGGGGTGCACTCAGCTCTTAGCCCTTGTGAGGCAAACTGAGGAGCTGCTTGATTGGGAAGTAGCGGCTCCGATCTCGTAAACTGACATACGGCCGCGAGAGCGGTGTACTGACCACGTGCCCCGCCATATGCGCATCCAGTGACGCCTGTGGGCTAAGGATGACAAGGTGGCCGGTCGGTACCGTTGGGCCTTCATGACCTGTTCGGGTGGAATTTAGTTTATAGCTGGTGCCTAAATAATACAGTGTTGACCATCTCAACATCGTTATTAATCTTAATTTATCGATAACCAAAGGCAAGTCAGAGCATGACTGTTGACTTATGAAACCAGTCTCCTACCAGTCATGCTCTGACCAGCCTTTGTATACTGGCAAGTTACGCTTAGCAACGATCTTGTAATAGTTAACACTGCATTTGGGTAGCATGTATAGTATAAGCAGTATATGAGAAAGCTGCTAGTCAACCGAAACCAGTTATCATTTAAATGTTATTACATTATAATGCGATCAAGACCATTAAAATTTACAGTGAATAATAGACATCACTGTGTCTACCTCGCATGACGATTTCAGGTGTTATGATTAATCTTATGTATATCACACTTTCTGATGCAGATTAATATCCTACAAAATTTTGAGGGAGCATATTATTCTGTTAAGTGAAGTTCCTTAGTATTTGTTTTTTTTTTTTTTTTTCAACGGGCAATTACAAAGATATGACTTCAACACCGTAGGGCATTAAATATACCAGCTTCAAAAGTTGTTGTCACGTGTTTGGCCATGCAGAGGGTAGCTACTGCAAATGTAACAGTGGCCCAACAATTCGTCGCGTGCCACTGCTGCAGGACATCTGGCTGCATAGTCGCTGCCTAAGACACATTTTTTCCGAACCGAAGCATGTTTTTACTAAACGTTTTCTTTGTGAATGGCTTTTATTAAGAATATCTGCCTACGCTTAGGCTGTGTCAAATTTAACTTCTCATTTTCATAAACTTAGAAACCATTAATATTTCAGACTAATTCAGGTTCGACCTATAGTTCCATCTGTCATTCTTCACGCGAAAATACAGTAAGTCGTTCGTTACGTCATAAACAGGTTTATCTGGTGTTAGATACAGGCCCAGTAAGCTGTTCTCGTACTGAAAATTCATTCACCTTTCTCCAATTTATTCTCGTTCCTGCTGTCCATTTCGTTACTAAGTATCATAAATTTATATTACTTTCATCTATTAATTGATATCTTCTTCATCTGACTGTTTGTCCACCCATTGTTGTTTGTAAGAGATAGACTGTTATACATTCTGTGTTAACGCATTTCACCGTGCCCCTATTTACAATGGCTGCATCTACGCATAGCTTAACCACCCTCCGAGTTTTCCCTCGGAAGGATTACGTTCTTTTTTCAGCTGTTCGCTTCTTTCCAAAAAACTTAAATACATTTTAACCTCTTTTTCACTCAAAATCTCCCATTGTAATTTTTCGTGTCGTTTTTATGTACTACATGGTGCCGAACCCAGTAGCGCAGTTATTCGTACATTGGATTGGCATTCGGGGGGACTCTGATCAAAATCGGCATTCGGCCATCTACATCTACATTTATACTCCGCAAGCCACCCAACGGTGTGTGGCGGACGGCACTTTACGTGCCACTGTCATTACCTCCCTTTCCTGTTCCAGTCGCGTATGGTTCGCGGGAAGAACGACTGCTGGAAAGCCTCCGTGCGCTGTCGAATCTCTCTAATTTTACATCCGTGCTCTCCTCTGGAGGTATAAGTAGGGGGAAGCAATATATTCGACACCTCATCCAGAAACGCACCCTCTCGAAACCTGGGCAGCAAGCTACACCGCGATGCAGAGCGCCTCTCTTGCAGAGTCTGCCACTTGAGTTTGCTAAACATCTCCGTAACGCTATCACGGTTACCAAATAACCCTGTGACGAAACGCGCCGCTCTTCTTTGGATCTTCTCTATCTCCTCCGTCAACCCGATCTGGTACGGATCCCCCACTGATCAGCAATACTCAAGTATAGGTCGAACGAGTGTTTTGGAAGCCACCTCCTTTGTTGATGGACTACATTTTCTAAGGACTCTCCCAATGAATCCCAACCTGGTATCCGTCTTACCAACAATTAATTTTATATGATAATTCCATTTCAAATCGTTCCGCACGCATACTCCCAGATATTTTACAGAAGTAACTGCTACCAGTGTTTGTTCCGCTATCATATAATCATACAATAAAGGATCCTTCTTTTATGTATTCGCAATACATTACGTTTGTCTATGTTAAGGGTCAGTTGCCACTCCCTGCACCAAGTGCCTATCCGCTGCAGATCTTCCTGCATTTCGCTACAATTTTCCAATGCTGCAACTTCTCTGTTTACTACAGCATCATCCGATCAGATCTAGATTTTCCGTGATTTCCCTAAACGTCTCCAGGCAAATGCTAGAATGGTTCCTTTGAAAGGGCACGGCCGGTTTTCTTTCCCTGCAGTGAAACATACGAAGCGTCTGCTCCGTCTCTGATGACTTCGATGTTGATTAGGTGTTAAACTTAAATCTTCCTTCCTTTGTACTAAATGGCAGCCTGCTACTTGCCTCACCTACAGTTGAATCTGTAACCTAGGTGTTCATCTTCTTATTTCTACGTCTTGTTACTGCCAAATAATTATATGACGTGACTGGTTCACGTTGTGACTCGGAATATCGTGTAGGATTTCCTCATAAATAGTTGCAGCAACTGTTTTAAGCCATAGACGGGCGAGTCAGTCCCAGCCGACCGCCGTGTAATCCTCTGCCAACGGCGTCATCGGATGCGGCGTGGAGGAGCATGCGGTCAGCACAGTGGTCTCCCGCTCGTTGACCTTGGAACCACTACTACAAGGTCAAGTAGGAGTGGTCAAATCTGACATGTCGATACCTACCCTGAAACTCTACACTAGGAAAAAGACACCAAAAGAAATAAAAGAAATGCACTGTAAAAATTTTGTCTGCTAAGGAACACTGCAACGATTGAAAAAAATGCTAAGAACCGCTTATAACAGAGGTTTGTACAACACTTCCTGCCAAGGGCACGAATCGGCGAATAAGTAGAGACAGCCGCAATAAGAGAGCATAGATCTCATAGTACTAAGTCCAAAGTACACACACGCGAATTTTACTCACTTAAGCCATACCAAAAAGTCTCATAACATTAATTTTTGGAATAACTTGCAGTTCATGTTGACAGCTGAACTGTTGCTGATGTAATTGTTATAGAAGTGACTAGCACAGGAAAGAAAATCAAGGCTGAGTATGATATTACATTACAGAAGACGTTCTGCAGTCGGGACTTTAATTTGTTGACATTAAATGTGTTATAACAATTCCTGTAGTACACATCTAATGATATTTTTTTATATTTTGCTAACAATCAAACAGTTTCTTTTTTATTCCCTGCACTCGTCACAAAAATGCGATGTGTCTACTGGATGACGAAAACAAACATCTTCTTGCACCAGGAACACCTGACAAAACAAAAATAAATGCATTCAGGTACTTCACAGTAATTGCTAGTTTCATAGAGACAACTGGAATGGAGTAATAAATGGTCGTGGCAGTTGTTCTGCGCATAGTGCTGCTTACCGGGCATACGTGGTCAAATTCGTAAAATGTGGTCATGCAAACTGACAAAGCAGAAATGATACGCTTAACATCACTGTTCCGCTGATAAATCCGAAGTAACAAAGAGCTATCGCAAATTGTAGTTATTGACAATTTTCAGGAAAATGCTTTACAGCATAGAAATTTTTTTATCAGAAGACTGAATCACAGTATTTGTTCTGGGTGAAATCCGAATGATATTAACAGTCCTCTCCTCGTCCTCCTACGGACAGAAGTGTAGTTATGCCCAGGCAAAGAGTGCAACAAAAGCAATGAACTATTTTCTGCAAATGGTAAGAAGAAGTTTCGGACGTAACACTGGAAATTATTCTCTCGTGCTTTTTTCTTTTTTTTTTTTTTTTTTTTTTGTCTCGTCGATTACAGGACTTTTTGCAAGTAAACAGTCCTTTTTTAAAATTTTTGGTTCTAATTTGCCTTGATGTTCCTGAAGACAGAAACAAAGCTGCGGAAACAGTAATCCACCGATAAGAATAACAGGAATTATTGTATACGAATGTGTCATACTATTTACCGACTGAACAAACGACTCTGTCTTTTGTTTTGCGCTCGAAATGATAAAGCGCGGTTTACAAGAAACCTGACTGATTGGCTTTATATGCAGCTTTTAAGGGATTACAAGAAGCTTCGCCATTACGTCAGATACTAATTTCTCTCCAGAATGAGATTTTCACTCTGCAGCGGAGTGTGCGCTGATATGAAACTTCCTGGCAGATTAAAACTGTGTGCCCGACCGAGACTCGAACTCGGGACCGGGTCCTGAGTTCGAGTCTCGGTCGGGCACACAGTTTTAATCTGCCAGGAAGTTTAATGAATTTCTCTATTAACTGCATCTCTTCATGTTTACTTGAGGTAAACTTCGTAATTTTTTGCCTTCCTTTTCTTTATAATTTCCTGAATCTGTTTAGAAGCCTGGAACGATGTGTCTATTGGATGATGAAAACAAACATTTTCTTACACCGGGAACACCTAACAAAAGAAAATTAATGCATTCAGGTACTTCACAGTAATTACTGACGTAACATTCATCTCTCTCGCAGTTCAGAACACCCAGTATTGTAGATCTCCCTTGGTAACAGTGCATTAACTCTCACGAGCAGTTCTAAATCTTTCGAATAGCTTTTTTTTAACACTTTTGTGAGTTTCATTTCGACACATATTTCGTATTTCGTTAAATCTTTCTTCCATTTATACACGTCCTCCTCAAATTTCACGAAAGGAATCCGGCTTTGCACACTGTTTAAGTTTAAACGTTTTCTCCCTCCTTTGTTTTCTTTCTCCCTCAAAGTTATTACTACACGTGTTTTCGTTTGGCTTGGAAGGTACTCTGCTTTTGTTCTGGATTCAGTTAGCACAACCACTGATCGAACCACAATTCACGGAAACGTCAGAGTTATTTCCTGTCTCTTCTAATATTTCGACAATTTTTATAGAAATGTCGACGTCATCGGAATGAATGTCCTAAAAATTAAGTAATAAGTAACTTCAGGAAACGTATGTGATATCGATTCAATACCACGTTCGTAATAATTCAACTTTGCAAGGTTGAAAACATTAATTGGATTCCATATTACTGTGAAACTCTGGAACTGGCATAAAGACAGATGCTACTAGCAAGAATATACCAAAAAAACGTAAAGAAAATTAGCTCAGTTTTATCTTCAGCGTCAACACTTATCGACACCACAAGGGCAATTGCTATGCACTATGGATATTAGATGAGTTACAAATTCCAGCGAATACTAACTGTGAACAATTGTGTCAGTGAAACTATCAGCGGAAACTGAAATTTGCTTTCCAATTACGATCACATTGTGCAGTGTTACCTGTTTACCAATGTGCCAGCCGGCCGAAGTGGCCGTGCGGTTAAAGGCGCTGCAGTCTGGAACCGCAAGACCGCTACGGTCGCAGGTTCGAATCCTGCCTCGGGCATGGATGTTTGTGATGTCCTTAGGTTAGTTAGGTTTAATTAGTTCTAAGTTCTAGGGGACTAATGACCTCAGCAGTTGAGTCCCATAGTGCTCAGAGCCATTTTGAACCAATGTGCCGTCAATCAAGAATATGTGTCCAGCTGTTGCACGTGAACCGTCTGCTACAGTTACAGCAGGGGTGTACATTCCTCCAGCCATCTGGCGAGCTATGAATTTGGAAAATTTCAACGTTTTTTTAAAAATACTTGTATTGTGAATTAGCAGCTAAACTTTTGACATTGTGTTTCTTTCGGCATATTCTTTCTGTATAAAAAATTTCAGGGCAGGTTTCGACATGTCTCATTGGGCAGTTCCCTTGTCACCACATTCCAGTCACCCTAGCAAGGGAATAGTACTGGGAATCGAACCCTGCTCTCCCACATGGCAATCAACCTTGCTGACCACCTTTTTCCCCCTAAGGAGCCTTCCTGGCGCCCAAAAGGAGCGGTGGGGACAAGATGGGCAGGAGTCGCAACCCGAGAACTGGCCACCGTGTCCCATCCCCTCTCCCAGAAACCAAGGAAAGAGTAGGGACCGTGAAGTGGAGATATAAAGCACATAAATTTTTTTTTTAATACCATCGAGTGAAAAGGTGGGAACAGCAAGTCGCCACATTCGCTGGGACTATCGATGCATAGTTTTTCGGAGAACAACATTCCAATGACGAGAGAATAACCGGTACTAAGAATGGCAAAGGCGTCGACCAACTCCTCATTACAGTAACACCCCAACTCCGGAGTGGGTTAAGAGAGACACTAAAAATAAAATTGGAGAGCAATTGTCTGTATTTTGAACTGCAGACAACTGCAAAATGTTCATTAAGGAAGTGTCAAAATCAAGGCATTTTTCTCTGTCAGTAAACAAGTAGTGAACTGCGTGTCCACAAATCCACTTCACGGAGTTCGTTTTCGTTTGTGGGAAGTATCCTGAGTTCAGAAACAGGAACAAGTGAGGAGGTATCTGATGAGGAGTCGTACGGGTTTACTAAGGCCGGCATCTGTCGCACCAGGCGATCCTCGTCCGTGTCCAGAACATCACTGGCCACACACAATGGCGTGTCTGCAAGCTGAATCCTGTGAAGGCGTGACTGGCGAATTTTCTGCCCATTGTCAGTAAGGTATCACGCAGACTGGACGTCAGTTGGCAAGATAAGGTGCGCACACCAATCGCCAGACGGCACGCCAGTCGGCGTGGGGATGCTTCCCCTCAACCACATTCAGTGACGTGTTCTGCTGAAGAAAGCCATAGATCACCTTCGTGGACACAAAGCGCATTGGCAGTACCGCACTTCGGACATAGCTCAGTTCGATGAAAAAGTAGCGGTAGTAAAAGAAGGGAGGAGGGGCATCCAAAAGCTGGATAGGGGCTGAGAGAGAGCGTGGTGCAAGGGCCTCCAGCAGCAGCCTCGAAAGCAAATGGGACAATGGCGCCACAGCACTATTCGAGAGGTGACGAAAAGCGGTATCGCTCTATAGAGGATATGATACAGGCCTAAACTGCCAGTGCACCGCGGGAGGGTGAGGGTCTCGTAAGGGATCTTGAACTGCAAGCTCTAGCAAACACATGAACTCAATACCGCTAGCATGGGGCGGGCCGTGGACGGTGGAATGGAGAGTGTATGTGTCACAAGGGGGGTACGTGATACCAAATATATGTTTACATATTGTGTCCATTGCAGAAGACCGAGGGCTCGTAAACAACGATCTTAGAGCCCAGCTTGTAGCTGCAACAGTATGCTATGGTAGTTGAGTGCAACAGTGCGCTGCAGATCACTTGCGAAATCGAGTCCTAAGCATCAGATAGTAGCAGCTACATGCAGTGGAGCAGCGCTGTCCTCAGGAAGCCTCACATCTATAACCACAGCACTCAATTTGCAGACATTACGTCAGTCACCAAACGCGTTGCCGTAGGAGGTAACCCGTGTCAATAACTCCCTGGTCTCAGTACCGCTACGAACAATGAGGACGAGATCGTCTGCATAATCAGTGCAGCTGAATACATAGCCTGAGAGACATCCCACACAAGCGTTGACGGAGGCCGCAGAGCAATGGTTCCATGGCGAAAGCATACAACAGCGCAGAGAGTGGGCAACCTTGATGCACTGAATAATGAATCAAGATGGGAGGAGTGAGGCGGTCATTGCAGAGCACACAGGATGCCAAGGAGACGTATTACGACGACCGCGGTATTCTCAGTGTATCCCATAATGCAGAGCACCCCTTTCAGGTAGTCGTGATCGACCTGATTGAATTCCTGGCTCACGATAAGAGCAGCCAAAAGACTAAGCACGCGATAAGCGTGAGCTAGAGGAATTAGGTCTCGATAGCGACCGAGGGCACTGCGGATGTTATTGGCACTTCCCAAAGAGATCTGATCAGGGGATCCACGTACCAGGCCGTCCGTTTAAGCTGTGCAGCCAACAGGTGGATAAAGATCTTCGTCTCACTGCTGAGCAACGTCAGTGATGTACCCTGAAGTTTGTGGATGGAAATGAGGAGACCATAGAGGAAACTGTCTGGGATCTTCACGGTAGGCGACATAAGGTCTCGACTAATTTCGATCCACCCCGGCGCTAGCAGGGGACGAAATGCCTGACAAAATTCTATTGGAAGGCCGTCAAGGCCGAGCGACTTGTTGGAAGAACCCACCTGGATAGCATAATGGACTTTGTCCTCCATGGCGTTGCCAAGTAGATCCATCATTGTATCCCCAGGAACCGAGTCAAAGGAGAGTCAGGAGACCGCCGTAATGTTTGCAGGTTGGTGACATAGTGCAGAGTACAGCTTAAAATAATGTGCATGGAGAGAGACCCGATATCGCGTTGGGTATCTAAGCACTTCCCATCTTCAGTGATAAGAACATTAATCAAAGTCATCCGGATGCGGCGCTGTTACGCTATCGGGTGGTACACGACACTCCTGTGCTAACCCGTTCGGTGTGTGCACTCTGACCATAGCTTCTTCAAGGGGATGTCGAGAGAAGGCCATGAGCCTGATGCTCTGGCGAATACGGCGTTGTAGTATATTCCCAGAGAATGGTGAAGTAAGAATCCTGGGTTCATCGCCGCCATGCCACAACCTTCGTTCTGTGTCCAGTCAAGGTCTTGTGGAGGGCAGGCTTTGTGCAGAGAACGTACCTTGGCAGGGTAGTCTGATATGCATCAAGGCGTCGACGACAAGTTTTCCGCGTGGTCTTGATGAGCTACTAGCAGTTGGGTGAAGTAAGATGGATCGTGTTCAGTTTCCATGGTCTACGGCCGCACCACATCTTGTGGCGGCAGTGACTGAAGGTGCAGATGTATGTGTCATGGTCAGAGAACGCAACACGCCGGACTTCAGCAGCTTTCCCCCCACCAGCAGTATTGCGGGAGGTAGAAACACGATCGTGGCGACTGGAAGAATGGCTAGTGAAATGCATAAACCCGAACGATCATCATGGACATGCACCCAAGAGTCCAACAAGGTTAAGGTGCTGGGACGATCCCATCATATAAGAGGATCGTCACCAATCCACCAGCAATGGAAGCATGGAAAACTTGAGTCGCAAATCCATGGGGAGCACAAAATATTGCAACATGCGCCACCTAAAGGAGGGCAATGTCAGCATCCACAGCATGCAGCATTTCATGGAGTAACGCCAGTTTACGGCGCGGGCGAAGTTTTTTGACATTGAGTGTGGCTATGTGAAAAGTTTGAAAATCTGTCATCACCAGGAGGGCGGAAGATGCAAACACGGAGGAAGAATGGGGAGTTCCTCGTTAGGTCCCTATGAAAGGGCACTTCACTGTGACAGGGAGGAAACCGATCCCGCCAATGGCAGAACGTCCATGCTCAGCACTGACGTCGACCGACCAGGAAGCAGATGTCTCACTGGGCTGGTTCAGTTGAACACTATTGTAGGTGTGCCCACATAGGTTGTGTCAGACACAGAAAGGGGGGCAACCACATTAGAGGCAGAAGGGGAAAGGTCGGTGTATGCTGACTGGAGACGGAGGCGCGGAGATACATTACGTCGGCTGGTGCCAGGGCGTCGGAGGAGAGCGTATCAACAGCAGGATTATCGTCATCCTGTGTGCACATCTGATGGAGGCAGTCGTCAGAAGGGTGCGGCGCTGTCTCTTCCGTTTCCTCAGCGACCGTTGCTTCCTAACATGTTCCGTGTCAGGTGGCGGATGGCTGTCGTCCGACATGCAGCCAGATGTCAGAAAAGTGAAGGTCGGTACAGCACAATTATCATCAATTGTGGGGTAGGGGCAGGCGGCTTGCGTCTGCTGACGCCCTCGTCCGTTAGTACTCTCTCTGGCGATAGTGCAGCAGAGGAGGGAAAACGTCAAATGCGCCGACTGATTCAGAGTGGGCGCAGCAGGCAGACGCGTAATACAGAGGTAACGCAATGGGCGACACAGGGAGAGCGACGTCTCCAATAGGCGTCAGAACCAGTCTACGCCGGAGAAAATCAGAGCGAACTTGACCTGGCCACAACCTGAACGACAGCCCTGCAGTCAGCATTAACCAAATAGTAAAGGCACGTGTTTCTTCAGTTCACTTTTTATCTAACGGACACCATTAATGACGGAGTAGGTTTCGAACGGCTTCCACGTTTCAGCAGCGTGACTGACAACGTTACCATAAGGTTTAAAGGCGGCCACCACAACGTCCGACAGCACCTCAAACGGAAGTTCGAAATCCCTCCGCGTTCGGAGGCCGAAACCAGTGTGATCAAACACGGCAGTCCCTGTAATGTGTGTGTGTGTGTGTGTGTGTGTGTGTGTGTGTGTGTGTGTTTGTGTGAAATCTTATGGGGCTTAACTGCTAACGTCATCAGTTCCTAAGCTTACACACTACTTAACCTAAATTATCCTACGGCCAAACACACACACCCATGCCCGAGGGAGGACTCGAACCTCCGCCTGGACTAGCTGCACAGTCCATGACTGTAGACCGCTCAGCTAATCCTGCGCGGCAGTCCCTGTATGGCTGCCAGAGTATCAGTTCTTGAGATGGCTATTATGCCGTCGCGCAACGTCGGCACACAGTTCTTCATTCTCCAGCTCCATGTACACAGAGGTACTAAGGATCGAAAAATGAACTCCGGGAACATCTTGGAGCGGGAGACGTATTTCGACCTGTAGAAACAGTTCTACTTCATATGTTTTTCGTCGTTCATGATCCAAAGGAAAAGTTAATTTAATCATGCCTTGGCGATAGGAAAACGCCAAGATTGTCGGTGAATTCGGACACGGAGACAAGCCGTCACGCAAAAGTAAACAAACGCGCGCTCACTCTCAAGCAGCACAACAGGAGTGACATAAACAAGGCGTCCTCGCCTCACCACTGCCGAAGGCAAGCTGATCACTCAGCTACGGAAGCGGACATTACGGTTAATACTATACGCTGAGGAATTAATGTGTTACATGAATAACAACGTCCCTATTACACTCTCCTGGGTCATACCAGATTTTACTTGAGTGCCTATAAATGACTGTCCATCCAAGATAATTTGCTGCAGCCCACCTGTCAGGAAATATACGATCCACTTGAAACATTGTTAGATATCACATAGGTACCCGTTTTCTTTAGGAGGTGTCACTGTTGCAGTAAATTAAAAACTTTTAAGAAGTCTAGAGACAACGAAATGGCTCTGAGCACTATGGGACTTAACATCTATGGTCATCAGTCCCCTAGAACTTAGAACTACTTAAACCTAACTAACCTAAGGACATCCCACAACACCCAGTCATCACGAGGCAGAGAAAATCCCTGACCCCGCCGGGAATCGAACCCGGGAACCCGGGCGTGGGAAGCGAGAACGCTACCGCACGACCACGAGCTGCGGACTAGAGACAACGAATCAACCTGGATTCCTCCATCCATGGCAATGAGAATATCATGTATGAAGAGCGCGAGTTGAATTTCGCATGATCGATGTTTCTGAAAACCAGGCTGATTTCCATGGAAAAGGTTATTTCGTTCCAATCTATGTCCAGCTCCTGCTACAGTTATAAGTGGGTGATACATGACGGTTGTTCTGTGGATGAATCATATTTCTTTTTATGCAAATCGTTGTGACCTATGCTTTTTTTTTCTAATTGGGGGAACGTATCCCTTCAACGTATCTGTGCTAAATTTTAGCCAAAAGTGGAGCTAATTCTCACGCATATTCTACATACACACATCAAAAAAAGTTTTGCATCACCCTGATACACAGAACTCCTGAAGATGGACTTTGACTGTGGATATTGTATTACAGACACAGTCCCTTTGACTGTTCAGAGATATCACTAAACTCATCCAAAGATGTAAACAACCATGCATGAGCAGCGCTTCTTAGACGGAGGGGGTCCGACAGTCAATATATTCCAGTCATTCCTCCAGGAAGGAGGTACACACCTCGTGTTGTCTGTAGTTCAGCCAATGCCTAGACGGTCAACACTGCGGTTCGATCGCGTCTGCATTGTTACTTTGTGCTCTCAACAAGGTAAGTGTCCAGGCGTCTCGGAGTGAACCAAAGCAATGTTGTTCGGACATGGAGGAGATACGGAGAGACAGGAACTATCGATGACATGCGTCGCTCAGGCCACCCAAGAGCTACTACTGCAGTGGATGACCGCAGTAGTGGAACAAAGTTCGTTTCAGTCCATTTTGTTAGTGCCAGTTGCCTACATCAGGGGCAGGTATGCACTCAAGGGCAAATCTATTATTCTCCTTTGATTGACAGGTACTTAGCCTATCGTTCTGCTAAAAGGATCCTTCATTTTGATTGACAGGCACTTAACCTATTGTTCCCCCACCCCCTACCACCCTTTCCCCCCCTCAGGAAACCTCCAACCCACCCCCTCCCTCTCGCTGCCACAGGTGCACTTTCAGGTCTGAGCTATTGGAATAGCCCCTCACACTCTTGTCAGTATCGGCACCACCGTTTAAGATAGGAAATAAATTCGGTGCAATATTTCTGAGTGCACAAGTTACAGCCAGGCACAGGCCTGTTGACAGTACCTTAAACTTACCAGCAGTAGAATGGAAGCCACAGGGCCGTAGAACCACTGAAAAGAGTAAATGCAGCCGTTTGCATGGCACAAGTTACAGGTAGAAGGCGACACTTGACCCAACCTAGGTGTTATGAGTACGTGACTCGGAGCGGCACATTAGCAAAACAGAAGCACTCAGCCACATATAAATGGTACTGGTTTTCTAACAAGGGGGATTCAAGTGTGGCAGCTCTCCTAGATGGTGGGGCATGTCACACCATTGGCTACGCGCAGCAGCAGCTGGGGCTCCAGCGTTCCAGTCCACGGCAGGTCACTGGTTCGACCCTCTGAGGCCACCGCGGGGTCTGTAGCCAGCCAGCGGCAGGCCACTCAATGGCTCGCTACTGTGGGCAGTCATGATGGCCCCCAACACACGCCGGAGGTATCCTGAGGCGAGGGCCACAGATTTGGATGTCAGATCACAGGCACTTGTTGTAGCCTGCGATCTTAACCACGATTGCGAAGCAGCACACTGCGGGCTGCCCTGTGGCTCCCAGCAAGCGGAGCTGAGGCAGCCAGGATGAAGACCGCTGAGTTGGCTGCCAGTGCATCCTGATGCCATCAAAACACCATGGCTGTACACGGCCGGCACGCCGCAGTACGTTGCATGGGTCACTGAGGTAGCCCTTCTGTGCCAAGCTGTTTGCAGACAGCGAAGTGGCGTCCTCAGCATCGCAGGATCCTGTGACTCAGACAGAGGGGAACACGGCTGTGAAGCTCGGAATATTAAAATACTTGAAGATCATGGCCAAGTTTTAATACGGCGTTTCCTGACAGTTTCCATCCATGTCCAACATTCCTCCATCACACACGAACGTCTACATTTGGCAGTGACAATTACATATCAGTTTGATTGACTACTTAATTAAATTAATCAATTAATTAACCTCACCCCCTCTGGTTAGCCATCCTCCCTTCCCACCATCCCTCCCAGAAATTGGCGGGAAAAAGGCTCAGTTGATCGGTCATTTGGAGGGAAATCGATTGCTGTGTATGGAATATTGTTTAAACAATTTTAGACAATGTGTGGAATATTGTTTATTTCAACAATTTAGGGAATTCAAGGCAGTGTATGGAACATATGGAAATGGATGGAGAGGAAGGATCTCATAACAGGAAATTCAAGGTAAATTGTTTAATATTTTAAACATAGCTGCACAATAGCAACGGTTTCACGTAAGAAAATTAAAAACAGCTGACCAGTTGCAATATCCATTGCAACTGGTCAGCTGTTTATAATTTTATTACATAAATTGTTTATTTAAAAAAGTTCAGTTTGTGGGGTTTGGATTTCTCTTGGTCATCATTCTCTACTGTTAGAAGTATAATTTTGGTAAACATTTTTGGAAACAGTGATCAATAGGGTATTATATTTTAACTAAAGTTCAGTCTTGATCACAACACTTATGTCTCAATAACATAGGTGACCGGTTTCGGTTATATTTACATAATCATCTTCATACCTGTGAATTAATTTTAGAAAATACTAGGGACCAATCTTAAAATAAAATGAAAAGTGCCTAATGACAACAAAATTTTAACAAGATAACATAAAACTTATTATACCCATGGCTTCCTTGGAGGATGGTAGGCGGAGCTCTCCTCAGCTGCTATGAAGTCAACTGGTGGTTATGAGTGTTTTTTTTCCTTTATTGTTATTTGTACACCTTATACAAGGCCGGCTGGCAGCAGATTACATCCACTCCGCTCTTCAGCCACAAGAATTACAAGAATTGAAAAAAAGGAGACAGAAAGGTAACAATTCGGAGGTTAAAAAACAGGAGATACAACAAATAAAAAACATAAAGCCGTTCACACTCGACGATAACACACGAAAACACTGTCGGCACTACACACAAACACTGATGAATGAGACGGTACAAGTGAACGAGGAGCGTGGTGGCGAAAAACACTAAATCACAATCATGACGGCACAGACACTAAACTGATGGCGATGATCTCTAGCTCGCGGATGTCCACTTAGCGTGTGCGAGTCCGGGGACCTGCCAAGAGGGGAGGAAGGTGGTGGAGGAGGGAGAGAGGAGAGCAGAGATGCCAATGACTGGGGAGTTGGGGGGGGGGGGGAGGAATGAAGGTAGGAGGGGGTGGGGAAGCCCGGGGGAGGAGGGGGGAGGAAGAGAGGATGGAGGGAAGGAGAGAGAAGGGAGAGAGGGTGCCTTAAGGAAAGGACACAGTAAGTGGGAGGGGAGGATCAAAGTTGATACGAGGGGTAGATGGAGGGGAGGAGGGCATCATCAGGGAGGGGGAGCTGGCGGAAGCCACCTTGGGAGAGGGTATGGAGAGTGGAGAGATGGAGAGCAGGTGGGACGTGGAAATACAGGCGCGGCAGCAGATGGGTGTGGGAGAGGATGGGAGAGACCAGCAGGTGAGGGGGATCTAGTTTATGGGAGGTGTATAGGAGCCATATCCATTTGAGGAAGAAGAGGAGGTGGGGGAACGGAATAAGGTCGCACAGGATCTGCATGGGGCAGGGGAGACGGATGCGATAGGTGAGGCGAATAGCTTGGCGTGCTAGGATCTGAAGGGATTTGTATAAGGTAGGGGAGCAGAGATCCAGGCAGGGTGGGCATAGCAAAGGATAGGGTGAATGAGGGATTTATAGGTATGGAGGATGGTGGAGGGGTCCAGACCCCACGTATGGCCAGAAAGGAGGCCAGAAGGAGGCGTTGCTGGCGGAGATGCTGGTGGATGCGTCAGGTTAGGATGGCTTCCAGGACCTTGCTGAAGACTGAGGTAAGGCTGATGGGACAGTAGGAGGAGACAGCGGACGGCGGTTTACTGGGTTTAAGGAACATCAGGATACAGGAGGTTTCCTACATGTCGGGGTAGCAGCCGGTGGACAGGACTACATTGTAGAGCCTGGCCAGGGTGGAGAGGAAAGAGGCAGGATCTTCACGAAGGTGGCGATAGGTGACACGATCGTGACCAGGAGCGGTGTTGCGTTTCGTACGGAGTGTAGCGATGAGATCTTGTGTAGTGATAGGGGCACTGAGTTCAGTGTGTGCAATGTTGTCCCAGTACTGGAAACCAAGTGCGAGGGGAGGGACAGAGGTGTCAGTTCGATCGTGGACATCCAGGAAGAGTGAGTAATCGAACTGGGGATCGCCGGGGATGGTAAAGACATCGGAGAGGTAGGAGGCAAAGTGATTGGCCTTACTAAGGTTGTCAGGGAAGGGTTGGTTGTCATGAAGGAGAGGATAGTAGGGGGGGGGGGGGGGGGGGGTTAGATCCGGTAAGGCGGCGGAAGGCTGACCAGAACTTGGACGAGTTTATGGGAAGTGTGGCATTTAAATGGGTGCATGGCTGTCGCCAGTCCCAGTGTTTCTTAGCCGCGAGCAAGTTTTGGATGTGTCGCTGGAGTTCCCGGTGGCATCATAGTGTGTCCGGGTCACACATGTGGAAGAAGGCACGGTAAAGACGGCGGGATTCACGGAGGAGGAGGGCCTGTGGGGGTAAGGTAGGACGGTGGGGGTGGATGGCGACAGAAGGGATGGGGGCCTTCACCGCATCAGACAAGGTCTGCTGGAGAAAGGAGGCGGCATGGGTAATATCATCAGGGTGGCGGTAGGTGAAGGGGTGGCCATCGACCTGGGTAGATAGGGTATCCCGGTAGGCATTCCAGTCGGCAAGGGAATAATCATGGATGTACTTTGGGGAAGGTTCATTACGAGGGTCGGGGTGGGGGCGACGACCGTCTGAAACGGTTAGGAGGATAGGGAGATGGTCACTACCAATGGGGTCCAGGACATCCACCGCTATGCGGCCAAGGAGGTTAGGGGAGGAGAGGATGACATCAGGAGTGGAGTTGGATTCAGGGCAGGTGTGCTGGGGAATGGGGACGAGGTCGCCTTGAAGGGAGGAGAGGAACCGATGCCACCGCCGTAACTGGGCGGCGGAACGACTATGGATGTTGAGGTCGGCGGCGATCACGTAGGAGGAGAAGGTACGGTCAATGTGGGAGAGGAAGTCAAAAGGAATAGGGGCGTTAGGGCAGACATAGATGCTGGCGCAGTTGATGGTAAGGCCAGGGAAGAAGAAACTAAGGATCAGGTGTTCGGTGGGGTCGGGAAGGTGAGGTTGGAGCCGAACTGGGATCTGGCGGTGGTGACCAATGGCAACTCTGCCACGCGCTATCGGGAAGGGATTGTCGGAGCGGTGAAGGAGGTAGGGCGAGGTGTGTAGGTTATGAGTGCTGAGCATTAGCTTACATATGCAGAGGCTCCGCCTACTTCCTCTCACACTACTTCACAACTGCCAATCAGCGTTCATAATATGACGCTATCGTCAAAGTATAAAAGTACGAAATACACTAATAACATAAAATTGATTCATTTAAAATGTCTGATTAACAGATAGTTAGTATGTGTAAAACTTGTTTATATTTTAGATAAAAACGGTAAACTACGATGTGTAATAGCTGTGCCCTCTATGGGCAACCTTAATACTATTACAGTGTCAGTTAAATCAAAGATGTAAAACTCCTTGGAGTTGTGGTATATATCGATTATACTGAGTCGCTTACATCACAATTGCATCTTTGATGGCTGTTGCAGAATCGTGTTACTTCAACTGTAGTTTTCACAGTGACATTCTTTATAACAGTAGGATAGCAGCGAAGAGTACGCTGCTCGCTATGTATGTCTGAATAATCTCCAACCCAGCAATATATCTCTGCGTACCGTGTCGATGTAGTTAACATAGAATTCGTAACCTGCACCATACAAATTCGCCCCTTTTACATCATTCGTACATATACCGTGAAGACAGACAGCGTGGGCACATGCACCGTAGGTATACTCACGGCACTAGATATTTCTCGTGAGGTCGGGTTGTCATCCACTTCCAGTGCCTGACCAGAGCGCCCTCAGTGGATCGAAGTCACTCTCAGAACTGTTGTACAAAGACGGGATCGTTTGTGCTTGGCACAAACGCGTAACTGTTTCTGGACCCGACCTGCTTGCTTGATTGCTTTTCTACACACATCTCCAGACTCTGGGATTACAAGAACACATGTATTTTCACATGTTTTGCCATAATATTATACTATTTACATGATGCATCTAGATATTAAGCACATAGCAGTATCCTACCGTTCGCTCGCGCAACATAACTCCTAAGATATAGACTGGAAGTTATTTCTCTACAAACCCGAAACTTTAGAAACGTGGAGTGTGCTGTAAACCACTGAGTAACTAGAAACTTATCCCGTCTGCAAAGACCCTTACGTGAGAACTCGAAATAAAAAGAGGAAACTGATATTTCCACTCGCGAATACCGATGTCGGTGATGTAACAGATTCCAAATCATCCCTATAATTTACAAACTCAACTAAGGTGTTTCTCATGTCTAGAGAACCAGCAAACATTTCTTCTTCCTGTCTTTCACCTGCTAGATGCACACACCACAATCGATGTTCTCTCAACTAAATAAAGACGCGAAATGTGAAGAAGCAGCCAACCGAACAATTTACACGGGAGGGAATAATGGCCCAGTGCACACACACAAAAAAAAAAAAAAAAAATGGTTCAAATGGCTCTGAGCACTATGGGACTTAACAGCTGAGGGCATCAGTCCCCTAGAACTTAAAACTACTTAAACCCAACTAATCTAAAGACAGCACACACACCCATGCCCGAGGCAGGACTTGAACCTGCGACTGTAGCGGTCGCGCAGTTCCAGACTGAAGTGCCTAGAACCGCTCGGCCACTCCAGCCGGCTAGTGCACACACATGTCCATGTTGAATCTTCTCAGATTTCCACGAGATCAAGAAAGCTAACCAACACATAGTAAGTATTAGTTCGCTGTTCGACCATCTAGAGGACAACACGGTTAAGTCAGCTACATTCCTACACTCCCAACAGACCTCTCCATTCAGACAGCTCCTGCCATTAATGGGAAACGTGAATCATTACCGCCGCAGGACACAGGTGCTGCGTGCCAAGCACCCCCAGGCAGAATTATCCTAGGAAATCGGTCACATATATATATGATATGTTACGATCAAAGTCTCAATTGAACGACATTCGACAATGAGCGAAGTATCAGACATACACCCTGCTGATGGTTGTGGCTCTGGAAATAGAAATATCCGTACCATTCTTATGACTTGACATACTCTTCCCTTTGCTATCACAGTATTTCAAATCAGATCCATACCTTCCTTACAACTGGAAGTAGTCATTCCCTCTGCGCATGTCGGAACACAAATACATACTTTATAAGCCTGATGCTCATGGCGAATCTATCATGCACCCCCTACTACTAAGTATAATACACTGCCAATAAATGATTGCCCGCGATACGAAATAATACTGACTGAGAATCAACGGTGGGTGGACATGTCTCGTAAGTTTTTCTTGCGAGCGGTACCACTGTTTCTTAGAAAGAGAGGCGTAATCGTCTTAAAAACAGCGAGATGTTGAGAAACACAACCATATTACCATCACAAGCGGTCTTGGTTCTACAGATGCATACAAGTATCTATGTTAAAAGCTGTACTGGCTTTATAAATCGGGGTATGGCATTACCTCTCAATGAAGTGGTTTCTTTCCACACAAATACCATGACACTGAATACAGAAATTAATCGTCGGAGTGTATCAGACCGACAGCGCGGTTACACGTCGCCGAAGGTGCAACCTCATAATAAAATTACTGAATTTTGAAAGTGATTCGGCTAAGGAGCGTGATATGCAACCGGTATTTACGAATCTCTCACGCCGCCTCCGCTGGATATTTCTCCAGTATTTGTAACACATTCTGCCTCGATGGTATGTCAGAGGTTGGGTGATATATCGACTGGGTTATAGCAGTGATGGGATGGCGAGGCGCGGCGACTCGAGAACACCGAGAATTCCTCGAGCCTCTAGTTCTCAAGCAATTCTCGAGAAGCTCACGAGAAACGGCTCGGCGGCGTGTGCCGCTGCGCGCCAGTTGGCTGCGACAACACACGCCGCGCCGCTGTTCTGTGAATTGAATGCCGCCGCTAGACAAACACGCTAGCTGCTCGCTGTGCTCGTAACTAGTATGTCTCAGGTTTCATTCGAGTAAAGTTGTTATTCAGATCAATATGGACACTCGAAAACGAACATCACGGTGCTGGCAATACTTTACAGAGGATGGAGATAACGTAGCTTGCAACATTTGTCCTAAAAATCTCCGTAATGTATCAAAAATACAACGGGCATGATTAGACATCTTAAACTGCACAATTTATCGAGCAATAAAACAGCGATACCGTGGATACAGAGGTTCATTCTTCCGACAGTGCGAGGCAGACAAAATATCCAGGTACGTATGGTACAAAAGGTGAATTCCGTGCAAAAGTTCGGATAGTATCCGAAGCGGTCCGCCACGTTTAAACATTAATTTTTTAATCGTACTCCGATAACATACAACATATCCCAAAATCAAACCTATACTATCCTAGCTTTTGCACGATACGATATGTAATTTTAATGGACTAGTTGTCGAACATAACGTATGCACTAGTGGCCATGATAACAGACGATTCTCTACCGCTTTCAATCGTCGAGGACACTGGTTTTCGACGTTTTCTTTCACTGTTGGACCCACTATACTCGATACCAAATCTAAAAAAATTGAGCCTCACGATTCAGGACTATTACCATAAACAGAAAGAGGCTGTGAACTTGGCTGTGGAAGACTCTACTTGTGTTTCTTTAACGACCGATATTTGGGCCTCACTCAATAGTGAGGCATATATTGCTGTAACTGGTCATTTCATTAACACTAACTGGTGCCTGAAAGCTTTAGCTCTCGAGACATTCCGTTTCCCGGAAAAGCATACAGCGAAATATTAGTGAGGCGTTAGATAACGTGATTTCAAAATGGAACATTGAAAACAAAGTTGTAAGCATCACAACTGACAACGCGAGTAACATGACGGCAACCGTACAACTCACAGTGGCAACATAGATATGCAACATGTGCCTTGTTTAGCACACACCATCAATTTAGTTGTGAAAAGTTCTTTGAACAGCAACAGTGAGCACTGCATAATGTGGGAAAAGGCCAGAAAAACTGTTAGCTATTTTAAAACAAGTTGAAATGCTAATGAAAAACTCTATGAGATCCAGGATCTAATGAAAAAACCTGTTCACAAATTGATTCAGGAAACCGAAACCCGATGGAACAGTACGTTTTATATGCTACAACGTGTAGTGGAGCAAAAGGAATGCATTGCAGCCTGTTTATCATCTTTGTATTCAGGTGTAGAGAACCTCACAGCTGACGAGTGGCGAATTTTGAGCGAATGTTTGTGTGTACTGGAGCCATTTGTAGTGGTAACAAGTGAAATCTCAACTGAAAACTATACCTCTTTTTAAAGCTATTCCAGTAATCAGACTGCTATTCCTAACCGTATGCAATGGGAAGTGGGCTACCACGACAGTGCAAGAGCTACAGCAACATATGCACAACTCACTAATAGCCTGGCTAGGATTAATAGAAGCAAACAAAGTACATGCCGTTGCCACAGTTCTCGACCCAAGATTCAAAACCTTACCATTTACGAATACCATTCATTCAAAACATGCCGTTGCGAGTCTGATTGCAGAGTGCACAAACGTGGTAGAGACCGTACGATCTACTCATTCGCCTGCTAAGGACACTAGCCACGAGTACCATTTCGTACAAAACGCCAGTAGTTCCTTATGGACTTCTTTCGATGAAGAGGTTTCCAATAAAAATCTAATGAAAATCGGTTGTGATAGCATAGACCTGGAGGTACAACGATATTTGGAAGACCCGTACCTACACCGCACGGATAATCCTTTACACTAATGGAAAAAAAATGAAAACAGTTACCCAGGTCTAGCTGTCGTGGCAAAAAAATATCTTGCAATACCTGCAACTTCTGTTCCCAGTGAAAGAATATTTTCGAAAACAGGACTACTTATAAACAAACAAAGAAGCAGACTAAAAGGCCAATTGGTTAATAAAATCATATTTCTAAACAAAAATCGATGGCAGTGCAGCAATGGGATGTAAAAACGCCTGCTGCTGAACGACTTTTGTTTCTTTTCTTTCTTCAGTAAGTAAACGCATGTACGCAGTTTCTGTATATAAAAGGCTATAGCACTTCTCTTTTACGTTTAAGCATGCATGCATACATGCAGAATGTACAATGTAATTTATTTTGTAAGAATAAAGCTTCTGTGTCATGCGAATTCTGTGCTTTGTTTTGAACAACAATTCTATGATTTTTGTCTTATGAGACATATACTAATACTTCAGTACACAATAATAACGGTAGTACAGTTGATATCAATCATAGAATTTCAAAGTTTTCTGTGCACGTACGCACAACCACTGCGGCTCAGTGCTTCGTGTACTGAAGGTTTGCGCAATTTCTCAGAGAGCGCAGCACTGTCAACTTCTCGAGTGTACCCGAGGCATTCTCGAGAAATTGCCTTCGCGTCGCGCGTTTCTCGAGCGCGATCATAGCCCATCCCTAGGTTACAGGCGATGGTAGAGTGCGAAGGCTCACAAATAGTAGTATATGATGTACTGATTGAGGTCGTAAGAAATGTATTCTAGTGTTTCAGATCTCTAGTGCTACACTTTAGGGAGAAACGCTGTCTGGGATTTGGAATCAAGTCTTTCCATTGAAGCACATAACTGCGTTGGATCCTATGGAGAAGTCCTTTAATGATTACAGCCACTAATGAATCATATTTCTGGCACTCTCATATCTTGAAATGAGTCACCTTTCAAGAACCTATCTGCTACAATAAAATTCCAGCCTCGTTTTAGGTAGTCCCTATGCATCTTTTAACTGCTGCATTTCTGCAGGTTTACGCTTGTGATCGTTCCAATTTAAGTTGGAACTGAGTAGGAGTCGGAAAAACTATGTCTACCACCTTCTGCAACCCATGTAGAAACAGGCTAACCTCCATTACTGCGACAGGACTGTGTTTTGACCATTCAATGGAAACGGGAACTGGGAGAAGGAAGAGGATTTTTGCTACTGCACTGTGATGTGTCCCCAAACTACATACAAGTACTACAGATCCGCGCCCATTCACATCTATCTCCCCAACATGCTATCTTCGCTATTCTGTACCATCCAACAGAGAAAAATTACGAACTATAAAAGCTCCACTAACTTCATCCAATAGAGAACTCAGTAAGAATTTTACCGATTCTCTCTTCTCCCATATATCGAAAACAAATACCGCATGCATCCTGGCATCGAGCACATGAGACGAGCCTATTAAATATACATGCATTGATCAACTGCACAGACTAGTTTAAAGTTTCATCACCTATACTGTAGGAGGATGATTGTGTCCCGCAGACTATACTGTAAGTCACAAGAGACACTCCCTGTGACCCTGTCTTGATGTTTGAAACATTGTTTTTTTCTGCTGTTATACGCTTTGTACACTGCCACACATTTTGTTTTTCCGCCACGACTTCGAAGTCTGTGCCAGGTTCTAAACTGCCATTAACACATTCTGATCCATGTCCTCTCGCAGAAAACCACACTCCTGGAAATGGAAAAAAGAACACATTGACACCGGTGTGTCAGACCCACCATACTTGCTCCGGACACTGCGAAAGGGCTGTAGAAGCAATGATCACACGCACGGCACAGCGGACACACCAGGAACCGCGGTGTTGGCCGTCGAATGGCGCTAGCTGCGCAGCATTTGTGCACCGCCGCCGTCAGTGTCAGCCAGTTTGCCGTGGCATACGGAGCTCCATCGCAGTCTTTAACACTGGTAGCATGCCGCGACAGCGTGGACGTGAACCGTATGTGCAGTTGACGGACTTTGAGCGAGGGCGTATAGTGGGCATGCGGCAGGCCGGGTGGACGTACCGCCGAATTGCTCAACACGTGGGGCGTGAGGTCTCCACAGTACATCGATGTTGTCGCCAGTGGTCGGCGGAAGGTGCACGTGCCCGTCGACCTGGGACCGGACCGCAGCGACGCACGGATGCACGCCAAGACCGTAGGATCCTACGCAGTGCCGTAGGGGACCGCACCGCCACTTCCCAGCAAATTAGGGACACTGTTGCTCCTGGGGTATCGGCGAGGACCATTCGCAACCGTCTCCATGAAGCTGGGCTACGGTCCCGCACACCGTTAGGCCGTCTTCCGCTCACGCCCCAACATCGTGCAGCCCGCCTCCAGTGGTGTCGCGACAGGCGTGAATGGAGGGACGAATGGAGACGTGTCGTCTTCAGCGATGAGAGTCGCTTCTGCCTTGGTGCCAATGATGGTCGTATGCGTGTTTGGCGCCGTGCAGGTGAGCGCCACAATCAGGACTGCATACGACCGAGGCACACAGGGCCAACACCCGGCATCATGGTGTGGGGAGCGATCTCCTACACTGGCCGTACACCACTGGTGATCGTCGAGGGGACACTGAATAGTGCACGGTACATCCAAACCGTCATCGAACCCATCGTTCTACCATTCCTAGACCGGCAAGGGAACTTGCTGTTCCAACAGGACAATGCACGTCCGCATGTATCCCGTGCCACCCAACGTGCTCTAGAAGGTGTAAGTCAACTACCCTCGCCAGCAAGATCTCCGGATCTGTCCCCCATTGAGCATGTTTGGGACTGGATGAAGCGTCGTCTCACGTGGTCTGCACGTCCAGCACGAACGCTGGTCCAACTGAGGCGCCAGGTGGAAATGGCATAGCAAGCCGTTCCACAGGACTACATCCAGCATCTCTACGATCGTCTCCATGGGAGAATAGCAGCCTGCATTGCTGCGAAAGGTGGATATACACTGTACTAGTGCCGACATTGTGCATGCTCTGTTGCCTGTGTCTATGTGCCTGTGGTTCTGTCAGTGTGATCATGTGATGTATCTGACCCCAGGAATGTGTCAATAAAGTTTCCCCTTCCTGGGACAATGAATTCACGGTGTTCTTATTTCAATTTCCAGGAGTGTAGATGTCGCATGGTGTATAATCATGTTGTTACTACTGCTACCATAACACACCACACACACACTGGATGATTTTAAATAAAAGTTAGTTACAACATATGGAAACTGGAAGAGTTTTGCTGTGTTGTGGAGAGTTTCCAAACTACTGTCCAAGGTGATTGACGAGCTCTACATTTAAACTCAGCTGTCACAGTACAAAATATCTGATGGCTCTGCGTCTGTTTTGACTGATTCCTCGTACTGCAATTATGACGCGGTCACTGTTTTGGTGCTAGCCACCCCCAGAAGTTGTTACACTCCCACAAAACTCTTTCTCCAAAAGAGAAAGTGCATTACAATAGTTTAAGGGATGGGTGACAAGGAAGAATACGCCAGAAATGGCGTTCAAAAGCATGTGAAATTCGAAAAGTGTACCAGAAAATGGTGGGAGGGCATAACCAATTACTTAATTTGGTATCAAAGGCGGGACAATAGTTAAAGAAAATAGGAGCGACACGGAAAACCACCTAACAGAACAATACGTTAAGTGCTGACAAAGGGCCGAACATTAGGTTAAGACACCCTGAGTACAGTGTCAAACATTATGTTATGTAAAATGTTTGACCAATGTAATTACTTTTTACAAGACCTACATGTTTCCAAACAGCAGAGAATGATGAGCAAGAGAAATCCAACCCCCGCAAACTGAATTTTTTATAGATAAACAATATACCCTAGAATTTCCTGATATGAGATCCTTCCTCTCCACCAATTTCCATATATTCCATACACTGCCTTGAATCCCCTAAATTGTTGAAATAAACAATATTCCATACATTGCCTAAATTATTTAAACAATATTCCATACACAACAATCGATTTCCTTCCAAATGACCAATCAACTGAGTCTTTTTCCTGCCAATTTCTGGGAGGGAGGGTGGGAGGGGAGGGGGTTTACCAGAGGGGAGAGGTTAATTAATTGATGAATTTAATTACAGAGTCAATCAAACTGATAAGAGTGAGAGGGGCTATTCTAATAACTCAGACCTGAAAGTGTACCTGTAGCAGGGAGAGGGAGGGGGTGAGATACTGGTTTCCTGAGTGGGGAGGATGGTGGGGAAACAATAGGTTAAGTGCCTGTCAATCAAAAGGAAGGATCCTTGTAGCAGAACAATAGGTTAAGGACCTGTCAATCAAAGGAGAGCAATAGGTTAAGTACCTGTCAATCAAAGGAGAACAATAGATTTGCCCCTGAGTGCATACCCGCCCCTGATGTAGGCAACCCGCACTAACAAATTGACGGAAACGAACTTTGTCCCACTACTGACTGCTACCTACGGATTATGGCCGGAGGAACCCTGAAAGCAACGCCACCATATTGAATAATGGTTTTAGTGCAGCCACAGGACATCTTGTTACGACTCAAAGAGTGCACAATAGGCTGCATGATGCGCAACTTCACTTCCAACGTCCATGGCGAGGACCATCTTTGCAACCACGACACCATGTAGCATGGTACAGATGTGTGCAACAACATGCCGAATGGACCTCTTGGGATTGGCATGATGTTCTCTTCGCCGACGAATGTCGCATGTGCCTTCAGCCAGACAATCGTCGGAGACGTGTTTGGAGACAACCTGGTGAGGCTGAACGCCTTAGACACAATGCCCAGTGAGTGCAGCGAGCTGGAGGTTGCCTGCTGTTTTGGGGTGGCTTTATGTGGGGCCGACATACGCCGCTGGTGGTCATGGAAGGCGCCGTCACGGCTTTATGATGCGTGAATGCCATCCATAGTGCCACCATATCAGCAGCATATTGGCGAGGCATTCGCCCTCATGGACGACAATTCGTGCCCCCCTTGTGCATGTCTTGTGAATGACGTCCTTCAGGATATCGAAATCGCTCGACTAGAGAGGCCACCATGTTCTACAGACATGAACCCTATCGAACATGCCAGGGATACCAGAATGAGATTTTCACTCTGCAGCGGAGTGTGCACTGATATGAAACTTCCTGGCAGATTAAAACTGTGTGCCGGACCGAGATTCGAACTCGGAACCTTTGCCTTTCGCGGGCAAATACTCTACCATCTGAGCTACCCAAGCACAACTCACACCCTGTCCTCACAGCTTTATTTCTGCCAGTACCTCGTCTCCTACTTTCCAAACCTCACAGAAGCTCTCCTGCGAACCTTTCCACGAAAGGCAAAGGTCTTCAGTTTGAGTTTCGGTCCGGCACACAGTTTTAATCTGCCATGAAGTTTCATACCTGGGATAGATTGAAAAGTGCTGTTTATGGGCGACGTGACCCACTAACCGCTCTGAGAGATCTATGCCGAATCCCCGTTGAGGAGTAGGACAATCTGGACCAACAGCGCCTTGATGAACTTGTGGATAGTATGCCACGACAAATACAGACATGCATCAATAGAACAGGACGTGCTACTGGGTATTAGAGGTACCGCTGTGTACAGCAATCTGGACCACCACCTCTGAAGGTCTCGCTGTATGGTGGTACAAAATGTAATTTGTGGTTTTCATGGGCAATAAAACGGGCGGAAACGATGTTTATGTTGATCTCTAATCCAATTTTCTGTATAGGTTCAGGAAATCTCGGAACCGAGCCGATGCAAAACTTTTTTTAATGTGTGTAGAACTTGACAGGGACTCCATTTGGTCCTGTTCTGACACAACAGAAGTTCACGCCTGACACTGTTTGACCGCCGCTGGCCGTACGCTCCACTATTTCTGGCTCTGAGCACTATGGGACTTAACTTCTGAGGTCCTCAGTCCCCTAGAAATTAGAACTACTTAAACCTAACTAACCTAAGGACATCACACACAGCCGGCCGGAGTGGCCGAACGGTTCTAGGCGTTACAGTCTGGAACCGCGCGACCGCTACGGTCGCAATTTCGAATCCTGCCTCGGGCATGGATGTGTGTGATGTCCTTAGGTTAGTTAGGTTTAAGTAGTTCTAAGTTCTAAGCGACTGATGACCTCAGCAGTTAAGTCCCATAGTGCTCAGAGCCATTTGAACCATTTGAACGTCACACACATCCATGTCCGAGGCAGGATTCGAACCTGCGACCGTAGCGGTCGTTCGGTTCCAGACTATAGCGCCTAGAACCGTTCGGCCACCCCGGCCGGCTACGCCCCACTATGTTTAGTACAGTATATACTGCAATACCTCATACCTCATAGCAACAAATAGACCGGAACTTTTCGACTCCGTGAATGTAGAAGAGGGTATCAGTGATCATAAGTCAGTGGTTGCATCAATGACTACAAGTGTAATAAGAAATGCCAAGAAAGGAAGGAAAATATATTTGCTTCACAAGAGTGATAGGGCACAAATCGCAGAATATCTGAGTGACCACCATCAAACGTTCATTTCTGAGGAAGAGGATGTGGAACAAAAATGGAAAAAATTCAGAAACATCGTCCAGTACGCCTTAGATAAGTTCGTACCGACTAAGGTCCAAAGCGAGGGGAAAGATCCACCGTGGTATAACAATCATGTACGAAAGGTACTACGGAAACAAAGAAAGCTTCATCATAGGTTTAAGAGTAGTCGAATCATAGCTGATAAGGAAAAGCTGAACGAAGCGAAAAAGAGCGTAAAGAGAGCAATGAGAGAAGCATTCAACGAATTCGAACATAAAACATTGGCAAACAATCTAAACAAGTACCCTAAAAAGTTTTGGTCATATGTAAAATCGGTAAGCGGATCTAAATCCCCTATTCAGTCACTCGTTGACCACGATGGCACCGAAACAGAGGACGACCGAAGAAAGGCAGAAATACTGAATTCAGTGTTCCGAAACTGTTTCACTGCGGAAAATCGTAACACGGTCCCTGACTTCAGCCGTCGCACGGACGCCAAAATGGAAAATATTGAAATAAACGATATCGGAATTGAAAAACAACTGCTATCACTTAGTAGCGGAAAAGCATCCGGACCAGACGAGATACCCTTAAGATTCTACAGTGATTATGCTAAAGAACTTGCCCCCTTTCTATCAGCAATTTATCGTAGATCGCTGGAAGAACGTAAAGTACCTAGCGACTGGAAGAAAGCGCAGGTCGTTCCCATTTTCAAGAAGGGTCATAAATCAGATGCGAATAATTATAGGCCTATTTCGCTTACGTCAATCTGTTGTAGAATAATGGAACATGTTTTGTGTTCTCGTATTATGACGTTCTTAGATAATACAAATCTCCTTCATCATAACCAACATGGATTCCGCAAACAGAGATCATGTGAAACTCAGCTCGCCCTATTTGCCCAAGAAATTCACAGTGCCGTAGACACTGGCGAGCAGATTGATGCCGTATTCCTGGACTTCAGGAAGGCATTTGATACGGTTCCGCACTTACGTTTAGTGAAAAAAATACGAGCTTACGGAATATCGGACCAGGTTTGTGATTGGATTCAGGATTTCCTAGAAGAAAGAACACAACATGTCATTCTTAACGGTTCAAAATCTGCAGATGTAGAGGTAATTTCGGGAGTACCGCAGGGAAGCGTGATAGGACCTTTATTGTTTACAATATACACAAATGACTTAGTTGACAACATCGGTAGCTCCGTGAGGCTATTTGCAGATGACACGGTTGTCTACAAGAAAGTAGCAACATCAGAAGACTCGTACGTACTCCAGGAGGACCTGCAGAGGATTAATGCATGGTGCGACAGCTGGCAGCTTTCCCTAAACGTAGATAAATGTAATATAATGCGCATACATAGGGGCAGAAATCCATTCCAGTACGATTATGCCATAGGTGGTAAATCATTGGAAGCGGTAACGACCGTAAAATACTTAGGAGTTACTATCCGGAGCGATCTGAAGTGGAATGATCACATAAAACAAATAGTGGGAAAAGCAGGCGCCAGGTTGAGATTCATAGGAAGAATTCTAAGAAAATGTGACTCATCGACGAAAGAAGTAGCTTACAAAACGCTTGTTCGTCCGATTCTTGAGTATTGCTCATCAGTATGGGACCCTTACCAGGTTGGATTAATAGAAGAGATAGACATGATCCAGCGAAAAGCAGCGCGATTCGTCATGGGGACATTTAGTCAGCGCGAGAGCGTTACGGAGATGCTGAACAAGCTCCAGTGGCGGACACTTCAAGAAAGGCGTTACGCAATACGGAGAGGTTTATTATCGAAATTACGAGAGAGCACATTCCGGGAAGAGATGGGCAACATATTACTACCGCCCACATATATCTCGCGTAATGATCACAACGAAAAGATCCGAGAAATTAGAGCAAATACGGAGACTTACAAGCAGTCGTTCTTCCCACGCACAATTCGTGAATGGAACAGGGAAGGGGGGATCAGATAGTGGTACAATAAGTACCCTCCGCCACACACCGTAAGGTGGCTCGCGGAGTATAGATGTAGATGTAGATGTAATATGTATTTCTTGACTGAGCTGACGACGGTGTTCAAAGTTTTGAACTTTTTTGCAGCTTAAAGCATTTTCCACAGCATTCGTGTTGACTGCCATGTTCCTCATCGCAGCAGCAGTATGGCTACTGAATGATGGCAGCATGCAGCAGAATTCAACATTTCGATGTTCGTTTTTCTCGTTTCTGTTCCGGTTCTTAGCACGTCCACGAGTGTCTAGACACTGATAGTGATGCCACCTACAGCCGTAACATACAGATAAAACCTCTTGGTGCTTTGAGGCAGGCCATGTGATAATATTTTGCTGTAGTAGTTACTGAAGGCTTCATACGTACTTTGCCATCCACGTACACAACTCTGTTTCAAATACATCTGCCTATCTGCTTTTTATGCTTTGTTTTTTTACCTCTTTATTATATGCACATTCTTAAGAATGGTCGTGATATTTTCTGCTTACTAAGAGGGGCCTGTCCAATCTATAATTATTCTGCTCGTTTGACTGTTCATGTAAATTTGAATCACAGCTCTTATGCATATTATAATAATATTAGCTCAAGTCTTAGAAATACGTTAATGTCCTCGTTATCTATTTTACTGATCATGCTTAGTTTTCTACTAACTTTTCCCTTGTATCTTCATGATCATTGTTACTGCAACTGTTTCGTGGTCACTGATCCCAGTCTCTCTAGGTGAACTCTCTCAAAAAGGTCTGGTCTGTTTGTTACCCACAAGTCTAGTTTCGGACATTACAATTAAGTTGACTATTTATGATTATGTTCTTATCTCCAACTACACATTCTTATACCTTATTTTCACCTTTTAAGGTATCTTGGAAACGATTTCCCTTTCGATTTAAAATAGTTGACTTGTATCACACATGGTGAAGGCATTGTTTTTCTCTTTGGATGGGAAGCTATTCCTGAAGACAGCAGAGATGACCAAATCGGCTTTGACTGAGAGCATGAAGCATGAAAAATTACGTTAACCGTGCGAGCTTTCTAACAACTACGCACCCTCTGACTCAGAGGTGAAATATTAAAAGTTTTGGCTGGTTTCGTTGTCTAGGGGCTGGGATACGTAATTGCCGCATTACAGGCCAAATACTGCTGAGTCTATAGTATATGATAAGAATACACACATAAATCGAATGGTTGAAGGTTTCTATCACAAGGCAATAGCGAATTATGAAAGTAACATAGTAATTTATAAATGAAACATTGCAATTAAATAAAATCTGCAGGTACTAACTTAACGACTTTAAATGATGAGTACGATAGTAGAAGTACTTTTGAGAATGCGGTGTATTTCTGCAAAACACTTATTGGTGTCAATGGTCCAGCAGTTAAATTAAATATAAGTTGAATAACAGGAAAACAATAGACTCCTACAGCACGTAATTAGTTATGAACAACAACACAGCTCGCGAGATATTCACTTCTAAAACGCACACTACGTCTTCACTGTAGAAGCCTCGGAAATCACACAAGAGCACCGGTCGACACTTGGAAATATTACTATCTCTCGCGCCCACGGGCAAACTGCTCCATTCCACGTCTTTCCGCCGACTGCGCGTCCGTCGCGCTGTACTGTCCGCGCACAGCACCCACTCCCGTGTTCTGTGCGACTCCTCCTCGCGCCGCACCGTTCCGAACTCCCTGTTTCCTGTACCATCGTGCCCAGAACTCCCTCGCTTCCTCTGCGGAAACCATGCTCTCCTCCCACTCCGAAATATTTCCATCTCTCGCGCCCACGGGCAAACTGCTCCATTCCACGTCTTTCCGCCAACTGCGCGTCCGTCGCGCTGTACTGTCCGCGCCCAGCACCCGCTCCCGTGTTCTGTGCGACTCCTCCTCGCTCCGCACCATTCTGAACTCCCCGTTTCCTGTACCATCCTGCCCAGAACTCCCTCGCGTCCTCTCCGGAAACCACGCTCTCCTCCCACTCCAAAATATTTCTATCTCTCGCGCCCACGGGCAAACTGGTCCATTCCACATTTTTCCGCCGACTGCGCGTCCGTCGCGCTGTACTGTCCGCGCCCAGCACCCGCTCCCGTGTTCTGTCCAACTCCTCCTCGCGCTACACCGTTCCAAACTCCCCGTTTCCTGTACCATCCTGGCCAGAACTCCCTCGCGTCCTCTCCGGAAACCATGCTCTCCTCCCACTCCGAAATATTTCTATCTCTCGCGCCCACTGGCAAACTGCTCCATTCCACGTCTTTCCGCCGACCGCGCGACCGTCGCGCTGTACTGTCCGCGCCCAGCACCCGCTCCCGTGTTCTGTGCGACTCCTCCTCGCGCCGCACCGTTCCAAACTCCCCGTTTCCTGTACCATCCTGCCCAGAACTCCCTCGCGTCCTCTCCGGAAACCATGCTCTCCTCCCACTTCCATCCAGTCTCACCATTCACGAGCTCTGTGATTGGCTAGAGCGCTCCCGCCATATCTTCAAGCGAACACAAATTCTCAAACGTAAGGAAACACATTCGAAGTACTGGATTTACATTTAAATAACTTGAAATTAAATAAATATTCCTACGGCTTTACCATAAACACGCTCTCACACACATTATTAAATACATAAACAACTTATGAAACGTCCCCTTTGAACAATTATACATGACTGTGCTTAAACTGACACACAATATTTTGTTAGCGCAACGCAATCTGACTTCCAAAATTCCCTACAAAAGAATGGCCCTGACTAACATTAAACTACACCTTTCACAAATCACTTACCTCACAAAAATCTTCGCTGCTCAAGCTACTGCAATACAGCGAGCGCCACTACTGCCAGCTAAATAAAAGATTCAAACTATGGAAGGCACTAACTACTGATAGGGATAGTTAGCAAATGAAAGATATTAATAGAGAACAAACAATGTATTTACCTTGATATCATCATATATAAATATAGCAGTTCATGACAAATTTCAAAACTCCCCCATCTCTCTCCCCCATCCACCACTGCTGGCGGCTCACCTCCAACTGCGCAACGCTACGCGCTGTTCACATCCAGCTGCCGCTGCCCAACACTACAATGGCAGACAACAATGCAAACTAGAACAGACTGCGCACAGCACAGCCAGTGATTTTCATACAGAGGTGGCGTTACCAATAAAAAAACCTAAACAGCCTACTTACAAACTTAAATAAATATACATCAAAGGAATAGCAACAATAGGTAGGCCAGTAGCTTAATGTCTCTGTGCTTTCTAAACACAGTAAATACTTAACCAATTTCTCCATGAATAGTATACATCAGATATAAACAAAGACATAGATGAATAAATATATTCATAAGCATGCTGCTACCGTTTTTCCGTGTAACTGTGGAGTACTTATGGCCTGACGCGATCGGTAGTAATTGGTCAATTTGACATCCAATAACTCATGTACTATTCAAGTTACATGCCTTTTATTCATACCAATTTAGGTGTACACTAATAGCTTTCTAAAGACACGTCGATCGACGAACACGGATGAAGCGTTTAAATTTTAGAAATTCGTTGCTGGGTGTTACTTGTATAATTTACTGTCAGATACTAAGCTTTAAACTAATAAAGATATTGAAAATCTGATTACACCATCATAATCGTCGTGCAGATAATAGTAATGTACATGTTTCTTTTTGAGGTATCACTATTCATCTGGCTACTATTAATTTCTATACGAACTGTGAAATGTCTGCCATTAAGGTTTCACAAAGTCCGCCATCTTTGGCCCTCCCGGCGCACAGCGTCACCGAGGAATTCCCAGCCACGTGCTCGATGGACCGGCCTTTGTGCGGCATCACGAGGTTTTTAAGCTACCGTTCAGCACCAAGACCCGCTGAAAGGCCCCGAGCTCGGCCACGCCAACTCAGAACTTAGAATATTTTCAGGGCGCCACAACTCGCCCATTACCTCACAACTCCTTCAGCAATACTGCAGTAGGTACGCAAAGGTGACTCGATAGTCCCATCTCATCCAAAATTCTGCGCCAGAAAACTACCCTTACTTTCCAGGAGGATGCCTGTACTGGAGGTGGAGAAAGATAAACTACTGTTAGTGTTTCCTGAATGACAGCAGCTTATGTGCGTAGATTAATACAATTAGGGGATCCATCGAAAAATCCTTAAACGCCCTGGAGAGAATATTATCTCTCGGACACGTTCGACCCCAACTGCTAACTATTACTACAGGAAGAGGAACAAGGCCGTCCCATCAAAAAATACATTAGTGATAAGAAGAGTATCACTCAGGTTCGGTACCGGTAAACATCTCGAAACCAGTAACTACTGAGCAACGTCGCAACAACATTGTTTGTTGGAATTTCTGGCATGTCGAACACCTGGCAAGGCAGAGGCTGGTCAGCCACAAATGGAGGTAGGAAACGCTTTTGTAGCATCCCAAAGTGTTGTTCCACGACCGTAGATTCGCTTTCGGGCAAGGAAGTTGTACGTAGATTAAGTCATGTTCGTCCACGAATATAAAAAAAACATAGATAAGATCGAATTTGTGGGTTCACCTTGATGCAAAACTCTTGCTTGTTGTACCTACGCCACAGCTTATGTAAATTTGCACTGTGACAGTTACTGAACTACACGAAATAAAATGTCGTAACTTCCGAACGGTTTGCGTTAGGACATTCAAACTACAAGGCAGGTCGTGGAGCATGATTGGATTTAGTATGTGCATTATTGTTTATTTTAGCGATGAAGCCCACTTTCATTTGGATGGGTTCATCAGCAAGCAAAATTGGGGCATTTGGGGGACTGAGGATCCACATTTCGCGATTGAGAAGTCTCTTCACCTTCAACGGATGACTGTTGGTATGCAATGTCAAAAAATGGCTCAACTTCTGTCATCACTCCCCTAGAACTTAGAACTACTTAAATCTAACTAACCTAAGGACATCACACACATCCATGCCCGAGACAGGATTCGAACCTGCGACCGTAGCTGTCGCGCAGTTCCAGACTGTAGCGCCTAGAACCGCTCGGCCACCCCGGCCGGCTGTGCAATGTCCATCCACGGAATAATCGCTGCGATATTCCTTGATGGCACCGTGCCTACCGAACAGTACGTGAAGGTTTTGGAAGATGGTTTCATTCGCATTATCCAAAGTGATTCTGATTTCGATAAGATGTGATTCATGCAAGACGGAGCTTGACCCCATCGAAAACAGCCACTCAGGAGCTCATCGACTGCATCGATGTTCCGACGCTTCAGTTGGTCGTCTACGCCACATCGTCACCAATGATGGCAAGGCATGTCGAACATGTCAGAATCAAAATCCTAATTCCTGTAGTGACGTTTACATGTTAAATATAGTGTGTGCACGGCGTAGTTTGTACCTAATTTACGTTTTTTTCATATAGTTTAATAATTGTTAGCCTGTACAATAACAATGGGCCGTGCAGCTGCAGTGTTTGTGTAATATGAAGCATCACACTAGCAACCAAATAAATCGAGACCAGTCAAGTGGCATACTGAATGGGGAAACACTTCTTGTAAAAATTCAGTCAAATGTGAGGAATAGAAAGTGAAAACATTTGTGCTGGCGAAATAGCGCTGCAGTTAAGTTTAGATGTAAAAAACAAAGTGTTTTCCATCATAGCGGACCCACAAACACAATACTGTTTCCTGCAGACATGGACCAGGCAAGAGGTGTACACTGATTGTCGTGAGGCAGCGTCAAATAGTAAGACCGACACAAATGGAAACAGCGTGAGCATCAAAGTTTAAGAATCTTTTGTAAAAGTGTATGTTACCTTTGTTCTTTGATAGTCGAGTTTAGTTCTATGTTTGTGTTGTTCCGCGTCAATGTCGGCAGGCAAATTTCATTGCACAATTTACAGTTGACATATCCGGCCAGGGCAACGTCGTCGTCGATTGTTTTTCTCGCGATTGTGCATCGTTTGCAGCCATTGATTGGGACGCCCTAGCTGTTGGTCAGGATTTGGATCTCTTGCTTCTTCAATGTCAGCAGGATCCATCATCAAGTGATTTTCATCTTGAACTCCTTCCTACGTAATGTTCTCGCCGAAAGGTATGGTGTGACACGCCTTGCAATAACGTTAAATGGGTCGCCCTATTTTTGACATTTTTCACAACTTGTCTCATTCGGGCATTAAAGGTAGCGCTAAATTAGTGGCTAATTCGGTCGTTTGGGCCGGGCTGCTAAGGGATTGTCGGCAGTGGGCGAAGTATTATCACAGATGTCAATCTTCAAAAATTTTCTCGCCATGTTTCTGTTCCTATCTCTCCTTTCACCTCCCCTTCAGGGAGATTTTCATACATACTTGGATACTGCAGGCTCCCCCCCCCCCCCCCCCCCTCGTAGCTTCCACTACCTAGTGACAATGACAATAATAAATAGATTCACAAGGTAGCCTGAGACTGTTCCGGTCGCAGATATATCTGCTCCCATCGTCGCCCAGGCTTTGTTTTCACGATTTGGCATCCCTCAGATTATTACTGCTGACAGAGATAGGCAATTTGAGTGCCTTTTGTTTGACGAGATAATGTGTCTGTGCTGATGTAGTCACTTTCGTATCCCACCAGTCGGGATGGCAGAGCGCCTACACTGTACTTTGAAGGCGGCCCTGACGCGCTATTCTGTTTCTTGGTCTGACGCCACCTAGCCCTTCGTACAGCTGTAAAAGAGGATATTGGGTGCTCTTCGGCCCAGCTTGTATACGGAAAGATGCAGAGGGTCCCAGGTGAATTTCTTTTGCCCCGTCCCTCTTCCTGACCTTCATATCGGAGACTTTGAACTCTTCTTACATGAGCTGCAATGGCATATGCAGTTTCTTTCGTCTCAGAACCCTGTGCGTCACGGCACAAAAACTATTTGCCTGTCACAAAGATTTATGTACATACACTTTTGTCTGGCTGAGGGACAGGCTGTCAAGCCTCCGCTCTTCCCGTTATATAGGGGCCCTTTTAAAGTCTTACACCGTTAGGACAAGACCTTCGTCCTACATGTAAACGGACATTGAGATACTGAAGCGATCCCGAGGGTGCCACAAGTGCCTCGGTCAGTCTCAGCCCCTCCTACTTCCCCTATTGCAAATCCACCCGTCATTTTTTCGCGGGCTGTTAGGCACATCTCTCGCCGCTCTCCGCACATTCAGGGGCTCCTGGTTTTTCTCGCAGACCTCATCCACGTAATGTGAAGTGCCTCGATTCAAATCGAAGAACATTTGTTTTTCCAAGCTTCGTCCCTCAGAACATAAAAATAAGGCGAGCTGATGTGGCGACGTCAGATAATAAGACCAACACAAGTCGAAGCAGTGTGAGCATTAAAATTTAAGGTGCTTTTGTAAAGGTGTACGTTATCTTTGTTCTTTGATAGTCGAGTTTGGTTCTATGTTTGCGTTGTGCTGTTGATTTTATACAAGTGTTCAGTTTATGCGTATTAATTGTAAAAATAAAGTGTAAAGGGCATTCACATCCAGCGTATATCCTTTTAATGAAGAGGAAATCATAAATTTCCCACAGTCGTGTAACACTCGCGGGACATCACAGAGGCTCCAGCATACATCTCAGCTAAAGAGAGCCTTGCAAACAGAAATGGGACACAGATTAACTTCATAGTTTCCTCAGTCGTCTTCGTGACAGTGACATCTAAGGACATAGACTAATGTATTCCCTTGTGTGCAGCACACCACCGTAGTTTCCGAACGAAATGGGCTGCAAATCATCATGCACGTAGGTATACTGAAATTCCTTGGTTTGTTCTCTGACGAGACGCGATTTAGTGCCGCACATGACAACCAAATCCCTTACTCCTGAAGAGAGCAAACATCAACGCATATGTGCGCGAATCATCCCACTATCGCGATATCAGAATGATGATATGGACAGAAACAGCCTCGGTGGAAGTACACAAACCACAGGAAACATAAATCATGACAGCCAAGTGGGGATATGGACTTCACTCCTCCCAAGCATGAGTTCAACGTCTTTTACATTTGGAGCTCTGTAAAAATATCTTCATTAAGAAAGAAAATACCCTGCCTTACAGCTCTATGACGATCAACATTGTATGTATGGTTCAATTGTCTTCTTATTGTGCTCTATATTTCAGGATAATCTCGCCATCTGAAGCAGTGCACTAGCAGTCTGCTTATCTGTACAATATAACAGAAGCCATTCTTATGATATAAAAAGCAGTTGATATAGCGAAACGAATATGTCGTAAGATTTGTCTGCCTGCTCCGTTTACATCCCTATTTCCGTGTCATTTTGAAGCACGCCTTATAATTTTAAGTTTGAGAATTTTCTCACTAAACTAATGCATCAAATGAAGATCTGCCGCTTTCACTTGCTAAACTTTTTTTCAGATTTTAAGTCAAATTTAAAGCCTTTCTGTTGGTTAATCGGTTAACTATTCGTATACGACAGCAACATTCGTTCTGAATGAATTTCGCCAAATTTGAATGCTGCTGTCGTATAGTGATGTATTCTGGTATTTAAGTGTTCTGATATGACCTCACTTAATGTGTTGCAGGTTGGAGCCGGACTCGTGGCCAACTTCGCTTGCCTGGCGCCAGCCATGAGTCTCGGATTCTCAGCAGTTGCACTGCCCGTCATGAAGCAAGGGATCGGAAACCCTCCCATCACTGAGGAACAGGAGTCATGGATAGGTAACACGCTACCTGCTTCTTCCTGCTTCCTTCTAGTTTTATTCTACTTGAGGGCATTGCTTATGTTTGGGGCCCTTCGATTTTCTGCTAGACTGAAGACGTAATGCATCTTTCACAAATGCACCAATGTAGAACGCAGGATAGCAAACAAGGCAAAGAAAACGGCACAATGAAACAAAAGTTTGTTTATTTGACTTCACAGAGCTATTCCTTGCATAACTACGATACAAACATGTCTGCAACAAACTTTCACTGTGTACATTTTTTTTTTTACTGAAAATGGATGTCAAATAATGACAATCTGGCAACACAACACTCACAGGTAGACAATAATCTGTAGTCAAAACTCTATAAGAGCATTCCCAGCTACTTTTATAAACAGTTCTGTAGACTCTCCATCGTGATAGGCCCCTGCATAAATTAGCGGATAGTATAAATTTCGCCTCTGGCCATTTTTTGTGTTGTCAAGTGCGCACAAGGAAGGGTGCCGTTAATCGGTTAGGTCGACTTTGAATTCCGGTGTCTTGCTATGGAGCCATTTAATATATCATCCTCATCGATCGATATTTAGCGTATCACATCGCCAGCTCATTTCATTCCAGCAGCAAGTATTTCAGTTCGTATGACAGATAGCATCATCGATCTCTAAGATTAAAAAACCTGCAGAAAATGTTAATATCATTTGCGTAAAGGCTGCTCTTCTGGTCTAACACTGGAGGACGAATTGAGGTTTGAGATTTCTAACTTATATCACGCTTGTGAGCAGTCATTTAACACTGCAGACAAAAAATTACACAATCAAAGCCACCTAAGTGGTAAATTTCGTGATGCTTCACGCACAGATCACAACCCAACTTATAATTTCCCGTCGTATGTATCAGTATTTCTCTACAATGTTAATAAATGCAACGGCCGCTTCATAACTCAGTGCATGAAGAACTGTAGACGAACGAAACACAACAATTAGTGTCCTGTCTATAAGCACTGAGAGATACATTTCGTTTTGATGTGCTGACACGACCGTTACACTGCAGTTCCAAAGTTATAAATCTGTATAAACGTCGCTTCAAAAATTGACTTTGACTTTATGTCAACAAGACATGCATTTCTCTCGGGCTTCATTTCTCAAAAATGGTTCAAATGGCTCTGAGCACTATGGGACTTAACATCTGAAGTCATCAGTCCCCTAGAACTTAGAACTACTTAAACCTAACTAACCTAAGGACATCACACACATCCATGCCCGAGGCAGGATTCGAACCTGCGACCGTAGCAGTCGAGCGGTTCCGGACTGAAGTGGCTAGAACCGCTAGGCCACCGTGGCCGGCTTTCATTTCCCAGTTAAGCAAGATCCAACTAGTTTGACGTGAAGGTACTCCCCCATTTTAATATCTGCATTTGTGAGAGAAACGCTATGAAACCACTTTGCCCGATATCTCTTTGCTTTCCAGTAAACTTGCGGGCGATTACATAAGAAACGTGAAATATAAACATGCGCAATAAGTGTGGCGGGAATCTAACATCTCAAATTTAGGTACATCCATAAGACTATCCACGGACACAAATGTCTGCTTACCTGCAGATATATGAAACAATTCCGGAATGTTTGCCTGCCAACGTACAACCTGGAACCTGGCCACTATTTCATAGCGTCTGCGTTGGCGTGGGATGCATTGTATAGATGGAACTGATGCTGACATACTGTTATTCTTTGAGCGAGAGATTCGAGGTGCCATCAATGCACCCACAGACACGTCAAGTACAATTACCGACTGATGATGGGATCGCATAAACCAATCACCAAAGATAGTTACATCTCCTAATCTCAGGTTAATAACTTACAGTCTCTGTCTATTGGGGAGACACAATGACTAGCTCATTAAGAAATCAATGGCACAAATGTAGCGAGCGTTCCTCATAACTCGGAAATAGTAATCTTTTTGTAGATAAACTGGACACAATCCAATTGGCTGCATGAAAACCACACGCTTTATCGTGATTTTCAGAGCATCAGTGTTTGAGAAACAGTTCTCCTCCCAAATTTTTGGCGTTAGATGCAAGAAGAAAAGGAGTCCAAAATCTCCAACACTGTTTCGATTTAAGAATTGAACAGTTTAGAATTTACCACAGAGTTATATCAGTCTAAGAACCGGGGGAAGACTCTACACGATGAGGAATGTTGAAAACTTTGTTTGAAAGACAATGAGAAAAGCTACTTTTCGAAACCCTATAGAGAATATTAAAAAACTTAGACATTAATTGGCCATTTTGGGAGGAGCTTTGGAGGACACTAACATTGATCACTAAGTTTAACTTTAAATGAGTTACTATTTGTCACGCTGAATTTATAGCTCTGGAGAAGTCAAGGACTCAGCCACAATACAATAACATCATTTATACTGGCTTTGCATAATATCTTTCTCCAAAATCATAATATACCCGCCGCGCGGAGTAACCGAGTGGTCTAGGGGCCTTGTCACGGTTCGCGCGGCACCCCCCCGTCGAAGGTTCGAGTCCCCCCTCGGGCATGGGTGTGTGTGTTGTCCTTAGCGTAAGTTAGATTAAGTAGTGTGTAAGCTTAGGGACCGATGACCTCAGCAGTCTAGTCTCATAATGCCTTACCGCAAATTTCCAATTTATACATACCCATTTCACAATACGTTTCCATAGATTGTTATGAATAACCAAAGTTACTTAAAATATACTATCTAATCAACAGTATCTGTAACTTATTAGTGCACATTAAATTTACTGTCGAGATGGATAAGCACGGCAAGCTACCATTCTTGGATTTTTTGGTTGAGCGGAAGGCATTCAGTGTACCGGAAACGCAACACACACTGATCGGTACTTGAACGCCAATACGTTTCCACCACCCTGTACACAAGAAAGCTGTCCTGAACACGTTGGCTCATAGAGCCAATATTATCTCTGACCACGACCACGTACAGTCTGAATTACAGAACGTAAAACGTGTTTTCGGGGAAAATGGATAGAGCAAAAGCGACATCGCTAACGCTTTCAAGGGCCGCCGACGAAAGACACCTGGTGAATCAGCAGAAGAGGCCAAACGGACTGTATTCCTGCCATACTGTGGAGCAGCTAGCAGTAAGTTAGGACGTCTGCTGCAGAAACATGGGCTATGACCAGTGTTCCGGCCCGCCCCCAAGATATGAGATATGTTGTGCCCTATTAAAGACGACATTGCTCTTCGAGTGTCCGGTGTGTATGGTGTACCCTGTGAATGTGGCAGCATGTACATTGGACAGACAATTCGCACGGTTGCGGAGCGTTGTACTGAGCACAAGCGCCATGTAAAACAAAGGGAGCTTGACAAGTCGGCCATAGCGGAGCATTGCCTAGAAAACGGACATAAAATACGGTTCGAAAATACAAAAGTGTTGGCTCATGCGTCTACATATTGAGGCTCCGTTATGAAGGAAGAGGCCGAGATTCGTTTAAACAACAATTTCAACAGAGACCAGGGATACACACTCAGTAGGGCATGGGGACGGGAGTTGGACATCGAAAGAAAGCAGAGACAGATGCGCGACGCGGGAGCGGTAGTTTCAAACGTGGCGCCTGCCCCTGGCGTCACCTGACGTCACCGGTGCTGCCACGGGCAATAGCTCCGCTAGCTGCCACATTGGGTCGATCTGATTGGCTGCTGATGATGTCATCATGCCTATACAAGCGAGAAACCGTAGCAGCCCCGGCAGTCAGTGAACGCCTGACGACGATGGCGGAGATGGCCCTCGAAAGCTCGAGGATTTTATTCGAATTGACGCGGCTGGAAAACTGAGAGCATTTTATTTATGTATGCCGTCGCGAAAGACTCCGAGGACGCAAGGTAGTGATGCTGGACGTTGGAATCTAAAACAAAACCGAGATTTGAACTCATCCCTGTACTGTTCCATCGCGTTCAGTTCGTAACCCTGGGCAGGCCAGTTCATTTCAAGACTGCTGTTGTTAACAAAGCATTGGCTCACAGATGCGACCTTATGACGAACTGCTCGACCACTGTGCCTCATTCGTTTCAACTCCCTCCGCACAACCGTTGTGCTGGTTGGGCTACTGGTAGCACTCTGAAATTCACCAGTGATTCCTTCCGCTGGCTTAGAGCGATTTTTTACAACCACCCGCTACAATGCACGACACTTCCCGTCCATCAGTACATTACGTCTACTTGGACTTGATTTAGGAGTGTCCAGATACTTTTCATCAGATACTGCTTCATGTACTGGATGAGTAAAATTATAATCCATAAGAAATTGAAGTGCCACCCCGACCCCTCTGAGACGTCTGGATCACCTGTATTACATGTTACCTGCAAACACAAAACTTGAAATCGTTGTCCAATGGATTCCAGATTATAGAATTTGTAGGCCTCAGGTCTAAAATGCTCGCGTACTTCATGAAGTTGAGACGGACTTAAGACCTGCAACATGTTGCCACAAGATCTACACTCCTGGAAATTGAAATAAGAACACCGTGAATTCATTATCCCAGGAAGGGGAAACTTTATTGACACATTCCTGGGGTCAGATACATCACATGATCACACTGACAGAACCACAGGCACATAGACACAGGCAACAGAGCATGCACAATGTCGGCACGAGTACAGTGTATATCCACCTTTCGCAGCAATGCAGGCTGCTATTCTCCCATGGAGACGATCGTAGAGATGCTGGATGTAGTCCTGTGGAACAGCTTGCCATGCCATTTCCACCTGGCGCCTCAGTTGGACCAGCGTTCGTGCTGGACGTGCAGAACGCGTGAGACGACGCTTCATCCAGTCCCAAACATGCTCAATGGGGGACAGATCCGGAGATCTTGCTGGCCAGGGTAGTTGACTTACACCTTCTAGAGCACGTTGGGTGGCACGGGATACACGCGGACGTGCATTGTCCTGTTGGAACAGCAAGTTCCCTTGCCGGTCTAGGAATGGTAGAACGATGGGTTCGATGACGGTTTGGATGTACCGTGCACTATTCAGTGTCCCCTCGACGATCACCAGTGGTGTACGGCCAGTGTAGGAGATCGCTCCCCACACCATGATGCCGGGTGTTGGCCCTGTGTGCCTCGGTCGTATGCAGTCCTGATTGTGGCGCTCACCTGCACGGTGCCAAACACGCATACGACCATCATTGACACCAAGGCAGAAGCGACTCTCATCGCTGAAGACGACACGTCTCCATTCGTCCCTCCATTCACGCCTGTCGCGACACCACTGGAGGCGGGCTGCACGATGTTGGGGCGTGAGCGGAAGACGGCCTAACGGTGTGCGGGACCGTAGCCCAGCTTCATGGAGACGGTTGCGAATGGTCCTCGCCGATACCCCAGGAGCAACAGTGTCCCTAATTTGCTGGGAAGTGGCGGTGCGGTCCCCTACGGTACTGCGTAGGATCCTACGGTCTTGGCGTGCATCCGTGCGTCGCTGCGGTCCGGTCCCAGGTCGACGGGCACGTGCACCTTCCGCTGACCACTGGCGACAACATCGATGTACTGTGGAGACCTCACGCCCCACGTGTTGAGCAATTCGGCGGTACGTCCACCCGGCCTCCCGCATGCCCACTATACGCCCTCGCTCAAAGTCCGTCAACTGCACATACGGTTCACGTCCACGCTGTCGCGGCATGCTACCAGTGTTAAAGACTGCGATGGAGCTCCATATGCCACGGCAAACTGGCTGACACTGACGGCGGCGGTGCACAAATGCTGCGCAGCTAGCGCCATTCGACGGCCAACACCGCGGTTCCTGGTGTGTCCGCTGTGCCGTGCGTGTGATCATTGCTTGTACAGCCCTCTCGCAGTGTCCGGAGCAAGTATGGTGGGTCTGACACACCGGTGTCAATGTGTTCTGTTTTCCATTTCCAGGAGTGTATTATGTTTGGAGGTCACATCGAGTGCTTGCGTGGTGGAGGAGGCAAAATTCAAAATTTGTGGTAAGGTCTTACGGGACCAAACTGCTAGGTCATCGGTCCCTAAGCCTACACACTACTTAAACTAACTTTAACTTACACTATGAACAACACACACACACCCATGCCCGAGGGGGGACTCGAACCTCCGACGGGGGGAGCCGCACGGATGGTGACAAGGCACTTTACCTAGTGTAAGGCGCATGTGGTGTTTACCGTAATACCGTCCAAAATAGGACTTTTTCCTGATGATAAACAACAGCTGCTTGGACACACTATTCGCTTCATTCTTACTAAGTAGTCGAGCATATGCGTCTATGTGTGTGCTTATATTATGTGTATGTATAAGTGTGTGTGAGTAGGAACGAAAGTTCGTGCGCACGTGTGTGTGTGTGTGTGTGTGTGTGTGTGTGTGAGAGAGAGAGAGAGAGAGAGGGGGGGGGGGGGGGAGGGAGAGATAGAGAGTAATATATGATTTTTTTGTTGTGATTTTGTAAAGCTCTATCAGCTAATAATTCTTGTGTAAGTGTTGATATGATATATGAAGTTTTTTGAGAGACCCCATCCCAGTTTGTACAACAGGATTTGTATAAAAATTAATGCACATTTTCAGTGAATGACATTTTATCTGAGACATTTCTATAGTGTTAATTCTAGTGTCGAAACTTTATATTACTGTATATAAAAAAGTTAACACAGACTAATAATGAATGAAACTTTTTATAATTTCTGAAGCACTAAAATATGTGTACTAAATCGTAGTAGGAAGTGTCCCCTAATTCCTTGAGGCATCTAGTGTGCTTCACACATATTACCATGTTTCAGTTCCTAGCCATTCAGTACATAGATAATTAGTAGAAAATTAAACTATGGTCTCAGAGTTGATAACTTGACAAACTGCTACTCGTGTGTACATGAGAAAATGGTGTCGATATTCAAACTGTGGTGAAAGGTCAGCAGTGCTTGAATAATGGTGGAATCACCATTGTGACACCAAATGAAGGAGAGGAAGCAACGAGACATACTTAGAAAGTACAAAAAGTGACAGAACACTAAAATAGCAGAAAATGAAAATTCAACGGTTTTTTGGGGTCTAGTCCTTAATAGACAAGCTATTAAACGTTAGTGTAATACTTAGAAAATGTTAAAACATGTAAGAAATTGGAAAAATATCCAAAACTGGCAAAGTAACTTACGTATCAAAGATTCTAAGAAGTGTAACGATCAGGAGTAAAATGCGAGTAGAAACCTCTTGACACTCGTAGAATACTTATTAAGTGCGAAACTAGTGAAAAATATGTGGAAGTTGCGAGAAAATGGCTTCGTGCAATATTCGGACCATAAGTTGATATGGACGTAGAAAACGTTTTGGGTGCTGAATTTACAGTGGGAGTTGTATAATCGAAAGTGTTTTGTTAACTGGATGGAAGAAGCGATTTTGTTAAGTTAATAGGACATGTATGCTGAGAGAGACAAGTAGATGCATAAATCATAATGAAGAACATGATATTCTAGGGTACAAAGAGATTATAGAGTTCAGGGAGGTGTTTAAACACAGGTGGCATTGCAGAAATTTGTACGGATGAGATCATATTTTTACAGTATTTCTCGGTGAAAAAAGCTAGTTCGTAATTTCAGCCAGACTTGGATTTCTGCTAGACACTCCATTAGTGAGTGCCCACGTTCGTTTAGGCTCACGGGTTAATCGGAGATATTTTGGTGGTTTGGTAATAATGATTACAAATGGTAAGATAAATGTCATAGACGAAAGTGCAGATTGAGCTTGCGATGCCGCTATCCGAATGTATGGTAATATTTTTAGACCGATGGACGTCTGGAAAGCGGCTATCGCGTGTGATAAGCCAGAATAGCTTTGGGGTCGACAGAAGCGTCCGATCCCACGCGTCGGCTTTGACCCGTGACGTAAGGGTGTTGTCGTGTGTGACGTCATGACGACGCGGAGTTTGGTTTGAGTGTGGCTGTCTCCAGTTCTGTTTTATCTTATTTTATTTACTTTTCTGATCTGTTCGTTCTATCTCGTGAGATTTTTTTTAAATTTAAAAACACTTATTACTTATTTTAATTATCTGTTTCCTCGAATTTCTGTTTTAGTTTATTATATTTATCTTTCTGATCTGTTCGTTATATCCCGTGAGATTTTTTTTTAAAAAGACAAAAAACACTAATCAGCTACTGAAGCATCTTTATCTTCTATGGGTTGCAGGGGTTACGACCCCTGGGGAGGTGGGTGGGTATTCATACATAGCTGTCTTCACTTACACGTTGTAACTACGCAAGGCGCCTAAATTTGTTTATATGTAGTTTGCCCCACACCCAAAACACCCCATTTCCCGCGCTTGTCCCGTTAGTGTCATTAGGCTTCTTGTGGAAAGTGTGTGTGTTTGTTTTTGTTTCCGCCATATTTGTGACGTCATGGGTCAAAGCAGACGGGTGGGATCGGACGCTTCCGTATTTTCTAGCTTTGCTATGTAGTTCAGACTACTACACGGAATTACTGAATAAATATTGGCGATGGCGTACAAGAAATCGAATGTTAAATGAATTCTGATTTTCATTAACAAAAATAACCTCTTTGAAGTGACTGAACAGAATGCACTAACTGGTGCACGTTAATCACGCCTAGCAGTGGAACAACATTTACGTAACACAATATACACACACATATGATAAACACTTGAACTTGCTGTAAATTAGATTGACCTACACCAACTGTCAGTGATGATTTTAGTGTTACTGAATTTGCATTGTACTCAAGGTACAATGAGTACTGTGGTGGCAATAAATTCTTTAATTGAATAATCAATGAACACTATAGAACTGATGGTTACTAGAGATGTTAAAAACATTACTTTAGAATCATTTTGTTCTAATGAAACCGAATGAGTTTTTACGTTGATAATGTACTTAAAAGCCACCACATCGAATTGAACTGTAATTAATGTGGCACAGTACCTGGCGTCTTCTGTCAGTTGTATAATCCGGCGTTTGTTGGAGATTTTCGGCGTTAACTCCGATTATATCCTCTTGTTGCATTAATACGCCGATACTCACGTAATATAGCCTTATTACTGGTATTGCTGCACACACAGTGATGGATTTGGGATAATAATGAACTAATTTCTGTAAATAATTGATGGCACTCGTGGAATGCACTTTGAATCACAAACTTATTATTTCACTCAGACATTACACTGTACAGAACTTGACTTGATAAATACATAAACTGGTTCGCTACGGATAAATATACTTGTTATGGCGGCGGTATAAAATGCACTGTTCATAAAAACACTGTCGTCCGATAACTACTAGTTCGTTGCTTGTGCTGGTGTGAGCTCATCAATGGATCTCATATGGTAGTAAGATCACATTGCAACATTAGCTGCAGACACTGGTCACTTCATACCTTGCTGCTGGTCGCTGCAGTCAGTCGTAAATTACGCAGACTTCCACAAGGCGTGCCATGTGCTTTTTGAGCGGGAACAGCAACTATATCTCTCACAAGCCGTCTCCGTCGAAATGTTGCATCCTGCAAGCCCTATTGTCCATTTGACTTGCTGACACACCATAAATCCAGGTCGTGTATGTTGTAAGCTCACTTTTACCTGTCTGTAGGCAATGTTACTGTACCGTACTAAAACCTTCACTTTCGCGTAGCGTAATTTCTGTTCTGCATCTGAACAGTTCCAGAACACATCTCTCTCTACTGCCAAATTCACGCGCCAACCTGCATTGTCCGCGTTCTCGGGGATTTCCGTCACATTTAAACATTAATTTACACTATGCCAAGTTCTCTATTTACAAATGGACACACCATAACATTACCATATTCAATTACAATCATTTATATATATATAACTAATATTAAATTAATATTTTTACTATACGTAACAATATTATCCTAGTTTAATGCTTCTTTATTTCGTCGTCCGAGCGCAGCGCTATTCAGACACTGTCTTACTCGTAGCGCTATTTCATTTGAATGCCGCCAGGCGGAAGCACCTGTGCTTTTGTTTGCACAACTATTCAACAGATGGCATGAGCGTTCACTTATTCAACTGCTGCGCCTTGGCTATGCTTCGTTGTGGCATTACAAGCTACTGAAAAAGGAACTGGGAAAATATTGAGGAATTGAGATATTAGCGGAGACGTGGAGATTTAAAGCAACACAGAGTGACTGAGAAGAGTAGACCCTGGACAAGGTTTTGGCGGCTTTAAAGGGTTTCCAATCTCCACTGACTTCGTATTTGAGTCGCTATTGGAGCTCGTGTTGGATCTTGTGGTTTAAGAACAGTGTCATTGTATTACCGCCGTAACGCATTTCTGCAGTACGCGTCCCTTCTGAAGCCACAATTATAGTGGCACTGGAGTAGCTATCCAGCACGTTTGTGTCGGCAGCCAGCCTGGCGGCGATCGCGACTCCGTTCGGCTGCCTGGCGTCGGGCCCGCTGCTGGACAGGTTCGGGCGCAAGGTGACGCTGCTGCTGATCAACGTGCCGGGGCTCCTGGGCTGGCTGCTCGTCGCCACGGCGCCCGACGGGCCCTCCTTCCTCGCGCAGCTCTACGCCGGCCGCATCTTCACCGGCATCTCTTCCGGCATGGCCAGCATCCCGGCCACCGTCTACGCCGCGGAAATAGGCGACAGCTCTCTGCGCGGCATGCTCGTCACGTGGACGTCCGTAAGTAACCGATCCTTTTCTGCAGTCCAGACTAGAAGTACGCGTAGGCAACATTTGATTAAGATAGAAGAGAATTTGCGTCCGTGTACATCTACATTTATACTCCGCAAGCCACCAAACGGTGTGTGGCGGAGGGCACTTTACGTGCCACTGTCAATACCTCCCTTTCCTGTTCCAGTCGCGTATGGTTCGCGGGAAGAACGACTGTCTGAAAGCCTCCGTGCGCGCTCTAATCTCTCTAATTTTACATTCGTGATCTCCTCGGGAGGTATAAGTAGGGGGAAGCAATATATTCGATACTTCATCCAGAAACGCACCCTCTCGAAACCTGACGAGCAAGCTACACCGCGATGCAGAGCGCCTCTCTTGCAGAGTCTGCCACTTGAGTTTGTTAAACATCTCCGTAACGCTATCACGGTTACCAAATAACCCTGTGACGAAACGCGCCGCTCTTCTTTGGATCTTCTCTATCTCCTCCGTCAACCCGATCTGGTACGGATCCCACACTGATGAGCAATACTCGAGTATAGGTCGAACGAGTGTTTTGTAAGCCACCTCCTTTGTTGATGGACTACATTTTCTAAGGACTCTCCCAATGAATCTCAACCTGGTACCCGCCTTACCAACAATTAATTTTATATGATCATTCCACTTCAAATCGTTCCGCACGCATACTCCCAGATATTTTACAGAAGTAACTGCTACCAGTGTTTGTTCCGCTATCATATAATCATACAATAAAGGATCCTTCTTTCTATGTATTCGCAATACATTACATTTGTCTATGTTAAGGGTCAGTTGCCACTCCCTGCACCAAGTGCCTATCCGCTGCAGATCTTCCTGCATTTCGCTACAATTTTCTAATGCTGCAACTTCTCTGTATACTACAGCATCATCCGCGAAAAGCCGCATGGGACTTCCGACACTATCTACTAGGTCATTTATATATATTGTGAAAAGCAATGGTCCCATAACGCTCCCCTGTGGCACGCCAGAGGTTACTTTAACGTCTGTAGACGTCTCTCCATTGATAACAACATGCTGTGTTCTGTTTGCTAAAAACTCTTCAATCGAGCCACACAGCTGGTCTGATATTCCGTAGGCTCTTACTTTGTTTATCAGGCGACAGTGCGGAACTGTATCGAACGCCTTCCGGAAGTCAAGAAAAATAGCATCTACCTGGGAGCCTGGATCTAATATTTTCTGGGTCTCATGAACAAATAACGCGAGTTGGGTCTCACACGATCGCTGTTTCCGGAATCCATGTTGATTCCTACATAGTAGATTCTGGGTTTCCAAAAACGACATGATACTCGAGCAAAAAACATGTTCTAAAATTCTGTAGCACCAGCAACGCCTCCATTTCTGCGACCAGAAATACGAGTGGTATACCGACTTAAGCCCGTAAAGGGCCATCGAACAAAGTGGAAACATTAAAACTGTACAGGGTGATTCTGCGATGATGTTACGAACTTTCAGGGACGATGAAGAAGGGCAAATATATCAATTTCAGGTATGTGATCCTGGCCCGGGAACGACCGAGTCGAAAGTTATCATCGAAAAGCCACTCGAGTTCCACTTCAGCGTCGCACAGTGCTCAAACCAACCCTGATCATTACGAACGGAATTCCCGCTGAGTACTCCCCAGTGCTCTGCTAATTTCCCCTGTTGGTAGACTAATAAAGGCGCAGGTAATCCTAAGCCTACTGTACAGTAATAACGAATACAGTTAATCTGCACAAGTTTCACAAACAGCTATATTTACAACAATTGTTCAAAATAGCACCCCCGACTTCATGGCATCGGAGCACAAACTATTGTTATACCCATTCTAAAAGCCCTGCTCTCATTTCGACAGTGTCGCAGGCAGCGAGAATTGTTGCCAGGTGATCCTCTTCCATCTCGATTGGCGTCTCATACACAAGATTTTTACCTGCCCCCCCCCCCCCCCAAGAAGAAATCGATTGGGATGAGATAATGTACACGTGCTGACCACGAAACAGAACCACCTCTGCCTACCCACTTTTCAGGGAATGTCTGATACAGGTGTTCATGAACTCTCAGTCGGAGGTGAGATGGGACTCCATCATGTAGGAACCACGTCCATTGACGAACAACCAATGCTCGCCAGGATTCCCTAAAAATACAGTCTAAGCAACAACAGTACTGGTACATTTATTCCACAGTCAGAGATATCATAACGATTTTAGCTTATAACTTTCGACTCAGTCATTTCCAGACGAGGGTCCCTGAGACTTCAGATTGATACATTTATTCTTCTCCATCATTCGTGAAATGTTGTAACATCATCACGGAACACTCACCCTGGTAGCCATGCGAGCTATCATGACTAATTCCGGGACCGGGAGCCGGCCGGAGTGGCCGAGCAGTTCTAGGCGCTACAGTCTGGAGCCGCGCGACCGCTACGGTCGCAGGTTCGAATCCTGCCTCGGGCATGGATGTGTGTGACGTCCTTAGGTTAGTTACGTTTAAGTAGTTCTAAGTTCTAGGAGACTGATGACCTTAGAAGTTAAGTCCCATAGTGCTCAGAGCCATTTGAACCATTTTTGAACCGGGACCGGGAGGTATGCCAGCACTCAATTTTTTCTTTTAATCTCATTTTGTTCGTTGTTGGTCATTGTATTTGTTCGGAGCGGACGTCCTAAGACGCTTGTTCAAGTTCATAGTCGATCCATTCACTCAGTCTTTTTGATACAGAGGGCAGTTAATTCTCTAACCGAACACGCTGAGCTACCGTGCCGGCATCCCTGAATCGAATCCGCCCAGGGGATTAGTGGTGAGGGATCTGTCTGCCAGTCAGTCTGGATGTGGTTTTAGGCGGTTTCCCACATCCCTCTAGGTAAATACCAGGATGGTTTCCGTGTTCTGTCTAAGATACACGCGACGCAAACATTTAGAACACTTCCTCACACTTCCACACTGAATTTACTCTAAACACAGACAAATTTGGTACACTACTTCTGTCCTGGGGGCTGAATACGAGACTGATGACCCCCGAGCTTCATGGCCTGTCAGTAGTAGCGAATTGGGGTTACGGGTGCAATTTTGATATCAAATTGATATGCAAATTAGTTAAATTGATCAATTAATCAATTTAACCTGCGCTGCATGTCATTTGACCATTTTTTTCCGTTGTTCTGTCGGGATGCATCGGTTGTGTGACATAACCTGCGTTCGACTCGAATACAGCTGCGTGTTCTGTGTATGACGTAGAGCATTGTGTACTTGCGATTGTTAACAGCAAACCTCTCGGTCATCAGAGGACTTCCATCCTGCTTCGACACATTCCTCTAGACGAACGAAGATTTATACGACGCACTCCATTCCCCTACGGCATAAAATCAAGTCTTCAGTTTTATAACTACGGTGATTCTAAGTTAGTGACAGGTGTTTGTGAGGTACCACAATCTCCGTGTATACATCTGCTTGACAGATGTCCTCTTTACGGAGATAGTGGCAGAATGACGTGTAATTTCACATGGCAAACACCGCTGCTATGCGTTTGTCCTTTTGTTTGCAAGAGGCATTCCCCGTTACTAACGATCATTTTATATAGGACTGACGCGAGCATAATATAATTTGTGAACCGGGGGTATACACCTCTGGAAAGCTATATTGTACGTGTATCACAAGGAATCGATGTTTTAAGGAAGTAGTTTTTCGTTTTACAGTTTATCACCGTAGTTTATCGTAGATAAACCTGCAAGGAGAATGTATGTCATGCGCTGGAAATATATTTCTTACATTGGGATAGTAACAGCGTTGTATACCATACGGCTAATAGATCGGAAACCGCAACGCAGCGTGTTTTAAGTGCAGAACATTGTAGCCTTAAGAGTGTACGTGTTTACGCTCTCTCTTACCAATATCTTCTTGGTAATGACCCCAGACACTAAAACAATACTTTAGAATTGCTAGCGCAGTTGATTTACGTAAAACGCAGCAAACTCCGTCCGTCTGGAGCTCCATCATGCATAAAAACCACCCGTTTCTTGTTCTTAACCGTCTGTTATATCTTCACGACAGTTTAATATCTACTGTACACCGATAAGGGGTGCTAACCTCCTCGACATTCGCACATCTGGAGAAATCTTGTGCTCTTGGATGAGTGTAGGACAGCAGTTACAGCCTCGGTTCGCACTGTTCCTGCACGAAACGTGGAATGTAGCGGTCTAGTTTTGGTCAGCTGCAGATAGAGTTGGTCAAAGACAATGCCAGGAGATATTTCTGTCTCTAACTTTATCCTAAGAATGCGAAAATGCCCTGTGACTCCCATCCTCATAGAGAAAGATCGTAAGTGACGCACTATGATCAAAGTTCTAGAGATATGTAGGTCTCTTTGGTGTACAAGGGTTGGAACTTTAATAGTGGCAACTATTTATGTACATCTCGTATAAAATAGATACGTGTTCCCAACTTTTACTGACCTTCAATGTAGTCAGCAGCATTGTGTATAGCCCGTTGCCAGCGATGTGGAAGTCGTAGGATACTCTTAGCAGTACCAGTTGTGTTGACAGTTCGAGCGGTGCTGTCTATTGCCCGACGATTTTGTGGCAGTTCTGAAGCGAATGCCATGAAGTGCTTCCTTCGGTTTAGAAATCGAGTTGAACTCACGAGGGCTTACGTCAGGTGAGTGCGATAGGTGGTATAGCACTTAGCAGCCCCAACAGTCAAACAAATCAGTAACAGCTTGCACTGTACGTGCTTGAGCATTGTCTTGCAAAATGATGGTCAGGTCCTGCAAAACATGTCACCACTCCTGCCTCTAAGCTGGTCGTAGGTTGTGTTCCAAAAATGAACAGCGTGTGTTTTCCCAACATGTGTGCCAATGGCGTGAAAGATTGTCTGAAATGTTTGTAATACACACGTTCATGAGAGTTTATTTGCAGACCCTGGACACGAGAGATGCTCTAAGATCGTGTAACTTGTTCAACAAACTGAAATAAATTGCTTAATATCGATTTTTTTCTTTGGAGTTTAAATTCTCGCTTTTTGTTTACTCTGATAAAGGTTTCAAAATAATGAGGACTCTGCGGTGATCGGTAGTTCTCGCATCAAAATAGTCGAAGCTTTTTTTTCATAAATTTACGCAGGGTGGGCTTGTCTCTGCTGATCATTTGTGATCGGTGCCGGTACACTTCGATGGACGTCACAAAATGATGTGATGCGACTGCAGTCGAACGTAAAAACTATACCGATTTTGCTCATAAAACTAACAGAAAATGGACTTTACCTATTTTCGTGGGAAGAGGACATTTATTATGGTCGCAAATGTGTTTTACTTTTTCTAGTAGATGCTTGGTTACAGATGCATTGACGTCAAATACAGTTGTTCTCCATCCCCGACGGCGAGCTCCTGTGGGCGAAGTGCGGCGGGGGAGTGTCTGCTGTGTAGGTCGCCGAACACAGCCGCTCTCTGTCCAGGGGGGGGGGGGGGGGGGGCTCTGTCGCTATATTTTAGACGAACAAGTTGCACTTGAGGCGGCCGTCGTTTTACCTCCTATTGTTTAACTGACTATGCACGCTATTGCGCAGGCATAGGTGCGTCGCCTTAAGGAGGCGGCCAGATGGTGGAAAGCCAAGTGCGGGCAGCGGCCTTAGAGGGTGGTAGCGGGGTCGTGAGACGCTCGGCAGAGCATCGTAGAGGGGGGAAGGGGGTGGGGGAGGCGTGAGGGGAAGTGAGAAGGCCTCGGTTTTCGGCAGTTTGTGATTGTACATCGAGAAGAAAGCACGTTCAACTACCACCCCCTCTGCACTCTTTTAGGATGACGATTTTCCCCCAGTACATGTGCTGCATTATGACCCATTCATTACGAGTGCTGGTTTTTTGACGACAATTTCGAAGTGTGATTAGATCTGTGACGCATTTTTTTTCATCAGTTGTGGTAGCGTGTACTGGCTTCGATTACCTGGGCTGAAGTATGGTTTTTGAGCAGGCATCTGTAGCGAACTCTGGTGTCGAAGAGCGATGGATACTGTACACTTACTGATAATACACTTTTTAAACTCCTCTCTGTCCAGCACCAGCATCTCATCAGTTGAACGTATTTCCCACCAAAAAGAATAAAGATAGTACCTTACATCCCTGCCTTTTTCCCGGCAGCTTGTAGGTGTAGGGTAAAGTTTGAGTGTGTCTGTCGCCAGTTTCGAGTGGTATTGCGAACTTTTTTCCCAGCAGGATAACACCAGTTGTATGGTATCGTCAGTTTTTGAGCTGTATTGCGCTCTTATGCCGTCCTTGTGTACTGCTACATATATAGAACTTGCAATTAGGCCCAATCATTGTGATTAATTACGATACTAGGATCGATATTTGGGTCAGTTTCCCGACCAAAATAAATAAAGTACACTAACCTAACCTTCCTCTCCTGCATCTGGACAGTTTCCATGTGTTAAGTCGTGCACTTGGGCTTTCCATCCAGTAGAATCAGTGTTTGAGTCCCAGAAAGGATACAGCCATTTTTAATTTCCTGTCAATTCCAAGTGCCTCTGGTGGTTTAGTTGTGTTAGGGGGGTACAATTGGGCTATCTGCCCAGGAGGATCAGCGTTCGAGTCCCAGAAAGGGTACCGCCAATTTTAATTTCCCGCCAATTACCGGGTGGCGGGTGTCAGCACAGCCCTGGGACAAAGAAATTCCCACCAAAATTCGAAATTCCCGCCAAAATTCGAATTTCCGCCAATAGGGTAGGTTTGGGGGAGGAGGAGGAGGGGGCTGGGCACACGTGTAGGCTGAGAAAAACACATGACGTCAGCCGAGGGTGGGGATGGGTGTGGTCAGGGGCAGGGGTGAATAATTGTTCAATTAAATTAATTTGCATATCAATTTGATATCAAAATTGCACCCGTAACCCCAACTCCGTACTAGTCCTATCATGTACAGTACGCAGGCCATCCTGGCTGGCTCGCCCCGCACTTTGGAGACGACTGCTACCCCGTACCACTCCAGCCGTGTTGATGCAAAGCCCTGTATCTATCCTCCTTTGCTGTTATTTTGTTAGCCGAGCGGTCTAAGGCGCTGCAGTCATGGACTGTGCGGCTGGTCCCGGCGGAGGTTCGAGTCCTCCCTCCGGCATGGGTGTGTGTGTTTATCCTTAGGATAAGTAGTGTGTAAGCTTAGGGACTGATGACCTTAGCAGTTAAGTCCCATAAGATTTCACACAAATTTGAACTTTTTTTTGTTATTTTGATTGACTATACAGGGACAGAGTTGCAACAGAAGCAGTGAATGTCAAAGTATCCCTGTTCTGCTAGTTGATCAATTCATTTTACCTCCACTTACGGTTTCCAAATAGGTATTTTCATAATTATAAGAGTGTACGTGATAGCAGTAAACATTACATAATATCATTTCTATGGATATATTCTTCTAATCATACTTATTCACTTTCCAACACACCCGGATAGTCGTGCATGTTAAAGTGTCGTTTCTGGGACAAGGAAATGTACTGACATGACTGTGTCCGCCTAGACGATTAATAACGAGGACCGGTGTGCCGACCAGGCTGGATGTGGTTTCTAGGCGCTTTCCCACACACCACTAGTTTCATACTGGACCGGTACCCAGGTCCCGCCTCAGTTACACGATTCACAAACGTTTACGAAACTTTCGCTCACTTTACACGCACACTGTTGCGGGTAACATATTCCGCCCCGGCGAGAAACGGGGTGGCGACAGGAAGGGCATCCAGCCACCCCTTAAATCAGCCAGCCTAAATTTGCTAATAAGCATGCCGACCCTACACTAAATGTCAGCATATTATGACTATGTCAAAGGTCGTAACTTCGACATGCTAGTCAATCCAAACAGAGCATAATATCAGGCTCTGCAATTTGGTGTTTCCTATCCTGACACGTTGACAAGCGCAGTGCATTCTGCAATGACAATGATGCAAGTGTGGGACTGGCTGAAAGAAGGAGGGCGTATGAATAGACGAGTACGTACTGGACCACACAGTGTGGAATAACGGACACCTTGTCTACATGGCGTAGTTAAATCTAAGAAGTTATCTAAGGACAATTCTGGTCCAATGTTAGGTGTTAAGTTACCACCATGATGACTCTTCTGGTCTGATACCCCTTCTCTTATAATCCCCCTCCCCTCCCACCGCTTCTCATGAAACTGTTCTAAATAGTACAAGAAATTGGAAGCAGCCCATTTCTTTTATGTTAAAATCCGCGATGGTAGAAATACGTACATGGCCCGTGTAAAACCGGCCGGAAATTCAACTTCAAACGAAAAAGACGAGAAAGCACATGTCAAGTTACAATGGAAGTAAAATTCAAATAACTCACATAACTTGTGTTAGAAAGGCAAAAAAAGAACGCTATGGTGCACTCTCTCTCACTCCTGTCTCATCTAAGCGTCAGATCCTCTTGCATAGGCTTCCACCCGAGAATTCAACATTTTGAGACCGAATGACAGCATTTTTCACGACTTTCGTTCAGTTTACACTTTTTGCGATTTTTATTTTGCAAGTATTACGCAGATGTATCAAATCACATTTTCATACCACATTACTTACACCCAACAGGTTTGAAGCTATGTTTTCTTACTTATTTTGAGGGTATTGCTCAAGTGTCTCATTACTGTTCAAATTTCGTTGCAGGAGTACGGCAACTCATCTTCAGTTCCATTTTTAACTTACTTACTTATTTCAAGACTTATTTCAGCGTGTGTCTGTGTTTCTTTTCGCTTTATGTATGCTGTACTTGTAGTACACAATCAATCTTCAGCTGCACCACCACCGTCTCTGCCTCCGCCTAATTCTATATCATTGGCAACTCAATCCGTCTCATCTCATAGCGCCATTGTCAGAGCATTGCTATCTCTGTCTCACACACTGCGTGTTTTACCCAAGTGTACCATTATTTCTGACCTCACATGCTGGATCCACAATTATGGAATTTTTACATTTTTTCAATTTTTCACCACTTACTAAGCATTTTTTTTGCTAAACCAGACCTGTTCCTTACATCGCATATTATAGAATCAATTTCAGCATCACGCCAATGAAAATCACTGAAATTATTCGCCAACAGTTGCAACACACAAAACTACACAATCTACTTATGCATTTCTGACACACTTACCAGTTTCTTTTTTTTTTCTGCCACGAGTACGCTTTCGAGATAGCAGATGTTGATCGTAGTAGTTGTTTTTGTTGTCTCGTATCACATTACACACACACCTCAAGTGTTAGAGCCCTGACAAAAAATTTTTCGCTAACTTGGCACTTTTCAAGTATAGAAAAAAAGCTCCACGCTCATCCTTAAGGCAATTTCGGATGCACAAATGACAACCGCTCGGCTGAGTACGGTAATGCTGTTCAAACTGTTTTCAGTAGTTACTATAGGGATACGTGATGGACGTCACCTAGGATCCGCCAACCAGCCTTAAGACTTCACAGCTAAACGTCTTGTGCCTTGGCAGCAGTCATGGAGTTTGCGTAGCTGAACAAATTTCACCAATCCCAAGACACACAATAACATCTCCTTCACAACAAGATAGTGTATCTCTCAAAACAACCTCACACCTACGCTCACGGGCGCGTGCGCGTTACATGCCTCATCATACGACCAATTTTATTTTCGAACATAATGCCTAACACTTATCGCCACTAAAGTCATCCTATCCAGTACCATTGATACGGCGGACCGCAAAAAAGTGCTGCAACTGCGAAAAACGCTTGTGAATTCTCAAAACACGCCCAAGCTGGCTACATTTCAACACACTGACACCCAACTTATACGCAAGGTCAGGTCTGCCCAGCAATATGCTGTCCTCACTTGGTTCTCGGCTCTCTACGAAAACAGCGAACAGCAATCATTTAAACTGACTCATCACGGCACGTACCACATTCACCACCTCTGTGGTATACTTTAGTCATAGACTTATCTCCCTATCACATATACTCAGTACTTATTTCGTAACATGTTTCAGACCAGTTATACTATGGATCAGAAGTCTTTTTTGAAAAAAAATCGTGCGAGTATTTTCTGTTTTTCTGCACTCAGCAAGCCAACCAAATATGGCGTGTAGGAGTTACAGCTTAGTCGGCAAGATAATGCAAGGGATACTGACAACATAAGAAAACTAAACTACTCCCGAACAGGCCATGAAGGGCTAACGGTACCGACCGGCCGCCGTGTCATCCACAGCCCATAGGCGTCACTGGATGCGGATATGGAGGGGCATGTGGTCAGCACACCGCTCTCCCGGCCGTGTGTCAGTTTCCGAGACCGGAGCCACCAGTTCTCAATCAAATAGCTCCTCAGCTCGCCTCACAAGGGCTGAGAGCACCCCGCTTGCCAACAACGCTCGGCAGTTGGATGGTCACCCATTCAAGTGCTAGCGCAGCCCGACAGCGCTTTACTTCGGTGATCTGGCGGGAACCGGTGTTACCACTGCGGCAAGGTCGTTGGCATAATTACAACATGGAATAAACAAATCTGCCCACGCAGGAGCAACGACTGTGTATCTGTATCATCGCCTGAGCCATGTAGGGGCTCGAATATTCGATGTATTGGTGAGGATTTTAGCCCATTCACTGAGAACCTGCATGTTGCAGTAGTAGTGTCTGCAAACAAAAATAGTAATATATCGCCCTCCTCTATGAATTACACCTCATCGTGATAGTCATGACTCCTATTTCTTAATGCTTTCAACACGTTTTCGCTCTCTGTAAATATTATACAAATGCTTCCCATCAAGTCTCCTTATGTTCTCGAGAACATTTACAAATACGATTTTCGTTCACGGTTACACGTGTTTTACTAGAGCTCTACCGACGAGAGTTTTGAGTGTGTGTAGTCGCTACCATGACGTTTTCCGAGTATGTCATTTCAGAGCAACAACTCATCACAACCCAGTTCTAATATGATCGAAGTTTTTCCAAAGTGGTATAAGCATTATAACTTAAAAGCCGTTCAATTTTGTGATTCTCATCACTTGCACTCGGAGCCATTAGTTAACCTTTATCATGGCAGGCTAAATAAATTTTACCGAATGCTGCACAACACTTCAAAGTGACACAGGTATATGACACTATTTTTCCGCATTATCACCAAGTCTGTGTCAAGTACGGTCGGAACGTTCTACCATTCGTTCAAATCCTGGACGTCAGAAATTCGTTCCTTGGCCACAGAGCCATTCGAGGCTTCTACATCTACATCCACTTCGATACTCTATAAATCACACTTAAGTTACTTGCAGAGTGTTCATTGAACCACCTTCGCAATAATTCTCTATCATTCCACTCTCGAACAGCGCGGGGAAATACCGAACACCTGTATCTTTCCGTGCGACCTCTGATTTCCCTTATTTTCTCATGATGATCATTTCTCACTGTGTAGGTCGGCGTCAATAAAATGTTCTCGTATACGGTGGAGAAAGTTGATGATTACAATTTCGTGAGAAGATCCCGCCGCAACGAGAAACGCCTTTACTTTCGTGCTGTCCACCCCAAATCCTGCATCATGTCTATGATACTCTCTCCCCTATTTCTCAATAATACAAAACGTGCTACTCTTCTTCGAACTTCCCTTTGTATTCTGTTAATCTTATCTGGTAAAGATCCCACACAGCAGTACTCCGAAAGAGGACGAACAAGCGTAGTGTAGACAGTCTCTTCAGTGGACCTGTTGCATCCTCTATGTGTTCTGCCAATAAAACGCAGTCTTTGGTTATCCTTTCCCACGACATTTTCTGTGTGTTCCTTACAATTTAAGTTTATCGTAATTGGTAATTCCTACGTATTTAGCTGAATTAAAGACCTTTAGATTCGATTGATTTATCGTGTAACCGCAGTTTACGGATTTCTTTTATTACTCATGTGGATGATCTCACAGATTTCATTATTTAGGGTCAATTTTCAATTTTCGTACCATATAGGTATCTTTTCTAAATCGTATTGCAATTTGTTTTGATCTTCTGATGACTTTACTAGACGATAAACGACAGCATCATCTGCAAACAACGTACGATAGCTGCTCAGATTGTCTCCTAAATCGTTTATACAAATAAGGAACAGCAGAGGGCGTATAACACTACCGTGGATTATCGATGACTTTTCGTCAGTTACTACAAACTGTGACCCCTTTGACAGCATATCACGAATCCAGTAGCATAACTGAGATGATATTCCAAAACACGCAATTTGATTACAAGCCTCTTGTGAGTGTCAAAAGCCTTATGAAAACCTAGAAATGCGAAATCAATTTGAAATCCCTTGTCGATACTTAGCGTTAGTAAAGAGCTATTTGTATTTCACAAGAATGATGTTTTCTAAACCTGTGTTGACTGTGTGTTAGTAAACCGTTCTCTTCGAAGTAATTCATAATGTTCGATCACAATATACACTATGTGATCAAAAGTATCCGGACACCCCCAAAAAGATACGTTTTTCATATTAGGTGCGTTGTGCTGCCACATACTGCCAGGTACTCCATATCAGCGACCTCAGATGTAATTAGACGTCGTGAGACAGCAGAATGGGCGCTCCGTGGAACTCACGGACTTCGGACGTGGTCAGGTGATTGGCTATCACTTGGGACATACCTCTGTACGCGAGATTTCCACCCTCCTAAACATCCCTAGGTCCACGCTTTCCGATGTGATAATGGAGTGGAAACGTGAAGGGACACGTACAGCACAAAAGCGTACATGCCGATCTCGTCTGTTGACTGACAGAGGCCGCCGACAGTTGAAGAGAGTCGTAATGTGTAACAGACAGACATCTATCCAAACCATCATACAGGAATTCCAAACTGCATCAGAATCCACTGCAAGTACTATGACAGTTAGGCGGGAGGTGAGAAAACTTGGATTTCATGGTCGAGCGGCTGCTCATAAGCCACACATCACGCCGGTAAATGACAAACGACGCCTCGCTTGGTGTAAAGAGCGTAAACATTGGTCCATTGAACACTGGAAAAAAGATGTATGGAGTGACGAATCACAGTACAAAATGTGGCGATCCGATGGCAGGGTGTGGGTATGGCGTCTTCTGCCAGCCTGATTAGTGCCAACAATAAAATGCGGAGGCGGTAGTGTTATGATGTGGTCGTGTTTTTCATGGAGGGAGCTTGCACCCCTTGTTGTTTTGCGTGGCATTATCACAGCACAGGCTTACATTGATGTTTTAAGCGCCTTATTGCTTCCCACTGATGAAGAGTAATTCGGGAATGGCGATTGCATCTTTCAACACGATCGAGGACCTGTTCATTATGAACGGCCTGTGGCAGAATGGTTACACGACAGTAACATCCCTGTAATGGACTGGCCTGCGCAGAGTCCCAACTTGAATCCTATAGAGCACCTTTGGAATATTTTGGAACGCCGACTTCGTGCCAGGCCTCACCGACTGACATCGATACCTCTCCTCAGTGCAACACTCCATGAAGAATGGGCTGCTATTCCTCAAGAAACCTTCCAGCACCTGATTGAACGTATGCCAGCGAGGGTGGAAGCTGTCATCAAGCCTAAGAGTGGGCCAACACCATATTGAATTCTAGCATTACCGATGCCACAACGGCCGGAAAGTCATTTTCAGTCAGGTGTCCGGATACTTTTGATCACATAGTGTATGTTCCAAAATCCTACTTCATACCAACGTCAATAATATGGGCTTGAAACTTAGTGGTGTACTCCTATTACCTTTATTGAATAATGGTGTGACCTGTGCAACTTTCCAGTCTTTGGGTACGGATCTTTCGTCGAGCGAGCAACTGTATAGCTGTATGAACGCCCTCATCGTTGGAAACTTTCTTCCCTCTCCCCCCCCCCCCCCCCCTCACTCCCCGCCCCCCTCCCAGTCCACTTCAGATACTATTTCCGTTTGTCGAAAAGACAGAAATCGCATGGTACAAGATCTGGACTGTATTGCGAATCAACATCACCCAGTTCTGTACCGTCATGGTCAAATTGTTGGCACCACGTCGCTACGGCTGGACGCGACATTGTGTTTGTTCCATATTCCGCCAGAATTTCACGATGAATTTCTACGCAATTTCTATATTTTGTGCACAAGAATCGTACTGTCTCGCGTACTTCAACTTTGGGGCATATTTCCAATTGCCTCGCAATTCCACTCGCACACTGTGATGTTCCTGTTATCGGTACCGCAGCAGATCGCTCCACGCGGGAAATCCGCAATGTGTACTCTTTGCACACAACGTGCGACTCTCGTTGCGTAATGGTCTTAGCGTGAGACGACATGTTTAACTTGCTTCCTTAACTTCCTAAATACTCCACAAACAGCCTTACGGTGAGTGGTGGAGGGTACTTGGCATAACAGTTTCACTTCACCCTTTACCCGTTCCAGCCGCGCGAATGGTCCGCGGGAAGAATGACTTTTGGCAAGCCTGTCTGTGAGCTCGTATCTCTCTAATGCTGCTTTCATCGTCGTTTCGTCACATATACGTAAGAGGAAGCAACATATTAATTGACTCTTCTAGGACTGTACGGTCTCAGAATTTGAAGAGTAAACTACAACATGATGTAAACGTCTCTCTTGTAGTATCTGCCACTGGAGTTGGCTGACCATCTCCGTTGCGTTTCCGTGCTCACTAAATGAACCTGTAGCGAAACGTGCTGCTCTTCTTCCAATATTCTCTATTTCATCTCTAACATTCTGCGTGGTGTCTGTTTGTTCTAAGTCGTGTCTCCCTACCACTTTCGCGCAACGACGCTCTGAGCGTGTTTTTTAGGGAATTGACTAGTTTGAACCTGGGACCTGTTGCTGGTAAGGAGACGCCAGACCACACATGACATGTAGAGTTCAGAAGAGTTCAGTGAGACTAGCGATGATATAATCAAATACTTAATGATTTCAGCGTCAGCTCCACTGCACTCCCTGTAAAAGAATCTTAATACTAACTAAATTTAGTGGAAGCGGTTCAAGGCTTTCCTATTTTTAGTTAGCTGGTAAAATAACGTCGAGAAAGTAGTTAAGTTTAGCATTGAAATTTTTATTCTACTCACAAAACATTGTTTATAGATTGCACTATTGATAAAAGGAAATATTTTAAGACAGTATGACAAAAACCAACTGCGTTCAACAAAAATGTGAACGAATATTCCCTGAATGGGTTTCCAAGTTCTATAATGGATCGAAGGATGACCTATGCCAAATCACAGCTATAATCTAGGTTTAAATGAGGTTTCATAAAAGAGAAAACTATCAAAAATGGTCTACAGTGACCCTAAATTATCTGTAATTACTTACGTAACTTGTCCTAAATTACAGTGGCTGATGTGGCTTCTCAATAATTATATAACAGAAAAATCATCGCGTTTCAGATTTTAACTTCTAGTAGCAAATGTGAATACCACGAAGTTTAATTGACGATCGACACTAGTATTACGCAAAAAGGGGATGTAACAGATAAGACTTCTGCAGCTCTGGGTGAAGCCTTATGGCGGCACCGCATGCGTTCATTACCTTGTCAGTGTTTAGGTAGTGTCAGGGGGCGGCGGGCGGCGCAGCTCCACGCACCTCGCCGTCTCGGAAGCAACTCTCTCCTAACTTCTCCTTACTACAATTTACCGAAGTTGGTTTAAAAAAAAGGTATCTGGCTGTGTTTTCAACTGACCAATCAGGGTCTAAATGTTAATCTTAAGCTCCACCTACAAAAATTCTGTCTATCCAATGAGAAACGTTATACTTTTCGTCGTGGGGCAATATTTTTAACGTTTGCAACGTAACAGAGACGCGTATAGTCTCACGCTAAAACTTTCAGCTGGTGTGGTCCTTTTAGTGTTATCGTAAGATCTACACTGTTCTTCTGGGGGGCTCTATCTTTTAACATGGGCTGGGGGGTGGTCTAGCACTCGCCCAGTTGTACAGCCGACTTTGCTAGCGATGGTTCACTGTCTACATACTCTCTTATTTGCAGAGACGACAGTTTAGCATAGCCTTCAGCTACGTCATTTGCTACGACCTAGCAAGGCGCCATATTCAGTTACTATAAGTACTATCTTCAAGAATGTATTCTGAACAGATAATATTGTGACTCATGTACCGTCAAGAGCGACGTTCATAATTAATGGATTAAAGTTAAGTATCAAACTAATTACGTCCGCTTTCTGAATACTCATTCCTTGTCATGTTCCAGACCTCACGTCAGTATAGTTCTTCCCTCCTCACGCTAGCCTGCGTGAGCTAAAACGCGTGCATTTCGGCCTCCACTCGTAACACGGTGTTGGCTCTTCTGCTAACACAAAATATTGTACCACAGTTTATCATGTCGATACATCAAGAAATAAAAGGTCATGGCGGGCAGCTACTGATGATACGCTGTGACCGATGCGATTTTTGAGAATGTAAGCGTCCACTAGCAACTGTCGCCACTGGCACAAATTTACGCGAGAGCAGGCTGTGGCTAACGACCGGTGCACCTGACACTGTCCTCTCACGCTGCAGCACACCGACAACCCAAATCAGCTAACATTTTGGTTTAATGACCAACAGATCTAAACACGTTACTGTTGTGCCCTGTACTTGCTGGAGATGTCAACCACACTTCGCAAAACTTGAAATCTTAAGAGAGTTCCCTGCAGCGAGAAACCGGGCATCTGCTAGTAGGACTGGTGCTCTGAGGGTTCCGTACTTACTTGATTATGTGTATACACTGTCCACTTGTGAAATGTCTGAATAATCACCCGCTGCGGGGCGTGCAGGTAGAGAATCATGGAAGTTGTGGAGGGTACCGACAGGGATGTGAAGCCAGTGCCGTGGCCAGTTGCGCTACGTTTCTCGGTTGAGGATCCATTGCAGGAACGGCCTTATATAAGTCGTCCCTCAGATTCTCAACTGGGTTTTAATCTGGTGAGTTTGGTGGCCAGGGGAGTACGATAAACTCATCCTGGTGCTCTCACGTACGATGCGAGCTGTGTGACACGTCGTATTGTCCTGCTGGTAAATACTATCGTGCCGAGGAAAACCAAATTGCATGCAGGTGTGGACACGGTCCACAAGGTCAGATGTTGACTTGTGTTGATGCACCGTGCCTTCCAGAATGACGAGATCTCCCAGAAAATACCACGAAAGTATTTCCCAGACCATAACGTTCCTCCCCCGGCCTGGACCCTTCCGACAATTGTTGCTGGGTGTTTCTTTCAGAAGTTTCACGCCGATGGAGCGTAAAACGCGACTCGTCTGAAAAGGCCCCTGCCACCACTCAGTGGACGTCCAGTGCAGATTCTACCCTTCGTCGCCGACTAACAGTAGTCAGCACGGGTGCACGAACCGAGGCCCGTTCGCTGAACGGTTGTTGAGGAGACGTTGTTGGTGGCCCCTCGGTTCGTCCGAGCCGTCAGTTGCTCAACAGGTGCACGTCTACTCGCCTGTACACATCTTCGTTCACACCTGTCATCTATGGCCCGCGGTGTACCACAGTTGGCTCGGAGCCGGTTTTGGACAGCCTCATTTAGCCATGCACGGTGCACTTTAACCGAAGCGGCCTGCGAGCAGTTTATAAACTGAGCCGTTTCGGAAATGCTTCCACCATTGGCCCAAAAGCCAACGATTATGGCCGTTTGGACAACAGCTAAATCGCTCCGTTTCCGCTTTACAACAACGACTGCGCTGTTTCCCGCGTTCCCTAAATATGCTTCACACACCCAGTGCTGCCACCTGCTGTCTGTCAGTGGTTACTACGCGTTGACAGCGAACATAGGTGGCAGTCACATTCATGTGACCGGACCGTTTTTTTTTTTTTTTTTTTTTTTTCTTTATTGTGATTTCATTCCCCACATGGGCAGGCACAATCCACCGCTCTTCAGCCGAGTGACATGACAACTGAAAATAAGAATAAAATGTTGCATACATAAGGCGATAAAGGGGAACTTAAAACAGTGCAGATAGTTCATCTACAGGTTTTGACGAATGAGTCTACGAGTATCAAAATATATGACATGAATGCCCCCATATTTTCATTGTATTCGCTTAGAATATTAACCTACTTTACACCGCCAAGGGACCATAGACCTTAGTATTTGACATACAGTTCAACCTATACCTCTCTTCACACCTGAGAAGAAAGGGTATTACGGGCAAAAAGTACTTCTATAAAGATTCCATTTTTGTCATTTGAGATACGGAAACTTAAAAACGCGTTCAACTCACACTGTTCTCCCCATTTCTTTACAGCACCGACCATCATGGTTTTCGCGAAACTTACTGTACGTCCCTCTCGTTTGAATTACAGCTTTTCTATTTACATCACAACCATAACGTTCGACTGTAAGGAATTGATGTAACTCGTTCTTGATCAACACAATCTCCGGCAGATAGAATAATCACGAGATACCTCAAGAACTGTCGTAAAATTCTGTGAGAGAGTAAATAACATAGGCTTTTACTAGCTATCAGTGGTACTGAGAGAAACACAAACGTAGAAACATGTTCAATGAAGAGAGATTCTTCTACATTCTGGTAACGGAGACCGAACTACGAGTTTCCATTGCGATGGAGGCTTCTAATATTAGAAGGGGAATAGATGTTCCACGGGCTGAACATACTCTCAGGTTTTTAAATTGCTTCTTTATGATTCCTATGAAGAATAAGGATTATGTGAATATCCTCATCTTGAGTACGAAGAAAAATTTTTGAGGCATTTGGAAACGTAGGAGAGACTTACTAAATCTAACAGCAATTTCAGGATCCAACAGATCGAGTGGAAATCGCTGGTACTGGGACAAATGATTGGAGAGTGTAGATCAGTTGTCCGTGCGTACCCGGAGGTGCTGGTGGTTTCCTTCACCGTATATAACGTAGGTCACAACGCCGATGTGATACAACAGATAAAGGTAGTGATTGCATACCAGTGCTCATCTTCAGAAGGAAGTAGGTGTACAGCCCTCTGTGTTTATCGCCTACGCCAGATACCCCAGTCGACAAGGAATTCAGAAAATTAGAGTCAAAAATTAAGCATCCATAGACCAGAGGAGTATACTAGCGTTGCAGTTCGTGGGTAAAAATAATTACACTACGACGTAGAAATTGCTGTAAAACATCAGCGCTGGTATTTTATGGCGCACGTTCCAACGCAACAAACTCCATGACCAACGGCAACAGACATTTGTACACAAACAGCAGGCCTAGGACGACCAGAAACGTTTTAGCTGACTAGTCGAATCACCTTTCTAATTTTTCTGACTGTCTGTTATCTTAACGAGGACTATACGGTTCGTAACAGTCTTTCAGCAATACGGTTCTCGTGTTCAGTTGGCCAATAGCACGACGCTTTAGAATGAGAAACGTTCAGGAGCTATTAAACATCTCGAACGGCCATCAAAATTCACATGTTTGAGATTCAGTTAAAACTTTTTGATACTAACTAAAGAGATCACGAATGTAAAATTAGAGAGATTCGAGATCGCACGGAGGCTTTCAGACAGTCGTTCTTCGCGCGAACCATACGCGACTGGAACAGAAAAGGGAGGTAATGACAGTGGTACGTAAAGTGCCCTCTGCCACACACCGTTGGGTGGCTTGCGGAGTATAAATCTAGATGTAGAAATAAACCGTTCGTCTAAAACAACATCTGTTTCATTTGGTCGACCAGTGCGAATTAATATGATAGAAGTACCTGGATATTAATGTCTCCTACAAACAAAAAATTATCCACTACTTACTTCAGTTAACCTCTGGCGTTATTAAAGCCCGTGGAGATGTTACACAAATCTGCAATGAAAGTAGCTAATTTTATACGGTAAGTTTTTGCTATTATGTGCTTATTTTTGTGCTTCGGAACAGCAAATAATGACGTCTTCTCATGGAAAATCGGAGTCATACCTAGATCCCGCCATCCTGACTCACGCTGTCTGTGACCACTTTCTGTGTACGCTGAAACTGCTCTTTCGAATGTCCACCTCTTCCATCCACTAAGCTATGATCTGTCTCCGACAGCCTTCAGATAGATCGGATGTTCGACTTCACCCTTTCATACTCACCTTAAGGTAGTTATTCCTCAATTTCTATGCTTCCTGTATATTTGTGCAAAACACAACGTTATGTTTCCGTTCTGTGACACTAGACAGTCTCTTACAAGTACTGTAGCTGGCCTCTAAAAGATGATTAAATGTGTTAAAGTAACCTCACTGTGCAAAAGAATTAAAGGGGTCACTTTTTTAAAACCCTGTCTTTTTCACCCACTGCAGCGCAAAAGTGCAAAATTTGGTTCAAAGGTGCCTACAGTCTTCCTTCGTTTCTACCAGTCCTACACCTGAGTGGCACTAAAGTGCTGCTCTAGCGCCTGCTTGTGGAGAAGCGGACTCAGAGGGGTGTCAAAGAGGTTGCCTGCCCATAATCGTCTAGGAATCGGTCAAGGATTCTCTCTGTACAAGTAAATTTTTAAAGTGTTCGGAAAAGGTGTGCGGATGCCAAACCAAGGGGTCTTAGAGTAACCATTTGCCATTTTATTCGTGCATGTGTCCGTGTCGCACACCTCCCGTCAATACACTCTGTTATCATGCCGGAGGAGGGTGCGAAATAGGAGGACTGAAAATCATAAAAACTCTTTACTGTTTCGGATCACATTTAAATTTCGTCGAATGATTTTGAAGTGTGAATTCAAAGCCGGGCGTCGCGGTTCTGACCTCCAGCGCAGAGACTTCAAGAGAACGGTTGAAACGTCGCAGAGTCCGAGGCTGACGTAGGCCCCCACTCCTTTGCACCATTACCTTTGACCTAAATTTCTCAATTCTGTATCTCAGTAGAGGTTTGCAGGAGAGCTTCTGTATAGTTTGGTAGGTAGGAGACGAGGTACTGGCAGAAGTAAAGCTGTGAGGACGGGGCGTGAGTCGTGCTTGGGTGGGTAGCAAAGATGGTAGAGCACTTGCCCGCGAGAGGCAAAGGTCCCGAGTTCGAATCTCTGTCTAGCACACAGTTTTAATCAGCCAGGAAGTTTCATTTCTTTTCACACTCTTCCGTATTCTGAAAATACTGTCCCTGTGATATGAGTTTCCCCAGAAAATGATTCCGTAATTTATTAGTGAATGGAAATTTGCAGAACAAACTAATTTCTTCATTTTTAAATCATCTGTAACAGTAATCATGAATAATGCAGACGTAGCTGAGCAAAGGCATTTCATTCATTCAAGGCATTGGGTTTTCCAGTTAAAGTTATGATCTTTCTGTAGTAACATTATCTACTTCTTGTATTTCGTCTTTTAAGAAACTTTTCTTTATAGTCCATGGTGATCTGTGGAAAGCACTGAGCCGTATGTACTGGGTCTTTTCAAAACTCAAAGATAATCCATTTGCTTCCAATTATCTGTTGATGTTTTCAAATATTTCGTTAGTTGTCTTTCCATTAAGGGGACTGGTATTACTTTTATTCCTGTATTTGTATCTTTTGCAAAAGGAATAAATTGCATACGCTGAAAATGCAAGTGGAAGATAATTTATATATATCAGAAACAACAGAGTAGCCAAAATACAATTTTGTTGTACACCGTGTCCGCTTACATGAAATTCTGAATGCCTATTGCTAAGTGATTGACATGGAACTAATACACTTTGTCATTCATATAAAATGATAACATTAAACCTGCTGTGTCTACTATTCCATAATGTTTTCAAGTTCTACATGAGCATCAAATTCGTTAACAAAGTCACAAACTATTACCAATGATAGTAATTTTTGAAGTGATCCTAGTAGTGTATGTCATTTATTAAGGTAAAGCTAGCCCATTCAGTTGACAGCCTTTCTTGAAATCCAGATTGTTTGCTACTGAGTATGTTTACCTGTACTAAGTGTTAATAAAGTCTATTGTACATTATTTTCTCGAAGTTTCTTTTTTAAAATAGGGGCAGTAATGAGATGGGTTAGTGACTGTTTAGTAATGTTTTTTCTCGTTTTTTTTTTGTTATTTCTCTCTGTCAAAGTATCACTATCAAAACGATTCATTAAGTATGTAAGTGAATGTATTATTAAGTTCAGATAAACATCATTTCATTATTTTACTACTGGTCTCATCACATCCGCTTGAACACTGATTTTTAAGAGAGCTGTTAATATTGAAAACTTCTTTAGAGGCTTGGATGGATTTAAATCCTGTCAAACTTTTGTTGAAGACTTTACTTAGAAACTGCAGGCAATTTACTATGACATTACTAAAAGTGACTGAAGTTTGTGAGTAAATCTTGATCAGTTCATTATCCATCTTCAAAGAAATTTCTTCATTTTCCTGATTCATTTTACTTGTCTCATTCCTTACTGTGTTCCAAATAGTTCTTACCATGTTGCTGGAGGACGTTTTTTTCAGTATATAAATTTTGATGCTCTGATGACTTTTCTTTGAATTCAGAGTCCATTTTTGTAATGTGATTTAATTATTTACTGTTCTTCCTTCGATTAATGTCTTAGAAAGAGTTTTCCTGATAGTCTGTGAGTATGTTACTGAATAAATTATACTTTTCATTAATACCAAGGGTGTTTTGGGTATCTTTCCAATCTGTGTTTTGCAAATTCTTCTGACATCAATGACATCGACCGCAAGGAACTGGATTCCCATCCTTGGTATTTCGAGGTGAGCTGGTGCTAGCACACCACGCTGTCTGTAGCTTAACTACATTTATTTGAAATATTCGACCACTCCTTGTCTGTATTCATCGATCGCTCGTAAAGTGAAACCAAGGTAAATTTGTTCTTGAGAGGGACAACGAGATGACAGTAAATGCTCTTAAAATACAAAAATTACAAATCTAAACAAACGTTTTGATCGTTACGTGCACAAATGTCATCAGCGCTGTCAAATCAAAGGCCGAAGTTACAGTTAAGATCGAATCCAAAAGTCTATTCCCATAAACAATTAAGTCGGTACAACTTTCGTAAGCAGCGGATTCAATGAAATACTCTCCAAAGACGTAAATACCCGAGCGAGCAAAGTGAACATGAGTTCTCGCCCTCAGGACGGATTCATATTTTCTGGGATCTATTTTTCACCTCTCGCCAAAATAACAAAAAGCAAGAGATACTACCATCCGTCTCTTCCGAAGAGCAGGTCGGTTTCAAATAAAATCTTATCATTGACAGGTTTTACTGGGAAGCAGATCCCCCATGCAACAATACAGAAACAGAAATTCAAGAGAGAAGAAAAGGTCGAATATGATCCAGTGATGAACAGGAGTAGAATGGCGCGGAGTGCCAACAGTGACGCCCATCCGCTGCCTATCAAGTGAGATGGCGTAGCAATAAAAGATGAGTGGTGTTCAGTTTAAGTATCACGGATGTATTTTTACTGATTTATTATTATCACTGTATCATCAATCGATAGTGCAAGGTAGTGTGATGGCGCTCGATATTTTTCTTTTTTGACCGATGAGGGAAGGAAGGGTGGTGGCATGCACCAATGTCCTGAGTCACCGTCGTGCCTTACGGAGTGAGGGTACTTAACACTGCTGATCGTGAGTTTTACGTCGAACGGGGACGTTCATTTTGGTAGCAAATTTGAAGTCATTTGAGAGGAGTAGGCTATGTACCGGTGCAGGGTTTCATTCTTCTCCTCCCTGTCATAAACGTCGTCATCCATAACAACACAAATACAGCACTGTTACACATGCACTAATCGCTGTCACGAACGCTAAACAGGTACGCTGAAGAACCAATATACTCACAACGCAACGGAAATGTGTTAATATGGATGAAGAAATAATAACTTCAACAATTAAATGAGTAAGTAACATATCAGAGTAACCCAACCGCAAATGCTGTAATCACTCAAGGACATTCTCTCTCTCTCTCTCTCTCTCTCTCTCTCTCTCTCTCTCTCTCTCTCTCTCTCCCCCCCCCCCCCCCCTCCAATTTCCAGGCAATGTAAGGTTTACCATTTTATTTTCCCTTATTGATTTGTCTTAAACGCATTTTGTCCCGAGAAGGTCGCACGTATCGTTTCTGGATATATATATATATATATATATATATATATATATATATATATATACACGTTGGGTCTGAAGCACTCTACACACGGGTATCTAGTGCCATTGCCTCTATTAAGACAAGTGCTGGGTTGGTTCCTTCGAAAGGGCACGGCTGCTTTCCTTCTCCATCCTTCGCCAATCCGAGCTCGTGCTCCGTCTCTAATAAAATGGTTGAAATGGCTCGAAGCACTATGGGACTTAACATCTGAGGTCATCAGTCCCCTAGACTTAGAACTACTTAAACCTAACTAACCTAAGGACATCGCACACATCCATGCCCGAGGCAGGATTCGAACCAGCGACCGTAGCAGCCGCGTGGTTCCGGACTGAAGTGCCTAGAACCGCTCGACCACAGCGGCCGGCACCTCGTTGTCGACGGGACGTTAAACACTAATATCCTCCTCCTCTGTTATTGACAATTTCGTGTTTATTAACGACTTTATTTATTAATTGTTTAACGCCGACGGTAGCCGTGCCATGTGGCCTCACATGGTACGGAATCATTCACGTGACCAACCTCCGCTGAAGCAGAAGTAACGTCAGCGAATGGACGCACGGCAAGAAAGTAGACGCCACGAAATAAAGTACATATTTTCCATCCTCCTTTTGAGTACAAACTTTCGACTGCCACTGGCGAAGTCAACTGTTGTTTTAACTGACAAACTGATCGACATCTCCCTCTTACTCCGTAAGTGTGTGGCGGAGGCTACCTCTGGTACCACTGACTGATTCCCTCTTCCTTTTGCACGTGGGAAGAATGGTTGTCGGTAATCCTCTGTATTACCTCTAATTTTTCGAATTTCCTCGTCATGGTCATTTCGTGAGATGTACACTCCTGGAAATGGAAAAAAAAACACATTGACACCGGTGTGTCAGACCCACCATACTTGCTCCGGACACTGCAAGAGGGCTGTACAAGCAATGATCACACGCACGGCACAGCGGACACACCAGGAACCGCGGTGTTGGTCGTCGAATGGCGCTAGCTGCGCAGCATTTGTGCACCGCCGCCGTCAGTGTCAGCCAGTTTGCCGTGGCATACGGAGCTCCATCGCAGTCTTTAACACTGGTAGCATGCCGCGACAACGTGGACGTGAACCGTATGTGCAGTTGACGGACTTTGAGCGAGGGCGTATACTGGACATGTGGGAGGCCGGGTGGACGTACCGCCGAATTGCTCAACAAGTGGGGCGTGAGGTCTCCACAGTACATCGATGTTGTCGCCAGCGGTCGGCGGAAGGTGCACGTGCCCGTCGACCTGGGACCGGACCGCAGCGACGCACGGATGCACGCCAAGGCCGTAGGATCCTACGCAGTGCCGTAGGGGACCGCACCGCCACTTCCCAGCAAATTAGGGACACTGTTGCTCCTGGGGTATCGGCGAGGACCATTCGCAACCGTCTCCATGAAGCTGGGCTACGGTCCCGCACACCGTTAGGCCGTCTTCCGCCCACGCCCCAACATCGTGCAGCCCGCCTCCAGTGGTGTCGCGACAGGCGTGAATGGAGGGACGAATGGAGACGTGTCGTCTTCAGCGATGAGAGTCGCCTCTGCCTTGGTGCCAATGATGGTCGTATGCGTGTTTGGCGCCGTGCAGGTGAGCGCCACAATCAGGACTGCATACGACCGAGGCACACAGGGCCAACACCCGGCATCATGGTGTGGGGAGCGATCTCCTACACTGGCCGTACACCACTGGTGATCGTCGAGGGGACACTGAATAGTGCACGGTACATCCAAACCGTCATCGAACCCATCGTTCTACCATTCCTAGACCGGCAAGGGAACTTGCTGTTCCAACAGGACAATGCACGTCCGCATGTATCCCGTGCCACCCAACGTGCTCTAGAAGGTGTAAGTCAACTACCCTGGCCAGCAAGATCTCCGGATCTGTCCCCCATTGAGCATGTTTGGGACTGGATGAAGTGTCGTCTCACGCGGTCTGCACGTCCAGCACGAACGCTGGTCCAACTGAGGCGCCAGGTGGAAATGGCATGGCAAGCCGTTCCACAGGACTACATCCAGCATCTCTACGATCGTCTCCATGGGAGAATAGCAGCCTCCTTTGCTGCGAAAGGTGGATATACACTGTACTAGTGCCGACATTGTGCATGCTCTGTTGCCTGTGTCTATGTGCCTGTGGTTCTGTCAGTGTGATCATGTGATGTATCTGACCCCAGGAATGTGTCAATAAAGTTTCCCCTTCCTGGGACAATGAATTCACGGTGTTCTTATTTCAATTTCCAGGAGTGTATATAGGAGGAAGTGATATGTTGTCCGACACAGCAGTAAACATATCTGTGGCGCATAACGCCCCCCTTGTACCGTCTGCCACTGGAGTTTGTTGAGCACCTCTGTAACGTTCTCGCTCAAACTAAACAAACCCGTGACGAAACGTGTCGCTCTTCTTTAGATCTTCTCTATCTCTTATTGCAGTCCTACCTGTAAAGGCCCTAGACTGAAAACCAGTACTCAAGAATCGGCCGAACAAGCGCCCTGTAAGCCATTTCCTTCGTGGAGGAGCTACATTTCCTTAAGTTCTTCCTATGAATCTCAGTCTGGCATCTGCTTTTCCTACTGTTTGTTTAATGTGGTCATTACATTTAAGCTCGTTCTGGATATTTACGCCCGAATATTATACGGTAGATACTGTTTCCAGCAATTTGTCATCAGTAGTGTAGTAGTGTAGTTGTATAGTAGAGGATTTCTTTCCCTACGCTGTTGGTCTTCGGTTGGGTGCTGGTCGAATGATATTTTTTATTTTTTACGTCGTCAGAATGCGTTGGTGTATTTGACCGAAAAAAGGGGGAAGGCCGCTTAATTTAAGAGAGGCTCTGATTTATGGCTGTAAAATTAATATATGAAATGCTGTTATTGCAGCATGTTAATGATGTAAATTAACCCTTAAATTTGTTGAAAACTGAATTTTCCTGTGGAAAGATGTTTTTCATACAGTTTTCATGATGCGAGAGCAGATTTTATTGCTAATTTTTCTATAACGTTTATCACACTTAAATTACGAATCGTGATATACACTACTGGCCATTAAAATTCCTACACCACGAAGATGACGTGCTACAGACGCGAAATTTAACCGACAGGAAGAAGATGCTGTGATATGCAAATGATTAGCTTTTCAGAGCATTCACAGAAGGTTGGCGCCAGTGGTGACACCTACAACGTGCTCCCATGAGAAAAGTTTCTTTATGTTTTTGGTGACACCCTTCCGCCGCCCCCAGATCGGCGGGTGTACACTATACGTCCCCTCCTCTTTTCTCCGGTGCCGCCACCCCGGCCAGGTATTCAGTTCGGTTTGCCGGGGGATACAAACTAGATGGGCTGTTCATACAGTGAAAGTTTTCACGCCCGGCCATCGTAGCTCCTGGTAAATCTTCCGGGTTGAATGGTCGTGATCCATAAAATCTTTCAGTTCCCAGCGTTTCACCCAGAGCTACGCTAGATATCTTCAGACGGGCTCGCGGTTCCACGAGTCTTGTAGACTGACAGGTCGGACGTCGGAGAGCGAAATAAATACTGCGAAAAAGGGGCGTGGAAGAAGTTTGCACATAAGCCACAGAGATGATCCTTGTCAGAGACAAAACTACAAAACTTTCGTTCGTGAGAGATAAAACCTAACTATCGATTTTGAGGCGCTGCTGTGCATATATCAGTAAGTTTCACAGGTTCTTCTTCTAGGTTAAAATTATCCTAAAGGAAGAGCACAGTTTCTCTCCCTTTTATTAAAAAAGCACTGATCAGATCGGGAAGATATTATAGAAACGTGACGGCACGCGGGTTTTTATACCAACAAAGAAAATATATGAAGTCCTTAGATCCGAAAAGGATAAACACCCTCTTCTGTTGGCATGCGGGGTATATAAAATTCTGTTTACGTGTGAAGAAGTCTATATAGTTGCTAGGAAGACAATAGTGAATACACGGCTGAATGAACATGAGTCTTTGCCAACTACAGAAAGTAGAGAAATGAACTAGCACAGCATGCTCTTCAGTCACGAAATGTTGAAGTTAAGTTCCTTGAAATAAAAATTTTACATACTTCGACGAATTTGTATCCACAGGTATATGGAGAAGCAATTGTAATATGCGCTGATGGAAGAAAATCGCAACACCTCGAAGGAGTTGTGCGACATAAATGAAAGTTAGTAGGCGTGTTTCTACATCTTAAAGATGGTGGCTATTCAAATTTCGCTCCAGTCGCACAAGAACGGCGCTAGTGGCGCCACTAAAGGGTTGCAAATCAAGTTTGTCTTAAATACACCCTGTATTGGTTGTGGAGTTATTAACCGTTGGTATTGGACGTGGTTTGGACGCGGTTAGTTGATGTTAGTCAGAATGCCTTTAAGGAGATAAAGATGTCATTATCAGCACCTCTGTAATTTTGAATGAAGTCGTGTAATAGGGCTACGAGAAGCTGGATGTTCGTTCTGCAATATTGCAGAAAGACTTGGCAGAAGTGTAGCTACTCTACATGATTGCTGGCAGCGGTGATAACGAGAATGCAAGGTCGCAAGAAGAATGGACGCCAGATGACCATTTGGCAATACCGAGAGAGAGGACCATCGTGTTCGGCATGTGGCTTTGGCGCAATGTACTGCATCTGCAGCAGCAATTTGAGTAGCAGTTGGCACCACAGTGACACAACAAATTGGTTACTTCAAGGACATCTCCGAGCCAGACACCCCGTAGCGTGTGTTACACTGACTCCATTCCACCACCATTTGCGACTTCAGTGTTGTCAAGCGAGAGCTCATTGGAGGGCAGGGTGGAGATCTGCTGTGTTCTCTGATGACAGCTGGTTCTGCCTCAGTGCCAGAGATGGTTAAGAGGAGGTCACTTGAGGACCTGTACCCAGCCTGTTTACGTGCTAGACACACTGGGCCTAAACCTGGTGTCATGGTCTGGGGTACAGTATCGGCAATATCGTATGCCAGCAGGAGTACGCTCATAGTTATCCGACGCTTTGTGATGGCCAAATTGTATGTCAGTCTGCTGATTCGAATCGTCCTGCTGCCATTCGTGAAATCATTTTAGGGAGTGCTTTCCAACAGGATTCCGCTGTTATAATGCAACATAGGCTATAGAGTGTCAACATGGTGCCTTGGCCTGCTAAATCACTAGATCTGACTCCAGTCGAACACATCTGAGATATCATCAGATGACAACTCCAGCATCATCCACAAACAGCATTAACCATCTCTGTATTGACCAACCAAGTGCAACAGGTGTGGAACTCCACCCCTCAAACCAACAATGGCAACTGCATAACACAAGTCATGCAAGTTGGCATGCTTGCATTCAACATTCTAGTGGTTACACTAGTTATTAATGTACCAGCAAGTTGTGGAGCAATGGTGGTATCAGCGCATTTTGTTAAAACAGGTTGCTTACATACAGGGGCAAACTTGATTGATTTATGATCCCTATCATTCTCCTGAACCTGTTATGCTCTCAATTGGAAAATGGAAATGCCGTGTGGCTAGGGCCTCCCATCGGGTAGACAGTTCGCTTGGTGCAAGTCTTTTGAGTTGATGCCACTTCGGCGACTTGCGTGTCGATGAGGATGAAAAGGTGATGATAAGGACAACACAACACCCAGAACCTGAGCAGAGAAAATCTCTGACCCAGCCAGGAATCTAGCCCGGGCTGTTAGGTATAGATTTCGTCGCGCTGACCACTCAGCTACTGGGGGTGGACATGCTGTCAATTGATATATGACCTCCTGTGAGTTGATTTATGGCCCCCTGGGGATAATCTGTCCTTCTGAGAAACCCTCCAACCTCTCACCCTTCCCCTCCTCCACCCCCCCCCCCCCACACCCGTCTGGGAAATCCCCTTGCTGATACAAGCACATCTTTGATATTAAATTGACTAAGCAATTAAATTAATAAATTAATCAACCCCTCCCCTCTGGTAAACCCCCAGACCCCCATCCTCTCCACCACCTGGGCACTGGCAGGAATAGAACTCAGTCTATGCGGGCGAGGAAGGATCTCATGACAGAAAATTCAAATCAATGTCAACAATATATCAAAGAATATACTGTTTATTTATAAAATTCAGTTCACAGGGGTTGGTACTTTCTTTTATTTAGTAGAAAAAGATCACCATTCTCTGCTGTATTGGAAGATGCATGTGAAATACAGCAAAAAGAAGTAATTAAATAAATAGCTTTTTCCGATCACGCAAGGAATACTATCACGAAATCGACGTCAACAAAACACATTGCACAAAATTGCACTGTTAAACATCTTTTGATCGTGTCTTCACACAGACCATGGGGCCGACATGCTGGCCAGGACATAGTACGCACATGCAGTGACTGCTCCACTGGGCTGCACCATGCGCCATTGTCCGAGAGGCCACACTTTACCTGCTCGGGAAGCAGCTGCTCTACGTGCTTGCCCTGCTGTGCAGATATTAACTGAGTTACTTCACAATACCAGTGGCGGACGACACTGGAAGAAGCACCCCCCCACCACCACCACCACCACCACCACCACTACCCTTCCTCCCATCAATTCCCTCCTCCCCCCTCCCACCACCAGTTGGACAAGGCATCAGATGGCGGCAACTCTTGATCTCGATACCTGGGAAATTCCTCTCGAAACATATGCTCTCTCTCTCTCTCTCTCTCTCTCTCTCTCTCTCTCTCTCTCTCTTTCTATCTCAGCTGGCTGCTTAATGCCCAGTGAGCGTCTGTCACGTGCCACAAATGTTCAAATGTGTGAGAATTTCTAAGGGACTAAACAGCTGAGGTCATCGGTGCCTAGACTTACACACTACTTAAACTAACTTTTGCTAAGAGCAACACACACACACATGCCCGAGGGGTGACTCGAACCTCCAGCGAGAGGGGCTGCGCAAGCCGTGACGTGGCACCTCTAACCGCACGGCCATACTGCACGGCTCATGTGCCACACTAACCACTCATTTGTCCTGAACAGAGTAGTGGATACCTGGTAAATCCCAAGCTGTGTATGTCTTGGAAGTATTCCTTCACTTGATCAGAGTGATCCACTAATTAGTTAATTAAATCGATCCCCTTTGTGTTCAGGCAGTTTGTCCTTGCATCCTATTGGAGGATGCTAGGAGTGATATATATGTGGCAGGATTCAGTCCCACAACTGGACAGTTTCCAAATCCCTCTAGACATTCCCTCCCCCACGCCCTTGCCTCCTGCTGGCGGATAATGGCACAGTTAAGTCGTTTGACAGGAGGTCCATTACATTGGTGATAGCTGAGAATTTCAAATTTCAGCCAATTCATGTTATGTCCTTAAACAATCTGCGGAGGGGTTGGATTGATGTGTGTTCTCTCAGTACCACTATTGGAAACAATAAATTGACCAACTGGGGATTTGACATCTCGATTGGCAGTGGTGCTGTATAAAAGGATAGCTGGAATTTCAAATTTCGGCGTGAGTTTATAACGTCACGGTTGTCGAATTCCTGACCACTACAGGTCTGCTAAGTGTATTTTATAAAGCACTATAGAATTCCTAAGTTTGTTCTCTCAGCTGCACCAGGACGAAGAAGGAGGAGGAAATGGTCTACCGCATGAAAGAATAGTAACAACAACAACAAATACTACTACAGGACAGAGTGCACTGCAATGTGTTGAGAAGCACTAAACCACGACCGTAGTAGTTGTCGTGGCTAGATGCCTGAGATCGCTGAAAACTCTCATACATACACCCCACTCACCCCCAGATGTCCACGCAGCACAGCCATACTCTCGTACACCGCCAGCTCCAAAGCTCAGAGACTGGAGAAAACTGCCGCCGTGATTGCAGCTGCAGTCGTGGACACGCGTGTATGCTAGAGTGAATCACGTCTGCCACAGAGGGCATCCGGTGACGATTGGAATCGTAGGAATTCCTATGTTATCAATACATCCAGCGCCAACAATTGGCAGTGATCAATACTGAATCGCCCAATTTTTCACGGAGAGTACATGCAACATATGCAGTTCTGCAGACAGCAGAATACGTAGTTCTCCATTGAGCTACCCAGATAGTGCCGCGAGAGCCGCCACTGGGACTTGTCCGACTAGCTGGCTGGCTGCAACTTTTCTTTGTACCCGCCACTCGAGACACCCTGAAGCTGGAATTGTTAATTTAATTAAATATTGCGATTACAGCCCCTCGCTGGAGATATTTGACAATGAGTGAAGTATCGGAAATACCTCTTCTGATGGCTGTGGATCTGGGACGAATCTCATGTCGAAATATCGTCCTTATGACTGGACATAATTTCCCACGTAAAATATTTCATCCCCATTATGGCTGTCCAATGCACTGAAATCGCAATTTTCAACGTCAATCCATAACTCACTTACGACCATACATAGACATTTTCTTTGAACATGTCGGAGGACAGACCACAGTAACTTTACACCTCAACACATACTTTATAAGCCTGCTAATTACAGCGAATCTATCACACATCCCCTACAAAGTATAACACTTTGAAAACAACTGAATGCTTGTGGAACCAAAAAATATTGAGCGCAAATATGTCGACATATCACAATCACTGTTACACAACCTACATCAACATCTACATCTACATCTACATTGATACTCCGCAAGCCACCCAACGGTGTGTGGCGGAGGGCACCTTACGTGCCACTGTCATTACCTCCCTTTCCTGTTCCAGTCGCGTATGGTTCGCGGGAAGAACGACTGTCTGAAAGCCTCCGTGCGCGCTCTAATCTCTCTAATTTTACATTCGTGATCTCCTCGGGAAGTATAAGTAGGGGGAAGCAATATATTCGATACCTCATCCAGAAACGCATCCTCTCGAAACCTGGCGAGCAAGCTACACCGCGATGCAGAGCGCCTCTCTTGCAGAGTCTGCCACTTGAGTTTATTAAACATCTCCGTAACGCTATCACGGTTACCAAATAACCCAGTGACGAAACGCGCCGCTCTTCTTTGGATCTTCTCTATCTCCTCCGTTAACCCGACCTGGTACGGATCCCACACTGACGAGCAATACTCAAGTATAGGTCGAACGAGTGTTTTGTAAGCCACCTCCTTTGTTGATGGACTACATTTTCTAAGCACTCTCCCAATGAATCTCAACCTGGTACCCGCCTTACCAACAATTAGTTTTATATGATCATTCCACTTCAAATCGTTCCGTACGCATACTCCCAGATATTTTACAGACACAAATACTGACACAAATACTGTTTCTTAGTGTAGGAAATAGCCATAACCAGAGAGGAGGTGCAAAACTACATTCCTTAATCGAAACACTTTATAAATTCGTAAGATTTTATTGTGATTTTCCATCTCCCCCCATTCCTCCCCCCCTATGTGGATGGAGTCACAAAGTATACTCGCATTCATGGGATAAAGTCAGGGATTTAAAGCTCTAGTACTCATTCCTCTATTTCAAAATGAGCTACCCGTTCATTGAACCTATATGCTAAGGACCACGAGCAAAACCCTATATGGTCTCAATGTGCATCTCGTAACTCTTCCTCTGTCTTTACCCATCCCACCCTGCAACACCGTCTCCAATTTAATTTGAAACTGACCAGAAGTAGGAAGGTGCTATACCCACTACGTTTTACGTCTCGTGAGGGATCAGAATAACCTGAGTTCCATGTAGTCAATATACTTTGATATTTTGCTTTCGCAAAGAGTAATTATAGTGACCAGTGCTGGTGATATAAACCCATTTTTTTCATTCCACTATGGCAACTGCCATTCCGCGAAGACTATTCCATACCGATCTTACACATGTCACCTGCCCAATTGCACACGATCTCCCTAGATGTTTGCACGCTGAGAAGTTTAGCACTCCTTATTGGTGTATAATAGGCACAAGCCTGATATATTTGAGAGAGCTGTGGTGACTTAACAGACGATTAAGAAGAAGTAGGAGAAATGTTTGAGTGATGCATGATGGAGATCGAGATGGAAGGAGTTTGAAACATTTTACATAAATCACTTGTGCTATTAATTCTGTAGAATTGTTGTAGTACCTTGGTTCCATACCAAGAAGGTGCTGGGAAGAGAGAAATGTTTGTAGAACATAAACACAAAAGCACAGCAGCGGTGTTTGATACGTGAAATTACACGCGATGCTGCACTAGGTCCATGAACAGAACACATACTTTTGCATACACAAACAACATTTCTTAAGCAGATGTATGTACAGGATTGCAGTAGCTCAGAAACCCCTGTCACTAACTTAGACTCACTGCAGTTATGAAATTGAAGACTCGATTTACGTCCAAGATGTGGCAGAGAAATGAAGTACTACACACACATCTTATTCCATCTAGAGCAGGGTGTTGAAATATGTTTTCCATTGCTGGATATGATTCACCATATATGCGCTGGAAGTCCCCTCCTGACTGCGGTATGGAGAGGTTTGCTGTTAGCGATTGCAGGTAGATAGCGCTCTAAGTCACTCACAGAACACGCAATTGTATACTAGTCATCTCCATCTGTCTAGAATGCATCATCAGTCTACTATTAAATCATACCTCGTTACAACCTCTCTCAACTGATCACTTCATTTACTTTCTATCGCCCTTTAACACAGATCCATGTCAATTTAGAGGCAAGTGGTTCTCCTTTCCAGGAAAGCACCAAAGACAGCAGTCACCTTGCTTGTATCACTATTACATCAATAGACATACAGCAGAATGTTGTTAAAGAAAAGTGCAGAAACTGTTGTGTAGGGTATTTGTTACCTGACAGCGCATGGTTGTGACTGGTGGAGAATACAGAGAAACAAATTGTAAATGCTGTTTGTTAAGGCTTAAAACAACTAAACAGTCTTGCGCAGAGCCAAACACATGATCCATTCTGGAGTTGTATATTACAGTTTCCCAGCTGATAATACAACGCTCCTTAGGTAAGGACACTTCATACAAATCTATAAGGTGGTTTCCAATAACTTTGGAGTCATACCAGGGCTTGTGATCCCACATATATAAATTTATTACTCTACAGTTGGTGGTCATCTGCGTTAAACATTCTATTCTCGCCGTCTTATCGCTATCGACGAAAAATGACTGTTTCATTGGTTCCCAGTGTTTCCATGTCAACTTTTTCTCGTATTCCTTCTGCTGTCACATACTCGTTCCATGTACAAGAATTTTCCTGCACCAAGCAGAACACAGGCAAGCACTCCCCCATTCGCCCTCAGTTTCCCAGCATTTTGGCGGATTTCCCTCAATTTATACATATTTTCTGTCAATTTTCGTAATTTTATCGATTTTATGTCACTTCTGTCCATGTGATTATGACATCACTTCTCACCACGTATTCTAAAATTGCTTGTAAATGTAGTACAGTTGTCAACACCTAGCACAAATGAATTATTTTTCTGTATATGTTCCCATTTCCACTGAGTGGTCAAAACACAGTCCTGTCACATCAACACAGCTCACCCTGTTTCTCCACGGGATGCACAAGTTGGTACATATAGTGTTCTCCGACTTCGGCTCAGTTCCTACTTAAATTGCAACGATCGCATGGACAAAACTGCAGGGAAGGCAGGTCCGAGACTGAGGAACAGTTACAAGATACCGAGAGACTGTCTAAAACCGCGCTGGAGTTTTGTTGTATGAGGTCCTTAGTAGATAGGTTCGAAAAAGGTGAGTTGTTTCGGGATATGAGAGTGCCACGTATATGGTTCAGCAGTGGCTGTAATCATTAAAATACATCACCATAGGATCCAACGCAAGTGTGTGGTTAAATGAGGAGACTTGATTCCAATTTGCAGACATAATTTCTACCAGAAAGCGTCACACTATGAATCAGAAAAGCCGGTGTATTGGTCATATGATTTTGTACCATTCTTACGACTTGAATCTAGCAATGCATTTTTATATGATTCCCCACACAGCACACGATCTACTGAATGTGAACATTCTCAGACAACCATCATCATCCCTCGCCTGTGACCCCGTGGATATTTGGCAGAACCTCTGTTACACTGTCTACATGGTATCGAGATAGAATGTTACAAATACTATCTGTTAGCGTGGGAAATGTCTAGCAGTGGCATGAGGCAGTTGCAGATATCGGATTAATACCATATTCCATAGACAAATCACATTCTAAATTCGGTGAGAAGGGTGATTTTATTACGAGCTTACACCTCTGGTGACTTCGGGAGGACGACGGTTCAATCCCGTCTCCGGCCATCCTGATTTAGATTTTCCGTGATTTCCCTAAATCGCTTCAGGCAAATGCCGGGATGGTTCCTTTGAGAGGGCACGGCCGATTTCCTTCCCCATCCTTCCCTAACCCGAGCTTGCGCGTCGTCTCTAATGACCTCGTTGTCGACGGGACGTTAAAAAAAAAAAAAAAAAGAAACACTAACCTAACCTCTGGTGACGCGCACCCGCCCTTTCGGTTGTTAATACACACCCCAGCGACCACTGTCTATATTCAGTTACGTCTATCTTCCTAAGACACATTGGTACTGTTGTGTTGGCAGAAGAGCCAACACCGTGTTACGAATGGAGGCCGAAATGCACGCGTTTTAGCTCACGCAGGCTGGCGTGAGAAGGGAAGAACTATACTGACGTGAGGTCTGGAACATGACAAGGAATTAGAATTCAGAAAGTGGACGTAATTAGTTTGAGACTTAACTTTAATCCATTAATGATGAACGTCGCTCTTGACGGCACATGATTCACAATATTATCTGTTCAGAATACATTCATAGTAACTGAATATGGCGCCTTGCTAGGTCGTAGCAAATGACGCAGCTGAAGGCTACGCTAAACTGTCGTCTCTGCAAATGAGAGAGTATGTAGACAGTGAACCACCGCTAGCAAAGTCGCCTGTACAACTGGGGCGAGTGCTAGGGAGTCTCTCTAGACTAGACCTGCCGTGTGGCGGCGCTCGGTCTGCAATCACTGACAGTGGCGACACGCGGGTCCGACGTATACTAACGGACCGCGGCCGATTTAAAGGCTACCACCTAGCAAGTGTGGTGTCTGGCGGTGACACCACAGGTACCACTTGCAAGAAAAACAAATGAGGGATGTCCATCCATCGCGGATTTACGCTCAGTTTTGTTTGGTGCCATCTGCATTCAGTTATTTGCAAAGTATTATACTTAGTAGGAGATGTGTGATAGATTCACTGTGATCGGCAGGCTTATAAAGTATGTGTTGAGGCATAAAGTTACTGGGGTCAGCGTTCCGACATGTGCAAAGAAAATAATTATGTCATAAGGGAGGTATGGATCTGGTGTAGAATAATGCGATTTCAGTGCATCGGGCGGCCATAATGGGGATGAAATTTTTACGTGGAAAATTATGTCCAGTCATAAGGAGGATATAGATATTGGTATTTTAACATGACATTCGTCCGAGAAACACAGCTGTCAGGAAGAGGTATTTCCGATACTTCACTCGTTGTCGAATTTCACCAGAGTGGGGCTGAATCGTAATATTTAATTTTAATTACAGCGATAAATATGTGGCTGGTTTCTTAGGACGACCCTACTGGCTGTTCAGATGCTTGACGGAGATAGCTGGTGACCGGAACGAATTGAGATTTCCAGATTCAGGCTGTCGCGAGCGGTAGGTACAAAGAAAAGTTCCTGCCTGCAGGATAGTCGATCCTTGCTTCAGCTGCGGGGTCAAGTCCCAGTGGCAGCCCTCGAAGTGCTCTCTGGATAGCTGAATAGTGAGCTAATACCCAGGCTACACTGGGCTATCTCTGTGATTGCGTGTGTTGCATGTGGTCTCCATGTAAAAATTGAGCGATTCAGTATCGATCACTGCCAATTGTTGTGGCTGTCCTACCACTCTAACCATCCCTGGGTGCTTCCCATGACAGGCACACGTGACTGAGGCTGCAGTCGCAGTAACGGTTTTCTCTGACCTGGCAGTGAATGAGGGGACAGGCTGCTGCGTGTGAACATTTAGGGAGTGAGTGGGCCATATGTATGAGTGTTTTCAGTAATCTCAGGCATCTTGTCACGACAACTACTAGGATTATGGTTTAGTGCTTCTCAATACAAAAAAATGGTTCAAATGGCTCTGAGCACTATGGGACTCAACTGCTGAGGTCATTAGTCCCCTAGAACTTAGAACTAGTTAAACCTAACTAACCTAAGGACATCACAAACATCCATGCCCGAGGCAGGATTCGAACCTGCGACCGTAGCGGTCTTGCGGTTCCAGACTGCAGCGCCTTTAACCGCACGGCCACTTCGGCCGGCGCTTCTCAATACATTGCAGTGCCCTCTGTCTTGTAGTGGTACTTGTTGTTGTTACTATTCTATCATGCGGTAGGCCATTTCCTTCTCCTTCTTCGTCCTGGTGCAGCTGAGAGAACAAACTTAGGAATTCTATAGTGCTTTATAAAATACACTTAACAGACCTGTAGAGGTCTGGAATTCGACAACCGTGACGTTATAAGCTCACGCCGAAATTTGAAATTCCAGCTACCTTTTATACAGCACCACTTCCAATCGAGATGTCAAATCCCCGATTGGTCAATTTATTGTTTCCAATAGTGGTACTGAGAGAACACACATCAATCCAACCCCTCCGCAGATTGTTTAAGGACATAACATGAATTGGCTGAAATTTGAAATTCTCAGCTATCACCAATGTAATGGACCTCCTGTCAAACGACTTAACTGTGCCATTATCCGCCAGCAGGAGGCAAGGGCGTGGGGGAAGGAATGACCAGAGGGATTTGGAAACTGTCCAGTTGTGGGACTGAGTCCTGCCACATATATATCACTCCTAGCATCCTCCAATAGGATGCAAGGACAAACTGCCTGAACACAAAGGGGATCGATTTAATTAACTAATTAGTGGATCACTCTGATCAAGTGAAGGAATACTTCCAAGACATACACAGTTTGGGATTTACCAGGTATCCATTACTCTGTTCAGGACAAATGAGTGGTTAGTGTGGCACATCAGCTGTGCGGTTAGAGGTGCCCGAGCAGGCACAGTGTGACCTCTCAGACACTGGCGTCTGGTGCAATCTGGCAAAGCATTCAGTACACGGGTGCACAATTCCCAACCGGCCCATCTGACCTGCGGTCAGTGTGAAGTTGCGATTGAAAGATTTTAATAGTGTCATTATATGTGGTGTGTTATGTTGACATCGATTTCCTTGTGTGATCAGAAAAAAAGTGGTCTATTTAATTACTTCTCCTCGTGTATTTTACAAGACCTACATCTTAGAAAACAGCAGAGAATTATGTTTTTTCCTATCAAACAAAACAGATGTCCAAACCCTGTGAATTTATAAATAAACAGTATATCCTTTGCTTTGTAATTGACATTGATTTGAATTTCCTGTCATGAGGTCCTTCCTCTCCAACACAGACTGAATCCTTTCCCCACCAGTTTCCATGTGGGGAAGCAGATTGGGGGGGGGGGGGGGGGATTGGGGTGTTTACTGGGAGGGAAAGGTTAGTTAATTTATTGGTTTAATTAATTAGTTTAATTATTTTGATATCAAATGTGTGCTTTTTTCCCAGCAGGATAACACCAGTTGTATGGTATCGTCAGTTTTTGAGCTGTATTGCGCTCTTATGCCGTCCTTGTGTACTGCTACATATATAGAACTTGCAATTAGGCCCAATCATTGTGATTAATTACGATACTAGGATCGATATTTGGGTCAGTTTCCCGACCAAAATAAATAAAGTACACTAACCTAACCTTCCTCTCCTGCATCTGGACAGTTTCCATGTGTTAAGTCGTGCACTTGGGCTTTCCATCCAGTAGAATCAGTGTTTGAGTCCCAGAAAGGATACAGCCATTTTTAATTTCCTGTCAATTCCAAGTGCCTCTGGTGGTTTAGTTGTGTTAGGGGGGTACAATTGGGCTATCTGCCCAGGAGGATCAGCGTTCGAGTCCCAGAAAGGGTACCGCCAATTTTAATTTCCCGCCAATTACCGGGTGGCGGGTGTCAGCACAGCCCTGGGACAAAGAAATTCCCACCAAAATTCGAAATTCCCGCCAAAATTCGAATTTCCGCCAATAGGGTAGGTTTGGGGGAGGAGGAGGAGGGGGCTGGGCACACGTGTAGGCTGAGAAAAACACATGACGTCAGCCGAGGGTGGGGATGGGTGTGGTCAGGGGCAGGGGTGAATAATTGTTCAATTAAATTAATTTGCATATCAATTTGATATCAAAATTGCACCCGTAACCCCAACTCCGTACTAGTCCTATCATGTACAGTACGCAGGCCATCCTGGCTGGCTCGCCCCGCACTTTGGAGACGACTGCTACCCCGTACCACTCCAGCCGTGTTGATGCAAAGCCCTGTATCTATCCTCCTTTGCTGTTATTTTGTTAGCCGAGCGGTCTAAGGCGCTGCAGTCATGGACTGTGCGGCTGGTCCCGGCGGAGGTTCGAGTCCTCCCTCCGGCATGGGTGTGTGTGTTTATCCTTAGGATAAGTAGTGTGTAAGCTTAGGGACTGATGACCTTAGCAGTTAAGTCCCATAAGATTTCACACAAATTTGAACTTTTTTTTGTTATTTTGATTGACTATACAGGGACAGAGTTGCAACAGAAGCAGTGAATGTCAAAGTATCCCTGTTCTGCTAGTTGATCAATTCATTTTACCTCCACTTACGGTTTCCAAATAGGTATTTTCATAATTATAAGAGTGTACGTGATAGCAGTAAACATTACATAATATCATTTCTATGGATATATTCTTCTAATCATACTTATTCACTTTCCAACACACCCGGATAGTCGTGCATGTTAAAGTGTCGTTTCTGGGACAAGGAAATGTACCGACATGACTGTGTCCGCCTAGACGATTAATAACGAGGACCGGTGTGCCGACCAGGCTGGATGTGGTTTCTAGGCGCTTTCCCACACACCACTAGTTTCATACTGGACCGGTACCCAGGTCCCGCCTCAGTTACACGATTCACAAACGTTTACGAAACTTTCGCTCACTTTACACGCACACTGTTGCGGGTAACATATTCCGCCCCGGCGAGAAACGGGGTGGCGACAGGAAGGGCATCCAGCCACCCCTTAAATCAGCCAGCCTAAATTTGCTAATAAGCATGCCGACCCTACACTAAATGTCAGCATATTATGACTATGTCAAAGGTCGTAACTTCGACATGCTAGTCAATCCAAACAGAGCATAATATCAGGCTCTGCAATTTGGTGTTTCCTATCCTGACACGTTGACAAGCGCAGTGCATTCTGCAATGACAATGATGCAAGTGTGGGACTGGCTGAAAGAAGGAGGGCGTATGAATAGACGAGTACGTACTGGACCACACAGTGTGGAATAACGGACACCTTGTCTACATGGCGTAGTTAAATCTAAGAAGTTATCTAAGGACAATTCTGGTCCAATGTTAGGTGTTAAGTTACCACCATGATGACTCTTCTGGTCTGATACCCCTTCTCTTATAATCCCCCTCCCCTCCCACCGCTTCTCATGAAACTGTTCTAAATAGTACAAGAAATTGGAAGCAGCCCATTTCTTTTATGTTAAAATCCGCGATGGTAGAAATACGTACATGGCCCGTGTAAAACCGGCCGGAAATTCAACTTCAAACGAAAAAGACGAGAAAGCACATGTCAAGTTACAATGGAAGTAAAATTCAAATAACTCACATAACTTGTGTTAGAAAGGCAAAAAAAGAACGCTATGGTGCACTCTCTCTCACTCCTGTCTCATCTAAGCGTCAGATCCTCTTGCATAGGCTTCCACCCGAGAATTCAACATTTTGAGACCGAATGACAGCATTTTTCACGACTTTCGTTCAGTTTACACTTTTTGCGATTTTTATTTTGCAAGTATTACGCAGATGTATCAAATCACATTTTCATACCACATTACTTACACCCAACAGGTTTGAAGCTATGTTTTCTTACTTATTTTGAGGGTATTGCTCAAGTGTCTCATTACTGTTCAAATTTCGTTGCAGGAGTACGGCAACTCATCTTCAGTTCCATTTTTAACTTACTTACTTATTTCAAGACTTATTTCAGCGTGTGTCTGTGTTTCTTTTCGCTTTATGTATGCTGTACTTGTAGTACACAATCAATCTTCAGCTGCACCACCACCGTCTCTGCCTCCGCCTAATTCTATATCATTGGCAACTCAATCCGTCTCATCTCATAGCGCCATTGTCAGAGCATTGCTATCTCTGTCTCACACACTGCGTGTTTTACCCAAGTGTACCATTATTTCTGACCTCACATGCTGGATCCACAATTATGGAATTTTTACATTTTTTCAATTTTTCACCACTTACTAAGCATTTTTTTTGCTAAACCAGACCTGTTCCTTACATCGCATATTATAGAATCAATTTCAGCATCACGCCAATGAAAATCACTGAAATTATTCGCCAACAGTTGCAACACACAAAACTACACAATCTACTTATGCATTTCTGACACACTTACCAGTTTCTTTTTTTTTTCTGCCACGAGTACGCTTTCGAGATAGCAGATGTTGATCGTAGTAGTTGTTTTTGTTGTCTCGTATCACATTACACACACACCTCAAGTGTTAGAGCCCTGACAAAAAATTTTTCGCTAACTTGGCACTTTTCAAGTATAGAAAAAAAGCTCCACGCTCATCCTTAAGGCAATTTCGGATGCACAAATGACAACCGCTCGGCTGAGTACGGTAATGCTGTTCAAACTGTTTTCAGTAGTTACTATAGGGATACGTGATGGACGTCACCTAGGATCCGCCAACCAGCCTTAAGACTTCACAGCTAAACGTCTTGTGCCTTGGCAGCAGTCATGGAGTTTGCGTAGCTGAACAAATTTCACCAATCCCAAGACACACAATAACATCTCCTTCACAACAAGATAGTGTATCTCTCAAAACAACCTCACACCTACGCTCACGGGCGCGTGCGCGTTACATGCCTCATCATACGACCAATTTTATTTTCGAACATAATGCCTAACACTTATCGCCACTAAAGTCATCCTATCCAGTACCATTGATACGGCGGACCGCAAAAAAGTGCTGCAACTGCGAAAAACGCTTGTGAATTCTCAAAACACGCCCAAGCTGGCTACATTTCAACACACTGACACCCAACTTATACGCAAGGTCAGGTCTGCCCAGCAATATGCTGTCCTCACTTGGTTCTCGGCTCTCTACGAAAACAGCGAACAGCAATCATTTAAACTGACTCATCACGGCACGTACCACATTCACCACCTCTGTGGTATACTTTAGTCATAGACTTATCTCCCTATCACATATACTCAGTACTTATTTCGTAACATGTTTCAGACCAGTTATACTATGGATCAGAAGTCTTTTTTGAAAAAAAATCGTGCGAGTATTTTCTGTTTTTCTGCACTCAGCAAGCCAACCAAATATGGCGTGTAGGAGTTACAGCTTAGTCGGCAAGATAATGCAAGGGATACTGACAACATAAGAAAACTAAACTACTCCCGAACAGGCCATGAAGGGCTAACGGTACCGACCGGCCGCCGTGTCATCCACAGCCCATAGGCGTCACTGGATGCGGATATGGAGGGGCATGTGGTCAGCACACCGCTCTCCCGGCCGTGTGTCAGTTTCCGAGACCGGAGCCACCAGTTCTCAATCAAATAGCTCCTCAGCTCGCCTCACAAGGGCTGAGAGCACCCCGCTTGCCAACAACGCTCGGCAGTTGGATGGTCACCCATTCAAGTGCTAGCGCAGCCCGACAGCGCTTTACTTCGGTGATCTGGCGGGAACCGGTGTTACCACTGCGGCAAGGTCGTTGGCATAATTACAACATGGAATAAACAAATCTGCCCACGCAGGAGCAACGACTGTGTATCTGTATCATCGCCTGAGCCATGTAGGGGCTCGAATATTCGATGTATTGGTGAGGATTTTAGCCCATTCACTGAGAACCTGCATGTTGCAGTAGTAGTGTCTGCAAACAAAAATAGTAATATATCGCCCTCCTCTATGAATTACACCTCATCGTGATAGTCATGACTCCTATTTCTTAATGCTTTCAACACGTTTTCGCTCTCTGTAAATATTATACAAATGCTTCCCATCAAGTCTCCTTATGTTCTCGAGAACATTTACAAATACGATTTTCGTTCACGGTTACACGTGTTTTACTAGAGCTCTACCGACGAGAGTTTTGAGTGTGTGTAGTCGCTACCATGACGTTTTCCGAGTATGTCATTTCAGAGCAACAACTCATCACAACCCAGTTCTAATATGATCGAAGTTTTTCCAAAGTGGTATAAGCATTATAACTTAAAAGCCGTTCAATTTTGTGATTCTCATCACTTGCACTCGGAGCCATTAGTTAACCTTTATCATGGCAGGCTAAATAAATTTTACCGAATGCTGCACAACACTTCAAAGTGACACAGGTATATGACACTATTTTTCCGCATTATCACCAAGTCTGTGTCAAGTACGGTCGGAACGTTCTACCATTCGTTCAAATCCTGGACGTCAGAAATTCGTTCCTTGGCCACAGAGCCATTCGAGGCTTCTACATCTACATCCACTTCGATACTCTATAAATCACACTTAAGTTACTTGCAGAGTGTTCATTGAACCACCTTCGCAATAATTCTCTATCATTCCACTCTCGAACAGCGCGGGGAAATACCGAACACCTGTATCTTTCCGTGCGACCTCTGATTTCCCTTATTTTCTCATGATGATCATTTCTCACTGTGTAGGTCGGCGTCAATAAAATGTTCTCGTATACGGTGGAGAAAGTTGATGATTACAATTTCGTGAGAAGATCCCGCCGCAACGAGAAACGCCTTTACTTTCGTGCTGTCCACCCCAAATCCTGCATCATGTCTATGATACTCTCTCCCCTATTTCTCAATAATACAAAACGTGCTACTCTTCTTCGAACTTCCCTTTGTATTCTGTTAATCTTATCTGGTAAAGATCCCACACAGCAGTACTCCGAAAGAGGACGAACAAGCGTAGTGTAGACAGTCTCTTCAGTGGACCTGTTGCATCCTCTATGTGTTCTGCCAATAAAACGCAGTCTTTGGTTATCCTTTCCCACGACATTTTCTGTGTGTTCCTTACAATTTAAGTTTATCGTAATTGGTAATTCCTACGTATTTAGCTGAATTAAAGACCTTTAGATTCGATTGATTTATCGTGTAACCGCAGTTTACGGATTTCTTTTATTACTCATGTGGATGATCTCACAGATTTCATTATTTAGGGTCAATTTTCAATTTTCGTACCATATAGGTATCTTTTCTAAATCGTATTGCAATTTGTTTTGATCTTCTGATGACTTTACTAGACGATAAACGACAGCATCATCTGCAAACAACGTACGATAGCTGCTCAGATTGTCTCCTAAATCGTTTATACAAATAAGGAACAGCAGAGGGCGTATAACACTACCGTGGATTATCGATGACTTTTCGTCAGTTACTACAAACTGTGACCCCTTTGACAGCATATCACGAATCCAGTAGCATAACTGAGATGATATTCCAAAACACGCAATTTGATTACAAGCCTCTTGTGAGTGTCAAAAGCCTTATGAAAACCTAGAAATGCGAAATCAATTTGAAATCCCTTGTCGATACTTAGCGTTAGTAAAGAGCTATTTGTATTTCACAAGAATGATGTTTTCTAAACCTGTGTTGACTGTGTGTTAGTAAACCGTTCTCTTCGAAGTAATTCATAATGTTCGATCACAATATACACTATGTGATCAAAAGTATCCGGACACCCCCAAAAAGATACGTTTTTCATATTAGGTGCGTTGTGCTGCCACATACTGCCAGGTACTCCATATCAGCGACCTCAGATGTAATTAGACGTCGTGAGACAGCAGAATGGGCGCTCCGTGGAACTCACGGACTTCGGACGTGGTCAGGTGATTGGCTATCACTTGGGACATACCTCTGTACGCGAGATTTCCACCCTCCTAAACATCCCTAGGTCCACGCTTTCCGATGTGATAATGGAGTGGAAACGTGAAGGGACACGTACAGCACAAAAGCGTACATGCCGATCTCGTCTGTTGACTGACAGAGGCCGCCGACAGTTGAAGAGAGTCGTAATGTGTAACAGACAGACATCTATCCAAACCATCATACAGGAATTCCAAACTGCATCAGAATCCACTGCAAGTACTATGACAGTTAGGCGGGAGGTGAGAAAACTTGGATTTCATGGTCGAGCGGCTGCTCATAAGCCGCACATCACGCCGGTAAATGACAAACGACGCCTCGCTTGGTGTAAAGAGCGTAAACATTGGTCCATTGAACACTGGAAAAAAGATGTATGGAGTGACGAATCACAGTACAAAATGTGGCGATCCGATGGCAGGGTGTGGGTATGGCGTCTTCTGCCAGCCTGATTAGTGCCAACAATAAAATGCGGAGGCGGTAGTGTTATGATGTGGTCGTGTTTTTCATGGAGGGAGCTTGCACCCCTTGTTGTTTTGCGTGGCATTATCACAGCACAGGCTTACATTGATGTTTTAAGCGCCTTATTGCTTCCCACTGATGAAGAGTAATTCGGGAATGGCGATTGCATCTTTCAACACGATCGAGGACCTGTTCATTATGAACGGCCTGTGGCAGAATGGTTACACGACAGTAACATCCCTGTAATGGACTGGCCTGCGCAGAGTCCCAACTTGAATCCTATAGAGCACCTTTGGAATATTTTGGAACGCCGACTTCGTGCCAGGCCTCACCGACTGACATCGATACCTCTCCTCAGTGCAACACTCCATGAAGAATGGGCTGCTATTCCTCAAGAAACCTTCCAGCACCTGATTGAACGTATGCCAGCGAGGGTGGAAGCTGTCATCAAGCCTAAGAGTGGGCCAACACCATATTGAATTCTAGCATTACCGATGCCACAACGGCCGGAAAGTCATTTTCAGTCAGGTGTCCGGATACTTTTGATCACATAGTGTATGTTCCAAAATCCTACTTCATACCAACGTCAATAATATGGGCTTGAAACTTAGTGGTGTACTCCTATTACCTTTATTGAATAATGGTGTGACCTGTGCAACTTTCCAGTCTTTGGGTACGGATCTTTCGTCGAGCGAGCAACTGTATAGCTGTATGAACGCCCTCATCGTTGGAAACTTTCTTCCCTCTCCCCCCCCCCCCCCCCCTCACTCCCCGCCCCCCTCCCAGTCCACTTCAGATACTATTTCCGTTTGTCGAAAAGACAGAAATCGCATGGTACAAGATCTGGACTGTATTGCGAATCAACATCACCCAGTTCTGTACCGTCATGGTCAAATTGTTGGCACCACGTCGCTACGGCTGGACGCGACATTGTGTTTGTTCCATATTCCGCCAGAATTTCACGATGAATTTCTACGCAATTTCTATATTTTGTGCACAAGAATCGTACTGTCTCGCGTACTTCAACTTTGGGGCATATTTCCAATTGCCTCGCAATTCCACTCGCACACTGTGATGTTCCTGTTATCGGTACCGCAGCAGATCGCTCCACGCGGGAAATCCGCAATGTGTACTCTTTGCACACAACGTGCGACTCTCGTTGCGTAATGGTCTTAGCGTGAGACGACATGTTTAACTTGCTTCCTTAACTTCCTAAATACTCCACAAACAGCCTTACGGTGAGTGGTGGAGGGTACTTGGCATAACAGTTTCACTTCACCCTTTACCCGTTCCAGCCGCGCGAATGGTCCGCGGGAAGAATGACTTTTGGCAAGCCTGTCTGTGAGCTCGTATCTCTCTAATGCTGCTTTCATCGTCGTTTCGTCACATATACGTAAGAGGAAGCAACATATTAATTGACTCTTCTAGGACTGTACGGTCTCAGAATTTGAAGAGTAAACTACAACATGATGTAAACGTCTCTCTTGTAGTATCTGCCACTGGAGTTGGCTGACCATCTCCGTTGCGTTTCCGTGCTCACTAAATGAACCTGTAGCGAAACGTGCTGCTCTTCTTCCAATATTCTCTATTTCATCTCTAACATTCTGCGTGGTGTCTGTTTGTTCTAAGTCGTGTCTCCCTACCACTTTCGCGCAACGACGCTCTGAGCGTGTTTTTTAGGGAATTGACTAGTTTGAACCTGGGACCTGTTGCTGGTAAGGAGACGCCAGACCACACATGACATGTAGAGTTCAGAAGAGTTCAGTGAGACTAGCGATGATATAATCAAATACTTAATGATTTCAGCGTCAGCTCCACTGCACTCCCTGTAAAAGAATCTTAATACTAACTAAATTTAGTGGAAGCGGTTCAAGGCTTTCCTATTTTTAGTTAGCTGGTAAAATAACGTCGAGAAAGTAGTTAAGTTTAGCATTGAAATTTTTATTCTACTCACAAAACATTGTTTATAGATTGCACTATTGATAAAAGGAAATATTTTAAGACAGTATGACAAAAACCAACTGCGTTCAACAAAAATGTGAACGAATATTCCCTGAATGGGTTTCCAAGTTCTATAATGGATCGAAGGATGACCTATGCCAAATCACAGCTATAATCTAGGTTTAAATGAGGTTTCATAAAAGAGAAAACTATCAAAAATGGTCTACAGTGACCCTAAATTATCTGTAATTACTTACGTAACTTGTCCTAAATTACAGTGGCTGATGTGGCTTCTCAATAATTATATAACAGAAAAATCATCGCGTTTCAGATTTTAACTTCTAGTAGCAAATGTGAATACCACGAAGTTTAATTGACGATCGACACTAGTATTACGCAAAAAGGGGATGTAACAGATAAGACTTCTGCAGCTCTGGGTGAAGCCTTATGGCGGCACCGCATGCGTTCATTACCTTGTCAGTGTTTAGGTAGTGTCAGGGGGCGGCGGGCGGCGCAGCTCCACGCACCTCGCCGTCTCGGAAGCAACTCTCTCCTAACTTCTCCTTACTACAATTTACCGAAGTTGGTTTAAAAAAAAGGTATCTGGCTGTGTTTTCAACTGACCAATCAGGGTCTAAATGTTAATCTTAAGCTCCACCTACAAAAATTCTGTCTATCCAATGAGAAACGTTATACTTTTCGTCGTGGGGCAATATTTTTAACGTTTGCAACGTAACAGAGACGCGTATAGTCTCACGCTAAAACTTTCAGCTGGTGTGGTCCTTTTAGTGTTATCGTAAGATCTACACTGTTCTTCTGGGGGGCTCTATCTTTTAACATGGGCTGGGGGGTGGTCTAGCACTCGCCCAGTTGTACAGCCGACTTTGCTAGCGATGGTTCACTGTCTACATACTCTCTTATTTGCAGAGACGACAGTTTAGCATAGCCTTCAGCTACGTCATTTGCTACGACCTAGCAAGGCGCCATATTCAGTTACTATAAGTACTATCTTCAAGAATGTATTCTGAACAGATAATATTGTGACTCATGTACCGTCAAGAGCGACGTTCATAATTAATGGATTAAAGTTAAGTATCAAACTAATTACGTCCGCTTTCTGAATACTCATTCCTTGTCATGTTCCAGACCTCACGTCAGTATAGTTCTTCCCTCCTCACGCTAGCCTGCGTGAGCTAAAACGCGTGCATTTCGGCCTCCACTCGTAACACGGTGTTGGCTCTTCTGCTAACACAAAATATTGTACCACAGTTTATCATGTCGATACATCAAGAAATAAAAGGTCATGGCGGGCAGCTACTGATGATACGCTGTGACCGATGCGATTTTTGAGAATGTAAGCGTCCACTAGCAACTGTCGCCACTGGCACAAATTTACGCGAGAGCAGGCTGTGGCTAACGACCGGTGCACCTGACACTGTCCTCTCACGCTGCAGCACACCGACAACCCAAATCAGCTAACATTTTGGTTTAATGACCAACAGATCTAAACACGTTACTGTTGTGCCCTGTACTTGCTGGAGATGTCAACCACACTTCGCAAAACTTGAAATCTTAAGAGAGTTCCCTGCAGCGAGAAACCGGGCATCTGCTAGTAGGACTGGTGCTCTGAGGGTTCCGTACTTACTTGATTATGTGTATACACTGTCCACTTGTGAAATGTCTGAATAATCACCCGCTGCGGGGCGTGCAGGTAGAGAATCATGGAAGTTGTGGAGGGTACCGACAGGGATGTGAAGCCAGTGCCGTGGCCAGTTGCGCTACGTTTCTCGGTTGAGGATCCATTGCAGGAACGGCCTTATATAAGTCGTCCCTCAGATTCTCAACTGGGTTTTAATCTGGTGAGTTTGGTGGCCAGGGGAGTACGATAAACTCATCCTGGTGCTCTCACGTACGATGCGAGCTGTGTGACACGTCGTATTGTCCTGCTGGTAAATACTATCGTGCCGAGGAAAACCAAATTGCATGCAGGTGTGGACACGGTCCACAAGGTCAGATGTTGACTTGTGTTGATGCACCGTGCCTTCCAGAATGACGAGATCTCCCAGAAAATACCACGAAAGTATTTCCCAGACCATAACGTTCCTCCCCCGGCCTGGACCCTTCCGACAATTGTTGCTGGGTGTTTCTTTCAGAAGTTTCACGCCGATGGAGCGTAAAACGCGACTCGTCTGAAAAGGCCCCTGCCACCACTCAGTGGACGTCCAGTGCAGATTCTACCCTTCGTCGCCGACTAACAGTAGTCAGCACGGGTGCACGAACCGAGGCCCGTTCGCTGAACGGTTGTTGAGGAGACGTTGTTGGTGGCCCCTCGGTTCGTCCGAGCCGTCAGTTGCTCAACAGGTGCACGTCTACTCGCCTGTACACATCTTCGTTCACACCTGTCATCTATGGCCCGCGGTGTACCACAGTTGGCTCGGAGCCGGTTTTGGACAGCCTCATTTAGCCATGCACGGTGCACTTTAACCGAAGCGGCCCGCGAGCAGTTTATAAACTGAGCCGTTTCGGAAATGCTTCCACCATTGGCCCAAAAGCCAACGATTATGGCCGTTTGGACAACAGCTAAATCGCTCCGTTTCCGCTTTACAACAACGACTGCGCTGTTTCCCGCGTTCCCTAAATATGCTTCACACACCCAGTGCTGCCACCTGCTGTCTGTCAGTGGTTACTACGCGTTGACAGCGAACATAGGTGGCAGTCACATTCATGTGACCGGACCGTTTTTTTTTTTTTTTTTTTTTTCTTTATTGTGATTTCATTCCCCACATGGGCAGGCACAATCCACCGCTCTTCAGCCGAGTGACATGACAACTGAAAATAAGAATAAAATGTTGCATACATAAGGCGATAAAGGGGAACTTAAAACAGTGCAGATAGTTCATCTACAGGTTTTGACGAATGAGTCTACGAGTATCAAAATATATGACATGAATGCCCCCATATTTTCATTGTATTCGCTTAGAATATTAACCTACTTTACACCGCCAAGGGACCATAGACCTTAGTATTTGACATACAGTTCAACCTATACCTCTCTTCACACCTGAGAAGAAAGGGTATTACGGGCAAAAAGTACTTCTATAAAGATTCCATTTTTGTCATTTGAGATACGGAAACTTAAAAACGCGTTCAACTCACACTGTTCTCCCCATTTCTTTACAGCACCGACCATCATGGTTTTCGCGAAACTTACTGTACGTCCCTCTCGTTTGAATTACAGCTTTTCTATTTACATCACAACCATAACGTTCGACTGTAAGGAATTGATGTAACTCGTTCTTGATCAACACAATCTCCGGCAGATAGAATAATCACGAGATACCTCAAGAACTGTCGTAAAATTCTGTGAGAGAGTAAATAACATAGGCTTTTACTAGCTATCAGTGGTACTGAGAGAAACACAAACGTAGAAACATGTTCAATGAAGAGAGATTCTTCTACATTCTGGTAACGGAGACCGAACTACGAGTTTCCATTGCGATGGAGGCTTCTAATATTAGAAGGGGAATAGATGTTCCACGGGCTGAACATACTCTCAGGTTTTTAAATTGCTTCTTTATGATTCCTATGAAGAATAAGGATTATGTGAATATCCTCATCTTGAGTACGAAGAAAAATTTTTGAGGCATTTGGAAACGTAGGAGAGACTTACTAAATCTAACAGCAATTTCAGGATCCAACAGATCGAGTGGAAATCGCTGGTACTGGGACAAATGATTGGAGAGTGTAGATCAGTTGTCCGTGCGTACCCGGAGGTGCTGGTGGTTTCCTTCACCGTATATAACGTAGGTCACAACGCCGATGTGATACAACAGATAAAGGTAGTGATTGCATACCAGTGCTCATCTTCAGAAGGAAGTAGGTGTACAGCCCTCTGTGTTTATCGCCTACGCCAGATACCCCAGTCGACAAGGAATTCAGAAAATTAGAGTCAAAAATTAAGCATCCATAGACCAGAGGAGTATACTAGCGTTGCAGTTCGTGGGTAAAAATAATTACACTACGACGTAGAAATTGCTGTAAAACATCAGCGCTGGTATTTTATGGCGCACGTTCCAACGCAACAAACTCCATGACCAACGGCAACAGACATTTGTACACAAACAGCAGGCCTAGGACGACCAGAAACGTTTTAGCTGACTAGTCGAATCACCTTTCTAATTTTTCTGACTGTCTGTTATCTTAACGAGGACTATACGGTTCGTAACAGTCTTTCAGCAATACGGTTCTCGTGTTCAGTTGGCCAATAGCACGACGCTTTAGAATGAGAAACGTTCAGGAGCTATTAAACATCTCGAACGGCCATCAAAATTCACATGTTTGAGATTCAGTTAAAACTTTTTGATACTAACTAAAGAGATCACGAATGTAAAATTAGAGAGATTCGAGATCGCACGGAGGCTTTCAGACAGTCGTTCTTCGCGCGAACCATACGCGACTGGAACAGAAAAGGGAGGTAATGACAGTGGTACGTAAAGTGCCCTCTGCCACACACCGTTGGGTGGCTTGCGGAGTATAAATCTAGATGTAGAAATAAACCGTTCGTCTAAAACAACATCTGTTTCATTTGGTCGACCAGTGCGAATTAATATGATAGAAGTACCTGGATATTAATGTCTCCTACAAACAAAAAATTATCCACTACTTACTTCAGTTAACCTCTGGCGTTATTAAAGCCCGTGGAGATGTTACACAAATCTGCAATGAAAGTAGCTAATTTTATACGGTAAGTTTTTGCTATTATGTGCTTATTTTTGTGCTTCGGAACAGCAAATAATGACGTCTTCTCATGGAAAATCGGAGTCATACCTAGATCCCGCCATCCTGACTCACGCTGTCTGTGACCACTTTCTGTGTACGCTGAAACTGCTCTTTCGAATGTCCACCTCTTCCATCCACTAAGCTATGATCTGTCTCCGACAGCCTTCAGATAGATCGGATGTTCGACTTCACCCTTTCATACTCACCTTAAGGTAGTTATTCCTCAATTTCTATGCTTCCTGTATATTTGTGCAAAACACAACGTTATGTTTCCGTTCTGTGACACTAGACAGTCTCTTACAAGTACTGTAGCTGGCCTCTAAAAGATGATTAAATGTGTTAAAGTAACCTCACTGTGCAAAAGAATTAAAGGGGTCACTTTTTTAAAACCCTGTCTTTTTCACCCACTGCAGCGCAAAAGTGCAAAATTTGGTTCAAAGGTGCCTACAGTCTTCCTTCGTTTCTACCAGTCCTACACCTGAGTGGCACTAAAGTGCTGCTCTAGCGCCTGCTTGTGGAGAAGCGGACTCAGAGGGGTGTCAAAGAGGTTGCCTGCCCATAATCGTCTAGGAATCGGTCAAGGATTCTCTCTGTACAAGTAAATTTTTAAAGTGTTCGGAAAAGGTGTGCGGATGCCAAACCAAGGGGTCTTAGAGTAACCATTTGCCATTTTATTCGTGCATGTGTCCGTGTCGCACACCTCCCGTCAATACACTCTGTTATCATGCCGGAGGAGGGTGCGAAATAGGAGGACTGAAAATCATAAAAACTCTTTACTGTTTCGGATCACATTTAAATTTCGTCGAATGATTTTGAAGTGTGAATTCAAAGCCGGGCGTCGCGGTTCTGACCTCCAGCGCAGAGACTTCAAGAGAACGGTTGAAACGTCGCAGAGTCCGAGGCTGACGTAGGCCCCCACTCCTTTGCACCATTACCTTTGACCTAAATTTCTCAATTCTGTATCTCAGTAGAGGTTTGCAGGAGAGCTTCTGTATAGTTTGGTAGGTAGGAGACGAGGTACTGGCAGAAGTAAAGCTGTGAGGACGGGGCGTGAGTCGTGCTTGGGTGGGTAGCAAAGATGGTAGAGCACTTGCCCGCGAGAGGCAAAGGTCCCGAGTTCGAATCTCTGTCTAGCACACAGTTTTAATCAGCCAGGAAGTTTCATTTCTTTTCACACTCTTCCGTATTCTGAAAATACTGTCCCTGTGATATGAGTTTCCCCAGAAAATGATTCCGTAATTTATTAGTGAATGGAAATTTGCAGAACAAACTAATTTCTTCATTTTTAAATCATCTGTAACAGTAATCATGAATAATGCAGACGTAGCTGAGCAAAGGCATTTCATTCATTCAAGGCATTGGGTTTTCCAGTTAAAGTTATGATCTTTCTGTAGTAACATTATCTACTTCTTGTATTTCGTCTTTTAAGAAACTTTTCTTTATAGTCCATGGTGATCTGTGGAAAGCACTGAGCCGTATGTACTGGGTCTTTTCAAAACTCAAAGATAATCCATTTGCTTCCAATTATCTGTTGATGTTTTCAAATATTTCGTTAGTTGTCTTTCCATTAAGGGGACTGGTATTACTTTTATTCCTGTATTTGTATCTTTTGCAAAAGGAATAAATTGCATACGCTGAAAATGCAAGTGGAAGATAATTTATATATATCAGAAACAACAGAGTAGCCAAAATACAATTTTGTTGTACACCGTGTCCGCTTACATGAAATTCTGAATGCCTATTGCTAAGTGATTGACATGGAACTAATACACTTTGTCATTCATATAAAATGATAACATTAAACCTGCTGTGTCTACTATTCCATAATGTTTTCAAGTTCTACATGAGCATCAAATTCGTTAACAAAGTCACAAACTATTACCAATGATAGTAATTTTTGAAGTGATCCTAGTAGTGTATGTCATTTATTAAGGTAAAGCTAGCCCATTCAGTTGACAGCCTTTCTTGAAATCCAGATTGTTTGCTACTGAGTATGTTTACCTATACTAAGTGTTAATAAAGTCTATTGTACATTATTTTCTCGAAGTTTCTTTTTTAAAATAGGGGCAGTAATGAGATGGGTTAGTGACTGTTTAGTAATGTTTTTTCTCGTTTTTTTTTTTGTTATTTCTCTCTGTCAAAGTATCACTATCAAAACGATTCATTAAGTATGTAAGTGAATGTATTATTAAGTTCAGATAAACATCATTTCATTATTTTACTACTGGTCTCATCACATCCGCTTGAACACTGATTTTTAAGAGAGCTGTTAATATTGAAAACTTCTTTAGAGGCTTGGATGGATTTAAATCCTGTCAAACTTTTGTTGAAGACTTTACTTAGAAACTGCAGGCAATTTACTATGACATTACTAAAAGTGACTGAAGTTTGTGAGTAAATCTTGATCAGTTCATTATCCATCTTCAAAGAAATTTCTCCATTTTCCTGATTCATTTTACTTGTCTCATTCCTTACTGTGTTCCAAATAGTTCTTACCATGTTGCTGGAGGACGTTTTTTTCAGTATATAAATTTTGATGCTCTGATGACTTTTCTTTGAATTCAGAGTCCATTTTTGTAATGTGATTTAATTATTTACTGTTCTTCCTTCGATTAATGTCTTAGAAAGAGTTTTCCTGATAGTCTGTGAGTATGTTACTGAATAAATTATACTTTTCATTAATACCAAGGGTGTTTTGGGTATCTTTCCAATCTGTGTTTTGCAAATTCTTCTGACATCAATGACATCGACCGCAAGGAACTGGATTCCCATCCTTGGTATTTCGAGGTGAGCTGGTGCTAGCACACCACGCTGTCTGTAGCTTAACTACATTTATTTGAAATATTCGACCACTCCTTGTCTGTATTAATCGATCGCTCGTAAAGTGAAACCAAGGTAAATTTGTTCTTGAGAGGGACAACGAGATGACAGTAAATGCTCTTAAAATACAAAAATTACAAATCTAAACAAACGTTTTGATCGTTACGTGCACAAATGTCATCAGCGCTGTCAAATCAAAGGCCGAAGTTACAGTTAAGATCGAATCCAAAAGTCTATTCCCATAAACAATTAAGTCGGTACAACTTTCGTAAGCAGCGGATTCAATGAAATACTCTCCAAAGACGTAAATACCCGAGCGAGCAAAGTGAACATGAGTTCTCGCCCTCAGGACGGATTCATATTTTCTGGGATCTATTTTTCACCTCTCGCCAAAATAACAAAAAGCAAGAGATACTACCATCCGTCTCTTCCGAAGAGCAGGTCGGTTTCAAATAAAATCTTATCATTGACAGGTTTTACTGGGAAGCAGATCCCCCATGCAACAATACAGAAACAGAAATTCAAGAGAGAAGAAAAGGTCGAATATGATCCAGTGATGAACAGGAGTAGAATGGCGCGGAGTGCCAACAGTGACGCCCATCCGCTGCCTATCAAGTGAGATGGCGTAGCAATAAAAGATGAGTGGTGTTCAGTTTAAGTATCACGGATGTATTTTTACTGATTTATTATTATCACTGTATCATCAATCGATAGTGCAAGGTAGTGTGATGGCGCTCGATATTTTTCTTTTTTGACCGATGAGGGAAGGAAGGGTGGTGGCATGCACCAATGTCCTGAGTCACCGTCGTGCCTTACGGAGTGAGGGTACTTAACACTGCTGATCGTGAGTTTTACGTCGAACGGGGACGTTCATTTTGGTAGCAAATTTGATGTCATTTGAGAGGAGTAGGCTATGTACCGGTGCAGGGTTTCATTCTTCTCCTCCCTGTCATAAACGTCGTCATCCATAACAACACAAATACAGCACTGTTACACATGCACTAATCGCTGTCACGAACGCTAAACAGGTACGCTGAAGAACCAATATACTCACAACGCAACGGAAATGTGTTAATATGGATGAAGAAATAATAACTTCAACAATTAAATGAGTAAGTAACATATCAGAGTAACCCAACCGCAAATGCTGTAATCACTCAAGGACATTCTCTCTCTCTCTCTCTCTCTCTCTCTCTCTCTCTCTCTCTCTCTCTCTCTCTCTCTCCCCCCCCCCCCCTCCAATTTCCAGGCAATGTAAGGTTTACCATTTTATTTTCCCTTATTGATTTGTCTTAAACGCATTTTGTCCCGAGAAGGTCACACGTATCGTTTCTGGATATATATATATATATATATATATATATATATATATACACGTTGGGTCTGAAGCACTCTACACACGGGTATCTAGTGCCATTGCCTCTATTAAGACAAGTGCTGGGTTGGTTCCTTCGAAAGGGCACGGCTGCTTTCCTTCTCCATCCTTCGCCAATCCGAGCTCGTGCTCCGTCTCTAATAAAATGGTTGAAATGGCTCGAAGCACTATGGGACTTAACATCTGAGGTCATCAGTCCCCTAGACTTAGAACTACTTAAACCTAACTAACCTAAGGACATCGCACACATCCATGCCCGAGGCAGGATTCGAACCAGCGACCGTAGCAGCCGCGTGGTTCCGGACTGAAGTGCCTAGAACCGCTCGACCACAGCGGCCGGCACCTCGTTGTCGACGGGACGTTAAACACTAATATCCTCCTCCTCTGTTATTGACAATTTCGTGTTTATTAACGACTTTATTTATTAATTGTTTAACGCCGACGGTAGCCGTGCCATGTGGCCTCACATGGTACGGAATCATTCACGTGACCAACCTCCGCTGAAGCAGAAGTAACGTCAGCGAATGGACGCACGGCAAGAAAGTAGACGCCACGAAATAAAGTACATATTTTCCATCCTCCTTTTGAGTACAAACTTTCGACTGCCACTGGCGAAGTCAACTGTTGTTTTAACTGACAAACTGATCGACATCTCCCTCTTACTCCGTAAGTGTGTGGCGGAGGCTACCTCTGGTACCACTGACTGATTCCCTCTTCCTTTTGCACGTGGGAAGAATGGTTGTCGGTAATCCTCTGTATTACCTCTAATTTTTCGAATTTCCTCGTCATGGTCATTTCGTGAGATGTACACTCCTGGAAATGGAAAAAAAAACACATTGACACCGGTGTGTCAGACCCACCATACTTGCTCCGGACACTGCAAGAGGGCTGTACAAGCAATGATCACACGCACGGCACAGCGGACACACCAGGAACCGCGGTGTTGGTCGTCGAATGGCGCTAGCTGCGCAGCATTTGTGCACCGCCGCCGTCAGTGTCAGCCAGTTTGCCGTGGCATACGGAGCTCCATCGCAGTCTTTAACACTGGTAGCATGCCGCGACAACGTGGACGTGAACCGTATGTGCAGTTGACGGACTTTGAGCGAGGGCGTATACTGGACATGTGGGAGGCCGGGTGGACGTACCGCCGAATTGCTCAACAAGTGGGGCGTGAGGTCTCCACAGTACATCGATGTTGTCGCCAGCGGTCGGCGGAAGGTGCACGTGCCCGTCGACCTGGGACCGGACCGCAGCGACGCACGGATGCACGCCAAGGCCGTAGGATCCTACGCAGTGCCGTAGGGGACCGCACCGCCACTTCCCAGCAAATTAGGGACACTGTTGCTCCTGGGGTATCGGCGAGGACCATTCGCAACCGTCTCCATGAAGCTGGGCTACGGTCCCGCACACCGTTAGGCCGTCTTCCGCCCACGCCCCAACATCGTGCAGCCCGCCTCCAGTGGTGTCGCGACAGGCGTGAATGGAGGGACGAATGGAGACGTGTCGTCTTCAGCGATGAGAGTCGCCTCTGCCTTGGTGCCAATGATGGTCGTATGCGTGTTTGGCGCCGTGCAGGTGAGCGCCACAATCAGGACTGCATACGACCGAGGCACACAGGGCCAACACCCGGCATCATGGTGTGGGGAGCGATCTCCTACACTGGCCGTACACCACTGGTGATCGTCGAGGGGACACTGAATAGTGCACGGTACATCCAAACCGTCATCGAACCCATCGTTCTACCATTCCTAGACCGGCAAGGGAACTTGCTGTTCCAACAGGACAATGCACGTCCGCATGTATCCCGTGCCACCCAACGTGCTCTAGAAGGTGTAAGTCAACTACCCTGGCCAGCAAGATCTCCGGATCTGTCCCCCATTGAGCATGTTTGGGACTGGATGAAGTGTCGTCTCACGCGGTCTGCACGTCCAGCACGAACGCTGGTCCAACTGAGGCGCCAGGTGGAAATGGCATGGCAAGCCGTTCCACAGGACTACATCCAGCATCTCTACGATCGTCTCCATGGGAGAATAGCAGCCTCCTTTGCTGCGAAAGGTGGATATACACTGTACTAGTGCCGACATTGTGCATGCTCTGTTGCCTGTGTCTATGTGCCTGTGGTTCTGTCAGTGTGATCATGTGATGTATCTGACCCCAGGAATGTGTCAATAAAGTTTCCCCTTCCTGGGACAATGAATTCACGGTGTTCTTATTTCAATTTCCAGGAGTGTATATAGGAGGAAGTGATATGTTGTCCGACACAGCAGTAAACATATCTGTGGCGCATAACGCCCCCCTTGTACCGTCTGCCACTGGAGTTTGTTGAGCACCTCTGTAACGTTCTCGCTCAAACTAAACAAACCCGTGACGAAACGTGTCGCTCTTCTTTAGATCTTCTCTATCTCTTATTGCAGTCCTACCTGTAAAGGCCCCAGACTGAAAACCAGTACTCAAGAATCGGCCGAACAAGCGCCCTGTAAGCCATTTCCTTCGTGGAGGAGCTACATTTCCTTAAGTTCTTCCTATGAATCTCAGTCTGGCATCTGCTTTTCCTACTGTTTGTTTAATGTGGTCATTACATTTAAGCTCGTTCTGGATATTTACGCCCGAATATTATACGGTAGATACTGTTTCCAGCAATTTGTCATCAGTAGTGTAGTAGTGTAGTTGTATAGTAGAGGATTTCTTTCCCTACGCTGTTGGTCTTCGGTTGGGTGCTGGTCGAATGATATTTTTTATTTTTTACGTCGTCAGAATGCGTTGGTGTATTTGACCGAAAAAAGGGGGAAGGCCGCTTAATTTAAGAGAGGCTCTGATTTATGGCTGTAAAATTAATATATGAAATGCTGTTATTGCAGCATGTTAATGATGTAAATTAACCCTTAAATTTGTTGAAAACTGAATTTTCCTGTGGAAAGATGTTTTTCATACAGTTTTCATGATGCGAGAGCAGATTTTATTGCTAATTTTTCTATAACGTTTATCACACTTAAATTACGAATCGTGATATACACTACTGGCCATTAAAATTCCTACACCACGAAGATGACGTGCTACAGACGCGAAATTTAACCGACAGGAAGAAGATGCTGTGATATGCAAATGATTAGCTTTTCAGAGCATTCACAGAAGGTTGGCGCCAGTGGTGACACCTACAACGTGCTCCCATGAGAAAAGTTTCTTTATGTTTTTGGTGACACCCTTCCGCCGCCCCCAGATCGGCGGGTGTACACTATACTACGTCCCCTCCTCTTTTCTCCGGTGCCGCCACCCCGGCCAGGTATTCAGTTCGGTTTGCCGGGGGATACAAACTAGATGGGCTGTTCATACAGTGAAAGTTTTCACGCCCGGCCATCGTAGCTCCTGGTAAATCTTCCGGGTTGAATGGTCGTGATCCATAAAATCTTTCAGTTCCCAGCGTTTCACCCAGAGCTACGCTAGATATCTTCAGACGGGCTCGCGGTTCCACGAGTCTTGTAGACTGACAGGTCGGACGTCGGAGAGCGAAATAAATACTGCGAAAAAGGGGCGTGGAAGAAGTTTGCACATAAGCCACAGAGATGATCCTTGTCAGAGACAAAACTACAAAACTTTCGTTCGTGAGAGATAAAACCTAACTATCGATTTTGAGGCGCTGCTGTGCATATATCAGTAAGTTTCACAGGTTCTTCTTCTAGGTTAAAATTATCCTAAAGGAAGAGCACAGTTTCTCTCCCTTTTATTAAAAAAGCACTGATCAGATCGGGAAGATATTATAGAAACGTGACGGCACGCGGGTTTTTATACCAACAAAGAAAATATATGAAGTCCTTAGATCCGAAAAGGATAAACACCCTCTTCTGTTGGCATGCGGGGTATATAAAATTCTGTTTACGTGTGAAGAAGTCTATATAGTTGCTAGGAAGACAATAGTGAATACACGGCTGAATGAACATGAGTCTTTGCCAACTACAGAAAGTAGAGAAATGAACTAGCACAGCATGCTCTTCAGTCACGAAATGTTGAAGTTAAGTTCCTTGAAATAAAAATTTTACATACTTCGACGAATTTGTATCCACAGGTATATGGAGAAGCAATTGTAATATGCGCTGATGGAAGAAAATCGCAACACCTCGAAGGAGTTGTGCGACATAAATGAAAGTTAGTAGGCGTGTTTCTACATCTTAAAGATGGTGGCTATTCAAATTTCGCTCCAGTCGCACAAGAACGGCGCTAGTGGCGCCACTAAAGGGTTGCAAATCAAGTTTGTCTTAAATACACCCTGTATTGGTTGTGGAGTTATTAACCGTTGGTATTGGACGTGGTTTGGACGCGGTTAGTTGATGTTAGTCAGAATGCCTTTAAGGAGATAAAGATGTCATTATCAGCACCTCTGTAATTTTGAATGAAGTCGTGTAATAGGGCTACGAGAAGCTGGATGTTCGTTCTGCAATATTGCAGAAAGACTTGGCAGAAGTGTAGCTACTCTACATGATTGCTGGCAGCGGTGATAACGAGAATGCAAGGTCGCAAGAAGAATGGACGCCAGATGACCATTTGGCAATACCGAGAGAGAGGACCATCGTGTTCGGCATGTGGCTTTGGCGCAATGTACTGCATCTGCAGCAGCAATTTGAGTAGCAGTTGGCACCACAGTGACACAACAAATTGGTTACTTCAAGGACATCTCCGAGCCAGACACCCCGTAGCGTGTGTTACACTGACTCCATTCCACCACCATTTGCGACTTCAGTGTTGTCAAGCGAGAGCTCATTGGAGGGCAGGGTGGAGATCTGCTGTGTTCTCTGATGACAGCTGGTTCTGCCTCAGTGCCAGAGATGGTTAAGAGGAGGTCACTTGAGGACCTGTACCCAGCCTGTTTACGTGCTAGACACACTGGGCCTAAACCTGGTGTCATGGTCTGGGGTACAGTATCGGCAATATCGTATGCCAGCAGGAGTACGCTCATAGTTATCCGACGCTTTGTGATGGCCAAATTGTATGTCAGTCTGCTGATTCGAATCGTCCTGCTGCCATTCGTGAAATCATTTTAGGGAGTGCTTTCCAACAGGATTCCGCTGTTATAATGCAACATAGGCTATAGAGTGTCAACATGGTGCCTTGGCCTGCTAAATCACTAGATCTGACTCCAGTCGAACACATCTGAGATATCATCAGATGACAACTCCAGCATCATCCACAAACAGCATTAACCATCTCTGTATTGACCAACCAAGTGCAACAGGTGTGGAACTCCACCCCTCAAACCAACAATGGCAACTGCATAACACAAGTCATGCAAGTTGGCATGCTTGCATTCAACATTCTAGTGGTTACACTAGTTATTAATGTACCAGCAAGTTGTGGAGCAATGGTGGTATCAGCGCATTTTGTTAAAACAGGTTGCTTACATACAGGGGCAAACTTGATTGATTTATGATCCCTATCATTCTCCTGAACCTGTTATGCTCTCAATTGGAAAATGGAAATGCCGTGTGGCTAGGGCCTCCCATCGGGTAGACAGTTCGCTTGGTGCAAGTCTTTTGAGTTGATGCCACTTCGGCGACTTGCGTGTCGATGAGGATGAAAAGGTGATGATAAGGACAACACAACACCCAGAACCTGAGCAGAGAAAATCTCTGACCCAGCCAGGAATCTAGCCCGGGCTGTTAGGTATAGATTTCGTCGCGCTGACCACTCAGCTACTGGGGGTGGACATGCTGTCAATTGATATATGACCTCCTGTGAGTTGATTTATGGCCCCCTGGGGATAATCTGTCCTTCTGAGAAACCCTCCAACCTCTCACCCTTCCCCTCCTCCACCCCCCCCCCCCACACCCGTCTGGGAAATCCCCTTGCTGATACAAGCACATCTTTGATATTAAATTGACTAAGCAATTAAATTAATAAATTAATCAACCCCTCCCCTCTGGTAAACCCCCAGACCCCCATCCTCTCCACCACCTGGGCACTGGCAGGAATAGAACTCAGTCTATGCGGGCGAGGAAGGATCTCATGACAGAAAATTCAAATCAATGTCAACAATATATCAAAGAATATACTGTTTATTTATAAAATTCAGTTCACAGGGGTTGGTACTTTCTTTTATTTAGTAGAAAAAGATCACCATTCTCTGCTGTATTGGAAGATGCATGTGAAATACAGCAAAAAGAAGTAATTAAATAAATAGCTTTTTCCGATCACGCAAGGAATACTATCACGAAATCGACGTCAACAAAACACATTGCACAAAATTGCACTGTTAAACATCTTTTGATCGTGTCTTCACACAGACCATGGGGCCGACATGCTGGCCAGGACATAGTACGCACATGCAGTGACTGCTCCACTGGGCTGCACCATGCGCCATTGTCCGAGAGGCCACACTTTACCTGCTCGGGAAGCAGCTGCTCTACGTGCTTGCCCTGCTGTGCAGATATTAACTGAGTTACTTCACAATACCAGTGGCGGACGACACTGGAAGAAGCACCCCCCCACCACCACCACCACCACCACCACCACTACCCTTCCTCCCATCAATTCCCTCCTCCCCCCTCCCACCACCAGTTGGACAAGGCATCAGATGGCGGCAACTCTTGATCTCGATACCTGGGAAATTCCTCTCGATACATATGCTCTCTCTCTCTCTCTCTCTCTCTCTCTCTCTCTCTCTCTCTTTCTATCTCAGCTGGCTGCTTAATGCCCAGTGAGCGTCTGTCACGTGCCACAAATGTTCAAATGTGTGAGAATTTCTAAGGGACTAAACAGCTGAGGTCATCGGTGCCTAGACTTACACACTACTTAAACTAACTTTTGCTAAGAGCAACACACACACACATGCCCGAGGGGTGACTCGAACCTCCAGCGAGAGGGGCTGCGCAAGCCGTGACGTGGCACCTCTAACCGCACGGCCATACTGCACGGCTCATGTGCCACACTAACCACTCATTTGTCCTGAACAGAGTAGTGGATACCTGGTAAATCCCAAGCTGTGTATGTCTTGGAAGTATTCCTTCACTTGATCAGAGTGATCCACTAATTAGTTAATTAAATCGATCCCCTTTGTGTTCAGGCAGTTTGTCCTTGCATCCTATTGGAGGATGCTAGGAGTGATATATATGTGGCAGGATTCAGTCCCACAACTGGACAGTTTCCAAATCCCTCTAGACATTCCCTCCCCCACGCCCTTGCCTCCTGCTGGCGGATAATGGCACAGTTAAGTCGTTTGACAGGAGGTCCATTACATTGGTGATAGCTGAGAATTTCAAATTTCAGCCAATTCATGTTATGTCCTTAAACAATCTGCGGAGGGGTTGGATTGATGTGTGTTCTCTCAGTACCACTATTGGAAACAATAAATTGACCAACTGGGGATTTGACATCTCGATTGGCAGTGGTGCTGTATAAAAGGATAGCTGGAATTTCAAATTTCGGCGTGAGTTTATAACGTCACGGTTGTCGAATTCCTGACCACTACAGGTCTGCTAAGTGTATTTTATAAAGCACTATAGAATTCCTAAGTTTGTTCTCTCAGCTGCACCAGGACGAAGAAGGAGGAGGAAATGGTCTACCGCATGAAAGAATAGTAACAACAACAACAAATACTACTACAGGACAGAGTGCACTGCAATGTGTTGAGAAGCACTAAACCACGACCGTAGTAGTTGTCGTGGCTAGATGCCTGAGATCGCTGAAAACTCTCATACATACACCCCACTCACCCCCAGATGTCCACGCAGCACAGCCATACTCTCGTACACCGCCAGCTCCAAAGCTCAGAGACTGGAGAAAACTGCCGCCGTGATTGCAGCTGCAGTCGTGGACACGCGTGTATGCTAGAGTGAATCACGTCTGCCACAGAGGGCATCCGGTGACGATTGGAATCGTAGGAATTCCTATGTTATCAATACATCCAGCGCCAACAATTGGCAGTGATCAATACTGAATCGCCCAATTTTTCACGGAGAGTACATGCAACATATGCAGTTCTGCAGACAGCAGAATACGTAGTTCTCCATTGAGCTACCCAGATAGTGCCGCGAGAGCCGCCACTGGGACTTGTCCGACTAGCTGGCTGGCTGCAACTTTTCTTTGTACCCGCCACTCGAGACACCCTGAAGCTGGAATTGTTAATTTAATTAAATATTGCGATTACAGCCCCTCGCTGGAGATATTTGACAATGAGTGAAGTATCGGAAATACCTCTTCTGATGGCTGTGGATCTGGGACGAATCTCATGTCGAAATATCGTCCTTATGACTGGACATAATTTCCCACGTAAAATATTTCATCCCCATTATGGCTGTCCAATGCACTGAAATCGCAATTTTCAACGTCAATCCATAACTCACTTACGACCATACATAGACATTTTCTTTGAACATGTCGGAGGACAGACCACAGTAACTTTACACCTCAACACATACTTTATAAGCCTGCTAATTACAGCGAATCTATCACACATCCCCTACAAAGTATAACACTTTGAAAACAACTGAATGCTTGTGGAACCAAAAAATATTGAGCGCAAATATGTCGACATATCACAATCACTGTTACACAACCTACATCAACATCTACATCTACATCTACATTGATACTCCGCAAGCCACCCAACGGTGTGTGGCGGAGGGCACCTTACGTGCCACTGTCATTACCTCCCTTTCCTGTTCCAGTCGCGTATGGTTCGCGGGAAGAACGACTGTCTGAAAGCCTCCGTGCGCGCTCTAATCTCTCTAATTTTACATTCGTGATCTCCTCGGGAAGTATAAGTAGGGGGAAGCAATATATTCGATACCTCATCCAGAAACGCATCCTCTCGAAACCTGGCGAGCAAGCTACACCGCGATGCAGAGCGCCTCTCTTGCAGAGTCTGCCACTTGAGTTTATTAAACATCTCCGTAACGCTATCACGGTTACCAAATAACCCAGTGACGAAACGCGCCGCTCTTCTTTGGATCTTCTCTATCTCCTCCGTTAACCCGACCTGGTACGGATCCCACACTGACGAGCAATACTCAAGTATAGGTCGAACGAGTGTTTTGTAAGCCACCTCCTTTGTTGATGGACTACATTTTCTAAGCACTCTCCCAATGAATCTCAACCTGGTACCCGCCTTACCAACAATTAGTTTTATATGATCATTCCACTTCAAATCGTTCCGTACGCATACTCCCAGATATTTTACAGACACAAATACTGACACAAATACTGTTTCTTAGTGTAGGAAATAGCCATAACCAGAGAGGAGGTGCAAAACTACATTCCTTAATCGAAACACTTTATAAATTCGTAAGATTTTATTGTGATTTTCCATCTCCCCCCATTCCTCCCCCCCTATGTGGATGGAGTCACAAAGTATACTCGCATTCATGGGATAAAGTCAGGGATTTAAAGCTCTAGTACTCATTCCTCTATTTCAAAATGAGCTACCCGTTCATTGAACCTATATGCTAAGGACCACGAGCAAAACCCTATATGGTCTCAATGTGCATCTCGTAACTCTTCCTCTGTCTTTACCCATCCCACCCTGCAACACCGTCTCCAATTTAATTTGAAACTGACCAGAAGTAGGAAGGTGCTATACCCACTACGTTTTACGTCTCGTGAGGGATCAGAATAACCTGAGTTCCATGTAGTCAATATACTTTGATATTTTGCTTTCGCAAAGAGTAATTATAGTGACCAGTGCTGGTGATATAAACCCATTTTTTTCATTCCACTATGGCAACTGCCATTCCGCGAAGACTATTCCATACCGATCTTACACATGTCACCTGCCCAATTGCACACGATCTCCCTAGATGTTTGCACGCTGAGAAGTTTAGCACTCCTTATTGGTGTATAATAGGCACAAGCCTGATATATTTGAGAGAGCTGTGGTGACTTAACAGACGATTAAGAAGAAGTAGGAGAAATGTTTGAGTGATGCATGATGGAGATCGAGATGGAAGGAGTTTGAAACATTTTACATAAATCACTTGTGCTATTAATTCTGTAGAATTGTTGTAGTACCTTGGTTCCATACCAAGAAGGTGCTGGGAAGAGAGAAATGTTTGTAGAACATAAACACAAAAGCACAGCAGCGGTGTTTGATACGTGAAATTACACGCGATGCTGCACTAGGTCCATGAACAGAACACATACTTTTGCATACACAAACAACATTTCTTAAGCAGATGTATGTACAGGATTGCAGTAGCTCAGAAACCCCTGTCACTAACTTAGACTCACTGCAGTTATGAAATTGAAGACTCGATTTACGTCCAAGATGTGGCAGAGAAATGAAGTACTACACACACATCTTATTCCATCTAGAGCAGGGTGTTGAAATATGTTTTCCATTGCTGGATATGATTCACCATATATGCGCTGGAAGTCCCCTCCTGACTGCGGTATGGAGAGGTTTGCTGTTAGCGATTGCAGGTAGATAGCGCTCTAAGTCACTCACAGAACACGCAATTGTATACTAGTCATCTCCATCTGTCTAGAATGCATCATCAGTCTACTATTAAATCATACCTCGTTACAACCTCTCTCAACTGATCACTTCATTTACTTTCTATCGCCCTTTAACACAGATCCATGTCAATTTAGAGGCAAGTGGTTCTCCTTTCCAGGAAAGCACCAAAGACAGCAGTCACCTTGCTTGTATCACTATTACATCAATAGACATACAGCAGAATGTTGTTAAAGAAAAGTGCAGAAACTGTTGTGTAGGGTATTTGTTACCTGACAGCGCATGGTTGTGACTGGTGGAGAATACAGAGAAACAAATTGTAAATGCTGTTTGTTAAGGCTTAAAACAACTAAACAGTCTTGCGCAGAGCCAAACACATGATCCATTCTGGAGTTGTATATTACAGTTTCCCAGCTGATAATACAACGCTCCTTAGGTAAGGACACTTCATACAAATCTATAAGGTGGTTTCCAATAACTTTGGAGTCATACCAGGGCTTGTGATCCCACATATATAAATTTATTACTCTACAGTTGGTGGTCATCTGCGTTAAACATTCTATTCTCGCCGTCTTATCGCTATCGACGAAAAATGACTGTTTCATTGGTTCCCAGTGTTTCCATGTCAACTTTTTCTCGTATTCCTTCTGCTGTCACATACTCGTTCCATGTACAAGAATTTTCCTGCACCAAGCAGAACACAGGCAAGCACTCCCCCATTCGCCCTCAGTTTCCCAGCATTTTGGCGGATTTCCCTCAATTTATACATATTTTCTGTCAATTTTCGTAATTTTATCGATTTTATGTCACTTCTGTCCATGTGATTATGACATCACTTCTCACCACGTATTCTAAAATTGCTTGTAAATGTAGTACAGTTGTCAACACCTAGCACAAATGAATTATTTTTCTGTATATGTTCCCATTTCCACTGAGTGGTCAAAACACAGTCCTGTCACATCAACACAGCTCACCCTGTTTCTCCACGGGATGCACAAGTTGGTACATATAGTGTTCTCCGACTTCGGCTCAGTTCCTACTTAAATTGCAACGATCGCATGGACAAAACTGCAGGGAAGGCAGGTCCGAGACTGAGGAACAGTTACAAGATACCGAGAGACTGTCTAAAACCGCGCTGGAGTTTTGTTGTATGAGGTCCTTAGTAGATAGGTTCGAAAAAGGTGAGTTGTTTCGGGATATGAGAGTGCCACGTATATGGTTCAGCAGTGGCTGTAATCATTAAAATACATCACCATAGGATCCAACGCAAGTGTGTGGTTAAATGAGGAGACTTGATTCCAATTTGCAGACATAATTTCTACCAGAAAGCGTCACACTATGAATCAGAAAAGCCGGTGTATTGGTCATATGATTTTGTACCATTCTTACGACTTGAATCTAGCAATGCATTTTTATATGATTCCCCACACAGCACACGATCTACTGAATGTGAACATTCTCAGACAACCATCATCATCCCTCGCCTGTGACCCCGTGGATATTTGGCAGAACCTCTGTTACACTGTCTACATGGTATCGAGATAGAATGTTACAAATACTATCTGTTAGCGTGGGAAATGTCTAGCAGTGGCATGAGGCAGTTGCAGATATCGGATTAATACCATATTCCATAGACAAATCACATTCTAAATTCGGTGAGAAGGGTGATTTTATTACGAGCTTACACCTCTGGTGACTTCGGGAGGACGACGGTTCAATCCCGTCTCCGGCCATCCTGATTTAGATTTTCCGTGATTTCCCTAAATCGCTTCAGGCAAATGCCGGGATGGTTCCTTTGAGAGGGCACGGCCGATTTCCTTCCCCATCCTTCCCTAACCCGAGCTTGCGCGTCGTCTCTAATGACCTCGTTGTCGACGGGACGTTAAAAAAAAAAAAAAAAAGAAACACTAACCTAACCTCTGGTGACGCGCACCCGCCCTTTCGGTTGTTAATACACACCCCAGCGACCACTGTCTATATTCAGTTACGTCTATCTTCCTAAGACACATTGGTACTGTTGTGTTGGCAGAAGAGCCAACACCGTGTTACGAATGGAGGCCGAAATGCACGCGTTTTAGCTCACGCAGGCTGGCGTGAGAAGGGAAGAACTATACTGACGTGAGGTCTGGAACATGACAAGGAATTAGAATTCAGAAAGTGGACGTAATTAGTTTGAGACTTAACTTTAATCCATTAATGATGAACGTCGCTCTTGACGGCACATGATTCACAATATTATCTGTTCAGAATACATTCATAGTAACTGAATATGGCGCCTTGCTAGGTCGTAGCAAATGACGCAGCTGAAGGCTACGCTAAACTGTCGTCTCTGCAAATGAGAGAGTATGTAGACAGTGAACCACCGCTAGCAAAGTCGCCTGTACAACTGGGGCGAGTGCTAGGGAGTCTCTCTAGACTAGACCTGCCGTGTGGCGGCGCTCGGTCTGCAATCACTGACAGTGGCGACACGCGGGTCCGACGTATACTAACGGACCGCGGCCGATTTAAAGGCTACCACCTAGCAAGTGTGGTGTCTGGCGGTGACACCACAGGTACCACTTGCAAGAAAAACAAATGAGGGATGTCCATCCATCGCGGATTTACGCTCAGTTTTGTTTGGTGCCATCTGCATTCAGTTATTTGCAAAGTATTATACTTAGTAGGAGATGTGTGATAGATTCACTGTGATCGGCAGGCTTATAAAGTATGTGTTGAGGCATAAAGTTACTGGGGTCAGCGTTCCGACATGTGCAAAGAAAATAATTATGTCATAAGGGAGGTATGGATCTGGTGTAGAATAATGCGATTTCAGTGCATCGGGCGGCCATAATGGGGATGAAATTTTTACGTGGAAAATTATGTCCAGTCATAAGGAGGATATAGATATTGGTATTTTAACATGACATTCGTCCGAGAAACACAGCTGTCAGGAAGAGGTATTTCCGATACTTCACTCGTTGTCGAATTTCACCAGAGTGGGGCTGAATCGTAATATTTAATTTTAATTACAGCGATAAATATGTGGCTGGTTTCTTAGGACGACCCTACTGGCTGTTCAGATGCTTGACGGAGATAGCTGGTGACCGGAACGAATTGAGATTTCCAGATTCAGGCTGTCGCGAGCGGTAGGTACAAAGAAAAGTTCCTGCCTGCAGGATAGTCGATCCTTGCTTCAGCTGTGGGGTCAAGTCCCAGTGGCAGCCCTCGAAGTGCTCTCTGGATAGCTGAATAGTGAGCTAATACCCAGGCTACACTGGGCTATCTCTGTGATTGCGTGTGTTGCATGTGGTCTCCATGTAAAAATTGAGCGATTCAGTATCGATCACTGCCAATTGTTGTGGCTGTCCTACCACTCTAACCATCCCTGGGTGCTTCCCATGACAGGCACACGTGACTGAGGCTGCAGTCGCAGTAACGGTTTTCTCTGACCTGGCAGTGAATGAGGGGACAGGCTGCTGCGTGTGAACATTTAGGGAGTGAGTGGGCCATATGTATGAGTGTTTTCAGTAATCTCAGGCATCTTGTCACGACAACTACTAGGATTATGGTTTAGTGCTTCTCAATACAAAAAAATGGTTCAAATGGCTCTGAGCACTATGGGACTCAACTGCTGAGGTCATTAGTCCCCTAGAACTTAGAACTAGTTAAACCTAACTAACCTAAGGACATCACAAACATCCATGCCCGAGGCAGGATTCGAACCTGCGACCGTAGCGGTCTTGCGGTTCCAGACTGCAGCGCCTTTAACCGCACGGCCACTTCGGCCGGCGCTTCTCAATACATTGCAGTGCCCTCTGTCTTGTAGTGGTACTTGTTGTTGTTACTATTCTATCATGCGGTAGGCCATTTCCTTCTCCTTCTTCGTCCTGGTGCAGCTGAGAGAACAAACTTAGGAATTCTATAGTGCTTTATAAAATACACTTAACAGACCTGTAGAGGTCTGGAATTCGACAACCGTGACGTTATAAGCTCACGCCGAAATTTGAAATTCCAGCTACCTTTTATACAGCACCACTTCCAATCGAGATGTCAAATCCCCGATTGGTCAATTTATTGTTTCCAATAGTGGTACTGAGAGAACACACATCAATCCAACCCCTCCGCAGATTGTTTAAGGACATAACATGAATTGGCTGAAATTTGAAATTCTCAGCTATCACCAATGTAATGGACCTCCTGTCAAACGACTTAACTGTGCCATTATCCGCCAGCAGGAGGCAAGGGCGTGGGGGAAGGAATGACCAGAGGGATTTGGAAACTGTCCAGTTGTGGGACTGAGTCCTGCCACATATATATCACTCCTAGCATCCTCCAATAGGATGCAAGGACAAACTGCCTGAACACAAAGGGGATCGATTTAATTAACTAATTAGTGGATCACTCTGATCAAGTGAAGGAATACTTCCAAGACATACACAGTTTGGGATTTACCAGGTATCCATTACTCTGTTCAGGACAAATGAGTGGTTAGTGTGGCACATCAGCTGTGCAGTTAGAGGTGCCCGAGCAGGCACAGTGTGACCTCTCAGACACTGGCGTCTGGTGCAATCTGGCAAAGCATTCAGTACACGGGTGCACAATTCCCAACCGGCCCATCTGACCTGCGGTCAGTGTGAAGTTGCGATTGAAAGATTTTAATAGTGTCATTATATGTGGTGTGTTATGTTGACATCGATTTCCTTGTGTGATCAGAAAAAAAGTGGTCTATTTAATTACTTCTCCTCGTGTATTTTACAAGACCTACATCTTAGAAAACAGCAGAGAATTATGTTTTTTCCTATCAAACAAAACAGATGTCCAAACCCTGTGAATTTATAAATAAACAGTATATCCTTTGCTTTGTAATTGACATTGATTTGAATTTCCTGTCATGAGGTCCTTCCTCTCCAACACAGACTGAATCCTTTCCCCACCAGTTTCCATGTGGGGAAGCAGATTGGGGGGGGGGGGGGGGGGGGGGGATTGGGGTGTTTACTGGGAGGGAAAGGTTAGTTAATTTATTGGTTTAATTAATTAGTTTAATTATTTTGATATCAAATGTGTGCTTGTATTGGAGAGGGGATTTCCCAGAGGGGTGAGAGAGGAGGAATGGGGGAGGGAGGGATTTAGTGGGGTTTCTCAGAAGGACAGATTATCCCCAGACGGCCATTAATCAACCACCAGGGGGTCATAAATCAATTAACAGAATAACAGGTTAAGGGGAGGTGGAGGGAGTCACTAATCGATCAAGTTTGCCCCCTAACGTACGCACCTCGCCATAACAAAATGCGCCGATACTGCTGTTGCTCCATTACTCCGACATTTCACATTTGCAATGCCCTGTATCACACTTACATTAACTTGTGGTCTTGTAATGTTACTCACTTACATATGTTACCTAGGCATATCTATTCTCGAAATTTCATTGCTCTAGATTAATTATTTTTCGATGCGGTGTTTTTCCGTCAGTGTATAAACACGAGGACAATTTTAACAGAAAATTAGAAGCCACGAAACTTAGTGATACGTGGACAGTAGATCTGCAGGATTGAAAGATAAGTTTTATCTTTGAAAAAGACAGTTTGGTAGGTAAGTTTTAACTCTGACAACGACTGTCGCTGGCAATCACGTGTAAACATCTAGCACACCCCGGTTTCACAGCATCTGTATCGCTCCCCGACTTCCGAACCGTCAGTCGGCAAGACTGAGCGGAACCACGAGCACCTGAGGATGTCCAGCACAGCATGGTGCAGAATCAGATTACTTACCTGTGGGCATGGGTGTCCCACAAGGTTCCATACTTGGCCCAATTCTATTTATTATTTATATAAATGACTTACCATGTAACATAGCTGGGCCGTCAACAAGGACTCACTTATTTGCAGATGGTCTTGCAGTCTGTATAATTCTGTGTAATTCACCTTCACAGAAGGTGAAATATGAAGCAGACCAGTGCACTGTCAAAGTTGAAAATTGGTGTAAAGCTAATTCCCTTTGTGTCAACCGAAAAAAAAATACAAGACCTGTATGTATCGTGGAATAATAACACTGAACTTGAGCAGAGCTCAAATGCTGTTAATTTCCTTGGAATCTCGACTGATTCAAAATTATCCTGGGGTAGCCATATAGAAAAAGTGGGAAGCAGCATTAGCAAAGGAATATTTGCTCTAAGGAAGCTGCGTCTTTGTCTAAACGTGCCAGTACTTAAAGTGATTTATTTTGCTTTAATACATAGTCACATTTCCTATGGTACAATACTGTGGGGACATCAAAGCAAGGCAGCTAATGTCTTCAAACTACAAAAGACTGATATGTAGCTTGGCACCCAGAGCTCACTGTAGGCCAAGCTTTAAAAAATTACAGATTATGACCCTGCCGTCAATATTTATACTGCAGTGTGTAATATCCGAGTTATCAACAGTATGACATGCGACATAATTATAACACAAGAAACAAGCAGGACCTAGTTTCTTTCTGATGTAACTATAAAAAAACACGAAAGTGCTTCTTATACAAGTCCATAAAATTTTTAATGCCATACCCCAACATATCAGGCATCTTCCAATTCAACAATTAAAAAAAAAAAAGTAAAAGAATTTCTTCTTGAGCTCAGCATTTATGAAACTGATGAATTTTTAAGGGAGGCAAAGAATATGGTATGACTACACTTTGTGATCAGTTTTTATATGCTTCTATATATGAGTAAGTCTGTAATTGGCTAAATTTACTATGCAATATCAATTTGTACCAAAAATTTCTCTGTTTTGTATTTGTGTGAAGGTACCATAATTATTTGTGTAATATTTATATTGTGTAATATTTTTCTTGTTTTTGTAATTATTTGTGTAACATTTATACTGTGTAATATTGACTTCTGTACCTCAGGTGATCTCTGAGGTCTCTACAACAATAAAAATCAATCAATCAATCAATCATTGTACGAAACATTAGGTACGGTAAAGTTTCGTGGACCGTGACCACACAATCCGGAAGATTTACCAGCAGCTGCGTGTTTCTGCAAAAGAAGTTAATAAGTATAAGAAAAGAGCATAATTGCCCGGTTGTTTGCAGGCGGCGATCGCTACGGGCGTGCTGATCGTGTACGTGCTGGGGTACTTCCTGCAAGAGAAGTGGCGCGTGACGGCGGCGATCTGCGCGCTGTTCCCGGTGCTGGCGGCGGTGCTGGCGGCGCCGCTGCCCGAGAGCCCGTCGTGGCTGGCGTCGCGCGGCCGCTACGACGACGCCGAGGCGGCGCTGCGCCGGCTGCGCTGGCTGCCGCGCGACGCGCCGCTGCCCGGCCGCGTGCAGGAGCAGCTCGACGACTTCGTGTCGGCCGGCAGCCAGAGCCGCGCGCGCCAGGCGGACGCCAACTGGCTGCGCCGCATCAGGGCCGCCTTCCTGCAGCGCCGCACGCTGCGCCCCCTGCTCATCATGAACGCCTTCTTCTTCTTCCAGCAGTTCTCGGGCATATTCGTCGTCATATTCTACGCGGTCGACGTGGTTCGGGAAGCGAACGTCACCATCGACGACTACTTAGCTGCGGTGCTAATAGGCGTTACGAGATTAGTGGCGACCCTTTCCATGTCCTACGTGTCGAAGAAATTCGGGCGGCGACCTCCGGCTATCGTTTCTGGCGCCGGCATGACGTTGTGCATGGGTATTTTAGCGACGTACTTAACTCTTACCACTAGTGAAAACTTCGGAGCGCACGTAGCTGAGAATTTTCGCTGGATACCGATCGTATCTTTACTGCTGTACATCCTCGCGAGTACTATCGGGTTTTTAACTCTCCCTTGGGCGATGATAGGGGAGCTTTTCCCCGCCGACGTCAGGGGCCTGGCGAGTGGACTCACGACGTGTATTGCTTACGTCTTCAGCTTCGTCGCGTTAAAGATCTACCCAGATATGCTGCGTGCGTTCACGAAACAAGGTGTCTTTTTCTTTTACGGCGCCGTTTCTCTCTTAGGAACTATTTACGTAATTTTGTTCCTTCCGGAGACAAAAAATAAAACCCTGGCCGAAATAGAAGAGTATTTCACGAAGCCCAAAAAAACCGACATTGCTACCCAGAAAAGAGAACAGGAGGATGACACTTTTACAGAAAGTGACCACCTAACGCAACCGCAGAATGGAGCAGTTCAGAAGCCTTCTTATGAAGTGTCCTAGTCCCTTCTGATAATGCTGTGTGAAAGTGAAAGAAGAAAATGTACGGAAAACGTCGTGCAGAAAAGACTGATTGACATCACTATGTTCCTTTGCTCCAGTAACACTGAGCAGAGACTTTCTCGTTTCACTTATGAACTAGTACAGTTCTGTCACATATCGAGCTCTCTTCTGACACTAGAGAGAGAGAGAGAGAAGATAGCCAGACTATATCATTAGTGTTGATGAGATACATAACACTGATTTCGTTCACGTCCATCAATTTCGTACATAATGATATTAAATAAGAAGACTGTTTTGTGAATATTTCTTGAAAGAGGCTTATTTATGAATGTTTTTATTTTTATTTTTGTGTCTATTACTCTGAAAGAACTACCTGTAGGAAGAAAAATTTCAAGTAATGTGGCTTATAATGTGGCTTATGAGAAGTCCCAGCACAGAGTTCGTTTAATAGAGCTGTTAAAGATATCTTATAACTGATGCTGTAAGATACTCGTTATTCGTGTTCAGCTTTCAATAAAACCGTGGTAAAAATATCTTGCACAAGAAGCACACACTCACCGTCAGTCAAAACAGTGCGGCAGCCTTCAGCTGTATTCAGTTTGCACGGAGAGGAACGAGTAACATGTGAGAGATGTGAATAGAAGGGAAAAACAAATACTGAAAACGTGGGAAATCATCGTTCTCCTAGTCGTTCGTGGTTCAACTACACCAGCTGTGAGATACTATGCGATCGCGTACATTGTGGTCCTCTCTTGTAATATTGCGTTTCCAACAATTCCTTTAAAACGTCGTGGTTTCTGTGGTCAACTTTTCCAACTACGCCTTTACATTGGTTAGATTAGGAGAATATTCTGCATGGAACCTTTTTTTCCCAAATAGTTGCACGTAGGCAGTTTTCTATACCTCATCATCATTTGAAACATGCGTTGTTATTTCTTCTTCCGTGACCGATTGTTGAATTCAAGAAGAGACTTTTAGTGGTCCCGAAATTACTGCACTGCGTAGTTCCAACCTCAGATTTCTTGCATGCGGTATAATTTACGAAAATCCGTGTGTAATTAGATCATTACCCATTCTAAACGTTTAAAAGCGGCAGATAATGATCTTCAGCACGTAGCAGTCGTGAAACGAGTACACAGGCCGAAGAAAAAATTAACTGTTGTCAAGTTACTGTCTCTATTATATCAATAGTATCCATGTTGGAACGTACTACCTGCGCCGGCTGTTATTATGAACCTTCCTGTTCAGTATGCGCGTTACTCCAACGCGCGCGTATCTCCTTGCGTTATACAAATGACGTGTGTGTCGCTAGTTATTCCTTTAAACACCAGGTCAGCTCGTCGAAGTATTTCTGTTAAAACACTCTCTTTCCTACTAGGATACAAAAACAGCATCGCCCTCACTAACTTCTTGTTTTTCCCACGCAAATTTAATAGTATTCACAATGGCGTAAGACTTGTGAGTTTCGACGAGTTACTTAACTGTGTTGAAACGTTTTTCCGAAGCACGACTATCCCAGTGTTAAACAATGAAATGGTATTAAAAACTACATGTATCTGCATTCTTAATTAAAAAAATGAATTGCTACTTTTAAGACCTTTTAATTTTAACGGGAGCTAAAATATATACCTATTATAAAAATATAATTGCCACAAAGCTCACCATTTTGACGATAAGATGCTTTAAATTATTCTCGAAATGGTTTCGGTAGCAAAAATCTTATCTACACAAGAAGTTGTTTAGCATTCAGTGTCTCAGTCACTGGAATCCTACTTTTTAAAGCAGCCAAGATGCTCTTCATGTCAGTCTGTGAACACAACTCCGAAATATTTATAAAGGTGAGAAAAATGTAAATGACACTAACAGTAGCATTCATGCATCCTCTAAAATTTACAAGAAGTACTCAATGAAGAAAAGTTGTTAAAGTTAAATTGTTCAAAAGTTGTAAACCTCTAGAAATGTAATTATGAAATAAAGTACGTATTTTTCTTATTTCAAGTCGTAATTGTTAATCGTATGCTGCAGTATCACTACATAATTGTTTTGAGGAGCAAAGCACTTTAAACACTGTATGAGTTAGCACCCTATATATAAACAGATATTTATGTATAATGTACATATTCCACATCCTTATGTCCCACGATCTCATTGACAGTAAGTGCGCATTATTTTCCATGAGTAACTGATGCATTTTCTTTCAAATAATTCTGATCTCAATATATATAATACATTTCAGTGCATAAAATCTCCTGCAGATGTTGGAGTTCTCACGCAGATCAAAGTGTTACCGTAAAGAATAATCGAGTAAAGACTGAATTATTATTTTGTTTTCACAACCGTCAAAATCGTTTTCAATCTTATAAAACCAGTGTGTAAAATTACTTCACTAGTGCTGACGTATAATTTTTGGTTCTGATCTATCGCTGACCATCATAAAGCTAGAGAGTATCAAGCACCAATGAAATGGATAAACCATTCGCAGATCGTGGCTTCTACACTAGGGAAGGCTGCGACATTTATCGCTTGTAACTATGGTGCTAGGTCTCTCTAAAAAGTTTACACTCTGCATGTCTTTTGATAATCAGCTACTAAATAATACCAAAACTTAATTTCAAGATAAGATCACAACAAACTGTACTAAAATGACGCATTTTTAGACATCTTTACTGTAGCGTATGCTCAGGAACGTCCACGGTGCCTTCGGTGAGCTACGGACTTTCCAAATATTGCAGTGCAGAGACTTTCGGCGAGCTGTCGTTTCCGAAGTTAGAGAAGATAAACCTCACATATCTCTGTGTAAACGAAGCGATGTCCACATGACGATTCCTTCGGGAAGTCAAAAGCCAGTTGACGGCAAGTCCATGAGAATAGTCAAGAAAATGTTCGGTTTTGACTGCGAAAGCAGATTTTCGAGAAGACGAACTTCGTGGCTGCCAGCGAGTAGAGATATTAGGCGCGCATTGATGAGAGCAGAACCGCTCCAACATACAACCACTTTTTTAGACTTTTATGATGCATTCTTGGGTTTGTGGCATCTCACTTGCATTCCTTTACAAATGAAAATCCAGCAGGGATTGTCCCAACTTAATTATCGCACCACTGCAAAGATGAGCTATATAGACAGATGCTATAGCTGTGCAAAAACAGCAGAAATGATTAAAACTGTGCGAAGCTGAATTTTCGGCTGAGTTAACCTTTCTTTTAACTATAATCTACCCTAGATACTTCGAACAAAAAAGCGATTCCGGGTAGTTCAAAAGAAAGCAGAGATCACTTTCGCTTACAAGAAGGGCAGCAGAAGTGATCCACAAGACTACCTTCCAATATCATTGACATCTATTTATTGCAAAATCTTAAAACATTCATCACCTTAGTACAACAACAAAATAACTAAAAATAGTTGTTACTGAAAGAAACGCGTTTGAAATTTCTCGTAATTTTAAAGTTTGGCAGTGCTCAAAGTGTTTGAAATTAGTCTGATGTGGGTGGTTATATAGTTTGAAAATGTCAGTACTTTTACTTTTGTTCTGATTTTTTATTAAAATGGAAGATATCTATTTGTTGCACTGGTCCAGATGGTGACTTAGCTATTAGTGATTTCCAAAATTAGCCAAATGTTAACTATCATAATCATATTTGTATGCAAAGAAATACATGGTAATATTGAAATATGTAGAAACTGTTTTAATCATACACTGTTTTGTCAAATCTTGTGGAATACATTGTTATTCATTCACTTTTTCATCTTCAAGCATACCACAAAATTTCAAAAACAACTGTCATTGTCAGAAGTCATTTATTGCATCTCCAGATAATGATTCACATTCTTCTGGATCTCCTTGATATGGAAGGTTTTCCTAAAATGGCCGATATTCCTATCCCATTGCAGGAGGCACCGACTTGAACAAGGACATCAAATCATTGTACTTTTCCTTTGTTACTGACAGGACAGACATGTACCAAGAGATGGGTCTGACAATAAGAGCTTCTTGACTTTCCTTGTTTTCGAGTTACAGTCCAGAACTCTGAACTCCTTGTCGAAGTCTTTCTTTAAATCCTATAACAGACAGATGTTTTGTGCTATTTAGCCAGCACATCCTCTGCCATCCGACTGGGTTCCCATTCACATCTTCTTTCCCAAAACCCATGTGGCAATTCAGATGGTACTTCCAGTCGATAATCTTCTCATTTCGTGAACAATTTAAGGCTTGTAACTCTCTCTTCTTGCACTTCTGGCAACAATCTTCTAAGAAGCAGGCCAGTTCACTTTTCCGACTCTTTTGTGTTCAGTAGTGACTGCCGAGCATTAAGTTGCATTCCACGTCACTATAACCAACGATCATAAATTATAAATCAATGATTTGTCGGTTAGGTGTTTCCTGATCAGCAATCAAGTACACTGCAGCAATAAATTTGTTCGGATTCTGTCTTCCGCAGCGATCGATAAAATAAGAAATATGGTTTACATTGCAGGAAGAGATTTGAACTGTTCGTACAAACGGTTTCCTATTTCACAGTTTCCTAGTTTTACTCTGTTTCCCGCCACGTCAAACAGTCTTGAAGCAGCTAAAGCCCATATTTACTGGAAGATATTCTCAGAGGAATACAGTCTCGATTTTAATCGTCCCAGAAGAAACCAGAGACGTCTATGCATGGCCTACAGTGATGCCGCAGTCAAGAAAGGCGACGTTAGACGTAATTATAATGCTCACCTTTTGGCAAAAGGTAAGACTCGAGAGGAAAAGAAACAAGAAAGAAAAGGAACAAACACAAAACTCGGGCGAGATTTTTGTAGTTCGCATCTTCGATCTACAAGTTTCATTGGCACCAACTTATCCCACCAAAGATTTTTTTTTCCAGCAACGACTGAAAGTTTTTAACTTTACAGTGTATGACGAATAATCGAAACAAGGAGATTGTTTCATGCAGTCCGACGTAGAGGGAAAACGAGGAAGCTGTGAGATAGCAGGCGGTTTGTACGAATATTTCAAATGTCTCCCTGCAAAGGTACACCACATTTCCTGTTTTAGCGATCACCATGGAGAACAGAACCTAAGCAAATTTGTAGCTGCAAAGTGTTTGACCATCGTTCTGTAATACCTGGCATAGAAACTATTGATTTAAATTTGTGGCTGTTTGTCATAGTGAAATGGAATGTGACTCAGTTCATTTGGCAATCACTATAGCCTCATTAAAATTGCTTGATGGTTGACACTACATGCGTTGGAGCGGGTTTCCTTCAGAGCGCTCAACGTGCGCCCGAACTGTTCGCTGCTGCCAAACCTGCGTCCGGCCATCCTGGTTTAGGTTTTCAGTGACTTCTCTAAATCGCTTCAGGCAAATGCCGGGATGGTTCCTTTGAAAGGGCATGACCGCCTTCCTTCCTTTTCCTTCTCTACTCCAATTGGACCAATGACCTCGCTGTTTGGTTCCCTTCCCCAAATGAACCAACCAACCAACCAACCACACACACACACACACACACACACACACACACACACACACACAGAGAGAGAGAGAGAGAGAGAGAGAGAGAGAGAGAGAGAGAGAGAGAGAGAGAGAGAGAGAGAGAGAAGTTCTAACGAAATTCATACGTTTCATACACAGCACTAACCAAACACTACTGGATCCTTCCACAATATACAGCTATTATAATCACAGAGGTCGGCTTACATTAGACAAGCTTTGGACGACACTGGGTGAAGCCAAATTATTAAAAAGATTCCAATTCATCATTGCGACTTGGTCACCAGAGTCAGAGATTATTGTGGAGAGTAGCGCCTTACATTGGTTAGGGTATAAACCTGACGTATAGAAAGTCATACATTCAATTCTCCTCAGATACAGAGAATTCTTTGTTTCTAAATCTGATCAAACGACTCATTTTTCTTATTCAATAATTTGGTTTAAATGTAATTTTATTTTATTTCTAATACTTTGCCTCGTGATTTCTATAATCGTGTTGACTATTTTATTTGTTCTTATTTTTTCTTCATATCATCTTTTCTCGTTTGGAATCTGCCAGTGTCACCTATAATCTGCAACTAAGTGACAACCAGCGAGGGTGCCCATATGGAGGGGGTGGGGAGGGGGGGAGGAGGGGAGGGGCGCGGCCCCATCTTATACTCAGGGAAAGGAAAAAATACATCGTAGTCAGGTGTTTTTCCTTCGAGAAAATGATTGTGAAGTCGGTATTGCACAGGTTCTTAACAGGGCCGGAAATGGAACCTTGTTATGGCTACTTATAAGTCACCATTCGTTTTCCAGGATATTAAAAATACTTCATACCCCCAGGTCTAGCCCTCCCTCACCTCTACAAACTATTGTATGAGCGTCCTTGCCTTCAACACTATCAAAACATTATTATCAAACGCCAATCAATGACGCTTCGAAGCACTGTACAGACATACAGAGGCAAGGAGTGAAGGTTCACCGAGTATGTTGACGTAAGCAGTGGAATGTGAAACCCACGTGGAGGCTGGTGAGACATCCTTGGGCTGAACTAACAGAGACTTCTGGATGCCCATAAGAGCTGTACTCCACTGAAGACGTGCCCCCAAATCTCTTTTACACGGAACTAAGTGACATTTCAAAGTGTAGCCTTCAGGGTGCGCACAAAATGATTCCAACTTAGTGGATGCCAGCATGAGGTGGCCTCAAACAACATGAAGGATATCCCCATGTTAACAAGGCCCACTTCAAACGGTAATGGCGTGGTGCGAACGCTTGGAGACGGTGAGGCAGGAACGTGGTGCGAGGGGGACGTCTGCAATACACAATGGACTGGCGCTGTCAGAGAGACGCAGGGCAGTCCTGCTACAAATGGATCACAATATGTCATCTTCATCACAAGTAGAATGTCATGCACTCGATGTTTTGCAGATCGTCAATGTTCAGCAGCGAAGATGATGTTAGGTACATCTATTATGGTTGAAAAAAGGGAAGAAATACAGCATATTGAACGCAATGAAGGAACCGAATATGTATCCTGACAGTTTCCAGAATTTCTACAGAATGTTTCAAAATTGTTTCTATTTTGTGTCTGACAAAGTAAAGGACAGCATTCAAAGAAAAGTGACGAAACTGGAATGTTTTGGTCATAATTCCAATTTTTCATACGATTTTCATTTGAACGTAATTCTAACTATTGCAGTTTCCAAAATCTGATCATCCGCAAACATCTCACATCGGTAGACCAGATATTCCTCGTTACAGGGCATAGTTTACTATCGCATGATAGAGATTTCGGCCTTATAGAAAGGAACAAAATATTCTTTCACCAGATGACTGGATTCCAGTCATTGCCAACTCCAAGGACAATGGATTTCTTGTCTTCAATGTGAAACCAAATTATTTCAGGGATCCTAACGCACAAGACCATTGGTTGCATAGAGGCTCGTTCAAAATAACCGAGTATGCCTGGTTTCACATCTCATGACAACTCTCCTGCACTAAGGGTAAGAAAAACTCATAACATCCAGCAACCGTGGATTTGTCAAAGCATTTCAAAGAAGCAGAGAGCTAATTGGAAAAGAAATCTGCCGCTATATAACATTTCGGTTTTCCGTTTCTTGCACGATAAACTTCTGCCACTGAAGAGTGCCAAGAAGAAAGCGTTATTTAACATGTGGCAGTATATCCCAGAAGAGAGACCGAATTTCTCTGTGCAAGTCCCAAGTGAACAGTGGTACTGCATGTCTGTCTGGGAAAAGCTATTGAGTGAGGACAGATAATGTAATGTTGGCTGTATATGTTTAGTGTAATTGCAACAGGAATAGTGTTAAATTTTTCCATATTTCTGCTGCTCCTTGTGTAGATCTGTATTGCAGCGAACATTGTGTATGTTGATCTGTGTCGTATTTTCTCAAAATAAGTTTTCTATTTCTGCAATACGTAACACAGAAAAAATAGCATTTCAGCAGCAGCACAGTGTTGTCGTGCACAGATTCAACACTGTTCGATGAGGAAAATAAAAAATAGTGCTATTTTAAAAAATATAACATAAGCAACTGTGTAATAACTGCAGTTTACATTGTATACACAGCCTACATTAACAAAGACCAAATAGATAAGCTTAAGACATCAAGAATACAGTAGTTATATCAACAGCAAAATCCCATTTCACATTCAATGCGTCCTGGAACACACGCCATTTGCTCGACAATATATGAACGAAACCAGTTATCGAATGTTTCGTCACTGAGACTGTTAGTGTAAGTAAGACAAACTGACGTATACAATATATAGCTAACTCTGTCGCTGGATCTGTTATTTTCTATCTCTAGTTTTAAAACGAAAATAACTCTTAATGTAATGTTAACTTAAAATGTGTTTGTAACTGACTCCATAAAACCCACATGAAAGAACAACATTAGCCATAAATCTGCATAGCTGGTGGCCATAATGTCGAGTGTAGTGTGTGTCTTAGCTCCTCATGGCCAAACTTCAAAATACACTGAGGGTAAAAAACGACAACACGAAAAAGTAATTACTGTAGAGTTATGAAATTTCTGGAATGCATTTGTCTTGGGAACATATTTAAGTGATAACCGTTTCAAGATCACAGGTTAATGTAAGCGTGAGATAAGCCATTGCAAACGCGATCACCAGAATGTAGAATGCAGGAATGCAAACCTGCGTGTGTTGTGTTGTACAGGTGCCAGAATCAGTTTGTGCAAAGGAGTTCCAAGCCTGTTGCACTTGGTCGGTCAATATAGGGGCAGTTAATGAGGGTTGTGGCTGATGTTGGAGGTGTTGTCTGATGATGTCCCAGATACGCTCGATTGCAGACAGATTTGGTGATCGAACAGACCAAGGCAACATGTCGACGCTCTGCACAGCATGTTTGGTTACAGCAGCGGTATGTGGGCGAGCGTTACCCTGTTAGAACACACCCCCTGGAATGTTGTTCATGAATTGCAGCACAACAGCTAGAATCACCAGATTGACATGGGATAACAACGGGAGTGTTCCTGCTGTCATAAGAAATCGCACTCCAGGCCATAACTCTAGGTGTAGGTCCAGTGCGTCTAGCACACAGAGAGGTAGACTGTAGGCCTTCAACTGGCCTTCTTCTGACGAATACACAGTCGTCACTGGCACCGAGGCAGAACCAGCTGTCATCAAAAAACACAACAGACCTCCACCTTGCCCTTCAAAAAGCTCTCGCTTGACAACACTGAAGTCGCAAATGGCGGTGGTTTGGGGTCAGTTGAATGTGCGCTACAGTGGTCTGGCTCAGAGCTGTCCTTGGTTGGTTGAATGATTTGGGGTATAAAGGGACCAAACTACAGGATCATCAGTCTCTTTTTCCCCAAGCAAGCAAGTGTCAGAGTAAAACAAATAAAAACAAAGGTGTTGGGGGAAGTAAAGTGGGTAAACGTAATGGGGAACAACACAGAAAGAGAAAAGAGCCAAAAGGGGAAACGTACAATGAAAGGAAAGGTAGAGGAAGGTATTAAAATCATATAGCAGATGGCTTGGGCTGGCTGATCACAAGGATACAAAAAGGATAAGCCAGCCACTCTCCAACATTCCAGCCAAGTCTTTCTGCAATATCGCAGAAGGAACATCCAGCTATTTGTAGCTCTATTACATGATCTCGTTCAAACTCAGTGAGGTGTTGATAATGGCATCTTTGTTACATTAAATTCATTCGTGACTAACATCAACTCACCATGTCCAACCTCAAAGGTAATTAACACTAACGACTGTTATAGCACATATCTAAAGCAAACATGATTTGCATCCTTATAGTGGTGCTATCAGCGTCACTGTTATGCAGCTGGCGCGAAACCTGAAAAGAAATCTTCTTTCAGATGTTGAACTATGCCTACCACATTTAGTTTATGTCGCACAACTCCTTCTTAGTGCTGCGATTTTTTTCCCATCAGTGAATATTACTTATTTACTCGGGACTGGAAAGAGATATCACTTTCATTTCACCATTAAAAGAATTTCATTGTGTTAGCTATATTTTGTATGCAGCAGTCTATGTCCTAAAAACTCACCAAATGTAAACTAGTCAGCAACTAAATTCTTCACTGTAAACGTCTCAAAATATGCCCAGTGGTTTACTTATTTGCAAAATATCACAATAACCATTAGGATGATGCAGAAGTCTGTAGCGTTTTTGTTTTGCATGATGGTATTCCGGTTGCTAAGGTCTATTTATCGATTGTCATTTGTTATTACTTCACTGTTGCTATTTGTCTTTACATGTTTTCATTTTGTCATTTGTAAATAGTGAATGGAGCTGTGAACACTAGAAAATGTGGAGTGCCATGTGGAGAAATCGGAATACTTCTGACATATTCCTCTGTTCGAATTCAATAAAGGGATAACAGCAGCGGAGACAGCCAGGAAACATTTGGGCTACGTATGGGGATAACGCCATTGCACAGAGCAAGGCAAGAAAATGATTTTCTCGTTTTAAGGAGTATCGTTTTGACACTAGTGACTCTCAGCATTAAGGAAGACCTTCAGGATTTGATGAAGATCGTTTAAACGCATCAGTCCACAAGATCCATGTCAGTGGACTCGAGAACTGGCAAATGCGATGAACTATGAATATTTCACCATCGTGCAACATTTGAATGTAATGGGAAAGGCTCAAAAATCGGGTGTATCAGAACCACATTCTCTAAGCCAAAATCACAAAAATCGGCAGGTGGCCATATGTGTGTGCATGTCTGTTCAATCGTCATCAGTTGACTTCTGAACAACTCCGACCATTCCTATCTTGTACCGGTACTGGTGACGATAAATGTCTTTGCGCTATCATAAGGAAAAAAGTAATGGTTGAGCCCAAACAAAGCAGTAACTCCCTGTAGAGATACCTGCATGCATCTACAAAAGACGTTATGCATCTAGCGGTACAGCAATAGTGTGGCGTAGTGCAAATTGCTTCCACAATGTGTGACCATCACTGCTGAACTTTACTGTCATCAGCTGAGATATCTTGCACACACAAACAATGAGCAGGAAGATTGCATGAAGTGATATCACTCCATGATAATGCCCACCCACATTTTGGTACACTGACAAAAAACACTACAGGAGTTGGTTTGGGAAGTCATTCCACATCCACCTCAGGTTTTCACCTTTTCCTCTGTCTATCGAACAACCTTCAAGGAACTTCCTTTCTGGTTGAAAATGGGTTCCAGACATAGCTCAATGATTTCTTCACCTCAAAATCACTCGATTTCTACAGTAACGGTATCTAAAAGGTGCCTTAGCGTTGGAAAACTGTTGTAAATGGAGATGGAGAATATATTATTGATGACTGAAGTCTCTGTTACGTGTATCTGTTGCGTTTATTAAACTTACAGGAAAATGCAATGAACTTATGCACCAGGATGAAGTGAAATTCGAGCACTCGGGCATCGCAGTGCGACTCCTCACGTGCCAGCGATAAAAAAATGTCTCTCACTAAATTTCGTCCGATGAGTACATCTGCAGTAAAAGGATGTTAAAGAGTGGCAATCCGGTAAGTATCTTTGTCAGCAGCTGTCAGTTGTGCTGTACATTTGGTGCAGTGGATAAAGCTTTGGGTTAGGATACAGGAGATCAAGTGTTTGATCTGTGGTTGGGGATCATTTTTTTATTTGCTAATTTCATTCTGTATCCTAAATTTACAACATTTTGCAACGCTGAACATAACAAATACGTGGTTAGACAAATAAGAAATAGACAGTTGAAACAAATGACTTATCATAGGGCAGAATAACTAAAAAAACAATATCACTTTCGAGATGTTAAAGATGATTGCACAGTACAATAACACAACATCTTCTTGTCATTTATACTACATGTACTTTGAGCACTCAGATGTCGGACATTAGCAGCCAGTGACAATAATAATGTCCATATTAATGATCGATTGACCTTCACAACAGAATACATTGTCCTCAGAACAACGGATGCTCAAAGTGACCTCACTGCACGTCCAAACATTGTGCAACCCGCCATATCTTACAGCTCTCGACCCTTGCAGTAAAGCTGCATCTACAGTAACTAGAGCAGCATGAACACGCACCACCAATTCTTCCACATTCGTCGGTGGAGTAGAGTACACGTGCTCCTGCAGGTGTCCCCACAGGAAGAAATCCAGGGGATTTAGGCCACGTGAACGTGCTGGCCATACAACTGGACCTCCACATCCTGGAAATGTCCTGTGCACATACTGTCGCACATTAATTCCTCAGTGTGGAGGTGCACCATCGTGTTGGAACCATATTCTCTGTCAAACATGTAGTGGAACGTCTTCCACTGTGTCAGGCATATAGTTTGATAGGAATGCATAATACCTTCGTGAAGGCAACCAGTTAGGCAACATTTAAAGGCTCAAACACCCGTCACCCAATATTCCGGCCCAGACATTGATACCAAACTGAACTTGATATCCATGATTGCAGGTGACTTGCGAGTTAACCTCACACCAATGGTGGGCATTGTGCAGATTGATGACACCCTCAAGAGAGAATGCTCCTTCATCCAACCATATCATGGTGTTCACAAAGTCATCGTTGGCTTCCTGTTGTTGTTGGAACCATTCACAGAATTGTATCCGCTGATGGCGATCTTCAGGATGCAGGTGCTGCATGAAAGCATAATGATAGGGGTGCAACCCATGCTCGCGCACCACATTAATGACCGTGTGTTGCAAGACACACAGCTGCCTTGCTACGCTACGTGTACTTCACTAAGGTTCTTGGTGTATGACCTCCAGAATGGCTTCCTCAGTAGCTAGAGTAAGGCGAGTTTGTGGATGACCTTGTCTTGTAATGGTGAAAGGAGAGAACCTGACTCCCGAAGGGGCAGCTCCAGACGAAGAAACACATTTTTATCTGGGTAGCATTGACGAGGATATCTAAGAGTATATTCACGAGCAGCAACACTAGCCCGGTTATCAGATACACCAACGACCAGAAGCATATCCACATATTCATCGTTTGTGTATGCCATACATCTGCCACACTGGTTTAGAGGTTTACAATGAGAAAATTCTGTACATATATACATGTACATTGGAGTCTGTCATGGGCATGTTACTCCACTTTCAACTAGTCCCTGTCTGGTGGGCAGCACATATAGTATAAAGAAGCGGTCAGCCCTACACTCTGTTACACCTAACACGCATTACACCTTTGATAAATATTGCTCTGCATGATTCATCCCGACACTGCTAATTGTGAAATGTTCGGTTTCGAATTACACTGTTTCCCTAACGGTAACAGACATGATGTTTCCACAATCCCATCGATAGAATAATAATACAGTGAGATACAACTAAACAGCATGCAGTTACCAGACTCAATGTTGAAAGGCATAATTAGTGGGCCCATGGTGATAACACATACAAACAGTAACCGAATTTGGACATGTTTCACAAAGAATGTTCGCAGTCCTACCGGTAATGTAAGGCACTAACGAAACGTAATGGACCTGAATGAGGCAAGAATAATAGTTAGTACTAATCTATGGGACCATTGGAGGAGGGTACAAAGAAAACAGGTCTCGCACCTAGTCAATGAAATGGTGCGAATAAATTCACGCCCACAATGTGGAAAGGGCTTCTTTCAAAGCTGACCAATCTTCCATTTCTACGATTATGGTATGTAAGTGCAAATGTTTTCTAGAGGACCCACTGCAAGCGCTATTAACGATTAAGATGCCAGATACCGTACCATCTGGACTACAATCCAGGATCGAACACTCAACCTTCTGCAGCTTTATTCACTGCACCAACTGTACAGCAGAGCTAGTATAAGATGACAGAGATAGTTACCATATATGTGGTTACAGTGTTGCCAGATTGCCACTTTTTAACGTCCTTTTTCTGTGGATGTACTGGCTGGACGAAATTTTGTGACAGACATTTTTTTATCGCTGGTATGTAAGGAATTGGGCTGCGAATCCCAAGTCCGCGAATTTTCCTTCACCTTGTATAAAACCAGTTCAGTATCAATCTGTAATGTCAAACAGTAGGACGTGGACTACCAAAGATTTTCTTTCTTCGCTGGAACGATCTGCAAAATTCACATCAAAAAAATTTTTGCATCACCTGGTTGTGAGAGTTCCAGAACCTGTACAGAAAAATGGAATATAGATCAACATAAACACCATTCCCGCCCTTTCTATTTCTCATGGAAACCACACATTGCATGTTGTACCACCATACAGCGAGACCTTCAGAGGTGGTGGCCGAGATTGCTGTACACACCGGCATATCTAATATCCAGTAGCACGTCCTCTTGCACTGATGCATGCCTGTATTCGTCATGGCATACTGTCAACAAGTTCACCAAGGCACTGTTGGTCCAGCTTGTCCCACTCCTCAATGGGAATTCAGCGTAGATCCCTCACAGTGGTTGGTGTATCACGTAGACCATAAACAGCCCTTTTCAATATATCACAGGCATGTTTGGTAGTATTCATGTCTGGAGAATGTGCTAGCAACTCTAGTCAAGTGATGTCGTTATCCTGAAGGAAGCCGTTCACAAGATGTGCACGATGTGGACACGAATTGTCATCCATGAAGACGAATACCTCGTCAATATGCTGCTGACATGGTTGCACTATCGGTTGGAGGATGGCAATCCGGTATCGTACAGCCATTACAGCGCCTTCCGTGACCACCAGTGGCTTACGTCGGCCCCACACAATGCCACCCCAAACAGGAGGGAACCTCCACCTTGTCCACCTTGCTGCATGCGCTGGACAGCCATTCAGCTTGACCAGGTTGCATCTAAGCATGTCTGCAACGATTGTCTGGTTGAAGGCATATGCAACAAACACTCATTGGTGAAGAGAACGTGATGCCGTTCCTGAGCGGTCCATTCGGCATGTTGTTGGGCTCATCTGTACCACGCTACATGGTGTCTGTACCGTGCTGCATGGTGTCATGGTTGCAAAGATAGACCTCGCCATCGACATTGGGAGTGGAGTTGTGCATCATGCAGCCTATTGTGCATAGTTTGACTCTTAACACGATGTCCTGTGGCTGCATGAAAAGCATTATTCAATATGGTGGCGTTGCTGTCAGGGTTCCTCTGGGCCATAATCTGTAGGTAGCGGTCATCCACTGCAGTTGTAGCCCTTGGGTGGCCTGAGCAAGGCTGGTCATCGGCAGATCCTGTCTCTCTGTATCTCCTGTATGTCCGAACAACATCGCTTTGGTTCACTCCGAGACGCCTGGACACTTCCCTTGTTGAGAGCCCTTCCTGGCACAAAGTAGCAGTGCAGACACAATCAAACTGCGGTATTGACCATCTAGGCATTGTTGAGCTACAGACAGCACGAGCCGTGTACCTCCTTCCTGGTAGAATGACTGGAAATGATCGGCTGCCAGACCCCCTCCATCTCAAAGGTGTTGCTCATGCATGCCTCTTTACATCTTTGGGCAGGTTTAGTGACATCTCTGAACAGTCACAGGAACTGTATCTGTGATACAACCTGCACAGTCAACGTCTATCTTCAGGAGTTCTAGATACAGGGGTGACGCAAAACTTTTTTTATGTGTGTATGAAAAACTCAACTTTTTGTTCCAGTTGTTGTGCAGGGCTAAGCTCTGAACTTTTTCACATCAAAAATTTTAAAGTTCATTAAAGATACTGATAATCTGTTTCCATCTAGATGAGCAGTCAGTTTGGCTCTGCAAGTCATTAAAATTACTGTTCTGAAGCTAAAAGGAAGTTTAATTTTTTTTAAAGTTGATTTCTGAAACTCTATGGCTAATAAGATTGTCAAAACCTATGTAAAGTCTCCATTCCATTTGCTCTTCATTAAAAACATAGTAGTCTCAGAATTCGACTGAAACTGCCACAAAAGTTGTTATTTATTTTCGCCCAAATTTTTAAACTTTTTTCCTTGATCGAAGCATTATCAGTGGCGAATTCTGCGCATGGGTCACTCCTACATTCCTTTGTTGTCATGTTAAAATTGCCTAACCAACTTAATTTAAAAAAAAAAAACCTAATATTACCACTAAAGGCACATACACGCAATTCACTAAGTTTCTGAGACAACTTAGTTTCTAAGCCCATAATTATTGATTCACTACCTAGCTGTTTGTCCAAATATTTAAGTTTGATTATCCAAAACTGACAGAGATCTTTGACAGTACCCTTCCTAGAGTCAAATCTCTCCCCTCCCCAAAATTCACTCAAAATTCTCTGCTGCTTCTCTTTGGACCAATATTCAACTAAAAATGCTTTCTTAAAGCTATGCCATGAAGAACAAGTATCACTATCTGAGCTGCCCATCCATAAGCATCCCCTTTCAAAAAAACCTCTGGCAAATAACATTTTCTCTTTGACATTCCATGTTTCAGGCAAATCATTAAATTCCCTAAAGAAATCCAGTGGATGCACTTCCCCATAGGGTTCAAAATTATTCAGTTTCTTACAACTAACAAATCAAGGGCTGTTTGGGACACTACACTCTATGCATTAGATTTTGTACCTCTTCCGCCTTTTTCGCGATTTCAGCCAGTTTTGAATCTACATTTTTATTTACTTTTACCAGTTTTTTCTCTACCACTACTGCACACTTGGTCTCTACCTCAATTTCTATAACATTTTTAATGTGAATGATTTGGTTCTCAAGTTTAACCCTATTTTCAGCACAAAATTTCCTGGCTGCTATAACTTCATCTTTACACTTTTTCCTCAGAAACCTCCACCCTCCAGCTATGGTCGTCACAAAGTTTCTTTCTCTCTTCTACACATTTACTACTCATTAATGTTAATTTCTCATTAGTATTCTGTACTACTTTCTTTATCTTCTCATCACAATCTTTCACTACCACCTCAACCTTCTTATCTAATTCTGAAAGATTAGAGCTGAATACCTTAATTCCCTTTTCAATTTCTTTCTTCACTTCATCCTTTAAGCTAGCCATGTCAGTTTCAATGCTATCACTTTTATCTTCCACCCAACTAATATCTTTCTTCATACTATTTTCCATCCTACTAATGTCTTCTTTCATACTCATACTACTCAAACTACTTGTAATTTGCCTTAACATCACTTCCAGTTTTCTGTCTGCCATAAACTTTTGCCTTCCTGACTTTCACTACTACACACCTTAAAAAAAAAAGTTTTGCATCACCCCGGTTCCCAGAACTCCTGAAGATAGACATTGACTGTGGATATTGTATCATAGATACAGTCCCTTTGACTGTCCAGAGATGTCACTAAACCTGCCCAAAGATGTAAACAACCATGCAGGAGCAGCACCTATTAGACGGAGGGGGTCTGACAGCCAATCAGTTTCAGTCATTCCACCAGGAAGTAGGTACAGGGCTCATGTTATCTGTTGTTGAACAATGCCTAGATGATCAATACCGCAGTTCGATCGCATCTGCATTGTTACTTTGTGCAGGAAGGGCTCTCAACAAGGGAAGTGCCCAAGCATCTTGGAGTGAACCAAAGCAATGTTGTTTGGACACGGAGGAGATACAGAGAGACATTATCTGTTGTTGACATGCCTCACTCAGGCTGCCCAAGGGCTACTACTGCAGTGGATGACCGCTGCCTACAGATTATGGCTTGGAGGAGCCCTGACAGCAACGCTACCATGTTGAATAATGCCTTTCATGCAGCCACAAAATATCATGTTAAGGCAAACTGTGCACAATAGGTTGTGATGTGCAACTTCACTCTCGACGTCCACGGCGAGGTCCATCTTTGCAACCACGACACCATGCAGCACAGTACAGATGGGCCCAACAACATGCCAAATGGACCGCTCAGGAATAGCATCATGTCCGCTTCACCGATGAGTGTCACATATGCCATCGACCAGACAATTGTCGGAGATGTGTTTATATGCAACCTGGTCAGGCTGAATGGCTTACACACACTGTCATGTGAGTGCAGTAAGGTGGAGGTTCCTTGCTGTTTTAAGGTGGCATTATGTGGGGCTGACGTACGCCTCTGGTGGTCATGGAAGGCATCGTAATGGTTGTACGATATGTGAATGTCATCCTCCGATTGATAGTGCAACCATATCGGCAGCATATTGGCGAGGCATTTGTCTTCATGGACGACAATTCACGCCCCCATCATGCATATCTTGTAAATGACTTCCTTCAGGATAACGACATCGCTTGACTAGAGTGGCCAGCATGTTCTCCAGACATTAACCCTATCGAACATGTGTGGCATAGATTGAAAAGGGCTGTTTATTGACGACATGACCCACCAATCACTCTGAGGGATCTATGCTGAATCCCTGTTGAGGAGTGGGACAATCCGGACCAACAGTGCCTTGACTAATACAGGCATGTATCAATGCTAGAGGACGTGCTACTGGGTATCAGAGGTACCGGTGTGTGCAGCAATCTGGACCACCACCTCTGAAGGTCTCGCTGTATGGTGGTGCAACATGCAATGTGCGGTTTTCATGAGCAATAAAAATGGCGGAAATGTGTCTATGTTGATCTCTATGCCAATTTTCTGTACAGGTTCCGGAACTCCCGGAACCAGGTGATGCAAACGTTTTTTTGATGTGTGTAGATTCTTCCTCCTTAGCCTTAATGATTTCACCCACTTCATTACTGTTTTCGTCCATTTTGCTTACGTCACCACACAATGTAGATGACACTTTTACCATCTCATCTGCAATATGACTTTTGTCCCCATCATTCGAAGTTACATTCATGTGTGTTAATAACCACTATTGCCTACTGAATCAGTCCCCGTTAAGTCTTACTGTTCATTTAAAAACTCAACTCAACTCTACAGCTTTGTCATCAATCACATAGCTCCCCTGTTGTCCATTCTCCCTCATCACACTGTCTTGTTCGTTAAGGCCACTCATTATGTATCACTTAATATGTAACGTCTTTGAATATGAATTACCTTATTTTTATTCACTCGTCTCCTGCTCCTGTTGCAGTTACTCTCACTCATTCAAAACATGCTTGTTTACGTCAGGTGGGTTCACTCCAGCTGGGGAGGCTTCTCTTCATAATGGCTGGCCCGATGAGCTTGGTTCCTAGTTGGCTGCTGCAGCTGTACTCCATAGTGGCTGTTCCGACGAGCTTGCTTCCATATTGGCTTCTGCATCCAACATTTGTAATGGCTGCCTCCATAACCTCAGCCAATGATCTTCTGTTGTTATGCAGTGTTGTTGATGCTTCCTATCGCACTCCTTGTTCATGTGCGATCAAACTTTTGGAATACAGTAATTACTTTTCACTGTCCTTTAGTGTGTCACTGTCCTCACGTACTTTAAATTCAGTCACTCCAATCAAACTGCAGTGTTCACTGTTCAAAGTTCACGAGTTTTTATGTTGCACACATCATCAGCTTACTGCTACAATAGTTTGCTGTTGAACATCTATGCCCAGTACAATCCTAACTACACAGTTCATAGTTCTTGCAGAATAATGTGGTACATGTGTCACTATTTTTCAAATAAATTAAACAGACATTGCCATTAATTATTCTAACACATGACCTATTCGTGTTACACTTATTCCACTGTTAAGTTGATGCATTGTTCTTAATCTAACAAATACATGTTTCACATCTGAAAATTTGCCATGGACTGACTGTCTCGGGACCAAAAATCGGTCCTTTATATAGCCTCAGAATAGCAGACACTGAAACTATACACTTTTCAATGTTTAAGTTATAGGAGTTACAATTAAAACATAACTCATTCAATTAACCAAATACATTGAAAAATTCCTTCTTTTTAACAGTTCCTTGTACCATAAAGGTTAGGCCAAATTATTTGTTTAAATAATGAAAGTAACAGATATAGTTATAGAAACAATACCTTTCACAAACATGCTAATTATTTTGGAATTAATTAAGGGCTGGCTTTGCTAATACGTTTACAAATAGACCCAAATAAATACTTTAAGAATCCCAGTAGTTCTTCTTCCAAAAGTTTGTAATTAGTACAGAATTTATATTTTTGTTTATAAGTCTACAATAGAATCTAAGTCACAAAGAAATTACTGATTTCACCGTATAATGATCTGTAGTAAAGGATATTAACTAGGAATGGTCATTAGGGAATTAGTTACATACACAAAAGTGAGCAAAAAATTAGACCTGGTGGTATATTCCTTAAGCCTGAGGGCCAATCTTTCTCTTTTATGGAAATGCAGATTATATTCATACATTTTAATGGTAATTAGGCAAAAATGAAAATAAAATGAATTTAAGGGGGTAGATGGCAAAACAAGAGAAGAAGTAAATATATCCCAGCTTGCTCACATTCAAAATTTTAGAACTTAAACTGGAAGGATGGTGCACATACACATGATGTTTTGTTGTTAGTTTTTCGTCTTTCTTTGCTGTAAGTTTATAAATTACCTTGTACAAGACAAGGATGCAATTAAAACAGGAAGTTTTGTTCAAAAACGCACTCCAAACTGAACTGTATCACACTATAGTATACCTACTGAACCAACTGTACACAAATGGTGTATGGAATTTTTTTTCTTTTTTGTTTCTTACAAATTTATTGATATATGTAGGTACATTGGTAATTCAGTACTGGCACTGGCATTGGTAATCATAACTCTCAAACAAAATCTGTATCACATTTTTACAGCTAATGACTTTCTACACTTCGATACTGGAAAAAGATCAATAAAATATTTTTGGATTACAGTTTCTTAGGAATCTTAGCAAAAACTGAAGTAATTGTACTATATTTTCTTTTCTCAAGATTTCTCTGAATGGTTTCCACCTCCTTTTCTTTCACTGGTTCTTCTACTTTCATAATTTATGCACCCACACGCATTTGTCATAAAGGCAAAGTGCATGGCTACAACACTAGAAGAAAGGATGATATTCACTATTCTGGATTAAATCGCACTTTGGCACAAAAACAGGTGAATTATGCTGCCACAAAAATCTTTGGTCATTTGCCAAGTAGTATTAAAAGTCTGACAGACAGCCAGCCAACATTTAAAAGCAAATTAAAAGAATTTCTGAATGACAGCTCCTTCTACTCAATAGGTGAATTCTTAGATATGAAGTAGTAACTGTGAAAAATAAATAAATAAATAAATTAATTAATTAATTAATTAATTTGTTTAAGGAAAACATGAGTTAAAGTGACACGTTCCAAATCATTACGAAATGTCATGTTCATGATCTATGGAACAAGGATTAATGTATGTATGTATGTACCCTGGGTCAGTTTTACTGCCTTTAATTTTTTTCTTCTCCAAGTGCTTTTTTCAGCTCAGCTGAAGCTTCAAAAATTTGTTCTCATGCCATCTTAGATACTTCGGGTTCTTTTTCTCTCTGAGCAATTGTCGCTAAATCTACTTTTTTTCGTGTTATTTTTAATCTCTCCTTTAAGATGCCATTTGTTTTACTTTTCTTCTAATTCAAGTTTTCTTTTCCTTCCACTTTCTTCTTTACAGGCAGTATGATTTGCATGTTCTTGCTAACCATATCGTATGAGCTGAGAGTCACTGAGGACAGAAAGAAAATGTGGTTATTGCCCAAGCATCCCTCAAAGTCAAAACACTGTTTAAAAATCTTTTAGTCAGTGCTGCTTTGTCTTCTCCTACTTTGTGTTCCAAAATGGAATATCATCTCTATATGTCAATATTTCCAGGGGACAAAGTAAGCGAAGTCTTATATTTTGAAACAGTTGGATACTTTAACTCTATGGATAATGAGTCCGTCTGAAATGTGCTGCCGCCAGTAATTGTCAATACTTTTGCGATATAAAGTTGGATTATTTTTTTCAAACTACAAAACCTTTCACTTGTCTAATAAGTAATCTTGCTGGACATATTTTTTGAAATACATTTTCTGTTTCTGTTGCAACTTGTGAATCAAAGGGGTTCTGCTTTGAAAACATTGAGTGCATTTACTGAACAGTTCTGCTCTCATTGCAAGTTTTTTAAGCATTCACAATGGCATTGCGGGATTTGTACAGTTCCGATGTTTATAAGTTGTTTTGGGTTCCTTGGACATCTCTATCTAAAAGCCGAAACACTCTTGACTATAGGCCCATCTGATTCCAGGATAAGACAAGTTGGCTTTAGAAAGTACTTCACATAATTTTTGGTGTAACATTTTACTAGCTGCTTTGCTGATAAAGTAAGTTCTTATATTACTTGTTCTTACCCAACACCAGCCAATATTTAATGCTTGTTTGTCAATCTTTCCTATGTTTAAAAACAAAACTCAATATGTAATATGATGAACATGTGTCTTCTAACATGTTCCCAGATATATGGTGCCAGTCCATCAGTTATTAGGTATTTCACTTTCTTTGAGGAACGTGAAATATATGAGTCATCATATTAAAAATGTTACAAAGATCAATCCTTGCTACTTAAACATTGGAATTGTTGGTGCTCATATCAAACTTGAAGGTTGTGTCTGAGATTAAAGTTCTAAATGAATCTTATGTGGTACACACTTAATTTCAAAGATAGACTCATATTTTGTTGAAAGTAAGTGGTTACAAACTTCCTGAAAACCTTTTGTCTCAAAGTTAATTGAGTAAGAACACGCACTGCAGAATGCTTCACTTTTACAAACTCTTTTTCCCCCAAGCAGCGACTTTACTTTTCAAATTGTCTTTTCAAGTCAGTCACTATAAAATTTGCATGTCAACAAGTTTATCAGAGCAACAGCTTTGTTACTACAGCAAAACTATACTCTGAACAAAAATAGAATCAGCTGTAATAGAGGAATCTTTGACACTAATAACAGTTGTGTAAAATATAAAGTAAATAAATAAAAACAATCAAAAAGGAACAATCTGTATCGAATTTCAGAAGCCCCTAAGGTTAGATTTCATCTACTTTCATCATTGGAGCATTCCAAACAGTTAAATGAATGAACAAGATTACATAAACTTGGAAATGAAAATAAATATTTATTTCAACAATGTCTGAAGAAACCGCAATTGGTGACGATCTTGCAACTGTACTAAATTTACTTCTAGTTTTAGAATCTTTCTGATATTAGCTGCAGTAGGTTGACAATATTACCTATTGGTGACAAATGTTAATTTGTGTCAGATTGGCGGTTAAGGCGAACGTTCACAACAAGCAGGAAATCCAGGTTTGAGTTCCAGTCTGGCACAAATTTTCATGTGTCGCCAACAGGTAACATCAATTATTGCATTATTGCAACAAGTAACATCTTCATACCTAATGCAGGTAATGTCAGAAACATTCCTAAATTGCTAAAAAATTCGCAAAAGAAGTAAATAATTTATTTTCTTTCTAAAAGAACAATGTAGCACGAAAAATGTTACAAAATTTAAAAAGCTGGCAATGTTTAAAAAAAGGGGGTGACTAAATATGAGAAAGGTGACTGACTCCTCACCTGCCATCTATCAAAAACATCTTGCTTATCTGTCAGCTAATTTTGCTACTTATCCTTACACACAGCTACATGGAGCTGCCACCTCTGACATTAGTAATGACTCCAAACTAGCTGCGTATAGAGTTGAACTGACATGGGAATGGTCCAATCCGACATGTCGAAGCCTAACCTGGAATTTTGTACACATGAAGAACACACTAAATGAAACTCAATATCAAAATTCTAGCTGCTCAGACGCACTGCAAGTAATTTTTTAAAAAACGTTGAAGGTACTCATTTTTGCCATGTGAAAACTGGTTACAAAAGCTGTTTGTACAGCCCTTCCTGCCTTGCATGCAACTCCATGAATGAGCCCAAGCAGTCTTTACAAGAGAGTGCAGCGCAAAAATTCAGAGTGCACACTTGCAAATTTTAAGCAACTAAACCGTACCAGAAGTGTCATATATCATAATTTTTTTTGAGTAACTTGCAGGTTAACTGCTTCAGATGTAATCCTTACAAAGGTGGCTAGCGCAAGGGAGGGAGGGTATAAAAATTAAGCCCTTGCTATTTGCTGTTACATTACAGAGGACTTCTCTTGATTGAGACTTTAATTTGTGGAAATGAAATATTTCTTACACGTACATCATTTTATAATAATTCCTGTTTCGTAGTTCTTATGATAATATTTCATAAGGTATATTTTACTAACGATGACACAGTTTATTCCCAATAGTTGTCAAAAAATGCGAAGCATCTATTAAAACGTGAAAACAAACATTTTCCTTACAAGAGGAACATCGGACAAAAGAAAAATTAATGTGTTCAGGTCAGGTTTTATTTAGACAGATTGGGAATGGATGCTTTGGTTCTGCATATTTCGCTGTGCACCAGGCATAGTTGCTCAAATTTGTAAAACATGGTGACGCTGCTGCTAATGCACAAATGACTGAAGTTTGAGAATATTGTTCCAAACCAGAAATGACAAAGAGTTATTGGATATATTAGCCAACAATTTCCGGAAAAATGTTTTTTATTACCAAAAAAAATTATTTAGTGAGAGGTTCTCTCACATTGTTTGTTCCGTTTGGAATTCGAATTATATCAACAGTCTTTTTGTCGTTGTCCTCCTCAACAAAAGAGGTGCCATTAACTCCAGGCAAAACGCCCAACAAAAGTAATGAATGAATTGTGCAACTGTTAAGAAGACGTTTCGAATAAGATGTCTAAAACTATTCTTTCCCTAAACCCCCCCCCCCCCCCCCCCCCCGAGTTTGATATGTCCATTACAAGATTTTTGCAGCTAAAGACTTATTTCTTGTTATTTGTGGTCCTAATTTGCCTTGAGGTTTCTAACAATACATATAAAGTCACATAAATAGTAATCCCATCACACTTACCACTGGCATTACTGTATACAAATGTGTCATACCATTCATCAACTGCACAAATCTCCTTAATCAGGTTGAAGGAACTTGGAAACCATCAATTTTCATCTCACTTACAATTCAGGAGATGTGGTCTTGTAATATGAATCACCCCAGAGTTACTGAAAGCACATATTATCAGCATTCTCTGTGTACTCACTTGTCCCGAGGCTTCACTATCACAATTTTCTGCAAGTTCCAACACACCCAAGTGCCATGCGCAACTCTAGACAAATTTTATAGGAAAAGCTGTTAGTTTCGACCTTCCAAATATGTTCATTCCTGCATGTAAGACTGATGCTCCGACCCAGCTCTCCACCAACTGAGTTATCCAGCCTCACCTCACAATAGACACCTCAGTTTCCACCTGCCATTACCTCCCTCTACAGTATTTACTACCCAACGGATGAAATTATTGCAGTGTTAGCAGGATAGACTCTGCAACATCTGAAATTCACACAGATGGCAGCACATTAAGAGCCTAGTGTCTATGAGGCTTGTCAAGGTGACTCAATGGGAAAGAACTGGCATACGAACTGAAGGTACCTTGGACTCAAGTCTTCGCCTGAAGCACGGTTGTAATGTCACTAATGATGAACTTAACAAATATTTATTGAGTAGAAGCTTTCTCACAAATTAAACTTGGCAATATACCTTTAACCACTTTCAATTAATCACTTATTGTCAAGCATCTAAAACTGCCATAATATGAGAAACTTGTCTCCTATCTGTAAAATAGCTTTTTCACACTTTTCACCACCTGACAACCACTTAAGCCTAAATAAGCAAATTCACCCCAGAATGATTCAAAGTTGTTTCTCATAAATTTAATAGAAGTTGCAAGAGTGGAAATCATCTTATTGGCCTCCTCCAAGTGTAGGGATTTCCTCTGTAGTGCTATGTTTACGGTATCAATGTGAACAAAGTTTTACCAAAAGTGATAACATGAAAAAGAAATCATATGTCTGCATATTAATCAAAAAGCCGTTTGCTTTGTCCCCAGTGTCTGAACTGTCATTTCTTGAAACATGAAGAAAAAAATTCCTGAAGTTCTGTATAGTCGAACAAAACTGAAGACATTGCCAAGTATCTTACGGCCCACCTTGTAGGACAGAGTGGTTTCAAACTTGTAGAGGCATCTGCCTTCAGGTGAATAAAAAGATCTAATCTTTTAGATGACTCTCTCACAAAATGTTTTAAGTCCTTCATAACATTCAATGCATTTCGACATTCTGGAACTGCTTTCACAGAGTCTTGTAGTGTTAGATTTAAACAGTGTGCGAGGCAGTGCACAAACATAGCTCTCTTCTCCATTTCCATAAACTTTGCCTGGACACCATTATATAATCCAGCCATATTAGCTTAACCGTCAAAACATTGGCCTCTACAATTAGATGTAGCCAAATCAAATTGTCTTAAAATGTCGATAATAATATCAAACAGAGCCTTAGCTGTGGTACTTTTTATTGAGTATAGCCCTAAAAAATATTATTCTATCTCTAGCGAAGCATCAACAAATCTTATACATATACTAAATTGCTCTTTGGTGGCTATGTCTGTTGTTTCGTTTGCTATTATTGCAAAATACTCTGCACTCTTGATATCCTCCAATAATTTTCTAAGAAGTGTATAGCTTAAAATGGCCAAAATTTCATTTTGCCCATTATGGGATGTCCATTTGTAAGTTTCGCGCTGTAGCCATATTAAAAGTAGCTGGTTATTTTCACATCAAAGGCGTAATAAAATGTCAAAGTTACTTGTTTCATCAGTATGCCCACATATTGCAAGCCCCTGCACTGCTAAATAACAGAGTGAAGATATGATTTTTAGTAAAAAAAAAGCTCGGTTTTCTTTCATTTGTGTCAGTTTTTCTTTGGAAATCTGGCTCAATAAATTGAAATTCGATTTTAAGGATTTGAATTTCAGTACAGCTTCTCTGTCGCAGCCCAATGCTTCATGCGCTTTCAACTTTTCTACCCCTTTCTTCCAGTTCGAAAAACCAGTTTCCATGAAAGTTTTTTTCCATTTTGTGAGAAAACTGGAAACGATTTTCTTCAAACATTTGTCTGCAAATTTTGCAAAAAATAACATCTTTTACCTTATTGTAATCGATCCATGCAAATTGCTGTTTCCAAGAGGGCTGATAACAGCATTGTTTTTTTCTGGGAACATTGTTTTTTGTCACCGCCACAATCCCGTCACTATCTGTGTCTTTGTTGTCACACACAGCACCACTAACACTGGGTCTAGCTTCACCATCGCTAACACTTGCCACATTGTCACATTTCTTCCTAATTATAAACATGTCCATTTTAAACTGGACAGTAAAGGATGAAAGATTAAAAACTGAACCGAGTCACAGTAAGACTAACTGACCACTGGCGATGCTCAGCTGCGGAATATTTATGTTCGCTGCCAACATTAGTTGCGTCCTGTGTAACAGTACTGTGTGCCTAACAAGAAGTAGCCATGTAACAATAGGGGTGATTATTGTCAGGGCCGGCTCTAGGGATGGGGGCGGGGAGGAGGGGGGGGGGGGGGAGGGGTGAACCGTGTCATCGCCCAGGGCAGCAGATTTTTGGGGGTGGCAAATCCATCTTGCGTAAATGGAGGAATGTGAGTTGGAAATACAAGTTATTCATAAAATCAAGGGTCTTATTGAAAATTATCTAGGGTACAGAAACAGTGTGCTCCGATTTACGAAAGAAACATTTCCTCCAACAAATATGGCTTAAAATGTATTGCACTGTAAACGTATCACTGACTGCTGCTTTGATCTTAAAGACATATTCACAACAAAGAGACAAATGAGTGTGATATGTGGAGCCGGTGCTGATTTGAGTGGTGTTGTACCTAGTGATTGTCAATAGAATTTACAAAAATGAATGAAGAGTCTTTAACATTACCTAGTCCTTCTAGCGATCACCATCAAATTCAGTGTCACTATTGCTCATTAGTTTCTTTTACAAGCTACCAGCAGGCTGGCTGCTGTGGGAGGAAGTGGAGTTCTTCCTAGCAGCCAAAGCGCTGCGAGCTCATGGTGAGCTTTCGTTCCCACATACCTCCGTACAGTAAAAGTGTGTGAATAGTACAGATGCAGGGGACAAACCCTGTCACGAATATGCAATAGCTTGTAAGATCGGTATTTTTTTCCTACATAATCACAACATACTATTATGCAAAAATGTATGTGCAAGTTTTAACAAATTTCCCAGTAAAGGATGAGGAAAGGGGAGACAGCGGTGAGAAACGCATGTTTGAATATTGGGGGCGGGGGGGGGGGGGGGGGGGGGAGGGGCGAGGGGGAGCGAGGCCCCTACTTTTAACTATTGGGGGGGCACAAAGTACCTTGCCCCCCCCCCCCCCCCCCCCCCCAAGTCGGTGCCACTGTATGTATGTATGAAGTCTTCAACCCGTTGCAGTTCCATAATGATTATTAATCGAACACATGTTCACAGGACATTTTTGGTTTATTTTCACATTTACAATCGCTTTGCAAATTATGTGACATTGCTCCTGAATCACCCCATATGTATAGCAATCGGACTATGTTTAACTAATAGAAAATGTTGAAATGTGTGTGACATCTTATGGGACTTAACTGCTTAGGTCATCAGCCCCTAAGCTTACACACTACTTAACCTAAATTATCCTAAGGACAAACACACACACACCCATGCCCGAGGGAGGACTCGAACCTTCGCCGGGACCAGCCGCATAGTCCATGACTGCAGCGCCCTAGACCTCTCGGCTAATTCCGCGCGGCTTAACTAATAGATGCCACACTTATCTCTTATCTGTGCTTCAAGCACTGTACGTTACGAACAAATCTGGTGGTAACATTTTCAGTTTCCAGAGATTTGTATCGTATTTATGCAAGTGCATGATCCATAAGCTCTGTAATGATTTATTCTGGAAAGATTTTAAATTAACTATACTGTATTTACAATGTTTTCACATTTTTAACAAGCCTATGGTGGTCATTCTGAAGAAACTGGTTTATATAAATACTAAATAAAGTCAAACAACCTTTTATCCTCTGCATATTCATACAAAGGAACTGTAGATCTATTTATTCTACTTATTTTAATTTCCTCATCTCTGGGAATTAGTTTATGAATATAAACACTCGAAACACTAAAATTCAATAGGCTACAGAAACAAAAAAACTGTATTTTAATTACTGTACCTATTCAAGTTATGCAAGAAAAACAACATAGTGACTTAAATACACAATTCCAAGGCAATCAAAATGTTTAACATTTAGAATGTCGAATAAACATGGTTTGCATGATGCTATATATAAAAAAAATAAAAATAAAAAAGAAATGATAAATCAGGTAAAGCAGAGACACTAATTTCCAAAAACTATTATGCTAAATAATAACCATCATGAAGCAGTTGTGAGGAACTTTACACCTCTGGTCCCAAGTAGATTTACACGCAAAGACAGCTGAAATAAGTGCCTGCTTAAAACTGTCATTTTATTTCTCACTCTTGAAATTATCTCATAGCTCACAACAAACTTTACACTCTGTGTAAGGTGGTTTCATTGTTAGGATAATGGGTAAATTTAGTCAGTCAAAGATGGAGATTGTTTCCAAGACACTAATGTGACCCATTGCAGAAAATTGCTCAAGTTTGTGGGATCAATACCAAATAAAAATATCATATACAATGAAGGGCATCACCAATTGTCACGAGTTTATTTCATCCATTGGAGATGATCATGGAAATGCAGAGAAACCAGAGCTGACAGCTTGAAAATAGAAACAAACTATCTCTCAACAGGCTAATTATAAATTATCAACTACCGATTTTTAGTGAATAATCTAGGGATATACTACAGCCCTCCATATTTTGCTTTTACAGTGAGCATGAAGACAAGATTAATCAAATTACAGCTTGCAAAGAGGCATTTACACCATTTTTCCTGTGCTCCACGCGTGACTGGAATGGGAGGAAGTCGTAATAACACACACAATGGGAAGAACTCTCTGCCATGCATGTTGGTTTGTAGAGCACGGATGTAGATGGAGACTTGGAAGTAGATGAATGGTGTTAGAGACTCCACTTTAACTATGCACAGTCCTCTAAACAATAGTGGCACTAGAGTGACCTTGAAGTAGACAATTACAGCACAAGTTTCAGAATTGGTGGTGATGGTCGCAGCTCCAAATAAACAAGCTAATATCCTCACCTGGTGAGGATCACTGGGAGTGTGGTGTGCAGCAATGGTGCAGGTTCATCAGCACTGTGCAATGCCGGCAAGTATCTATGTTGCAACGTAAATGCATACTACCAAAAAATTACAGCTATGTTGATAGCACCATACACAATGTAACTTTCAAAACATATATCCCCTAATAATATGTGAATTTGTTCATAATAAAATAAGTTCTGGCAAGCACTGTGTCATGGCTCTAGCACATTTCATCCAACAACACAGGTATTTAGTCAAGAGCTCCTATATGCCTCCTATTTAAGGCTGCTCAGCATCAAACCAATAGCAACTGTCCCAAGTTTATTTTAAGCATTATTTACCCTACCTTTCTTCAGCTTTACAACAATCTCCAGTGTTGCAAGTTTCCTACAGTCAGAAGCAAAGATTAAGTATGGTCTGTAGAATATGCCCTTTCCCCCTTTACACATATCTAGTGCCTCTCACAACTGGTTCTGATGTGTCTGATTGAGAAAGTCATGTTTTCTAACAATACTTACACTTTCTATCATCTGCAACCAGACCTGTAAAACCTAATGGAAAGCATACTTAAGACCTTGCATGGTATGCTGTTTGTCGTGCGTATGAAAATGTATGTATAGTGATAGCTGCACAATTTGGCTGAGCAGGAGTCAACTGGCCACTTTTACAAAGTTGTTGAGGTAACCAGAAAGAGGTCATGTGCTATGAATGCTGACATTCTGCGAACAAAATTTGGCACACTCCAGTATTCAAAAAGTCATGTAAACATTTGTATGCTCATACAAGTCTTATGTTCATAGAATTATATTAGTGTAATTAATGTGTTAAGACCACACCATGTACAGAACAAATAGATGTCTACTGGGTTCACTGTGTGTTCCACTACTTCTGCAAGCATCAAACAATGCATATCACAACGCAATATTGCACTAACTGCTATACAAGTAACAAGTTCTTGATCAACTAGCCCAGTGAAATTCTTATAGCTCCAGATGATGATGATGATGATGATGATGATGGAAGAAATCCCTGAAAGCTTGGGATCTTATCTGAACGTGACACAACACGTTAACCAAGAACTTTTTACTCAAGGGCTCTGTCATGAAATGCTTCATATTCATGCTATACAAGTGTTTTTCTTTTGTCACAAAGCGGATAGAAAGCTGTTCTCAGGTACTGTTCTTCAGTTCAACTGTAAAATGTCCTATGTTTTTATTACTTACATGAAACACAAAATGTAGTTCTTGTAATAGAGACTTCCTTGTCTGCATAATTTAGAACAAGGTGTTAAATCATCACAGCCAAGCTCTATGGCATTGTTAATGTCAAAAATTGACATCACCTTTTATAAATGGAGTTTAATGTAAAACCCCCACTTTTTTCAAAGAAATTTGTTTTCACTGCTGTTGCAGCCTACCCTCTTGCAGTGATGCCGTAAAAATATCTTGACTTCTTTCTTACAAAAGATATATTTTACAACATTTTGTCAAAGAGTAATTTGTTTTGAAATTCAAGACATAAGTAATTCATCAAATATGCTCTACAGAAATTTGCTCACACAGGGTTACATAAAAACTATTGGCAAAATCATCGTAAGTGTTGTAACGCAATCCTCCGACACTGTCAACGATTTGTACACAGTTCTAGTTCAGCAAAATTCACAAAAATTTAAATAGAAATATCTGATATTCAAACTATTACCATCAAATAGTCATGTTATTTTCGAAAACTGGATCACCTCTAAAGTTGTTGAAATCAAATTGATGCCAGACTTTTCAAACATTAATAATGAGGCTGAAATTCCTACTTCACTAAATCACAATCCAATCACTTTTTTTCCTAAAATAATATTATTTCAGACATTCAATTAACCAACATGTAAAACTGCCAGTGAACACTCACTGATTTCCAAAATAGTACTCGTGAGAGTAATATTCATCACGTTGCAGGGAGGGTCTGATATTTTGTTGGCAGCCTTCCTGTTAATGCAAGTTTACCACAAACTATTTATATGGAGCAAATAAACTAGGGTGGAATGCAATTATCTAAAGTAAATCTAAGTCATTGTCACCATTACCAACTATTTCAGACTGTTCGTCCGCCCCCGGTAGCTGAGTGGTCAGCGTGACAGAATGTCAATCCTCAGGGCCCGGGTTCGATTCCCGGCTGGGTCGGAGATTTTATCCGCTCAGGGACTGGGTGTTGTGTTGTCCTGATCATCATCATTTCATTCCCGTCAACGCACAAGCAGCCGAAGTGGCGTCAAATCGAAAGACTTGCACGAAGCGAAAGGCCTACCCGACGGGAGGCCCTAGTCACACGACATTATTATTATTATTCAGACTGTTCATTCACAAGAGCATAACCAGTTCACTTACGTCCATCTAGGACAGGTCTGGCAAAGCATGACTCCCAAGTCATTCCCCTGTAGTGAGCGCTCCCCCTCCAGCTCTAGCTGCACTGTGTGGTCATGGCCATGCCGCGCTTGTTTATCTGCAGTCAAGAGGGACTGTCTCTTCCTTCGACCACTTTCTCAAAGCATACCGGTACGCTCTCGCGCCTTCACAAGCATCAGTTGATCTCAGCGATAGGTTGTCATTTTCGTTGCTACTGTAGCTATTATGCTGGTTTTAAGTTCTGGTTATTACTATGGCACAAAAACAAAAAACACCCACTGAAAACCATGTTTTCAATGATGATGGGAGGGGGGGATGCAAGTTTGTACTGTACACAATTCCGATGAAAAATCCAGACATTTAATATGTAAAAAATGCTTAAATCAAAACAGAAGTAGAAATCTTGCTCACCATTTCTCTTCACTCCATGAAGGAACACACAGGTGTTACTCTCATGATGAACAACATGGTTTAGCGGCTAAGTTGAAAATAAAAATAGAAAAGCTACCTGAACCATCAAGTCTTCGAGAAAAGTGTTTAACGACTTATGCAGTATGCTCAATATTCGGAAAAGATCAGAAATGCTTTAGTAACGGCACACTTGTGAAAGAATGTCCAATAGATATGGCATAAGCATTTGGTTATGACTGCGTTGCTAATATTTAAGATAGCTGCTTTGTGATGTAATGTTGTAAGAAGTCTAGTTTTTGATACGGGTCATAGCAGGAAACTAAACAATGTAACTGAAAATTGTTTGTCAAGAGTACTGATCAAACAGATCTTACTCAACAATTGATTTTTATTCACATTATAATAGACTACTTTTCTGTGTATGGAGAATCGCTTGCTTCAGTTCCATTGTTACGAACATTAGCTTTCGATATTTTTAATGCTGTTAAAATGTATGTTGACAAAATTGGTGGCTTCAAAAAATGCTCTGCAGTTTCTATAGGTAGTACACCAGGTATGATCAGTAGCATAAATAGTTTCATTGGTCAATTATGGAAAAACTTAATAACTTACTTAACTTTTCATTGCGTCATGCATCAGGAAATGCTACACGAGAAAAGCGTTAGAATGCCATCTGCAGTGAAAAATGTAACGAAAATAACGAATATAATTCGCTGAGGAAATCCATCACTGTTTCTTCAAAAGTTTAAGCAGTTTTTGGTAGAAGATTATGCAGAACATGAAGATAGAATTCTTCATTCCAAAAACCATCAGTTGAGTGCAGGAAACAGCTCAGTTATCTTCTTCCTTTACAAGTTTTTGAGTTTTTGAATAAAAAGGTAAAAATCTGATTCTTCAGAATTTGAAAAGAAACTTAAGGGTTTTCTTTCCTTTTTCAGAATTAGCATTTCTAACAAATTTTACAGATCAATTAATTAATTTGAATTTATGTTTGCATACAGGGAGTAGGTAGGGCTCGCAATCTGAGACGACTGACTGTCATCACTGCTATCGGCCGGCAAGGCTGTAGTTATGGCGAGGCCAGGACGGCAGCACATGGACTGAGTTGGATGGGGCAGCACTCGCTGGAGGGGAATGGCTTGTAAGCCACACTTTGCCAGGCCAGATCTAGGATGTGAATGTCAGGATGTTACAAAATGAAGTACATTCCCCAAAATACAACAGATGAAACAACTGCAAATAGTCAATTATTATTGGTTTCCCCATCATAAGCTCACTGCAATTAATTAAAGAGAAATTTACACCAGACACATTTTGCTGTTTATAAAGCATCTCTTGCGGTCATTGGTGTTTCTGCCTCTTGTTCACATATTCCTCAAACCATCACTTCTTCAGTCATCGTTAATGGAACAGGAGGCAGAAACATACCAATGACCATGGAAGATGCTTTGCAAATAAAAGTGAAATGCATCTGGTGTAAAATTCTCTTTAATCAATTACAATAAGCTTAAGACAGAGAAACTAATAATAAACTGTAACAGCTGCAGCAGAAGATGGTCATGGAAATAAAACATTGTGACAGTGTTTTATTTTTCTTCAGAAATATGGTCTTCTTCAACTACAACTGATTCTATACCATCTAGCCTTGCATCAATTAAATCTAGTCTGCTGCTAGCCGGAATGCTGCAACAAAACATGCAAAAGCCAATAAAATGCTTAGTTTCATTACTTCCTCCCTCCTTATGCACGATTTTGTCATCTGTACAACACACATGTTGGTTAGTTGTGCTGTCAGCAGGATGAAACCCAACATAAAGGGGTTCTTTTTTCTGTCGAAGACATTGATTTCCTCCTAAACAGGATATGTTTTCACAGAAGTACACTGCAAAAAGAGCTCAATTTCATGTACACTGAAAATGTTCCTGGGATCATAGCTTTATCAGTCACTACAAAGTACTGATTTTACAGTAGTCCACACTGTCCAGATTCACAGGCTCACTCTCTCCACTTACATTATGCCACAAGAGGTTTTAACATCTAACGTTCTAACAAACTCCACCAAAACTGCATTTCATTTTAGTTTTTGGAAACTTTTGTATTTATTTTTGCAATGGCAACTTTTTTTTAGAGCAGCGTTTGTTCAAAATGGATTTAAGTAACATTGTTCTTGACAGTTTCATCGAGTCCTATCAAAATATTCATCAAAAGCAGGAATTTCTGACAAGCAAGTTTGTAAATACTCAAAGCAGGCAAATAACAAGGCTGGAGCAACAAGATCAAAGACAACCCCCCCCCCCCCCAAAAAAAAGGAGGGAATCCAGGGGCCCACCCCACATTGGAAAGAAATAGTAGGTAGTAATTTTGGAGGGGGGGGGGGGGATTAAGCACAGTTACAGTGGAAACAAAAAGTAAAGAAAACAACACATATATCAATGTACTTTCATGAAAATTCTTGGCTTGTTATCAGTAAAATGTGAACTAATGCAACAAGGAATTTCTTACAAAATGTATAGTTATGTGGGAAGGCGTGAGGAAAATTTTGTAAATGGTTAGAAAAGAAGACAAGTGTGATTTTTCAAAACAAATTAATCTCTGCATTTGTTTGTTTTGCAGCATTCTAAGAGAAGATCATTTAATTTACCCACATTGAACATCAGTCCGCATTAGGACCAAATTCTACAGAAGAAGGAAAATTACACGTTAACATCCCATCAAAAATATGTTAATTAGAGGTAGAGCAAGATTTAAGATTGTCCTCAGACAGGGAGGAAAATCGATCTTACTTGCCTCAAGTTATTTAGAAAAACTACAGAAAACTTGATTTTGACGGCTAAATGGGAAACTGAAAGCCAATCCTTTCAAATGTGGGACCAGTCTTAATCAGTCCAAAACCTCTCTCTGTGAGATTCAGCTGAACGAAATGAACTCTATCCAAATACTAAGAGTCATTTTCACTGGAGTTCATATTTTAACAAGGATATTTACACATATTAAACTGTTTTTTCCATGTGATAAACAGCACACCATACTGTCACTTTACTAGCATGTAAAGGGTGCTCATGATCGTCATTAGGATTTGTGTTCGCCCAGTAACGGTAGTTCTGTTTATTCACATAATCTGCGAGATGAAAATTTGCCTTATCTGACATCTGCAACTGTTTTTTCCAGCTTACAACACACTATGAAATACCATTCTACACGTGTTCCTTAGTGAAAACTCCACAATATTTCATCAGCGCAACTGGCCGACATCTTCAGGTGCGACGAACACACTGCTAAGGCGTGACTAGAGCCCCCTATTTATGCCAGTCTTAGGCAGGAAGTGCGCATGCGTGGAGGCACCAAATTCAATGGCCAATAGCGACGATATCAACAGATAACTGGAAGGACAGAAACGCCACCTGCAAGATGTAGAACCAAAGGCTTCGGTGCACACACGGAGGCTGCCGCTGCTGCTCTGCGCTGCCATCGGCCGCCCCAGCGACCTCTGTCAGAAGCCGCAAGCAAAAATGCGCATCCGCATAGGCGCGTGACTCTCCTCCCGTTATCAACAGAATATTTACGTTGCTGGTGAATTGTCTTCCGTCGTATGACCAACAGTACTCCTCTCTGCTCAATACAAATTCAATATGGCCACTGCTGGATCCCAAGCTGTACTGAGCTGAAAGCCCGTGTCTCTGTTTACAAGATTCGTCGAGCTATGCATTTCCACTGCTTCCTTAATAACACTGTCCCAGTACGAACTCGTCGACGTGAGAATTGATCAGTGTCTTAGGGAGCACGGAACATTCCAGCTTATGACTCGCGACTGGGGAAGACCTAGAACGACAAGGACACCTGCAATGAACAAGGCAATTCTTCGTGCAGTTGACGATAACCCTAATGTCAGCATCAGAGAAGTTGCTGCTGTACAAGGTAACGTTGATCACGTCACTGTATGGAGAGTGCTACGGGAGAACCAGTTGTTTCCGTACAATGTACAGCGTGTGCAGGCACTATCAGCAGTTGATTGGCCTCCACGGGTTCACTTCTGCGAATGGTTCATCCAACAATGTGTCAATCCTCATTTCAGTGCAAATGTTCTCTTTACGGGTGAGGCTTCATTCCAACGTGATCAAATTGGAAATTTTCACAATCAACGTGTGTGGGCCGACGAGAATCCGCACGCAATTGTACAATCACGTCATCAACACAGATTTTCTGTGAACATTTGGGCAGGCATTGTTGGTGATGTCTTGATTGGGCCCCATGTTCTTCCACCCACGCTCAATGGAGCACGTTATCATGATTTCATACACGATACTCTACCTGTGCTGCTAGAACATGTGCCTTTACAAGTACGACACAACATGTGGTTCATGCACGATGGAGCTCCTGCACATTTCAGTCCAAGTGTTCGTACGCTTCTCAACAACAGATTCGGTGACCGATGGATTGGTAGAGGCGGACCAATTCCATGGCCTCCGCGCTCTCCTGACCTCAACCCTCTTGACTTTCATTTATGGGGGCATTTGAAAGCTCTTGTCTACTCAACCCCGGTACTAAATGTAGAGACTCTTCGTGCTCGTATTGTGGACGGCTGACATACAATACGCCATTCTCCAGGGATGCATCAGCGATTCCATGCGACGGAGGGTGGATGCATGTATCCTCGCTAACGGAGGACATTTTGAACATTTCCTGTAACAAAGTGTTTGAAGTCACACTGGTACGTTCTGTTGCTGTGTGTTTCCATTCCATGATTAATGTGATTTGACGAGAAGTAATAAAATGAGCTCTAACATGGAAAGTAAGCATTTCCGGACACATGTCCACATAACATATTTTCTTTTTTTGTGTGTGAGGAATGTTTCCTGAAAGTTTGGCCGTACCTTTTTGTAACACCCTGTATACACCACTGTACATTTTGATAACTAACTCTGTGTTGTAAGTTTTTTTAATGCAGTTTTATTGTAGTGTTTCCGAATGTAAAATGGTGGTTGTTTCCGTGAAATATAGGTATTCATGAAAACTGCTTTGGTATTTTGTTAAAACTTACTTTTGGCATCATGGATTTTTCCCCCTCTCCACCTCTTGCTAAGTAGTGTTCCTGCCACCTAAGCAAGCTATGTAATGATGCCACTACTGTGGAGTGCCCCAGTTGTTAAGCACACCCCATACGTTGTATCGTCTCCTGGTCCTTTCTTGTCACTAGCATTTCCTAGTCCATCTCCAGCAGCAGCCCTGTGAAACCAGTCAAATCATCAACTAACTTAACTACAATCACTGAAAAATTAATTTGCTCATGTAAGTAATCACCATCAAAGTCCTGCCAAAGGACAACTGGAGCATCCAGCTGTAGAACACGCTGTTCAGGACAGTACAACTGACGGGCTGATACAACGCTCACAGCATTCAGATAAACAAGCACCCAAAAACACCAGATTTTAAGAATTGTCAAGTTGATACCGTCTCTCCTACAAATTCTTCACGCCTTTCTTTGCCTCACTCTCAATCCTCCACCTTCTTCCTGGTTATTTTCTTAGCTGTCCCTACCTTGTCCCTTGCCTTTTAAGTAGATGTCAACTACCATACCTGTATGATCTATCTCAATGTCCTCCACTATTGTTGTTCTCTTCCTCACTCCACATCTTTCCATGCCTTTCCAAGTCCCCCTCAGCCCACCACAGCAAAGATCTCTACTAGACAAAGTTGGGCCACAGCGACATGACATGACAATCAGCAAGTCATCAGATAACACCAGAAAATCTAGAATAAGTGTCATAATAACAGATCTCTTCATTTCATTTTTCATTACAAGTTTTCTTCTATACCACTTAAATCTTCTGAGATGTTCTAATCTCACCACCTCAGACATTAATTTTAATGTAAGCATGCAACATCTGTACAGGGTGACAGAGAATAACATAAATGTTTGAAACAAGTAGTGGCAGCCATGGGCAGGTGGCAGCACTGTGGGTTCGTGACAGTTAGCGAGTAAACAGTGTGCTATTTCAGGAATCATGGATCAGTAGAATGGACAACAGCGCATTAGCCATAAAAATGTTTTATAAAAACAATGATAGTTTGGTAGCAGTGCAGAGGGAGTTTTGACATTTTTATAATTTAGGACATCATGATGCCGTTCTGTTGAAACACGCGATACAATGTTGGATTAATAACTTTGAAGAGACTGGATCTGCCCTCAAGAAGAAACCAACAGGACGATCAAGAAGTGTGCGTTCTCCAGCGAACATTGATGTTGTATGTGGGTCTGTCTTATGGAGCCTATGGCATTCAATTCATAAGCAAGCAGCAGTGGTTGGAATGTCCTGGGAGTGTTCTCAGAATTCTTCATCTCGATTTAAAATTTCATTCATACAAACTTACAAACTAAAGATGGTGCAACAATTGAAGGGCAACGATTACAGGTTACGACTAGGATTCTGTCAACAAATGATAACAAAAATAAACAATGACAAATTTCTAAACAAGTTGCGGATGTCAGATAAGGCAAATTTTCATCTCACAGATTATGTGAATAAACAGAACTACCGTTACTGGGCGAACACAAATCCTAATGACGATCATGAGCACCCTTTACATGCTAGTAAAGCGACAGTATGGTGTGCTGTTTATCACATGGGATATCAGACCGTATTTTTTCACAAGTAAACAGGGAAACACAACAACTGACAATACTGGTAATTATGTGGAGATGTTACGAACTTTCATTACACCTGCATTGAACAACTTTCCAAATGTTCAAGAAGCCTCATTTCAACTGGACAGAGTGACATCACACACTGCACAGCAATCAATGGCATACGTGTGAGAACTGTTTGGCAACCTGTAACACTTACATCGATTAGAAGTAGTTTTATATTATGTAACTGTGTATCTGTAATTATGAAGTGTGTATTCTTTGTTGTTAAGGTCATTGATTTGTAACAGGAAATTTGAAGTATTGTAATTTTTATATGGAAAATGCTCAACAATGTTTAAAATAATGAAATTTTATAATATGCGCATACTTAGAAGAAAAACAGTGTATATTGGAAGCTGGTTCATGCTTAGGGCACTTGCATTGTAAAATGTAAAAGATGTAGGGAAGTCCCTCCGCAACAGAAGTGGCTCAGCGCGATGTAAAGTGTGGTTTTGGCTGTCGAACTGGGCGGCTCCTTGGTGTGAACGGTACACAGTCAGTGGCTAGCCGTTGCACGGTACACATCGACGGTGCCAAGGGAGGCAATCGAAAGCCGCTTTGCAAGGAAGTTTGCCTCGGATGTGGATTTGGCTGTTGCTTGGTACTCCTGGCAATAAGGAATGGCTCTAAAACATTAAAAATCCATCTCCAAGAAGAAATTTTATAGAGCATTCAAACATTAAGAGCCGTGAGTACAGTTAGTCACCATGTCGCTTGCCACCACAACTTCGCCACTGCTCCACGAACTTTATGCACACAGATATGTATCAGAGCATGGGCCAGTTAATTTGTGTGAGCAATTTCAATAATAATCCAAGTGCTATAAATCTGTGTTTGGAGCCATATCTTCTATCCTGATCATGAACCTATGCAGGGTCCTCTCCTAAGTGTTCAGAAAACTGAGTATCCTGTTTCAAATGAAGTAGTGATTTATTTATCAATACCAGAGAAGGAAAGTTGCTACTCACACCATATAAGGTGATGCTGAGTCGCGATAGACACTATAAAAAGATTCACACAACTATAGCTTTCGGCCATTAAGGCCATTGTCAGCAGTAGGCGCACGCGCACACGCACTAGGTACATCGCTGCCACCTCTTACTATAGCAACGGTGAACCATCCATTACCATGTGAGAAACTATCATTTATATCCAAGCTGAAAATAAGAGAACATCCAAGAAATACACAAGGTCCATCGACGAGGGCGGGGGCTGCAACACTCTTCACTGGAATACGATTTTTCTTGTCTCCTGACATTGTTGTAAGTTCAATGTTTTCTATGGTTTTGTACTCTGTTGTGCGGGTACGACGATACCTCCTGTAGGACATGTTGGCGGCGTTCAATGCAGTTGCCTGTGCAGCAGAAAGACACAGACTGAGCGTAGCGCAAGAGCGCACTCGCTTATATACTGTGCGAGGACTTTGACCTTAGATAAGGACTTAGAGTTTTCGCAGTGGCCAGCGGAACATTATCCCGGACGCACACACTAGTTGTTCTAGGTGTGCGCGTCCCTCTGGCGCACCGCCAATGCCAAGCAATAAGAGTGTTACACACACACACACACACACACACACACACATTAAAATATTGGGTGTGGTGGTGAAATGACGGCTGTGTAGTGCTGGAATGGGAACAGGGAGGCGCCTGGATGGGTGAGGATAGTGACTAACTAAGGTTAAGGCCAGGAGGGTTACAGGAACGTAGGATGTGTTGCAGGGAAAGTTCCCACCTGCGCAATTCAGAAAAGCTGGTGTTGGTGGGAAGGATCCGTATGGCACAGGCTGTGAAGCAGTCATTGAGATGAGGGATATCATGTTTGGCAGAGTGTTCAGCAACAGGGGGTTAAAGGGACAGCAACTGTGGAGAGTCGGTCGAGGAAATGGTTGGTATCTTTTATATAAGGGGATATGTTCCGGGTAATAGGTTGGAGGTGTTGGTCTACGAGAGCAGAGATTCTCTCAGTGGGGGAACGGTAACCGGCCACAATGGGGTGTCCTGGGTGGTTGCGTTTATGGACTTTAGGAAGCATGCAGAACGTGGGAGTGCAGGGAGTGGTAGGGGTAAGTAGAGAGATGGACTCTGGGGAGAGGTTCTGGGATAGGCCTAAGGATTTGAGTAGTGACTGGAGATCCCACTGGATTACTCGAATGGGATCACAGTGGCATGGTTTGTAGGTGATTTATTTATGCTTGTCAAATGTTCAAGGATTAGCGTGAGTTGAAGTTAGTTAGAATGTTTCTAAAGTGCTCTCAGTTTATTGCAAAGTATCGTTTTGCAAAAATTTAGTGCAAGACTGTGTAAATGTTACTGTCTAAAACACCTGCTTCACAAGTGATGAAAAAGGTACATAAGTTAAACTTATTTGAAACATAATTTAGCCTTGATTACTATGATGAGTGGTTTTTTTAAGTTAATTGAGCTCAGTATTGAACAATTTGCCTTGAAAAGTAAAAACATAAACTATTCCAAGTGAAGCTAAGAATTAATTTTAGTTGAATTAAATTTTTCTACTGAAATAATCATAGGGTTTGATTAGTGATACTATACCAGTTTATGGGTCCCCACAATATTCTTCTCATATTAGAAAGATAATTGGAATATTATTGCTACTTAATAAATCCGATATATTTCTTTCAATGGTAGTATAAACAGTGTAACTGCGATTTTTTTTTTTTTTTTTTTTTTATTATTAGTGGTTGTTACATGTTGGTTAAGTCAGAAGCCCCTCCAGGCCAATTTTAGTTCTGAACTTCTGGCAGAAACATTTCAGTACTGATCCAAGTAACAACATTTGAGTGTAGCTCTTATTAGTGTGAGTTTGGTAGTACAAGTTTTCTTTCTATGATTACTAGTATGTGCATTATTAGTAACTACCGCTACCCACGGCTCAGAATGCCCTGTGTCCATTTGTAGCCTGTGTGCTATTCAAAGGGAATATCAAAAAAGTTCAATAACTGATGTTCAGTTTTCTTAAACGTATATTTCCAAATTAATGAGCCTAATTAGGCTGGTGACCATTCGTATTTTCATTTACATATGCATTTTACTATTTTCATTAAATCCCAAAGTTAGAGCCTGTTTAGTTTTTCTGTTAGTTCCAATATATTCAAAATAACAGTCCAATACCTTTATCCATTAGACACACGCACGGTCAAAATTATAAATCCTCTCAGAGGGTAACATTAGTTTGTGTCACGACAGGTTAGTGTTATAAACTGTGTGATCTCTCAATTCGTTAACGTACCCCCCCCCCCCCCCCATATAGCCAAGATTTATATGTCTGATTTTTTCTTGTGGGGCTACCTCAAGAGCAAAGTCTGCACAACTCGGTCAAGAACTGTGGACGAGTTAAAACAAAGAATTCGGGATGCAATTCACAGTATCCCAGCTGAGATGTTGCAGCAGTCAATGCGGAATCTCTACAGCAGATTTCACGAATGTATTCGTACAGGATGACGCCATCTAAAGGACGTAATTTTAAAAAAAAATTGATAAATGCCATAAATGTTTCATAAATGCCAAAGATGTAAGGTTTCAATTACTATGAATTCAATTTCTTTCCTTCATCACTTCTAGTTTTATTTTAGTTGTACAGTACCATTCAGCAAAATATGAGATACATCATTTCCATTTTCTTTACTATCTGCAATTTTTGACCCAAACTGCATAGCTCTCTTAGGTAGTCTTGCTATTTCATGGAGGCCAAGCTTGCAGGCTGCCAGTCTTAATAGGAGCTTGTCACCAACTCCTGGAGGGCAGTTCTCCACAGGAAAGCACCTAAAACATGGAAAGAAAGTTCACTGCTTTGCTTGCAACTTTGAAACATATTACACAATTATTTTAGTTTAAATTACATAAATTAGAAAGTGCAATGCCTTGGCATCTAAAATGATCTTGATTTTTTTAATGGAGAACTAGCAGAAGGTAAAAAATTAAAATCTTCTTTTAATCTGATTGTAAGATGAGACAATAGGGAGACTTCATTTAGGAAACTACATCTATATACAGCAAGTGTGTGGCAGACTGTATGTTACGTATTATCACCATTTATCTCCTTTTGTACGTGGATAGTGTGTAGGAAGAAAGAATGCCGATGAGTCAACTTAGAAGCTCAAACTTTTCTGATTTTACAGTCTTAGTAATTTCATGGGGTATTTTTAGAATAAAGTAACACATTGTTAAGTTTAGCTTGGAACACATGCACTCATAATTCTTACAGTAAGTTCCTCTGTAATGCTCAACATCTCGTTTGTAGTTTCTGCCACTTGTGTTTCATGTACACTTTGTGATGCTTTCCAGTTTATTAGAAATAAATCACGCGAAATTCTTCTCCTCCTCCTGCCTGGCCTTATCCTGTGCCTTCACAGTGTCAACATATTATTTATTGGAGATGCTAATGTTAGATGTGGTCGGATGCCCTTCTTGTGACCACTTTTTCCCCTCCAGGGTGTAACTTGTGGTGCACAATGTCTGTCTGGGCCTAGTGTTAGCTCATGTGAAACTGTGACAATGTTTTCTAAATTAAAAATCATGGGAAACATTGCTAAGCATTCACTTTGGATCTTACCCATCTCCCCTATTAATCCTACCTGGCAAAGGTCCCAGAAACTGTTGAACAAGTGTTTTGTAAGCTATGTCCTTTGTGGATGATTACATTTCCTTAGATTTTTTTCCACTGAATCTCAAGCCAGCATTTGTCTTCCCTACAATTAGTTATATGTGTATATTCCCACTTTACATTGCTACTGATGCATATTCCCAGCCATTTAATGGTTGTGACTGTTTCCAGTAATAGAATACCAATTGCACAATCAAATAATAACAAATTTTCCTACATTTCACAACAATTTTCTAGTGTTGCAACTTCCCTATATACAACAATGTCATCTGGTAAAAAAGCATCATGGAGCTTCCGACATTATCCACTCAACCACTTACACATATCATGAGCAGTTACAATGTTGCTCTGCTCCTGTGCAGTATACCCAAAGATACTTTCATGCCTGACAATTTCATTTGATTAAAAACAGTACACCAATTTCTACTGGGTAAGGAACCTTTAATCATCTTAAAAAGTAGATCCATCAGTCTGTCAACCCTTATTTTGTTCATTACAGAAGGGTACATAACTGCATCAAACGGATTCTAGCAGTTAAGGAATACAGCATCAACCCCAGGGCCACAACTTACTGCCTTTTCGAACTCATGAATGGACGGAACAAGCTGAGTTTCACTAGACAGCTGTTTATAATATCCCTGTGGATTCTTTGAGAGAAATTTTGGTCCCCAAAAGTTATCAAAAATATTAGAACAACCACCACTACTTCCCTCTTATTTGTAATGGATCATTGCTCCAACAACCACTGATAAACATTTGCTAGAAGTGGAGCAAATTCTCTGTCATATTATAAATTTCTGGGAAAAATTATGTATCACCCTCATGACTTGCATAGTTTGTGTTTACTTCTGACAATAGGAAAACACTATGTACAGTCACCTGTGTAATGGAAATAGAAGAAAACCAGAATTCTTAGTGCAGTTCAGTACAGTAGGGTGGGCCTCCAATGATTAATGGGATAATGTGGCTTGTAGACAAGGTTCAGTCCATCCAAATAATACCTTGAAGGCTCCTGTCAGACTTAAATCATGCGTGCAATATCACTTAACGGAAAGGGTCGTCAGTATGAGAAGTTGCCTGCTGAGTCTGTGAACACCACAGTGACCTCATTCAAACATTCAACCACTCTCATCAGATCCAAAACACTTCAGATCTGTCTGATAGTGGTCTCCTGTGGTCAGCACCCACTGATGACCATTACCTACAAATCATGGCTCATATGTTCCCCAAGGAGAATGCAACAGAAATGGCTCGTATGTTCCCCAAAGAGAATGCAACAGGAAAGTGTGCTGCTTTTTTTTTAGGCAAATAGGATGGCTTTGGTACTCCAGACATTACACAACCATCTCCACATGTTCCACATGTTTAATTCAGCCTCTTGGTGTCCATCATGAACAACACTACAAACCCACCACAAAATGATGCACAAAGACTGTCGGGAAGAGAACACCTGGAAAAAATCTCAATCAATGATGTCAGATTCCCTTGACAGCCAAGTGCAGGATTTGTCCAAAACCTGATAATTGTCACAGGACAATATGGAAGTGGTCAGGTATCAATGCACATGACAGGTATAGAGTCCCACAGGCTCAGCAGGGATATAAGTCAGTCATGTTTTGGGCTAGTGTCATGTACAGATGTTGGACACCTCTCATGAATATCTACAATAATTTGAGAGCTTTGACGTATCGGAAATAGATCCTTAACCTATTGTCCAGCTATCCAACAATATTTTAACTACACATTCATCGTCACCTTGTGAACAGTGTGCCAAGGAGGATCTAAACATGTTACAATGCACAGGGTAAAACAATGCCGTATTCAATGTTACCCAGCAGCAGTGATTGATTTCACAGATTGGAGAGGCCTGAAGGATTAGCCCACAGTTCCTGAAAAGGGACAGCACCCTATTCAGTAGTTTCAAGGGTAGCAGTTGCAAAGATTGACTGATCTGACCTTCTAGCAAATATGATTTTCCTGTACTGGTAATGCAAACGGCTAAAAGCAAGAGGAACTATAGCCAGGATCATTTTTCTCCAAAGGCATGCAGCTCTATTGTATAGCTTAATGATGATGACAGCCTCCTTGGTAAAATGTTATGGAGGTAAAAGGGTCCCCCCCATTTGGATCTCTGGGCAGATGGTTACTTAGGAGGATGTCATCATCAGGGAAACTAAGACTGATATTCTACGGGCCACAGTGTGGAATTTTAGATCCCTTAATCGAGTACAAGAATTTACAAAGGGAAAGGGATAGGTTGAAATTAGATATAGTACAAATTAATTACGTGTTTCGGTAGGACGAGCAGGACTTTTGGTCAGGTTAGTACAGGATTGTCAACACAAAACCAGATGGGGGCATTTGCATGAGCAAGCCTAATAATGAAAACAGGAATGCAGGTAACCTCCTATGAACAGCATAGTGAAAACATTATCATAGCCAAAACAGACAAGAAGCTGACACCCACCACAGTAGTCCAAGTTTTTATGCCCAATAGCTCTGCAGATGAAAAAGGGATTAAAAGAATGTATGATGAGATAAAGTAAATTACTCCGCTCATTAATTTATCTGTGATGAGTGGCAAATTTGTTATCAGGAAAAGGAAGGCAAGGTAACTAATAGAACATGGACTGGATGAAAGGAATGAAAGGGGAAACCACCTGTAAAATCATGCACAGAGTATAATTTATGCAATGCTAACACTTGGTTCAAGAGTCATAAAAGGATGATGTATACATGGAAGGGACCTGGGGACATTGGAAGATTTCACACTGATTACACTGGGTGAGGCAAAATGGACTGTACAACTTTGGAATGATGTACAAATTTATTGAGGTAACTTACAGAATCAGTAGATGTGTCACGTGTCACTTTGATCCAATGTGATTACCATTTGTGATGCGACAAACATCCCACCGGTAGTCAATTCCTTCCCAGACTCGAAGCAGCAAATCGGGTGTAACTTGTGCAATGGCACTGTAGATTTGATTTTTCAGGCCAGCTAAACTGTTTGGTAGGGGAGGAACACACACATGGTCTTTAATGCAACCCCAGAGAGGTGGCCATGCAACTGGACCTTTACGGTAAATCCACCAACCTGGGAAGCAATTATCGAGGAAACCTCAAACTTCCATGAGAAAACGACGTGATGCACCATCTTGCTGGTAGTAAACCATCCCATCTCGGTCATCTTCATCAATCTGTGAAATTAAAAAGTTTTCAAGCATATCCAGATACACAATACCAGTGACAGTTTTCTCCATGAAGAAGAAAGGGCCATATACTTTCAATTTGCTAAGGCCCCAAATTAAAAAAATAATAATAAAAAAGTTAACTTTAGCGCTGTCACGAACATCTTCCTGGGTTGCAAGTGGAGTTTTGCTGCCCAATATTCTGCAATTGTGGGTGTTCACTATGCCACTGACATTAAATGTTGATTCATCGCTGAAGATTATTGTGTTCACGGATGTCTCATTGTCCTCTATCTGATACAAAACTTCTGCACAGAATTCCCTCATGAGCAACCCCATCTGCATCACTAACGTGCTGTGCCATTGTGAATCTGTATGGTTTCAAGTGTAGATATCTACATATTACTCACCAAACAGTCTTTTGTGGAGTGCCAATCTTGCGAGAGGCAAGTTGCACCGAGTTATGTGAACTGTGGGCAAAGTCCTTCCTAACCTTTTTGACATAATACTCAATATGCGGGTAACCTCATGATTTATCATGTCACAGTAAACAACCCACCTCAACAAAGTTCTTGTGCAAAGAGTAAATTGTAGGCCTGATTGGAGGTTCTTTAATGTATTCAGTACGAAATTTATGCTAAACAGTTATTGCAGAGTTTGTTTCTTAAAACCAAAACACACAGCGAGCATACTCTGCACCAGCTAAAGTAGTCATTTTAACTATGCACTGCTCTGGCACTCACTGTGGCAGAATGGGGTACTGATGTACTATGTGAATCAAACTTGAGGTTGTTTGCTATAAAATAACACATTTACTGATTCCGTAAGTTATCTCAATGAATTTCTATAAAGGGTGCTTCAAATAGACTTTACAACTTTAAAAATTCATATCAATTTATTGAAGGAAGATATAGAGGTTTGGTTTAGTGTTTTTTTGTAGGGAAACACATCAAGTTTTGTTTACCTTAAACTAAAGATGTTGTATGTGGCTTCCGTTGATTATCCAGCACACATCCTAAATTGAAAGTCAGTTTCTTCCAAAACTCGCTGTAGCATTGCAGGTGCAACTTGCTCAGTGGCGGCATAAATTCTTGCTCTAAGTTCAGGTAGGGAAGCTGGCACAGGATGTACAAACACAGTATCCTTGATGAATCCCTATAAGAAAAAAATAAGAGTGGTGTCAGGTCTGGAGAACAAGGGAGCCATGCAATTGTCGCATCACAGCCAATCCATTGACCTAGAAAGCGGTCCCAAAGAAAATCCCATGACGTCAGCCAGATAGTGGGGTGGTGCACCCTCTTTCTTGAAGTAAACATTTCGTTCTTGGTCATCCTCCTCAATCTGTGGTATCAAAAACTGTTTGTTGTAACATATCCAGGTACACTATCCTGTTTATGGTTCTCTCATGGAAAAAAAGGGGCAGTACACTTTTTCTTGCTCAGTGCACAAAAAACATTCAGTTTAGGGTTATCACGAACATGTTGCAATGTTTGATGTGGATTTTCACCGCCCGAAATCCTACAGTTATTTGTGTTAACCTTGCCACTTAAGCGGAAAGTCGACTCATCAGAAAAGATGATTTTGTACAAGAAATGTTCATCCTCACGTAATCGATTTAACATATCCACACAGAAGTTCTTGGGAGCAAATTTGTGTGTCATTGCTTGTACGATCGTTAATCTGTACAATTTCAAATGCAAACAGTTTCTCAACACACGCCAAACAGTCATACGTGGGATTTGCAGTTCATGAGATGCACGGCGGGTCGATTTCGTAGGGCTGTTGACAAAACGTTTCTCACTCGCTCAACAACTTTGTCAGGTATGCTTGGGTGACCTGACGATTTTCCATGTCTTACCGAGCACCCTGTTTCTACAAAACATTTATGCCACTCATAAATTGTAGGCCTACTAGGAGGATCTTTAGTGTACTTGGTACAGAAATTACACTGAACTATTTTTGCCAACTTTGATTCTCCAAACCAAAACATACAGCTAGCACACTCGGGTCCAGTGAAGGCATCATCTTTAATGCAACTTCCACTAGCACCCCTTACGGTGCAATTCTGCACAAGCGGACTACACAAGTAAAGACTTGATGTACTTCCCTACAAATTGACACTACAGTCACCTCTGTAGGAACTATGAATTAATTTATATGAATTTTCGAAGTTGTTAAGTCCTTTTTGATACATCCTGTACTATTCCAAAGTTGGAAAGTCCTTTTTGACTCTTAAGAACACACATCCAAAAATATAAAACCCCCGATTAGAACCATTCCAATACTGATAGTCAAGTATTCGGCAGCTAAAATGCATCTGGCACTACATTTGTACCCCAGGTGCCATATTTCGGTTGAGGTGGTTGCCACTATGTATCGTCTTTACTGTGTGCAGCTTTAGATACTCAAAAACAAAATGCACTCTGTCTCTCTCCTGTATTGTTGTTTTGGCAAGGCTTTCAAAAAAAGGACAGCTATAGTGATCCTGAGTTTGACATTGAATTTAGCAGCTCAGACAGTGAAGAAGAATGTGATGTTACTTCATTAGAGACTGAAAGCGTCAATGATTCATCAGTTGAGTGACAAATGCTCACCAGTGGTAAAAAAATAAATATATCCACTGTGCTCCAGCCAGCTCCTCCAAGATTTACGTTAACAGGAAATAGTTGTGAAATACATGGTTAGACTTCATTGCTACACAGAAACTAAAAAATTAATTCAAGTTTCAGGATATTTTATTCACTGTCCAGTGAACGTGCATACTCAGGATTTCATTATTGATGGTCTTCAAAATTTTGTAACTCATTATTTTAAGCTTTAAAAGCTCTCTTTATATGTCTGTGTACAATGTCATTCATATTGTTTTTCATTAATAAAAAATATTTTCTGGAACATAATTTGGAAAAATATCATTATGCTAAGGAGTTACAGAGATGGGACCTGGATAAACTGAAGGAACAAGAGATAGCTTAGAGTTTCAGAGATAGTGTCAGGTAACGTTGGACTGAAGCTAAGGAAAGGAGTACAATAGAAGAAAAATGGGGTAGCTTTGAGAGATGAAATAGAGAAGGTAGCAGAGGTTGGATGTAAGTGATAAGACAAGGTCTAGTAGACATCCCTGGTTACCGTATTTATTCGAATCTAAGGCGCACTCGAAACTAAGCCGCACCTGAAAAATGAGACTCGAAATAAAGGAAAAAAAATTTCCCGAATCTGAGCCGCACCGGAAATTTGAGACTCGAAATTCAAGGGGAGAGTAAAGTTTTAGGCCGCACCTCCAAATCGAAACAAAGTTGGTCTATTGTAATATGAGACACAATTTAGGACGAATGAATGACGACAGAGCTACAGTAGTTTGGTTCGAGTCGTAAGCTTAGCAGTTAAGCTTTACCGGGTAGCCATTGCTATGCGTCAGGCGCTCCGTCCGTATTTATACGGGTACCCTTCCTTTTTCACGTGCTTCGTCTGGTTTGAATCGATTGCTTATTTTGCTTTGATCTGATAAGTGCTGTTTTCTTTGTTATAGGTGTTCACGTCACTCAAAGCTGAAAATGCATTACTGTACTGTGTCACGTATTGTTTGTCGCATACTGATAGTGCGTGTTTACGGCCTGTCATCGCTCGCGGCATGGCTTGCTTTTTGTGCGCGCTACCGCCGCTTACAATTTTTTTAAAAAAAAAAAAAAAAAAAAAAGGGGAGAGTAATCATCTCATTAGCGAAACAATGGCAAGAGACTGCTATTTGTTGTTACTTACACTGCTGCTTTCTTTGATAATGATCAACAAGAACCAAATAATAGACTGCCTATGATAGAACATGTTCTGAACGAGAGTTAGGCGAAAATGTTTCTCCGTTTGAAAATCTTTGCGGCCGCTTCTTTAGTACATCAAATTCTGCACAGAAATTAGTCATCTTAGAATTAAAAATCTAGTGAGTTGCCGTGCTTCATTTCTGACTGTATCACTATTAGGCATAAGAATAATGCGAATATAAACATGACACAATACGTATATTCTTCCGCGTTTGCTGTTGTCTCACTCTAGTTTCGTAGTTTATTAGGCAGACAGGATTTAAATGAGAGAGCAGCAAACACGAAAGAATACATGGCAAAATGTTGATATTCGTATTATTCTTATGGTGAAGAGAATACTGCATGTGATTCACATTTCATCAGGTTCCTATTAGCAACCATCTCTTCTCACAGGTAGGAAAAAATTCAGAAAGTAGAGTTGGCCATATTGACAAACATCCCAAACAGTCTTGCATGTCGGATTCTCGTAGTACACTGAAATTCTGCTACATTCGAAGATGGACAATACGGAATTTGTATTTACTTTGTTGGATAATTTATGAAAATGCAGTGGTCGAAACTCGGGGCGGAGAAAAAAGCTCGTCTTCCACCTTTTTTAAAAAAATTTATTTACTGACGCGGAGGTTTTGGCGCCAGTATTTGTCTTTGTGCCTACAAAGCACGCCTGTGTAGCGCTACATATATTCGACGGCAGAAGTTAGTTGTGGTGGCACCTACCAACATTTTTCAGAACTTCCACTTGCTTTGCACTCGATACTATGCCGCAGGCGGCTTTTTGGATTACAAAAACCGGAAAAAAAGTGCGGCTTAGATTCGAGTAAATACGGTAACTCAGGAGATACTGAATTTAACGGATGAAGGAGAAAATATAAAAATACAGCAAATGAAGCAGCAAAAGGGAATGCAAGTGGCCTAAAAATAAGACTGACAGAAGCAGAAATGGCTAGAGAACAAATGTAAGGCTGTAGAAGCATGAATAACTTAGAGAAAGATTAATGCTACCTATAGGAAAATTCAAAGAGACCTTTGGAGAAGAGAGAAGCAACTTTATGGATATCAATAGCTCAGACGACAAGCCAGTCACAAGCAAATAGAGGAAAGCTGAAAGGATTATATAGAAGGTATATATAATGGAAACAAACTTGAGGACATTATAAAAAGAAGAAGAAGAAGAAGAGAAAGTATGTAAAGATGAGACAAAAGATGATCTACTGCGAGAAGAATTTGACAAAGCATTGAAAAAGCTAAGTGGAAACAAGGCCCTTGGAGAAGACAACATTCCCTCAGAATTATTGAGGTCCTTGAGAGAGCCTGCTGTGACAAAATTATACCAATAAATTTGTTTCTGGATTAGTTCCACTTTGAGCAAACATAATTTTTCTTCTTTTTACCCAGCCATGTTTCGCTGGAGTTACAGCATCATTAGCAGGTTTTTCATTTTCCTTCCATTAAATAACTGGAAAATTGCTATTTACTATCCGTATACATACTGAAATTTCTCTCTCTCTCTCTCTCTCTCTCTCTCTCTCTCTCTCTCTCTCTCTCTCTCTCTGTGTGTGTGTGTGTGTGTGTGTGTGTGTGTGTGTGTGTGTGTGTGTGTGTGTGTGTGTGTGCGTGGGGGGGGGGGGGGGGGGGTGTATGCGTGCATGTGTTTTATGGGTTCTTTGAGGGCAGAGAACGTAGTTACATGGCAGAGAGCTCTTTGTCCATTTATTTATTTTCCTTCAACTATGGCTTCCTGTATTTCATATTTTTCCTCTATTAGTATTTTTTGTGTGGGCTGTTGCCACATTTGAGAATTTTTGAGTTGGTGTCGATTTCTGTTGGTCTCTGGTCAAGACCCATGAGGTATTCTGCAAATGTAGAATTGACAGCTGTTACTTTTCACTGCTCTTCTGTTTTCCATGCACCTAATACTGAAACTTCTGCTTGTCTGACCAATATAAATTGAACTGCAGTCCTGACATGTCAGTTGATAAATACCAGATGAGCCGTGTTGTCTGTGTTGGTATTGGCTGTCCTTAGTTTTCTCTGCATTGGGTTATCTGTTCTGTAGGCTATTTTTAGTCCTTGATTTGTAGTATGTTGCCTATCCTGTTAGCAGCTTTGTTGAGGTAAGTGGCAGTGTACCACTTTGTTTCTTCTTGTGGGAGCTTCTGGTTTGTGTGTTCATTTGTGTGTGTGTGTGTGTGTGTGTGTGTGTGTGTGTGTGTGTGTGTGTGTGTGTCACATGTACCTTTCACTTTTGTTTTAATTTTGCAATTCAATTTGTCTGTAACATTTGTGTTGTACCCATTCTCCACAGCTATTTGTTTGATTTTCTGTAGTTCACCTTTGTAGTTGTCTTCGTTGAGTGGAGTATTATTCAGTCTGTGTGTATCTGCATTTTTTGGTAATTTTGTGTTGGGTCAGAGGTTAGCTTTACCCTGTTGCTGTCTTCCAGAAATTTTAGGGTTTTATTTTTGTATTCCTCCTGTTTCATTATTATCATGGTGTTACCCTTGGATGCTTTTGTGATGATAGCTCTGTTGTTTCTAAGTTTATTAATTATTCTCCTGGATTCATTCCTTCACTTGTTGTTCCTGTCAATATGTTTTCCTTTACTATGCATCTAAGTTGTTCTGCAACTCACTCTCTTGTCACACCTGCATTAAAGTTTAAGTTACTGTTCCTTTCATCATTCTCTTGTGTAGTGTGTGTGCTGACACTGTATTTAGGTCCTATTTCTAGTTCCTGGTTGGTGACTTGTATGTCAGTAAGGATGAGCGGATGTTTATAGAATGCATGTGGTTTGTTTGCCTTCTGTTTCTGTAATAAACCATTTTGTGCTGTTTTAAAAGTGTGTTTAGTTTTCGTTGTTTTGTGTCCATTTTATTTTTATTACCATTTCTGTATTTTGTTTGCCTGTTTTCATAATGTCACTAAATATTTCAGAGATTCTGGTGAGATTCCCTAGTTCCAGATGAATTTTGAACAGTTGGACACTAAGTTCCTGCTTACTGGTATGTAAGCATCAAACTTCCTGTTTCAGTGCAGCCAATTTCCGCTTTGTGCTTGACTTTTTGAGCTACAGGTAACATACTGTTCACACTGACATCTATAAATATAAATATTACACTACATGAAAGACAGATTCTCTTGAATCTTATGCTTAGAACACTTTGATGCAGTTTCAGAATTTGTTGTAGAACTTACTCAGAAATCCCTGGCATGGCACTGAAATACTCATCTTGAGCTTTAAGTGCACTCTCGTGTCCATGTTTGCTTACAAATAAATTTGGTTTTCGATAAGTTCCACCTTGAGCAAATAGGTTTTTCATCCTTTTATCCAGACACGTTCTACTGAAATTACAGCACCATCTGTTGGGATTTTATTTTCTTTCTATTAAATAACAGGAAAACTGTTCTTTACTAACTATATATATAGAAATTTCAGTTTTTAAGAACAGTATTCACAAATTTGAAGACATACAATATTTTTTATATTGAAAGTTTTGCCACATTATGGTTCTTGTGGATTTCTGTATTCGGTATCTTTCTTAAAAAGTGAAATTTAAAGAACGCTTGTCCTGATATTTAATCAGAAGAAAATAAAAAATTAACTGGTGATGCTTTACTTCAGCGAAATATATCTGGGTAAAGACAAGAAAAAATTGTGTTTGCTAAAGGCAGAACTTGTCCAAAAACAAATTTATGTCAGCAAACACAGACTCAACAGAGAGCTACAACTTGAATATCAAAATTATTCCACTTGCGCAAGATATACGAGACAGGTGACCTACCCTCAGACTTCAGGATGAATACAATAATTCCTGTTTCAAAGAAAGCAGGTGCTGACAGGTGTGAATACTACCAAACCAGCAGTTTCATTTATAATCAAGGTTGCAAATTCTCATATGAATTATTTACAGAAAATGGAAAAACTGGTAGAGACCAACCTTGAGGAAGATCAGTTTGAGTTCCAGAGAAGCAGAGCAGTACTGACCCTATGACGTATCTCAGAAGATAGGTCGGTGGAAAAAAAAAACCTGCGGTTACTGCTTTTGTTGATTTTGAAAATGTTGACTGGAAAACACTCTTCAAAATTCTGAAAGTAGCAGGGCTAAAATACAGGCAGCAACTAACTTAACTTTTACAGAAATCAGATGCCAGTTATTAGAGTCCAAGAGCACGAAAGCGAAGTGAAGGTTGTATACTATTCCCGATGTTATTTAATCCGTATACTGAGCAAGCTGCAAAGGAAACCGGGGAGAAATTTGAAAAAGAAATTAAAGTTTAGCCTCAGTGTAGAGCGGAGATCAGCAGCAGCAGCAGCAGCAGCAGCAACTGCTGCTGCTGCTTATCGGCTGTACACAGTTTGTTTACATCATTTAGTCTGGTGCTGTTCTAACTTACTTCTGAACAGAAGTAAACAGTAACTGATTATTTAGCAGTTTTTAGTAGTGCTATATATTTTTGTTGCAAGAATTTGCATACTGTTCAATCTTTTGTTTTGAGTGAGTTTACTTTCGAGTGTAGTTTTCTGCTTCAGAAGTCACTAGTGCCACTTTATTTACTCTATTCCATGATCCTTGCAAACAGTGAATATTCAGTATACCTCTAGCCTCAGATTGTCAGAGTTTAATCTCGCATTTTGTAAATGTTTATTCAATTAATCATTAGCGCAGTAGTTACTCAGCTGTTTGTTTTGAGACTTGTGACCATTGTAATCAGCAGTTAGCCGGCCAGTTCAGTGCCAGCTATCACCAGTGACACATCTCCAGCAAATCAAGTTACATATTTAGCTTAATAGTATAATTTGTTTGTTTGTGTTTGGGTATTAAGGAAGGTTTTTGCTAGCTGTAAGAGTGAATTCAAGAAGTATGTAGCTCAGCTGTCATTTCTTCTTAACAGCTAGCTATATAGCTCATTGATGTAGCAGCATCACTTGGTCACATGTCAGGGGGGTAACAAGTTGCTTATCTAGGTTTCTGCCAGCGTTTACTGTTTATCCTTCAGTTAGTACTGTTAATACGAGTAGGATGTGTGCCTGCCAAGTGCGGATGCAGGAAGAACTGGACACAGTTCGCGAACAGTTCAATGTGGCTTTGACTGTAAAAAGTCACCTTCAGGCTACCGCCTTGAGGTGTAGCAGTGGTGGAGATTCTGGGGCGTTGCATGGGACACCTCAGGCATCACTTGTTTCGCTCACAGGCTCTACTGTCATGTCACCTTCTAGTGTACCCGCAGGGGAGTGCCAGGTAGTAATGTGTTTGCATCCCTTGAGACGGGGGGCCAACATGGAGGATGGCCATATGTCCTCGCCTATTCACCCTGTGAGAGAGCAGGTGGCTGTTCCTTCAGCAGGGTCTCAGCAAGCACACGTGGTCAGGGGTTTACCACTTATTGGGAGCTCCAATGTTACACGTGTTACAGAGCCCTTTAGGAAGATAGTGTTCAAGGCTGGAAAGAAAGCCATTGTTCTCTCGGTATGTCTGCCGAGGGGCCTCGTCTGCGATGTGGAGGCAGCCTTGTTGCAGCTACTGAGCATACAGGGTGCAATCATATGCAAGTTGTCGCTCACATTGGCAGCAACGACGACACCTTTCGCGTGGGTTCTGAGGCCATCCTCAGATCTTACAGGTGGATGGCAAAGGTTGTAAAGACGGCTATCCTCGCACGCAAGGTGCAAGCAGAGCTCGCAATGTGCTGCATTTTTCCCAGAGCTGATTGCGGTCCTTTGGTAGACGATGTCAACCAAGGACTTCGTCACCTCTGTGACTGTCTTGGCTGCAGATTTCTGGACCTGCATTATTGGCTGGGGATTTGTAGGACTCCCCTTGATAGGTCAGGATTGCACCACACAAAGGGAGCAGCTACTCGTATAGCAGAGTACTTGTGGAGTCCACAAGGGGTTTATTAGACTAGGCAGTAGTCTGAGGTACTCTCAATAACACACACTGGTCCATACGCATCTAGGGAAATCAGATTGCATTCAGAGTAAAGACAGTTCAAATGAAAAAGTTTTATCAGTAAACTGTTGAAGTATTCACAACAAAGTTCTCAAATTTACTGCTCTCCAGGAAAGTTCCCAACCTCAAATTATTCTTGGGACAAACTGGCTAAAACCCAAATAAAAAGCTCCAAAATATTTAGTGAATCTTGGAATATTTATTGGAAAGAGAGATTAGATGCTGTAGGAGGGGGGAGTGTAAATTGCAGTTGGGAGAAATGTTCTCTCTACTGAGGTTGAAATTAAATGCAATACTGGAGTTATCTGGTCACACACAACAGGTCTAGGTGAAACCAAGTTAATTGCTGGATGTCTTTACTGACTACACTAATCCACTGTGATAGTTCTAGAGATGTTCAAAGAAAGTCTATGGTCAGTTGTGCATAAATACCCAGATCTTGATATATTAGTTGGTGGCAACTTTAATCAACTGAGTACAGAATGGGACATGTATGGATTCATTGCAGGGCACACAGAAAGACAATCTTGTGAAGTAGCTTTGAACACATTTTCCAAAAACTGTCTTGAGCAGCTAGTTCAGCAGCCCACATGCAATAGGAGTACCTTGGACCTTGTAGCTAGAAATAAGCTGGACCTTATCGATTGTGTCAGTATCGAGACTGGGATTAGTGATCACAATAGCATCATAGCAACTATGGTTATGGAAATTAATAAATGAGCCAAGATGCCTAGGAGAGTGTTTCTGCTAGAAAGAGCAGATAAGCAGTTGTTAGTATCACACTCAGACAATGAACAGCAATTATTTAGTTCCAGAAAGTTGCCTATAGGGAAATTGTGGAAAAAGTTTGAACAGATTGTAAATCATGCATTGGACAAGTATGTGCTTAGTAACTGAATTAATGATGAAAAGACCCACCATGGTTTAATAAAGAAATTCAGAAACTGCTGAGGAAGCAAAGGCTGTTGCACTCTAGCTTCAAAAGAGGATGTGCAAATGGCGACAGGCAAAGATTAGTACAAATTCATGTGTCTGTGAAAAGATCTATGTTCGAATCATCCAACAGCTACCACCATCATACCTTGACTAAATATCTGGCAGAGAACCCAAAAAATACCCAACCTATGTAAAATCTCTATACCTATGTAAAATCTCTAAACGGGTCTAAGGCTTCCATCCAGTCACTGGCTAGTCTGGTTTGACAGTAGAAGACAACAAAAGGAAAGCTAAAGTTTTAAATTCCACTTTTAAGAAACGTACAAATATACCATCATTTCACCATCGCACAGAGTCCCGTATGGATGCCATAGTAATAAGCATCCCTGGCGTAGAGAAACAACTGAAAGAGTTGAAAACAGATAAGTCACTAGGTCCGGATGGAATCCCAATTCAGTTTTACAAGGTGTACTCTGTGTCACTGGCCACTTAATTTGCATATATCGTGAATCTCTCGACCAGCACAAAGTGCTAAGCGACAGCAAAAAAGTGCAGGCGGCTCCTGTATATAAGAAGGGTAAAAGAACAGACCCACAAAATTTGGTTTGCTACAGAATTCTAGAGCATATTCTGAGTTTGAATATAATAAATTTTCTATAGATCAAAAAGCTCATGTTCAAATCAGCACAGCTTTAGAAAGCATTGCTCATGCAAGACCCAGCTTGTTCTTTTCTCACGATATACTGAAAATTGTGGATGAAGGGCAACAGGCAGATTCCGTATTTCTAGATTTCTGAAGAGCATTCGACACTGTACTCCACAGCAGATTGTTAATGAAGGTACGTGCATAAGGAATAGGCTCCCAGACTTCTTAAGTAATAGAACACACTATGTTGTCCTCGAAGGTGGGTGTTTATTGGAGACGGGGTGGGGGGGGTGGTAATATCAGGAGTGCCACAGGAAGTGTGATAAGGCCGTTGCTATTTTCTATATTCATAAATGATCTGGCAGACAGGGTGGGCAACAAGCTGCAGTTGTTCACTGATGATGCTGTGGTGTACAAGGAAGGTGTCAAAGATAAGTGACTAAGTTGATACAAGATCACCTAGACAAAATTTCTAGTTGGTGTGATGAATGGCAGCTGGCTCTTAATGTAAAAAACTGTAAGTTAATGCAGATGAGCAGGAAAAAAAAACATGTAATGTTCGGATATAGCATTATTATTGTCCTGTCTGACAGTCATATTATTTAAATATCTGGGCATAAGACCCTGAAGCAAGATGAAATGGAATGAGCATGTGAGGATTGTGGTAGAGAAGGCAAATGGTCAATAACATGTAATAGTTCAGCACCATTCTTGACATTATGTTGACTGCTACCTTCTTCCAGTAACTGAGAGTTCTCCTCTCATCCAAAAGTGGACAAGAAAAAAATACTGGATTCTTCCCAGATTTACTGGGTAGAAAAACACTTTTCACTGGGTGAAAATACACTTTTCCACCATAAGTGGCAGTATACATTCCCATGGTGGTGTAAAACTTACCAATCATACAAATGGTACAGGTTTTTTACACCTGTGATGTGCTTTTGTCAGCCAATCGTAATTCATATCACATGAGCTTGTAGCCAATGACAGCACATATTCAGAGCATAGGACACGTGATGTAGTCATCCAATAGCAATGCTACTGTTAAGTAACACGAACACACAAATAGGAAAAGTTCGTCGTTTAAATTAATACAGCTACAAGAAAAGCTAAGCTTTCACAAGTAATATTGCTTTTTTTTTCTTGCAAGTATTATTCATTAAGATATATCAAACATATATGTGCCAGCAATATTTTAAATAATGACCTAAATAGCTGGTATTCTACACCCGAAATGTTTTTTAAGTGGCTGGTTCTCAAAACAGTGCTAAGTTGTGAAAGAGACTCAAATGATCTGTGATTTAAGAAATTCATCGCATGTTCTCACACATAATGTAATTCATACTGTGTAAAAGGAAATTTACTTTGAAAGTAATGCTTCTTGAATCACCAATCGCAATATTTTCCCGCAACCTGTTAGAAATAGATTCATTTGAGCAGTTGCCAGAGAGCATCAAAAAACAGATGTTACTGCGATTACACAGCTAATATGATGTACTCTTCGTGTGTACTGGTGCATCATGTGACCATGTGCACCATTGCAACATGCTGTTCGGAGGGGACATACCAAGTAATTCTACTTAAGGCAATTGTTTTATCATATCCTATCCAGACAAGGAATGCAAATTAAGAAAGCTGTCCTTGGCATAACATTCATTTCAAAACTACACTCTACAACTCACAGTACCTTAATGTTTTTCTATGTGGCGACTTTAACGTGGGTCTTTTTTGTGTAACCTGAAATAACTGTTATATAGCATTTCCTATCCGGTTTACATCCTCACAGCACTGCAAAAAGATAGCAAGAAGGAATACAGCTTTCTTGCCAAAATAAAAAGTAGTTTGTATACACCAGAACTAAGGACAATGTTTTTGATGACTTTTCAAACTTTACAAAAAATTAAAAATTTTATCTGGGAAGCCAAGAAACTCTATAAGTGGCAGTTTTTGTTTGACTCCAGGAGTAAATATAAATCCTTGTGGGGAGTTACAATGATAAAACATGGTGTGCTGCCAGTCTATACTTTATTGAAGAATGGTGTTCTGTAAATTTAAGGCATAAACAGCAGAAATTAAGAAATTATAACTCTGACTGCTCTGCGCTTGTGCAAATCTGGCAGACTGGGCACGGCAGAAACACACTTGTGGGTGGCATCTGACAGCTCGCTGCTACTGCTTATGCTACTAACAGCCATACTTCAAGTAGCCAGAAGTGGGAGAAGGTGCCACCCATACGTAACTTCAGCCCTGTGCATGTTCACGAGCCTGCTGGCAACTGCTCAGATGAACCTAATGTAAACAGTTGTGGCGCCAAGCTCACCAAAAGTAGTTTCTAGTTACGAAGTATTGCACAGTCTTCGTCTTAAAGCCTTTGACACACTTTGCTGTCGACAGACATTTCTGTGTGCACTGTGTTTTGTTGTTGTAAATAGCATATTTTCATGGCCATAACATTTTTATTTTATTGTTATTTGCTGATTTCTGTTTTATTGCTGCAGCATTATTCTGCACTAGTGGGCTAAAGTAAAATTCGTTGTTAGCATATCAATCCTTACCAGTCAAAATTACAAAAATTTAACTGAAAACTAAAACAATGAAAAATTTCTGTACTTCTAATAAACTTCCAGGTTTTTCCCAGTTTTCTCCCGGATGAAAGACTTCCCGAACTTTTCCCATTTGTCCCAGGGTGTATACACCCTGTCATAGCATGATCAGAGCATTCTGCAAACATTTCCTGAAGCATTTCAGCTACTATTACAGCTACTCAACCAACGATCAATAAAAGCACCCTATTACCATGTTTGATCTATCACTGATACCGCAGGATAAATTATTTCAATTTCGGAATCTGTAAAAACCCTACTAAATATGAGGCTCTTTACAGCAATAATTAAGTTTCCACCACTAGAGTCTAGCCTATCTGTTAATGTATATTCCCAATGGAATTTAAGAATTCTCTACTATTCACTCCTTGTTTCAGCCTATTTTCTGCTCCAAAAACTGCGTGTGCATAGTTAATACATGAAATTAATTCTGGGACATTATCTTGGATACTCCTGCAGTTCATTAATGCTCTTTCTGAACTGCATGAGCGAATGAACCATTCTAGAAAAAAATTCCTCTTACCCGCTCAGATTAATAAAAATATAATAAATCAATACAAAGAAGTAAAATTTTCATCCAAAGTGTTGATCATCAATTTCTTAAGCACTTTTGTTCCATACACTGTGTTCCTTTCAGAACAATTACACTTAGTTTCAGAAACTAGATTTCTAATAAGTACATACTTTTCCCACGGGTGGAGTGATGTGAGGAAACTAACAACAGCCTCATCCAGAAAAGGGAAGCGAGCTTGACAGCCATGATCAGCAACAACCCGATCATCTCTTCCAAGATTCCGAGACGAAATATTGTCTAAATCCGACTTCAACATCTCTTGCAATGCTGGCCATCCACCAGTCCGGAGTGCGGATCTGTGTCGACGATAACCACCCAGTTGTTCATCTGCACCCATGCCAACTAGAAGGATCTGCAACATTCAAGTTGAATCTGTTGGTCTAAATCACATCCTATTTACATAAAAATGTAAGCAAAATAATTTTAACATACTAGCTTTCCACAGTTACTTGCAGTATCACTTTCTGTAAGCTCATGAAAAAATAACCCACATAGAACTTCAATCTGAAATAAACAGTTAATAGGGCAAAAATTTTGGACCACTTTTTAAATGTTCTCCACTACTTGTGTTATAATGTCATTTTTTAATTTCTTCTACAACCCTTAATGAATGATCGTATGAAAAGGAGAAGATATGCATGATGAGCAGTTAAAAAACAGAAAGGAAGGAAGAAAGAAAAAATCATTGTACGATTTCAGTTTCAATTCTTATGTTACAAAATCGGGTGAGGAAATGGTTTCTTGAGTAATGTTTGGATGATACTGGTATAATCACCAGCTTTATTAATTATTTATTTACTTCAACCCTTTTAAAAACTACAGACAGAGTTTTCTCAAACACAAAAGGAATTATTCATATTGATTACCTTGCAAACAGGAAAAAATAACTGATGAAAAACCCATAGTTAGTTAGTCTCGTGTGTCACGCGGATCATTTGTACAATTAATTGTAATGATGAGGAACAAGTCATTTACACCCGCATTACACATTCACATCTAAATACAAAGGGTACTAAGAAAGTTTTGCAATATGATGCAACAATAAGTCGCAAGAGGCTGATTGTTGCTGTGTTCTGAGAACACTTCATACTTTCATTGCAGCCGCTGTGCCAGTCTGTGACAACAGTCATTTAGCAGGGTTAGTTTGAAGTGCTTGTTATGGCATTGTGGTCAAGAAGTGAGACTCTGGCAGTTCTGCAGTACAACTTCATGCTTTATTTAAACATAGGCCAGTGCTTTGAAGAAATGACTCTTGCACTAAGTGATGTGTGTCCAGATCGTACAACTACATTCAAGTGGTACAGAAAATTCCAAGAGGAAATTTCGTTCTAGAGAACACGGAAAGGACAGGAATGCCACGATCATCAGTTACGGAGGAAAACATTGATTCTGTGAGGAAAATGCTAGACAAAGACAGGCGAGTGACCTATAAGCAGACAGAGGATATTTTATGGCTAAATGCACCAGCAATTCGTTCGATTCTGCATGATCATTTGCAAGTAAAGAGAGTTTGTTGTCTCTGGGTGCCACATAGACCGACGGAAGTGCAGATGACACAACATGTGACTTGGTGCCAGGAGATGTTAAAGAAGTTTTCTAGGGGACACTCTCAGTATGCAAATAACATCATGACAGGTGATGAGACTTGGCTGTACTATTATAACATGCTGACTAAGACTCAAAACGAAGTCTGGGTCTTGAAGATGGCGACACACCCATAGCTGGCAGAAAATCCTGATCAGTAAAGAAGAAAATCATAGCTGTTCTTTATTTTTATTTATTTTTTTTTTTTTTTTCAAATCAAGTACATTTGTAAAGCATGATGTTTTGCACATGCAGCAGACAGTCACAGCTACGTGGAACACTGAACAGTGTCTGCCCAAAGTCATGCAATCTTTGAAGAATCTGCAACCGAAATCAAGAATGGATACTTGGTTCCTCCACCACGACAATGCTCCAGCTCACCATGCCAAAGCACGCACCAAATAATTTCAGGGTACAGGACTGAAACTTCACACGCATGAGTTAGAATTAGTAATTCCTACCCACCACATTTATACATTACAAAAATAGGAATTTGTCAATGGAATAGGAGGAGTTGTGAAGAAAAATTTTTTTTCAGTTTGTTTTCAAATTTAACTTTCCTGTCTCTCAGACATTTTATCTTCAATCAAAAACTTTGGTGACAGCATTGTGTACCTCTTTTTGTGCAAACAGTACCTTAATGTAGAGTAATGACATTTTTTTCTCTTGGTATTCTAATTACGCATATTATTTTCCTTTTACTTACTTCACTTAACAGGGACTATTTATGGGTTCACACTATGAAAAGAAAATGATTGTAAAAATCATCAGATGGCAAACGAATGACAACGATCAAGGGAAAAAATAAGCACATTACCAGGTAATGACAAAAGTAAAAATACTTGCAAAACTTTCAGGACGTGTGAAAATATTTACTGTTTCATGAATGAAGCATTACATTTAGAAATAGCTTTACATAATTCTGATGGTGTTCCTTGTATTTGTACACTAGTACAAGGCCAATGAATTAAGTCTGATAAATGTAAGTAACGTTAAATTTGCATCCCATTATTGCTCAATGTTTTTAAAACAGTGGAGCATGCATTTACTGGCTATCTAAATACAGGAAAACATTTGGAATCATGTGCCATATAGATAAAGTCAGAGGAGAAGAACAAAAAGTTCTCTGGTTGGTTAGTTGTGTGTTAATGAAAAATATTTGTGGTATCTCATACGATATGGAACTGGAAGGAGGGGAGGGGGGAGGGGGAGGGGGGAGGGGGAGGGGGGAGGGGGAGGGGGGAGGGGGAGGGGGGAGGAGGAGGGGGAGGAGGAGGGGGGAGAGGGGGAGTGTTTGGCAGTTTCCTTTAATATCTAACTAGCTTTCTGCTTTCCTTTTTAACTATTCCCGATAGATTTTATTTTATTATCTAAACTGTTAATTTTGGATATTATACAGAGCTTTTTTCATTTTTAATCACTTTCCTCAAGACAGCACAGTACGCCTTGCAATATGAATTTAGTCCTACCTCTTTGTTTGTCCTAAACTTTTCAGATTTTATTTTATTTTATTTATCATACAAAGATAATCTCACAATGACATACAATTAGTTGTCATAATGCACTGAAAATAAAAAGCTAGAAGTACACAAATATAAAACATATAAGAATGCTTTTAAGAGCACAGGACAGGTGGTCAGCTGTGATCATGATGAAAGAACCATCCCGGGATTTGCCTGGGACAATTTCAGAAAACTAAATCAGGATGGCTGGACAGAACACATTCCATTCTCTCAAATATCAGGTCAGTGTCTTGATAACTGCACTGCTTCATTCAGTTTGTTCCTACTATATAATGTTCTCTTTTCCTTGAACACAATATTTTGAATCCTTCATTAAGGGGGAGTTTATTATCTTTTGGTTCAAAAAATCGATTTTTTTTTTAATTGCATATTTGGATCCATAAAAGTGTTTAGAATCCACCCCTGAAACAGTTTTTCCAAATACGGAACGGACATGTTTGTTATTCGCGGTTGAACAAAAAAAATGCACCTGCCTGAAATCAGCCTTTTTCATGCACCAGTTTTTTTTATTTCGGAGGACGAGTTATTGTACTGCTGCTTGGGAGGAAACACAAAATTCAAATGACAATTTGAATGCGTGTGTTTGGAAGTTAGCCCCCAAGCATTTGCATTCTGGTGCAAAGACTGTGGAGATTGCGGCTTTCCTGTCAGTGAGCAGCTTCAACAAAGGGTATTAAGCAATTCTGAAGATCATGACAATGATGGACGTCACCCTGGGACTCTATTCGACACAGTTCACCAAGCATTCTGATGACGACCGGATTCCAACCGCTTCTCACCAGCCGTACAAGTGGCTCTGGAGCAGCACAGGATGGCTCACATCGAGCAGAACGCCCACTATGAGGAAGAGGAAGGACTAATTTATGGAACCGGAACAGCAGATTGAACGTACGTTGCATAATGTTGCATTTATATGTAGGCAAAACTTCAAACACATTTTTCTCAAAATGACTTTTTTTTATCGCGCGGTATAGTAACTTCAAATCTACGGAACCAATTTGCATGATTCTTTGTTTCTGACAAAGCTAACTAAATTGTCTAGGAGTTGTGCCACTTTTATTCCAATCCATCAACTATAAATATTTTTACTTGGTCGACAAAGTAGAAAAATCGATGAAAAAAACCCTTTTTTTTTCAAATGGCTGCCATTTTGTTTCCTATGGTCCAAATAACTTAAGCGAGGTACAAGAATCTTATACACTTCGCTAATGTCAACTCAATTTTGATTTCAGACAAGCCGACTGACCTGTGACATACCGTGCGTTTAGGTCTAAATCGAAATTTTGTTTCATTCCGATGGCACTTCCGCCTTTCCTCTGACATTTCCAGTCGAAAAAAATTCCAGTTTGTACAGGAAATATCAATAAACATTTTGACCAAATTTGACATTGATATCTATAACACATCCCAAGAAAAAAATTCTCAAAGAACATGCTTTTTTCAGGCCAAAGATAGTAAACCTCCCCTTAATCCATGTTTTTGTCTAGTGCTGTATGTTACTGTACACACAAATTGGGAGAAAAAAAATGTTAGTAGGTGCCCAGATTGCAAAAGAAGCATGTTGGGACATCCATACTATTCACTTGATGTGAAACTTAAGACTTTCACTGATTCCTGCATCTAAAGTAACTAGTAGTTATCAAATACAATTAAAGGTTATGGTAAGCATAGGAAGATATTTTTCAGATCTCCCAGAACTGCACTTAAGGGATGGAATCATCTCATTGGAGGCACCTTTTACAGAATTATATGGCCTAAAAGTGTACTGCATCTAAAAACGCGAGCATTTTACGTAGGAAGTGAAGTATTTCTCTGTCAGGACGAAATATTTTATCCTTTGTACATGGTAGCACAGCTAAAATTAGGAGAGAGAGATATGCACTGTAGCCTGAAGTTAAAGTTAACAGTTCATGTCACTCCATTAAACCATTTATTAACTGCTTGTGTCGTAGGACAGTACATGTATACCAATCCAACAGATTAAAGTTATGTTACAGTTAGCATCCCCCACGCACAGAAAAGGCACTTGGCATAACTTATAATATATACTCATTTTTAACTGTATCTGGCTTATAATAATAACAAAAAAAAAAGACAAATTATATTTACTCTGGATGGTGATGAACAGAGCATATTTTGGTCACAATCAAGCAGACTTCCCTGTCCTCTACTGGCAAACCACAGAGCACAGCCCAGTGACTCATCTAAAACAGTTTTAAGAGGATGTATGAGATCAGAAATTCTTTGGAGACATCTGTTCTTCAACTCCTCTCGTGTCACATCCACCTACAATCAGAAACAAAAACAAATTAATTAAGTGCTAAACTATGTCAGGTTGTAACATCAACATTGTTTGGTGGGCGTAGTTACGAAAAGTATGATGGCGTATTAACTTATAAAAAGCCATTAACAAACAAAAAAGAACAACAATAATAATTAACTTACTGACTGAAGTTTACACTTAACAATTTACTGCTGACAATGCATGGATAATAACAGAAATTTTTAATGTATGTTATTGTACAGTAGAAGCAAATGTCTCATCCACTAAAAGTATGTTCAGCATTACATTTAAAAAAAAACTGCACCAAGACACTTATTCAAAGTTCCTTTACTTATGCTAGAAAACGAAGAATGAACATCTCTAACAAGCAACACAGAAAAACATTACTTGCATGGGGCACTAACTGAGGGCAGCAAAGGCAATTCAAATCATCATGCTGTGGGCTTCATGGGAGCAACGTACGGAACCCATACCAACTGTACTCGACTTGAAAGAATGGTTTGTTGAGGCAAATATACAACCGGGAATAGTGACATGCTCCTACAGCATAAACAAAAACTATTAACAGAACTTCAGTTAACTGGTAATATGAGATAAAATGCACTATTTGTCCCATAGATCCATAGTGAGGAGGTGCTCAAGGATGCAGAACATGTCATGGCCTTAAGGAAGTTGATGGTCCTTCTGAAGAAATGGCCAACACACTAGAAATGAAGTTTAACCTGTGTATTAACGCTAATATCTGCAGTCCAGGTAAGGTACATATGCTCTCAACAGCCTGGTTCCAGACACCCAGGATGTACATATTCACATCTGTATTATCACATCACAAAAACAACTATTTCTAATTTCACTGCAACCACTTTATAAATTAGGACCAATGATGCACCCAGACTGTTAGCTAGGACTATCAGGAACTATTTTCTGAAATCTGGTTTACAAACAGGGATTTTGAATGCCAACTTCTCTCTCAGTAGCTGTTACATACATTCCATCACCAATTGTACAGTAAATGAAAACTGAAAGGAACAATTATGCAAACATGTGTTAACTGTTAAGAACAGCTTCTACAGTGGCCCCATTTACGGCCATTTGTAGCTATGGCATCAAACAGGAGGCAGACAACTACCCGATTTTATCAGGCAGTAACGTCCACAAGCAACTCTAAGCAATATGCTAATGGAATAGGACATAGAATGCCTAACATTAATATAAGGTTGGTTGTAGAATACATACGTAATAGTAGTAGAGCCTTGTGTGTTGGACACAGTTTCTAGTGACCCTACAACTCTGGTGTCAGTCATGTGGACACAGATGTTATGAGTTGTTTCCAGAGTGTCACACCTCGTATTACTATGTTGGGGAGATGTGCTCTTCCAATAAAATTACTTATCACACAGTCCAAGATTACTGTCAGCTTTCTTGGCCAACATTATCACCAGACCTGTTCCTAACTGAGATTGTAAGTGACATATAACCATCTGGTTTGGTTTGCAGGATTGACGTAGTGAGGAATACCATATTCCTAGGTGATATCATAAACCTTCAAGATTGTCTGGGCTGTTAATGAACTGTTTTGTAGGTGATTAAGACTACAGAAGATACTGAAATTTTTTCCTTAGATATCTGTCCATTTATGACTATTACACTTGTACAAGTTAAGAATAAATCATCATTCACACAGGAAAATTGCTTCATTGAATTCTAGTTTCATTTTCCATGGATGAATATCAATGATGATGATGGTGGTGGTGGTGGTGGTGGTTGTCCGGTACTCAGCATCGTGGTCATTACTGCCTGTACAAGTTCCAAATCTTTCCATTTCCAGTCTCGGCACTTCCTGAATGATAACGAGGTTATGAGGACAACACAAACACCAAGTCCCTGGGCGAAGAAAATCCCCGACTTGGCCGGGTATCAAACCCGGCACCTTGTGATCCAGAGGCAGTAATGCTAGCCAATAGGATTCCTGTGAAACACAATAGCTCTTTATATATAAAAACAAAGATGAGGTGGCTTACCGAACAAAAGCGCTGGCAGGTCGATAGACACACAAACAAACACAAACATGCACACAAAATTCAAGCTTTCGCAACAAACTGTTGCCTCATCAGGAAAGAGGGAAGGAGAGGGGAAGACGAAAGGAAGTGGGTTTTAAAAGAGAGGGTAAGGAGTCATTCCAATCCCGGGAGCGGAAAGACTTACCTTCGGGGGAAAAAAGGACAGGTATACACTCGCACACACGCACATATCCATCCACACATACAGACACAAGCAGACATATTTAAAGGTCTTTAAATATGTCTGCTTGTGTCTGTATGTGTGGATGGATATGTGCGTGTGTGCGAGTGTATACCTGTCCTTTTTTCCCCCGAAGGTAAGTCTTTCCGCTCCCGGGATTGGAATGACTCCTTACCCTCTCCTTTAAAACCCACTTCCTTTCGTCTTCCCCTCTCCTTCCCTCTTTCCTGATGAGGCAACAGTTTGTTGCGAAAGCTTGAATTTTGTGTGCATGTTTGTGTTTGTTTGTGTGTCTATCGACCTGCCAGCGCTTTTGTTCGGTAAGTCACCTCATCTTTGTTTTTATATATAATTTTTCCCACGTGGAATGCTTCCTTCCATTATATTGATAACAATAGCTCTTTATTCACATGATGTGTTGAGTGCCATTGACAAGGAATTTAAGATCGATTCGGTATTTCTGGATTTCCGGAAGGCTTTTGACAATGTACCACACGAGCGGCCAGTAGTGAAATTGTGTGCTTAAGGAATATCGTCTCAGTTATGTGACGGAGATTTATGATTTCCTGTCAGAGAGGTCACAGTTCGTAGTAACTGACGGAAAGTCATCGAGTAAAAAATAAGTGATTTCTGGCATTCCCCAAGGTAGTGTTAAAGGCCCCTTGCTGTTCCATATCTATGTGAATGATTTGGGAGACAATCTGAGCAGCCGTCTTAGGTTTTTTGCAGATGATGCTGTCATTTATCAACAAATAAAGTCATCAGAAGATCAACACAAATTGCAAAAGGATTTAGAAAAGATATCTGAATGGTGTGAAAATTGGCAGTTGACCCTAAATAATGAAAACTGTGAGGTCATCCACATAAGTGCTAAAAGGAATTCGTTGAACTTTGGTTATACGATAAATCAGTCTACTCCAAAAGCCATAAATTCAACTAGATACCTAGGTATTACAATTACGAACAACTTAAAATGGAAGGAACACATAGAAAATGTTGTGGGGAAGGCTAACCAAATACTGTGTTTTACTGGCAGGACACTTAGAAAATGTGACAGATCTACTAAGGAGACTGTCTACATTACGCTTGTCCATCCTCATTTCGAATACTGCTGCACGGTGTGGGATCCTTACCAGATAAGACTGATGGGGTACATCGAAAAGATTCAAAGAAGGGCAGCACATTTTGTATTATCACAGAAATGATACAGGATTTGGGTTGGGCATCATTAAAAGAAAGACATTGTTCGTTGTGACTGAGTCTTCTCACGAAATTCCAATCACCAACTTTCTCCTCTGAATGCAAAAATATTTTGCTGACACCGACCTACATAGGGAGAAATGATCATCACGATAAAATAGGGGAAATCAGAGTTCGTACTCCTTTGATACCAATTGCATTTTCTGGTCATTTTGGTTTCTATACTTCAGTATTTTCATGATTTTGTGGCTGTAATTTTAGATTTAATTTGTCACTGCTCAAAACCCCCAATTTCCCAAGGTTTGCACAATAAGTTCAATATTTATTATTAACAATTCGCACAGTTCCATAATTGTTGTGCCACAAGAAAGGGTGATTGCGATGTAACGGTCACCACTTTGAAATATGTTGTGATGCATTTTGGTGCCAGTGACGACTTAGCTGGTTAAAGTCGACAGTTCGTATCAAAGGTTCTGGTTTATCCACTGTGCGTGCCACTGTGAACAACAGCCTTTTGGGAGGCACCTGAGTCAACATCCCCAATGTGTGAAGTTCCCTAAGTAAAGTTCACTTGGAAACTGGTTGAGATGAAATGCCGTCACTAACAGCAGCAATCACTGTCATGTTCAAAACCAACTGTCGTTGACAAGATGTGATACTGGCTTCTAGTTCTGTCAGTTAGAATCTTTTTACAATCCGTTCTTACACCATGTTGCACAGCCATGAGTGGTACACCATTCCTTGAACACATGTTGGACAGTCCATGTTTACACATCAACAAATAGCGCTACTTTATTCACAGTGTGACCATGAGCATGTCTACAGACGATTGTTCCTTTCAGCCATATTCACATCGATCCATCAGCACACAACATCCTGTCAGTAGTTGAGGATCAAGAGTGCCTTGTACCAGTTCTACAACACCTACAGCACTCCAAAGGCAACAGTATGCTCTTTTAAGGGGGTAACTAATATTTCATCTAGGGATTTACTTATTCTGTGTTCTCAAAATTCTGAGGTGGCAGACAAGGCCCATAGCAGCCAGCCATAAGGAACACGAGGCTGAAAGAATTATACTGATCTGTGACCCAATTTTCATATTGGAGAGGATGTTCATGCTATTTTCCTACAGACATGATTAATATGTCACTCCCAGTTTAGTTTGGAATCAATATGAATCGCTAAAAGTTTTACTGGCTTCCTTTCTACCTCTCTCTTTTTTTAATCATAGCACTTTTGGGGCAGCCTGCACATAGTCAATGGGAGCAGCATTGCCAGTTTTTAGTTCAGTCAGTTATTTCATAACGCTTGAAAATGAAGGAGCAGATTCCTTATAAGCCTCCACCGACTTTCGATGGATTTCTTTTTGGAATAATCCTTCAAAACTAATGAATTTTATGACAGCACAGTATTCCAGTATACCTATTTGAATAATGTCCTGTGTAGGGTCAACAGCTGTCAACAGTATGTGCATTTAGACTGCTGCCACCACTGGACACAAAAAATTTGCTCCCACACACCCTGGCCACCTTTGGACTGAATATCTGCAGCGATGAGAACTCCCTCGCCCAATATGCTGAAGGTTCCACAAAGACATTCACAGACAGCCACTACACCAAAAACTAGACCGCTAACAAATTTCCTTTCCTACACCCTCGCACACCACTAATCCTTCCACTACCCCCGAAGAATTCGCTACAAAAACGCGCACCCTCATCATCCAATATCAGCCCAGACTGGAGCAACTGAACCATATCCTTCCCCAGGGCTCTTACTATCTATTATCATGCCCACATCCCAACAATGATCCTTCCTAACTTGGTATTCTGTTACCCTCTCAAACTATACAACATCCTGCTCCACCCTATGCCACCTCTTGCCTCAGGGGTCATACTCTGTGGAAGACCCAGGTTCAAGATCTGCCGAACTCACCCATCCATCACATTCTATTCTCATCGTGTCACAGGCTTATCCTACACTATCAGAGGCAAGGTCACCTGAGAAAGTAATCATATCATATACCAACTGTGTTGCAGTTTATGCACCGCATTTTATATGTGCATGACCACCAACCAGTTGTTTACCAGAATGAATGGTCACTACCAAACTGTGGCCAAGAACAGAGTTGACCACCGAGTGGCACAACACAATGCCAATCACAACATTCTAGAGTGAAATCACTGCTTCACAACTCGTGCCATCTGGATCCTACCCTCCAGCAACAGCTTTGCTTAACTACATAGATGGGAGTTATCCTTGCAACAAACGGTAATCCTCTTGGCCTCAGTCTCCATTAACCCACTGTTTCCACACCTCCTAACCATGACTTTCCCCTTCCTTTGTCCCAGCACCACCTCCTATTCCACCCCTCCACTTCATCTTCATCGTGTGCCACACCCAACTGGCTCCAGTGCCTGTACGTCACACACCTCTCTGGTGCACCTGCGACCCCCTTCCTCCTGCATTCTTACACTGGACCTGATGCTTCCTTAAGAGCTGCCAGCTACCCATCCCGAAGCCCTTCTCCTGCTTCCCACTGCTTTCACCCCATCTGACACAGCCTCCACTCCAGTCCACCTGCTGAACTAAAATCCTGGCACTGTGCATGTGGCTGGCACAATGTAAACAAGTGTGTGTGTGTGTGTGTGTGTGTGTGTGTGTGTGTGTGTGTGTGTGCGCGCGCGCGCGCGCGCGTGTGCGCGCGTGCGTGGGCTCGCCCGCTCATACTGGAAGCACTTCTTATTTTTGTATTATATCAATGACATGCCATGTCAGGTTCAGTCTAATACCATTCTTTATGCAGATGACTTAACAGCGATAGTCTGCTGAGAAACTAATGAAGAGTTAATCCACTGTATTGAACAGACATTTGGGGAACTACAGACATGGGTCAAAAATAGTTATTTAAAATTAAACCTTGTAAAATAAAAATAAAAATGTTCATTTCACCACCAAACAATCTGCACTGTGTATAAACGAAATAAACCATATGGACAAAAAGGTGGACACTGCATACTGTATCAAATTCCTTGATGTATCAGTAAACAGAAATATGTTGTGGAGTAATCATGGCAGCATTCTGGGTCTATTGAACAGTCTTATTTATGCCATGAACATCTTTTATAATACCACCAATATCACCGATTAACTGGAAAAAAGATGATGATGATGATGATGATGAAGAAGAAGAAGAGGAGGAGGAGGACGAGGAGGAGAGGAGGAGGGAGTATATTATGCATATTCTGTTTCAGTTGTTACATACAGTGTAATTTCCTTGGAGGACCTGAGAAAACTAAGCTACTCAGTGCTTTTAGACTGCACAAAAAATGTCAGCTGAGCCATTGTGGGAGCCAAACAAGAAACAGTACTACAAACCTTTCTTTGAAAATATAAATCAAGACGTCCATTCCAAGCATGTACATGAATGAGACATTTTCACAAAGAAAAGTGCAACTTTTTTTAGGGAAACTGGTTATTACTATGAGACTAGACATAAAGCAAGTTACATTCATGCGACCCAAGTTTCTCCCAGCATATACAATTTTCAAATAACTTACGAGAATGCAGCTGGTTGACATCGACAACAGCCGATATTTCAACAGGAGCACACCCTGCAATTTTCAAGGCAAAACTGCAGCAACTAAGCTCTGTCCAAGTGAATATGGTACCTCAGTTTACACACACACACACACACACACACACACACACACACACACACACACAGTAAATGGTAGTGTCATTACAAACCAGAGATGACTGTGCCAAGATAATTTTCTGCAATGACAAATTTGTTCGGCTGTTGTAAGCACGTGTGCCACTTATGCTCGTTACACTGGTCCTCCATAGTCCTGATAGTTTGACCAATATGTGACATGCCACAACTGTAAGGAATGTGTTAGACACCCGCCTTAAGCAAACGAAGAACATCCTTTATGGACCTAAACGGACTGATCTTAGATGACGATCAAAAAGCACACTTCCACAAAAGCATATTTCCACAAAAATATGACCAATACCATTAAAAATACTCCCTTCGTAAGGCATAAAGGCTGTAGACTTAGGTGCCACCTCAGTATTATCACCACTCACGTGGTGCACAGTTGGTCGATAGCACAATGCACATCTAATCTGTTTTTCACTATACCCATTCCAAAGAAAGGTGACTTAGGGACAGGTTAATTCAGCTGATGAACTCTCAGAGTCCGAGATAACATAGGCTCTGTGGACCAAGTTACACATTCCCCAGTTACCTGGCCACAGAATAAAACTATATGAAATAATTTCAGATTATATGAGCACAAAATTTATAAGTAAAATATGGAAGGGGAAGGGTGGCCCAAATCTGAAACATACTGACAGTGATCTGGGAAAATACCTGAAAATTAAAGGCTATTGTTCTGAGGATTTACTGAATGAGACTGTATCTGTCTAAAGAAGTAATACCACACTATAACCTTAGATTAGTTTTATTATTTTCTATACAGGGTTAGAATTGACAAGTAACTTATGTCATAGTCTTTGATTATTTAATAACTGTTATGTGATAATACATACCTGATTTTAATCTGTCTGTTAATAGAGAGTTTTAATGGAGCCCCACATATCCATGTCATGATGGCATACATACACATTTCACTGAATGCAATAAATGTTTTACTTTCAGTGACAAAACTTTACACGTACTAAGAACACAATCACACATTAAGAACTTTTTTCCAAGTGAATCCAGTCGTTAAAAACGCTAAATACTCAATTCTGAGGAGACTTATGCCACTGCTGAATAGGTTGGTTGGTTGGTTGGTTGGTTGGTTTAAAGGCGGGAGAAGGGACCAAACTACGAGGTCATTGGTCCCTTGTTCCTAATAAAACAATGCCACAAGTGCAAGAATAAAACGGACAAAACATATAACTCAAAGTGGAAAGAAAGGAAAAGCCACAAGAATGAAGAGAAGGCAACAAACGCTAAAAGGAACAAAAGAGGACAAGAGAACAACAGAGAGAAGCTAGAAACAGAAGAGAGTAAAACATGAAAGCAGATTCCAGTGGCTGGCCAACCACGAGAATAAAAATGGAAAGCCAGCCACTCTGCAACACATTAAAACCTCCACCCTAAAAGCACTAGGGTGGAGGAAACAGGGGGGAAAGGACATGCGCTAAAACCTACATAGAAGTATAAAACTCACTTTCACAGATAAAATGTAAAACTAAAGCTGCTGTGAAGGCATTGTCGCCCAACACCGAAGGCAGGGTGCTGGGAAAGTTAAGTCTGCCGCAGTGCGGCTAAAAGTGGGCAGTCCAGCAGGAGGAGGACAACTGTCATTTGGGAGCCACAGCGACACTGAGGTGGGTCCTCGTGATGGAGTAGGTAACCATGCGTTAGCCACGTATGGCCAATGCACAAACTGCAGAGGACAACTGACTCCCTGTGGGAGCCCTGCATGGAAGACTTCCACACACTCATAGTCTCCTTAATGACACGCAGTTTGTTGTGCGTGCTGTTATGCCATTCCGTCTCCCAAATCCAGAAAACCCTGCTGTGTAAGACAGAGCGTAGGTCAGCTTCAGAGATGCCTATCTCCAGAAGTGGTTTCCGCGTCATCTGTTTGGCCAGCCTGTTGGCAAGTTCATTACCGGGAATTCCAACGTGTCCTAGGGTCCACACAAACACCACGGAACGGCAGGACTGTTCCACAGCATAGATGGACTTCTGAATTAACGCTACCAGAGGGTGGCGAGGGTAGCACAAGTCAATAGCTTGTAGGCTGCTCAATGAGTCAATACACAGAAGAAATGACTTGCCAGGGCACGAGCAGATGTACTCAAGAGCACGAGATATGGCTGCCGGCTCTACAGTGAAAACACTGCAGCCAACTGGCAAGGAGTGCTTCTCAATATGTCCTCCATGAAGATATGCGAAGCCTACGTGACCATCAGCCATTGAGCCATCGGTGTAAACCACTTCAGAGCCCCAGAACACGTCAAGAATCAAGAGGAAGTGACAGCGGAGAGCGACGGGGTTAACGGAGTCCTTAGGGCCATGCAAAAGGTCCAGACGAAGCTGCCGCCGAGGCGTACACCATGGAGGCGTATGTGAACGGACCGAAAGTAGAGGTGGTAAAGGGAAGGACTCCAGTTCGGAGAGAAGGGACTACACGCGAACCGCAATCGTTAGCGCCGATGCGGGAGATGGACTGCCGCAGGCGGGAAAAGGAGACAGTAATTCGGATGATCAGGGAAACTATGAATGTGTGCTCCGTAACTCATGAGCAGTTGTGCACGTCTGATCTGCAGTGAAGGGACATCAGCCTCCACCAGTACGCTGGTCACCGGACTTGTCCTAAAACCTCCTGTCACTAATCGAACACCACAGTGGTGCACAGGGTCGAGTAAATGCAATGCTGAAGGTGCTGCCAAACCATAAACCACACTCCCAAAGTCAGTTCGGGATTGGACAAGGGCTCTGTAGAGCTGCAGCAGCATACAGCGATCTGCACCCCAATCGGTGTTGCTCACGCAACGGAGGGCATTGGAGTGCTGCCAGTACTTCTGCTTAAGCTGATGAAGATGAGGGAGCCAAGTCAATCGAGCATCTAAAACCAGTCCTAGGAATTGATATGTCTCCACTACAGTGAGTGGATCATCATTAAGGTAAAGTGCGGGTTCTGGATGAACGGTACTACACCGACAGAAGTGCATGGCACACAACCTTGAGGCTGAAAACTGGAAGTTGTGGGCTAGAGCCCATGACTGCGCCTTGTCGATGGCTCCCTGGAGGTGCCGCTTGGCAATAACAGTACTGGAGCAGCAGTACGAAATGCAGAAGTCGTCTGCGTACAGAGAAGGTGTAGTGTTGGCAGAAGAGCCAACACTGTTTTTCTAGAGGAGGCCGAAATGCACGCGTTTAATTACACGCTGACTGCCGTGAGGTCTGGAACAGTTAATATCTTGAGAATAGCAAATAAAGTACATAGATGATGTAATACTTAACTTTAATCCACAATTGTAGAACATCTCTCTTGATGATACATGCTTCACATAATAAATATCAATTGAATACGGCGCCTTGCTAGGTCGTAGCAAATGACGTAGCTGAAGGCTATGCTAACTATCGTCTTGGCAAATGAGAGCGTAGTTGTCAGTGAACCTTTGCTATGAATGTCGGCTGTACAACTGGGCGAGTGCTAGTATGTCTCTCTAGACCTGCTATGTGGTGGCGCTCGGTCTGCAATTACTGACAGTGGCGACACGCGGGTCCGGCGTATACTAATGGACCGCAGCCGATTTAAAGGCTACCACCTAGCAAGTGTGGTGTCTGGCGGTGACACCACAGAAGGTGAGACGGAGGGCCCGACATCTGCTGCTAGACCATTAATGGCCACTAAAAATAGAGAGACACTCAATACAGAGCCCTGCAGGACTCCATTCTACTGGATATGGATGGAACTATCGGAACCACCAACTTGGACACGGAAAGTACGGAGCAACAGGAAGTTTAGGATAAAAATCAGGAGTGGTCCCCAGAGACCCCACTCATACAATGTGGCAAGGATATGATATCGCCAAGTCGTGTCGTATGCTTTACATACGTCAACAAAGACGGCAATCAGGTGTTGCCGTCTGGAAAAGGTTGTTCGGATGGCAGACTCAATGGACATAAGATCAGTGGTAGAGTGACCCTGGCGGGAGCTGCCCTGACATGGGGCCAGCAAGCCACGTGACTCCAGGACCAACCCAACTGCCGACATACCATACGTTCCAGCGGCTTACAAAGAACGTTGGCGAGGCTGATGGGCCAATAGCTATCCACATCAAGCAGGTTTTTACCGGGTTTGAGCACCGGAATGATGGTGCTCTCCCTCCATTGCAATGGAAAGACGCCATCGCAACAGATCCAGTTGAAGATGACAAGAAGATGTAGTTTGTAGTCAGATGAGAGATGTTTAATCATCTGGCTGTGGATGCAATCAGGCCCAGGATCTGTGCCGTGGCAATGTGCATGGGCACTGAGGAGCTCCCACTCTGTAAATAGGGAATTATAGGATTCACTGCAGCGTGTAGTGAATGAGAGGACGCTCCCTTCCACCTGTCATTTGAGTGTGCAAATGGCCGGGGGGTGGGGGTTAATTCTCCGACGCAGAGGCTTGAGCAAAGTGCTTAGCAATTGCGTTTGTTGCGTCGGTACATAGCTTGCCATTTATGGTAACACTGGGGACAGCTGTTGGGGCCTGGTACCCGAAAAGACATTTGATCTTCACCCAGACTTGGGAAGGTGACGTGTGGCACCCAGTGGTGGAGACTTATCTCTCCCAACACTCCTTCCTCCGTTGTTTGATAAGGTAGCAAACACAGGCATGGAGCCGTTTAAAGGCTATGAGATGCTCCAGGGAAGGGTGCCACTTATGCCAACACTCCTTAATTGCTTCAGCGACTTCCAGCAACCACCAAGGGACTGTCTTATGCCTCGGGTACCATAAAGAGTGAGGGATCGTGTTTTCTGCTGCAGAAACGATTGTGCTAGTCACCTGCTCAACCATCACATCGATGTTACTGTGTGGGGGAGATTCAGCGGTGACAGCAGAGGTGAAAGTTCCCCAGTCCACCTAGTTCAAAGCCCATCTGGGCAGGCGTCCTTGTTCAAAGCCCATCTGGGCAGGCATCCCATGTGCCTGATGCTGGGGCAGTGACAGGAAGGTGGGGAAGTGGTCACAACCACACAGGTCGTCATGTGCTCTCCAGTGGATAGATGGGAGAAGTCCTGGGCTGCAAATTGATAAATCAATGGCCGGGTAACTACCCTGAGCCACAGTGAAATGTGTGGCAGCCCCAGTATTTAAGAGGCAGAGGTCAAACTGCGACAGTAAAGTTTCGACATCTCTGCCTCGGCTAGTAAGCATGGTACCACCCGACAAGGTGTTATGGGCATTAAAATCTCCCAGAAGTATGAAAGGTTTAGGGAGTTAATCAATCAGTGCAGCTAGTACATTCAGGGGTACTGCACCATCTGGAGGACGATATACATTGCAGACAGTTATTTCCTGCAACGTCCTTATTTTGACAGCCACAGCTTCAAGAGGGGTTTGAAGGGGCACAGGTTTATTACAGATCGAGTTTAGGACATAAATGCAAATTCCACCAAACACTCGACTGTTCCTGTAATATCCCTTATAGCCACGGAGGGCAGGGGTCCGCATTACTGGGAACCAGGTTTCCTGGAGGGCAATGCAGATAGCAGGTGTAAAGCTTGATAGTTGCCGTAGCTCAGCCAGGCGGTGGAAAAAACTGCCGCAATTCCACTGGAGGATGACGCCATGAGACTGGGAAGGCATGGAACATTCAATGAGGCAGTTTAATCCTCAGAGTCACCTGCTCCCACTGACGTATTGTCTGAACTGTCTATATCCATTGTGTCTGAGGGTATGGCAAGATCTAGGTCCTCAGCAGACGCCAAAATCTCCACCCCATCCTCAACCGCAGAGCTTGTAGGTAGTGGTGGTGTTGGTGCCACCACAATTTCCTTGGTCTTCGAGGTTTTCTTTTTGGATTTCTCTCGCTGCTGCTTGGGTTTCCCTGGCTGGGAGGACTTCACTAGCTCAGTCTCCGGGACTGAGGATGAGTGTGAAGCCCTACGACCAACTGCTTTTGGGCTCTTCAGCCACTGGCGGGTGTCGTCTTTCCCACTAGAAGAAACCTGGGAAGGGAGTGACCCAATGGACCCCTTCCTAGTGAGAGAAGCCGAAGAAGACCTACGCTTCTCCAGCTTAGAAGTGGGGACGGACGTCCCTGAGGTGGGGGCGGGGGGGGGGGCAGAGGGGGGGGGGGTTGCTCCCAAAGTATGTGGTGCAGGAGCAACAGGGAGGGAAATGCAACCCACCATTGTGGGGGCAGGTGTATTCTTCCGGCAGTGAGAGGTGACCTGGGTTGGCTGAGCTGATGGTGCCCAAACTGTTGTAGCAGCGGCGTAAGACTATGTCATACGCACAGGATGCAGGCGTTCAAATTTTCTCTTAGCCTCAGTGTAGGTCAGTCTGTCCAGGGTCTCGTACTCCATGATTTTCCTTTCTTTCTGGAGAACCCTGCAGTCAGGCGAGCAAGGCAAATGGTGCTCTCTGCAGTTGACACAGATGGAAGGCGGGGCACATGGAGTACTGGAATGTGATGGGCGTCTGTAATCTCGGCATGTGATGCTGGAAGTACAGCGGGAAGACATATGGCCAAACTTCCAGCACTTGAAGCACCGCATAGGGGGAGGGATATAGGGCTTTACATCACACCGGTAGACCATCACCTTGACCTTCTCGGGCAATATATCACCCTCGAAGGCCAAGATGAAGGCACCGGTGGCTACCTGGTTATCCTTCAGACGAAAAGTACATCTCGCCACTCTAAACTGGCACGCAGATCATAGTCGGACCGCAAAAGGTCTCTGTGAAATATGATACCCTGGACCATATTTAAGTTCTTATGGGTTGTGATGGTTACAGAAATATTCCCCAATTTGTCACAGCGAGTAACTCCCATGACTGGGCTGAGGGTGCTGTTTTGATCAAGACTGACCCAGATCTCATTTTGGACAAGCCTTCCACCTCCCCGAACTTGTCCTCTAAACGCTCAACAAAAACCTGAAGCTTCATTGTCATGAAAGATTCCCCATCAGCTCTCGAACATGCAAGGTACCGGGGAAAATAAGATCTGCTGCCATCCTTAGCCAGATGTTCCTCCCATTGTGTGGCCAGGGAGGGGAACTATTTGGGGTCATACTTCTGTGCGTTGAATTGAGCTCGTGATTGCTTAGAGACTGCTGGTGTTTCATCACCAGCAAGAGATGGACTACGCTTCATCGCGTGTCATCCGCCCTGATGCCACCCACTCCAACCAGGGGCCCTCCCCACATTCGCCACCCAGCCGCAGCATAGACCACCTGGCAGGATGGCCATTGCCGGGAGTCCCAATGCCCCAGGGGGATGGGCATCTACCCCTTGACATAAGTGGGGAGTTAACAGTGCAGGCATCAGCAGAGGGATCCATGTGTAGTCAGAGGGCTACAACCAACAGGGAACATGGCGGCCCAACCAGAATGGACTGGCTACCTTGCTGGACATCACGTGCAAAGAAGTCCACGGTCATCGTCAACGCAGAAATTGACACTGGATAGTGAATGGTGGAAAACGCACCCAGGAAGGTGTCCTCGCCCAAGAGATGGAGAATGGGCAGGACTGCAGTGCGTCAACAAGAAAGTGGGCTAAGGATCTCAATGCACGATTGACACGATGCACCTTATAAGGCGCCCTTCCACAATTGGCTCGCTCTTCGGGAAAATTTTGAAGAATGGAGGTCAAACCCTACAGGGGACCATCACATAAAGGCCGAAACATGTCAAACTCCTTTTAGTCGCCTTGTACGACAGGCAGGAATACCTCGGGCTTATTCTAACCCCCGGACCCGCAGGGGGAATGCTGAATAGGTCGCTAGAATAAATGGTCATCTGCTGTTCGAAAATTCTTGCTTACTGATGCGTTTTGGGCACAGCCCATCACAAGAACATCAAAAATAAAAGCCTTCATAGAAAGTCAGCATCAGAGCTCAACTAAATCAATCGAGTTCCGATGCTGATAGATGTGACTCCATAGTGTGAATTAAGACTTATTTTTGAGGTTCTGATGAGCCTGTGCCCAAAACACATCAGTAAATAAGAGTTTCTGACCAGCAATTGACCAGTTATAATAGCAACCTATGCAGCAGTGGCATAAATCTCCCCAAATTTACATCAGGGTCACAGGCCCCTGTGCAAATTCATGTCACACCTTAAACTATATACTCATTCCCTCTCTCTCATCACAAACCACTGCATTTCTCTTAATTATATTCACAGCTATGTTTAAGAAAAATTTAGCATTCTTTTACAGAAACCTCACCTGAATAAAATTCCATTTTCTTTCTGGATAGAGAGATTGGAGTTGTCTGTACGATTGAACTCCCGTCTTTCTGTCAGGAACATTATAATCTGCACGATTCACAGCTGCTTTTTTGTTTCCTCTACAAATTCTCTTCTTCGGTTCAAAAGCCACATTTATTAAATCAATAGGTTCGTCTTTTGGAATACATTCACTTGCAAGGGCTGCTATAACACTTGAATCTAGACCTCCAGAGAAGAGTATCCCAACTTTTGAGTGTTTACAGCGTTTTTTACTGCTGAACTGCTTTACACAGTTTTTACACAGCTCACACTGTTTACCACAGCGCACTTTCACAGAAAAGTTCAATAAGTTTAGAAGCCTGTCGACATTCTTGCAGACTGATTCATCCATGAGTAGTGTTGTGAAGAAATCAGGTATGTTCTCACTGTTATACTTCAGCCAGTAAGATTCAATTACTGAAGATGGGATGCAGTCTGTATTCATATAACAACCTGACAGCGGTGATTCTATGAAACACTGATCAATATTTAAGTCCACGTGATAGAGATCCACTGCAGCAGACAGTCTAGTCTCAGAAATTCCAGACCATGGATAAAGTTTGATTGATATGCTGCCTGTAAATAAACAGAAACTTTCAGTAACAGCTTGTTACTAGTAATTATTTGCTTTGACTATATTTAGACAATTTGTAATAAAGTAAGTGATATATACCTCTCTCATGGAAATATTACAAAAGGTAAGATCAAAATAAATTTATGAACAAAACCGTCTTAAATTTTTTCAATGGACACAATAACTATAGAACATAACCAAACATTATCTCATATAACCTGCACCAAATTTTGATTTATCAAGTTACTTCATTTATTTTGGTAAACATTTTTGGAATACAGTGATCAATTAATTGTTATATTTAGATTAAAGTTCAGTCTTGATCACGTTATGTATGTTTTAATGAGTAACCGGTTTCGGTTTTTTCTATAAAACCATCATCAGACCCATTGGTCCCTTGGGTTGGTAGGTGGAGCTCTCCTTGACTGCACAGCAGCAAGGAGAGCTCCACCTTCCAACCCAAGGGACCAATGGGTCTGATGATGGTTTTATAGAAAAAACCGAAACCGGTTACTCATTAAAACATACATAACGTGATCAAGACTGAACTTTAATCTAAATATTACTTCATTTAATTAAGATACTGATATAGTCAATCAGTGAGTCACACTGATTTGACAGGATGTATGTACTTTTTTTGATTTAGCTAGTTCACCTGACCTGTGGATTCAGGATTATCTTAATGCAGAGTGTCTAGTGTTTATGGCACTGGCTATTTCTGATGCCTGACCGAGTCAACAATTTTTCTGTAACTTGCCGAGTGATGTGAGTAAAAGCAAGATTCAGATAAGTCTTGCATTATTTTAAGATTTATCTAAGTTTAACGTGAATAAGCATTGTAGATTCTAATCTGTTAAGATATAAGTTGTGTTTTCTGGATGGGCAAGATTTAAGCTGTGAATAAAGAGTAGAATCTAGTTTTCATACTGGGATATGTCTGGGTTATTCATAAGAAGGTGGTGAGGTATGCTTGCTTTTAAGCACTGTCTGTCAGTCTGCATGCCGGTGATCTTTCTGCATGATGGTGATCTATCTGCAGGTCAGACATGAGAAACATTATCAGATTTGGGGGGGGGGGGGGGATGTTAGTAGATGGAAAGAGTTGTGTGGACTTTTTACATGCAGAAGTTATTCCAGTATGTGATGAAACACATGGAGGAGCCTTGACTTCCCGAAAATGAATGCAGATACTTCTTTGTTGTGTGGGTGATACTGGATTCCACACTGGTGCGGCCAACGATTTTTGAGTAGATCAGATAACAGTATGTAAAAACCATTAACAATGTTATGGATCACACAGTTTTAAAAGCTCACAATTGGATATGATTCCCATCTAAAATGTGGGAAATTAATATGGCTAAACTAGAATGGCAAAAAATATTTCAGCTGCCAACTGTCATAGCAGCTTTGGATTGCACCCAAATAAAAATTATAAAATCAACGATACATTGTGATGAATGCATCACAAAGGATGTGCCTCTATTAACATGCAAGCCACCATAGATACTAGTGAGAAATTTACAAGCATAAGAGTAGAATGACCTGGTGGTGTGCATGATGCTAAAATATGGAGACTTAACCCAATCAAAAATATAATTTCAGGATACAACAGGGATGCTCGCTTACTTGGTGATTCAAGGTATGGAACATCCCCATTGTTAGTCACTCCATTTAAGTAGCAAGAAATACTGATCAATGATGATTCAGTTTGGTCCCTGCCAGAGAAACACCAATAGTGGAGAGAGCTTTTGGTCACTTGAAGCAACAATTTCCCATCACTGGTAACTGTATAAGACTGTTTGGAGAGAGTTCCCAAACTAATACTAACATGTGCTGTACTGCACACTGTAAACACCTGAAAGATCACTTTGAGTATCATTTTAAGGACAGGAAAGATACAGAAGAAAAAGAAGACTACAAAAGTCAGAGCCCTGATGAAGACGAGCCTACCAACAGACAGCTGTAAAACAGTGGAAGCAGGGTACACGGTGAACATAACCAGCAATAAATACTCTGATTTATGTAGCTGTTTTTTCTTCGTTTAATTGTGTACTATACAAATGCAATAAACAATGTGATTATAATTGAAAGTAACATAATTACAAGAGACCAAGAAAAATGTACAAATTGCTTTTTTATTTATTTCTTTTAGACAATTAAGAAATGAATGGAAAGGACGATGATATGAATCATTCAACAATACAATATTTATGTTTCATATTAATAACCTGTTCATGTAGATTTGTCCTCTGCAATTTTTTAGCTTTTCTTTTCATTTTCTATGTAGTCCCTGTAGCTGTGATAAGGCAAGTCTTTTGTTCCTTCAGTTCCACATGCTGAACAGGTTTTTACTTCAGGTTGACTTTATGTTGATGTTGTCTGCATATTCCAACTGAACAGGATACATCTACCTAGACTTTGCTTCTAATTATTCACTTCACAAATAGTCGGTACTAAATCTAGGCCCTAGAGACTATTATGTGGACTCCATGTTTTATTCACATTGCTCACTGCTTCCCAATACATTTATTCCTTAATGAAATTTGTCATTAATAATGTATCTCTTTTTCAAACCTCCGGAGTTCATGGAACCAATATTAGAAATAAGAATAATCTTCACAAGGATTTAAAGTCATTTACTTTGGTCCAGAAAAACGTTCATCTTTTTCAATAACTTGGCAGCAGCCATAAAAAGTGTAACTACTAAGTTCACTTTAAGAGGAGCCTGAAAGATACATTTATGCCTCTACTTCACTGATTAATTACTTGGCAGAACAGATTGATGTGTTCATGTTATTAATAATGTCAAATAATACAAGTATTATGAACAAGCTGACTCTTGTACATATTCAGTGCAGTAATGCAATCATTATAAATAAGCCTTGTAAAATGATTTTTATATCTTATGATGCATGACTAAAGTAGCCTAAGAATTATCATATTGCCTAAGTTACTGAACATTTACATATTTTGTGTCAATTTTGGTACTATTTATTAAATGAAAGTATGTTAAAGACTTCTTGAATTATTCCACATCTTTGAGGACCATTTCACTTGGAATTTCTGGACGAAACATTAGCATTGTGTATTCTTGTTTTCTGATATTTTCTGCATCCTGAAGGATCTCCTCACTATGTATCTACTGGAACGAATAGTGAATCTGATCTAATCTAATCTTATTTATACATGTCATAGTATTTCTTTTCTTATAGGAAGTTAGTTATACTGTCAGTCACAATGCTTTCAAAAATTCCTGAGTCCCCTGCCAATTCGATTCAAAGCTAAGACAGTTATGGATTTTTTTAATAAATAAAAAAAAAAGGTCATTCTAGTATCATTCTAGCATTTAATGAACACCAGTTCGACCGACAATGATAACATAAGGTGAGAGAAAACCAGGTCAGTAGGTGGGGAGGGGAGCACCCCAAGGCTCTGCATGCAACAGATCCAGTCCCTCCCTTGCTCTGTTAAAGTCATTAATCAGTATAAGGAATCCTTAAGTTCTTGCCTTCATTCATGTGCTACCTGTAATGTGTCACAGAAAACAGAGAGAACGACATCTGAAAGTAATTAAAACAGAGTTAAAGAGGGATGACCAAGGCAGGTGGTAGAGAAAGTAGAATCTAGGGTCTCCCAGGTCTAGCATGTAACATAGACACATGCAAATCCCAACCAACATGCCTCTACCCTGAAAGTAGTTTAAAACTGTGTATCCCACAGGAAAAACCACTTTCTTAGAGAAAATGAAGAACAAGTTCAACTCTTTGACCAATAGTACTAGAAACAAAGAATCTGGAAGACCATGCTTAGCACGGCAAGCCAGAATGAGGAGGCATTCTACCAGGATGTAAATTACTGTCTGTGAGGCTCAGCAATCTCACTTTGGGGGGGGGGGGGGGGGGGCGGGACTGAGGGGGTTGGCTCATTACGTAAGATAAAATTAAGGGTTAATCTGGTACAAGGTGACATAGGATGGTGGATTACTTCTGGGAGGAACAGAAGGCTCAGTGGTCTACAGCAATAGTCTCCCTGATAGCGTGGGTTTTATTAGAAGATGTAACAGCCCATCAGATGATGTTCTTTCTTCGAGTGAGGAGAAGTCATATTTGCACCCGCAAATCCGCACTTGGGACTGTGAAAGTGATTGTTGGATGAGTAATCTATTCCAGCCAAATTGTTGGCCAGTTTATTCCCCAGGATACCCACATGACTTGGGACACAGAAAAAGACAACTGGGCAGTCACTACAACCTAGGTCACAGAGATGTGATAAATAGCAAATATTACAACACACGGTGACAAGTGTAATATAAGTCAATAAACTGGAGACTGCTCATTGAGTCACTTCAAATTGCAAAATACAGTTGAAGATCCTGAGCAGATGGAGTCTCTGAGTCGTGTTCAGATGAGGACCATTTAATTTTGAATCAAATTAGGGCCTGGGGCTGTATCATGTGAGGAGCTTGAAAGAGTTCCCATCATCGAAAGGTTCATTATGTACCTCAGTGTCAGATGATCAGAGAGATGTCTTCAGTGTCTTTTATACATTTGTCAGGTAGTCTGGCAAGAGGCACATGCCAAAACTGTTGCAAAGCGGCTCGCAAGGTGTTGAAGCAAGAACCAACACATAGGCAGAAATACCACTATGAAGGAGGAAACTCTGAACAGTTGTTCATCCCTGGTCCAGTAGACCATGGTTCTTGGTCTTAACCTGGGATGAAGAGGCACACATTCCCAAGAGGACATAGCACTCCCAGCATTCCTTCCTACTGAGTTTAATTACATAAAGAGCCTAACCACAGAGCTGCTTAAAAGTGATGATGCTGGTCTGAGTAGGAAGCTGCTCAAGATGTTGCATGGTCCTTTCATAATCCTAAGCAGCTGTTAAAAATGTCTTTTGTCCACCATGGTACTGGCCAGTGATGGATAGGAGATATATGAGAACAGCCGTTCCAGCTAGTGAACATATTGCTGTGGTGGAGGAGGGGTGGGGGAGTGAAACAGAGGGAGGGATCAGGTAAGGGAGGAATTGGATAGGGGAGGGTTGCCCCTGAAAAGACATTATACTACATGTGCCGTAATTTCACAATTTTCCTACAGATTTAATAAGAGAAACACGTCGGCCTTCAGAAATTATTTTACACACCTGCATCTTGCCACACTGCCTAGATACTACTGCAGTGGTGTGCCAGTTTGTCCAACACTTCAAACACCAGGGGGTCCAACACAATCATACCGTTTCCCAGAACATGATCAAGCAGCAACTTGTTAATGGCTGGGATATGGATCATTCTGCCTTTAAACCCATGATTATGAGAAAAACAAATGCACTATCTCCAAAATCTTACAGGTCACGAGACAGGTGTTCTTCCAAAGACTCCGCCCAAGTGGGTTCAGAGGTGCTGCTCATTCTCTCCAGTCTATGCTCTCTTCTACAATGCTCATCAGTACATAGTCCACATACAGTAGTTTTCATTGTTGCTATTATGTTTTTGCATATGCTAATGCCACCATAAAAATAGTGAATCAACAATTTTAAACTACCTTGGAAGGGGGAATGACAAAGACATCCTGGAATTGAATAACTGCAAAGCTAATTAACAAAGGCTGATATTTCGTGTATTTTACGGTATTGGAGGATCAACAATTGGAGCAGGAAGAGGCAATTGACTCTGAACATAAATAAATGGGTGCAGGAACTGGCAGTTGAGCCCAGACATAAATAAATGTTAAGTATTGCATACAAATAGACAACGGGACCTGCTATTACTCAATTACATTATTGCTGATAAATCACTGGAAACAATAATTACCACAAAATATTTAAGATTAACCACGTGGAGACACTAAGTGGAATGGCCACATAAAAGAAACTGTATGAAAAGCAGATGCCATGATGAGAGACACAGGGGATCTTAAGGAACTGTCTTCATCCACAAAAGAAGTAGCTTCCAAAATACTTTTTCATCCAAATCAATAGCATCACTCATCTGTCTGCACCTCTTAAATTAAGAGAAGCAACAGAGAAGACCCAATGATGGTGGGACATTTCACCACAGTATTTAGTAGGCGTGACAGCATTACAAAGCTGCTCATTGAGCTCCACTGGGAGGACCCTGCAAGAGAGGCATTGTTGAAATCCTCAAGATAGTACACTTGGAGAAGAGTTGGGCAACTTATAACTTCCTTCAACATATGTCTCGCAAAATGATCACGAAGACAAAACAAGAGCAATTACAGCTCATATGGAGGTTAACTAAAATTGTTCTTTGCCTGCACCATTCACAAATGGAACAGGGAAAGAAAGAAAACTTAGTGGTACCCTCTGTAAGGTGACTTGCAGAGTAAAGATGTAGATGTAGATATATATGCATAAAATTAATCTTTCATAAATTCATTACAAACTGTTGACTCTGTATTAGCATATTATTTTCTTAATTATAACCAGTAATATGAAACTATCTTGGTTGGTTAAGTCACCTTTGTCAGTCATCTCCGCCAGGAAAACACCAACTGCTGGAACCTCTTGACAATCCAGTTCTCTTGTTGATACTGATGTTATCACAAGCGAGTTGTTACTGCTGTGTGAAAGTAAGCTGTGACGGCCCAGAACATCTCTGCCGAACCAGAGTTGTCTAGTTGTAGGATTCAGATACACAAATGAAAATGGACCTCTGAACTTGCTTATTGTTTGAATGATCATTTCATTGTTGTGGCACTTGCTCAAGTTTTCGACAACACTTAAAGTATCTGAAGTTGAATCATCAGGTGCCTGAAAAAAGTGCAATAATATTCTGTTATTCAAGCTTAGTAACAGAATGGACTAAAGAGTGTGCATGCAGCCACATCCCCCCCCCCCTCTCTCTCTCTCTCTCTCTCCACACACACACACACACACATACACACAGAGAGAGAGAGAGAGAGAGAGAGAGAGAGAGAGAGAGAGAGAGAGTGTCCAAACGGGACTAACAAACCTTTGCTACATCTTAAACAAGTAAATTAATACTACTAAACATATAGGAAATAGAAAGTTAGCACAGGAAGGCTCAGCATCTTTTTCACTGCATATGAAGTTTTCCAAAGCAACTGTTACTCATTTGAAAACTGTATGTAATAACAAACAACAATAACTTAACAATAACAAAAAATTATTTTCTACAATTCTAGATGCATATGTAAATTTCAACAACTCATTTACACCATGCTGTTGAGATGTGGAGTGACAATACAGGCATGACACGTAATTATAGAACAACGTTATTAGTAACTTACTGAGAGTAACACAGAACAGCTAACAAGTGACTTGAAACCTTGCACATAACAACATCTATACACACACATATAGGCACCAAACTGGAGGCAAAATTTGAATCTCAACAACAATAACAACAAAACATAAAATCTACAGTCATTTCTTAGTTGATACTTATGAACAGACATAAAACACACATAATTGTGGCTCCAAATAAATATACCAAGAAGCAGTATTACCAGCACTACCCAAAAGAATATGAAGAATTAAAATATTGAAAATGCTTCTTTTTTAATTTAAACTTTAAAAACTTCAGATATTTACAGACAGCCATTATGCATGTACACTGTATCTCAACCAGCGCCCACCCCCAATATAGATAATGTGATGCAGATTCTCCAAAATCTGAGCAATGCAAGAATTATGAGTATTTTTGAAGACACTGAAATATAAAACTGCTTTCACATATAACAGTACAGCATTCTGAAAGAAACTGAGGTAAAGAAGGAAATATTCCTGGAGAGTCAAATACTATGTAGTGCCTAACACTTTAGAAGCTTGGTCTCTTAGTTCCAATACAATTTTAGGTCTTCATCGTGCTTCTCAATCCTGTTGCAGTCTCAATGCACAAAGCCCGACTCCTTCGCCTCAAAGTGGCATACCTTGTTTCTACTTAAGGCATTCACTTTTCACGTACCTTCGTGCTAGTCATCCACCAAAGCTCATTCAATTTACAGTAGGATTGTGCAATTTAATCATGACAGATCTACTACTTGTTATCTTCCTTTTATAATTCCTGGCCTTTCAATTTGTAACATCTAGAATCATCCTGTAGACTGTTTGTGTGTTTCATTTTGCTTATCATGATAATGTCATATTCCAGCATGCATTAAATTATTTCAAAAGCCTTGTTCTATATCATTATATTTTTCCAATCCAAGCTCAAGTTGCATTATTTCTGTTCGTACTTGAACTCTCTGTTCATTTATGAAGCTGCATTATCCTCTTCACTCTTGAGGGGGTAAAAAATTGCAGAAAAGTTTTCCTTTTCACATTTTCTAGCAAACTACAAGCATGACACAAATGCAAAATATTTTTTTTTCTTTTTTTTTGATAGTTCACTACAGCATAAATGGAGGATCATGTATGTGGATCTCAAGTCTTTCTTACTGTGACAACGTGCTAGTCTTTGCTCTGTAATTTTGTTCCCCATTCTTCAAAATAACTCAAAATGGCTCTGAGCACTATGGGACTCAACTGCTGAGGTCATTAGTCCCCTAGAACTTAGAACTAGTTAAACCTAACTAACCTAAGGACATCACAAACATCCATGCCTGAAGCAGGATTCGAACCTGCGACCGTAGCGGTCTTGCGGTTCCAGACTGCAGCGCCTTTAACCGCACGGCCACTTCGGCCGGCTTCAAAATTCAGCACTATATACAGGGTGAACATTAATAAAATTGAAAAACCGCAGGGATGGGGTCCCCACTGGAAATGGAGGAAAAGACGTCATATGAACACATGTCCAGAAATGCAAAGTTGCCACGGTAGATGGCACTGACGAATGAAAGTTCCTTTGACCACCTGCCATGTGTTGCTTGTAGTGATGCAGGCTGCATGATTGACATAGCATACTGTAAGCAGCAGAATGGTCTGGTATTCATGTCGGGAACAAGCCGACAAGCCACATTTTGAAAGAAAGGAAAAAAAAAAAAAAAAAAAAAAAAAAAAAAAGAAAAATAACAAACCTAATAATACAACATATGATTTTTTAGGTTTTTACTATGTTATGCTGATATATATTTCTAGGTTTCCAACTCAAAAATGGCTTCACAGCCATAACTGTTCTGTCATGTAAATGAAAATGAAGTAAAAAGAAATTTTTCTTCCATTTAATAATAGCTTTTGTGGAATAATGTTATCATTTACTATGGCCTACTCAATCTTTGAGGAGCACATATGCAAGTAGTTCAGGAGTACAGCCATGTAAATGAGAGTGGACACGTCATGCCAATCTTTTCATGGTTTGCTTACTTAGATATAATATCATCAGAGTTAAGGAAATGTAGGTTAATTATCTTGCTCAAATACAATGATGACATTTCACCACCAAAACTTGTCAGCAGATATTGAACATTCTTGGAAGTTGAAGACATTGTCCGAGATATGATTTGTTTCATGCTTTCCGTACCCCTTAACTTCCTCAATGTTGACTTCTATTTTTCTCACAGCTAATTCTAAACTCCAATACATTTTATGCCTACTGAAAAATATCTCACAATGAAAGTTGAGCTTATATCAGTGTACTGAATGTTCAAATAACTTACAGGATACAGCTGTGTAACATCCTCAACAAACCGATGATATTTCAACATGTGAATACCCAATCATTTTCTAGGCTCAAATGAAACAAGGTATCACTGCACATGGCAACTTAAACTGACAGTTGACACAGTTATGTCAACCAAGACCAAAAAAAAAATGGTGTACGTAGGAAGGAAACACACACTTAATGTATGGTGCCACCACACAGAGACATTCAACATAAGACATTGAAAGTGAAATATCTATTAGCAATGGGTGAACAATTAGCACTAACCTTGTCATCCTGTTCGACCAGGGACAGAGCAAGATTCCATGCAGAATTTCAGCAAAAACCTCTATCTTTATTATAAACTAGTGAACCCGGCAGTGCTTTGCAATTGCTAAATATAGATAGGAATTGGATGTAGATCATAATTTTCTTCTCCTCCTCTCTCTGTCCATCTCTTCCCCCCCCCCTCTCTCCCCCCACACCACCTCTTGCCCCCCCCTCTCCCCCCCCCCCACATCTCCTCTTGTCCCCCCCTCTCTCTGTCCATCTCCTCGCTGCCCATCTCTCTATCTATTTGCTCCTCCCCTCTCCCTCCATTTATCTCCTCTTGCACCCTCTCTCTAGCTTTCAGACTTCTTTATTGTTATTGCAAATTCATGTTCCGTAGTAGTATCCCAATCATCAGCAGATAAGGAACAAATATAGTCCATGTCTGCCTCAACGTTTGTTAGAATTTATATAAAAATTTGAAGTAAATTAGTCAACAACTTTTTGCTAACAACATCACATACATTAAAAATATATTACCTATGCATGTTCAAATGTTCATTAAAGAATCAAGCAAAAATCTGAAGTAAATTTGTCAAGCAGTTTTTGGGATTTTTGGCAACAAGGTTAAAAGTCTTGTCTTTACATAGTAGTATAGACAGACACAGAATTTTATGCTTAAAATCTGCCTGGACTCCCGTTCTCCCCCGGTCAAACAACAGAGGGACAGAGATAGTGCAGTTCTCATTTATTGTTTGTTACTAAATGAATATAAAAAATATATGACAGTTATGCTACAGCCAGCGACTCAGATAAGGAGAATATTTATTTGTTCACCACAATCATTGATATCACATACATGCAGCAAGCAGCAACACCAAAATGGAACAAAGACACACCCTCTTCCACCAAACACAGCATGTGGTGCGACCCTGATGCCGGATCTCCAGACAAGCATAAAGCTGTCCACACAGTACCAACAACTCAGCGTCTTACCCATTACATGTTTGCAACATATGCGCCCTTTACCCTCTGCTGATGACCCACATCGTGAGCCTGGACTATGTCAGGCTTTTGTCTTTGGCTGAATTTCTCTTAGCAGTACAACAGACTTGAGCTTTATTCATGGACTTGTATTATTTCACAGTTTTCATTCCTTGTGTAACCACAGACTGCCAGAAATTTGTGTTGTGCCAAGCACTCAATCTGTACCAAACTCATAATTAGTGTTTCTGATCAAATAAAGGAAAGAGAAGCACCACTCCAGTAGTGAAAAGGAAGGTTATATGTACACATAGTGTTGTATGATGGATCTTGGGTTCCTGAAATTCCTCAAATCTCTGGAGGAATGACAACAGCAGATGAAATTATAATGCTAATGATAACAGTGCAACACCAATGTGACACCATGTAATAGCAATCCATCTCAGCAGCAGCCAATGGCATGTCTGGGTCATCCTCAGTGAAATCAGCCATGCCTCAGTTACCATCATTCCAAGATGGCAAGGGCAACAACTGATGTACAATTCCGACAGCTATGCTACCACTTCACGATGTTTAAGGATAATAATGTAGAAATTCCAAAGTATCTTTTTGTTCTTGTCCTCACATGTATTTGAATTTGCTTCAGAAGCTTCATTGATTAGAAGACGTGGATAGCATTTCATCTTGTAGAATGTGGAAACTGTTGAGAGATTACATAATTGCAAGACCCACACAGTGTTCAATAAGTTTGAATTTTTTCAGCATCACAAATCACTTCCAAGTCATATCGGGAGTGGATCACAGAACTAAAAGATTTAAGTTGGCTTTTCAATTTCATATCAACCAGTAAGAAATCCAAATGATCCTAGGCAGGCACACTCATTTGAAACTGCTTTATTCGGTACGCCCCAGACTCTGAGGTTTGCAAGCAGGCTTTTAAAAGTTCAGATCCTTTTTGCACAAAGTTTTGAATTTGCACAGGAAAACAAATAAGAGTGGCAAAAACACTCTGTAATGTTCTCCTTGACTTTGACAGGGACAGACATATAACTGGCTTGCTCAGTGAGAGAACAGCTGACATCATGTATTGCTCCAAATAACCAACCCCGACCCTCATGAGACTCGCAGAGGCATAAGCAAACAACCTCCAGACGAACTGGCTCAAGAGGTATCCTAACACTCTTCATACAACTACAAACGGCAGCTGCTGTCCTCCCCCAATTGTTTTTGACACTATCCTCACTGCCAATGGCCCTTGTAAGATTAACAGTGTTTTTTGTGTCACGGTCACCATATAGGCAGTGTCTGAATTTCCTCCATTTGTAGATCGACTGCAAATGATCAGGAACAAGATTCTGTAAATAAAATTGAAACCATCAAAAAACTGAGAAACTGATTGTGGTTCAAGTTGACACAGGGACTTCAGCTTTCCTGATAAATTGGAATATATACACAGAGCTCGGTACACCAGTGTTTTAAACTTGTTCAAAAGTTACACTGTACAGTGGGCACACACTTTCGATTCAAGGAACTTTCCAACTGGAAGTGACACACAAATTCCACAACACATCACCCTTATTGTTATTAGTTCACTTGCAACAGACAATAGTTTTGGTCCCAACACATTTAATCAGTTTATATTTCCACCGATGTAAGAGCACAGCTTGTTGCCAGAGTTCCCTTCCGAGCCATTGTTAACCGCTGCAAAAATTTTGAGTTATTTTCTACGTCTAGGTTGTGCCACTGACATACAGGCCAAGATACACCTCCGACCCAATGCTATCTCCCACTTTGTGCAGAACATCCTTTACACCACTGTCTGCCTGAGAAAATTAAAAACAGAGTTCATCTGCCTGCAAAGATGACATGCTATCTCACCTGTCTTATCTATTTGAAGGCATTCCCTTTAATAGTGTTACATAAACCAAACAGCTCAATCAGAATGAAGAGAGATTTTAAAGCAGTGAATTTGACAGTGGTTGACACCTATGTTATTCTATACAACAATGACATTTTTTTCACAATGAAAAGGTGGGAAATGTCACTGTAAAATTGATCAGTCAGATATGTGTATACAACTATCTCTGTATCTGGACTCCAAAAACACCCTGTTTGACTCTGGTCAATAACAGCAGCCCCATTTTGGCATTTCTAGTGCACCTCCCATTTTTTTAAAAAAATTAATGGACAACTGATCCTAGTGATTCTATCACATTTCACTGTAACTATTTCTATGATGTAATTCTCATGAGGTCTAACACTCGTGAACATCTTTGAAACCTGCACTCATTTCTTTCTGCCTTATAGAAAATCAAATTAACATGCTATTTCAAGAAGTCATTTTTTATATTCAGTTGAGTTTCATTGTAAACAAACCTGGGATACTTCAGATTAACACCATGTACATGCTACTGACAACATGCCTACACCCACAACATAAAATAACTATAAATCTTTCAAGGGAAAGGTGAACCGTTCTGGTAAGTTTATAGCAAAAATAGTGTAGATTGCACAACCCCTCCATGCCCCCTGAAAGGAGGGAGCCGACTTTGTTTGGTCGCCCACAAGTGACATGTTCCACATTCTAAAATGGGAATTATTATAGCAGTTTGGGGGTGTAGGAGAGTTGGATTCTGACAGTATGGCGAGGTCATGAGAACAAGCAGTTGGTAGCTCAAACATCACCAAAAGGCAAAACATTTTACTGGCACTCATTTGACTACAGTGGCAGCATCTTGGTGACAATGGCAGCCACAATCCCTTGCAGCGCATGGTGAGGGCAGCGCATGGCTGTGGCATGCCACCAGTTATCGCAGGATAACATTAGCACCCAGAATTGTCAACTGCTGTAGCTTACACAGCAGCGTAGTATGGCCTGGTTAGCAGGACACAGCCACTCACAGACAGATCCAGCAGCACTGAAGATTGCCAAATTGTTTGCAGGGTAGGTTCCCCCCCCCCCCCCTTTTGTGGAGATTTTTACTCTCATGGCATACAGGAGCTCTTAATTGGTTCTTTTCATCTTTAATTAAATGGCTAGGTGGAGCATTTTTAAGGAAAACATGAAGGGACAAACCCAGTATTTTTCTAGCATAGATACTCTCTCAGTTTTTTAGAACTGTTACAGCACAGCTCTAGGCAAGAGGACAACTTGTTGCAATACATTGGTACTGGTATCGCAGCCCACCAGCCAGTCAGTGCCCAGATAATTACAAAACCAGAGTCCGCCATGAGGGCACTCTGCTCCACCATCACCTTGACAGGACCATCTGCCAGAGTGTCAAGCCGACACTCAATGCGCCGAGGTTTGAACTGTGGCCTTCCTATTCATCAAGCCACTGGGGCGCCTGCCAGCACCAGTTTCCACCAGCCAGCCATATTGCACTCAGCAGGCAGTGTCAGCCTGTTGCATCAACTCTGATGTAGCTCGGCTGGCAGCTGGGGTGGTTGCCTACTCAATGTTGCAACACAAATGGGCTGTGCTGATCATAGCACGGTCACTGATCTTCTACAACACTCCACTGTCCAGCCCATTGCATCAAAGCCTACTTTCCAATGCTGCTAGATGTGGGACTGAGCTTGTAATATGAACTACGTGAGTAATAAAGGGATTGCAATTCCTCTGAACTACTTATGACTCACCTTGACCCATCAACCTCCACCAGAGCACATCCACACCCTTTACAGTACATACAGGGCAGGCAACCTCTAACCACCTTAACCCCACTCCACTCATCCACTGGTAACGATGACAGCAGCTTTCTGCCACACTGATATCTTCTGTACGGGAGACAACCGTGCTTCACTTGTAGTGCCACACTAATGTCCGCAGTGCTGGCCTCCGCCTGAGCCAAATGCCCCAGGACCTGCAGCTGTCACCAGGAATGCAATAACTGCTGCCACCTCTGCCTCCTCCCCTGCCACTCCAGCAGCTGCAGCCACAGAAGGATGATCATAATGACCGCATCCACTCAGCAGGGACCATGGAGGTAACCCCCACTCCTATTCCCATGCAGCTCATCCCGACGCCTCACTATGGTGCTCTTTTGACCACATCATGTCTGATGTACCACAGCATTAACCTCAATCTGATGCAGGGCGATCACTCAGAGTGACAGGAGTCTCTTCTTGTTCAGCTGCCTGTACAGTACGTCAAAATGGACACCCAACCTCAAGCATTGCCCCTAGCTCCTCATCCGAGTTGTTTGTGACCGTATTGTCTCAGTGGGGTTGGGAGGGATGCTGTAGTCAGTGAATAAGATTGAGAGACTTCACTTGCTCCCACAGCCAACAGAACCACATATGCTTAGCAACCTCAACAGGCTGGAGACACACCCTCATCCACCACGTCAAGTCACATGTCATGATCCCATTGTCTTTGGACTGTGATAAAGATGACTGAACAGTAAAAAGCCAGTGTTGTACTAAGTCTACATGCTTACAAAATATGCATCAGCTAAATTCTCAAGTGTACACTGCGAATATGGAATATGTTTGGTACCTGTCTGACGGAATTTCTTGTAGCAGTATTTGTAGACCTAGGCTTCATCCACACACTTTTAGTATCACACAGTGTTCATTCATTATGTTAACTGCAGACAGCTAGTAGGTGTGTGTGGTACTCCAAACTCTTATCAGCCTTTACTGATCTTGAACCAGCTTTGCCTTCCTAGTTAACTTAGTTCCACGAATCAATGGTTAAAAGTTGCCATGCAGGGCAATTTCGTTTCATTTCTGTGCCTTGAAAATGACAGGATGAACACCTGTCAAAATATTGGCAACTTTGGAGATATTATCTGGCTGCATTCCTGTAAGTTATTGACTATTACTTTTATTTTGATAGTTTTCATCCCTACCCACATCATCACTGCCATCTATAAATTCCTATGTTCCAATAGTAATTTTATGCTTAAACCCTTACCGTATCAATCTTCACTTCCAACATTTGCTGTCACAAGCACATTTCCTAAGATTACTCGCCCACCTTAAAATTTATGAATTACGTCAAAACAATAGAGTTTAGACCTCATCACACAATTCTTTCCTGTCTTGGAACAAAACAATCAGCTTCTCAACTTGAACCACAATATTCTTAAATCATTCCCTGAAAAGAAGATCACCCTGGCCACTACTATTGCCACTCAATCCAGAATATAATTTAATTGCAAGCTCAACGGCATCATCTTCCTCCCTGTCAGCTAATGTGCTTGTAACATTTATTAATTTATTTCATTTTTTCTCCATCTAGGGACTACGATAAGCTTGCAATGATAATGAAAATTCTTGTCATATTATTTACATATCTGTGATCTTTCCCAAAGCAATGTTTTAGTCTTATGAGCACTTTTACCTTTTCTTCCTCAAGTCTCTTTGCCCCGAAGTCCTAATCCAAATTTTACATACTTCACACAAGTGCTGTTTAACTATCTACGTTGCTGTGCTTACTAGTACAGGTAAATAACGAAGTACAAGATCTGTATAAACATCACACTGACAAACATGCAACATGGCTAAAAGCAATGGCCATCATCAGATAATTTAGACTTTCTGTTCTGTCCCCCATCTCCTCAGGGCTTTGCAAGTGGCAGTTTTTTCCCATAGCAATAGCAACAACTTGCCCCCAGCTCTGAACAGGCTTTTACTTGTATATCTCACTGGATCAATTCCTTTTATTTCACTTCCTTCTCTCTCACTCTTCAGATTACTTTGGGTACATTCATGTGGCTTGTATTTGCACAGAGCACATTATTCACCCCCCCCACCCCCCCAAAAAAAATTCATTTATTAATTTCTTCGTATTTCTACATGTTGAGTAACTTTGTTTCTTTTTGTTAGTTTTAATTTTCCCCCTCCATTACTTGGCTCTGTCCTTTTTCACTTTCTTTAGGGTGTTTTGCCACATATGTGCTTCTCTTTTCAGTGTCTGTTTCCCCTATTTCTGACTTCTCAAAAGATGTCCTGTAAACTGAACTTCCAAGTTTTCCATTACCCTATTTGCTTATATTCTCTTCCTGTCCTGGATCAAGTGAGGTACAATCCTAGGTTGCTCTTTTACCACACCCTGAAGTCCTACAATCCTTTCCCATAACAACAGACACAAGAATGCTGGGTTTTAAAGGGTAATAAATGCGGGAGTTTTGTGCATTTATCAGTCTGCAGCCATACATGTAGATTTTTTTCCTTTCTTTATTTGGACAGTTTCAATATGGACTATCATGTCATTTTATAAATGTTACATGGAAAAATGTAATTTGTTCAACACTACAAAACAGCCAGAACAAGAGTTCTAAAGAAAGATGAAGTATACAACGGAACATGAATGGTCTTATTTAACAATAAGGCATTTACAAATGAATTTCTTTCTTCTGCACAAGAATGTGAGTCAATTTCAAATTTCCTGACAGATTGTCAGATCGGGATCCAAATCTGGGACCTTTGTCTTTCAAGGGCAAATACTCACTGACTCCAAGCATGACTCATGATGTGCCCTCAGTTTCAAAAATGGGGTACATTCATGTGGCTTGTACTTGCACAGAGCACATTATTCACCTTCACCCCCCCCCCCCCCCCAATCATTTATTAATTTCTTCGTATTTCGTACAGGTGGAAGTAGTGTGTGTGTGTGTGTGTGTGTGTGTGTGTGTGTGTGTGTGTGTGTGTGTGTGTGCGTGTGCGTGTCATGAGCTATGCTTCGATAGTTCAGTCAGTGAGCACTGGTCCGAGAATGGCAAAATTCCAGGTTTGAGTCTCAACCTGGCACACAGTTTTAATCTGCCAGGAAGTCTCAATAAGAGATTTGTGGGTGAATATTGATGCTAATGCTTTGTTATACCCAAACTGATTTTACTGATAATTCACCACCATCAGAGAAATACTTTTTTCTTTAATTCTGAAGATGATTTTTTCCAGTCTTTACATTACAACATTAGTCGTATTTTCTGTTTCCACAAGCGCATTGTGTGTGGGTCTCGATTTATTTTATGACTGCTTTGAAAATTTCATCTATGGGAAAATCGTATTAGTATAAACAGACTACATGTCATGTTGACTGAAAGAGTTGAAATATTTCTTCCATAATACCACTTTTCACCAGTTCCACAAAACTTAAAACAAAAAATTGGAACAACTGCTTTTGAACAAAGATTTTCTGATGGAGGGAAAAATAAGTGTTTCACACTGCAATTGACTAAAATGAGGTTTCTCAGAAAGCAATGGAGCCTAATTTTTCACCACTTGTAATGATGGCATATAAACAACCATACATTTAGTTTGTCTATCTAAAGGTACAATATTGTGGCACTTCGAGCAGCCAAACTTTTAAAATACTTAATACACTGAAAATGTGATATTTCACTTTACCAATGATCCATAGAAGATATCCCCATTCCACAGCAGAATATTACCAGCACTGTCAACCAATGGTTGAGGTGTGGGGTGCTTCCCTTGCATCCACAATACACTTGCTGCACTGAATACAGCCCAGCCATCCATGTCATAATTCTGGACTACCGAAGTTGTGTCAGGGCCTCTGGATTCCAACTGGTCTTTCACATGAACCTACAACACCAGTTATAAACTTAAATACAAGCCTGAAAATGTATACTGGGAAACTGATCACAACGCTACTAAACATATATACAAGAACAAACAAAATCAAATTTAGTGCAATGAAGCAGGTGCACACACAGTGGATCATCGTGAAATTTTACAAATGATTGATAACTCTTTTACTTAAGATTCAAGTATATCCTGCACCATCTTCTCTATAAATTTCTTGACATTCAGAGCAATTGCCATTGCGTCTGTACTAATCTGAATTTTTCAGTCACTTCATAGAACAAATCGAGAAGAAAAACAGACTTGGAATATTCTGAGCACCTTGTGCTGCTATGAGTCTGAATAAACTGTTGACAACTCTCAGTTACAAGACTGCACTTGGAAATAAGAGGAGCAATGGTAAGTAACACAGAAGAAATAATTCTCAAAATAACATACATGTTGCTCTTAATTCTGGATTTCTTCCTTGCTACTTATTTCGCTCTGGTTCTAAAAATTATTTATATTACAAAAATAGAGTACACACTACACAAATGTGTTATTTTCCAAGAATACTAATGGATACTTTCAAATATGCATCATTAGCAAGATACAAAAAGAGTGAAAATTAAACAGAGTTTCATTTATAGTTTTAGCAACAAATCACCCTTGAAAAAAACATTACAATAATTTGTTGTAGTAACAGCTGTGTACTATAGATAAAACATGCAGAAGGTATTCATCATCCACAAAAAGTGAAGAAAATTTCACAAAAATACAAATATTTATGGCAGTACAGTTTGTTTCACACAGTTTCGTATAAGTTTTCCACTTCTTATCAATAACCACCATCCAACAAGACTGGTTCACCAGGGCAAAGAGGAGAAACTGAAATTTCTGAACCCTGAAGCTAATGCTTTAACTCTAAAATATGCATATGTCAATAAAAATTGAAATATAGACAGTTGACACTTCCATTAATACAAGCTTGAAGCCTAATTCAACTAATACCCACTTAAAAAGTACCCTTTATGTGATAGACTTACAGTAAACATATTTAATGTACTTACGCTGTATCTGTTGCTAGTAGATGGTAATTTTGTAAAAATAATTTCACGCAGTGTCTCCTGAATTATTAAATTTAAAACACAATTATTTTTAGCAGTTATAACTACAGTTCAAATAACATCTGTAGGGTCGACAGAAGCATCCGATCCCACGCGTCGGCTTTGACCCGTGACGTAAGGGTGTTGTCATGTGTGACGTCATGACGGTGCGGAGTTTGGTTTGAGTGTGGCTGTCTACAGTTCTGTTTTATATTATTTTATTTACTTTTCTGATCTGTTCGTTCTATCTCGTGAGATTTTTTTAAAATTTAAAAACACTTATTACTTATTTTAATTATCTGTTTCCTCCAATTTCTGTTTTAGTTTATTATATTTATCTTTCTGATCTGTTCGTTCTATCACGTGAGTTTTTTTTTTTTTTTTTTTTTTTTTTTTTAAAGACAAAAAACACTAATCAGTTACTGAAGCATCTTTATCTTCTATGGGTTGCAGGGGTTACGACCCCTGGGGAGGTGGGTGGGTGTTCATGCATGGCTGTCTTCACTTACACGTTGTAGCTACGCAAGGCGTATAAATTTGTTTATATTTAGTTTACCCCCCACCCAAAACACCCCATTTTCCGCGCTTGTCCCGTTAGTGTCATTAGGCTTCTTGTGGAAAGTGTGTGTGTTTGTTTTTGTTTCCGCCATATTTGTGACGTCATGGGTCAAAGCAGACGGGCGGGATCGGACGCTTCCGTATTTCCCATCTGTAGGTAGCATTAAAAACAATTACCCTCAAAGCAACTCCACAACTTAATACAAACAATCTATTCTTATCAGTAGTAGTAGTAGTAGCAGCTTTATTCATCTGTAGATCTCTTGGGACATGGGACATACCAAAGTATTTACAAGGTTAGAGCAATTTAAAATAAGCTAATTCATACACATATATATTTACAGACTTCTAGCTAGAGATAATCATCAGATTTACTCCTGGCATACAATACTTTTTTGCAAATAACTCATTAAATAATGTAATTCCACACTGTTCACTCATATCTCACTATCAGCCACTGTACACACTATACAGACATTGTTTGACAACACTTCACTCACCCCCCCCCCCCCCCCCCCACACACACAAATGTGATCTCTCGGCCATTTTCTGTACCGCAACACAACTTCCCATTTGCTACCCTGAAAATCTTAGTCAGCGTCCCTCCATAATGAGTGAGATGTTGAGCTCAGAAAGAGGTGTTAGTATTGTGCTATGCATAGCTTGGGGGTAAGTATTTTTAAAAAGGAAAAAAGAAGGGGAAAAAACAAAGTAAAGGTGTTATGTGGAATATTGGATATTTTATAGCTGTCATTATTATTATTATTTGCACAAATTTTTTTTATGACACCCCTACTCTGTTTTATCTAAGTACTCCTTCAATGTATAAAATATATTGCATAACAGGTACTTGCATAACTTGCCCTTTTAAATAAGTGTATTTTTGCAATTTCTTTAATCTCTTTTGGTAATTTATTGTACAGTTTTATTCCTTGATAGAAAATGCTGTTTTGAGTTTTATGTTTATTTTTTCTTGGTAAATTAAGTTGAGCTTATCTCTTGTTGCATGGTCATGGACAGAGCTATTTGAGCAGTAATTACCAATTTCATTTTTGATAAGTACAACTGACTGGTAAATTTATTCACATGGAGCAGTTAAAATCCCTGGTGTTTTGAACAGATCTTTACAATGAGCTCAACTAGTATTTTTTGTTATTATTCTTATGGCTCTTTTCTGGAGTTTGAAAATTGTGTTCATATTTTGTGCGTTTGCTCCCCAAAAAAGAATGTCACAGCAAAGTATTGAGTGTACATATGAATAATATGTAACTAAAAGACACTGCATGTTACACACTGATGATAGGATTCCAAGGGCATAACATGCTGATGACATTCAGTTTGCAAGTACCTTTGTGTCTTCACACCACTTCAACTAAGATTCAATATTCACTCCTACAAATTTTGCATGTGTTACACAGTCTATAGAGGTACCATCTACACTTTATTTAACATTTGTCATTTTTCCTCTTCAAACTGAAATTCATGGCATTAGTTTTCTTTATGTTCATTGTCACTTTATTGCTTATTGACCAATCATAAACTTCCTTGACAGTTTCATTTGCTTTCTCAGCAAGGAGTTCTCGTTTTCTCAGCGACTTTAATACTCATGCCATCAACGAAAAAATTTTTTCACCATGAGTAACACTACTGGGAAAGTCATTGATGTATATGAGGAAGAGTATTGGTCCTAATATGCTACCTTGCGGGAACCCCTATATTAATGTATTTTGCTGATACTAAATGTTTGGATCTATTTGAAGTACGTCTTATCTCTACTCTTTGTACTGTATCTGTTAGGTATGATCAAGATCAGTCATTGGCTACCCCTCTTATTCCTAATGCTTCTAATTTATTTAATAGAATCTTGTGGTAGACTGTATCAAACACCTTAGAAAGATCCAAAAATATGCCAGTGACAAACTCATCTTCAACAAGATCATCAAGTACAACTTATGTGAATTCTACTATGGCTGACTCTGTATTTTTGCCACTTCGAAAACCAAACTGTGATTCGCTTAAAACATTGTAGCCTATTTATTCAGGTAATTCATTAATCTGTCTTTCATAGTTGCTTCTATTATTTTTGAGAATGCTGACAGCAGGGAGATGGGCCGGTAATTTTCTATGTCTTCTGCATTACCTTTCTTAAGCAAAGGTACAACTCTTGCCTGTTTTAACTGCTTCGGAAATGTCCCTGATGTGAAGGATTCATTTATTATATTTGTCAAGAGGCCTTGTATAATTCCTATGCATCATTTCAGTACACACACGTTGGTACTTCATCTAAGCCTACAGACTTTTTATTTTTTAGTTTTTGAACAGTTTTATTGACTTCATTCTCTGTGGTTGGACGTAACAACATTGTATTTAGTGCAACATTATTTACAGGTGCTATATTTGTTTTGGGGAATTTTTGCTGTAACTTCACTGTGATACTTGAAACATGCTTGTTTACATAGTTTGCTAAGTGTTATGGATCATTTATTTCCTTATCCCCCTCCCTTTGCAGAATGTTATTCTGCATTTGCTTGCCTCTCCCCGTTTCCTTTTTTATAACATCCCAGACTGCTTTGCTTTTATTTTCTGCATTATATATTATTTTGTCATTAAATGACTTTTTTGCAGCAAGCAGCAACTTCCTATAGATGTTTTTGTACCTATGACAGGAATTTAATAATTCTGGATTATTGTGAACCTTTTTCATGGAACTGAGGTCAACCTAACCTAACCTAACCTATAAGTGTTTGGGAGGACTTCTTAATACCTGCTGTTATCCATCTGTTTTTGTGAGATGTTGATACAGACATGCATACTTTTGGAAATGCCTTTTCATAGTTCAAATTAAACAATGTGGAGAATTTCATATTCACATTGGTTTCCTTGTGTACTTCATCCCAGGTTTGTTTTTATAGTTATTTTGAAAAATCTTTTACCTGGCTGCAGTGGGCAAGCGGTTCTAGGCGCTTCAGTCCAGAACCGCGCGACTGCTACGGTTGCAGGTTCAAATCCTGCCTCGGGCATGGATGTGTGTGATGTCCTTAGGTTAGTTAGGTTTAAGTAGTTCTAAGTTCTAGGGGACTGATGACCTCAGATGTTAAGCCCCATAGTGCTCACAGCCATTTGAAACATTTTGAAAAATCTTTTATTTTGGTATCTGATAGATGCCATTTGTAGGCTTGTGGTTTAGGGAATGGTTCAATGCCTAATTTTACTGTTGTTATTGGACAGAGATGGTCTGATAGTCCAAGATATTTTACAGCTACATTACATTTTTCCCTGCCCATATTTGTGATCACATGGTCAACTACTGATGCAGTCATCGTAGTAACCCTTGTTGCACTATTGACCAATAGGGACATGCCAAAACTTTGAAGGATGTTTAAGGTGCTGCTGGATTCATTTGTGATATTAGTGTTGATGTTAATGTCCCCACACAGAATTATGTTGACCTTTGTACGTGAGACTTTATCTAGAATTTCCGTTAACTTATTGAAAAAAGTGTCCACACTACCACTGGGAGATCTATACACACACAAAATGATTAATTTCTTGGTGATATCAAGCCCTGTTAATTCAATAGCTGATATTTCAATGTGTTTGTCTTCACTTACTGTACTGAGGTCATGTCTTGATTTGAACTGTGTTTCTTTTCTGATATCAATGCATGATCCCCCACCTCTTGAAGTAGTTCTGCAGTAAGGGTTTGCCTTTTCATACAATGATAATACTACATGTTGGAGTTCTCTGTATCTGCGCCAGTGCTCAGTAATACAAACTACTGTGTAGTTCAAAGATTGGAGCTCAAATTCTAATAGTTTTATTTTATTTTTTATTGATTGCATGTTTTGATGCAGGATTTTTAAGTCTGTGAAATGCCCCATGTTACTCTTTCCAACAGTTTGTTTTTCTTTGTGACATCTGGTATATGTGTTATTAGAAGTGTTAAAATCTGTTTTCCGAGTGATTGTTTCAGTATTTTTTAAACTGCTGGAGATACTCTTTAGGCAGGGGAACATGTTGTCTGGATTTATCCTAAAAAAGACCTACTTTACCTACCTACGACAACAGGTATTTGACCATGTGTGGCCCGAGATCCACCCCCTACACTTTCATGAATCAACTGTACCAAACATCCCTTCCCAGTCGTGTTTAGGTGTAGGCCACGCCTAGTGAAACCCCATCTGTTGATAGTCTCGATGGGCAGCAGAGAAACATGAGCAAAGTTGGCTGTCCTCACAGCCATCCCTAATTACACATTGATTCGCCTCACAGCTCCATCAAGGTGTAGTCGATCATGACACCGGAACAGTTCATTACATGTTTTTTGTTATTGAAACTAAGCAATCAACTGACTTCCCTCCACTGCATATGAAGTATTATATCAACTGCTTTGCAATATCACAGTATCACAGTACTGCAGACTCATTAAAATTTCCTGTAATCTACATAATTTTATACAATGCTAAATATCGTATAAAACTAACATTTATGGAAATCATGACTTACTGCTAAACTGAAAAATTATTATTATTATTTTCCTTTCCTCCTTGAGATTTACCTCAAATAGCAAGAGGCCGCATATCTGTAAGTTAAACATGGTATTTTTCTTAAATACACAATCCATTTCATTTCTGAAAAAATTTGGCATTAAAGATGTTGAGTTAGAGAATTGTTTAAAGTATTAAATGCTAAATGCAAAAATAAAAAAAATTCATATATTAATAGTTTACATTACAAAAGAAGTGTTGCATGAATGTCGGAGGATCAAACTTCTTACGTTTTAAGCTACAACAGTGTATTATAAGACTACACAGGTCTACTTTAGTATGTAGATTTTTTGCACTTCCTTTTAGACTGAACAATATAACAACATAGGACTCCACTATTAGTAACAGATTAAGTTATCAGTCTCTTTATAATGCCATCCATCATGAAATATAACACAGCAGGCAGTAATTTCCAGCTGCTCCTATCTGTTTCAATACAAAATAAAGCACTGCCCCAATACTTAAGTAACTTAATGAAATTTAGGTTTCAGGTATTGTGGCAAATTTACTAACCCAGTTGTTACACCTTATGCTAATAATGATAATTTTTGTTCATTTACAGTAACTAATCTCCCAAGATCATTAAGTTTTATCTGGATTGCATGAACTGTAACATGATTGTATCCCACGGATGAAAACATTAATTTTGTAGGTATATTTACATTAACGTTAATTCCAGTTTTATACTGATATTACAAAGTTCATACTTATATACTAATTTCTGACTAAGCCCTTCATGTTAACTTTATCCGCCTAAACTCATTCTAAAATTAATATATATAGTCATGGTACAATTTGTTGTATTCAACCTTCCTTCCTGTTTTTACTTGGTACAAGTTAATGAAATATGTGGCTATGTACTGCATATAAGTGTAAGTAACATGGTGATGAAATTTACAGTTCCTGTACCCTCATGTCACCAAAAGCAATATGCAAGAACTGTTTGACAAACTGCGTAAGGAATTAAAAAGTTTCCGAGGCAGGCTCATAAATTTTCTGCCTGAAAACCCTTACTGCATATCTCTTATGTAATGAAAGCTTTAACTTAATAAAATTTCACTGGACTGTAAGGTTTCAGACCTCTATCTTTTCATCATCGTCATTATTATTATTATTATTATTATTATTATAAATGGCAGGAGAGAAGAAAGAATTGAATCTTTAACTTATTAAAGAGGAGCCAAACTGTAAGTGTAGGAAGTCTGATTAATTCTAATGTAAGCATAAGATCAAACTGCAATATCAGTAAATCTTGAACATTTTCTATTACGGAGTGCAGAAACATGATTGGAAGCAAAAGTACTTTCTTTTTCATGCGCAAGAGAAATCTGCCAGCCCTGTAAGAATATTAGCTTCCAGCAAATTCCCTTAAGCAAGATACAGGTAGCAGCCTCCAGTTTGCACTAATGCTTGGCTACATTACAGACATCTGCATATGCAGATTCAACACTATTACAACTCTTAAGCGTGAAGCATTAGTACTATCAGAATACATATCAATGCTTTAAATTCTACTGATGAGGCCCAACAAAGGACGTCACCCCATCCATAATACGTCACTATCTGCAATAACAAATGATTTTCATGTAACTTGCCACCATGCGCAACTAAATGTATTTCACACAGCAGCTCAGCACATTTAAAACGAACTGTGAATTGTATCAAAAACCCATGTAAAACGACAAGTTTCTCAGAAAGCTGAAAAGTTATATACAGTTCCCAGACACTAACTTGTCAGTTACATATTTTAAAGTAATAATTTATTTATTACCTCATATATGGATCCATCACATTGATTATGGTCACAATTGGACCGCTGGCATTGATACACGTCGTTGCCTCTGTAAACAGCGAAATATATACCACACATTTTTTAAAAGTGTTTTCAATCGTAATATTCACTTCCGTCGCACCCCAAGCGCCCGTCAAAACTGTTTGATGATGATTGGATTGTCAGTCGCTCAACTGCGCGGTCATCAGCGCCCACACAATGCCCAAATATTTACACATTCCACTCTCCTGATTGCATTTAACATATGAAATGACCGTCGCACATAAATAATACCAACACAACATCGAAATTGAAATAGCCAATCATTTTAATCTCATTCTTCCCTACACACACCACATCCAAACACTAATTACTGCCAGAGTGCCAATACAGTACATCTTTGTTGCTCCAGGTTAGCCAACAGACACGAGAGTCGCGCTACGGTTCCTCTTTGTGAGACAAGCAGTAGCAGGAAGAAATAGTGACCGATTAGCAAAGAAGTCGGCATCGCACATGGAACACGATCTCGGACTGGGTAAGAATAGGGAAGGAAAACGACCATGTCATTTACAGAACCGTCCAGGTCGATTCACACTAGACGTCAACGGAAGGGAAAGTCACACGAGGCCATGGTCAAGCAGTCGAAGAGCGTCAACATAAATGTCAATTCGCTGATCTAGCACGGAACGGTGAAGTTATAGATATCATCCGAGATACAAAAAGACAGAATGCAATATCAGACTGAAGAAACTACCAATCATACAATTAAACTTCTAAGAAATTAAAAAAGTTTCATAATATGGATATTTATTTGGTAATGAAAATATGTAGATATAAACAAATCAAACAATTTCATGTTGATAATTATTGCTTTAGATCTGTCTAATCACAGCTGAATGAAACAAATTTTTCTTGCCATACGTGTTAAGCCAACAATATTTATAAGGAAATACATAGAGCCTGTTTACCTTATCAACTGTGCTCGTTTTTTATACATAATAAATAAAGCCAGCAATAATTTTATATTTCTCCTTCAAGAAAACTTGCTTTCTTAAGTAATGTAAACTGTTTCATCAGTTTATGTTCTTATTTATACACGACTATGTTCCAAGTTGTCAGTCGTCGTTGAACATTTGAAATGTGTCACGAAAACAGAACAAAATAATGAAATAAAATCTAGAAAGATGCAAAAGCATGGAGTAAAATACTACACCATAGCTTACATGGGTGAGAGGCGTAACTTTCCATGTTAAAGATGAGTAAACTTTCTTCCCAAAAAACCTTGACCTTGATGTCCCTCGCATTCGGGAGGACGACGGTTCAATCCCGCGTCCGGCCATCCTGATTTAGGTTTTCCGTGACTTCCCTAAATCGCTCCAGGCAAATGCCGGGATGCTTCCTTTGAAAAGGGCACAGCCGACTTCCTTCCCTAATCCGATGAGACCGATGACCTCGCTGTTTGGTCTCTTCCCCCAAACAACCCAACCCTTGATGTCCCATTCTGTTGAAAGTCTATGTAAATCGTGCCATTTGAAATGCATTGTGGAACATTTTGACGATCCATTCCATTCTGTGAAATCTTCATCGACCTTTTTGTGGACAGCGCATTAATAACTTAATATTTTCCACCAAACACTACATGCCATACCATTCGCTTGAGTTCACAACCAACTCCAACACTGTCCATGAAATTACTAACATGATCTATTGGGCCAATATTATAAGGTGCAGTCAAATGAAAATAAGAGAGATAGAAAAAGGGGACATAAACTGTTCATTATTTCAAAAGTAATCGTCATAACTGTTATTATTGTTAATACTGTTAATAAATTTATCCCACTGTGAGACAATAACAGTGCCTCCATGGAAAATGTTTGTTGTTGCCTACAGAAACAATGACTTTACCTAGGCATGCACCTTGTCCTCCAAATTATTCAATAGCCACAAATATCTTTCTTCAGGGCTCTGTTGCCAGGGTTGTCCTGTGAGAAGCCTGTACACATTCTCCATATAGTCCCGATCTCTGGCCATGTGATTTCCGTATTTTTGGAGCCCTGAAGAAAGTCATTCATGGCCATCAATTTGTTTTGGATGAATAGGTGCATGGCAGGTCACAATCATGATTCCATGTGCAATTGCAAACATTTTGTCATGAAGGCATTGACCGTCTTGCCTTGCTGTGGGATAGATGTATTAAAGGTTTTGGTGATTACTTCCGAAATAATAAACAGATTATTTACTTTTTTCATCTGTCTTGGTCCACTTGACTCTCCTTTATATGTAGAATGTCAAATGTCATCATTTTAGTAACATTAGGCCTATTTCTAACTGAAGAACTATTAAGAGAGACACACAACCTAACAAATGTCAAACATTAGCTAGGAAATAAAAATATGAAATTTCTCTCTTTCATTATTTTGTTAAGCAGGTGTATGAATATCAAGAGCTCAGGTGTAAAACCAGCACTAAGCAAAGAAGGGAGCACTGAAATGTGGAAGGAATTCTGAAGGGGCTACACAAGGGTAATGAACTTGATGGTAATATTGCAGAAGGCAAGAAAGTCACGAAAAAATGGCACATTAAGCAACAAAGGCTGTTCCAGTTTCCTTTCAGAAACAAAAGATGTTGCAAGAAACAAAAAACGAGATTCACTGTGCTCGCTTAAAGAAAGACTATATGGAATAAGAAGTACAAAAAATTCTGTTGGGAGAACATCCACAGTTGAGCATCATAATAGACACAGAAATCACTGCTTCAGTTGTAAGGCTCTTATTTTAAATTCACGACTAATTTTGGGCTAACAAACGCCCATCAGGTGCTATTACTGAAAAAACAAGAGAAGTGCACTAAAAAATAATCCTTACCTATGCTTGTACATATAAAACAAAGCAAATGAGGACCACCATTTATAAAATTCTAATGGCTGCTGGGCTAGTCAGTCTCACGCCATTCACTTCCAGTCGTCTTAACAGATGGTCATAGTATACTTTTATCTATGTCTCTCGTGTTGTTCACATCATTTTATAACATTTTCTTTCCTATTCTGATCTTAAAATTGTCAATTTGAATGTGAACAGTGAGGCTAGTCGGTCTCATGTCACTCACTCCAGTCCTCTTAACAGATGGCCACAGTATCATCACACCAAAGTTGACCAACGAAGTCTTTTGTGACGGCGGTGTTGTATAAACCATTCTCGGATTTCTTGCCGCGTCAGTTCAGGGTAAAACCCCGAGCTTTTGACGATTACCTCCATCGTATTTGTCAGGAGCGAGTGACTGTCAAAACTGCTACTGTGGTGGCCTTGTGTAGCCCATAGACGGCTTCTGATTGGTCAGTAATTATGAAATGCTATTGCAAAAACTCAGTGTCCGCACTGGTGTCGCCACCGCTTCTGTAGTAGCGTAAACATTGCGACAAATATCTCTGCCTGTTCTGTGTATCAAGAACTTGCTTCCATGCAATGCTAAGATTGTATCTGCTGTCACAGTTGAATTTTTTCTCACACATTCTTATGTCCCTCTTTAATTACAAAGCAATGCTAAGATTATATCTGCTGCCACAGTTGAATTTTTTCTCACGCATTCTTATGTCCCTCTTTAATTACAGAATCACAGGCTGTAGGAGCCTGGGACAAAACGTTTGTTTTGTCAAACAATATTTTGTGTTTGTGAAACAGTGCTCAGCAATTGCAGATTTGTCGAGTTCTCGATTTTTAATATGCCTTTGGTGTTCTGCATAGCAATCAGAAACGGTACGAATGGACTGACCAATGTAATTGCTTCTGCACTCACGAGGAATGTTGTAAGTCCCAGGGATTCTGAGGCCGAGACTGTCCTTAACAGGGTGTAGCATCTCCTTTATCTTCTTAAGAGGTCGGAAAATAGGTCTTATACCTCGTCTTCCCAAGAATATGTCTATTTTGCTGGATGCAGCGCTCCAGAAAGGAACGAATACAATCAGTGCCTCACTACATGAATTTTCACGTCCCCTCTCATTGAGAAACCTAACTTGATATCACGTGAACCACAGCCATTTCTTCAAACACGCATTTCATATGATTAATTTTGGAATCCAAGTGGTCCTCATCAGAAACAATTTTTCTTCTGTTTACCAATGTTTGTGGACTGGATGACATAAACTCTGGGCACTAAGATATAAATCAGTGTGCATCGGCTTTCGGTACACACAGTGGTTGAGACGTCCATCCGACTTTCGTCGTATGCCATGTCTCTTCATCTAGGCGGTCTCTCTGTTTTGTTATTAGTTGTCGCCATGGTGTTGCAAACAATTTCCTTTCTCACTTTTCACTACAGCTAGCCCAGCTGCAGTCCACAACAGCTCCCGAGCCGGCACAGTGCGACAGCATACTTGGTAGCTATGGGATGGCCATCGACTTGTGTCAACAACTTCAATGTAAGACGAGGACCCACAGTCCAATATACTTTTAATTCTGTTTTACTCTATGGACTTCCCAACTATTTGTGATGGTATTTTGTCTTTTTAGTCCGTTTAATTTCATGACATAGACTTTACAGCCTGATGATGAGAGCATTGTCTCTTGAAACGCGTTTTTAAAATATATGTATAAGAATTGCGGTTGAATGCTAACAGTGATAACCAGTATAACGACAACTGCTACCTCGACTCCATAATGGATTATATTCTGTAAGGAGTAATTTTTTTTAAGTAACTGCATCTAATGATGGGCATTTGTTAGCCTGAAACTGCTCATGAATCTAAAAATAAAACCATTACAAATGAAGTGGTGATTTCCATGTCTATTAGAACGGCCTTGTCTCAGTGGATACACCGGTTCCCGTGAGATCAACAAAGTTAAGCGCTGTTGGGGGTGGTCGGCGCTTGGATGGGTGACCATCCAGGTTGCGATGCGCTGTTGCCATTTTTCGGGGTGCACTCAGCTTCGTAATGCCAATTGAGGAGCTACTCGACCGACTAGTAGCGGCTTCGGTCAGGAATACCACCTTAGGACTGGGAGAGCGGTGTGCTGACCCCACATCCCTCCTATCCACATCCTCCACCGTGGATGACACGGCGGCCGGATGGTCCCGGTAGGCCACTCGTGACCTGAAGACGGAGTGCTAAATTAGAACTAAGAAGAACTAATGTTAACGTCATTTCGGTTTCATAAGCTCACAACATGACAGAATGATACTGTGTTAACAAATAAATGGAAAGTGCGAATAGTGAGATAGCAAAATATATATAGGTGATTTGAAAATGTGACTTTTGTAGATATAAGCGAACTGGGAGAGAGATTTCATACAAGACTTGGTTTCCATGTAAATAGATTAGGAAGAAAACCTTATAAGATTAGATTAGATTCTGATTTTGTTCCATAGACCCAAAAAATGAGATGATTGCCGTGGATGTGGGACATGTCAGAAAATATAACATAAAAACATAAAACATTTGAATATAATATTCAGTACCCTGATCATTTGTCAGGAGATTGGCGAAAAAGGTGAATACAATGCGGTAAACTGGAACAGCTAATATTAACAGAATTAACATGCTGTCAGAATGACACACTGTTATGCGCTATGAATAAATTTATCATACACAAAATACCTAATCTTCACTGTTTTGACCAAGTGCTGTCAAAACTGAAATCTAACAGATATTTTTACTTAAGCTGGCTAACAGTCTCTGTTAAGCTATTGATCTATGGAGTAGAAGGAGGTGCCTATCAAAAATTCTTTCAAAATCTGTTTAAACCGCGCTTTATCTGAAACCAAGTTTTTAATGGTTGCTGCCAATTTATTGAAAATGGATGTTCCTGAATATTGGACCCCTTTCTGGTCCAAGGTAAGTGATTTTAGGTTTTTATGTAGATTGCTTTTATTCCTAATATTGATACTATGTATTGAGCTATTAGTTGGAAATAGAGATGACCAAGCGAGGTGGCGCAGTGGTTAGCACACTGAACTCATAATCGGGAGGACTACGGTTCAATCCCGCGTCCGGCCATCCTGATTTAGGTTTTCCGTGATTTCCCTAAATCACTCCAGGCAAATGCCGGGATGGTTCCTTTGAAAGGGCATGGCCGACTTCTTTCCCCATCCTTCCCTAATCCGATGAGACCCATGACCTCACTGTTTGGTCTCTTCCCCTAAACAATCCAATACAATCCAAATAGAGATGTATTACTTGCAGCAAATTTCATTAAGGAATAAATATACTGAGAAGCAAGAATACAACGTTCCTTGAACAGGTTTCTACATAATGTTCTTGAATTTACACCACAAATGATTCCTATCACACGCATTTGCTCTCTAAAAACTTCTGCTCGGTTTGATGAGTTGCCCCAGAATATGATCCCATATGACATAATAGAATGAAAGTAAGTAAAGTATGTAAGTTTTTTATATTGATGTCTCCTACATCTGACATCATTCTCACAGTAAATACAGACTTGTTTAGGCGCTTAAGCAATTCTGTGGCATGCCCTTCCCAACTGAATTTATTATCAAGTTGTAATCCCAAAAATTTAACACTGTCAACCTCTTCGATCAACATGTCTTCATGTTATACTCATGCTGGAAGGAAATCTCTTACAGGTTCTGAACTGCATATAGTGGGTCTTCTCAAAGTTTGACAGTGACTTAGCCTTAAACCACTTATTAATAACAGTGAAAATTTAATTAGCAGCTATTTCTAAATTTGTACTAGACTTGCTACTTATTGCAATGTTTGTATCATCTGCAAACAAAAAAAACTTAGCACCTGGCAATGTAACAGATCAGTGGTCATTAACGTACACAAGAAATAGCAATGGACCCAAGATGTAACCTTGAGGAACACCACATGTAATTAATTCCCAATCAGATGAAGACTGACTGCTCACTACACAGGTATTTCGCAACAGCACCCTTTGTTTCCTGTTAGATAGATAAGACTCAAACCATTTCGCAGCTTTGCCAGTGACAACCATAATACTCTAATTTACTCGAGGGACTGCTGTGGATCACACAGTCAAATGCTTTTGACAGGATACAGAAAATGTCAGTAGCCTATAATTTATTATCATTCTCACTGTAAGTGTAAATAGCTTTCTCTATATCAGGACCCTTAAGAAATCCAAACTGTGACTTGGACTATATATTAATTGCAGTCAGGTGCTGAAGGGGACGCTTGCACACAAACTTTTCAAATATTTTTGAGAAAGCCAGTAAAAGTGCAATTAGTCGATAGTTTGATGGTGTCTCTCTATCCCCCTTCTTGTGAAGAGGCTTAACTTCAGCATATTTTAGCCAGTCTGGAAATGTTTCGCTGATAAGAGATTGATTACGCAAATAACTTAAGATAGAGCTCAACTCGCATGAGCACTCTTTGATTAACTTCATTGATATGTTATCATACCCACTGTAATACTTAGATATTAAGGATTTTATGATGGATGTTACTTCTTTGGGAGATGTGAGTGTCATTTCCATTTTACTGGCGTTATTTTTAAAGACTGGTCTCAGATACTCCATTCCACTGCTCGCCGAACCCGAAACCGCAAGCTGTTAGTAACAGAAATGAAGTACTTGTTTAAAAGGTTTGCAACACTACATGTACTTGTTACCAAAGTCTCATTTATTTTTAGAGCTATCTGTTCCTCTTCCTTTTTGGCCCAACTGTCTCTGTCTTCACTATATCCCATACAGTTTTTATTTTGTTGCTTGATGTAATTATCTTTTGCTCATAATAAAGTTGCTTCGATTTCTGGATTACTTGCTTCAATATTTTGCTGTATTCTTTGTAATACATTACAATTCTAACATCAGAGCTGTTCCTAGATAATCTCCTTTTTGTCCCACATGATATCTTTACTCCTTGTGTAACACACGGTTTATTTTTTTTATTTACTCATGTGTGATTTGGGTTACCTTTAGTTGAAAACAATTTTCAAAAGTGGAGGTAACTTTATTAATGAAGCTTTGTATTTTCCATTTGAGTCAGGAGTATTGTAAACATCTATCCAGTTCATGTCTTTGAGCAATTTCCTGAATTTATCAATTTTCGACTTGTGATTCTTGAAGTTTTCCCGGTGGACATAATGTTCCATCATCTTTCGGGCGTGCACTCGGGACAGCGGCAATTCTTCCTGCGACATTTCAGCTAGAAACCTCCCAGCCATCTTCAAGGCGAGTCGGAGACTGAGTTCAATCCTCAGCAGCTTTGTATCACGTGACTCTCCGTATAAATAGGCATGCACAAACGCTATGAACTCAGTCTCCGACTCGCCTTGAAGATGGCTGGGAGGTTTCTAGCCGAAATATCGCAAGAAGAATTGTCGCTGTCCCGAGTGCACGGTCGAAAGATGATGGAACAAAATTTTTCACTTGTTTATTACCCTCCTGTGCTCAGATTTAATAGATTTTTTATCCTGACAAGTTTTAACGTGTAAAACAAGATGCTGCATGTCATGAACAGATAGCCCATTTACTATTGATCTTGTGATATGACTTTTTTCCCTAGATTTGTCTACAAAGATATTATCTATAGCAGTCTGACAGCATTTACATATCCTATTAGCAAAATTCACAGTATGAATTAAATAGAATGATAGTGTTACTGACTGCAATAATTGTTCGCTGACAGAGCTTTTCGAGAAATCCACATTAAAATCACCAGCAACCACTATTTCCTTGTTTTTTGCTATGAGATGGGACAGCAGAGCTTCCATATTTTTTACAAAGAGGTTAAAATTTCCTGAAGATGATCTGTACATACCCACTATAATAAAGGACTTATTATGAAATACTACTTCTGTTGCACAAGCTTCTAAGTGCTGCTCTGAGCAAAATTTATTAATATAAATATTCTTGAAATCAAAACAGTTTCTGACAAATATGGCAACTACTCCTTTCTTCATATTTTCCCTACAGAAATAAGAAGCTAACTTGAATCCTGTAACATTTAACATATCTGTACCAGTGGTCACATGATGTTCAGAGAGGCAGATTATATCAACTGGTTTGCTCAACTTTAATTATTCAACACAACTAAGCAACTCATTAAGCTTACCCATTGGTCCTCGGTTTTGAGTAGTTTTAATCAGAGGCTGTCTGTATGAACTGTGTACATTAAAATTTGCCTGCCTGTTTTACCAATGTGAATGTCATTTTCAACCGGTCTCTGAACATCTTTTGTTTCTCCCCTCCCTACCCTAAAAAAACTGCTGATTTATCACTTGTTACAGTGCCCCCCATTAAGTTATTTGCTATTAGCCCCGACTGTTCTCCTTTCCCTTTCCTGCTCAGGTGAAGGCCATGCATAGTATAGTCTCACTTGTTGATAGAGTCAACAGGAAACACACTGTGATGAGACCCCATATCTGATCCAAGCAGCCGTCCCACCTCTAAATTAACTCTTCTAACAGAAGAGTTTAAATGAGGCCGGTCACGGCGCCTCAGAACAGACACAAACTCAACACCAGTAGGTCTTGTTGCTGAAGCTATCTTTACCAGGTCACTCTCAATTGAATAATTAGGGTTCCTGTCTATGCTGTTGCCTGCCGCACCCACTATTTCCACAATGTCTTCCTTTGTGAAGTCTTCACAAAGTGAACCTACATCCTCTATCACCTGACCCAGACTCGCTCTAGGTTTAAACAAACTTGTGAGCTGGTAACCTCACCCTAGTTCATCCTGCAACAGTTGGCCAACACCTCTACCATGTGAACTACCTAGCAACAAAACTTTATTTTTTTTCACAACTTTTTCTTACTTCTTACTTTTCAAATACTTTTTGAAAGTTTGTTGTGCCCTGTCTACTCCTACATCTATTTGCGGTTCATCAGTTTCCAACTGTGACAACAGATCTAACCTATTTTCCACATTCACAACCACACTCTCTGAGAACGTCCTATTCCTATTTCTTCTATAATCTGTTGTTACTTCCCACCTCTCTTTTCCCTTCTCCTCCCTTAACCTTTCCAGATCTTGTTTCGCTTTATCTATTTCCACCTGAAGGGCAGCAATCTTCTCCTCCTGTTCCACTATCTTCCCATCTCTACAGAAAATCCTACACAACCAATGAGCCTTGTTTATTTCCCCAATTCCCAAGCCGCTACAGTCATCCACATGAAAGAAACTGCACACCCTGGAACTAACAATCCTATGGCAAGTCATACTCCTCTCACTCATGGCAAATAAATTTTAGTTTTATTCTAAGTCCAAACAAGATCAACTTACCAGACTACTCAATTAATATATTAAATTTCTTAGAAAGTTTATGCCTACGTTTACATCTATATACAGGGTGTTACAAAAAGGTATGGCCAAACTTTCAGGAAACATTCCTCACACACAAATAAAGAAAATATGTTATGTGGACATGTGTCCGGAAACGCTTAATTTCCATGTTAGAGCTCATTTTAGTTTCGTCAGTATGTACTATACTTCCTCGATTCACCGCCAGTTGGCCCAATTGATGGAAGGTAATGTTGACTTTGGTGCTTGTGTTGACATGCGACTCATTGCTTTACAGTACTAGCATTGTGTGTGAGGAATGTTTCCTGAAAGTCTGGCCGTACCTTTTTGTAACACCCTGTATATACTCCGCTAGCCACCAAGCAGTGTGTGGCGGAGGTCACAATTAGCGCCAAAGTCAAATCCCCCCCGACCCCTCTGTTCCACTCGCGATCGCGAGGGAAAAACGACTGTCTGAATGCCTCAGTACGAGCTCTAATTTCCCTTATCTTTCAATGGTGATCATTGGGCGATTTGAAAGTTGGTGATAATAAAATATGCTCTACATCCTCGCTGAAGATCGGTTTCGTAATTTTGTGAGCAACCTCTTCCGTTTAGCGCGCCGTCTATCTGCAAGTGTGTCCCACTTCAAACTTTATATGAGATTTGTAACGCTCTCGCGATGGCTAAATGTACCAGTCACGAACCTTGTCGCTCCTCTTTGGACCTTCTCAGTTTCTTGAATCAGACCCAACTGGTAAGGGTCCCATACAGTATGTAACGCTACCGCCCTGCTCGGACGTACGTTAGCTCTATAAAGCCTGTACTGCAATAAGTTCACGGGCTTCACCTTATAAACAAGGATTTTAGTACATTAGTTGACCGCGTGTACCTAATAGAAGCAAGATCGGACTTATACTCAGTCAATAACTACAGTGATGCAGTCAAGCAAATGTAAAGTATAATTACTCTTTCGCATGGACAAGAAGTACACACAGTAGATGCTACCTATAATTAACAATTCGGTCGCCAGCCTACTTAGGCAATGAGTAAGTTTTTCCTTGTACAAGTGGGTGCGTGTACAAGCATAGTAACACGTAGTAATGATGCGTTATATGGCAAAGTTTGGAACCAGAAAAATCCACTGAACTAAAGTTTTCTCTTTTTGTACTAATTTGGACGAGCTAAATTTACACAACACCACACAGTAATGATTACTACGAACTGCATTTTGTATGTTGAGCAGACTGAAATCGGGCATAGATTGCCCTAGCATCGACAATCTTGAAAGTGCACACACAATGTCACTATTAAGGATGGAAAAACACTAATACACTTAGGATTAATATAGAACTTAGCTTTACTGGACAAATCTGATCAGTACACTTCAAGGTTTGAAAGAATGGACTAGAGAAGGGGGGGGGGCCCTGAAACTGTTATGGTCGTTATACTGAAACTATTAAGAACTGAAGGCAAATTTACACTCAAATTTAGCAATCTATGGATAACTACTCTTTTGACTTACTTCTGAATAATTTAACTGTCATTATTTCTGTCTCAAATTAATTAAATAACATCGCTAACTCAATTCAAAAAAACTCTCTTCCAATTTAGTCATGCTTTTGTTCTTTACCAACATTTGCAATAACACACAGGACTTTAAACTTCTTTATAGCATAGATTAATCTGCTAATAATTTTCGTTAACACTAACATTAAACTTTCAGTTCAGGATACTCGGGTTGCACAATACGAGGTAAGGATCCTGTCTAGGTCAGTGATCAGGATAAGTCATGGCTGAAGCAATTCTGGTAAAAGTCACGTTGTTATTGAACAGTCAGAAACATTTTCGACACTGGTCCACACAGATACACTTCTAAAGATGAAATAAATGTTTGACCTGTGCAAGTCGGTGCGATGGATGGCGGGCACCAAGATGGAATACATTTCACATAAATTTTCTCAGCATGTTATAGTCTTAGGTGGAGATTTCAATTTACCAGATATAGACTGGGACACTCAGATGTTTAGGACGGGTGGTAGGGACAGAGCATCGAGTGACATTATACTGAGTGCACTATCCGAAAATTACCTCGAGCAATTAAACAGAGAACCGACTCGTGGAGATAACATATTGGACCTACTGATAACAAACAGACCCGAACTTTTCGAATCTGTATGTACAGAACAGGGAATCAGTGATCATAAGGCCGTTGCAGCATCCCTGAATATGGAAGTTAATAGGAATATAAAAAAAGGGAGGAAGGTTTATCTGTTTAGCAAGAGTAATAGAAGGCAGATTTCAGACTACCTCACAGATCAAAACGAAAATTTCTGTTCCGACACTGACAATGTTGAGTGTTTATGGAAAAAGTTCAAGGCAATCGTAAAATGCGTTTTAGACAGGTACGTGCCGAGTAAAACTGTGAGGGACGGGAAAAACCCACCGTGGTACAACAACAAAGTTAGGAAACTACTGCGAAAGCAAAGAGAGCTCCACTCCAAGTTTAAACGCAGCCAAAACCTCTCAGACAAACAGAAGCTAGCCGGCCGAAGTGGCCGTGTGGTTAAAGGCGCTGCAGTCTGGAACCACAAGACCGCTACGGTCGCAGGTTCGAATCCTGCCTCGGGCATGGATGTTTGTGATGTCCTTAGGTTAGTTAGGTTTAACTAGTTCTAAGTTCTAGGGGACTAATGACCTCAGCAGTTGAGTCCCATAGTGCTCAGAGCCATTTGAACCATTTTGAAACAGAAGCTAAACGATGTCAAAGTTAGCGTAAGGAGGGCTATGCGTGAAGCGTTCATTGAATTCGAAAGTAAAATTCTATGTACCGACTTGACAGAAAATCCTAGGAAGTTCTGGTCTTACGTTAAATCAGTAAGTGGCTCGAAACAGCATATCCAGACACTACGGGATGATGATGGCATTGAAACAGATGATGACACGCGTAAAGCTGAAATACTAAACACCTTTTTCCAAAGCTGTTTCACAGAGGAAGACCGCACTGCAGTTCCTTCTCTAAATCCTCGCACAAACGAAAAAATGGCTGACGTCGAAATAAGTGTCCAAGGAATAGAAAAGCAACTGGAATCACTCAATAGAGGAAAGTCCACTGGACCTGACGGGATACCAATTCGATTCTACACAGAGTACGCGAAAGAACTTGCCCCCCTTCTAACAGCCGTGTACCGCAAGTCTCTAGAGGAACGGAGGGTTCCAAATGATTGGAAAAGAGCACAGATAGTCCCAGTCTTCAAGAAGAGTCGTCGAGCAGATGCGCAAAACTATAGACCTATATCTCTTACGTCGATCTCTTGTAGAATTTTAGAACATGTTTTTTGCTCGCGTATCATGTCATTTCTGGAAACCCAGAATCTACTATGTAGGAATCAACATGGATTCCGGAAACAGCGATCGTGTGAGACCCAACTCGCCTTACTTGTTCATGAGACCCAGAAAATATTAGATACAGGCTCCCAGGTAGATGCTATTTTTCTTATCTTCCGGAAGGCGTTCGATACAGTTCCGCACTGTCGCCTGATAAACAAAGTAAGAGCCTACGGAATATCAGACCAGCTGTGTGGCTGGATTGAAGAGTTTTTAGCAAACAGAACACAGCATGTTGTTATCAATGGAGAGACGTCTACAGACGTTAAAGTAACCTCTGGCGTGCCACAGGGGAGTGTTATGGGACCATTGCTTTTCACAATATATATAAATGACTTAGTAGATAGTGTCGGAAGTTCCATGCGGCTTTTCGCGGATGATGCTGTAGTATACAGAGAAGTTGCTGCATTAGAAAATTGTAGCGAAATACAGGAAGATCTGCAGCGGATAGGCACTTGGTGCAGGGAGTTGCAACTGACCCTTAACATAGACAAATGTAATGTATTGCGAATACATAGAAAGAAGGATCCCTTATTGTATGATTATATGATAGCGGAACAAACACTGGTAGCAGTTACTTATGTAAAATATCTGGGAGTATGCGTACGGAACGATTTGAAGTGGAATGATCATATAAAACTAATTGTTGGTAAGGCGGGTACCAGGTTGAGATTCATTGGGAGAGTGCTTAGAAAATGTAGTCCATCAACAAAGGAGGTGGCTTACAAAACACTCGTTCGACCTATACTTGAGTATTGCTCATCAGTGTGGGATCCGTACCAGGTCGGGTTGACGGAGGAGATAGAGAAGATCCAAAGAAGAGCGGCGCGATTCGTCACTGGGTTATTTGGTAACCGTGATAGCGTTACGGAGATGTTTAATAAACTCAAGTGGCAGACTCTGCAAGAGAGGCGCTCTGCATCGCGGTGTAGCTTGCTCGCCAGGTTTCGAGAGGGTGCGTTTCTGGATGAGGTATCGAATATATTGCTTCCCCCTACTTATACTTCCCGAGGAGATCACGAATGTAAAATTAGAGAGATTAGAGCGCGCACGGAGGCTTTCAGACAGTCGTTCTTCCCGCGAACCATACGCGACTGGAACAGGAAAGGGAGGTAATGACAGTGGCACGTAAAGTGCCCTCCGCCACACACCGTTGGGTGGCTTGCGGAGTATCGATGTAGATGTAGTCGATGTAGATGTAGAAGCACGGCACACATGCAAGCACGGCTAAGGCTCTCTCTGCAGCGGCACTTTCCTTCTTCTTAGCGTCGTTATCTTTCCAACTTTGTGCCTCAGAATATAGCCATGTCAAGTAGTTGTCGGAATCGGTTCATCCGAGGCTCAATGGAATCCACTTTTCCTGGGTCGCCTCCTCGGTACAGTACGTGTACTTCCGAACGATGCCCAACTCCGAATGTAATACTGTGCCCGTTGTGCCGAACCGCGCCAGTGTGCGTTTTCCCGCCTCGCCTGCCTCCACCTTTTCCCGCTCCCCTACAGGTAGGGTATTCACCACAGGTTTTCTACTACACATATCCTAATGCACTACCTACGTATGGACCAAGTGTATAAATTACAATTTTCACATCTTACAATAGTTTTAACATTAAATACACTTTCCTTTGATTACCACATTATTTGAAATCTAACATAAATAATAATATTCATTTCAAAAGTTGCTCACAGTCTCTTTAACATAACGATACGAACCGAAAAAAAATTCAAAACATTGCTTACATTAATTTATCTAAATTCATAAAGAAAAAAATTATTATATGTACAGTTCTCGTTACACATGCCCCTGTTTCCAGAAAATTTTCTTAAGTCCAAATTTTATGGGAACACTAAATCTTACAATTATACAGTGGTTTTGAATCTTTACTTAATTGTCCAAAAAGATTTACACTACATATTTCCTTTTACTCACTGTATATAGGTTTACACTTTTTTAACACATCAAGAATAATTACTTGTCATTTACTCAAATGCCTTTTGCACAGTCCAACTTCCCATCATAACATCACTAAAATAGCAATTTAATTATTTTTTCTAAATTTCTCGAAGAAATAATTTCAAATTCTGGAATACAAACATTTAACTGCAAAAAACAATTGCATATTTTGTATACACTATAAGATAATTTGTCGCTGCTTGCTTTGAATAGCAGTCCATTTCCTTACTTACTAAACAAAACACACACACATATATTCAGAAAATTAACTACACATATTTGCTGCCTATTATGCGGATTTGGGCAGTCCTTTTTACTTCATATTGTCACATCTCCTGGATCACATTTACAATTTTCCATCGATTATTTATCTTCCCTCATTGGTATTTGGCAGTCCTTCATATTATGGTTCATACACTGCCCATTTTCATTTTTGACAGTCCCATCTTTTATCTGGCTGATAGCATTTATACTTTCTTTTCAGTCCTTTTCTCCATACATTTTTACAGTTACAGTACAATTGGTAATCTGAAACTCATATAACTACATTAGCACACTTTCAAGGGTATACAGACATTTACAAAGATTAGATACATTTAGAATAACTTGGGTTCAGCATAAGATACAGCACATTTACTCGTTCCTAGGAACATACAGTTTCAGGTCCACAATATTTCTTACACCTAAAGGTCTTTTGGATTTTGCGTAGATCAGGTAGTAAGCATTGTCGTGTGGAATATTCTGTATTATATATGGTCCATTATAAATATATTTAAATTTTGAAATTTCATGGTTTAGTTCACTAGACTTTTCGTGGGTTTTTAAAAGAACATAATCTCCAATTTTAAATTTTGAAACTTTTAAATTTTTATTGTGTCTTTTAGATCTAGATTCAGCTTTTTGCTTTGCCCTTTTTATCACCAATTCTTTCTTTTGATCCAATCCCAAACTTGTACAAGGTGGAAACTCTAATTTTTCTTCAATTAAACTTTTACTACTTCTGCCTAACAAAATTTCTTCCGGTGGAAATCCTGTAGTTTCATGATGTAATGTGTTCATGACATTCTCAAAATCCGATATAAACCTGCCCCAGGCTCTATGATTGTGACTGCAGTATGTTCTACACAATCTCCCGATTTCTCGCATGTACCTTTCAACCGGGTTGCTAGCAGGATGATAAGCTGAGATATATTTAACCTCCACATCATTTCTCTCCATTCCTTCTTTCCAAATTTTGGATATGAACTGGGGTCCATTGTCAGATAGTACTGCTTTGGGTTTCCCGATGGTCCTGAAGTATTCGACCATCCTACTAAATACAGCTTTTGCTGTTGCTTTTTTCAAGGGGTATAATTTCACAAATTTTGAAAATACTTCCAAAATCACCAAAATATATGCACAATTTCCCGAAGTCTTTGGGAGGGGACCATATAAATCTACCGATAATAAGTCTAGGGTGTCTTCAGGCAACGTACTTTGCATTGGTCCCCTACTAGTTTTGTTCGGCACTTTGGCCTTTTGACAGACATCACATGACTTAATTCGTTCCTTTACCTTCTTACTTATACTACCAGTAATCACTATTACATTATTCCATTTATCCAAACATTTCTTCAGCCCACTATGCCCTAATGCTAAATGAAAATAATCTATGACATCAGTGTCAAACTGGTTTGGCCAACATACCCTCCATTCCTCAGTAACTAAATCTTTCTTCCTATATAAAATGCTCTTATAAATTTTGTAATATTTCTTAATTTGAGGATACTGTACACTGTCAAAATTTACCTTCACTGATTTCCAGGTTGAATCCTCATTCTGATGGTATCTCATATTTTTACATATCTGCTCCATTTTCCTCTTTCCTGAAACCTCTTTCATATACCTTATCTGAAAAGTACCCTCTTCACCATTTTCATTTGGCACTTCACTCATACCATTAGGCAATCGAGATAAAGCATCTGCCACATAATTCTCAGTACCTTTAACATAACAAATATCGTAATCAAATTGTTGTAGGTACAAAGCTCAACGAGTTAGCCTACCATTAAGTAAACGGCAATCTTTAAGAAAAGTTAAAGCTTTGTGGTCCGTATGTATAATGAGCTTATGGCCCCACAGATAATTTCTAAATTTCTTTAGCCCCCATATAATGGCTAAAGCTTCCTTTTCCGAAATAGTGTAGTTCCTCTCGTATTTTGTTAGAGTTCTACTTGCAAATGCGATAGTCCTGTGTTCGATTTCTTTTCCTTTACAGATTTCTTGGAAAACTTCTATACCAATTCCATAAGCACTGCTGTCAGTACTCTTATGGAAAGGTTCTGATAGTATGGGGTGATGCAAAATATTGTCATTCAAAAGTTCGTTTTTCAATTTTTCAAAATCTCTCATGCACCCTTCAGTCCACACAAAAGCACTATTTTTCTTAAGTAAATTATTCAGATGAGGACTATTAAAAACTTGCCCCTTGACGAAATTTCTATAGAACCCACATAAACCTAAAAAGGCTTTCAACTGTTTTCTATTTCTAGGAGCTGGACATCCTGATATTGCACTTAACTTTTCCGGATCCTTGCCAATGCCATTTGTAGTAATATTGTGCCCCAGAAACTTTATTTCTGATTTCACAAATTCACATTTCTTCCACTTAAGTGTCATGCCCCCTGCTTGTAGAGCAACAAAAACTTTCCGCAATAACTCGCAATGCTCTTGCCATGCTTCTGTAGCAATCAGTAAATCGTCTACATAAATGGTTAGCAGGGAACTCAGTTCTCTCCCTAACACAAAGTCCAGTGCCCTAATAAATACTGCCACAGAAGTGCTAAGCCCAAACGGCACTACTTTATACTAATAGCATTTCCCGGCGAATAGAAAAGCGGTATATTTACGGGATTCTTTACTTAATGGGATTTGCCAGTATCCGGCTGTCCTATCCAGACTGGTTAAATACTTCACGTTATAAAATTTTTGGAGCATTTCGTCCAGATTTTCAGGTCTGTCTATTTCCTTCTTTACAATTTTGTTCAAAGTCCTGGCGTCGATAACTACTCTCACTCCCCCATCCCTTTTGTTCACTATGATAAGGGGACTATTATATTCGCTACTACTTCGTTCGATTACCCCCCACTCTATCATTTTATCTATTTCCACTTGAACAGCCTGCCTCTTTGATATGGGTATCGAAAACGGTCTTACGAAGAAAGGTTTATTCTCTATGGTCTCAATCTGGTATTCAAAATTCTTAACTAGGCCAGGTTTGTCCGAAAATACGGGGCGGTTACTATCTAAATTTCAAGCAATTCTGCTTTCTGTTCGGGAGATATTCCCTCTAAATTTTCCACCATTCCCTTAAATTCCTGCCCCTGCTCGTCACTCTCATTTAATAATCTCTGGACATGGTACACTTCGTACTTGTTTGTCAATCCATCATTCCCTTGGTCGATCTCCAACAACAAAGAATCGATTTCTGAATCAAACACTTTCCCACTTTCCTCAAAATTTAATTCCAAATTCCTAAATGTACTATTTATTTTGATCACTCCCTGGCTACAATCAATAATAACCTTTTCTTTATCCAACCAATCTATTCCCAAAATCATTTCAGTACTCAAGTCTGGCACAACCAAAAAATCGTGTTCAAAGTTTTGTCCTTTTATACTAAATTCAACCAAAATCTGGTTCTTTACCGGCTTACTAGCCTTACCAGTTGCACCAACAATTTTTACACCTGTCACTGACATAATTACTAGCCCAGGCTTATCACAAATGTGTTCGAAAAATGACTGAGAAATTGCACTTATCTGAGACCCAGTATCAAGAAGTACTTGCAATTTCACGTTATAAATTTCAACTGGTTTTATAGCTTGTTTAACCGTCGAATGTTTTTCATTACCGTGGTCTTCCTTGAGCAAATTTGGGTCGACAATAACATTGTCCCAAGATATGCTTTTAACATTCAATTCACATATATCTGGCGGTTTCTTGGGTTCCGGAAGTTCAAAGTTATTAATTACCTGAACTCTTTGACAAATAAACCCTGAGTCGTCTGGTGGTTCTTTCTTTCTTTGTTCTGTTTCAACGACTGGATTCTGTTTTGATACGTCGTCATCGTTAGGTACAATATCGCAATTAACTGCATCCCCATTATTTTCACTGATTTTCTCATACCCTCTTTCAGTAAAAGTATATTCACTTTCTTTTACACTTGAAAATTCATCTTCACTAGAATCACCACTACTCTCTTCCTCAACATCAGATTCACTTAAGTACGCTACTTTTGCACAATAAGGAGAGTTAGTACATTCATTTTCGTCTGTAGTTGTGTATCTTTCATCATCCGAACTATCGTCGGAATCCGACCATTCCGGATCGCTTTCAGGTTCTAACATAAAAGCTTTTCTGAGACAGGCACTAAGTTCTTCCTCTGTATTGTCGTCAGGCTTGGATTTTAATTCAATCTCCTCTTTTGGCAAAACGGCCTCATCATCAGCTTTATTTACATCTACTGTGACTTCATATTCAGTGTAATCCTCGTGGACTTTAATTAATTTCAGGTAATCATCTACCCCTTCTCCACGGTACCTCTCGGTAGCAGCTTGTACTATTGGCGGACTGTTAGCAGAAGTTATTTCTTCGTCAATGCTGAGGATTTCATCCTCCAAATCCTTCCTATCATTAACCTTCCTCCTATCGGCAGCACGCGTACTTTGCGCGGCGCTATTTATTCTCCCCTCTTCAAATTTGGGCCACGTCACTTTAGGGACGTCCCTACTGTCTCTCTTTCCACCAACTAATTTCTTCGCCTCATACTCCCTTTTAAAATCCTCCCACTCACATTGCTTTAGGCCCTTGTACAGATCATCGATCTGCACACGCCAATCAGTTACTTTTGCTAATTCATCCTCGCCTTTTATCTCATTGCAAACACTGCTAACCGCACCTCTCGGTGTATTCACCGTTTCATTTATTGTTTCCTTTGCCACGGAATTATCACTCGTAAAATTTTCCTCAGCTCTTACGGCTACGTTCGTACCTACTGCTGCCGTATTGCTAGCGGCTTCTTTCCGAACAGATGTTCTGCTAGGCTGGGCCGTTGCCCTCTGATGCTCCACTCGCCTGTTAACGTGTAGCGCTCTGTGCGGCAGAGATGACTCATTCTGGCTCGCACCTGACGCTTGTTTCGCCACAACACGTCGCGGCGTTCCATGACTGTCCCTATCCTGTCTCATTACATTACGGTCGGTCCGATATCTTTTCTTAAATCGGGGCCTGTATGTGTTGTCCGCTTCCGTTTGGCCCGCAACGTTCGCGGTAATTAGTTTCCCGCGTTGTTATTATTTTGCGCGGTATACTCTCGACCGCGACCTGGATAATTTCCTCTGCCTCTTCCTCTGCCTCTTCCTCTCTGTATTACATTGACGCGAAATCCATCGCCGTCATTTCGTTCGTCATTGTGTCGGTTATTACGGTTACCAAAATTTTGATAATTGGCACGACTTTCGCGCCAATGATCTTCGTCTTCGACTCTTTCGAGAAATGCTTGGAAGCTGCGATGATTGCTTCCTACATACCTCTTTTAATCTTCTGGAAGCTTTTTATATAACTCCCAGATAATTTCTGAATCTGATCTTCGGCCTCTTAAATGCGTCAATGTCCGGTACCAATGCTCGCAGAAATCTTTCAAAGAATTCCTGCCCCTGTTATCATGCTGTTTGGCCATGATGAACTCCCGCCATAAATGGTCCTGCTTTTGTTCAGACCAATATTCTTCCGTAAATGTTTGCCTGAATTCTTCGAACGTCATTCGTTCGGTATTTAAATTTATCCCCCAGCGCTTAGCGTCACCTGCTAAGGCGCTAATTACTACGTTTATCTTTTCCTGATCAGACAAGTGCTCAGGAAATACTCTCTCGCAATTTTTGATAAAATCTAACGGATGCCACCCGTTATGTTTCTTGGCTGGATCGAAGCGTTCCTCGCCTTCTAATAGCTTCGTAATTGGTGTGCCATTACAGACAACACCAGGCCTATCTTTAATTTGGCTCTCCAGGTCGAAAATTCTGCCTTGAATTTTCATAGTATTTTGTTCACAATTTTGAACACATCCGGTTACTTTTTTACTTAAATCACTTTCAGTGCCCAAAACTACCTTTTTCAATTGTGATATCCCGTGTTGACATTCGTTTACGATCTCAGTTTTAAGACCGAAAACTTTTTCGTCTACCTTAGTTTCAACCAGAGGTTCTACTTTCTCTTGGATGTTGAGAATTTCAACATCGAATCTACTATTAATGTTTCCAATTTCCTCCTGCATAGTATCCATATTTTTGTTAATGGTATCAATTTCAAGTTTCAGTGTATTTACCACAGAACTTAAATTACCCATTTTTCGTTCTACCTGTTCTATTTGTTTACTAATTTTAATTCCCTGTCCTTCGACCTGTGCTTTAATTTGATCCACGTGTGTTTTAAGCTGTTCATTCTGTGTTTTGAGCTGATGGCCCTGCGTTTTGAGCTGCTCATCAACGTGCGTTTTAAGCTGCTCGTTCTGTATTTTGAGCTGCTGATCAACATGTGTTTTAAGCTGATCATTCTGTGTTTTGATCTGCTCACTCTGTCCTGAAATTTGTTTGGTTAATTGTTCAAATAAATCGTTTATGCTTAAAATTTTCACACTGTTTTGTTCTACGGAATCGGTGTATTCCGATCCTACTTCAAAAGTTTCTTTCGGTTCTTTCTTTATCTGTGGAGAATCAAACATGTCAGTGGATTCATTCACATAACCACTATCATCTACAAAGTCACCTTCTACTTCCTGTTTTATTCCTTGCTGTGTCCGAGGCGATTTCAACCTTTCAATCTGTTCATTGACATGTTCGTGGTATTGTATGTACGCCAATTGTCTTCCGCTAACGCCATCTGTTATCTGGCCGCGTAAACTCCGGCTACTGCCAGCCGCATTCTCCATTTCGCTCGGCACATCTACCCCGTCTACTTTCCCGTCCACACTGAATGTACGCTACACCACACTACCGTACTTGACTCACACTGCAGTTTATTTTACTGACTTTTATTGCAATTCGTGCCACTGAACATCCACTGTTCGATATTTACTTTAATTTGTAACCGACAACAGCTGGATGTCCTGTCACCGGGAAGCCACTTGTAACGCTACCGCCCTGCTCGGACGTACGTTAGCTCTATAAAGCCTGTACTGCAATAAGTTCACGGGCTTCACCTTATAAACAAGGATTTTAGTACATTAGTTGACCGCGTGTACCTAATAGAAGCAAGATCGGACTTATACTCAGTCAATAACTACAGTGATGCAGTCAAGCAAATGTAAAGTATAATTACTCTTTCGCATGGACAAGAAGTACACACAGTAGATGCTACCTATAATTAACAATTCGGTCGCCAGCCTACTTAGGCAATGAGTAAGTTTTTCCTTGTACAAGTGGGTGCGTGTACAAGCATAGTAACACGTAGTAATGATGCGTTATATGGCAAAGTTTGGAACCAGAAAAATCCACTGAACTAAAGTTTTCTCTTTTTGTACTAATTTGGACGAGCTAAATTTACACAACACCACACAGTAATGATTACTACGAACTGCATTTTGTATGTTGAGCAGACTGAAATCGGGCATAGATTGCCCTAGCATCGACAATCTTGAAAGTGCACACACAATGTCACTATTAAGGATGGAAAAACACTAATACACTTAGGATTAATATAGAACTTAGCTTTACTGGACAAATCTGATCAGTACACTTCAAGGTTTGAAAGAATGGACTAGAGAAGGGGGGGGGGCCCTGAAACTGTTATGGTCGTTATACTGAAACTATTAAGTACTGAAAGCAAATTTACACTCAAATTTAGCAATCTATGGATAACTACTCTTTTGTCTTACTTCTGAATAATTTAACTGTCATTATTTCTGTCTCAAATTAATTAAATAACATCGCTAACTCAATTCAAAAAAACTCTCTTCCAATTTAGTCATGCTTTTGTTCTTTACCAACATTTGCAATAACACACAGGACTTTAAACTTCTTTATAGCATAGATTAATCTGCTAATAATTTTCGTTAACACTAACATTAAACTTTCAGTTCAGGATACTCGGGTTGCACAATACGAGGTAAGGATCCTGTCTAGGTCAGTGATCAGGATAAGTCATGGCTGAAGCAATTCTGGTAAAAGTCACGTTATTATTGAACAGTCAGAAACATTTTCGACACTGGTCCACACAGATACACTTCTAAAGATGAAATAAATGTTTGACCTGTGCAAGTCGGTGCGGTGGATGGCAGGCACCGAGATAGCGGGAAGCACGGCACACATGCAAGCACGGCTAAGGCTCTCTCTGCAGCGGCACTTTCCTTCTTCTTAGCGTCGTTATCTTTCCAACTTTGTGCCTCAGAATATAACCATGCCAAGTAGTTGTCGGAATCGGTTCATCCGAAGCTCAATGGAATCCACTTTTCCTGGGTAGCCTCCTCGGTACAGTACGTGTACTTCCGAACGATGCCCAACTCCGAATGTAATACTGTGCCCGTTGTGCCGAACCGCGCCAGTGTGCGTTTTCCCGCCTCGCCTGCCTCCACCTTTTCCCGCTCCCCTACAGGTAGGGTATTCACCACAGGTTTTCTACTACACATATCCTAATGCACTACCTACGTATGGACCAAGTGTATAAATTACAATTTTCACATCTTACAATAGTTTTAACATTAAATACACTTTCCTTTGATTACCACATTATTTGAAATCTAACATAAATAATAATATTCATTTCAAAAGTTGCTCACAGTCTCTTTAACATAACGATACGAACCGAAAAAAAATTCAAAACATTGCTTACATTAATTTATCTAAATTCATAAAGAAAAAAATTATTATATGTACAGTTGTCGTTACAAGTACTCTAAGACTGGACGAACTAAAATATTGTGAGCTATTTCCTTTGTTGAACGACTGCATCACTTCGGGATTCTACCAATAAACCGCAATCTAGAGCTTGCCTTTCCCGTTACTTGTGTAATCTGATCATTCCATCTGAGATCATTTCGAATAGTCACAGCCACATACTAGACGGATGTTACCGCTTCCAAAGACTGGGCATTTATTTTGTACTTGTACATTAATGGGGATTTTCTCCTTGTTATACGCAGTAGGTTACACTTACTAATATTGACGATAACTGCTAGTCATTACACCACCCATTAATTTTCTGCAAATCCTCCTCGATTTGTTCACAACTTTCGTGTGATACTACTTTCCTGTAGACTACAGCATCATCGGCAAACAGTCTTAGGCCACTGTCAGTACCATCAACTAGATCGTTTATGTAAATCGTAAAAAGCAGAGGACCTATTACGCTGCCCTAGGGTACACCTGAAGCTACGCTTGTTTGTTGAACACCCCGTTCAGGACGACATACTGCTCCCTGTCTGTTTGAAAACTTTCTATCAAACCTCATATGTCATCGGATAGACCGTACGCGAGCACTTTTTGTAGCAAGCGACAGTGCGGAACTGAGTCGAACGCCTTTTGAAAGTCCAGAAATATGGCATCAACCTGGGAACCGGTAACTAGAGCCTGTTGTATATCATGCACGCATGACTGCTGTTTCCTAAAACCATGCTGGTTTCTGCAGATGAGCTTCTCAGAGACTAGAAAGGTCATTATGTCTGAACACAAAATATGTTGCATGATTCTACAACAAATCGATGTCAGTGAAATTGGCCGGTAATTTTGTGCATCCTATTTTCTACCCTTTTTATATACTGCTATGACCTGGGCCTTCTTCCAGTCCCACGGAACTTTCCACTGTTCCAATGATCACTGATAGATGATGGGTAAGAATGGCGCTATATTTCTAGCATAGTCAACATATAATCTTACAGGGATACCGTCTGAGCCAGATGCCTTCCTGGCGTCTGAGGATCTTAACTGTTTTACAATCTTGGCTGTACTAAACACTATGTCAGTCATCTTTCCTTTTGTTCGACAATTGAAAGAGGTAATGGTGCTGCAGTCCTCTACCGTAAACGAGTTTTTGAAAGCTAGGTTTAGAATTTCGGCCTTCTGTTTATCATAATCAGTTACATTACCCATACTGTCAGCAAGAGAAGGTATTGAATTATAAGTAGCGTTCATAGATTTTACGTACGACAAAAATTTTTTGGGGTTATTTTTAGAATCTGCAGATAAAATATTGCTTTCAAATTCGTTGAAAGAATCTGTCATTGCCCTTCTGACAGCTGCTTTCATTTAGCATAATTTCTGTTTGTCATCGGGGCAGTGACTACGTTTAAAACGACTGTGCAAAATTCTCTGCTTTCTCAGCAGCTTCCTAATATGTTTGTTGCACTAAGGTGGATCTTTTCCCTCCGCTATTTTTTGCTAGGCACATACTTCTCTAGCACATGGTGGACAATACCTTTAAATACCGACCAAAGATGCTCAACATATTTGTGTCCCACGGTGAATGCTTGGAGCTGACTATGAAGATATTCATTAATGACACTTTTATTTGCTTTCCCAAACAAGAAAACTCTACGCTGTTTCTTTGGTTTTTTTGCAACTGACATAAAAGCCATAACGACATTATGCTCGCAAATACCTTCTCCCAGATTAACTTCCTCAAAAAGATCAGGTCTGTTTCACGCCAAGATATCTAATATGTTCCCATCTCGAATTGGTTTTCTCACCAATTGCTCAAGGTTGTATGCTGAGAGTGGTCTTCAAATAACTTCACACGAATCTTTACTTCTGCCCCCTGTGATACATGTGTAGTTTTCCCAGTCAGTGGATGCCAGATTAAAATCTCCACCTATAACTAATGGATAATTTGGATATGTATTTCCTATGTACTCAAGACTTTCCTTGAAACATTCTGCGACATTTGTTGCGGATGCTGGTGGTCTATAAAAACATCCTAATACAATGGTCAATCCTTATCTGATTGACAGCTTTACCCATACTATTTCACAGTACGACCCAGTATCGATCTCACCTGCGTTTAAACAGCTTTGAACTGCAATGAACACACCACCTCCCATAGCATCAGTCCTGTCCTTCCTAAACATTGTCCAATCCGAGTTCAAAATTTCACTGCTGTTTATGTCTGGTTTCAACCAGCTTTCAGTGCCTAATACCATATTGACATTGCAACTGTTTATTTCGGAGAGTAACTTGGGGATCCTGCTACAGACACTTCGACAATTTACTAACATGAAATTATGCATATTTAAATCCTTTGGAATGACCTGTTTAGGTGAACTAACAATTTTTACACTTTGCACACTCACATCAGTGACATGAACTGGTAATTTGTTTCTAATGGGGAGGAACCTAATAAAGCTCAGATACTAATTCAAAACTTCTAGAGAAACAAAAACGATATAACTGTATTGTTTATGTGACAAAACAAAAAGTAAACTAAGAACTAAGCCTACACTATATAAACGTTTCACTTATTTCAGAGATTTTCGCTTCCACTACTTACTAGAGAATCAAATGGATAGCGTATAAGAATACACTAACAGCACAGACTTTACTTTATTGAAATAATCATGTAACTTACAGTATATGTCATTGTAAATAAATCCTAGTCCAGAACTCAGCCTATGAAATGTTTTCTTTTTTCAGAAAATACGCACAAAATGTGAAACCTTCAATTGATAGCTTACAATAGGTATCTATTTACTTAATTATGATGTAATATTGCCTTAATTAATTGTTATTACTCAATCACACACTTGTCTTTACGAGCGCTGTGAATGTGTACGACCCGCCAACCAAAGATGCTACCTGGTCAATATTTTAGAAGTAGCAAATACGAAAGCAAATGTTAATTGTGAAGCCTGAAGAGTCATTTACCTCAAGGACAAGAACTACATATTATTAGGAAAATCTGGTGTGTTATTTGCTGTCAGTGAAAGACTGCCACTCCAAGACACACTTGATGTTCTGTCAACACTTCTTCGTTCACCAACACAGCAGCCATCTCCTTCTTACACAGAAGTGGTGCACACGTCAATCACAGGAAAGGTTAGGATTCCAACAACGCAGAAGAAGACTTCAAGCTCCCACACAGATGATCTTTGTGGACAGATCCCTACCAAACAGGAATGAGATAAGTGATGTAATAAAAATGCTCTTAAGTAATTCAAATTTTAATTTAAGGACCAGTACCAGAAATCAAACAGATTACACCAACAAAAGTCTTTCCGTTTGTCACCAAAACGTTCATCAGTCACAAAGTCTTGGATACAGAGATACACAGAACTCCGTCTAATTAGTGTTCTGTGCATTACAGATCACAGTCAGAGTATAGAGAATATGGCGTCAGTAGCGGATGTTTTGAATTTAGAGCTTTGCGAAAATAGTGTTATGAAGTGTCATTCGTGTGAAAAGTGTTAAAAGTAACTTAGTATGTATTCAGTGTAATCAATAATTTCATTTTCTGTGAGGAAAGGTCGACCCTTGAATGAGAAGTGGCGATAACTATGCGACTGTGTGTGTGTGGGGGGGGGGGGGGAATGTGTAGATTGTAAACAGAAAGCAACGACGGTTAATGGTGAAGAAATGTGTACCTGTGAGTCAGCGATGACGTTCGACAGTATTAAAAAGGAAAACCTATAGTTTATTTCAATTATTAGAGTCTTACAATAGTAAATGACAAAACTCTACGAGAAATACGAAATAAATCCGTGTAAGTCGGACACTCGTGATTCTCGTATTGTACAAGCAGAAAATTTAATAATCTCTAACAGCAATTCTGGACGGTCTACGCAGAAATGGCGCGGTAAAACAATGTGCAAAGACGTGAAAGAAACATAAGTGAAGTGTCTACACTTCAGAGTCATGATTGGCTGCAAAGGGGACCAGATCACTTGCAATTGGCGAGAAGTACAACAGACGTGTAAGAAACATTTTAACCAATAACACCCACGACAGTGAAGCTTACAGCGTCCATTCATCGCAGTGAAGTGGGATTTACTGAAGAAAATGCACAAGCAAGCAGAACACACAAGTCGTATGTCTTTACCTGTGCTATCTAAGAACTCAGCCCAAGATTCAGACTGTGAAGCAACTATTAGTGCAGTCAAAACAACACACAACAAGATATCCAACAAAGGTCTAAACAGAAATGTTCTAGTGTATAAAAAACAAAAAACTTCTAATTTTCGCTGATAAGTCACAGAAAAAGCTTCTGTTTCCCTTCGTTAAAATATAAACTTGATTATTTGGTGTCTGCTAAGCTCAAACCTGGAGCTACATTCAGTTCTGTGGTGGAAAGAAATAAGCATAGAAAAATAAACGAGCTCAACAAAAGTGACTGCATTGTGAGTATATGTGGCGCCAATGATGTATACAAAAATGAAAGCTAGTCAGCACTGAGAAGTTAAAGAAAGTTATTTCCACAATTACAGCACACCAATGTCATCACAACAAATGTATTAGTATGATACGACCTTCCACAGTGCTCTTGTGTTAATGGGGAAATAAAAAAATCACAATTAAGTGCTACAAAAGTTGTGTGAAAAATACAGCTATGTAAAATTAATAGATGATAGCAAAATGAACTGAGATGAAAACATCCAGCATGAGCTGTCTCTGTGCGCCATTCACCAACAAGAATGAACAGATAGCACTAGGTTATAATCTTGAAACCTTTTTTGGAGGAAAAAACTATGACAACAGTGATTAACCTACAGACTAGATGTATGTGAACCCTATGCACTCAGTATAATCACACATATAGAAGGTAAGTACAACAGCGAAGATATTCTTGGTTCAATTCTCACCAAACACTACAACATCAACAGATAAATAAACAGTGAAAAAACCCAAACATCACTTAGTATGATACATCTGAATGTGCAGTACCTTATAGAGAAACTCAGTGCACTACATGTATTTGTAAATGAGCATTTACCACAAGTGTTAGTCTTAACTGAACGTGGTGTAAAATGTAATGAAATCAACTATTATATACTAGTGTGTACTTGCAAACAGTTATTGTACTAAACAGCATAAGGGTGAAGGTGTGGCAATCTTTGTGGGAGAACATATTTAGTCTAAGAAACTTACATTTCTTGAGCAATGTAGTGAAGAGGGATTATTAGAAGTAAGTGGCATTGCAATCCAACTAAAAGAGTATGGAGTCAATATAGTGAAACATCAAGTAATAGGAATGTACAGACCACCTTGTACAGATTAATACATTTCCTCAACAGCTTCAATATCATAACTACACAAACTGGTTCCAATGACCTTGCTATAAGTGGAGACCTTAACATCAATGCAAACTCCAATAACATAGCTAACACGAAACTTGTAGATGTATTAACTTCGTCCAGTCTTAGATACATAGTTATGATGGATGCCAGGGTCTCAGATTCTAGTTCCACCGGGATAGATTATGCATTAATTAACAAAACTGCTGAAGAAACTGTTAAGTATAATAACACAGACTTTCATTACACAGACCACATTGCATAACAGATAGAATATAGAAAAACAGCTCCTAAAATAATACCGAAAACTGTTGAAAAGAAACGAGTTATGAGCAGTAGTTACGTCAACTCTCTGAAAATTAAACTAGCTGAGGAAAAGTGTGATAGAATGTGCCATTTAGAAGGATCAGATAACAAGTGGCATGAGTTTTATAACATCCTACTGAGACACTTTGATTCCTGTAGTCCTATTAAAAAAATACAGACAGGGACAATACATGGTCAGATTGCAAGAAATAACGAATTCACAATTCCAGCCAGTCTTGTTAAACTCAGGCAAAATATTCATGACATAGATGTCCTGTACAAATCAACAAGATTGCAAATGTTCAAACAAAAATATAACACAGCCAAGAAAACTTTTAAAGCTGACCTTTCAAATCTTAGAAAACAAGTCCACAATAATGAAATCTCACAATCTACACATGTAAGCAAGGCATCCTGGAAACTGATCTATAAGTATCGAAAAACCTTTATAACTAGGGATAGCCAGCCACTATGCATTATACAGGATGGTAATATTATAAAAGAACCGAAATCATTATGTAACCTTCTTAATAAACATTTCATATCACCAATAGGAAACCCAACACACGCTGTAGAAATGTACTGAATCACTCACCTCAAGCAGTGAATTTTGTTCTTGATGATGTTAAAGAACATGATACAAGCAAACCAATCCTCACACTGAAGAACGAATACACCACTGGATGGTATGGTATGTCGAATGTAGTAGTTAAAAATGGATAAAAGAAGTTGTTAAACCACTAACATACATCATAAACTGTGGTCTTAGAGAAAGCACTTATTCCAGTAGTCTAAAAATAAGCGTTGTTAAACTAGTGCATAAGAAGGGGAGTAGAAAAGAGGTTTCAAACTACAGCCCAATATCATTGAGCCCAATCTCGAGTAAGGTTTTTAAGTGGTTATCCTTTCTCAGCTATCTGCTTATTTTGCGGAGAAATCAATCCAAAATTAGTTACATTTTTAAATATGTTGTTTTTTTAAATATGTGATTACCCTCCAATTGAGAAGTTCAAAACAGTTTTTAAAATATTTTGCCTTCACTCTAATTGAATGGTGGCCATTTTTATTTGCAAGCACATAACGGTTTTTAAGTTTGGAGACATTAGCTTTAATTTGAATATCTCTGTGCTGAGTTAATTTTACAACATTGTAATTGACATGACTGTTTTTAAAAAAATCTCCTCTACAACATTGTTTCTTACCCTAGATTAAAAAATAAGCAGTTGGAATGACCTCCAAAGTTTGGTGTTGAAAATTTAGAAAATCCGCTTTTTAGATTAAAAAACCAAGGAATGATATAGCAGAGTGTATTTTTTCTCTAGTTAGATATCGAAAAATACTAATATTATATAGAGCAAGAACATTGAGGAATATTTCCTTAATTTTTTTATAAATTTTGAAATTTGAAAAATCTATATTTTTTATAAAATTTGGGGATAATCATCTCTGGTGGAACTGAATATTAAATTTTGATTTTAGCACGTTTTGTACACCTACATGATAGCAAAGCACTGTAAAAATTTCAACTGTGATATTTGACTCTGAACAAAGACATGAATTTTTGAACATGAGGAAATAATTCACATTGTACTACAATAGATCTTATGGCTGTTGCCTAATTCATGTGTGATATTGGCTAGAATGTAATCAGTTATTATTGAAGTTAAGGTACTAAATTATATGCAAAGACTTGAAAAATTACCAAACTAGAATTGTCTTGAGAAATTTAAAATAAATATTTTCAATGAACACACTTTCGAGATGCAGTACTTCCTAATCCTAGTGGAGACTGTTAAGAACAGACAGCTTTAGTGATACAGAGTAAGACCTCCCAGTTGCTTTGGTAAGTTCAAGCACTGAAAGCTTCCTTAATACATTTTTCATTGGTATCCAAATGTTGTCACTAGTAGATTTCCTGAATGATGTTCTTGGGCCAGCGGGGTGATAAAAATGCACAAAAACATCATTGTTTTCCAAACTTTTTATTCCAACATGTGCAAGTCACTATTGTCCATCGTAGACCCATGCCACTATGTCATTCAATGTTAAAGACAGGGATGTAATTTTATTGACACAATGATCGTCATAAATTTCTGTTTCTGATGTTACATAGCACCCAACTAAGTTTTTAGCAATGCCAAGGAATTCGTGGAATTGCTTTGTTCCTTTTATTGCTATCCAGTTTGAAATGTTTGTATATGAAGAAACACCTCTTCTTTCTTGATGAGATAATAGGTGATACCTTTAATATTGTCCTTGCAAAAGGTATACAAGACCTCTATTCTAAGAATTTGGTCTGTGGTCTCTGTTTGCAGGCTGTCGTACTGAATTCACGTTTTGTTGTACCTCCTACTCCATTGTATACATTTTTACCATGGCAAGAGGCAAGAAAATGCCATTCATCCTCGTACCTGAAATCTACTTTGTGGTGGTAAAGATTTGAAAAATTCTTTATGTTCTTGTATTGATTGCCACTTCCATCTGAAAAGTATATGAACTTCTCAACTTTGGGTAACTTTTCTTTTATGTAATTTGTTACATACATGTGAAACACATGGGCATCTGAAGTGTTGTGCTCCAAGTAGTCGCTTATAATGCAAACTGAAGAAATGTAAACTTCATCTTTCTCATTTTGAAGTACAGAACAAATGGATGCGCTTTTGCATGGTCATTGACCCAGTGGTACCTTTGTATTTCATCCTGAACTGCAAATGTAAAGTTTCCTGCAAAATCAGCTAGAACTATGCATTCATTTTCATAAAGTTGTATTTTTTGTCCTTCAAAAACTTAATTTGTATTTTAGAAATATAATGGTGATCTTGAGATTTTCTCAGTTACCAGTTAAAGGTTCAAAGTACTCTCCCTGAGATTTAAATACTCTTATCAATTCAGCCCTGTCGCTTGTGACCCACTTTTTGAAGGTAACATTGTTGAGTATATAGGATACCACATTGTTTCGTTTTGAGAAGTGCAAAATTTTACATTTACATTCTGAAAATTTAGAGTTAGTTGCCAATCTTTACACCATGTTGAAATTTTATCAAGATCTGATTGAATATTTGTGCAGCTTCTTTCAGATAATACTTCATGATACACAACTGTATCATCGGCAAAAAGCCTTATTTTACTAGTAATATTGTCTACAAAGTCATTGATACACAATATGAATGGCAAGCGTCCCAGCACACTTTTCTGGGGTACACTCTGAGTTACTTCTACATCAGACGATGACTCTCCATCCAAGATAATACGCTACATCCTTCCTACCAAAAATCACTCACTCCAGTAATAAATTTCACTTGATACTCCATATGATCATACTTTTGACCATAAGTATAGGTGTGGTACTGAGTCAAATGCTTTTTGTAAGTCAAGAAATACTGCACCTACCTGGTGGCCTTGATCTAAAGCTTTCAGTATGACATGTGCGAAAAGTGCTAGTTGGGTTTCACATGACTGATGTCTTCGAAATCCTTGTTGGCTGGCATTGAGTAGGTCATTCTGTTCAACAAATCTCATTATGTTCTAAGATTCTGGAACAAATCGGTGTCAAGGATATTGGATGGCAGTTTTGTGAATCACTTCTACTACCCTTCTTGTAGACAAGTATGACCTGTGCCTTTTTCCAAGAACTGGGCATGGTTTTTTGTTCAAGTAATTCACGATAGATTGTAGTTAGAAGTGGGTCTAACTCTGCTGTAAATTCAGTATAGAATCTGACAGGGATTCCACCGTGGCCTGGAACTTTGTTTAGTTTTTATGATTTCAGTTGTTTCTCAACACCATTGACACTAATACTTATTTCATTCAACTTTTCAGTGATACCAGGAATAAATCATGGCAGTTCTTATGGGTTTTCCTTTGTAAAGGAAGATTTGAAAACAGTCTTACGTATTTCAGCTTTTGCTTTGCTACCCTCAATTTTAGTTACTGTCTCATTCACTAGGGACTGGACACTATTTTGGTGCCACTAAAGCCTTTACATATGACCAGAATTTCTTTGGGTTCTGTCAAAGATTGCTGGACTAATTTTTGCTAATTTTCAGGTTAGTCTAACTGAACAATCAGAAACGATGAACTCATCAACTATTTTTCTCATGGCCATCAGTCAAGGAGCAAACTTAAAATTTTAACTTTTTCCTCTTTAGGTGTCACTGAACACTTACTTTTTAATTTATGAATTAAGCTCAGATATTTGGTGTTGGATTATTCTGGAGGTAGGTTTTCTTCTTTTTTAGAAATACTGTAGGTATCTGAATTATTAAAGCATGATTCTAAGTCTTTTCTAGTTTTATCTGAAATTTGTTGTACCTTGCATTCAGCAGCTACTTTTCTTTTTCTGCTATGTAGTTTTCTTATTTTCGAAGCAGGAGATACCTCTAAATTGGAGTAAGTAGAATCCAATTTGCTAATATCTTCCCCATTAGGAATGTAAATGTCATTAACAAGGTTACATGATTCTACTCCTGGATTCACGATAAATATTTTTGGAAACAATTTGACCACATAGAATTTCCAGGAATCATAATAAATTTCACTCAGGAGATTGTTTTACATGCACTTAACAAGGACAAATGTTCAAGTTTTATTTCCCTCAAACCTTTAATAGCTAAATTTTTACAAACTTTTTCTGGACCAGAGCATGTTATTCTAAAAATGTGGCCATATTTCAGAATATATTTTTTCTCATGATACTCACAAACTGATGATGAAGTGTTGGCAGAAGAGCCAACACCATGTTGCTAGAGGTGGCCGAAATGCACGCTTTTATATTCACGCAGACTGGCGTGAGGCCTGGAACATTACAAGGAAATGAGAACTTAGAAAAACGGACGCAGTTGCTATAATACTTAACTTTAATCCATAATTGTAGAACATCGCTCTAGTTGATACATTAATATAATCTCAATACAACTGGTAATGGCGCCTTGCTAGGTCGTAGCAAATGACGTAGCTGAAGGCTATGCTAACTATCGTCTCGACAAATGAGAGCGTATTTGTCAGTGTAGCCTCGCTAGCAAAGTCTGCTGTACAACTGGGGCGAGTGCTAGAACGTCTCTCTAGACCTGCCGTGTGGCGGAGCTCGGTCTGCAATCACTGACAGTGGCGACACGCGGGTCCGACGTATACTAATGGACCGCGGCCGATTTAAAGGCTACCACCTAGCAAGTGTGGTGTCTGGCGGTGACACCACAGATGATACAGAAGAACCTACTTGTGATTTAAACAAAGTTTGTCTATCTTCATCAAAGACATTAACATTTTTTAAGTTTTTTGAAACTAAACCATAAACTGTTTCATGACACACTTCACTTACTATATGTCCAATATTTTGTGGCATTCCAGTCAGTCTTTCAAATTTTTTTATTATTAATTTTAAAATTATTTTAGTTAATAAAAAATTACACTGCTGACAAAAGCACATAAAGTATTCTATATTCTCAATGAAGTATGTACATCCACTGTAACAGAGTTTCTGAACAGGCTGACTACAGCAATGCTACACTCAGCAAATGCCGTGGGGGTGCACAGTTAATGCACAGACCTGTCACTGACTACTGGGCTCCAGAGCAGACTTGTAACTCTGTTCATTGAGCTCTTATACACACTTGTCTTGAGGACTAAACTCAAGTGCAAAACTGTAGCCCTCTCAACAATAGAGAAATTTCACATGTTTATTATTCATTTTGAACTTGTAACAATGTAATTGGGAATAAACCTAGACATTAATGGGCAATTTTTTAAACACAGAACTAAAACAAAATCTCCTATTGTTTAATATTTTATTATTAAAATATATAATACTTTTAAATGTTAGTGTTAACCAAATACAGGTTGTGACTAAATTTTATTACAATGAGGCAATAAATCATTTAAATACAGCCACCAGATCAATTGCAGCATAATGTGAATTATTTCATCATTTTCAAAAATTCATACCTTATTCACAGTCAAATATCAATGTTGAAATTTTTACAGTACTTTGCTATTGTATAGTTGCACAACATGTGCTAAAATTAAATTTTTATATTCAGTCCTTCAAGAGACAACTAGCCCAAAACTTGACAAAAAAAATAAAGCTTTTTAAATTTCAAGAATTTATAAAAAATTAAGGAAACATTTGCCATTAGTTTATGGTATCTAACTAGAGGGGAAAAAATACATTCTGATAAATAAGTCCTTGGTTGTTATTTTTTGGTCTAAAAAGTATATTTCCTAAATTTTCAATACCAAACTTTAGAAGTCATTTTGATTCGTCATTTTTAAATGTAGAGTATTTTCAGTAATAAACAGTGTTGTAGAGGAGGCTTTTCTAAAAACAATAATGTGAATTGCAATGTTGGGGCTTAATCCAAAGCAGAGATGTTCAGGTTAATGCTAATGTTTCCAAATTGAAAAACGATTGTGCGCCTACAAATAAAAAATATCCGCTATTCAGTAATGGAGCAAGGTAAAAATTTTTAAAATCTGTTTTGAACATCTCAATTATAGGGTAATCAAATGTAAAAAAATCAAAATATTTGAAAACAGTCAAGCAACCCTCACTGCATCACTTCATACGGATTGACCCAAAGAACAAACTGTGAACAGAAACACAACATGTCTTTAGGAAAGATTGGTACATAATTATTACAGTTGCTGAATTTCTCCTTAAAGTCTACACCCTACTAGACCCAGGTATGAAGACAGCAGTTATATTCTTAGATCTTTCCAAAGTCTTCAACTCAGTCAACAGTGGGTTGCTTATTAATAAATTGAAGTCTTACAACATCAAGGACTCATCTATGCAATTACTGACAACATACTTGACAAATCACAAACTGTCTACTAAACCTTAATGCAAAATAGATAATAAGGTAATAGATTTCCTGTCTTCTAGAAATACAATAATTCAAGGGGTACTGCATGGATCGATCCTTGGTCTATTTCTCTTCTTGGTTTATGTCAGTGATGTGATACAACCCTTCAATTCACATAAAGTAATCGATGCTGATGATACCTCCCCTGTATTGTATGAAAAAGACTTTGAGACATTACACTCAGCTGCATATAAGAGTGTGACAGAAATAACCACAAATTTTCTACACTAGGGTCTAAACGCCAATATCAGTAAATCCCAGTTACAAACATTTAAAACAACCGGTTCTTATGAGGTTTAAATAAATAATATTTTTGATATTACATCAGCAAACACAGATAACATTAAATTTCTCCATTGGGTAAACTACATTACTTATGCATGTTATAAAATCAGCAGTAGCTGATGGCAAAAGCAGTCCTAATTCAAACACTAAAAATTGTTTACTGTGGAACATTTTATCCATTTCTTAATTATGCTATTGAACTGTGGGGTTGCACAGCAGACTTGCACCTGAATTTAAATTAGTGTTACATAAAAGAGCTATTAGGTTAATGCATGGGCTAAAGTCCAGAGAGTCCTGCCATGAAACCTTTGTCCAACATAAATATTTAACAGTATATTCCTTCTATTTGTATATACCCATTGTATTGTTCCAAATAGTAAAAACAAAGTAATTAATTGCAGTGTTATATATAATTATGATACTAGTAGTAAGGGTAACTACTTCAGGCAGAGGACAATATTTAAAATAACTGACAATAGTCCTTATATTAATGGACAGATATGGTTCAATAAGCTGCTGCATGCTTTGAAAACTTCCATGGGGAGTTAAAAGCCTTCTCAGTAAATAACTGTTTATATTCACTCAGCGGATTCTAATCTACTTGCCCTCTGTTGTAGCATGTAATGTAACTGGAATATCAAGATAAATGTATGTACTATTACAGTATGTATGTGTTATCTACAATCCTGGAAATTGAAATAAGAACACCATGAATTCATTGTCCCAGGAAGGGGAAACTTTATTGACACATTCCTGGGGTCAGATACATCACATGATCACACTGACAGAACCACAGGCACATAGACACAGGCAACAAAGCATGCACAATGTCGGCACTAGTACAGTGTATATCCACCTTTCGCAGCAATGCAGGCTGCTATTCTCCTATGGAGACGATCGTAGAGATGCTGGATGTAGTCCTGTGGAACGGCTTGCCATGCCATTTCCACCTGGCGCCTCAGTTGGACCAGCGTTCGTGCTGGACGTGCAGACCGCGTGAGACGACGCTTCATCCAGTCCCAAACATGCTCAATGGGGGACAGATCCGGAGATCTTGCTGGCCAGGGTAGTTGACTTACACCTTCTAGAGCACGTTGGGTGGCACGGGATACATGCGGACGTGCATTGTCCTATTGGAACAGCAAGTTCCCTTGCCGGTCTAGGAATGGTAGAACGATGGGTTCGATGATGGTTTGGATGTACCGTGCACTATTCAGTGTCCCCTCGACGATCACCAGTGGTGTACGGCCAGTGTAGGAGATCGCTCCCCACACCATGATGCCGGGTGTTGGCCCTGTGTGCCTCGGTCGTATGCAGTCCTGATTGTGGCGCTCACCTGCACGGCGCCAAACACGCATACGACCATCATTGGCACCAAGGCAGAAGCGACTCTCATCGCTGAAGACGACACGTCTCCATTCGTCCCTCCATTCACGCCTGTCGCGACACCACTGGAGGCGGGCTGCACGATGTTGGGGCGTGAGCGGTGGACGGCCTAACGGTGTGCGGGACCGTAGCCCAGCTTCATGGAGACGGTTGCTAATGGTCCTCGCCGATACCCCAGGAGCAACAGTGTCCCTAATTTGCTGGGAAGTGGCGGTGCGGTCCCCTACGGCACTGCGTAGGATCCTACGGTCTTGGCGTGCATCCGTGCGTCGCTGCGGTCCGGTCCCAGGTCGACGGGCACGTGCACCTTCCGCCGACCACTGGCGACAACATCGATGTACTGTGGAGACCTCACGCCCCACGTGTTGAGCAATTCGGCGGTACGTCCACCCGGCCTCCCGCATGCCCATTATACGCCCTCGCTCAAAGTCCGTCAACTGCACATACGGTTCACGTCCACGCTGTCGCGGCATGCTATCAGTGTTAAAGACTGCGATGGAGCTCCGTATGCCACGGCAAACTGGCTGACACTGACGGCGGCGGTGCACAAATGCTGCGCAGCTAGCGCCATTCGACGGCCAACACCGCGGTTCCTGGTGTGTCCGCTGTGCCGTGCGTGTGATCATTGCTTGTACAGCCCTCTCGCAGTGTCCGGAGCAAGTATGGTGGGTCTGACACACCGGTGTCAATGTGTTCTTTTTTCCATTTCCAGGAGTGTATATTAATCTACTCAACCTATGAATTACATTTGCAAAAGTGAGCAGCTTGATGGCCTACATGAAAAAAATGTAAATAAATAAATAGACTGACAAGATTGTCTCTTTTTCTAAAACAAGCTGCATACTAGCAAATTATTTCTGTAGGAGCAGTTACAGAAATGGAGGTACTGTATTTTCATCAAACAAGGGTTAAAGTATAAAAATAAAAATAAGTTCTGGCATCTAAATGAAGAAAGAGACTTCAGGCTGACAACAATAGAAGTCAGTGATGCAAATAAAGTAGCAACATGCATTTATTGCTGCTCAGATGGAAATTTCGACTCATTCCTAAATAAGCTTGAATATATACTAAATGGACTTCATCTAGATAAGAAATCAGTTGGGACTTCAAATAAAAAAACCTGTTGTTCAACCTCACAAGCACTTTCACCTTAAAACAGACTATAACAACCCCAACAAGAATCACAAAATGTATTGCTATTTCTCTGGATCAATTATTTGTGAAAACGAGCTATATTGCAAAATGTATAAACACAAGTCTTAGTGACCATGAAACTCAAGTTGTTACCTTCCCAAGCTATTTACTGCACACCCAGAACTATAAAAGAACTGCAACAGCAAGAAGGTTCAATATCGGTGACATAGAAAGTTTCAGTCCTCTGTTATGAGAAAATAGGAAGAAGTTCTGCAAATAAACGATGTAAACGGGAAGTTAACAAAATTCTCTAGTATCTTTAGTGATTACTCTGAAATTGCTTTCCCTCTAAAAACACAAGTAATGAGAAGCGGCACTCCAAAAGCAAAGAGCTGGCTAACAAAAGACATTAAAATCTCAAATGCAAGAGAAAGAGAACTGACCAAAACAACTATGGTGACATCCGAAGTACGAGGTCATATGTCAAATTAGGTACCTCATGACTGAACCACAAGTAAAGACAGTAGCTGCCTGACGCAGCAACGAACGAGAATGTCCGCATAGACATGTCCTCGAGACGTTCCATATGTCGTCGCTGCTGAATGAGTACTTTCGTTGGAGTACAGCGCCCCTCAGCCCAACTTTGCATATATCGCCTTCAACTACAGCATCATCTTACTTCAGATCCAGCAGTGCGAGCTGTATTGGAAGTCAGAACTGTATGCAAGTTAATAGTTAATTGCACAATGAAAGAAGAGACTATAATTCTGAATTATATCAAGTAATGAGTCACAGAGTTCAACGACAGTAACGAATACATTTTGTCACCTTGTGGACATGGATTGTTTCCAAGTTGTTCAAGTTCTAATAAAGTGATCTAAGTTTTTGTCTCTGTTGTGGTATCCACTCGACCTCCTCCAGAAATTAATCTAGTCTTGCTAGAGCAAATGTTTCCTGACTCTCGTCCAGAAGATATTGCTTCTGAGAACTCGTTCCCAAACTCGACGAACATTATGAATCACAGATTCATGTCACTGCAACGAGATTTATATTTTTTCGTCTAAAGAAGCAGTGTCAACAGCCACTGAAACAGTGGAATGCTGAATGTAGAAGGCTAAGCAGGTATTGTAGGTTCAACTATTCTTTTGGACTGAGCTATAGCGATGTCATGTCATGTAATGTAGTCACGCAGAAGGTGTCAGATACACACATTCATACTGCTGTCGTAAAATTGCCAGATCCGGATCTGAAAACGGTTTTGTCAATTGTAGAGCCTCAAAGTATTGTGGACGCAACTGAAGTTGATTTTGAGGCTGTATCTGTTTCTCATGTTTATCGTGCACAAGAAACTTATTCTAAACTTCGTGCTAATGTTAAAGTGAATAAAAACAGGGCTCAGCTTAACAGTAAACATAAAGGTAAAACTTTTAAGTTACATGGTACACAAGGTGTACTTCAGAATAAGGTGAGGAAATCTTGTCCAGAGTGTTTTTCAAATCATGATAGAGTAGCTTATCCTTATTGTGATGCAAAGTGTTTAAAGTTTGGTAAGCAAGGTCATTTCCAAACAATTTGCATACAATGCAGCCAATGAAGGCACTGTTCACGAGCATGGCTATAGAGTAGCTTTTAGTAAGTGCATGTCGTGTCGGTTCTGCCATTACAGCCAGTACAATTGAAGGCTCACATTTCTACATTGTGGAAATTTTCTGTTGTAATCGAGATACAGAAGAATTAAGAGTGGCACAAAAGACAGTTAAGTTGCAGTTAGACACAAGGGCGTCTGTTATCCTCGTCCAGAAAGACACATATGAAATAATAGATAGGCTGCGGCTACAGAAGCCTACTTCTTGTTTGTTTGCTTATAACGGACACAAAAAGCAGTACTTAGAGCGTGCACTTTGCCAGCAACTTTTCTTGATGTTGCAGAGAGTGTTTCATTTCATGTACTATGTTCCACAAACAGTGGAAATATTTTTGGTTTAGACTTGTTTAGTTTGTTCAACTTTTGTATACAAGACAATGTGTTACAAATCAGTGTTTCAGTGCCCCATATTAATGTAGAAGACAAGTGGTTACTTTTAGGAAATATGGTGCAAAATTGTGATTTAGTGTGTTTCAGTGCGCAATGCGCCAGCCTCACGGCAGACGGTGGACGAAGGCTGGCCAGCGCGTTATGCAGGTGACACAGTTTTGCAACGTATGTGTGTACGTGTGCAGGAGCCATCAACAGCCAGAACGCAACATTAGCAGAATTACGCAGGTGCGGACCGCTTGTGGCGTCGTTGCGTTAGCCAACTCATCGAGAACATTCTAATAAACACGGCGCCGCATAACTGGTGGATTCAGCAGCGTCTGCACTATTTAAGGGCATCAAAGGTGGGTGTCAGGATCGGTTCGACCGATTGGGCGTTCGGTCGCTGTTACGTCGTCGTCATCAGTGATGCTGTCCCCGAGGACCGGCTGGCGGAGGGCGTTGCTCGCTTCTGCACCGGCGACTCCCGGCATCGTCACGAACCGCAGCGTCTGCAGGAAGCGAGCTAGGCCGGGCCTCTTGCTGCTAACCTCCTACCGCCTGTGCAGCCACTGACCGAGCACGGCGTCGCGTTCCCCTGGCTGCGCGCATCAGCACATCTCCACCACGACACAAGTGGTGGGGCTGAGCTACTGGAAAATGTATTGGAAGAACCAACAATAAAGAGGAAGATTGCTAAAAACAGCCACCTTCTTCTACCCAGCCACGTCCTACAACCCCGACCACATCACCCCTCCAGTCATCCTATTACAAGTAGTGTCAGTCAGGCAACCTGCGCGTCACACATTCATGTTACATATGGTGACAGTTGTGGTCTTCTCCCTGGATTTGGAGGAAATTGAGGATGGTAATCGACGAGGATATATGGCACCTGAGAAGGGCAACAATGGATCAGCAATTCCTGCAACATAAGTGGCGTGACGTTCTGGTACGACCAGCAGTTCCAGCGATATGGTTTGTGTCACAGAGGGAAGAGGGAAGGTGTGCACTATCTCTCAGCATAGTTATTCTGTTTTGCTGTTGCAACTTAGCTGAAGCCTTGAAGGTACATCTTATATGAAGTGGTATTTTGTTCTCGTGACAAGCGGATGTAATTATGTCCGGACATCAATGGACCTTAAGGGTGGACTGTAAAATTTTTGGCGGTTGAAGACCAAATCTGTAAATTAAAGGATACATTTAATGAACTTCATTCCATGTTGGCTAATCAGTCAAGGTTTAATGACACACAGGGGGAATATCAGCAACTACGATCAGCTTTTGCATGCTTACAAGCTCAGTTGCGGCAAACTGAAGGGTTAATCCCGCACGTCCATAGGAAAAGAGGATGGCCAGACGCAGGTGGACATATCCTAAAAACTGTTTTTGGAACCGCTGATGCGGAAGATATTAAAAGTATTAATGAAACGCTATGGCAGGTACAGGATAACGTGAACAGCAACCAGTGAATGCTAGATCTTCACACCACCCTATTAGACAGTTTGGAAAAAAATGGCCGGCCGGAGTGGCCGAGCGGTTAAAGGCGCTACAGTCTGGAACCGCACGACCGCTACGGTCGCAGGTTCGAATCCTGCTTCGGGCATGGATGTGTGTGATGTCCTTAGGTTAGTTAGGTTTAAGTAGTTCTAAGTTCTAGGGGACTTGTGACCACAGCAGTTGAGTCCCATAGTGATCAGAGCCATTTGAACCATTTAGAGAAAAATGTAGTTAATAATATACGCACCAATGGCAAGCTTTGGGCGCGACCTTGATGTCCCACATTAAGGCCACAGCGGACACAACCAATCACGACTTGGGTATAATCAAGTACTGGTTGGATAACATCGATTCACAGCTGATCCGTTTTCTTGCTGTTAGTATTACGGAAGCACGCATAGAAGCCACGGAACTACAGGAGGCTTTGTTGCACGCAATGCGCGGGCACCTAACCCCGGTACTGTTACCTTCAGAACAACTTCGGAAAGGATTACGGAAAGTTCAATTGGAATTGCCCGCATCCCTGGAGCTACTGACGACATTAACAGATGAACGCTTATCTCTGTACTACAAAATGGCCACTTTTACCAGTATGCGGATGGGTACCCTGCTGAGAATTCAAATCATAATACCATTAACATGTAGGGATTGTAAATTTGAATGTTACACTTTGCATACGTATCCAGTGAAGTGAGAAATTTTGCAGAAATTCGTATAATTAACCGTAGAGGAAATACTGTTAGTGGCAATTAACACACAAGTTCATGCGTTCCTCACTGCACAAGACTTGCTGCATTGTCGAACAGGTTCAGTTACCATTTGCCCCGCGAAATTGTTTCAGACTGTATTATCGGCTCAAGAGGAAGGTAGTGCAGATCCCGCCCCTTCCAACCTTTAACCTAAGAGTACAGACAAAATCACTGAACAGTTGTGAGGCACTGCAGCAGAACACTGAGTAATGTTTATGAATAAAGATTAGACTGAGGATAGAACTGAATGAACACAGTGTAAATAATGAATCAAACGCACTTTGTGATGTTTGTGAAGTGAACTGTAGTTGTTTTCATTTTTGGCTGAATTCAGGGAAGAATTCTTTTGGTGCGTGGGAGGAATTGCAGAGGACAAGGGGTTATATTTAGGAAATATGGTGCGAAATTGTGATTTAGTGTGTTTAAGTGCGCGATGCGCCAGCCTCACGGCAGACGGGGGACGAAGGCTGGCCAGCGCGTTATGCAGGTGACACAGTTTTGCAACGAGCGTCGATATGTGTGTACGTTCGCAGCAGCCATCAACAGGCAGAATGCAACATTAGCAGAATTACGCACGCGCGGGCCGCGTATGGCGCGGTTGTGTTAGCCACCTCATCGAGATCATTCTAATAAACATGGCGCCGTGTAACCGGCGGATTCAGCAGCGGTCTGCACTATTTAAGGGCATCAGAGGTGGGCGTCGACATCGGTTTGACCGATTGGGCGTTCGGTCGCTGTTACGTCGTCATCATCAGTGACGCTGTCCCCAAGGACCGGCCAGCGGAGGGCGTTGCCCGCTGCTGCACCTGCAGCTCCCAGCGTCGTCACGAGCCGCAGCATCTGCAGGAGGTGAGCTAGGCCGGGCCTTTTGCTGCTGACCTCCTACCGCCTGCGAAGCCACTGACCGAGCACGGCGTCACATTCCCCGGGCTGCACGCATCAACACGTCTCCACAACGACACAAGTGTTGGGACTGAGCTACTGGAAAATGTATTGGAAGAGCCAACAATAAAGAGGAAGATTGCTAAAAATAGCGATCTTCTTCTACCCAGCTATGCCCTACAACCCCGACCACATCACCTGCTCCAGCCATCCTATTACACTAATGTTTCTGACTTGTGTAATACACACAGTGTGCTTTTTGAACCAGAAATACGAAGGGCTAAACATTTTGAGGCCCACATTACTGTTAATCACAATGTATGAGCACGGTCTTATCATACTCGGCCTGTCCACGATGTTATACCTGAGCAGGTTGCTCAGGAACTGCGATGATTGAAAGACAGTGGTGTGATACAACCCATTTCTGCAAGTCAGTGCGCATCACCTTTGGTCATTCTCTAAAAGCCACCAGGAGATTTGCATAGAAGTGCTGATTTCAGGGCAACAGTAAACCCACAAACTGTCGTTGATTTATTTCCTCTCCCACGACCAGAGGAAATAATGGACAGATTGAAGACAGGGCAGAGTCTCTTCCGAGACTGATTTCTGTGAGGCATATTTATAATTACCACTGAACGATCAATCCATGCTATATTTTGTGATAAACACTCACCTGAATTTATTCAAGTTTCAAAAACTACGTTTCAGAAATGCTTGAGCTCTTGCTATTTTTCAAAGTTTCCTGGAAAAATTTATAGCAACAGTCCCTTCGTGTACAAACTATCTGGACTATATTGTTTTCGTGGGTGATATGCCTGAAGACCATTTGGCAAACTTAGAAACTTTGTTTAAAGTTCTTGCTGAAGATGGCTTAAAGTGTAACAAGAAAAAGTGCTCCTTCTTCCAAAAAGAACTTGAATATTTAGGACATGTCATAAATGCACAGATTATTCATCCTGCTTATTTGCGCTTGTCTGATATTAAAGATCTGCCAGTGCCTTGTAACATCAAGGAGCTACAGGCAGTCATGGGGAAGCTCACATATTACATTAAGTTTATTGCAAACACTGCTAAGATTGCTGCTCTGCTCAGCTAGCTGCATTACACAGGTGTTCCTTTTCTGTGGTCCCAAGAATGTCTGGATTCATTTCAGCCGTTATAGGGCACAATTTTAAGTCATCGTTGTCTAATTCATTTTGGTCCAGCTAAGCCTATTGTGTTAGCTGTAGATTCATCATCCTACAGGACAGGAGCGGCGCTCTCCCACAGAATCCATTTATCTGGTCGATCTATTGCCTTTGCCTCAAAAACTCTCAACAGAGTGCAGTGCAATTGCAGTCAACTTGTAAAAGAGGCCCTTGTCATCATCTATGGTACTACCAGGTTCCACCAATATTTGTATGGCCAGAAGCTCTATTTCATTACAGATCATCAGACTTCAATAGCTTTTTTCAATCATTCCAAGCCTGTTCCAGCACAGACAGCACAAAAATTGCAACGTTGGGCTCTGTTGTTGTCTGATTATCAGTACAAGTTGTTGTTCAGGCCCACTGCACAAGATTTGAATACCGACTTTATAACAGAAAAACTATATACTTGTGATGCTTTAATAAATTTGTAAACACTTTTGCGAGTATTGCTATGTAAGAAAGATCGGGTAGTATCGAGACTGATTGGGTTTGTCTTCATTAATTTCGAGTCGAGTATAAGAAGTTTGAATCTTGAATGGTAAACAGCAAATATTTTGTAAAATAAAATAATAATTTATGTTATTATTGAATTAATGACAGATGAGCTACTCCAAGCATTTAAAAATTAACAGAATTAGAACCAAAAGTGTAGAGAAGCTAAGGACGAGTTCTGATTGGACGAGAAGGGTGGCGTACATTGGTGACGTTTGAAACCCTAGTGGAAATGCAGAGGTAGCTTGAGCCTTGACATGAGAGGACATGTTGCTCATGGCCGCGGAGGTGAACATTAATATTGTGCAATAAGCGCTCTGATTTACTCAAGGTGTGCGGTATCGCTTATGTGCACTGTGGAAAATCGTCTCGTAAAGTATGAACATTTACCGAGCAAATGGCTGTTTTTGGTTGTGGTTGTAATGTATGTCGTAACAGCAATGGTGCAATATGTGGCTTATTTTGGAAGCACGACATATACATGGAGGAAGTCGTGAAGAACCGGTGCTACGCTGGATTTAACCACAGTGTACATCTAACAACGAATAGCACTGCACAACAACAGGCAAGATTTTGTATTTAATTTTGTGTAAAGTCATTTGTAACGGAGTAGCACATCAATATGTTTTTTTTTTTTCTTTTGGTGAACTTTTACTATAGTGAAATTCAACTGATCAATAATTTATTTACTACTGCATGAACAGTTCCTTGTGTCAAAGTTCTATAAAGTAACAACAAAGCATAAAACTAAAAACAGAAGTTAAGGAAAACATTGATGTCTTTGCAAATATCAGTGTTGTAATAATGTAATGTAAATAGTTAACTCAGTTTAAATGCATTGGTTGCTTTGGTAGAGGCGTAATTTTCCAAGCAACTTGCAATTTAATTAAATTCAAATAAATTTAAATTCTTTTTTTTACAAATTTGAATATTAAGAAAAAGTGCAATTTCAGTAAAATTTCGTAATATTTTTAAAGACGCCTGGCTGAAATCGTCGCCATATTTTTCTTCAAAACGGTTAGAGAAAAATACCAGTACTAATAACTCAAAATTAATTGCTACAAAGCAGATTAATTAAAGTAATTTCTCATTTATAGCTTGGCGACCACAAACTATTGCACATAATATTTATTTTATATGGGTAATTAAGGTAAATTCCACTGAAGAACGTTCAGCTGAGAAATAATTCGCTGTTTGATGGAGGGATACAGTACAAGGTAGGCAGTGATACTTGTGAAAAGTGAACTGTAAGAGGGAGGGTTTGTTAAAGTATCGAACCTACTAAAACCATTCATTGCTTGGGTAAAGAATAAATTAAGTCTTATCCAAAAAAATAGGTAATACACAGGTCGAACAAAAGTCAATCATTTAATATTTCGTAGATCTAATAGCTTGCAAAATGAGTCGACATGATACTCCATTAGTAATAAAAGGGAACAGTGATTTTGTCTGTGTTGAGACACAGTTTTGAACGTGCGCTAGAGAACAGTGAAAGTGGTAGCAGTCGGAGGCCGCACGTTTTTATGTGTGTGCGTCAGGGGTCGAGCTACCAGTCATGCCGACACAATACTTGATTCATCTGAGGAATCGTGTTACCAAATCAATACTCAAGATTTTGGAGTCCTTCAAAATCTTCTCCTCAGTTTTCGGTGTGCTGCTGAAGCAACTGTTTCTGACCCAGCTCTTCAGGTCGTTTTTCAATATGTCCACCATATGTGGCCATTTAGTTTGAAATAAATTCCCCATCCACTGCCACATCACACTTTTGCGCATTGTCACATGCTAAATGCAATGTCAGATGTTCTGCTGTTGCATACAGAATATGACAGTGCATGGGTTGTGATTCCTCAGTCCCTCCAGTGCGAAGTTTTGTATTTGTTACACAAAGGTCACTGCGGCGTAGTTGACACAAAGCAACTCACCTGAAGTCATTGCACTTGGCTGGGCATGTGAAATGTAGCAGGCAACTTTGCATGCCATTTTCATTTAATTTGAGATTGGTTGTGTAATTAGAGGATGATAATGGTAGATATTGCATTGGAATGTTTTACTGAAGATCTTGGATCACAGTGACTGGTAGTACATTGCTCTTTGTAGTTTCCTTCCCTTCTTCAACGTGATGATGGACTCTTTTGGTTTCTAATGTTTTTTGCATGTGTGAGAAGACACATTGCGTTGGAGTTGAGATGTGATGAACAGAGAATGCTACAGAAAATAGCACTTTGAACCGGGGCTTCCGAGGCATCCCAGGGGGTAGCAAACCATTGTCCACCTTTACAACCTCGCCCGGCCTACAGTGTGTGCCCAGAGGTCAAGAGGTCCCACAAGCAATAGGCAGTGGCAGCTTCCTCATGATCAGTGGACCACCTTTGTAGATAGCAATTGGTTGCTTTAGAAAATACAGACTGCAAAGAATAATGTGTAGCCTCATGAAATGTTGTTCATAATTTCAAAGACCCTCTGATACAAGGAAAGTGAAAGAGGCGCGAAAACGCGCTACTGATGTATTAGAGTGCGATGTCACGAATATAGAGCTGCAGCGGAAGCATTTTAGTAGTAGGAGAGAGCTTTGCTATCTGTTTGGCATCTGATCCCTATGCACCTTTTTGGTGGGACTTTCTATGCTGGAGGGAAACCATTCAATTTGGCCGCTGTGTTTTTTATTTTCGCTATTGGCTGCTGGCATTGTTTGGTGGAAAAAGGAGAGCAGCGGCGAAGTGAGAACCAAAAATATAGGACTCTGGGTTGAGATGTGGTGAAGGCAGCTTTGACTCAGGTTCAAGAGTCGATGGAGGCGGAGATGTAGTGTTGATCACAACGACGTCTAAGACAGTGGACAGCCAGAGAATGGTGTCGCAGTTGTAGAAATGCGTCCTCGTATTCTCGAGAGCCCTTGCACTACAGCTGCGTTCGTAATGGCCCACACCAATTAAACTGCTGTGAGCATTCAGAACAGCATCGGTGAGGTAGGTCATGCTTATTCCGCACTTGCGGAATTATATACGATCGCCAGCCTCAGGTTCAACGTACATGTGCTGAATGTATGAAATTTTCAATCAGTCACCGCAGTTTAAGTCACTGTTTTCAGTCAGGAAATAGCGAGTTTGGAAATTAAGCGTCATTTTGAGTTATCAGCATGTAATTCATCATGCAATAGAGTAACTCTGTTACCCACACAGTCACTGGTCAGAATTTTCATACAGATAACATTAGTTACTTGTTTGATTGTCTCTCTTTCAAGAGTTGTGATCATCTGTGTCTTTATGAATAAATTAGAGTGTTTAAATGAAAATTGTTTTTATCAGACATGTCCCTGTCACACTGAATTATTGTGTAAATCCCTCACTTTAGGATCTATGCCTAGGGCTTAAAAAGGGCGTTAACCATTAGAAGTTGTGCACATTTAATTTGTAGGGTAGGTGTCAAAAGAATGGCGTGCACACTGTTAGCTTTCTGGATTAGGGAAATTTTCCATAAACAATGGATTTTACATAAATTGACGAATCCATGCCAACATAGGGCTCTGGTTTCCTTGGGAAACGGTAATGATAATTTTAGGGCTTAAAAAATCGATGTACCTGTGCAGTTAGAATCAATAAGTCAGTTTTTTGTGTGTTTTATGTTCAATCATCTTGGTGACTAAATAAGAGACAATACACTGCTTCACGATACAATACACTGCATCACGATAGTGCTGGGACTGGCTGGTGCAAATCACTAATCCTTCTACATTCTATTCTCCAGGTTCTAATTCATGATTTGGTGGGTTCTCTTCCACAGTCTATTGGTACATCAACGTTGAACCACAGCATTGCAATTTTGAATGCGAAAACTTTATGTTGAGGGTATCGACTATAGACTAAAATGAACATAAATATCAATAATAATATAGGAATGTTAATTTGTGCTGTGTGTGTTGATATTGTCAAATCTGAATGTTAACACTGAATAAGGCGCGACGTGATTTGTATCGGAATAGACATAAAACAAATAGCATTATGGAACAAATGAATTGGTAGATTCTTGTAATTTGGGAGAGGAACATGCGACGCATCCCATGAAATAGTCCAGCTCAGTAGGTGGTGACCATAATGATAATGTAACGAACAGAACCCAGTTAGAAAGTGGAAACAGTATCGCAAACGACAGTATAGTAGAGTCCCGTTAATCCGAACTAATTGCGACCGGACCTTGTTCGGATTACCGATTTGTTTGGATTAGCCGAAATTATGGTGACTAGTTCCTAGATTGAAGAATTGTTGTTGTTGTGGTCTTCAGTCCTGAGACTGGTGAGACTGGTTTGATGCAGCTCTTCATGCTACTCTATCCTGTGCAACCTTCTTCATCTCCCAGCACTTACTGCAACCTACATCCTTCTGAATCTGCTTAATGTATTCATCTCTTGGTCTCCCTCTACGATTTTTTCCCTCCACGCTGCCCTACAATGCTAAATTTGTGATCCCTTGATGCCTCAGAATATGTCCTACCAACCGGTCCCTTCTTCTTGTCAAGTTGTGCCACAAACTCCTCTTCTCCCCAATTCTATTCAATACCTCCTCATTAGTTATGTGATCTACCCATCTAATCTTCAGCATTCTTCTGTAGCACCACATTTCGAAAGCTTCTATTCTCTTCTTGTCCAAACTATTTATCGTCCATGTTTCACTTCCATACATGGCTACACTCCATACAAATACTTTCAGAAACGGCTTCCTGACGCTTAAATCTATACTCGATGTTAACAAATTTCTCTTCTTCAGAAACGCTTTCCTTGCCATTGCCAGTCTACATTTCATATCCTCTCTACTTCGACCATCATCAGTTATTTTGCTCCCCAAATAGCAAAACTCCTTTACTACTTTAAGTGTCTTATTTCCTAATCTAATTCCCTCAGCATCACCCGACTTAATTCGACTACATTCCATTATCCTTGTTTTGCTTTTGTTGATGTTCCTCTTATACCCTCCTTTCAAGACACTGTCCATTCCGTTCAGCTGCTCTTCCAAGTCCTTTGCTGTCTCTGACAGAATTACAATGTCATCGGCGAACCTCAAAGTTTTTATTTCTTCTCCATGGATTTTAATACCTACTCCGAATTTTTCTTTTGTTTCCTTTACTGCTTGCTCAATATACAGATTGAATAACATCGGGGAGAGGCTACAACCCTGTCTCACTCCATTCCCAACCACTGCTTCCCTTTCATGTCCCTCGACTCTTATAACTGCCATCTGGTTTCTGTACAAATTGTAAATAGCCTTTTGCTCCCTGTATTTGACCCCTGCCACCTTTAGAATTTGAAAGAGAGTATTCCAGTCAATATTGTCAGAAGCTTTCTCTAAGTCTACAAATGCTAGAAACGTAGGTTTGCCTTTCCTTAATCTTTCTTCTAAGATAAGTCGTAGGGTCAGTATTGCCTCACGTGTTCCAATATTTCTACGGAATCCAAGCTGATCTTCCCCAAGGTTGGCTTCTACTAGTTTTTCCATTCGTCTGTAAAGAATTTGCGTTAGTATTTTGCAGCTGTGGCTTATTAAACTGATTGTTCGGTAATTTTCACATCTGTCAACACCTGCTTTCTTTGGGATTGGAATTATTATATTCTTCTTGAAGTCTGAGGGTATTTCGCCTGTCTCGTACATCTTGCTCACCAGATGGTAGAGTTTTGTCAGGACTGGTTCTCCCAAGGCTGTCAGTATTTCTAATGGAATGTTGTCTACTCCCGGGGCCTTGTTTCGACTCAGGTCTTTCAGTGCTCTGTCAAACTCTTCACGCAGTACTGTATCTCCCATTTCGTCTTCATCTACATTCTCTTCCATTTCCAGAATATTGTCCTCAAGTACGTCGCCCTTGTATAGACCCTCTATATACTCCTTCCACCTTTCTGCTTTCCCTTCTTTGCTTAGAACTGGGTTTCCATCTGAGCTCTTGATATTCCGACAAGTGGTTCTCTTTTCTCCAAAGGTCTCTTTAATTTTCCTGTAGGCAGTATCTATCTTACCCCTATTGAGATAAGCCTCTACCTCCTTGCATTTGTCTTCTAGCCATCCCTGCTTAGCCATTTTGCACTTCCTGTCGATCTCATTTTTGAGACGTTTGTATTCCTTTTTGCCTGCTTCATTTACTGCATTTTTATATTTGCTCCTTTCATCAATTAATTTCAATATTTCTTCCGTTACCCAAGGAATTCTACTAGCCCTCGTCTTTTTACCTACTTGATCCTCTGCTGCCTTCACTACTTCATCCCTCAGAGCTACCCATTCTTCTTCTACTGTTCCCCCCCCCCCCCCCCCCATTTCTGTCAATTGTTCCCTTATGCTCTCCCTGAAACTCTGTACAACCTCCGGTTTTATCAGTTTGTCCAGGTCCCATCTCCTTCAATTCCCACCTTTTTGCAGTTTCTTCAGTTTTAATCTACAGAGATTGAAGAATACCAAGCAGATAAGTAGGTACATTATGATAACATTGGGAACAAGTGTGGGAGCAATGGGTCACTCCCTGCCCTTGTTGTTGTGCGTTGTTGAGACCTTCGTAGTGCCTCAGGTCTGTGCAAAGCCAGCTGGCTCGCAAAGCGCTTGATTATGTTAGTTATCGATCGCTGGCACGCGTAACAGATGTACTTTATTCGTTCAGGCGTAGTGGTGTACGTATTTTCGTCATGAGTAAACATAAACATACAACATTAACTCTCAACGAAAAACTTAATGCTTTGAAGCGGATAGACAATGGTGAGAATGTATCTAAACTGGCAACGAAACTGGGTTTTGGTAAAGCAACGTCTTCGGGAAAAAAACACTCGAAATTCGGCAGACTTTGAAACAGTCCCAGTACGATAAAGGGAATGAAGCTCTTTTCCTTTGGTTTACGCAGGAAAGAGAAAGGGGAACTCCTTTGAGTAGAGCACTGGTTCAGGAAAGGGTATTTACCTGAACAAGTTAATGAATGGTGATGAGTCTTTTAGTGCTAGTACGAATTGGTTGGACAGACTCAAAAAACGTCATGGAATCCGTCAGCTAACAATTACTGGAGAGAAGCTTTCTTCTGACCGTGATGCAGCGAAGGAATACTTGTGTGAGTTTGAAAAAATGATAAGAGGGAAAGTATTTTCCCCAACAATTTTATAACGCTGACGAGACTAGTCTTAATTTTAGAGCATTGCCAACAAAAAGCCTGGCATCAGAAGCTGAAGACCATGCTCATGGTTTTAAAATGTGCAAACATTGTGTGACTTTATTAGCGTGCAGCAACGCTGCTGGTAATCACAAGCTGCCTTTAATGGTGATCGGCAGATCTGCTAGGCCCAGAGCTTTAAAAACTACAACATGAACTCCCTGCCCGTATAATATCGCAACCAGAAAAAGCATGGATGGATGGTAAGCTGTTCAAAGAATGGTTTCACAGCCAGTTTGTTCCCTCTGTTGGACGGTTTCCTAAAGAAAATCATTTGTCTCCCCATGCAATCCTTTTGATTGATAACGCTCCATCTCACCCCAGCACTGAGGAATTATGTGATGGAGAAATTGAAACTTCCCCTTTGAACAATTATACACGACTGTGCTTAAACTGACACACAATATTTTGTTAGCGCAACGCAATCTGACTCAAAATTCCCTATAAAAGAATGGCCCTGACTAACATTAAACTATACCTTTCACAAATCACTTACCTCACAAAAATCTTCGCTGCTCAAGCTACTGCAATACAGCAGGCGCCACTACTGCCAGCTAAATAAAAGATTCAAACTATGGAAGGCACTAACTACTGATAGGGATAGTTAGCAAATGAAAGATATTAATAGAGAACAAACAATGTATTTACCTTGATATCATCATATATAAATATAGCAGTTCATGAAAAATTACAAAACTCCGCCATCTCTCTCCCCACATCCACCACTGCTGGCGGCTCACCTCCAACTGCCCAACGCTACGCGCTGTTCACAGCCAGCTGCCTAACACTACAATGGCGAGTATTACAACAATGCAAAGCAGCCACAGACTGCACACAGCATAGCCAGTGATTCTCATACAGAGGTGGCGTTACCAATAAAAAAACCTAAACAGCCTACTTACATAGCATGTAAGTAGGCTGTTTAGGTTTTTTTATTGGTAACGCCACCTCTGTATGAAAATCACTGTGTCCTTTAAGTTTTCCTGAGTTTTTGCAAGTTGCGTAACCGAATCGGTAGGTGCAACTGAGTCAATTTTAGCTTGCAAGGTGTCGTGATTTTCATGAACAATGGTTTGCAGTTCTTTTATGGCTGCTTCGTGATTCTGTAATACATTTTCATGCCGCGAAAAAATAGGTTGAAAATGCTTACAAATTTGTGTTTTTACGTCATTACAGACTTTTTGACATTTCGATTCAATGTTATGTAACTCAGTAGTTAAATCTTCACGTGTTTGTTCAAGCGTGGTGTGAAGATTTTGTTCCATAGCGTCTAACTGTTGCTGTGTTTGTCTCTGGTGTTGTTCCATTGTGTCTAACTTTTTAAGATTTTGTCCCATTTGTCTCTGATTTTGTTCCATTTGTTGCATTAATTGCAATAATAATGTATTAGTGTCTGGAATCTGTTTCTCTACGCTTTTCGGCAGTGCATTTGCACCGGCAACATTCACATTTTGACAAGCAGAAAATGTGTCTTGACTTATTTGAGAAAACGGTGATGACCCTAAACCTGAATCTACAGTATTTGCGATATTGTGTTCTGTCATTCCCGATTCCTGAGGCGAGCTGTTGCCGACCAATCGATCGATAACGCTTCCCTGTTCACTACCTGTTTCACTGTCTACATCATTGTTTGCCGCCCGCTCCATTTCCCTATGCGCAATTACCAAATTACTACTTTGAACATTAGTTAATTCATTACTCTGCGGCGCTAACACACTGCCTTCGTCTTCACTGTCATTTCTCAGTTTACTTTGGAGCCTAGTATTACGTTTTTCACACGCCATAATTGTCACAATATTTCACACGATAACACAGAAAAGCACAATTTGAAGAGCAAAATAAAATAACATAGCAATGGAAATAATGTCTACTTAATTGCCAGCGCAGCTGCGAAATACTTGGTGCAAATCTACATGCATGCCACAACTGTTTTACTGTACAACAATGAAAGGCTACAACTACAAAGGAGATTCTCTCTACAATTACGCGCTAGCAATAAACAAAATCTACACTAATTACACAAACTACAAGAAAAATCAGAAGATTCCAGTGCGGTATCCTGGCAGGGTCGCCATATGAAACTTCCCCTTTGAACAATTATACACGACTGTGCTTAAACTGACACACAATATTTTGTTAGCGCAACGCAATCTGACTCAAAATTCCCTACAAAAGAATGGCCCTGACTAACATTAAACTATACCTTTCACAAATCACTTACCTCACAAAAATCTTCGCTGCTCAAGCTACTGCAATACAGCAGGCGCCACTACTGCCAGCTAAATAAAAGATTCAAACTATGGAAGGCACTAACTACTGATAGGGATAGTTAGCAAATGAAAGATATTAATAGAGAACAAACAATGTATTTACCTTGATATCATCATATATAAATATAGCAGTTCATGAAAAATTACAAAACTCCGCCATCTCTCTCCCCACATCCACCACTGCTGGCGGCTCACCTCCAACTGCCCAACGCTACGCGCTGTTCACAGCCAGCTGCCTAACACTACAATGGCGAGTATTACAACAATGCAAAGCAGCCACAGACTGCACACAGCATAGCCAGTGATTTTCATACAGAGGTGGCGTTACCAATAAAAAAACCTAAACAGCCTACTTACAAAATTATGGCGAAGTTTTTGCCGCCGAATGTTACGCCACTTCTACAGCCGATGGACCAGGGTGTACTGCGAACGTTAAAACTGATTTACAGAAAACAATTTATAAGAATACTGATCCAAGATGATAGCATTTCTTTAGTGGACAAAATAAAAAAGACCAACGTGAAGGTTCAAATGGCTCTGAGCACTATGGGACTTAACATCTTAGGTCATCAGTCCCCTAGAACTTGGAAGTACTTAAACCTAACTAACCTAAGGACATCATACACAACCATGCCCGAGGGAAGATTCGAACCTGCGACCGTAGCGGTCGCGCGGTTCCAGACTGTAGCGCCTAGAACCGCTCGGCCACCCCGACCGGCAATGTGAAGGAAGTTGGGCCGCTAAGGCATGGCAGAATATTTCAGAAAATACTCTGAGAGAGTCGTGGAGAAAACTGTAGACATCTCTTGAATTTCAGAACAATCTAGTTGAAAATGAAGAGGGAAATCTACTACAAAACAGACAATCCCTGGATGTGAAGAAGCTAGTGAGGGAGACGTTCGTGAGTGGATGGCAGCTGATGGGACATGTGTGGAGAATCTTACTGACGCTGATTTAGTTGCTGCTGTGACTCAAGACCAGGAAGAAGTGGACTGCTGTGACGGAAGTGACAATGAGCCCGAATGCGACAAAGGAGAGCTGGTGCCACACTGTGACGCAGCAGAAGCCCTAGACGTCGCGCTGCGTTGTTTGGAGCAACAGCCCACTGCTACACCTGCTGATTTGATGTTTATGAGACGATGGCGCAACTATGCGTCATATAACAGACTGTCTTCATTACGCCACAAAACAATGACTGAGTTTTAGTCATCTAAAATGTAGGGGTAAAATGCCCGCTGTATTTGAGTAAGTTATTACCCTGTCATTTCTCGCTGTTCTATCGATTTTAAGTCAGATCTATCCATGCGATCATGAAATAACCTCTCGTTCCGTGCTCTAAAATTGCTTGTAAATGTAGCACAGCTGCCAATACCTAGCACAAATGCACTGATAGGGAAGTTTGGTATAGCACTGTTCTCGATTGTGTCAAGATACCTCCACATTTGGAGAGCGTTTCATCTGATTGCCTGTATGTCTGTGTATGTACATGTGTCGCGGAAATATCCCATGACCCAGTCCCCCCTCAGATGGAGCAAACTTCAAACATAGAACACATGTTCATATGTAGCGTGTGATTGGTCCACCTGCGAGCCCTATCCCAGATGCGACGTGTGGTGGATCCGCCTCTGAACATTGGTACAGATAAATATATAGTGCACGGGAGATACACACTTGAATGCTAACTTGAATGTGGCATATTGTGGATCTGCATCCCAACACCACTTCGTACACTGTGCGTGGCGGATCCACCTTCAAACCCTATTTTGTGTGCGACATATTGTGGATCCGCATCGCAACATCGCTCCGGATATAACGCGCGACGGATCCACAATAGAAAGCTAACTGCATTCTACTATGTGTCCTGGGGGCTTTCGGAAACACATTTATATACACAGACATACAGAAAACAGAGCAAACGCTCTCCCAATGTGGCGGTGACTGGACACAATCAAGTACAGTGCTATACTACACCTCCCGATCATTGCATTTGGGCTAAGTGTTGGCAGATGTGCTGCATTTACAAGCAATTTTAGAACACGGAACGAGAGGTTATGTCATGATCGCATGGATAGATCTGACATAAAATCGATAGGATAGCGAAAAATGAGGGGAAATAAATATAAATTAACCGAATATACACGGAAATGAGGGGAAATTGAGGAAGTACTTGCGTATCTTGTGGTTCGCACATAACAATTTGTACATGGGAACAAGTATGTGGCAGCAAGAGGAATCCGAGAAAATGTAGCCATGGAAGCAAAGGGAAGCAGTCAAATTTTCTCCATCAAGGCAGCATTGTACTCTATGTCTATTGAGGTACCAGTGATACACACAAGCTGACTACTGTATTTCACGATTTTCAGGAAGACAGAGAACAATCCGCCTCTAAACTTACGTGCATCTGCGTTAAACAATGACAGAGAGTAGATGGGGTGATTGATTGAGATGGGGCTGTAACGATGTACCATTTAATGGTAGACTGGCGATGCATTCTAGAGAGGGAGAAGCTGCTGTAGGTCAATTTTTCACTGTTATCTCGGGGTGCATCAGTCACGCAACACAGCCTGCATTCGACTCGTATACAGCCACATGTTCTGTATATGATTTAAAACATTGTCTACTTGCTATCGTTAACGGTAAACCTGTCGGCCATCAGAGGACTTCCATCTAATGTGTGATGAAATGTGACATATTCCTCTAAATGAACTATGGTTTATGCGATGTACTCCATCCCCCTGTCGCATCTTGGGTGTAAAATCGAGACTTCAGCTTCATAACTGAGTTAGCGATAGGTGCTTGTGAGGCACTGCAATGCCCGTGTATGCATTTACCTGACAGATGTGCTGTTTACCGAGTTAGTGGCACAATGACTTGTAATTATCACATGTCGGACGCTGCTGCTATGCGTTTATCTGTTCCTTGTAAAAGGTATTCAACGTTACTAATGATCATTTTACGAGGGGCGTTCAGAAAGTAAGCTCCGATCGGTCGCGAAATGGAAACGACTATGAAAATCCGATAAAGCTTTGCACAGATGTGTTGGGTAGTGTCTCTAGTATAACCCCAGTTAGCATCACGTCGCTCTTCTCATTTCTGAGCTCGCAGTGAGTGCGTAAAGATGTCTAGAAAATAGTGTCTGCCGCCAAGTACGAGGGCCTGGTGCGAAATTTCGCCTGAAGCTATGCAGCTAACATTACATAACTGTCGTGCTGTTTCTTCTTCAAGACAATTCTCAGCCGCATTCTGCAGGGGCAATGAAGATGCTCCTGCATCGTTTTCAAATGGAAATGTGAGATTACCCACAATACAGTCCGCAATTGTCTACCCGTGAGTTTCATCTCTGGTCACATGAACCGCTGTCTTTGAAGACAACATTTTGACACAGACAACGAGGTGTAGGCCAGCGTGGAAAATTGGCGGAAAGCACTGGCGGCTGCCTTCTATGATGAGGCTATTGAAAAGTTGGTACAACGCTATGAGAAAAGTCTAAGTCAGAACGGCGACTACGTAGAGAAGTAGCTGAAAGGTGTAGCTAATTGTTACAAGTAAAACATTTCTGATGTTCACTGTGGTTTCAATTTGGCAATCATCCGGGGCTTACTTTCTGAACAGGCCTCGTATATAGGGCTGAGGCAGGCATAGTATAATTTCTGGACCTTGATCGGATGTGAACAGTTGGCACTATACATCTCCGGAAAGCTATACTGTGCTCGTATCACACAGAGCCGATGTTTTAAGGCAGTAGTTTTTTCGTTTTACGGATCGATAACATAGTTTATCGTAGAGAAACGGGAAGAATGATGTATGTCATGCGCTTGAAATATATTTCTTACATTGGAATGTTAACAGTGCTGATAGGTCGGAAACGCAGGCGATTTAACATTGTAGGCCGTTTTAAGTGCAGAACGTTGTAGCCTTAGGAGTGCGTGCGTTTATGTTCTCTCTTACCAATACCTTCCAGGTACTGATCCTAGACTCTGGAATAATACTTTAAAATTGATAGCTTGGTTAATTTACGTAAAAATTCGTCGAACTCCATCACGCATAAAAATCATTCGTTTTTTGTTCTTCTTAACCGTCTGCTATTACATCACGACACTTTCAAATATGTTATTATACATCGATAAGTAGTGCTAACCTCCTCAACATTGGCGCAGTTCGAGAAATATTCTGCACTTGTATGGGTGAGGACTCGGCAAGCTCGATTCATTCACGAGACGTGGAATGCAGCGGTCTACTCCTGGTCGGTTGCAGATTAAATCGGTAACGGTACTGTAGGGCGGGTTGGTCAATGACAGTGTGAGGGAGGTCTTTCAGTCTCTAATTTTACACTAAGACTGCGAGAATGCTCTGTTACTCCCATCAGCATAGAAATAGATCGTAACTGTAGCACTATGCTCGAGGTGTTACAAATATGTAGAGTGCTGTCTGATATACGTTGATGATGTATGTGTTCGAAAATTGACAGTGAATGGACGTACTGCATAGTCATTTATCCACATTCGCAATGATACTCGCAAAGTGACTGGTTTAGCTATGATACTGAAATTGGGGAACATGCTGTCATATTATTGGTCGGTGTTGAAATTAGTGCAAAATTGCTAAAATTGTTCAGAGTATCAACTGTGATGCTTATTATTTCAGAACATCGGCAGTGTCTTTTCCATCCCATCCATCGACTGGCACGCTGTTAGTTACGACATAATGATTGACTGACAAGGCTTGTTTGAGTTGGACAAAGTGTTATGTGGAGGGGTGACACTGACTGGGGATGGCTAGCACCAAAACAGTTATCGTGTACATGACTGCAATATGAGGAATCAGTCGAAACTGGAATGCAGAGCCATGAGCTATTCCGTCAATGTGACAGATGTGAAGTTTGGAAACCGTGGCTAACGTCGTGAAACTCTTCCAATTTCCTTATCTTGTAAATGACTTTTATTTAAAATCATCCAGTGTGTGTGTGGTGCGTTATGGTAACAGCAGTAACAATATGATTTACAGAGTGCGACGTCTATAGATAGCCCAATAGACCTATCTTTCCTCCAAAATTCCAACTTACCACCAGGGGGGCTTGGCAGGGGATGTGGCACTTTCCAGCCATCTTGGATAACGCTTCTCGCGTCATCAGCTGACGTCACGGCAGCCATCGTGATTGACATCAATCGCGTCATCAGCTGATGTCACAGCAGCCATCTTGAATGATGTCAATCCCGTCACAGTACGACGTCTTGGATAACAGTACTTTGAGGTGATGTCCTCGTTGTCTGCGAGAGGCAGTGGATCAGAACGTCTTAATGTCAGTTTAGAACCTGACACAGACCTCGAAGTCATGGCAGAAAAACGAAATGTTTGGCAGTGTACAGAGCGTATTAGAGTAGAAAAAAATAACATTTCAAACAATGAGATAGGGCCACAGGGGCGTCTCTTGTGACTTACAGTATAGTCCGCAGGATACGATCATCGTCCTGGAGTACATGACTGTGCAGTTGATCAATACCTCTATATTTCATAGGATCGTCATATGTTCTCGATGCCTGCACGAATGCAGTATTTATTTTCGATATATGGGAGGAGAGAGATGCGGTAAAATTCTTATCTAGTTCTCTATTGGATGAAGTTAGTTGAGCTTTTATAGTTCGTCATTTTTCTCTGATGGATGGTACAGAATAACGAAGATAGCATGTTGGGGGGGGTAGGTGGGAATTGACATGAATCTGTAGTACTTTTATGTAGTTTGGGGGTGCACCACAGTACTGTAGCAAAAATCCTCGTCCTTCTATCGGTTCCCGTTTCCATCGAATGGTCAAAACACAGTCATGTCGCAGTAACGCAACTTAGCCTGTTTCTACACGGTATGCAAAAGGTGGTAGATATGGCTTCCTCCAACTTCTACTCAGTTCCGACTTACATTCGAACGATCACACGAGCAAAGCTGCAGGGATGGTAGCGCCGAGCCTGAGAGGGCTGTTGCATGATGCATAGGGACTACCTAAAATGAGGCTGTAATTTTACTGTAGCAGATAGGTTCGAGACAGGTGACTGGTTTCGAGATATAAGTGTCAGAAATATGATTCACTACTGGCTGTAATCATTAAAGCACTTCTCCATAGTATCCAACACAGGTATGTGCTTGAATGGAGGGACTTGATTCCAAATCATAGACATTATTTCTCGCGGACAGCGTGACACTAGAGATCTGAAAAGCTAGTGTATATTTCTTACGACGTCAATCAGCACATCTATTACTGTTTGTGACCCTTCTCAATCAGTCATCGCCTATAACTCAGTGGATATATCACCAAACCTCTGACATGGTATCAAGACAAAATACGTTACAAATACTGGAGAAATATCTAGTGGCGTGATGGAGTTGCAAATACCGGTTTCATACCACGTTCCTTAGCCGAATGACTTTCAAAATTTAGCGATTTCATAACGAGGTTGCATCGTGGGCTATGTGTAATTGCACTGCTGGTCTGATAATATACACTCCTACGATCACCGTCTCGGTATTTGTCTGGAAAAACTTATTCATTCAGAGGTAATCCCATACCTCGATTTATAAAGCCAGTACAGCTTTTAAAATGGATACTTGTGTGCACCTGTAGAACCAAAACCGCTTGTGATAGTGATATGGTTGTGATTTTTAATATCTGACGGTTTGTAAGACGATTATGCTTCTCTTTCTAAGACACAGTGGTACCACTCGCAAGAAAAACTTATGAGACATGCCCACCAATGGTTGATTTTTGGTCAGTATTATTTCGTACCGCCGCCAATCAGTTATTGACCAGGCATTATACTTAGTAGTAGGGGATGTGTGATAGGTTTTCTTTGGGCATCAGGCTTATAAAGTATGTGTTTGTGTTCAGACATATGCAAAGGAAGGTATGGATTTGACATGGAGTACTGTGACAGCAAAGGGAAGAGTATGACAGGTCATAAGAATGGTACAGATATTTCTATTTCCAAAGCCACAGCCATAAACAAGGTGTATTTCCGATACTTCGTTCATTGTCGAATGTCGTTCAACTGAGGCGGCGATTGTAACATTTAGTTGTAAATACAGTGATAAAATATATATGAGGGTGGTTTATTTCCGAGGATGATTCTGCCTATGAGTGCTTGTTCAAAAATGTTCAAATGTGTGTGAATTCCTAAGGGACCAAACTGCTGAGGTCATCGGTCCCTAGACTTAAACACTACTGAAACTTACGTATGCTGAGAACAACACAAACACCCATGCCCAAGGGAGGACTCGAACCTCTGGCAGGAGGGGCTGCGCAGTCCTTGTCATGAGGCCTCAAACCGCGCGGCCACTCTGTGTTCGTGGTTGGCATTCAGCGCCAGTGACGAGAGTCATTCACGTTCCCCATTAATGGTAGGAGCTGTCCAAATGGAAAGGCCTGTTGGAGTGTAGGAATGTAGCTGACTTAACCGTGTTGTCCTCTAGACGACCGAATAGCGAACTAATACTTAGTATGTGTTGGATAGCTTTTGTGATCGCATGGAAATTTTTGAGAAGATTCAATATGGATGTGTGTTTGCGTTTGGCCGTTGTTCCCTCCCATATAAATTGTTCGGTTGACTGCTCTGCGCATTTCGCGCCTTTATTTAGTTGAGGGAACATCGATTGTGGTGTGTGCATCTAGCAGGTGAACAACGGTTGGAAGACACATTTGCTGGTTCTCTCTAGACGTGAGAAACACCTTAGTTGACTTTGACTTTGTAAATTATAGGGATGAATTGGAATTTGTTACATCACCGACATCGGTGTTAGCGACTGGATATATCCTTTTCGCCGGCGGTTGTGGCCGAGCGGTTCTAGGCGCTTCAGTCTGGAACCGCGCAACTGCTATGATCGCAGGTTCGAATCCTGCCTCTGGCATGGACGTGTGTGATGTCTTTGGGTTAGTTAGGTTTAAGTAGTTCTAAGTTCTAGGGGACTGATGACTTCAGATGTTAAGTCCCATAGTGCTCAGAGCCATTTGAACCATTTGAACCATATCCTTTTCCCCTATTTTTCTTTTGTCGAGTTTTTTCATGTGAAGGTCTTCGCAGACAGGATAAGTTTCTAGTTACGCTATGGTTTACAGCAGCTCCACCTAGCTAAAGTTTCGAGTTTCTAGAGAAATAATATTCAGTCTATATCTTCAGATTACATAACGCGAGCGATACTGCTATGCAAGCGCTACTAATAAGTGTTTGATATCGAGAAGAATCAAACAGAGGTAATGCAGGGGTAGGTTTAATAATGAATAAAAAAATAGGAGTGCGGGTTAGCTACTACAAACAGCATAGTGAACGCATTATTGTGGCCAAGATAGACACAAAGCCCATGCCTACTACAGTAGTACAAGTTTATATGCCAACAAGCTCTGCAGATGATGAGGAAATTGATGAAATGTATGACGAGATAAAAGAAATTATTCAGGTAGTGAAGGGAGACGAAAATTTAATAGTCATGGGTGACTGGAATTCGTCAGTAGGAAAAAGGAGAGAAGTAAACATAGTAGGTGAATATGGATTGGGGGGAAGAAATGAAAGAGGAAGCCGCCTTGTAGAATTTTGCACAGAGCATAACTTAATCATAGCTAACACTTGGTTCAATAATCATAAAAGAAGGTTGTATACATGGAAGAATCCTGGAGGTACTAAAAGGTATCAGATAGATTATGTAATGGTAAGACAGAGATTTAGGAACCAGGTTTTAAATTGTAAGACATTTCCAGGGGCAGATGTGGATTCTGACCACAATCTATTGGTTATGAACTGCAGATTGAAACTGAAGAAACTGAAAAAAGGTGGGAATTTAATGAGATGGGACCTGGATAAACTGAAAGAACCAGAGGTTGTAGAGAGTTTCAGGGAGAGCGTAAGGGAACAATTGACAGGAATGGGGGAAAGAAATACAGTAGAAGAAGAATGGGTAGCTCTGAGGGATGAAGTAGTGAAGGCAGCAGACGATCAAGTAGGTAAAAAGACGAGGGCTAATAGAAATCCTTGGGTAATATTGAATTTATTTGATGAAAGCAGAAAATATAAAAATGCGGTGAATGATGCAGGCAAAAAGGAATACAAACGTCTCAAAAATGAGATCGACAGGAAGTGCAAAATGGCTAAGCAGGGATGGCTAGAGGACAAATGTAAGGATGTAGAGGCTTGTCTCACTAGGGGTAAGATAGATACTGCCTACAGGAAAATTAAAGAGACCTTTGGAGAGAAGAGAACCACTTGTATGAATATCAAGAGCTCAGATGGAAACCCAGTTCTAAGCAAAGAAGGGAAGGCAGAAAGGTGGAAGGAGTATATTGAAGGTCTATACAAGGGCGATGTACTTGAGGACAATACTATGGAAATGAAAGAGGATGTAGATGACGATGAAGTGGGAGATACGACACTGCGTCAAGAGTTTGACAGAGCACTGAAAGACCTGAGTCGAAACAAGGTCCCGGAGCAGACAACATTCCATTGGAACTACTGACGGCCTTGGGAGAGCCAGTCCTGACAAAACTCTACCATCTGGTGAGCAAGGTGTATGAAACAGGCGAAATACAATCAGACTTCAAGAAGAATATAATAATTCCAATCCCAAAGAAAGCAGGTGTTGACAGATGTGAAAATTAACAAACTATCAGTTTAATAAGTCACAGCTGCAAAATACTAACGCGAATTCTTTACAGAAGAATGGAAAATCTGGCAGAACCCGACCTCGGGGAAGATCAGTTTGGATTCCGTAGAAATGTTGGAACACGTGAGGCAATACTAACCTTACAACTTATTTTAGAAGAAAGATTAAGAAAAGGCAAACCTACGTTTCTAGCATTTGTAGACTTAGAGAAAGCTTCTGACAATGTTAACTGGAATACTCTCTTTCAAATTCTGAAGGTGGCAGGGGTAAAATACAGGGAGCGAAAGGCTATTTACAATTTGTACAGAAACCAGATGGCAGTTATAAGAGTCGAGGGGCATGAAAGGGAAGCAGTGGTTGGGAAAGGAGTGAGACAGGGTTGTAGCCTCTCCCCGATGTTATTCAATTTGTATATTGAGCAAGCAGTAAAGGAAACAAAAGAAAAGTTCGGAGTAGGTATTAAAATCCATGGAGAAGAAATAAAAACTTTGAGGTTCGCCGATGACATTGTAATTCTGTCAGAGACAGCAAAGGACTTGGAAGAACAGTTAAACGGAATGGACAGTGTCTTGAAAGGAGGGTATAAGATGAACATCAACAAAAGAAAAACGAGGATTATGGAATGTAGTCAAATTAAATCGGGTGATGCTGAAGGAATTAGATTAGGAAGTGAGACACTTAAAGTAGTTTAGGAGTTTTGCTATTTAGGGAGTAAAATAACTGATGATGGTCGAAGTAGAGAGGATATGAAATGTAGACTGGCAATGGCAAGGAAAGCGTTTCTGAAGAATAGAAATTTGTTAACATCGAGTATAGATTTAAGTGTCAGGAAGTCGTTTCTGAAAGTATTTGTATGGAGTGTAGCCATGTATGGAAGTGAAACATGGACGACAACTAGTTTGGACAAGAAGAGAATAGAAGCTTTCGAAATGTGGTGCTACAGAAGAATGCTGAAGATAAGGTGGGTAAATCATGTAACTAATAAGGAGGTATTGAATAGGATTGGGGAGAAGAGAAGTTTGTGGCACAACTTGACTAGAAGAAGGGATCGGTTGGTAGGACATGTTTTGAGGCACCAAGGGATCACCAATTTAGTATTGGAGGGCAGCGTGGAGGGTAAAAATCGTAGAAGGAGACCAAGAGATGAATACACTAAGCAGATTCAGAAGGATGTATGTTGCAGTAGGTACTGGGAGATGAAGAAGCTTGCACAGGATAGAGTAGCATGGAGAGCTGCATCAAACCAGTCTCAGGACTGAAGACCACAACAACAACAACATCGAGAAGTACCGCGAAAATGGTATGATATTCTAGCAAACCATGGAAATTAGATATGTTCTTGTAATCACAGAGTCTGGAAATGTGTGTAGAAAAGCGAGCAAGCAAGCAGTAAGGCGTTTGTGCCGAGGGGGAAACGAGTCTGTCTTTGCACAACAGTTTTGAGAGTGTTTTCGATCCACTGAGGGAGCTCTGGTTATGTGTTGGGATTGGATGACCACCCGACCTCGCGGAAAATATCTAGTGCCACGAGTATACCTACAGTGCATGTGGTTATGCTGTCTGTCTTCGTGGTATATGTACGAATGATGTAAAAGGGCTGATTTTGTATAGCACAGGATACGAATTATATGTATACTACATCGACACTGTGGTATCGATAGCTACGACGCCACGGCGTAGGTACAAGTTCTTAGGTTGGCACTACGACACCGACACCGACGACAGCGCCCTCTAGCCGGCGCTGTACAGCTCTATGAGCGCCACACCAGGTTCTACCCATGTGATGCAGAGTAGACGGTCAAGCAACATTGTTTCTATTTCATAGTGGGCGAGTCAGTGCAGATTTTGCCTTTGTAACTTGATGTACAGCTTCGCACCTACATGCTCATCTCAGCCAAAGTACAATTGATATATTCAAGTTATTGTGTGGTGATATGGTAAAACCACTTTCAATTGCGGTACCAAGTGTTCTACCTCACCTGCTCCTCCTAGCTTCCTACATTCGGCCTACCCATCAGTTTTCAGTAGCAGACCCACGCGCCACCTTCCAGGCGGGATACAAAATGTGCTGACGAGTCTTCTTTGCTCGGTATTGCTTTAGCTTTTTTGTAATATCCCCGTGTGACTGAGTGACTGTATCTAAGTACTCCCAGTAAGACTTTCATTTGTGTAAACTATGGCTACGCCACAGGAACAGGCTTCGCTGTCTGATCTGTTCACGCTCAGCAAAGGACGCAGCTGCTTGCTGTCATAAATGGACTGGTCACACTACAACTACTTCGGCGCCTCCGACGCCGCCGCCTGTACCACTGCCGACGCCCACGGCGCCGCCATTTCGTGCCTTCAATCATGAAGTTGAACACTGGCGAGAATACTTCTTCCGGCTTGAGGCACACTTCGCACCATACAACATACCAGGTACAGAGCAGCTTGCCTTTTTCATTGCCAACGCGGGTGTTGTGTTATACCGTGTGTTCATCAAATTGTTTGCCACCACCCGCCCAGAAACCAAAACTTATGACGAATTGATTCATGCTTTGAATTCCCACTTCGGTGACAGTGTAAATGTGGTAACTGCACGCTACAAATTCTTTCGCCTCCGGCATGGCGCGATTCAGTCCAATAAATCGTGGTTAGCGGACCTTCAGGGACTAACTTCTGCTTGTGACTTTAATTGCTCATGTGGACGCTCCTATGTCGATATAATGATTAGAGACGCTATTGCGCAGAATGTGGCGGATTACCGCATCCGCGAGCAAATCCTCAAATTTAAAAACCCATCTTTGCAGGAAGTAGTGGACTTGCTAGACAGACAAGATACATTAGACATGGCTACTTCCGTGTTCGACGTGACTCCAGATATGTGTACTGTTAGTATGGCACAACACGTGTCCTCAAGCCCGGCCCCAGCACAGCAAGCCATGCCGCGCCGCTCGCGCGCACGTAAACAAGTTTCACCCCTGGCACCTACTCAGAAACTGAAATCATGTCCGAACTGCTTTCGTGCCCACCCACGGGACAGTGGCCATCCCGTCAAGCACAGTGCTATTTCCGTAATAAGAAGGGACATGTGCAAGCTGTGTGCAGTAAGATAAACTCTTAATTCACACCTGGTCTCTCGTTCTCGCGACTCGCGTGGGCATCACCGCAACAGAAACCGCCTTGACCATGACTCACTTCAGCCTATGGACATTAATGCCATTTCTTCAGAGCCTTCTGCTTCACGTGCTTCTACAGCTCGTCGTATGAATCAAGTTTTGTCAGACACTTGCTCTCGCATTCAGTACGATGGAAACTTTTTGAAACTTTGAACATTTGTGGACATTCTGTTTGCATGCAGCTGGACACTGGTGCGTCAGTTTCTTTACTGAACAAATCAACGTATGACTTGCTTGGTTCGCCCTCACTTCGTCGTTCACATTTACTGGACAGGACAGGAAATCTCTGTGCTCGGCGTGTGTAGCTTGCAAGCCACGTATGGTGCAACGACGAAAACTGTCTTTCCATGTGTTCCCCTCTAGTGCTGCTACGAACATTTTTAGCATGGACGCGTTTGAGCTTTTTGCCTCGCAATTCATGACAATGCACTTTGCATCAACGCTAGTGACCATGCAGACAGTGTTGCCACCCTGTGCGATGATTTTGCTGCACTCTTTTCTGATGGCCTTGGTTGCGCCACAGACTTTGCAGCTCATGTTGTAGTTAAAGACAATACCATGCCTATTTTCCGGTGCGCACGCTGAACTTAAGCATTTGCAAGACAGTGGTGTCATTGAACCTGTTTATGTTTCGCCGTGGGCTTCGCCTATAGTGTGTGTGAAAAAACCAAACGGTCGTCTCCATGCCTCTGCTGACTTCAAGTTTACCGTAAATCCCCGGAGAGTGGTAGCTACGTTTCCCTTACCACGTCCTGAAGACAAGTTTGATAAGCTTGGTGCGGGAAAATTCTTTTCCACGATTGCCTTGCGGGACGCATACTTTCAGATTCCGCTCGACGAACAGTCGCAGCGCTATTTTGTGATCAACATGGACCTTGGTTTGTTCAAGTTCCGCCGCCTTCCGTTCGGTTGTGCTTCGGCTGCTGCTATTTTTCAGTCTTACTTGCAGCAGTTGTGTGCCACTGTCCCTGGTTGTTCCAACTATCTGGACGATATAGTTGCCTCAGGTCGCACCCCTGACGAACATTTGCAGAATTTGCGTGTCTTATTTATTGTACTTTTGCAGGCAGGCCTCAAGTGTAACAGAGAAAAGTGCAAATTTTTTCAAACTGAGATTCAGTATTTAGGACATATGATTAACGGACAGGGTATCCACCCCTCGCCGTCACACCTCAGTGCGATTAGAGATTTGCCAGCGCCCAGGAACCTGAAAGAACTTAAGTCTGTGTTGGGCAAAATTACGTATTATATTCAGTTTATAACAAATGCAGCGCAGATTGCAGCGCCTTTGCATCGCCTTCGGCGTGAGAACATTCCTTTTGTTTGGTCTTCGGAACGTGACGCTGCTTTCCACAAGCTCAAATTTGCTTTGTTGAGTGATCGCTGTATGATTCCTTTCGATCCCTCTGAACCAGTTGTTTTGTCTGTCGATGCATCTTCTCACGGCATCGGAGCGGTTCTCTCGCACTGCATTAATTCTATCGATCGCCCGATCGCTTTTGCGTCTAAGTTGCTCAATTCTGCCCAGCAAAACTATTCTCAAATAGAGAATGAAGCTTTAGCTATTGTATATGGAGTGACAAAGTTTCATGATTTTTTTGTACGGTCGCAAGTTCTACACTCCTGGAAATTGAAATAAGAACACCGTGAATTCATTGTCCCAGGAAGGGGAAACTTTATTGACACATTCCTGGGGTCAGATACATCACATGATCACACTGACAGAACCACAGGCACATAGACACAGGCAACAGAGCATGCACAATGTCGGCACTAGTACAGTGTATATCCACCTTTCGCAGCAATGCAGGCTGCTATTCTCCTATGGAGACGATCGTAGAGATGCTGGATGTAGTCCTGTGGAACGGCTTGCCATGCCATTTCCACCTGGCGCCTCAGTTGGACCAGCGTTCGTGCTGGACGTGCAGACCGCGTGAGACGACGCTTCATCCAGTCCCAAACATGCTCAATGGGGGACAGATCCGGAGATCTTGCTGGCCAGGGTAGTTGACTTACACCTTCTAGAGCACGTTGGGTGGCACGGGATACATGCGGACGTGCATTGTCCTATTGGAACAGCAAGTTCCCTTGCCGGTCTAGGAATGGTAGAACGATGGGTTCGATGATGGTTTGGATGTACCGTGCCTATTCAGTGTCCCCTCGACGATCACCAGTGGTGTACGGCCAGTGTAGGAGATCGCTCCCCACACCATGATGCCGGGTGTTGGCCCTGTGTGCCTCGGTCGTATGCAGTCCTGATTGTGGCGCTCACCTGCACGGCGCCAAACACGCATACGACCATCATTGGCACCAAGGCAGAAGCGACTCTCATCGCTGAAGACGACACGTCTCCATTCGTCCCTCCATTCACGCCTGTCGCGACACCACTGGAGGAGGGCTGCACGATGTTGGGGCGTGAGCGGAATACGGCCTAACGGTGTGCGGGACCACAGCCCAGCTTCATGGAGACGGTTGCGAATGGTCCTCGCCGATACCCCAGGAGCAACAGTGTCCCTAATTTGCTGGGAAGTGGCGGTGCGGTCCCCTACGGCACTGCGTAGGATCCTACGGTCTTGGCGTGCATCCGTGCGTCGCTGCGGTCCGGTCCCAGGTCGACGGGCACGTGCACCTTCCGCCGACCACTGGCGACAACATCGATGTACTGTGGAGACCTCACGCCCCACGTGTTGAGCAATTCGGCGGTACGTCCACCCGGCCTCCCGCATGCCCACTATACACCCTCGCTCAAAGTCCGTCAACTGCACATACGATTCACGTCCACGCTGTCGCGGCATGCTACCAGTGTTAAAGACTGCGATGGAGCTCCGTATGCCACGGCAAACTGGCTGACACTGACGGCGGCGGTGCACAAATGCTGCGCAGCTAGCGCCATTCGACGGCCAACACCGCGGTTCCTGGTGTGTCCGCTGTGCCGTGCGTGTGATCATTGCTTGTACAGCCCTCTCGCAGTGTCCGGAGCAAGTATGGTGGGTCTGACACACCGGTGTCAATGTGTTCTTTTTTCCATTTCCAGGAGTGTATTTGGTCACCGACCATAAGCCTTTGACGTCGTTCTTCTACCCGTCAAAGCCAGTTCCGGTCCATACTGTACAACAGTTGCAACGTTGGTCTTTGTTTATGTCTAACTACAATTACGAAATTTTGCTTCGGCCTACGGCTCAGCATGGCAATGCCCGGCCTACGGCTCAGCATGGCAATGCCGATGCCTTGTCTCATCTACCTATCAGTCCTGACGAAGTGTTTGATTCTTCCGACTTGTTATGCATGTTTATTGATTCGCAAGATAAGGAATTAGCTGATGGTTTTACAGTGGATTTTGCGTCGCATTGCTTCATATCACTCCCAGCCGCACAGAACCCGTTTCCCAGCGGAATTGCTACATAGCCGCACCCATCGGTCGCTCCTGCAGCTTTTGCACCCGCCGCCGCGCGATCCTGCTGCTTCGCCTCGTTCTGGCTTGGCGCCACACGATTTGGTGTTCTATCGTGTTTTCTCAGGCAGGCAGCGCCGGGAGCAGGGACACATTCTCCGCCAGCTTGGCCTCGCCTTATTTGTCATTTCTGGTCCCTCCAGCACTGTCAAGTGACACTGGAACCAGATCTGTTTGTGCCGTCCTCGGTTTTCTGCCGCTGGTTGGTTTCTGGCAGAATTGGAGGCTTCGCGGCTTCAGCCGCCTCAGCCCACGACTCCTCCGACGGCGCCTCTGCCGCTTGCGCCTCCGCTGCTGGCGCTCCTGCCGCCGCCGCAGCTGCCAGGCTGGTCACCTGCACCGGACGGACGCCTCTCGCCACCGCCACGGCTCCATCTCCAGCCGTCGTCGCCGCCGCCGTGTTCCTCCACAGTGCTGGAACCGATGGACGCTGAGGCAGCCGTCACGCCGCCGCCGCCAACGCCCCTGTGAAGGTCGTTGCTCCACCTCCTCATCCAAGCATACCCTGTGGCAGTGTGTGGCCTGGGAAGGTTTTCCACGGGGCGTTTTCATCGTCCCCTCACAAACAATTCGAGGACGCTGGTGGACAGTGCACCCAGCAGTTCTGCTGTCCGGCCCCTCAGCTGCGCCGCCCCTGAGTCCCTCCACCCGCCATCGGAAGCCATACTCGACGACAGTGCGTCGTTTCAGGAGGGAGGGATGTGGTATCGATAGCTATGATATCATGGCGTAGGTACAAGTTCTTAGGTTGGCACTACAACACCGACGCCGACGACAGCACCCTCTAGCCAGCACTGTGTAGCTCTACGAGCTCTGCTCCAGATTCTACCCATTTGATGCAGAGTAGACGACCAAGCAACATTGTTTCTATTTCATAGTGGGTGAGCCACTACAGATTTTGCCTTTGTAAGTTGATGTACAGCTTCGCACCTATGTGCTCATCTCAGCCAAAGTTAAGTACAGTTGATGTATTCAAGTTATTGTGTGGTGATATGGTAAAACCACTTTTAATTACGGTATGAAGTGTTCTACCTCACCTGCTCCTCCTAGCTTCCTTCATTCGGCCTACCCTTCACTTTTCAGGAGCAGACCCACACACCGCCTTCCAGGCTTGATACAAAAGACATGGTACGTGGTGATATATTGCTGGGTTGGAGATCGGTTTCACGCTCTAATATTTGAGCTCCTGTCCTCAGTGGGAGAGCAGTGTAATTGAGTTTTTCAGTATTTGAAGATATGTAGGGGCACTTTGCAAGGTTTAATTGTCGGTGCAATATGGCGATCTGTGTAAAATAGTTTTTTGCAGCTGAAAGTCTCGTCTGCAGAAAAAAATAAGGCAGATGGTGCTTCCACTCCAGCAACATCAGTAATTCGGAAGGTAAATTCGATAAGAGCCAATCATAATCCCCCTTCATTCACGAGACATGTTTTGTGCTGCGATATAGGAGTCTCTGCATAGCGGTGAGAACGTTTGTGTATGTTGAAATCAGGAAGGATAAGATTTGATGGATGGGGTGACATGTTAGGACCACGAGGAGGAGGAATGCATTCGACGTTATTCTGTGCTATTTTCGTAAACAAGTTCTTTTAGGGCAAGAATTTCTGTGCGTATAAGCCGAGACATCACGAAAGCTCCTACAAAAGCCTACATTTAGTATTTCTGGGACACTATACAATTTCCGTGAGTTCGACTTTGTTCTTATTTTAGATAGCCATGTGACTTCAGTATAAGATTGAGAACATTGCTAGATGCTCTTACGATGGTATGTAGCTATGTGCAGCAGTGTGTCAGCCACACGTCACGCATGTCCTGTTAGAATCACGAGTGGTCAAATAGATTTCTATTGCACGATCTGTGACATCACTATGTGCATCACACATGTTCTGCTAGGACTGCAAGGAACAGTGCACCCTGTGCTATTCTGGAACGGCTTTCTGCAGTGTCTGCGAGGGTGAGTCGCTCGGTAATTAGGTCTCTGCTGGACTGCAGGTAGAGCGAGGGATCACACCAGCAGTGGTGTACATACACGAGTGCGCATCCCAGAGGATGAGTTGCCACTCATTTAGATAGACATGTGACGTGTGTAAAACACTCGAATAACTTTAACTGTAGAGGTGACTTTCACATGCTGTCGGCAGCAGCGTGAGAGTGATGGCTCACGCTGGCTTGTGTCTGGCGGTGGCTCGTGGCGGTGTCAACGTGAGCGGGCCCTTGGAGGATCTGCACTTTGCAAATAGGTCTTCGCTCCTGTCCAGTCACGTCAGCAACGGTGTTTAGATGATCATGTATTTCGAGAGGAATTTCTCAGGTGTCAAGTATGAAAGGCATCCTGCTTGAGGGACCCAAATGGGCACCTGTGTGTGGCTTGGCAGTTGACAGCTGCGTCACTTTGTGGGGGCTGCCGGTGCATCCCAGCTTCTGGGAGCATGTGCTGTAGCCTCCTGTGCGGTCTAGTACACAGGGGGTGGCAGGCAGTGCCTGCGAACATTGTTTGCGTGTCTGTTGCATTATTTTACGAGCAGGTCTGTAGGCTGTGCTATGTGTTATTTGGCCACCTTAGGAGTTGATTTTGTATCTACACATCAGTGTACTGCATTATTTAGGAGAAGTTTGCACGTCAGTATGCTGTGTATTGAAATTATTTCGGTAATTTAGGAGTTGTTTGCGTATCTGCAGAACGTTATTTCGGTAATTTACGAGTAGTTTGCAGGTATGTAGGCTGTGTGGCGTGATCCTAAGCATGTCAGATCGTGTGTTTTGTATCAGTATGATAAATATACTATCAATCCCTAAATAAATTGTTGCAAAATAAATAAAGTACACTCCTTCCTCTCTCCAGCACCCCATGACAGGCTGAGTCACTTTCTCCTCCAGACAGCCATCTTGGATTACATCACAGAATGAATGACAGCACCCTCCAGTGGCAGTACTGTGTACTAGGCCCAGACCTGGTGGTGAACATACTTGATAGTGGTTCTGTCTCTAATTGTTTAAATAAAGACTACATGTAAAATAATAAAGACATATGTCCAGCACAGCCCGAGTCCTTTTCCCCTTCACTTCCTAGGAAGAGGTGGCAGTCAGGTGACTTAGGTTAGTGGAGGCAGCCCAACTACTCTTTCTTTCCTGCCATTTTCTTAAATTAGTAGTGATTGCCCAATTGACCTATCTTCCCTCCAAAATTCAAATTTCCCTCCAGTTCCTACAAGGAGGCGGTGGTCGGATGACTACCCTTTCTTTCCCGCCATTTTCCTAGGTTAGTAGAGGTAGCTCAATTGACATATCATCCCTCCAGAATTCAAACTTCCTGCCAGTTCCTAGGAAGCGGTGGCGCTCGGATGACTTAGCTTAGTGGAGGTAGCCCATGTGACTTACTTTACTGCCTCTAATTGTTTAAATAAAGACTGAAAACAAAGACTTATGTCCAGCATGGGCTAAGTCCTTCTCTCCTCCAGTTTCTAGGAAGAGGTGGCGGTTTGGTGACTTAGTTTAGTGGAGGTAGCCCAACTGCCCTTTCTTTCCCACCATTTTCTTAGGTTAGTAGAGATAGCCCAAGTGACCTACCTTCCCTCCAAAATTCAAACTTCCTGTCAGTTCCTAGGAAGAGGTGGCAGTCAGATGACTTAGGTTAGTGGAGGTAGCCCAACTGTCCTTTCTTTCCCGCCATTTTCCTAGGTTAGTAGAGGTAGCCCAATTGACCTATCTTCCCTCCAAAATTCAAACTTCTTGCCAGTTCCTAGGAAGCGGTGGCGGTCGGATGACAGGCTAGTGGAGGTAGCTCAAGTGACCTATTTTCCCCGCCATTTTATTAGGTTAGTAGAGGTTGCATTGTCCTGATGAAATCTGAACTTCCCACCAGAGGGGCTTGGCAGGGGGGTGGGCGTGGCACTTTCCCGCCAAAAGCCGCCATCTCGGATAACGGTATTTGCGTCATCAGCTGACATCACGGCCGCCATCTTGGATGATGTCATGCGCTGCTGCCAAGTCTACAGGCCGCCATCTTGGATGACGTCTTTGCCGCCATCTTGGATACATCTAGCAATAATGGAAAGTGGGGCAGCATGAACATAGCTCTACTACTTTCAGAGATGTGTTTGGAGGCAACCCAGTCAGGCTGAACGCCTTAGACACACTGTCTAGCGAGTGCAGCAAGGTGGAGGTTCCCTGCTTTTTTGGGGTGGCATTATGTGGGGCCGACGGATGTCGCTGGTGGTCATGGAAGGCACTGTAACGGCCGTACAATATCCTCTGACCGATAGTGCAACCATATCGGCAACATATTAGCGAAACATTCATCTTCAAGGATGGCAATTCGCGCCCCCATCGTGCTGTGAATGGTTTCCTTCATGATAACGACATCGCTCGAATAGAGTGGCCAGCATGTGTTCCACACATGAACCATATCGAACATGCCTGGGATAGATTGAAAAGGGCTGTTTATGGACGATATGACCCACCAACCACTCTGAGGGATGTACACCGAATCACCATTGAGGAGTGCAACAATCTGGACCATCAGTGCTTTGAAGAACTTGTGGATAGTATGCCATGACGAATACAGGCATGCATCAATGCAAGAGGACGTGCTACTGGGTATGAGAGGTATCGGTGTGAACAGCAAACTGGACCACCACCTCTGTAGGTCTCGCTGTATGGTGGTACAACATGCAATGTGTGGTTTTCATGAACAATAAAAAGGATGGAAATGATGTTTGTGTTGATCTCCATTCCAGTTTTGTGTACAGGTTCCAGAACCCTCGGAACCGAGATGATGCAAACCTTTTTTTGATGTGTGTATAGCCGCTAGTCATGCTAGTTGCGTGAGAAGCTGTCATAAATAGCCTCAGGTAGCAGTATCATCATGAGTTCGGTTTTTTGTTGCTCAGTTTGTATAAGAAAGACAATATCAATTATTGTTGTTGAAACTCTTCATACTGTATCCATTGCAGGTTTTTTGTTATACTTTGTTTCCATAAAGGTATGCCTTAAAGTTTCTTACTCATTTTGTTTGTTTTATTATTGAATATGAATGAATTTTTTTCTAGTTTTTCTTTTGGTTATAAGGTCTCCTGTTGTTTGTTTGTTTACTGATTTTAGGTGTTTATAGTGTTGGACTTAATGAAAAAGCATATTTTTAGTAACCATAAATTTAAAGGTCAGTAGACAAACAATTGCACTGTTTCTTTTCTTTTAATTCTAGCGTTCATCTTTAATTTAATACATTTCAGTTGATCCATAACTTTACAGAGAAATTAATTTATTGAACAGACACCCTTACATCAATATTTTCTTTTTTCAAACTTTCTATATTATGGCTAGGATAGTTATTAACAGTTTAAATTGTAGGTATTTTATCTTTTATATTATTATTTATACTGATGGTTCACGTTATTATGTTTTTTGAAATTTGTGTGTGCGTGTGTGGGCGGGTGGGTGGGTACTGCATTGTATCATTGCCAACATTGCTACATTTTACTTTAGAGATTACTATGTAATAAATGTTGAAATACGCTGTCTGACAAAAAAAAGTGAAGCACACAGAAGGGAAGGAGGAAGCGAAATGGAGTATCATGGACTGAGAGGATATGTGATGTTATTTTAGTGATTAGAAAATCGTATCAAACTTACGAAGAACTTGGCAGAATAAGCCCACTTCTATGATGTTGCACCTTCTCTAGCTCAGATGCTTCCAATGATTTGATTGGGAAGAGTATAATAGTCATTATATCCTCTCCTGAGGCTAACTGGTCTGTAACTGCTGTAACTGGCGTTATACATCCTGGACACTGGCATTGGTATCAGACATGTTCTATTGGAGATAGATCTGTGAATCTTGCTGGCGTAGGGCAACCTTAGTATTACACAGACAGTTCATTGAGATATGTGCCATCTGTGAACGAGCGTTGCCCTGTTGAAAAATGGCACCACAATATTGTTGCATGGGAGGTAACACATGAGGATGCAGGATGTCGTGATGTGCCGTTTTGCTGTCAGAGTTCCCTCATTCACTTCAGCCATGATCTGAAGCTATACTTCTCTATTACAATATTAAACATAAACAACACTAATGCACTCTGATGGTCATTCTAGCTCCCACAAGGAATTACAACTCTATAATCACTTACATACCTACGAATGGTGTGTACGTGTACTAAAGTACATTGACATCTGAACATTTCTTCTGTGTGCTTCACTTTCTTTTTCAGCCGGTGTATTTGTGTGATGTAAGATAGATGTATAACGTAGTCCATGTTGAGTGTGCCTTCTGTGGAGCTTAATCTTAACGAAGCTGCACTGGAGTGTTAGATAGCTCGGCGCTCTTCTATCCAGGCTGTTTCCTATATCTTATGGAGGACACTGTGACGATGGATATCAGTTACCTGGTAATTAGATTCACTTGTTATCTTACATAATGGATTTGTAAGTGTACACCATTTTCAAAGAGTGTGCTGTGATTGACATTCATGTGATGCTTCCTGGTTGCTGTGGTTGCCACAGAACGCACTGTGAGAGCTGTGATACACATTCATATCACTATTTCAACAGGGCAAATGGCTCCACAGCACATCGAGTTTTGAGTGGTGCGACGTCACACTTACTCTCCATACACACAGTGTAAGCTGGCCGACTGCAGGAGGTGCCCTTGGGGAGCAGAGGAAGCAAATGCAAGCCCAGCACAGGCCGGCTCGAGGTGAGGAGCTAAGTGGGGGAACAACCCACATCTGCCTCCTGCAGAGCGGGGACCTTAACCTCCACTTCACGCTTCCATGAAAGCAGAAGTCGCGCAAGAATACAAAGTCTTTCAAATGTTGTTCATAACTGGAAATGAAACTATCTTATGTTTTAACATGTTTGAGTATGACGACTACAACAATTACGTACACTTATTCCAAGGATAAGAAACAATACGAAGTAGTGAAATGCATTCGCAGTTGCGAATACTGACAGCCATCGGTTGTGTAATGGAATGAACGACAGTGAAAATTTTTTGCCAGACTGGGACACGGACCCGGATTTCCCGCTTATAGCGAGAGGTCGCCTTACCCTGTTTCTTTCTTCTTTTTTAGAAACTTAGTTCAAATGGCTCTGAGCGCTATGGGACTTAACTTCTGAGGTCATCAGTCCCCTAGAACTTAGAACTACTTAAACCTAACTAACCTAAAGACATCACACACATCCATGCCCAAGGCAGTAGCGGTCGCGCGGTTCCAGACTAGAACCGCCTAGAACCGCTCGGCCACAGAAACTTAGTTATGTTTGTAGATAGTAGTAATAAGAATAATAATAATAGTTTCGTGTGGCTCAATGGCCTGGTGCAAGTGTTTCTATTGGACGCCACTTCGACGGCTTGCATTTCCCTAACCTACCCCAGTTATCCAACTGGGAAAATGGTACCTCCAGTTTAACATCGAATCCGAACCCTGTGTTGCTTCTGGTGACTCCATATCGGTGAGATGTGAACGGTAGGTAGGTTAAAAGGAAGACTGGAAATTCCTGGCGCCCAAAGGGAGAGATGGGGGCAAAGTGGGCAGGGGTCGGAACCCATGCCCACCATGTCCCGTTCTCTCTCCCAGGAACCTAGGATAGCGCAGGGAACGTGGAGTAGAGGTACAAAGTACATCAATACGACAGTTTTGTTATGCCACAGAGCGGGAAGGAAACCGTCGTCGCGAGGAGGAGGAGGAGGGAGCGGCAGTTCGTCACACTCGGGGGGACTATCGATGCAGAGTTTTTTGGAGAAGAACAATCCCGTGACCAGAGAATAATCGGTACTTAGAGTGGAAAAGTTGTGATCAACTCTTCATTGAAGTAACTCTGGGATGATTTAAGAAAGACACTACAAAGAAAATTAGAGAAAATTGTCTGTATTTGGGATTGCAGACAACTGCATAATGTCGTTTATTAAGGAAGTGGCCTAAATTAAGGATATTTTTCTCACCATCAGGAAACAAGTAGTGAACTGCGTGTCCCCAGATCAATCTTCGTTTGTGGGAAGTATCCTGAGTCCGGAAAGTGGAACTGGTTAGGAGGTGTCCTTTGAGGAGTCGTACGGGTAATTAAGGCCAGCATCTGTTACACCAAGAACCAGTCGTCACAAAGTCGATGCTCGACCGTGTCCAGAACATCACAGCCGACACACAATGGGATGTCTGCAAGGTGAATCTCCTGATGGCGTGACTGGCATACATGCTTCCCATTGACTGTAGGCTACCACGCAGACTTAAAGTCAGTTGCAAGGCAAAGAGCGCACGCCAATCAGTAGACGGCACGCCAGTCGACGTGGGAATGCTTCCTCAGACACATTTGGTGACCTGTTCCGCTGAAGAAAGCCATAGATCACGTTCATGGACATCAAGCGCGTTAGCATTATGGCAGCACAGACATATATTATTTCATGGAAAAAAGGCAGAAGTAAAAGATGGGCGTCGGGACGTCCGAAAGCTGGAAAGGGGCTTAGAGAGAGGGAAAGGTACGCGGGACAAAGGTGCCACAGCGCCATTTGAGAGCTGACGAAAACGGCTATCGCTCTGTCAGGAACATGGTACAGGGCTAAACCACCCGTATCTTGAACAGCAAGCCGTGGCAAATACGTGAATCCAATTTCGCTAGCATGCAGCGGGCCATAGATGGCGGAATGGGGAGTTCTTTGCCAGGAGATATACGTGACGACAAATACACATTAACATATTTTGTCCGTTGCAGAAGATCGGGGGCTTGTAAAAGATGATCTAGGAGTCCAGCTCGTAATTCAGACAGCAGGAGCCGGCAGTTGAGTGTAGTCGTGTGCCGCAGATCACTTGCGAAGCCGAGTCCTCAGTGTCGGATAGTAGCAGCTACACGCAATGGAGCTGCGCTATCAGCAGGAAGACCCACGCCTATAGCCATACCGCTAGATTTGCGGACGTTAAGGCAGCTACCAGAAGCTTCAGAGTGTAGCAGAGACTGGCAAAACGTCCGTCACGTCGTCGAGAGGAGTCGGCGCAGGCGCCCCCTATTTCAGACCGGGCGCAGTAGGCAAACCGCCGTGGAGACGACGTCTCCGATCGGCGTCTCATCCAGTCTACGTCGGAGATACTCAGAACGGACGTGGCCTTCCTGGCCACAACCTGACCAACTGCACGGCTGGCCATCGTACCTGACGACAGCCCTGTAGCAAAGAATGCATGTGTTTCCTCAGGTCAATTTTTATCTGACGGGCACCATTGAGGGACCGTAGGTTTCGAATGTCTTCCACGTTCCAGCAGCGTGACTGGCGACGTTGTCATAAGGTTTCAAGGCGGCCAACAAAACGTCCGACGGCATCTCAAACGGGATTTCGAAAACCCTCAACATACGGAGACTAAAACCAGCGTCATCAACCACGCCATCTCCTATGTAGCCGTCAGAATATCGGAACTTGAGCTCTGTATCATAGCGCCGCACAACGTCGGCACACAGTTCTTTATTTGTCAGCTTTATGTACAAAGGGATACTAAGGATTGAAAAATGAATTCCGAGAACATTTTGCAGCGGGAGACGCATTTCGTTCCGTATAAACCGTTCTACTTCATAAGCTTTTGGTCGTTCGTGATCAGCAAGGTGGCGCAGTGGTTAGACACTGGACTCGCATTCGGGAGGACGACGGTTCAATCCCACGTCCGGCCATCCTGATTTAGGTTTTCCGTGATTTCCCTAAATCACTCCATGCAAATGCCGGGATGGTTCCTCTGAAAGGGCACTGCCGACTTCCTTCCCCGTCCTTCCCTAATCCGATGAGATCGATGACCACGCTGTCTGGTCTCCTTCCCCAACCAACCAACCAACCGCTCGTGATCCAAAGGAAATGTTAATTTAATCGTGGCTCGGCAGTAAGAGAACACCATGACAATCGAGGAATTCGGACACGACAACAAGCCTCTACGGGTACGGAAACAAACGCGTTCACGCTCGCAAGCAGCACAACAGGAGAGATGCAAACAAGGAATGCTCGTCTCATCACTGCCGAACACAGGCTGACCATTGATTATCCGAGCATGACTGACGTCCAGGCCCAAACCTCCACATGTCGTCAACCACGTGTCTACAACCTGCACTCGTACATCCATTATGTATATTCCCGTACAGGGGAGACATTCTAATTCAAGATCGCTTGTCCTAGCAGGAAAAATGTCTGGTGACAAATCGAGGTTTGAGTGGTATGACGTCACATCTACTCTCCATACCTTCCGTGTGTTAACTGTAAGCTGGCCGATTGCCAGAGTGGCTCGTCCGAAGGAAAACTGCACCGTACTTTTGAACAACGCAGGCACTGCTATATCGTAATACCAAACCGAGTTGATTACAAAACAGTAACGCAGCAGAGGACACTGCCTACCTCACATAGCACTGTCAGCTAGGTAAAGTTGGCTGCAACCAAAAGCAAATAAGTACTCGTCAAAGACCTCCTACTCGATCTACGGTCACTAGAGTACACGGTAGGTATCATGCACAGGTGTGCTGTTACGAGGCCTACGAGAAAGACAGGCCGCGGCGCGTACGTCACGAAGGTAGTCCTGCGCTCGCTCGTTCGCTCAAATCAGCAAACTACGTTTCTATATCTGTTAACTAGGCGTGTCCGTATAAAACGAAAACTGAATCGTCTACTGGAATCCGCTATTATGGAATCTTACTGTTATTAGTCCTATAATGATGGGAAGTCCACGGGCCTGCTGGCCGGTGTGGCCGAGTGGTTCTAGGCGCTACAGTCTGGAACCGCGCGACCGCTACGGTCGCAGTTTCGAACCCTGCCTCGGGCATGGATGTGTGTGATGTCCTTAGGTTAGTTAGGTTTAAGTAGTTCTAAGTTCTAGGGGACTGATTACCTCAGATGTTAAGTCCCATAGTGCTCAGAGCTATTTGAACCATTTTCCATGGGCCTACTTATAATTTGTTATGGCTGTACTGGCGTACAATAAAATCATATCATGCTAAAGTGATTATGAATTGCATAAGGCATCACTCCCAGCATGTAATGAGTACTGTTAAGCAAAAGAGACTAAATAGTATAAACAAGCTGTTATACCATTTGATATTAAATTAAATTTTTGCTTTAGCACAGTTAATCAGTAAGAGTTCATAATAGCAGATTCCAGTGGTAGATGCAATTCTCGTTAGTACTTACACGCCCAGCTGCGAGTTAACAGGTTTAGAAACTCATTTTGTCTGCTGAGCTGAGCGAGCGAGCGAGCGAGTTGAGGACTACCTTCGTGACGTACGCGCCGCGGCCTGTCTTTGTCGTGGGCCTCGTGCTGTTAGCAGTGACGTCACCGCTCACCCTCTCGCCTCACTGCACTGCGTAGAAGTTCACAAGCACACCGCACGCACGCGCGCGGGCGGCGCACATGTTTAACTCATTCATAATTGTGAATGCAATCGGGACTTTTCATTTTACATCATATTATAATTACTATTGTTGCCTTGAATATTTTATGTGTCTACTGTTCTGCAGCCTCAACAAATGGTATGAAATCCACACTATTGCAGTAATAATCCACCAGAGTTGCTGTTTTATCTTATATTTGTTGCTACCGGCTTCAAGTGATGGCTTATTATCAACTAGTAGCCAGATGCAATCAAGCTATTATCAGGACGTTTTGAAAAGTAATGCCTCCGAATTTTTTATGTGAAAACTCTTAAAATTTTTTGAATAAAACAAACGTTATTAAAATTCTACACCTATATTCTTTATGTCTACATATCTGCAGCCGTCTGCCACTGGAGGGCTCCGAATTGTAACGTGTAACAAGGCGGTGCGTAACGTAACTAAGTCGGTGCGCGAGAAACGGTGTGCTGTAATCGAATTCCGAATTGGAAGAGCTCTTCCCCATGTGAAGCAGCCTCTCCTTGAGCGTGGACGCTCACGACTGCTGCGATATCTGCAGCAATCCGACGCCTTGGCTCCACTGTCATCCATCATCCTACGTACAGTCCTGACTTGGCCCCATCCGATTTTCATCTGTTTCCAAAACTTAAAGAACACCTTCGAGTACTTCATTTTGATGAAGCGGTGCTAGCAGAGATAAAGTTGTGGTTCCATCAACAAAATCAAACATTATACACTGACATTATCAACAAACTGGGAGAAACGTGTTCGTCGCTAGGGTGACTATGTTAAGAAATAAATAGACATGCAGAATAAAAATGTAAAACGTTAGTAACGTTGGTTTTATTTGAAAACCTTTAAAAGTTTTGACATAAAAAATTCGAAGGCATTACTTTTCAGCACACACTCTTACATACGTAGATATAAATGTACTGACCCTAATGACCTCGATTTCGACGGGACGTTAAACCCTAACATTTTTGCTTCATATGAATGTTTACTATTTGGTTGTACTACAATTTTTATGTCCGTTATAAGATCTTAAACGTTATTTTTAAATATGATCTACTTTTTTGTCAGATTTGTGCAAGATTGTTACGTTATGGCAGAGAATGGTTCAAATAGCTCTGAGCACTATGGGACTTAACATCTATGGTCATCAGTCCCCTAGAACTTAGAACTATTTAAACCTAACTAATCTAAGGACATCACACAACACCCAGTCATCACGAGGCAGAGAAAATCCCTGACCCCACCGGGAATCGAACACGGGAACCCAGGCGCGGGAAGCGAGAACGCTACCGCACGACCACGAGCTGCGGACGGCAGATAATGTGAGGGAGTATGACACTGTTGATGGTGATAGAGACGTCAAGTTCAGCAGCCCGGGAAGAGTAGGCTATGTGCTGGCACTTGGTATGACCCCCTCCCTTTCCTTCATCCATAACACCACAAACCCAACACTACACTGTTCAAACACCCATCACAATCATCTACACGATACAAATACACAACACTTCTTAACGGGTCCTAGGAAGGTAAAGGCAAACGATTTCCACTAGGACTTGACAAGAACGGTATGCAGGTTTCCTACATCTGCTCCGCTACGTTCATTCTCTGAGTATGGAGCTACTTTGGCTTAAGACATTTCATGTACAGAAAAAGAAATATAGAGATGACTAAAATAACGTGGAGTGCTTTTCATGAACTAAAATAAGTATCGAAAACTAAGTTTCCAGTACGTCTGAAACAAATTTTACGAAGAGCAAGTTATGTGCCACCAGTTTTGACTTGTGACTGTGAGACATGTACTTTTAATGACAAAATCTTTCAAAAACCGAGGGTTTCTCAGCGTGCAGCGGGGTATACATATTGGTAATTACGAAAACAGAGAGGGAAACAAAGTTATCAGGTTAAAATATTGGAGTAGAAGACCTAATTATCGCCGGCCGGTGTGGCCGTGCGGTTCTAGGCGCTTCAGTCTGGTACCGCGTGACCGCTACGGTCGCAGGTTCGAATCCTGCCCCGGGCATGGATGTGTGTGATGTCCTTAGGCTATTTAGGTTTAAGTAGTTCTAAGTTCTAGGGGACTGATGACCACAGATGTTAAGTCCCATAGTGCTCAGAGCCATTTGAACCATTTTTTGAACCTGATTATGACAGTAATGAAAATGGAATAGAGGTGAACCGAATATACAACCAGGTGAATAGATGGTAAGAAATTGAGGAAGTGGTTTTCCGGATTTCAGGAGATACGAAAATGTAAAAAAAAAAAAAAAAAAAATGGAAGGTGAAAAGATGACATTCGAAAATACATAGAAGCAACATGGATGGAAACTGCTGTAAACAATAATGCATGGAGAAGTCTAGAGGAGATCTTTGATCATTAGTGAATGCCAAACGGCTGATGATGGTCTTTTCGTTGCGATTTTTATTAACAATAATTCCCTCGGTGCAAAAATACATAAATAAATGAATGGAGGAAATGTTTTCTTTCTCTATACTCCATGCCTAAATCACTCCACTTCTCACGAGTAAACAGCGACGCTACAGATCGTACACCTGTATAAGAAGTTCGTAGTGTTTCAGTCAGCCAAGTGGTGTTTTAAAACGGGCGTGTGGATGTGTGTGGCTGAATGAACGAACGTAAGGAAAAATAGTTGATGACTGTATATGTGTATGTTAAATCCAAAATGTACGTACATTACTTAAAACATGTTTTGCGCCTCCTCCATATCTGCGAACGTGTGTGGCCTAAGATTCGAGTGAAACGGTGAATTAAAACGTAAGCCTTGTCAAACTAAAAGAAGCACTTTGCTGCGAAATAAAACGAAACGTTAATCAAAATGTCCGCCCCTTGTAGCTGAGTGGTCAGCGCGACAGAATGTCATACCTAACGGCCCGGGGTTCGACTCCCGGCTGGGTCGGAGATTTTCTCCGCTCAGGGACTGGGTGTTGTGTTGTTCTTATCATCATTTCATCACCACCCACACGCAAGTCGCCGAAGTGGCGTCAACTCGAAAGGCTTGCACCAGGCGAACGCTCTCCCGGATGGGAGGCCCTAGCCACACAGCATTTCCATTATTGACCAAAATATACGCAGCCTGTTCAAAAGTGCACATTCTTTCATGTCTGTGTGATCATAATCTGTTGCTCAGTAACAATCAATACCATACTGCTCTACCCTTAGCTCAGTTAAATCTTCACTAACATGCTGCCCGCGAGTTGGTCTAGACAATGCAGGTCAAGCTTGACCCACTCTTCGATGACGGACCTCCTAGGTCATGCAGTGCACAAGGAGGGTTCCTGTACGACGCACTGCAAGATACATTTAAGCAATTATCACAACGCATTCCATCTAGTTGATTTCTGCCTCCTGGACATAATATAGCAAAGACGGCGAAAGAAAATCCCTGACAGCTGCCAGGGCTGTTGCCAGCTTCCAGCTGCGAAGCGCAAACGGATAAAGGCGAAACAATTATTGTCGTTTACGAGGCTGCGACAACACTATTGTATTTTCATAAAGACGTATGACCGATGACCGTAGCAGTCTGGTCCCTTTAATCCCACAAACCATAAAGACATATACCCTATCAGTCCAAAAAGTTTCAAGACTGGACTGTAAAAAAGGGAAAAGTTAAGATGGAGTTTTAATGCTTCACGTGTTGTAGATAGTCTCTCCCCAATTGAGTACAACGCACAGAATATTTATACAACCACGCAAAACTGTCAGAAAAATCCTTCTTTGGGATGTTGTTCAACTCACTCGTCACATTGGCTTGAATGTCGGTTATGTCGTGGAAGCGTTGAGCCATCATGTGAATCTCTGCACTTTACCGTTTGTGGTATGTTCGCATTGATAACATCGTGTTTAGGCACCTGTGTTTATTTTTTCCAAAAAAAGAACTGTCCACATTTTCCAGTTTAGTCAAGTTATGGTGAACGTCCAGGAGATGTTGTTCTTGTTCTGGGGTTGAGGTGTGTGAGACAAACTTTGCCCACACTTTTCACTTCTTCAGTGCATTCTGAAGAATATCTTGAACACTTGAGTTATAGATGTTACTCCATTGAGATTTGTGGCACAGCAATGTTGGCCCACCACAGCCCCACTTCCACCATGATGCACGGTGGATTGTGGAGTATTTATGGAGATGTAGATATAGATGTACTTAACACTGCTTTCTCAGAACTGACTGGTCTAATGTACATTTGTTGTTTACAGCTGTTAATTCAAGTTGACACTATAGTTACTGCGCTGACATCGCTTGTACGCCAGGAATAAATCAGTCCCAGACCATTTTGGATGTTTGGTGTACAAAACTGCGTTACGTGACTGGTTGAGGTTGACACATTTCGGTTGACACAAAGTAGCCATACCAAGTCCACTCTAACTATCAGAGACTTTCTTTCACCAACTCTGCTGTAGATGGACACAATGTGTTCACGCATTATCATCCTGAAAGGCTAATCCATTGCCTAAATATTGACTGTGGGCCTGGAGAGTAGATTGCAGGATTCTGTCCCGACAATGAAAAGAATTTGACATCTGTATGTGACACAGGCCTAAAATATGAATATCCCACTTCCTAGCTTAACCCATGAGACCGTATGCCTGAAATATGCATATGTACCTGGGCATTTCCACACACTTATATGACGATCATCAGGCATCAGATAAATCCTGCACTCATTTGTGAAGAGAATCCAATGACAATGAATGGGGTTACATTTAGGTGTCTGCCTGCTCATCTCCTTCACATGTTATGATGACTGAACGTTTGTACTTTTGTTCTTAACAGACGCCTATAGACCAAATTTATCCTACTGAGACGGTTGCTTGCTGTCTGGGTCCACACAATTCTCCTTGTTGCCCCCAAAAGGTCAGGGCGCAGTTATGTCGATTTCTGATCGAGATACCTAAGAACCATAATTTGTAGACAGCGGTAATCAGGTAGTGTTATTGATTCTGGGTGATCGCAGGAGTGGCACCACATTGTCTTTTCAGATGAGTCCCAGTTCCACGTACAGCATCGTGGTGGACTTACCCGTGAGTGGAGGCTCAGAGGAGAGCAAACTTTGCCAGACTCCATCCATCATTGTCACATTTACCCAGTACCTGTTGTGATGATGCGTTTGCCATGTAGTACGCAACACTATCACCTACTCTGAACAGCAGTCGTTATATTTCTGGTATGTTAAGTCTGGCGATTGTGCTCTGCCTTTGAGGTCAGTGTGGCGCAATCTTTCAACAAGATAGCGCAAGACTGCATGTTGCCTAGGCTTTCCTGACTTGTCTCGGTACAAAGAGTGTTTGACTGTTGTCCTGACCAGCACATTCTCCAGATATCTCACCCGCTAAGAGCATCTGGTCATGACTAGCTGAGAGACTGGCGCGCCGTATGGGAGCAAGTCATTATGATCGATAGTCTCTAGCATAGAGATGTAGCAGGATGAAGTGATGTTCTCGTACCTGTCACCCAAGCGCAATTCGACTTGAAGCCCTGCTAGGTTAAAGCCATTGTTCGTGTCAGAGGTGGCAGCTTTGTGTACAGATTTCGTGTTCTGTATACAGCTAACAACCTACAAATTTTATCATGTATTCTTCCTATTACCCTGCACATGCACAACTAAAATTTCGCGATATTCGTCTTTCGTGTTGTAGCAATTTTGACAGGCCACTATCTGATAGCGAGCATTAGATCGACACGCAGAAGACGGTGATTGGAACTACGATATTAATAGTGCTGTTGATGCATTTGATGAGGACTTATCGACTATTGCAGAGATTCTCAGGCACTGTTGATAGTATACTTTACAGGCGAAAAAAATCTACATGCCACGAAGGAGTTATGCAAACTTATTTTCATACGGGTATCGACAGAAAATGCAAAATTGTAAACTTTGGTGGCCGATGGATGAATGTGTGATGCCGCAGCACAATTTCACCGCGCAGCTGGCAAGGACAGTAAACAGGGGACATGTCGATACCAGGGCATAAAGTATTTGCAAATTTCACTCCGTGTACTCAGTTGGACAGTTAACTACAACTCACAGACAGGCACGTGAACAATATATGAAGATGTCAGCAATTCAGACAAGTGTGCAGTTAGCCTTAGACAAGCCAGTTGGAGGAATTGGCGAATCGCTCGACATTTGAATAAGAGTGATGCCACTATTGACGCTGTTGGCAGGGTTGGGTGAACCATGACAGGACACAGGAAGTGGTCGATATAGCGAGACGCAGCAAGTGAGGACTGAGCAGTCGCCAGAGAGGCACTCGGAGATCTGTATTCATCATTACCATTGATCCGACGTGCTATTGGTACTTCAGCGACCCCTTGCGCTGACTGCTGTTGACATCTGTACACCAACGAGCCCGTTTGCAGTGGTGTCTGGCATGTTCGGCCTGGAATCTCATTGACTGGAGTAGAATTGCCTTCAGTTACGAATCTCACTTTGAACTGAACCCTGATGACCAGCAAAGACTTGTCTGGAGACGCTCCAGACAGCGTTAATAGTAGGCAAAGCCATTTCTGGTGCACTTTTGATATGAAAGTAATAATGAAAATTCATTGATTGATCAATTACTTAACCCTATCCCATGACGACGTCACGGGTTTTCCCCAGCCAGCACGTGGATCTCTTCCTCCACCACCCTACCCTGCCCCTCCCCTCGAAATGGTAGGAAATAGAAATTTTGGCGGGAAATTCGAAAATGGCGGGAAATTAAAATTTTTTGGCGGATATGTCAAATTTTGTCTCTTCGCCTTGAGGTCTGGAGACCAACTGACCTAATTCACAGCACCACCACCGGAGGGCGGTGTTGGCCCTCCCCACTCCCCACTCCCCTCCCCTCAACTCCACTCTTCCCTACTGCCCTCTCCTCCTCCTTTTGTGAGGGAACGTCTGCGACTCACGCACACAGACAGACATACAGAAAATAGAGCAAATACACTGCACCTGTAGAATATTGTAGTTGGAAGTGGCTGGATGCATTCGAGTACAGTGCTATACTATATACTATACCACCTGATTAATGTAGTGTTATATCTGGTATGTAATAATCATACACACTAAGGACTGTCTCCCTCCATCCAATGGACATCTAACACAAAAAATGGCGTGATTGAGTTGATCATCATCGTGGATCTTTAGTGTATCAAAGGAGGTGTGATAGGGATGGAGGAATGCCTTGGATGGTTGTTATTACTGGAGAATGTAGACAATGTTGTTACAATTATTGGTAATATAAATTATATCGAAGATTTATGCACTTTAGTAGGAAGAATTTAAATATGGTTACAGCTGCTGCAGAACTGTTTTTCGAAGAGTATTTAGCTATTTGCAGAGCTGCAGCACTGTCAAAAATAACGTACAAGTAGTTGAAATCGAGACTTAGCGACATGTAATATGCGTGCAATGTCTGAATGTGGATGTGTGTAGAGCAGTCAGCAGTGGATGATTGCGGTTTGGATGCATAACTTGCTAACTGTTCATTTATAAATGATGCTGCTGGGGAGATGCACTCTGTAAGTAGAGAGAGAAAAGGGAAACTCTGGTGGCCCATGATGCTATCTGCAGTCCACACACTGCCACCTAACAAATAACTTATCACTGCAGTAACAAAAATAAATATCAAAATCAATCGTTTATAGATGTCCTGACAGGGCTGTGGGTACATATCAGAGTTGGAAAGTATAAACTGAAAAAACGAAGCACATCTGGTAAGCAGTAAGAAATCTGGAAAAAGAAATCTGAGCAGCAACAGAAATCAACTCTGTACGTATGCCAACTACCTGCTGCAGAATCCTACATGATGGAGTGTATGTCAAATGAACATGTAGAAGTGTTTCCAGACTCTGAGTTTCCATCAAGTACAGCACTACGTGAGTCTGCAGACAGGCTCTCTGATGGGTCAAAGCAGTACATGAAGCTGATTTTCAGATTTCGAGTTCTCAACACATCCATCATCTACACCACTCGTTGAGTCTCATATAGGTACGAAGCGACTGTTACTACACTTTTCATGATCAACCTATCCAAAATGCATGCATGTGGATCATCAGGAAGAGGGGAAGTCTTAGGATTTTTTAGTAGGTCGGTGTATAAGACGAGCAAATATTATCTAGAAAATCAAACAATCACATGGGTACGTCAGCAATGTGACCATATACTCATGGAAAACTGTCAAAGGAACATGAAAAATGACATAAAATCGGTAACATTAGAGGGAAACCTGGTATAATCACGAAAAATTGATGTGAACTACGTAAAATTGAGAGAAATATGATGAAATATGTAAAATCGCAAAAACCTAGCAAAATAACAGAAATGTACTGAGAATACATAAAATTAGAGAAAAAATACCATAAAATGAGTACCGAAAAAATCTATAAAATTGCATTTTCTGGCGGAAAGTGGACTGATGCTACATATGCACACCTTAACAGTGGAAACAGGAGTCATTCTAGAGATGTGGAGTCAAGGCAAAATGGCCATATTATCTCGCAGGTGAGCAATACGACGTATACCAATGGACCATGACTTCTGTGTGCAAGAGGAAAGTTACCAGGGGTGGAGGTAAACTGCGATAAGTCTGTTACATTTCTTCTTGCTACTGATCGTGGTGTTTATTTCCTTCATATGCATTTTCAGCTGCCGACGATCCTTTTGTATGACTGTTCTCAACATATCATAATTTCTGGACCGTAATTGGGCTCGAACTTTTTAAACATCAGGCGTCATACACCTCCGGAAACTGATGTAGTGTTTGTGTTACAAAGAATCGATGTTTTCTTTGGTGTGCGAGGTATTTGTTTTATCAAAAAATGGTTCAAATGGCTCTGAGCACTATGGGACTTAACATCTGTGGTCATCAGTCCCCTAGAACTTAGAACTACTTAAACCTAACTAACTGAAGGACATCACACACATCCATGCCCGAGGCAGAATTCGAACCTGCGACCGTAGCAGTCGCACAGTTCCGGACTGAGCGCCTAGAACCGCTAGACCACCGCGGCCGGCCTTTGTTTTATCAACATACAGTTTGCCACCATGGTTTATCGAAGAGAAACTTCCTGGGAGAAAGTACGTCATGCACTGCAAATATATTTCTTACATTGGAATATTAACAGCGTTGAATTCCACATGACTAATAGGTTGGGAACCACACAACTCTAGCATTATACTGTGCTTAAGTGCAGATCCGTATAGCCCTTGGGATGTGTTTACGCTCCATAATTATTTCTCTTATTCTCATACCTTCTTTGTATGGACATCAAACACTGGAACAATACTTCAGGATTGTTAGTGCAAAAGATTTATGTAAAATGTATCAAACTCATTTTCTAAGTCACTGACAGAGGTTTTTGAGGTTCTGCAAACCCTATGTGAGTACATTTGCTGTACAGTTGTCCTGTTTATGGAGTTAGTGCAACGTGGTGTGTAATATCACATCCCAAACACCGCTGCTATGCATGTGCCTGTTTCCTCATGAGACACCTTTTCCATTGCTGGGAATCATTTTATAGGACTGACGCGAGCATAGGCTAATTTTCGAATCGTAATCGAATGTGATCACTGGGTGCTATACTCCTCCAGAAAGTATATTGTGCATGCATCAAAATTAATCTCCGTTTTTCTTTGGTGTAGAAGAAAGTAGTTTTATCATCTTAAAGTTTGTCTCTCTAGTGAGTGGGATAGAAAACCTGCAGAGTGGATATATGTCAGGTGTATTGAAATACATGTCCTGCATTAGAGCACTAAACGCGTTGCACTCCGCGTGTCTAATATTTTGGGAACCAAATGGCTTTAAAATTATAGCATGTTGAAGTGTACAGTGTGTTAACTGTAAGACGGCAGAGTTGTCAGGGGAGTGCGGGGAGAGGAGGAAGCAACCATTGGCTGGCGAGGGGGAGGAGCCGTTGGGGAAGGAGGAGGGGGGACAAGGCACGCCTACCAGTTGCAGTGCTGGCACTACAAATTGCGCGTCATGCTTACACGAAAGCAGACGAAAGGCTTGGAAGTAAAACTCGCTTTAAATGTTGTTCGTAAACAAAACTGAAATCGTCATGTACATTAAAATCTATATATATATAAAAATGAATGTATGTATGTTTGTCTACTATGCGCTCACAAACCATTCATCCGATAATTTTGCGAGCATCGCTACGTAATACTGGTTTCCTTCTAACCGTAGGCCTACCGGTAGGGGTTGTTGGCGACTCCCGAGATGGGCCAGCAACTGCCTCTTCACTCATTTTGATAATGTTAAGCACAACTGCACAATAAAAACACGCAGAACAGTACAGCGCAAAACGATAACGAAGCAGACGACAATGGCTACCTTGTACAACACAGTCAGCTACGTAATGTTGGCAGCAGTCGAAAGTGCGTGCCTACCGAAGCCTCCCGACGTTTACCGACTTCTACCGATTTGGGACTAGGGAGAGGTCTGCCATCTAAAAGTTTACACACTGTAGAACCGATGTAGCCTTAGGAGTGTGTGTGCTTATGTTCTACAATCATTTCTCTCTCGCCAGTACCTTCTTGGTAGCCTTAGGAGTGCATGTGCTTATTTTCTACAATCATTTCTCTCTTACGAATACCTTCTTGGTACTGACCCCAGGCACTAGAATAATACTTCAGAATTAATAGCTCAGCTGGTTTACATAAATGCTTCAAACTCCGTCTGTCTGGAGCTCTCTCATGTATAAACCATACGTTTCTTCTTAACTCTCTGTTATATGGACAAAACACTCTCATATCTACTAGACATCGATAAGGGGTGCTGACCTCCTCGACATGCACACATCTGGAGAGATCTTGTGCACTTGGATGGGTGCCGTGAGTAAGATTGGTATGGAACACTCTTCGCTGAACAGCAGTTACAGACTCAGCTCGCTCTCTTCCTTCACGAGACATGGAATATAATGGGTGTAGTTCTCTCCTACTTCTGGTAAGTTGCAAATAAAATTGACAACAGTGTTGCAGGCAGGGTTGGTCAAAGACAATGCAAAGATCTTTCAATCTCCAGTCTTTTTGAAACGGAAAACCAGGAATCTGCTACCCCGTTACTGTGAAAGATGAGATTAAATATAGATGTCGTCACCTTCGGAAGGCTTTTTGCAAACGCTCCACAATGCTGCAAACTCTTCTGTTTTCCATATGTTGCGATGTCTTCCACATTTTTGTCAATAAAAATACCGACTCTGTCTTTTATTTCAGCCAGCCTGTGTGTTGTGGGAGCAGCATAGTTTACACCATCCGATGTCCAGATTTCTGTGAGAGGCAGTCGATCGAAATATGTTAATGTCTGTTTAGCTGCCGGCCGATGTGGCCGAGCGGTTCTAGGCGCTACAGTCTGGAACCGCGCGACCGCTGCAGGTTCGAATCCTGCCTCGGGCATGAATGTGTGTTGCAGGAGCAGGCTTCGTTTCCGTCGAATGGTTAAACACAGTTCTGTAGCAGTAACTCAGCTTCGCCTGTTTCTACATGGGTTGCAGAAGGTGGTAGATATAGTTTTCCTCAGACCTCTACTCAGTTCCGACTTACATTCGAACGATCACGTGTGGGATGGTAGCAAAGAGTCTGAGAGGGCAGTTGCAGAATGCATAGGGGCTACCTAAAACGAGCGGTAATTTGACTGTAACAGATAGGTTCGAGAAAGGTGACTCATTTCGAGATTTGAGAGTGCCAGAAATATGATTCACTTGTGGCTGTAATCATTAAAAGGCTTCTCCACAGGACTCAATGCATGTATGTGGGTGAATGGAAACACTTGATTCCAAATCATAGACATCATTTCTAGAGGATAGCGTAGCACTAGAGATCTGAAACGGTAGTGTACATTTCTTACAACCTCAATCAGCTCATCATCTACTACTGTTTGTAATCCTTCTCAATCAGTCATCGACTAAAACTCAGTGGATATATCGCAGAACCTCTGACATGGTATCGAGACAGAATATGCTACAAATACTGGAGAAATATCTGGTGGCGGCAGCGTGGGGGAGTACCAGATATCGTTTTCATACCACGTAGCTTAGCCGAATCACTTACGAAATTCAGCGATTTTATGACGTGGTGGCATCGTGGGGTGTTGTGTAACCGGACTGCTGGTCTGATAATACGAGGGCTGGTTTTTTTTTCAACCTCCGATCGTCCATCTAAGCAAGTAAGAGGTAGGGAGGGGCCGGACCTGAGCGTCATGCGATTGCGCAGCTCCCCCACCACAACCTCTGCCGTTTTCAGCTGCAGTGTGTCAATCGTAGCCGAGCTACGTCCGTGTTAACATGGCTGTTACGCTCGATGCTCCCGCCAAATGTGAGTTACGAAGTGTAATCCGTTTTCTGCAAGCAGAAGGATGTAGTGCTGCGGAACTCCATCGCAGAATGAGCAACGTGTATGGTAACAACGTTACGAGTGATGGTAGTGCTCGGGAATGGTGTAGAAAATTTAAAGAAGGATGAACAGACGTCCATGATGAAGGTGGACATGGTCGCAAGTCTGTCGCCACTGTAGGCCTCGTTGAGCGTGTTGATCAGGCGGTGAGATGAAACGAAGGTTTACAATTAGCGAACTGTCTGATGAATTTCCAGACATTTCAAGGTCTGCTTTGTACACAGTTGTGACTCAAGACCTAGGCTATCGGAAATTGTGTGCACGTTGGATCCCAAAAACGCTGAGTACCGACCACAAAACGCAAAGGATGGCGTCAGCATTATCGTTTCTCACACGTTATGCCAATGAGGGAAACGTTTTTTTGAAGTCGATTGTTATTGGCGATGAAACGAGGGTCCTATATGTCAATCCTGAAACAAAGAAACAATCAAAGCAGTGGATGCACACAGCTTCCCCAAGCAAGGCAAAAAAGTTTAAACATTCACTGACGAAAGGAAAACAATGGCCACTGTGTTTTGGGACAATAAAGGAGTGCTGCTGGTGGGCTTTATGGAGCAAGCTACGACGATAACCAAGGAAGTTTATTGTGAAACTTTACGTCGTCTCCGCAGAGCCATTAAACAAACGCAGAGGAATGCTTTCGTCTGGCGTTGTTTTGATCCATGATAACGCCCGACCACACAGTGCCAACATGACAAAAGACCTCCACAAAAAGTTAAAATGGGAAGTTTTTGAACATCCACCATACAGCCCGGACCTATCACCAAGTGGTTATCACCTGTTCCAAGAACTGAAGTCATGGTTAGGTGGGCAGCTCTTCGCTACTAACGAAGAACTTCAGGACGCCATCAAGACTTACCTGTCCTCACTGGCGGCAACATTCTTCGAGGAAGGCATCGAAAAGCTTGTGTCACGGTATAACAAGTGCCTCAATCGTATTGGCGATTACGTAGAAAAATAAGTTAATACTTTACTGTACTTTTGGTAATAAAATTATTATTTTCTGTACATTTTTCTTTTATTTACAGCCAATCGGAGGTTGAAAAACAAACAGCACTCGTATACAGTCCAGCTATCACCATCTCGGTGTTTGTCGGGAGAAACGACGTGATTCCTAGGTAATACCATACGTGGAATTATAAATCCTATATAGCTTTTAACATGGATACTTGTGTGCACATGTAGAACCAAGACCGCTTATGACAGTAACATACAGTAGTTGTTCGGATCGAATTTTTTTAATACCTGGCTGTTTGTAAGACGATTAAACCTGTCTTTCTAAGACATGGTGGTAGAACTCGCAAGAAAACCTTATGAAACATGTCCACCCATCGTTGATTATCGGTCGGTATTATTTCGCATTGCCAGCCATCGGTTCAAAACGGTTCAAATGGCTCTAACCACTATGGGACTTAATATCTGAGGTCACAGCCCCTAGACTTAGAACTACCTAAACTTAACTAAGCTAACGACATCACACACATCCATGCCCCATGCAGGATTCATACCTGCAACCATAGCAGCAGCGCAGCAATGGACTGAAGCGCCTAGAACCACTCAGCCACAACGGCGTGCACTCTTCGCGATTAGCGCCGGTGACCTGTGCGGAGATGATTCACGTTTCCCATTAACAGTAGGAGCTGTCCAAATGGAAAGGCCTGCTGGAGTGTAGGAATGTAGATGACTAAACAGTGTTGTCCTCTGGACGACAGAATAGCGAACTAATACTTAATATATGTTGGATAGCTTTGGTGATAGTGTGAAAATTTGAGAAGGTTGAATATGAAGGTGTGTTTGCCCTGGACCATTATTCCCTCCCACGTAAATTGTTAGGATGACTGCTTCTGCACATTTCGCGCCTTTATTTAGATGAGAGAAGATCGATTGTGGTGTATGCATCTAGCATGTGGAAGACACGTCTGCCAGTTCTCTAGACATGAGAAACATCTTAGTTGACCTTGTAAATTATAGGGATCATTTGGAATGTGCTACATCACCGACATCAGTATTCATGAGTGGAAATATCAGTTTTCTCTATTTTTTTCGCGCTTCCTCGTAAATGTCTCCACAGACGTGACAAATTTCTCGTTAGACAGTGGTTTACAGCATGCCCCACCTAGCTAAAGTTTCAGGTATGTGGAGAAATAATTTCCAGTCTATATCTTCGGAATTATATTCCACAAGCGATCGGTAGGATACTGCTGAGTGCCTGATATCGAGAAGTACCGCGAAAATGGTACAATATTATGGCAAAACATGGGAAAATACATGCGTTCTTGTAATTCCAGAGTCTGGAGATGGGTGTAAAAATAGCAAGCACGCAAGCAGATCCGTACCAGAAACAGTAACGCATTTGTGCCAAGGGGGGACGAGCCCAAATTTGTAGAACAGTTTTGAGAGTGACTTCGGTCTGCTGAGGGCGCTCTGGTCACCCAAATGGGGTGGATGACCGCCAACCTCACACAGTAATATTTAGCAGTGCAAGAAGTATATACAGTGCTTTTTGACTTCGCGGTATATGTACGAATGATGTAAAAGGGCTGATTTTGTATGGCGCAGTTTACGAATTGTATGTTTACTACATTGACACAGTACACAGTGATGTATTGCAGGTTGGAGATCTGTTTCACACTCTGTTATTCAAGCTCCTGTCCTCAGTGGGAGAGCAGCGTAATAGAGTAAGAGTGTTTCTGTATTTGACGATCTGTAACCCAATTTGCAGGGTTTAATTGTCAGTACAATATGGTGATCTGTACAAAATACAATCATAATGCTCTATTCATTCACAAGACAGCCTTTGTGCTGGGACGCAGGAGTGTCTACAAACTGATTCAAACATGATGGAGGCAAGGTATATATGGTAAGTTCTGAGAAAGCAAGTGCTCAAAGACAAGTTGAGCAGACCATCCATGTCTGGTGGGGATGCCGTCACTTATCCGCCACTGTGTCATTAGGACATCATCAGATCTGCAGCTGTAGGATACCGAAAATTTCGGCCATTTTTTTCTCTTCTGTAATACAGTGCTTCGAATTCTGTTTGCATAATTGTTCTGATTTCCCCCTGTCTGTGCTTAGAGAGTGCTCTCTTTCCAAACAACAAGAATTCTTTTATGATTAACGGTGTTTTCGCGAGTGTGCATAGGCATTTAGCAGTGAGAACATTTAACATTTCTGATATGTATATTGATAGCAAGATCAACATTTCATGCAATGCGTCAGCCATGCTGGGTATGTGTGCATGGCTAGACGCAGCTCGTATGTCCCACTACGATTGCTAGGAATAATGCACACTGCAGTGTTGTGTGACATCAGTATCCACAGGTACAGCATCAGCAATGGTATACAAACATGATGCCCAGAGGCAGCTCACGTATGGGACCGACGTGCGCGCCTTGGAGTTCTGCAATGTCAGTATAACACTCAAAAAACTCTAACTGTATACCTGAAAACAGACACATCTTCCACCTGCTCACTGTAGGCAGCAGTGGCGTCAGAGTGATGGGTCGCTCTGGCGTGCATCCAGTGGTGGCTCGCGGAAGCGTCGATGAGCACGCTTCCTTGGAGAGTCTGTGTTCTGCAAATAGGTCTGCGCCTCAATCCGGTCGCGTCAGCAACGGTGCCTAGGTGATCACGTAATTCGAAAGGAATTTTTCTAGTGTCAAGTATGAAACAGATGCCGCCGCCTCATGCTTGAGGGACCCAAACAGGAACCTGTGCATGGCTTGGCAGCTGCCGGTGCATCCCGACTTTTGGGAGCATGTGCGGTAGCGTCCTGTGTGGTCCAGTAGACAGTGGGCGGCGGGCGGTGCCTGAGCACGTTTTTTGCGTGTCTCTTGCGGTAATTTGCGAACAGGTCTGTGGGCTGTGTAATGTGTTATTTTGACAGTTTATGAGTTGATTTTGTGCCTACACATCCGTGTAATGCATTATTTAGGAGGAGTTTGCATGTGTATGTGCTGTGTACTGAAATTATTTCGGTAATTTATGAGTTGTTTTCGTGTCTGCAGAGCGTTATTTCAGTAATTTACGAGTAGTTTACAGGTCTATAGGCTGTGTGGCGTGACAACAAGAACGTCAGAGCATTTGTTTTGTATCACTGTGATAAATATACTATCTAAAATCTGTCCCTATATAAATTGTTCCAAAATAAATAAAGTACACTCCTTCCTCTCTTCAGTAGCCCAGTGCAGGCTGAATATTTTTTCCCCTCCAGACAGCCATCTTGGATTACATCACAGAACAAACAACAGTGCTCTCTGGTGGCTGTACTGTGTACTAGGTCAATTGGACCCAAGGCGACCACACTGTTTCCTTCCATTTTCCCCTGACATCTTGGATTACATCACAGAATGGATGACACTGCCCTCTGGTGGCAGCACTGTGTACTAGGTCAGTTGGACTCCAGACCCCATGGCGACTACACTTGATTGTGTTACTGCCTCTGACTGTTTAAATAAATAATGCATGCAAAATAAAAACTTATGTCCAGCACAGGTCGAGTCCTCTTCCCACCATTACCTAGGATGAGGTGGCGGTCAGATGTCTTAGGTAAGTGGAGATAGCCCAACTGCCCTGTCTTTCCTGCCATTTTCTTACGTTAGTAGAGATTAGAGTGCTGCAACACCCAGTGTTTGACCGGTCACAGCTCGGCTATTGACGGGGGGACCGAGCCGCTCGTGTCCGGCCCCACACGACTCGGCTCGGTCACGTACTCGCCACATGTCTGTTGTCCGGACTCCGGACACGCGGATAACCGAGCATGACCGGTCACCGCTGACGTCTCACCTCGCCTCGCCCCGGTTCGCTGCACTGTACTGTACAAATCCAACACCTATCTCTCTCTCTCTCTCTCTCTCTCTCTCTCTCACACACACACACACACACACACACACACACACACACACACACACACACACAATGTATTTATCTCTGACTCTCTCTCTTTTAATACAAAAGTAACGCTTCCAGAACGGGTACGTAACACAGCTAAATTCATAGGGCACTTTCTTCTATAATACTTACTCCTGTCTTCTTAACGTCCGGGAATTTTGATGTAAATAAAACATTGTTCACAAGAGACCAATCTGTGTTAATCTGATTATGCGAATCAGTCCACATATCAAGTGTCGCAGCACATGTTTTATTAATAACTTCCGCAATAACAGAAGGCATTATGCTGTTTCGTATTGCATCAGCTTGTTCTTTGACATGTCTGCTTATAGTAGAGGGATGTGGCATGACATCTGCCACGTTAAGTTCTCCATAATGCGCACCTACATATATTAATTCTTGGGCTAGTTCTCTGAAACTTTCACCGGAAGCAGCATTAAAAGGTCTCATATCTGTAGCAGACATTGCAGCACACTTTGCTGTAATACTATTTTTTATTACTGCCTGTATCCCTGAAGGAGTAGTATCTTTGTGAGGTTTCTTGCAACTGTGTTTCTTTAAATGAGTGGTTCCCGCACAGTTTTCGCCTACAACCAACAAAAATGTGCTCCATAGTTGGCTTTTTAGACCTTGCAGTTTCTTCAGTGTGTAAACATTGGTTTCAATCTTGCGCTTACTGCACTGGCTTCCTCGCGCATGATTACAGAGAGAGAGACACACACCACAAATGAGAAGCCCGTACTGGCTGCAGTCTCACACGGATAATGACACGTGTAATGTGTTTGTAGTTACATGCTGCGTATTCGGTCACGGCATCTGTGCTCGGTCACTAGGACTAGTGCTGGCAGCCTATCCAGTTAGGGTGTGCTCGCCCGATGTCGTATTTTGTGCTCGCTTACTCGGTCATGCAGGACCCTAGTAGAGATAGCCCAATTGAACTACCTTCCCTCCAAAATTTAAACTTGCAGCCAATTCCTAGTAAGAGGTGGCGGTCAGGCGACTTAGGTTAGTGCAGGTAGGCTAAGTGACCTATTTTCCCGCCATTTTTTAGGTTAGTAGAGGTGTGTTGCATTGTCCTGATGGAATTTTAACTTCCCGCCATTTTCTGGGGGGAGGGGAGAGGAGGGCTAGTGGAGGTAGCCCAAGTGCCCTATTTTCCTGCCAACTTCTTAGGTTAGTAGAGGTTTGTTGCTTTTTCCTGATAGAATTTTAATTTCTCGCCATTTTCTTATGGAGGGAAGGGGAAGGGGTTAGGTTAGTGGAGGTAGCCCAGTTGACCTATCTTCCCACCGAATTCCGCCATCTTGGATGATGTCATCGGTGTCATCTTGTATGACGATTTGTACTGTTGCCAAGCCTAGAGTCTGCCAACTTGGATGACATCATCGAAGCCATCTTGGATACATCTTTCGTCAATGGAGGTGGGGCGCACCCCCCTTTTTCTGCTACTAACCTATACGCCTCCCTACGAGCACTAATTTCTCGTACCTTATCTTCGGGGTCCTTAGTGAAATGTATGTTGACAACAGTAGAATCCTTCTGTGATCAAAGGTTGATTCTCAATAGTGTTCCTTGAAAAAACATCGTCTTCCATCCAGGGATTCCCATTTGAGTTCTAGAAGCATCCGCCCTGTAATTTGGTGGGAGCCAATAGGAATGCTTCTATCAGACTGTATTCTGCGGAAAACCTAGGTCCGCAGACTTGTACACATTCGGGAAGTGGCGGTCAGTATACAGGTTCTTTGTTACTGCTCACTGCGTTACCCTTTCTGGTATATTTCGAAAACACATCTCAGAACTTTTTGATTTGTGGGAGGGATGAGGGCAAGCATGTTATTCACCATCCTGGTATTCACCCCAGCGACATTTAAGCTCCCAGTCCTTCTGAGAAGGGCAGGACAACTTTTGTGAGTCTCGAATCATTAACAGCTGTCTGACAATGCGAGCAATGGGTTGTCAGCCAAGAGTGGGACAGCCCTGATGCGTGGGCGGAGGTTCTCTACCCAGTGGTGGTGGTGGCAGCTGTTCACATGCAATCCAATGGCGGGGGTGTCTCAGCAAGATTAGTTTGGGGGCAGTATACCAATATTCTAAGTGACTAGACAACTGAGAAAAACAAAATAATTACCACTGGATGTCTTCAGCTATTTGACGATGGTTACCATCCATTTTGGTATCGGGGAAGTTACTACCTAGCCTGTGGCAAGCCTCCAGAGATGTCACGGAAGCTTCTGTAACGGCTACCTGGCGAATGTAATCCAACTGCAAGAAAGAAAATTACTCACCATGTAAAGGTACTCTCATGATCAATCTAATTAATTAGCCCATCAATTTGATATCAGTGATATGCTACTGGGCGGGTAGAAGTGAGGAGGAGAGTACCACAGAAATTATTCAAGACTTGGAGCGCAATTGTGTGTTTTTTTCGTTGTGGGGAGATCTTTTAATGGAATTCCAATCTCCTACCTACACAGGGAGAGATGATCAGCGTAATAAAATCAGATATATTTTCGAATTTGTAAAGTGATGTGTAGTATAAATCTGATTTTTACATTTCCGCTGTGCTGTTACCTCGAGAGACTTTGTATGTGATGAGACATTTGTTTACTTTAAGAGGGTTTGAAAGTGAGAAGGCAGTTTGTAACAGTGGTAGAGCATGCTCTTAGCACTCCATCATGAACCAAAAATTAGTTTAATTTTGTGGCGGCAGTACCGTTTGGGATAGGAAAAGTCAGTTTTGGTGCAATATTTCTGAGGGCACAAGTTACAGCCAGGTGCGGGCCTGTTTACAGTGAATTACACTCACCAGCAGTTGTGAAGTAAAATGGAGGCCACAGGAGCGTAGAACCGCCGGGAAAAGTACATGCAGCGGTTTGCATGGCGCAAGAACACAGACAGAAGGGGCCAACTGGCCAACCTAAGTGTTATGAGCACGTGACACGGAGTGGAGCGTTTAACAAAACAGAGGCGCACAGCCGCATATAAATAGATGCCAGTTCTCTAACAAAGCATTCTCCTGGATGGCGGGGTGTATCACACCACTGGCTACACGCAGCAGCAGGTGGGGTGTCAGCATTCCAGTATATGGCAGGTCGCTGGTTCAACCCTGGGGCCAACATAGGGTCTGCAGCCAACCAGTGGCGGGCCACACTATGACTCACTATTGCGAGCAGTCATGTTGGCTCCCAACACATGCTGGAGGCATCCCAAGGTGAGAACCGCAGATTCAGATGCCAGATTGTGGGCACTTGTTGTCGCCGTGACCCAAGCCATGCCGGCAGGGAGACACGGCATGGGCCACCTTGCAGTTGTCAGCGAGCAATACTAGGGCAGCACAGGACGTAGGCTGCTGAGTCGGCTGCCAGTGCAGCCCTGACGTCATCATATCACTGTGGCCGCACAAGGCTGACACATTAGCAGAGCACTTGATGGGTCACTGAGGTGGCGTCCTCAGCATTGCAGGACCCAGTAACACAGACTGAGGGGAATGTGGCACTGTACTTGGAAACAATAAATCACTTGGAAAGCTCGGATGAGTCTTAATATGGTGCCTTCTACCTCTTCCCGCTACATTTGGTGTTACTGTTGTTACATTTGGTGAAATAATTTGCGACTACATTTGGTGTCAGAATAGCGGGCGTTGTATGTGCAGTATGACGTTCGAGCCCACCGCCTTCATGACAGTCACATAATGTGGTAAGTGTTCACCAATTTTTCTTTTTCAGTGTTGGACATTTCTTTCTTTTTTTGTGTTTTGAGTGTGGCTCTTGTCAGGCCATTTTAGATGCTTTGTGGAGGCATATTATATTTTTGTCAGAATAAGTTTTAGTGTGTTTGGGACAGTAAGATATTTTTTGGGGCATTTGATTACTTTTATATTGGTGTATGATGATACTGAGTATGATGACATGGAGCTGTAGGACGTCAGGTTATTCTTGTACTTAAATGTTTTGTTTCAGGGCTAACTGGGAATGAAAGCAACACAATGGCGGAATCAAGGAGTGTCGGAACCAGAAGCGGTGTAGGGAAGCAGCCTACTCACACCGTAGTAAATTCACATCAGTCTTTCCATTGTGTGCCAGCCAGTCCGCTGTAACTAGCTCTGACGTCATAAATGTTGCGCAATACTTTAAAAATCAAATAAATAACCTAAAATGTTTCTAGCATGCCAGGAGTAGTACTAAATTAATATGTGTTGAATATCAGTTCAATAACTTTAACCATTTTCGAAATTTGGACGTTTTTCTGTAAAAATCATTGGCGCAACAGAAAAGAGCTAGAGATTTAAAAATTTATACTTAGATTCCTTTTCAATAATAATTTAATAGAAACAGTACTTTGGATCTCACAAATTAAGATTTTAGTTGAAATTCATAATTTTCTGGTTTTTGTCTTAAAACATAAGGAAGCAAGATAGATTAAGTAGGCTAATAAATAAGGCTAGGATGTTTAAATTTAAGTAGAAGGGAGATCCGCTATAACCATAAAGATGTGAGAAGTTTCAACTCAATAACTGTAAAACTATAGCGATAGCGTATCTCCAAAGGGCAGGTTCAGAGCTCATCTACTGCGTGTAGTGTAATTAAATTAATTCTCTCGCCCAAAATATTTAACTTACCCACATCAAACTTTTATTATGATTACTTACCCGTGTGCTGAATGCACATTTAAATTGAGAGCTTCATCGGCCATCAGCAAAAGAAGCTATGATTTATTCAATGACTTAAAGTGGTGCATTACGAGCCCAGCAGCTACTCGGGAGAGCCGATTTGATCAGGCGTTCCCTTAGCCGTCCGCACCGCGGCTTTATATATAAGAACGCTACGCGAGGAAGCAAGGCCCCAGTTCTCTCCAGACGCTGAACAGCACGCCATCTGTGTCGGTAGTCGCGTCGCGTCAGTATCATTGCTACAAACAGCCTCGGATGCCGTATTAAGTTACTCAGGATACGCGTAACCATGAAATCATTTTCGAGTGAAGTGTTAATTCTGGGATGACTTTAATTATCGATCTTCAGTTTGCGTATTGTCGTATTTTCACGTGCCGCCGCGGGACAAACATTCTACCATTATTTAGCGTGGCGTTTGATGAACCTAATCATCAAATTATGGCGAGCATTCATTTAAACGTTTAATTTGGACATTTATAGCTGCATCAGCGCATTAGACTCTGAACTGCTCTGTTAGTTAGATTGTGTGGATTCTTTTGTTTTCATCTGTGACTTTCAGAATACAGAACGTTTTTTCACGACCGTTTTTGATTATAAATCCCAGACAATCTCCTAATTCATCAGAGCTATAAGCTGTAACTCTCAGATGAAGTGGGCACTAGGAATTCTAATTACAGGCTTCACGTTTTGCTAATCACTTTCTGGTTGCCAATATTGTAGTTAGAGAGCCAGTCTTGAGAACGGCGAAAGACAGCATTAATAACATTCTAAATAATAGGAACTGGTTTTACGTTCTACAAACCTAACATTTATATAAACAACGTAAAATTGACATAATTTCCACCCGCCGCCCCACAGCGGTACGGATTTTGTTGGAAAAGGTAGCACAATTGACAGTGGAAAATACGCAGTTGAGAACTAAATTAACATCTAGAAGTGAGCAGGAAACGGCATCTGATCAGTCGTTGTTGCCTAGGGTGCCACAGCAGGAGATTGATGCATCTGCCGCAAGTTTGATCATTCCATTTTCTGGCAAAGCATCTGTGGATGTGCGTTCGTTTGTGGAGGACTTGGAAACCTCAGCTGTGATGAATGGTTGGTCTGATGAACAGTTGTTACATGTAGCCAAGATTAGATTATGGGTGAAGTGACGACATATGCAAGGTGTTCTGAGGCTTTAAGGAAGGCGAGACAGTTTAAGCAGTTGAAGGAGAGGCTCTTACAAAGGTACAAGAAACAGAATAGCGCTCGGTACTTAAGGGAGAGGCTGAGTACAATGACCAAGAGACATGGGTTGATGGAAGGGAAATTTGCAGACAGTATAAAAGAAATTATTGAGCACACTTACGAGTTGGGTCAGAGCGATGAGACGAATGGCGTTCTGTTGCAGGAGGCCGAGCAAAGGGCACTTGATGTATTTTTGAGAGGGTTACCGGCGCATATATCGCGGAAAGTGCGTGAAGGGACTCCGAAAGATTTGTATTCGGCCATTCAGCTGGCAATTCAACGTGAGGAAATAGATGTGGCAATGGGTGTACATGAGAGACAAACAGTGTTTACAGCAGGTATAAAATGTTATAAGTGTGGTCGTACAGGACAGGTGCAGAGGCAGTGTACCCAGTCACTGAGGAATAGAGGAAGGGGTGGAAATCAGTAGGGTAGAGGATAGAGAAGTGGAGTTAGTAGAGATGGTCAATCGTTAAACAGCAGAGGGGGCCCAAGACCCACCTAAGGAAGCTCCCGTTTAGTTTCAATGCTACAAATACGTATGCAGAGTTGCAATGATCAGTGGTAGGATCCATAGGAACTAAACCGTTTAAGATTTTGAAACTTCCTGGCAGATTAAAACTGTGTGCCCGACCGAGACTCGAACTCGGGACCTTTGCCTTTCGCGGGCAAGTGCTCTACCATCTGAGCTACCGAAGCACGACTCACGCCCGTTCTCACAGCTTTACTTCTGCCAGTATCTCGTCTCCTACCTTCCAAACTTTACAGAAGCTCTCCTGCGAACCTTGCAGAACTAGCACTCCTGAAAGAAAGGATACTGCGGAGACATGGCTTTGCCACAGCCTGGGGGATGTTTCCAGAATGAGATTTTCACTCTGCAGCGGAGTGTGCGCTGATATGAAACTTCCTGGCAACTTCCTGCATATCAGCGCACACGCCGCTCTGCAGAGTGAAAATCTCATTCTGGTTTAAGATTTTGTTAGACACAGGGGCGCAAGTCAGTATCTACTAAGAGTTTAATGGAACGAAGACCCACCACATTATAGGTTGCGTGGAGTGGGGGGGGGGGGGGGTAAGGAGGTCAGCGACAGTTGACTTTCGCATAGGGAAGTCCGATTTGATGCATGCATGGAGGTAGTACCATGGGTAAGCAAGGACTACAACATGATCCTAGGAGTAGATTTCTTGCATCAACATCATGCCAAAACTGACCTTGGTCAACGGACTGTGAAACTTGGTGGAATGTTATTTCAGCTAGGGGAAACTGTTGTCGATGCAGAGCTGTCGTGAAGGACGTTCAACATAATGAACAAACAGATTGAACCGCGTACATTAACATTAAGGCTTAATTCGCATGAGTGTGTGTCTGGTGGCACCAGTAAGTCGCTTTGGGAAAGTGTGGAGTCGAATCTACCTGTGGCTACAGTATGTGTTATTGAACCATTGGAGGGTAATGAAGTTTTGTGTCCATTGGGTCGTTTTGTGAAATGTAGTATTGTACGCGTACGGGAGCGCAACGACAGACGAGTAGCTCCCGTGACAGTGCCATTCGGTTTGAAAAACGCTCCAGCAACGTGTCAGAGGTTGCTAGACAGTGTCTTGAGGGGTTTGAAACCATGGCAGTGTCTTGTCTATTTGGATGACATTATAGTGTTCTCACGTAGTATGGAGCAACATAGACGGAGGTTAAGGGAAGTCTTTATGAGGTTGAGAGCAGCTCGTTTGACGTTGAGCCTGGAGAAGTGTCATTTTGCATTAGAAGAAGTAAAATATTTGGGTCATATTATCAGTAAGGACGGAGTGCGAACGGATCGGAGGTTGCTACAGGCTGTAAGGGATTTTCGGGAACCGAAAACAGTTAAGGAAGTGCAGTCATTCATCGGAATTTGCAATTTCTATCTAAAGTTCGTGAAGGGTTTTGCAGATTTAGCACAGCCATTGACGCGATTCTTACGGAAAGGTGTAAATTTGAGTGGTCAGAAGAGTGTCAACAAGCGTTTGACAAACTGAAAGAAGTGTTAACATCAAGTTCGGTTCTTGTGTTTCCAGGTTTTGAAAAGGAGTCTATACTAGCACGCGATGCATCGAATCAAGCATTAGGATGTGTTCTTAGTCAGGTAATTGATGGGAAAGAACATCCTGTAGCCTATACGTCTAGTCAGTTGAATGCAGCAGAGAGGAATAACTCAACAACAGAGAGGGAGATGCTTAGAATAATCTATGGAATCACATATTTTAAAAGTTATTTATATGGGAGAAGATTTCGAGTAGTGACAAATCATGCTGCATTGAAGTGGTTGTTGGGGTTGAAGGATCCGTCCACTAAGCTCGCTAGATTGGCTGTGAGTTTTAGTGAATTCAACTACGAGGTGGTGCACAAGCCTGGGAAAAAGCACGGTAATGTGGATGCACTGAGTAGGAAGGTGGCAAAAGTAGAAGTCATAGGTTATGACCTAGCGGTATGGCAAGAATTACAGGACGTGGACAACGATTGTAAATTGTATCGGACACAGCCACAATTTAATATGTATGATGGTCTTCTGTGCAGGGAAACGAAGTTAGGACCAAGGGTAGTAGTGCCAGCGAAGCTGAGGGATGAGATTTTAAAGGAAGCACATGATCACATGTTATCTGGTCATGGAGGGTGTAGCGCGACGAATAGGAGAGTGGTAGAGCGGTATTGGTGGAGATGTAGAAAAGTAGATGTGGACCAGTATGTCAAGAATTGTATACCATGTGCGCAGAGAACAGATTTGAGTCGGAAACAGATGCAGCTACAGTGATTGCCAGAAGTGACATGTCCATTCTCTATGTTCGGGATTGATGTCTTAGAACCTTTCAGGCGAACACCATCGGGGAACAGATTCGTTCTCACAATAATAGACCATTTTTCGAGGTATGTGGAGATGGTGGCTATGCCAGTTAATAAACAACGGGATTTTGAAGTTTGGTGTACCAGAGATAATAATTATTGACCAAGGGACCAACTTCAATGTCAACTTTAATGAAGGAACTGTGTAAATTGTTGAACATAATGAAGTTGAGGACGAGCGCATTGCATCCACAAGCCAACAGAAGGACAGAATGGGTACACAGAACAATCGAGAAGATGCTGAGTTCTTATGTAGATCCTCATCACCGTCAGTGGAACGAGTACTTGAAGCATATTGTATGTGCATACGATGCAAAACTCCATACCAATACCAGTTTGTCTCCATATGAGGCAGTGTACAGCCGAAAATTGGCACCACCATTTGATTTAGTGAGACTACAGAGAGGAAGGACCAGTGTTTCAAATGGCTCTGAGCACTATGGGACTTAACATCTGTGGTCATCAGTCCCCTAGAACTTAGAACTACTTAAACCTAACTAACCTAAGGACATCACACACATCCATGCCCGAGGCAGGATTCGAACCTGCGACCGTAGCAGCCGCGCGGTTGCGTACTGAAAGGACCAGTGAATCTGTACGTCAATTCGCGAGAAGAAATCGGAATGTTTGGAAATGGGTACAAAAGGCGAATACGAAGGCTTTGGAAAGGCACGAAGACGCAGTCAAGCAGAAAGGAAGTTTACCACAGTATAGAGTGGGGCAATGGGTAATGCTGTCCAGCCCTATACGCCAAAAGGGAAAATGAAGAAGTTCGTCACGAGGTATCAAGGGCCATACCAAGTAGTTGAAACCACATCCCCCATTAATGTTAAGCTTCAGCTGCCAACTAGAACAACGACAGTACACATTGGGCGGTTATGGCCATTTAAGGGTTGCCCGGATGTGATTCCAGGCGTGTCACAGGAAGGAAAGAGGAGGAAGACAGAGTGAAGAGAGGTGCTAAGCACAGAGAATACCAGGAAGATAGAGTACAGTATGATGTACCATATGCTTTGCAATCCAGAAAGTAGTAGAGTATTTGTAGTTTTTGTTTCTTGTTATATATTATTGGGTTTGCATAGATTAATTAGGGCATTGTATTTTCATATGTTGTATGTGTTTTCGAGTTTTGTGAGCCCACTGGGGACAGCAGTCTTTTTGAAGAGGGAGGAAGGGTGATGGTGATCACTGTCCTCAGGTCACTGATGAGTGGAGCGTACAGCAAGTTTGTAGACGTAAAAACTAAGGAGGTACTGTTGATCTTGGCAGTTCACAGCCGGTACGCTGAGATGATGAGAGAGGAATTACAGAGCTACCATAGAGGGAAGGTAACGGTATGTCCAGCCCGTGTGATAAGCACCAATCCAGACACATGCATGGTGCAATTATTTTTAGCCAGGAGGGAAGAAATAGACTGTCCAAGAGGCATCGTGAAGCCAAAATTGAGCTTGCAACGGATTGGGATGCATTGGATCTGCTCCACCTACGAAAACCTAATAGTAGTAGCAAATTGTTTTGAGCGGGAAGTATTTGCAGAAGCGAAACGTATAGAGTTCCAGGGGAGCAGAATTTTAATGAATGGAACTGAGTGTAACATGATAGGACCAACCTTCCACCTGCCAGCGTCAATTTCAGGAGTCATTTAATTGAATGCTGTGCAGCCACAGCTGTACTGGCCAAAGGCCACTTTAGAGTTTCTGCCAAGGCAGAATCTGATCTTGTTAAATCAAAGTATGGAGCCAGTTCTGTTGAGATCCGTAAACCAGTTCATTTAGGAGCAAGAGGGGCGCATATCAGCTGAACAGCTTGTGCAACATGTCGCTCAGTATAGGGAAAGGCAATGGCAAATAACGATCATTTTGAGCACCTCTGTGCCAAGTGTCTTCGCAGCCTTAACTTCGTTATGTGTTGTTTTCATTGTGATCAGGTGGAGAGCCAGTTCCAAGAGGGAACCAAGGGTGGTCCCAGTCCCAGTGGATTGGATACCTAGAGCGTGAGACGAGCAGGTAACGGGCTGATCGAGCAGTGGCCATCCAGTAAGGAACCTTTACGCTTTTGTTTCGCGTCATGTGTTTTAAGGGGCACTAGACCACATTTAAGTTTTCTAAAAGTAAGGAAATATGTCATAGGTACCAACCTGTACAAGTTAAGAGACAGTTAAGGGTCGATTCGGGGACCAAGTCCTTCTGAAGGGGGTAATAATGTAGCAGCACTATCGTTTGGCATAGGAATATTCAGTTTTGATGCAATATTTCTGAGTGCGCAAGTTACAGTCAGGTGCAGGCCTGTTTCCAGTGAGTTACGCTCACCAGCAGTTGTGAAGTAAAATGGAGGCTACAGGGGCGTAGAACCGGCGGGAAAAGTACACATTGCAGTTTGCATTACGTACATTACAGGCAGAAGGGGCCCACTGACCAACCTAAGTGTTATGAGAACGTGGCACAGAGCGGCGCGTGTAACAAAACAGAGGTGCACAGCCACATATAAATAAGTGCCGATTCTCTAACAAAGCATTCAAGTGTGACAGCTCTCCTGGATGGTGGGGCGTGTCACACCACCAGCTACATCTACATAATTACTCTGCAGTTCACATTTAAGTGCTTGGCAGAGGGTTCATCGAACCACAATCATACTATCTCCTTACCATTCCACTCCCGAACAGCGCGCGGGAAAAACGAACACCTAAACCTATCTGTTCGAGCTCTGATTTCTCTTATTTTATTTTGATGATCATTCCTACCTATGTAGGTTGGGCTCAAGAAAATATTTTCGCATTCGGAAGAGAAAGTTGGTGACTGAAATTTCGTAAATAGATCTCGCCGCGACGAAAAACGTCTTTGCTTTAATGACTTCCATCCCAACTCGTGTATCATATCTGCCACACTCTCTCCCCTATTACGTGATAATACAAAACGAGCTGCCTTTTTTTGCACCCTTTCGGTGTCCTCCGTCAATCCCACCTGGTAAGGATCCCACACCGCACAGCAATATTCTAACAGAGGACGAACGAGTGTAGTGTAAGCTATCTCTTTAGTGCACTTGTTGCATCTTCTAAGTGTCCTGCCAATGAAACGCAACCTTTGGCTCGCCTTCCCCACAATATTATCTATGTGGTCTTTCCAACTGAAGTTGTTCGTAATTTTAACACCCAGATACTTAGTTGAATTGACAGCCTCGATAATTGTACTGTTTATCGAGTAATCGAATTCCAACGGATTTCTTTTGGAACTCATGTAGATCACCTCACACTTTTCGTTATTTAGCATCAACTACCACCTGCCACACCATACAGCAATCTTTTCTGTGCAACTGATACTGGTCTTCAGATGACCTTACTAGACAGTAAATTACAGCATCATCTGCGAACAACCTAAGAGAACTGCTCAGATTGTCACCCAGGTCATTTATATAGATTAGGAACAGCCGAGGTCCCAGGACGCTTCCCTGGGGAACACCTGATATCACTTCATTTTTCACGATGATTTGCCATCTATTACTACGAACTGCGACCTTCCTGACAGGAAAACATGAATCCAGTCGCACAACTGAAACGATACCCCATAGGTCCGCAGCTTGATCAGAAGTCGCTTGTGAGGAAGGGTGTCAAAAGCTTCCCGGAAATCTAGAAATACGGAATCAACTTGAGATCCCCTGTCGATAGCCGCCTGCTACACGCAGCAGATGGCCATTGTGGCCGAGCAGTTCTAGGCACTTCAGTTCGGAACTGCGCTGCTGCTACGGTCGCAGAGTCGAATCCTGCCTCAGGCATGGATGTGTGTGATGTCCTTAGGTTAGTTAGGTTTAAGTAGTTATAAGTCTAGGGGACTGATGACCTCAGTTGTTAAGTCCCATAGTGCTCAGAGCCATTTTTTACACGCAGTAGCAGATGGGATACCAGCATTGTAGTCCACGGCAGGCCACTGGTTCGACCCTCTGAGGCCAACGCAGGGTCCGCAGCCAGCCAGTGGCGGACCACGCCACAGCTCGCTACTGCAGGCAGTCTTGTTGGCTCCCAACACATGCCAGAGGCATCCCGAGGCGAGGGCCGCAGATTCGGACACTGGATCACAGGTGCTTGTTGTCTCCATGACCCTAGCCATGCCGGCAGGGACGCACGGCGCAGGCCACCTTGCAGTTGACAGCGGGCAGTGCTGAAGCAGTGCAGGACGAAGGCTGCTGAGTCAGCTGCCAGTGCAGCCCTGACGTCGTCATATCACCGCCGCCGTACAAGACCGACACATTAGCAGAGCACTTGACGGGTCGCTGAGGTGGCGTCCTCAGCATTGCAGGACCCGGTGACACGGACTGAGTTAAATGTGGCACTGTAGTTGGAAACAATAAATTACTTGGTAAGCTCGGACGAGTATTCATACGGTGCATTCTACCTCTTGCCGCTACATTTGGTGTTTCTGTTACATTTGGTGACAGAAGTTGCGCACTACAATATTCTAGTGCTTTGATGCAGGACGTGGCAGATATTAAGCTGATGAGAACAGTTTTCTACCTGTTGAGAGAACACTTAGAGTATATATAGGCTACCCCATAGTGTTTTACAGGATTTTCACAACTAGTAACGATACTTTAGTGAGGTGAAAACGGTTGTACGATCATTTCTTCTATCGTCGAGAATAACTCATATAAAAGGGAAGAATCTAAATTTCGTGTGAGAAATTCGAGGTGTATTGACAAAACAACATTCCTGTTTCAGATGTTTTAAACTGAGGAGTCTGTGTCAGGGGTGAAACTGCAAGGTAGTCCAAGTTACGCTGCACTGCGCCATTGTCTGCGGCAGGAGTAGTGACAAGGTGGTCGGGCGACTGGAGGTTGATGCTTAAGGGGACCTGGATGTGAACGGTCTACATTTTTATACCTCGTTCTCAGTGCACATTACTCTTGATCTGCAATGCGGAGGAATTTGTGTTTTTTTACGAACAATGAATGATATTAACTGAAGCTGTAAAAGGAAATTTATTGAAATATTTGTTATAATTTAAGAATTACAGTATTTTGCCTACTAGATGTTTTTATAATACATGTTCCCATTCTGGTACCATTTTCTGTTCCATCATCAGTATAATAGCATTAAAACTGTGGCGCACTGCTGTCAACATTCATAGGAACACATTATGCCTCTCGTTTTGTAGTTTGGAGTATATCTGAGGAAATAGAAAAACCCTTATTATACCACATTACCATTTTGTATAAAAAATACCACTGCTTAGTGGTGGCTTCCACAGCCCTTTCAGCTTCAACTAGTCGCTGACGGTGATGGCAATCAGAGCAGCCATCATATTATTTCCTTGCTGGATGCCTAATATGTCCATTACTTTTGTCCTGCTGATTACACCATCATTGAAACAGATGACAGCATCCATCACACCCATTTTGAGTACTGTCCATTCAACAAACACTGTTTTTGGTACTCGTTGCCACACACAGCTGTTCAAACTCTAATTAGGGTTTTGTGTATGGTCATGTAGACATTTGTTAAGTAATTTTGTATCTGCAAAGTCCCTTTAGATTAGATTAGATTAGATTAGATTTACTTTCATTCCAATTGATCCGTAGTGAGGCGGTCCTCCAGGATGTAGAACATGTCAGAAAAACAACAATACATGATAAATATTTACAACTAAAACAAATAAGCTTTTGTATCATTCCACAGGTCCCAAGTGGAATGATCGTCATTTTTTAATGAACACTATATGAAAGAGTCATTTTACAAGTACTGATGAACTGAATTTAAAATAAAAAAGTTTTTTATTTATTTATAAGGTAACAAACGTGTAATACAACTACTAGAATACTTATTTACAATTAACACATTACTGCACTGAAATGGTGCAGAAGTTAGATTGTACTTACACACACATTCATACACACATTTACAATGAACACTTTACTGCACTAAAATTGTGCAGAAGTTATATTGTTCACACACACACACACAGATATATATATATACACATACACGGATCAGTTGGTTTTACTGAGAAATTCATCAATGGAGTAGGAGTTGGCACCCAACAAATCCTTTAGGCTTCTTTTAAACTGAATTTCATTGGTTGTTAAGCTTTTTATGGCTGCTGGCAAGTTATTGAAAATGTGTGTTCCTGAATAATGCACACCTTTTGTACAACACTAAGTGACTTTAAATCCTTGTGAAGATTATTCTTATTTCTACTATTGATTCCATGAATTGAGCTGTTGGTTTGAAAAAGTGATATATTTTTAATGACAAATTTCATTAAGGAATAAATATATTAGGAAGCAGTAGTTAGTATCCCTAGCTCCCTAAACAGGCTTCTGCTGGATGTTCTTGAGTTCACACCACATACAACTCTTACTGCACGCTTTTGTGCCCAGAAAACTTTAGCTTGGGTTGATGAATTACCCCAAAAAATAATCCCATATGACATTATGGAATGAAAGTATGCATAATATGACAGATTTTTCATTTTTATATCCCCTATGTCTGACGCAATTCGCATTGCAAATAAAGATTTGTTAAGACGTTTCAGCAGTTCTGTGGTGTGCTCCTCCCAGTTGAATTTATTATCAAGCTGTAATCCCAAGGATTTAACACTGTCCACTTCTTCTATCTGCTTGTCATTGTATGTTAGGCATATACTCGTGGGACACCCCTTACAAGTTCTGAACTGCATGTAGTGTGTTTTTTCAAAGTTTAGTGACAAAGAATTGGCTAGGAACCAGTGATTTATGTCTACAAATATTTTATTGGCTGATCTTTCTAAGACTACACTTGATTTGCTATGTATTGCAATGTTTGTATCGTCAGCAAACAAAACGAACTTGGCATCTGGTAATGTTACTGATGAAACGTCATTGATATACACAAGAAAAAGGAAGGGCCCCCAAATGGAACCTTGTTGGACCCCACATGTAATTAGTTCCCTGTTGGATGATGCCTGATAGCTTGATACATGTCTCTTTCCTAATAACTCCCTTTGTTTCCTGCCAGAGATATAAGATTTGAACCATTTTGCAGCATTTCCTGTTACACTATAATATTCTAATTTATTTAAAAGGATATTGTGATTTACACAGTCAAATACCTTTGAGAGATCACAAAATATACCAGTTTCCTGCAATTTTTTGTCTAATGAATCAAGCACATTTTCACTGTAAGTGTAGATAGCCTTCTCAATATCAGAACACTTTAGAAATCCAAACTGTGTCTTTGACAGTATGTTATTTGAGATAAGATGGTTATAAAGCCGATTGTACATTACTTATTCTAAGATTTTTGAGAATGCTGGCAACAGTGAAATTGGACAGAAATTTGATGCTATTTCTTTACCTCCCTTCTTAAACAGTGGTTTAACTTCAGCATATTTCAACCATTCAGGAAATATTCCACTGATAAACGACTGGTTACACACATAGATTAATATGTTACTTAGCTCAGAATCACGTTCTTTAATTAACTTTGTTGATATTTCATCATACCCACTAGACGTTTTTGATTGTAAAGATTTTATGATGGACATTATTTCTGCTGGGGTAGTGAGGGTCAAATTCATATTATGGAAGTTACTTGAAATGTCTGGTCTGAGGTATTCCATAGCAGCATCTACCTAACCTGCCAACCACATCTTTTCAGCAACTGTTATAAAATGTTTGTTAAAGAGTTCTGCAACACTATACACGTCTGTCACCAATGTATCATTTACTCTTAATGCTATTTGTTCCTCTTCTGTCTGGTCCTACCAGTCTCCTCCTTCACTATATCCCATATTGTCTTTATTTTGTTATCTGATATGACTATCTTTTCCTTGTAATATATTTACTTTGATGTCCGTATTACAGTCTTTAATATTTTGCAGTATTTCTTTTAATGTGCTATAGCATCAACATCGGAACTTTTCAGATTGACAGATACAGTTTTCTTTTTGTTTTACAGGATACCCCTATTCCTTGAGTAATCCGTGGCTTCTTTGTAGACTTTGCTCTAACCTTGGTAAGTTTTGGGGGAAAACAGTGTTCGAAAAAGGTAAACACTTTGTTAGCAAAAGTGTTATATTTTTCATTCATGCCATGAGCACTGTAAACATCAGTCCAGTGAATGTCTCTGAGGAGTGTCCTAAAATAATCAATTTTTGGCTTATTGATTACCCTCTTGAGCTCAGATTTAACAGATTTTGTTTCCTGTTCAGTATTAACACTTAACAGAAGGAACTGTATGTCATGGTCTGAGAGGCCATTAACTACTGGTTTTGTAATACAATTTTGTTCATTGGACTTTTCTATAAAGATATTATCAATGGCTGTTTGTGAGCAATTGGCTTCCTAGTAGTGAACTTTACAGTGGGAATTAAGTTGAATGATAGTGTTACTAACTCAAATAAGTTCTTATTGGAAGAGTCTTTAAGGAAATCTACGTTGAAATCACCGGCAGCCACTATTTCTTTGTTTTTTTTTTGTTTTTTTTTGCTAAATGGGCCAGTACAGCTTCAAGGTGGTTTACGAACAGATTAAAGTTACCTGTAGGTGCTCGATATACACTTAATATTATGAAGGATTTTTGGTGTAATTCTACTTCTGCTGCACATGCTTCCATATGCTGTTCTAGCCAAATTTATGAATGTCTATGTTCTTAAATTTATGACAGTTCCTGATGAATGTGGCAACTCCTCCTTTCTCCATTTCTGATTTACAAAAGTGAGATGCTAACCTAAACCCTGTAACACTTAAAATTTCTATACCAGTGGTCACATGATGTTCAGAGAGGCAGATTATGTCAGCTGTGTTTGAAGACTCTAATTCATCCATGCAGATAGTTAATTGAATAATTTTATTTCTCAGTCCTCGAATATTTTGATGCAATAAAGATAGCTGACATTTCACAGTGACTGAGTTAAAATTGGGTAGAGTTAAAATATCTGCTGACTGTTGCAAATTCTTAACCAATAGCTGTTTATGCTCATGTAATAAGCTAGTATTATGTTTTTTGGTTTCTTTCTCAAACTGAAGGTTTGTCTCAGTTCTAACCTCTCTTAAAATTTGGTTTCTTTCTATCCTCACTACCCTAAAAAGGGTCTTTTCTGAACCCTATGACCACTGGTATTTTACCACTCATGACAGTGCCTCCCTCCTTTAACTTTCCTGCTATTTTCCCAGCCAATTTACCCTTCCCTTCCTGTTGAGGTGAAGGCAATGCCTAGTATAATCCCACCTATTGAATCAACAGGAACCACACCAATGTGTGACCCTACACCCGACATAAACAGCCGTTCAGCTCCGAATTAACTCTCTTGACAGAAGAGTTCAAATGAGGTCGGTCATGGCGGCTAAGATCAGATATAAACTCAACATTAGTATGCTTTGATGCTGATGCAATCTTTGGCGGGTCACACTCTATACTGTACTGAGGATCTCTGTCAGTATTGTTACCTGCCCCACCCACTATAACCACGGTGTCTTCCTTAGTGAAATCCTTGCAAACTGATCCTAAATCCTCTGTCACCTGCTCCAGACCACCACTAGGTTTAAAAAGATTGGTGACCTGGTATTCTGATCCTAGTTCATCCTGCAGAAGTTGGTCAACACCTCTTCAATGGGAACTACCTAACAACAACACTTTCTTTCTCTTTACTGATTTCCCTACATTCTTACTTTTCAATTTGCTGCTGAAAGTTTGTTGTGCCCTGTCTACACCTGCAACTGCTTGAGGCTCACCAGCTTCTAACTGAAGCAACAGGTCAAATCTATTTTCCACATTCACCATAAAGCTGTCAGACAAAGTTGTAGGCCTGTTCCTCCTGTTGCCTGTTGCCACTTCCAACCGCTCTTTACCCTTCTCCCTCCTTAACCTGTCAAGATCTCTCCTGGCCTTGTCTAACTCAGCCAGAAGGGCAGCAATTTTCCCCTCCTGTTCTAGTATCTTCCTATCTCTACTACAAATCCTACAAAACCACTGATGAGTCTCATTTACATCCCCTATTCCCACGCCACTACAGACACCCACATGGAAAAAACTACAGCACCCATCACACCAAAGCCCCGACCTAACAATCCTACGGCAAGTCAAGCACTTTTCACTCATGATAAACGTAATAGTTTATTAAGAATATGTCAGTTAAATTACAGATAAACACGAAAATATGGTTCCACAAATTTGGCCTATACGCAACTGGGTGTAAACAAAAACTACAGTGCAAAGTTTCTGAAACAACAACTTAAACTTTGCGCTACTTTCCGGAAATGCTAGTTAAATAATGAGGAGGTACGCTAAGTTAAATTGCTGGAGAGAGCAAAGAACAAGTAAACGAAATTCTATAGATTTGCTGCGGCAAAACGTAAACAGAAAATACGACTGTACTATCTTTTCGTGTTTTCTGCTATATTACGTAAAGAAAAATGAAACCTTTAATGGTACACTTAAAAGGCACACTAATACACCTATTTACCACGTAATCAGTACTAAACTATATGTTTTATAATCTAAAATGACTTATCTTTACGAGAATACCAAAACTCGTGCTAGTCGCCTGGCTGCAGGGCTGCCAACACTCCCTGCCCTGTATATTGGCTTTATTGTTTCCATGACTGTGGCAGGCAAGAAATGTTTATGGTGATATTTCTTGCCTGTCGCATGAGCGTGGCTGGTTTGGAGACATTTGTTCAAAGAACGTTTAAGACCAAATCAACAACTTAAAAGTAGATAAAAAAATACATTTTTTGAAGCGGGATAAAATTGTCTTTCAGATGGTGACAGAAAAATGTTTTCGAAAATTTCAGTAATTTCTCGTCCAAGGCGGTTTCTCGGCTGGCCGGCTCTTTAGGTACACAGTAAACTCGGTTGACGACGCTGGACTGGACTGGAGGTGACTGGTCAGTTTTTCCTTTTTCGTCTTGAGACGCCATGTTCAGCTAAGAGAATGAGCACCACATTAGTCAAAAATCTCGTACGATATATTTCCCACTTTTCTGTTGGCTAGGATGTGGCTTGCGACTCTTAAATGGGTATAAGTGTGTTTCATTCGCAAATGATGTTGCTACAGGAGTGCTGTATATAGGGACAGGGTCTTACAGGTACAGTTGGTTGCTATTCTAATATTATTATCCATCCTCATGTTCTTCCCAGCAGCTATTCACTCGTAGATCGGCAGGAGGCTTCTCCCCTGTCCTGTCACTGTTACCCATCCTTCCCATAAAAGGCTCTTGGTTAGACTGGCTGGAGCAACTCTCTAGTTCTAGACTAATAGCAAAAACATCTTCTCCACATCCAGCAGTTATTCACTTGCAGTTTGACAGGAGGCTACTCCTCTGTACTTCTGTTATTACTACCTATCCTTCCGGTATAGGGCTTTTGGCTAGACTAACCTCCACGCGCTCGCGCGGGCGGTGAAGTGACCGCCTTTTTGCAATTTCGCGCTATACTTACTCCACAAAGGTAACGAGGCGGCGGGAGGGACATGTATTCTCTAGTTGCACCTTTTTCCGACAGATGCTCAAAGTTCGTCCAAGTCGCACCTCTCTGCCTCTCAGGACAAGTTCAAATAGGTCCGAACACGTTCGGCGGTCAGTTTACCGCCTTGCGAACGCTTACAGCACTTACAAAAAGAGTCAGTTACCGCCTTGCGAGCGCTTACGAGACTTTGTTCTACTCGTCTACTTCGGAATGTAAGTATTTCTTTTTGTAATTCTCCTATAATTCCTCAATTTTATAAACTCTTCCAACTCTCTAGTGAATGTGCATGTGCTCCAGAATTTCAACATCAAGAAGAACACAAAGGTGGCCTGCGTGTATATTTTTCCGCTTACTTGACTTGGCAGGAATAAATTCGTTACGCATTTTTCAATTCAACACAGGTAATGTAAAAGGAAAAACGAGAAGACAATCTTACATGCGTTATCTTTGGAACTGATGAGCGAAAACCTGAAAGAAAGAGCTAAATTGAAGCATTTACCAAAAGATTTGTTAGTATTTTTGGAAAATTACAGAGAGAGTGACGTAGTTTATCCAGCTGTATCAACCCCTACAAGGAGAGGAATATGTTATTTGTGTGTCTCAAAAAAGAATATAAAAACAAAGCGAGAATGCGGTGAATGTGGAAGAAACGTCTGTCTACGACATTCAACCACGACAGTTACGTGCAATAATTTTTGTCAGCCTCAAAATGAAAATGAAATGGATTTTTCATCTGACAGAAATGTTTGTAACGTTTTCAATCAAAAATTCTTTTTTCAAAGCAAAATTAGCTTTTCTTGTGACGAGTTAAGACGGTGAATAATTCTAGTCTTAAGTATTACATTCTATAGTCCCAAAACATTACAATTAAAAAAATGTTCTTATATTTCATTTGGGTATTTGGCTTCCTTTTTGTATTCCATTGTATATTTTATTGTTAAGTAAATAATTTTGATTACAAATGTGTTTGCAATATTGTGTGAGATATCCTATGTCGATATTTTATGGAAATATGACCTTTAAAAACGGAAAACCTCACGAGATTGATGAAAACTCTCGGCCGGTCGGACTATTTCTAGCGCGAGCGCATGAAGGCTAATAGCGAAAATATCCATTCCACATCCAGCAGTTACTAACAAAACTGGATGGAGATACTGACTAGTGCTCGATCAAAGGCAAATACCCCAAACAACTCAAATTGTTTAAATAAACAATATTCTGCACTGTGTACAAAACAGAGACTTACGTCCATCCTATCCAGCAACTTAGCACAGAATGAAGCTCCCTCACAAATGGAGGAGGAGAGAGGGAGTGGGGGAAAGGGGAGTGTGAAGGGTCAATAGTTACCTATGGTCGTGGTGGTGGTGTTGTGAACTAGATCAGTTGGTATCTGAACCTTAAGACGAACAGCAAGATGAACACACAAAATTTTATATTTCTATCAATAAATTTGAATTTCCCACCATTTCTGAATTTCCCACCACTTTTGAATTCGCTGCCAAAATTTCAATTTCACGCCATTTGGAGGGGAGAAGTGGGATGGCGAGGTGGGGAGACGGGACCCACGTGCCAGCTGGGGAAAGCCAATGATGCCATCAGGGAGTGGAGGCAATTAATTGTATATTAATTAATTTACATAATTAATTTGATATTAATTTGATATCAAAAGTGCACCAGAAATGGATTTGCCCTACTAATACCGGTAGGAAAACAACCTGATGTCGCCCGCCATACCAGCCCACGACCAAGAGCGATGGTGTGGGGTTCAATTCATTTCATAGCAGGACCCTTTTGGTTGTTATCTGCGGCACCCATACAGTACATGTTGACGATATTCTATGCTCCGTTTTGCTGCCCTTCATGACAAACCATCCTGGGTTTGCATTTCAGCAAGATAATGCCTGCCCGAGGACAGCAAGTGTTTCTACTGCTTGTCTTCGTACCTGTCAAAGTTAACCAAGAAGGTCGCCGTGTCTCTCCCAGCTGAGAGTATTTGGCACATCATGGGCACAGTCCTCCAACCAGCTCGGGATTTTGAAGATCTAACACGTCAATTGGACAGAATTTCGCACGATATCCCTCAGGAGTACATCCAGCAACTCCGTCAATCAATGCTAAGCCGGATAATTGCTTCCATAAGCGCCAGATATGGACCACTATGTAACTGACTTACTCAATTTGTGAAGGTCTTTCTCTTGAGTGGACCATCCAGTTTTTCTGAAACTGTAATCGTTTGTTTACCTGCACATGTACATCACATCTACCGATTTCCGTCCCTTTAGGATAGTTCCTTCGTGGTGCATCTTCTTTTCTTTTGTTAGATCGTATTTATGATAATGATGCTCTGCTATGTGGAACACCATGATCGTTTTCAGTCAAAAAATTTATATTTGAGAATATCATACGTTCTCGTTTAGATCGAAAAATCAGTCAAGCATGAAGATCCTGTCCGTTTCCTTAATGTTTGTTGTCATCTGTGTAAACTAAAGATTTTTAAACTCTTTCCGAATGAGCATTATCTCACCATAAAGTATAACATATTAAAGTGCTCTGACTTTGTCCCCATTAAAAAGGGGGGTATTGCATCCTAATCGATGCATCTGAGGGAGTATTTTGGGACAAAAATTCAGAGCATCTCTCTAGCAGAATAATATATGAAATTTGTAGATAACAAGACCCTATACCAAATCCCAGAATTTCGCAAACGAGATTCTGGTAACCATTTAGAAAATATCTTGTGGTTAGATGTTCACGAGTTTGCTCTTGAGTCATTTAGTAGCGATTTGTTTTATATCTTGCTATTAGCTGATATAAGACTATGACGACTCTGACTTAAGGAAAAAATATTACTAACTCAAGATGTAGGAGTAACTACCACGCATAAAATATTCATAAGTATAATGAGGGTATAGAGTTCCCTGTCAAATTGCAGTACTTTTCCTAGTTTGAGAAACAAAACCCATCCATTTCAGTAAGTTTGTATAGCCTTGAGAGAAACTAAGTTGCATAATCAGAAGGAAAGAAAAAACGTATAATTGCGGGCCATTCCATTTGTCCTCCTTTGCTAACATCGTCCTGATCATGCAAATGTACCGACAGTCTCTGCTAAAACTTCCACTAGGCAACATTACTCCCAGAGTAAGGGCATGTCACCACCCACATCCCCCGAGCTGCAAACGAGATACATATTGGTGTGCGAAGTCTCATTTTCTTTTAACTCTTACTGTGTCCGCCCCCGGTAGATGAGAGATTTTCTCCGCTCAGGGACTGGGTGTTCTGTTGTCCTAATCATCATCATTTCATCCCCATCGACGAGCAAGTCTCCGAAGTGGCGTCAAACCGAAAGACTTGCACCTGGCGAACGGTCTACCCGACGGGAGGCCCTAGTCACACGACATTTACATTTAACTCTTACTGATCTATCGGACAAGTGTTAGGTTGACCGAGTGAATAAAGACACGTTACGTGTCGATAAACCTAGTGTTGAAAATCAAGTCTTAAATTTTAAGAGGCTTATACACAAGGAGTGAGTACCATTCACGATCAGTGTAGACTTCGTATATCAGTTCATTACCTTTACCCCACTACCTCACACACCACCCACATAGAGTAGAATATATGTTTTGCTGCAGAGAATTTGACTATCTGTTCTTTTGGTTTCAGCTGAAGCTGCTTCATTTCGTGCGGCGGGTAGAATCATGTAACAGTTTTGTTCTCTAATCGTTAAAAAAAAAAGTTCGTGAAAGAAACTCTTCTTTATGAAAACTTCATCCTACTGGCCATGATACAGGTCAAAATTCGATTTGAAAAAAGAAGGTATGTTATGTTTTAATGACAAGTCAACGATGATGTAGTTAGATACGGATAACAAGCTGATGTTGGGGAAAATAATCGGCTGCGTCCTTTCAAAGATAATAAACAATTAACAGTTGGCAGAGGATGGTTGTCTCCTTTTAGAAAGTTCAATTGGTCGTTTTTCTCTGGGCGCCACTTAAGTACATGAACAGACACACATTCCAGGAGCTCCATTCAACTACGTTTTAATTACGTTATCATCTGACTGATAGCAATGATATGAATTAACAATTTCTCCCTTGCTGAAGAAAAAGTACGAAAGTTACCTCATATGAGAGGACCTCTTTATGATACTGTAATCTTATGTGTTTTTCTTGAGCACTTACATTCGGAAACAAAACTTTGGTTTCGTGTAAAATGCAATGCTTCTGATACTAATAAGTAATTTTGTTTCCACATTGCGAGGAACGATTCAAACTCAGTTCCATGGGCGTGCCCGCATCTCGTGGTCGTGCGGTAGCGTTCTCGCTTCCCACGCCCGGGTTCCCGGGTTCGATTCCCGGCGGGGTCAGGGATTTTCTCTGCCTCGTGATGGCTGGGTGTTGTGTGATGTCCTTAGGTTAGTTAGGTTTAAGTAGTTCTAAGTTCTAGGGGACTTATGACCACAGCAGTTGAGTCCCATAGTGCTCAGAGCCATTTTTCCATGGGCGTAACTATAGTCTTGCAGCCTCAGAGAGGAGACAGATAATTAAGTGTAGAAAAATCCTCTATGTTCTGTTTGATAAGACTCACGTCCTGACAGCCCTGACGGGAAACTGCGGTAGTTTTTCAGAGATTACCACACACACCAATAGTGTTAATCGTTATGACAACGATATCTGATTCTTGGCTATGGAAAGAGTGTGTACTACGAAGAAATCTTCCAAAATTGCTCGTAGGTGGTGTTGAAAACAACACACAATGGTCAAATTGCACTAAAAAAGTGGCAGGGTGCGTGGTAGCGAAAATTTTCTGCCAGCAGGAATTACAACGTGACTCGATCATATATGAAGGTTACGATCCTTCTTTAAGGTGTCCTTGACAGACAGGGACCTAACATTGGGTTTCTGAAAAACAACACATAACGACCTACAGAATAGTAATAAATGTAACAATTTCAGCAGTGAAGATTTTTCATTTGTGTTTAATTCTGCGCAAGTACTCAATTTTTTCTGTTCTGTTCAGCTATTACTCACGTGAATATAGTCACAAAAACGGTTTACGTGTCTTTTTGAAACTAATCCATTCTGTTAGGTAATAGTTTAATTAAATGCTTGGTTTGTACCACACATCTGGCTGTGCATCGTTTGAGTATCTCTCTCCCTCATGCTTTCTACCTCTAGTTCCATGACTCTCACTCTTGGTGTGTGTGTGTGTGTGTGTGTGTGTGTGTGTGCCGCCACTTCTCCCTTCCGCTCATCTATCTGTGCTGTCCTCTTTGCACAATTATTTCACTGTGTTATGCAATGTTGTATGCACATTTAAAAACTATTACCATTCTGATGGAGTTACAATTTCCTTGAGACACAGGTGCCTAACTTTATTTTCGATAATGATAGAAGTTAAAGAAATGAATTAAAATTTGTACCACAGCCAGGACTGGAACGCAGGTATCCTGCTTAACAGGCAGATTTGCTAACCCCTTCACCACCTTAGCAGTATCGTTACCACCACTGCACTGATTACTCCACTCCAATGCCCTCCCTAACACAAAATTCCACTCACACTTTCAGCCCACTTTTCCCTTCTTAAATTCTCATCAGTATTGCCGAAGCTCTCTGATACTGGAATAGCACTCCAGCTATGTACTTAATGGAAAAATCCCGCCTGTACCTGAGGCATAGGTGATCTTCGATAGTGATGGATGTTGAAGCAATGAATTAAAATTGGGCTTGAACTCAGGTTTCCTGCTAGATTTCAGTATTATTAAGCTAGTGCCTACGTCTGTCAGGCAATGTTCTGAACTATTCAATGGCCAACACACGTCCAACACAGGTGTTGCCTTATTGGGCTTTTTGCAGCATACTGTTGCCCATACGGTGTAAGTCTTTCTGCAGTGGAGAGTCAATTGTACATCTAGCGATGCTCATTTAGTTATGTATTTTCAGACTTAATGCCTCTACAGTTTCCAAATGTCTGCTGCATTCAGCATTCAAAATAATTTTCTTTCATGACATTTTATCATTTGTAACGTATAATGTTGGTGTGTATGTATACTGTCTGGTGTGTATGTATACTGTTCGTAATATTTTTACTCTCCGTGCAGCTACAAGTACTCATTTAAAACTTTTATTTTGCGCTGTATGCCGTTTGTTAATATCCATATTACATGTTATTTAGCACGAGGATAATCCATATAACGCTGAAAGAAGTCTGCTTTGTTGGTTCTAAACTTCAATATTGAGTAATGTTGCTGTGGAAAGTTTGCAAGATGATGTCTCCCTTCCCTCGGATGTGTTGCGTTTGTATCATTTCGTTTTCTACTACAGCTCTCAAGTACTTGGTATTTTTAGGTACAGTCCAAATTATGAACGGCAGGCTGCTATTCGTTTCAAGTGTTTTTCTTGTAAATAGCGTTACGATCGTCTGCGCTGCCTTACATCCTAAAGAAAAGTATATACATCGATTCAGGGCATTTTTCTGTGTTTCCACTTTTCCTTTCAACTTTAATTTTTCCTTAAATTGTTCTATTTCTTTATTTGGGCGCCAGGGACCGCTTGTTCTCGGGTCATAACCCCGGCAGGCCCAACCAAGTTACGACCCTGCTCAGTTCCTCGATGCCCTCTTCTGTTCTAGTTTAAGCCATTGTACTCTAGAGGTCATTGTATCTGCTATTACTAATTTCTAATTTAACTAGAAATGAATCAAAGGCCTGATGAGTTTTGAAGAAAATTGCTGGAATATTTATTTTTCAGTTGCTAACAAATTTATTCAAGCAGCTTCTGTAGGAAGTGACACATTAGCTTCTACAGACTTCGGTTTATTGAAACTCTGAGACAATAACGTGAGAACATACTAAGTTTAAAGTAAAAAAAGAACTGGGTACCTACTGGTGCCCTGTATTTGCTATGTAGTTATTAGTGTCTGTGGACTAAATTAATATAGAGGTTACATTGAAACAAACTTTACGCCCTAGACATCTGTAAAAACAAACTCGTTTGTATTTAGAATTAAAATTTTCGGCTTGAAGATTCCCAACATCCTGCACGCCTTATAAGCGTCATCTTCAGAGGAAGACATTCTTCTGATCTGATCTTGCCATCACTTCTTCCCTCCTGGAACAAAAAGACCAAAAGACCACGTCACTGAGTTAAAAAAATCAATAAAATAAATTACACATGAACACAGATCCTTTCTCTCTCTCTCTCTCTCTCTCTCTCTCTCTCTCTCTATCTCTATCTCTATCTCTCTCTCTCTCTCTCTACCTATCTCCAAAGCGTCTGCATGAACACAGACATGTGATGTACAGAATGACGAGACAAGGGATTGGGAGAATGGAGGCACACATCATATCAGTAGAGAAATTCACTATTTTATTTCTGTTAAGTTTGTGAAATTCAGTATTCACTCTCAGATTCTAAGGAAGGAGAGGGAAATTAGGACCCTACATTCCATCTACGGAAAGGTCATTAGAGACGATATGAAAACTCTTTATGGGGAAGGATGCGGAAGAAAATGGGCTGTGTCTTTTGCAAACGGTCCATTCCGAAATTTGCTTTAAATGATTTGAGGAAACACGGAATGCTTTAATCTGACACTGAACGGCCACACAGGGATTTGAACCCAAGTCCTGCTGAATACGAATCCAGTGGGTTAACCACTGTGCAACCCCTCTAGCCATGTTTAGTGGGATGAGGAAATTGTTCGCTAGTAACAAACTTGTTGGTTGGTCAGGTTGAAATTGGTTGCCTTCTTGGTACTTTCTGCAGTGTTCATCCCATGTTCGCGAGAAACTGCGTTATCAAGTTAAAAGGCGGTTTGTGAAAAAGTGTCTCCGAAAACCATTCACAGCGGGAAAAAAACCTAGTCGACACCGCGGGCATTGTGACAACATGTAATTTCAACAACGTGATGGTCTAACAGGCGCTATGCTAATTAACAAGAGTGATAGGGCACAAATCGCAGAATATCTGAGTGACCACCATCAAACGTTCATTTCTGAGGAAGAGGATGTGGAACAAAAATGGAAAAAATTCAGAAACATCGTCCAGTACGCCTTAGATAAGTTCGTACCGACTAAGGTCCAAAGCGAGGGGAAAGATCCACCGTGGTATAACAATCATGTACGAAAGGTACTACGGAAACAAAGAAAGCTTCATCATAGGTTTAAGAGTAGTCGAATCATAGCTGATAAGGAAAAGCTGAACGAAGCGAAAAAGAGCGTAAAGAGAGCAATGAGAGAAGCATTCAACGAATTCGAACATAAAACATTGGCAAACAATCTAAACAAGAACCCTAAAAAGTTTTGGTCATATGTAAAATCGGTAAGCGGATCTAAATCCCCTATTCAGTCACTCGTTGACCACGATGGCACCGAAACAGAGGACGACCGAAGAAAGGCAGAAATACTGAATTCAGTGTTCCGAAACTGTTTCACTGCGGAAAATCGTAACACGGTCCCTGACTTCAGCCGTCGCACGGACGCCAAAATGGAAAATATTGAAATAAATGATATCGGAATTGAAAAACAACTGCTATCACTTAGTAGCGGAAAAGCATCCGGACCAGACGAGATACCCTTAAGATTCTACAGTGATTATGCTAAAGAACTTGCCCCCTTTCTACCAGCAATTTATCGTAGATCGCTGGAAGAACGTAAAGTACCTAGCGACTGGAAGAAAGCGCAGGTCGTTCCCATTTTCAAGAAGGGTCATAAATCAGATGCGAATAATTATAGGCCTATTTCGCTTACGTCAATCTGTTGTAGAATAATGGAACATGTTTTGTGTTCTCGTATTATGACGTTCTTAGATAATACAAATCTCCTTCATCATAACCAACATGGATTCCGCAAACAGAGATCATGTGAAACTCAGCTCGCCCTATTTGCCCAAGAAATTCACAGTGCCGTAGACACTGGCGAGCAGATTGATGCCGTATTCCTGGACTTCAGGAAGGCATTTGATACGGTTCCGCACTTATGTTTAGTGAAAAAAATACGAGCTTACGGAATATCGGACCAGGTTTGTGATTGGATTCAGGATTTCCTAGAAGAAAGAACACAACATGTCATTCTTAACGGTTCAAAATCTGCAGATGTAGAGGTAATTTCGGGAGTACCGCAGGGAAGCGTGATAGGACCTTTATTGTTTACAATATACATAAATGACTTAGTTGACAACATCGGTAGCTCCGTGAGGCTATTTGCAGATGACACGGTTGTCTACAAGAAAGTAGCAACATCAGAAGACTCGTACGTACTCCAGGAGGACCTGCAGAGGATTAATGCATGGTGCGACAGCTGGCAGCTTTCCCTAAACGTAGATAAATGTAATATAATGCGCATACATAGGGGCAGAAATCCATTCCAGTACGATTATGCCATAGGTGGTAAATCATTGGAAGCGGTAACGACCGTAAAATACTTAGGAGTTACTATCCGGAGCGATCTGAAGTGGAATGATCACATAAAACAAATAGTGGGAAAAGCAGGCGCCAGGTTGAGACTCATAGGAAGAATTCTAAGAAAATGTGACTCATCGACGAAAGAAGTAGCTTACAAAACGCTTGTTCGTCCGATTCTTGAGTATTGCTCATCAGTATGGGACCCTTACCAGGTTGGATTAATAGAAGAGATAGACATGATCCAGCGAAAAGCAGCGCGATTCGTCATGGGGACATTTAGTCAGCGCGAGAGCGTTACGGAGATGCTGAACAAGCTCCAGTGGCGGACACTTCAAGAAAGGCGTTACGCAATACGGAGAGGTTTATTATCGAAATTACGAGAGAGCACATTCCGGGAAGAGATGGGCAACATATTACTACCGCCCACATATATCTCGCGTAATGATCACAACGAAAAGATCCGAGAAATTAGAGCAAATACGGAGACTTAGAAGCAGTCGTTCTTCCCACGCACAATTCGTGAATGGAACAGGGAAGGGGGGATCAGATAGTGGTACAATAAGTACCCTCCGCCACACACCGTAAGGTGGCTCGCGGAGTATAGATGTAGATGTAGATGTAGATGAGAGTGCTAGAATTTGAGGTCGGACCATCCTGTTATAATTTCTGCACAAAAGCAGATTAAAAGTGCATCGAGCGAGCAGAGCAGCGGATGAAAAGAAGCTACCAAAGAGGCCTACAGGACCACCATGGCCACGAAGAAGAAGGAAGAGGACCTCCTTTTGGATCTGGAAGGATTGCTGTATTGTTCAGGGATCGCTGACTAGAGGTATGTTTAACTTAACTACAAAAAATGTAACCCACAATTTTAAACGCGTTTTTCTCGAAACTGTATTTTTCAAATTGGCGGGAAACATAATTTTAGAACGGTGCATACGATTTTGATCGGAATTATGTAATACTTATGCAATGACTGTGACGCGTTCTGAATATTTAACTGAATAGAAATGCTTAAAAAAGTATGGGTCACTTAAAATTAGTGACAAAGCAATAACAGCAGCAACGGATCAGGAACCTCTGTTGTAACAATTCTATGTCCAGTACCTCTGTCGGTTTCCATAGTGGACGTTAACAGTGATTCCGTTCGAATGCGTCGCCCATCATCATTCCTCATTACACCGAACTACGCAGTATCTCATCGATGATATTACCCAACCTTCTTTGATCCAATATCCAATTTGTGGAAGATTAAACGTTTGCAGTTCTGAATTGAAACTGATCATATTGTTGAGGATTATGAATGCATTGCTGTGTAGTATTCTTAAAACACTGGAAATAATAGATCATTCATTTGTGCCCATCTTCTGAAAATATTGTAATCGAGTCAGGTACTTTTTGGTACAGAATCTTTAAAAAATATTTATTGGTTTTAATAAAGTCTTCTACCAGTTTCCAAAAATGTTTTAAATTTTTCAGTTAAACTTAACACACAAACTTAAGTCTCAGTAGTAGATGTGGCTTTCCACAATGAATGTGATGGTCAATATTTTGAGGTTCAAGACCCTACTTACGCATTAATATCTTTTTAAAAAGTATGTTGTGAGTAAAAGTCAACAATAATAATTAACTAAATTTGCATTTCAAAAAAACTGTTGTCCTCACAAAGCACCCCTCCCCCTCAGTAGTACACGTTACAAGTTCTGTACCCTGCCTGCACATTAGTACCTCTTTAAAGATAAGTTTTTCGGGAAAAATTAAACTTTTGCAGTTTCGAACTGAAAATAATCATGTTTTTTAGGATTATCCATGCATTATTGCATATTATTTTTAAACTACTGTAAAAAATAGATCATTCTTATAAAATTCTGTGAATTCAATCATTTGAAGAATATGTAAGTCGTTCTTCTACAGTACAACATTAAACCTCGCAAACGCATTATTGACTTCCTCAATTTGTGAAGCTCTTTTTATTGAATAATGTTGTGTCTAGACAAGACAGCCTAGACACAATGAGAGGAAGCCGAAAGGCAAGCGCTTAAACTCACGCAGGCTGGCGTGAGGTCTGAAACAGGATACGTAATGAATGCTATAAAGAAAAGTACGTAGCTTCTGGAATACTTAACTTTAATCCGTAATTGTATAACATCGCTCTTGTACAGATATAATCTCCATTTCAATATACTTGGTGATGGCGCCTTGCTAGGTCGTAGCAAATGACTTAGCTGAAGGCTATGCTAACTATCGTCTCGGCAAATGAGAGCGTGATTGTCAGTGAACCATGGCTAGCAACGTCGGCTGTACAACTGGGGCGAGTGCTAGTACGTCTCTCTAGACCTGCCGTGTGGTGGCGCTCGGTCTGCAATTACTGACAGTGGCGACACGCGGGTCCGACGTATACTAGCGGACCGCGGCCGATTTAAAGGCTACCACCTAGCAAGTGTGGTGTCTGGCGGTGACACCACAATAAACCATCCAGTTCTTCTGAAATTCAGAGGTTCTAGGCGCTTCAGTCCGGAACCGCGCTGCTGCTCCGGTCGCATGTTCGAATCCTGCCTCGGGCATGGATGTGTGTGGTGTCCTTAGGTCAGTTAGGTTTAAGTAGTTCTAAGTTTAGGGGACTGATGACCTCAGATGTCAAGTCCCATGGTGCTTAGAGCCATTAGAACAATTTTCTGAAATTGTAATGATTTGTTCGTCTGTTCATGTACATCACATCTATCGATTTCCGTCACATTCAGATAATTCCTTCATGATGCCTCTTTTTTTTCTTATAGTGTATATTTCATTCCTTACGTTTAAACAAATCATTTCACAAAACATTTGACCAGCTTCTTTCGTTTTCTTAATTAACTTCCCACTGTTGTTGGCGCAGATAATAGAGGCACTCTCCGGTGTTCGGATACTTTATATGCATAGAACGTAGGTTAAAAATATCCGAAATTCATACGTAACTATTGTTTCACGCAACGGGAACAAAGCGACGTCTATCGGTATGCGATTAAGCGTGGTTACTCTAATGACGGCCAACTTTTCTAATTGCAGATCTGACATTATTCCTCGTAAGTAAATAAATGTTTCAACGGGGAGACTGTCTGGCACTTGTCACAATCACAATATGACGACATGGCCAAATGGATTTTGAAGATCTTCTTGATTTCTCATTATGTTACCATATCATAGTAATCACTGTGAACGTTCAATGAGAATATCGGTTAATTGCATTCATGCAGACATTCATCCAGTTCCTTGCTAGGCATTTCGTTATCTGAACGTTTAGTAGAAGAGAAGTTCTTAAAAGTATGAATTGGATCCTGTTTAGCTCTGCTCTAAGCAATACGTATTGTAATATTCTATTCCCAGTAATCGTTGTGAGAGGCTCTGCGGCTGCATCATTAGAAACAATGGCTGCATGATAGAGTTCTCTGTTGCCGTGAGAATTTAGTGCAAAATGGCGTTGACATTATGCGAGGGTTACCTTAAAGTCCTCCAAACGTGACATGTCGCTTCCGCAGAAATACTTCGTGGTATTATATTCGGTGGAGAGTAAATTGCTGCAACTGCGTAAAGACGTATCCATTAACGAAGAGTGTTCTCTGTATAACATCTAATCCATTCATTTTGTTTTACCTGATCTCGGTGCCAGCTAGATCTGCTCTACTTTTCCAACTGGTAAAAAGCCGGAAGTCTTACATAAGTAAACAAGGGTCGTGAAAGCCTAAATTGTATTATTAAGCACGTAGTTTGCGGCTTTTCACTCTAGCTGCTTCCGTTAAGCTACGTGACGCCACCACTGGATGGTACTGACTTTGTGGTTCCTGCGAAACGCTATCACTGCCGATTTATTCATGTTGAGTAGTGCCTCCCTGTTTCGTTGTTCGTATCCGTTGATAAACTTCTGAATGTCTGTTATACCTTATAAGTTGTGAATAATGGCAATCACATTGTCTGCGTACACTTGGACAATTGTTTTAATATTTCTAAAGCAAGGCAGAGTGAATTTTTCTTAATAGCGGTTCCGTCGCTAGAGCAGATGTGGTGGCGGACTGCGGGCATACCTGTTGCAGCGCTCTTCTAATGGCAATTTGTTGCGTGTCGATATGGTTTACTATGGTTAACCCCCCCCCCTCCCCCAATTTGGGTATCGCTGTCCTGGATGTATCTATCTAAAAGCTGGCAATAACCAGTCTCGGTTACATATTTAGATTCAGTTTTGTTATAGGCATTCTCTTACAGTTAGTCTAAAACGGCAACCCGTAATTTCAAGGAATGCAACCAATGTTTCTATTAGCGGAATGAACGTATAACATTAGCCTTACTCCCTGATGAGGCCCCTGGATATAAGGACTGACATCTTTGAGATTACTGTTCTATAGGCACGTGTAGATCTTAAAGTCCACATTTAGAAGCTTAACCGACCAGTAGTCTCTTATACAGGGTGTTCGGAAATTCCGGTTACAAAGTTCTAGGACTTGTAGAGGGGAGTGAGTACGTAATATTCTGATAGGCACCCATCTCTGGCAACTTCCCATTCCTTTCTACGTCGGTTTCGATTCAGATATGTAATGCGTCCACGCCTACTGAGGGAAGGAGAGAAGTCTCAGAGTAGCTTGTCCTGGTATGCAACAAGGAAGATAAGATGACGTGTACTACGTCAGACGATCACCTAATGTCACTCAACGTCTACTTTGCTGTTCGTTGCTGGAACTCCCTGGAAAATAACTAAATAATCTGTGTTTATAACTCCGCAGAAAGAGTAACGCTTCTTACGTTTAAGTGTTAATACAAGCAAATTTGCTTACGCGATAAATGGATTTTTCATTATGTTTCCTTTCGAATTGTTGCCAAAGCATTGTACTGCGTCACGCATTTGTTAAACATGTCAACTGAAACCGTCCTACAAGGGAAACTGTACGTTCCCGGACATGGGTCCTTATTCAAAATGTTGTGTACTCACTCCTCTCTACAACTCCTAAAAGTTTATAACGGGATTTTACGAACACCCTGTAGAATGTGTCTGGAGAGTATAAAGAAAGTCACATCTTCTTTAAAGACCGAAGAGAAATCTTGTCCTGCTAGAAGCTCCATAGAAATTTTCGTAAGATTTCCTCCCATTGTTATTGTTGTCCACGGAATAGTCTGATACAGTTCTACACTCTAGTCTATTCTGTGAAAGTTTCTCCGTATCTCTAGAACCTACATCAGTTTGAACCTGCTTACTATGAATTGGTCTCCCAGTACAGGTTTTATGAACTCGTTACGGAATTAACTATTCTTTAATGCCTCCGCACAGGTTTGAATTCACGGTACGATTTAGTAGCTCTTCACTAGTTGTTTGATCTACTGATATAATCTTCGAATTCTTCTATAATACTACGTTTCTGTAAATTCTATCATCTTAATGTCTGTCATGCTTGAAGCCCACTTTTGACTTGACTGCATAAGGTTACATTTCAGACAAACATTTTCAGACAAAACTTCTTAACACTTAAATTTGTATTAGATGTTAAAATGTTTCTCTGTTATATGAAATTCTTTCTTGATATAACGAGTCCGTATTTTTTATGCTTCTTGCTTCTGCCATCGTCAGTTATTATACTCCCCAAATAGTAAATTTCGCCTGCTACTCTCAGTGCCTTATTACTACTCTAATTCTCTTAACATCACCTGATTTAATTCCACTACATTCCATTTTTCCAATTATATGTCAATATATCCTATATGTTTCCGTCACTATGGCCTCTGTGTCCTGTGACTTGTTGGACGGTGCTAACATTACCATCAAATGGCTTCCGTGATGGAGAACGCTTCCAATACGTTATGGCTTTGCTGTGCTATCATGTGGTGACCCTGGTCCACCTGCAGCCGTCGTTTATTTCATCAGCTGTGATTTCAGACGTGGAACACAAGGCTTAAAAGTGACTGAAAATGAGTTGGTGGACTTCTGCCTGCGACCTGCTTGCATCACTTTACTCGCCCAGCAAGTATGTTATAATTTGATATTTGGCACATTTGCATTCTTTTATGACGTGAGGGATCGAGACTGGATAGTAAAATTTGAACTCTCTCCCTCGGCCATGTGGCAGTTTGTGTTGATAATTTTGGACTGATATCTTCTAACAGTTACCCTTTATTGGGATCTCGTAAGGATTATATTAATCTTGGAAAATAAAATTTCACAGTATTGTTCAACCAGGCAGCTACGTCTAATAAATGTTTTCATTAATTACATAATTTTGCGCTTGGCTAGGCAAACTCACCTATTGATGTCACTATCAAATGTTGAGGAGACCGTGATCATGTGTTGCCACTGAAATTTAAAGTACGTATATTATTGTGTGAGTCTCAATTTAGCTCACAGGACACGTCCCAAGAATATCTTTTGTTTTCGAAGGATTATGAAGTGCTAGATTTGTTACCGGTAGAGTCTATCATCACGGGAGGATTATGGAAATGCTTCGTGAACTCAAACTGGAATACAATCTTCTTAAAATAGTGCTGCACAGCTTACGTCAAAGACAATTTGTTGTAAATAACCACACGAAGCTGCTAAAGTTATTAATCTGCACGATAAAGGATGACAGCCAAAAACAGTTGCAGGATAAAAATTTATTAAAATTTCTTGACCAAGGTTTTGGTTCATATAAATATACCTTCATCAGAAGTAAATAATCTGAAATTACATCATGTAATGGACATTAATAAAACAATTATGCCAAAGGCGTCGTCAATAATTGAGACATCTTCTCCATTTGTACAACATGACTATCATACCTTAATCAGAAGTAAAAAATCTGAAATTACATCATGTAATGGAGATTAATAAAACAATTATGCCAAAGGCGTCGTCAATAATTGAGACATCTTCTCCATTTGTACAACATGACTATAATATTTTAATAAATTTTTATCCTGCAACTGTTTTTGGCTGTCATCCTTTATCGTGAAGAAATTCAACAGTTGCTGTTGCAGCCATGTTTAAAATCTTGTTATTACTCTGCAATTAGTTCCTACTTTGAGCGAGACTATTAAAATATTTCATGGTTAATGCAACATGTCCATAATTTTATAATGCTATCCGTGATTTCTGACCACCTACGGTGGTTAAAATAGTTCCATCATTTACACAATCCACGATTACACTTATCGCTGTGCGAATATGTGGTCCGTATGTATGACATGGCAGTCAAGTTTCAGCTTTGTGTGGTTATTCGCAACAGATTTTGAATGCCAAATAGGGATCCCTGGAGGGAAGAAAACGTTATTTTCTCGAAACACTATTGAGAAAGTTTAGAGAATTGGCATTTGCGACAGACTGAAGAACGATTCTTCTGCCATCAATGCACATGTCATGTAAGGGCCGCGAAGGCAAGATATGAGAAAACAGGGGTCGTACGGAAAAAATAGGCACCCGTTTTTCCCTCGTTCTGTTTTGAGTGGGACAGAAAAGGGAATGCCTAACCGTGGTGCAAGGTACCCTCCACCACGTACAGTAGGAAGGCTTTCCGAATATATATGTAGATACAGAGATTAAGGTGTTTTGTTTGCATTATTTGTTATTTGTCAAAGAAACTGGTAACAGTCTGTCACCTTGGTGGCCATCATAATTTTCCACTTAATATCAGTAGTCATGAGAATGATGTGAAGACTTTGGCTCTAAAAATGAAAATTTTAATTTCAGAAAAAGTTTGGGGGAACGACGCCAGAATATGACATTGCATTGGACTCCGTCCGAACAGGCCTAGTAAGGCTGAACGGTACCGACCGACTGCCGTGTCGTCCTCAGTCGATAGGCGTCACTGTATGAGGATATGGAGCGGCATGTGGTCAGCACACCGCTCTCCCGGCCGTTGCCAGTTTTCGTGACCGTAGCCGCTACTTCAAGTCAAGTAGCTTCACAAGGGCTGAGTGAACCCCGCTCGCCAACAGCGCTTGGCAGACCTGAAGGGCCATCCATCCAACTGCTAGCCAAGCCCGACGGCGCTTAACTTCGGTGATCTGACTGTTGTAACCACTGTGGCAAGGCCGTTGACCATTGTGTTGGGGGAGGGGCTAATTCCATATGAGAGGGCCGAGTGACATGACTCAAGTTGCAGAAATGCGGATCCCGACATTTTCCTCTCCATTTTTTTATATTTGTTTTTGTAGGTTTGTCTTTCTGTGTGCGTGTTTTGATTAAATAATATGATTAACGATTAAATCTCCAGATGGATGTATAGGTGTTGAAATCTGTCTGTGTTTTAGTGCTCTAATATATACATGTCTTTTCGTGTTCTTTCTGTTTGTACAAAACGTATGTGAGGCGGAAGACTTATCTAGCCCACTACTGCATGAAAACCATACTGAGATTGACCAGTAGAACCGATTCTTTACGATCTTAAGCCTAATCGACATAGCAGTCGGCTCCGCAACATGACAAAAAAATGGTTCAAATGGCTCTGAGCACTATGGGACTTAACATCTGAGGTCATCAGTCCCCTATAACTTAAACTACTGAAACCTAACTAACCTAAGGACGTCACACACATCCATGCCCGAGGCAGGATTCGAACCTGCGACCGTAGCGGTCGCGCGGTTCCAGACTGAAGTGCCTAGAACCGCTCGGCCACACAGACCGGCGCGACATGACACTCCTGAATCAAAAGTCAAACCGGAGTTAATTTTCTTGTTTGGAATTTACACTAAACACGAGGTGTCAGTTAACTATTAACTTCCAGAATGAGATTTTTTACTCTGGCAGAAGTAAAGCTGTGAGTACCGGGCGTGGGTCGTGCATCGGTAGCTCAGATGGTAGAGCACTTGCCCGCGAAAGGCAAAGGTCCCGAGTTCGACTCTCGGTCGGGCACACAGTTTTAATCTGCCAGGAAGTTTCAACTATTAACTTGTCCAAACAGTGGTTCTTCCGTGTTGTTTTAATGGAGCAAAAAAAATTCAATTATGGCGTGTAGTTTTAACGTCTTGACTCGTATACAAGGTGGTCAGAAACAGCCTGAAAATCTTGTAAGGGTGTTGCAAAGTAGGTTGTGCTGAGAAATAATTGTTAAGAAAAAGAACTGAAACGTTGCACCGTTTCCGAGTTAATTAGTATTGATGTTAGCCAAGCAAGACGTTGCGTGCGCAAATTCAAGTGGCCTGCCATACACGGTGTCGCCAAACGTGTAATTCGTTTGGTTTCCTAAAACCGAAAAAGAGAGCGATAAAAAACTGGATATGGGACAGTTGTAAGGATTAAACCTGAACCAAAGACTGCAGTCTCGGCGATATCATCTACGCTGTGACAGTAACGACACTGATTGTATCTGGCGGCCCGCTTGAATTTCCACTTGCAACTGCCTGACTGGCTAACTTCAGTGCAAATTAACACGAAAATGGCGCAATATATTGCATTTTCTTTCTTAAAAATTATTTCCCAGCACAAACTACCCCGCAACGCCCTTAGAAGCTCATCAGACTGTTTCTGACCCCTTGTATACTACGCTGTTCAGATAATAGTACACTAATCAGCTTGTGTACCATCTCTTAGAGTTTAGGTTGGCGGAATAAAATTGTGTTTGACGTTATCTTCACAGATTTTATGTAAATAATATAAAAATTTAAAAAAGTACACATTGCTGAAGAGGGAACCCGCATTGCATCAATGTTGCGGGCCATGAATGACGTAGAAAATAGGTGCTTCACGCGGAGTATTCGGAGATTTCTCTATGGTATGCGTTGCATTCAGTGATTCCGCTGCAAATCCCGCTAGGTTCCGGGGATGATAACTGTTGGCTCATCTTCTTGTGTGAGAAGGGATGAAGTAAACGTTTAGTGCATACAGTTGCGTCACCACACTAACACGCATTAACAACGCCGACTTTTGAATCTTTGAAAACTCAGACACGCCGGAATAATATGCACAGTCTTTCCGAGAATACTTTGCCGTTTTCTGCTGCAAAGTAAAATATTTGTCTATTACTCTACTCATTTTCGCTAGCCTGTTGATCGTAACCAACACATTTCACGTTAAAGGGATAGTATTTACGTATCCGAGACAATTGAACGGAATACAGACGCTTTTTCTATTAATTAAAACATACATTATATCAATATAACACAGTCTCGTGTTACACTATTCTTTAACAAAAGGGCTGGTCAAATACAAGGTTCACATGCAAAGGACTATAGCCCCAGACGATTTACAGAACTAACGGGAAAGTATAGTTGCATTCCACTCTCTCTGGAAAACGCCGATTCTCGTTGTGCTGTGGCCAGGAGCCCCACGGGTTGCAGGACCTCCGGACCGCTGTTGGTATATAAAAACACCCCTACAGCATTTTTTGCCTCCTCGGGGTTGGGTGGCGAGAGCGTCAATAGGTGTGTGTGTGTGTGTGTGTGTGTGTGTGTGTGTGTGTGTGAAGGGCGGGCGAGTCCGAGGGAGAGAATTATCGCCTGCCTGGGGCTACACGTTCCCAGCGGATGGTTTCTTCCGTTACCAGCAGCAACGCCAGCTCCCACTGCTGACAAAACCACACTGCTTCTTTCCGTAAACGAAAGCCAACTAAATACGCGTCTCGTAACCCAGGGGGAACGAATCAAAATATAAAAGTAATATACAGTGGCTTTATTCAAATACGATGCTACATGACCCGGACTATAAAAGTAATATACAGTGGCTTTATTCAAATACGATGCTACATGACCCGGACTAGGACCGTTATTGAAGTACCTAAAAACACAATGATTTCTTTAATACGTGTTAGTCGAAAAGCACTTCATAAACTGCAGATTTTAAACTCAGCTGCTCGATTAATCATTACAAAGGATAGAAGATATCCCAATTTAATAAGTTCGATTACACTTCAGTTGTCTGCACTCGCATATCATTTATCTTAGGTACTTCATTGTGAAAGCATGTGGATATTGTCAGGCAGAAACAACTGCATTTCGAATTATAGGGTTTGAAACACGATTTCAGGGAGTGTGGCCATAGGTTCGAGTCTCACATTCAGCATACAATGAAATATTTGTGCAAACGATTAGCGTGGTTAGTAAACTAGAGACTATCTAAATCGTACTAATGAAATGGGACCGGATCCCAGTACGAGTCGAGTATCCTAATTTCGCCCTATGTCGCTGAACTATGTTACACGTCATTTTAAGAACAGAAGTTGTAAAAATTTTAGACGGCCCTAACGTGCTGCTATTTGGGAAAGCCTGCACGTCGGTCGAAAAATCGAAACCACGCGTTCTGCTCAGCTGGCAGTACCCTCCAGACATGTTATAACGTAGATCCTTTATTCTTTTTCTTAACATATGGTGCAGTAAGATTGTAAAGTAATCCCTTTTTTATAGATATTAGCACGTTACAGTGATCATTCTACGTATCGAATTACAGAAAATTTCTAATGAGTTAGCTGAGAAGCCATACATCTTTCAGCTATCCATTTAAAAAAACTGAACACATATTTAAATAATACAGACTAATTCATATAGTGTCACTTCTCAACGGAAACTTAATAAGTGCTATAAGAAAATCGGATTGTTCTGGTTGAAATCTGGATTTATCTATTATGGACGTAAAACTCTCCTTTTTAGTTGTTCAATGAATGTTTCCTTCACAATTTCGTACTTCTTGCTTGATAACACGAGACCTTTTGTCCCTCCAGAATGTAGACTTCTGACGGTCGTGAGCAGCTCACCATGGCTGAAACTATTAATCGTTGCTTTGCAGTTTTCATCCGTATATGCGTTATAATGACTGTGTTGCGTCTCCTGGTGTGACCTATGTTCTTTCGTTAGCTGAAAAACGCTGCCAAGACCCACAATATCACACCTGAAACATCATCACCGCGACAGATAAAAGCAACGTCCGTCCAAAAAGTGTCGAGACTGATTTTATTCCTGGCGTATAAGTGACGTCAGCTCGGTGACTACGGTGGCAGCTTGAGCTGACCCCGTGCCAGCTATTCTGAGAAGTCTTTCACCGCCACTATAGAATGAAAAGTCGTCGACCCTCATGAATGGTTTAGCACGAGAATGAATAACGCTCAGAAACGTCCACTCCAGTGTACGCCACTAAAAAATAACACATAAAAACTTCTGTGTTAATCACAAAGAAACTATAAATCAGTCACTTAAGGCGGAAGAGGGAGATGAAATGGCAGAACTGTTAAATACAGGAAGAAATTGAAAGAAAGGCCACTCCGGTCGCTTCTGGTCCCGTTCAGTCAAGTTCTACATGTATAATTAGTAAAGGAAATGAATTTCCTGTATGAGTCCACGATCATTATGAATATTGAACCATCTAAATTGCTAATTAAAATTTCTTTATTTGTTAAGACGTATCAGCTAATACCATCGTCAGATATCTGCTATTTATTAAGACGAAAAGAACATACAGAGAAACAGTCATTTGTTATACAACATCGAGTTAACAAAAAGTACTAAATTAAAAGGTTAACAATTTTAAAGATACACTCACCAAAAAGCTTAGAAATTATAAAAGAAGGTTCTGTGTCAGTACTAAAAACTATCTAATCTGAGCGTCAACTAACAGCTTAGTTTTCAAAATTTTACAGAAAGGTAACTTTTAGTCGACAAGTAGTCGTGGTTACAACAAGGAGAGTTAATGGCAAGAAGCTCCTGATCAATAGATTTTGCGTCAATTTCCTGTGAAGTGTAGGTATATGATACTGTTGATGGTGATCCATCTGCCGGAGGGGCGTTAAGCCCAGTAGCTTGGTACTACTCGAGAGAAGTAGGCTTTTTGCTGGACAGTGTTCCACTCTCTCCCTTCTCTCATCATCATACAACGCAACATGACACCGCACTCTACCACAACTTTTAACAGTCATCTGCTCTCAAAAGATACAATTAACACACAACTCTCACACACTACAAAGGAAAGATGCCATTATATGCTCGAAGGAAAGAAAATAAATCTTTCAATCTAGGTGGCTGAACCTACTCCTTAGGGTCTCCCAGCCAATCACGCCACACAACTCTACTTACTTTTTATAACGTAGTGTGGATAACAAATATTTGAGCAATGAAATGTGTTCTAAATCCCTGTATCCTGTAGCAACACCTCCATTCACGACACTGTTGCGTCAACAACCCTCCGAACGCACTTCACAACCCTTAGCCAGGCAGGCAGCTAGCTGCATGAGTAATTTCGCTGCTAGCGCCAAAATGTGACTCAGGCAGCGTGGTGCGGACCTCAGTGGCGAGCTGAATTACCTCATGCTGGTACCTGACACTGTATCGCCTCTGACGCTACGTGACTGGAGGCGGTGTACGGTCATAGCAAAGCTGTGCAAATATACCACAAATATTAACCGTTTAGACGTATCAATATGATTCTGCGTTCATCTGCTACCAACACCGAAATGGACTCCATACCAGCCGACGGACCGATGTTGGTTGCCCGGCCTTGTCTGTATGTAGCCCCAACTCCACTAGCTTTCAGTGTACGGGCAGCTGTTAGACCTGACGCTGCTGGGGACGTAACTAGCGCCATCCGAATGTGTCTGCCGTCAGGGTGACTCCAACCGGCCTCTGAGCGTCTTCTAGCCACTGTTCTTCACTGAGGCAGCACACAGCCACCTGGCGTCCTCAGCTGGCGCCGTTTGCATTGCTGAGGAAACCACGGCTGCCTAGGGATCCACACATGCCTCTGAGTTGCCATCAGCAATCAGTGTACGAGACGCTCAACGAATAAAGATTATAAGTGATAACAGAGGTTTTCAGATTTCACAGTCAGTAACAAACTGATAGTACACACCCCACGTCCTGCATGGCATCGTGAATCGATCATACTGCCGTATAATAGCGTCCACAACTCTGACGCTATTAGAGGCGGAATAAGAGTAAGAATCACTGTTCGCTTTAGTTCCTGTTTGTTTTTCTGCAATGACGCATGTTTTCTTTCATCGCATAGTTTATTATCCCCGAAGGTCTACTTCATATACCAACTAGCGGAGTACCCGACGTTGCCCATGTCTGTGCCTATTTCAGTCCTCTACCAGTCGATCTCCTTCTTCCCTCTCTCTCTGTCCGTTTGCTCCTCTCCCCATTCTCTGTCTAGCTCCTCCACCCCTGCTCTCTGTCCATCTGATCCTCCCCCTATGTCCATCTACTCCTCTTCCATTTCTCTGTGCCCCTCTCTGTCAATCTCTTCCTCCCTTCTATCTGGAATAGTCGCCTCTTTTTCCTTCTCTGTCTGTCCGTGTCCTCCCTCTTCTCTCTCCCTGTTATCACTCACACCATAACAGCAGGTTGCTGGTTATCACCCCAAGATTATTTCTTTCCAGATAGTAAGTAATATGTGTACTAAGGTTGGTTGAAATCGGTCCAGGGTTGTAGGTGCAGCTTCATACCTGCGGCTTTGCCTGCATACACACTTGTCACATATATTTAACATGTTTCTCTCACATTTGTACACATATTTCACCTGTAAAGTCAGATTCGCTTTTACACTGTTCAGTGTTTATGACGTCATCTTTTTTTAACTATGTGCCGTACAATGATATAATTTTACAGGTATAGCCAGTTGTATATGCGGATACTGTTCGAGAAATTCGTTGCGAGTAGGGTTAGTAGTACAGAACTAATAAATTAAAACATCATGCACGACGCGGCAGTTTTTCCGGCATCTTAGGGTTTATGATGTCTAATCTCCTCGACTATGTGTTGTTTAGATTAGATTAGATTAGTACTTGTTCCATAGATCATGAATACGACACTTCGTAATGATGAGGAACGTGTCAGGTTGATAAAAGGTGTCTATACAAGATATTACATTACACAAAATATTACATGACACTCAATATTTTCAATTTTTTTTCTTTTTGGTGTTGGGGAAATTACCCACTTACTATATCCAAAAATTCATCTAATGAGTAGAAGGAGTTGCCATTAAGAAATTCTTTTAATTTCCTTTTAAATGCTATATGGCTATCTGTCAGACTTTTGATGCTATTAGGTAAGTGACCAAAGACTTTTGTAGCAGCATAATTTACCCCCTTCTGAGCCAAAGTTAGATTTAACCTTGAGTAGTGTAGATCATCCTTTCTCCTAGTGTTGTAGCCATGTACACTGCAATTACTTTTGAATTCGTTCGGATTGTTAATAAGAAATTTCATAAGTGAATATATATATTGTGAGGCTACAGTGAAGATCTCTAGCTCTTTAAATAAGTGTCTGCAGGATGATCTTGGATGAGCTCCAGCAATTATTCTAATGACACGCTTTTGTGCAATGAATACTTTTTTACTCAATGATGAGTTACCCCAGAATATGATGCCATACGAAAGCAGAGAATGAAAATAGGTGTGGTAAGCTAATTTACTCAGATGTATATCTCCAAAATTTGCAATGACCCTAATAGCGGAAGTAGCTGAACTCAAACGTTTCAGCACATCGTCAGTGTGTTTTTTTCAGTTCAACACCTCATCAATGCATACACCTAGAAATTTTGGATATTCTACCTTAGCTACTGATTTCTGATCGAAGTCTATATTTATTAATGGTGTCATTCCATATACTGTGTGGAACTGTATATACTGTGTTTTGTCAAAGTTTAATGAGAGCCCATTTGCAGAGAACCACTTAATGATTTTCTGAAAAACATCGTTTACAATTTCACCAGTTAATTCTTGTCTGTTGGGTGTGATAGCTATACTTGTATCATCGGCAAAAAGTACCAGCTTTGCATCTTCGTGAATATAGAATGGCAAGTCATTAATATACGTACATTTAGAACCGCAGAGGTCCCAAGACCGAACCTTGCGGCACCCCATTCTTGATTGTTCCCCAGTTTGAGAAATCACCAGTATTTTTGCACATTATGTGAACTGCTTATTTCAACTTTCTGCACTCTTCCAGTTAGGTATGATTTAAACCATTTCAGCACTGTCCCATTCATACCACAGTACTTGAGCTTATCTAGAAGTATTCCATAATTTACACACAATCAAAAGCCTTTGATAGATCACAAAAAATCCCAACGGGTGACTTCCGGTTACTCAGAGCATTTAATATTTCATCAGTGAAAGTATATATAGCATTTTCCGTTGAAAAACGCTTCTGGAATCCAAACTGACATTTTGTTAAAACTCTATTTTTACAAAGGTGTGAAGCTACTCTAAAATACATTACTTTTTCAAGAATTTTGGATAAGACTGTCAGAAGAGAGATTGGGCGGTAGTTGTTGACATTAGACGTATCCCCTTTTTTATGCAGTGGTTTAACAATGGCACACTTCAGTCTATCTGGGAAAATACCCTGCTTCAGAGAGCTATTACATATGTGGCTAAGAATCCCACTTATCTCTTGGGAACAAGCTTTTATTATCCTGCTGGAAATGCCATCAATTCCATGTGAGCTTTTAGTCTTGAGAGAGTTTATTATCTTCCTAATTTCAGAAGGAGAGGTGGGTGGAATTTCAATTGTATCAAATGGTGTGGGTAAGGCCTCTTCCATTAACTGCCTTGCTTCTTCTAATGAACATTTAGATTCTATTTTCTCTACAACATTTAAAAAATGATTATTCAAAATGTTTTCGACTTCCGGCTTGTTGTTTGTCAGGTTTCCATTCGCTTTGATGGTGATGCTGTCATCCTGTACTCTTGGTTGCCCTGTCTCCCTTGTAATAATATTCCAAATTGTTTTGATTTTGTTATCAGAGGTATTAATCTCAGACATGATGCACATGATTCTGGACTTTTTAATAACCTCTCTTAATGTAGCACAGTAGTTTTTGTAATATTTGGCTGTTTCTGGGTCATTACTCTTTCTTGTTGTTAGATACAGTTCCCTTTTGTGGTTACAAGATATTTTTATTCCTTTAGTAAGCCAAGGTTTTTTGCATGGTTTCTTATAATAAGATTTAACTACTTTCTTGGGGAAACAGTTTTCAAATTCTCTTACAAGTGTATCATGAAATAAGTTATATTTCAAATTATCATAGGGTTCCTTGTACACCTCATCCCAGTCTAACTGCTGAAGATTTTCTCTGAAATTTCTAATTGTTGTGTCATTACTCGAACGCACAACTTTGGAGGGTAGCTTTGAATTACTGAATGGAGCTATGTCATATACTGTAACTAGCTGAGCATCATGATCAGAAAGCCCATTCTCAACAGGACAAGAATTTATGTTTTTAGACCTATCTTGGTCTATAAAAGTGTTAGCTATCAATGTGCTGCTGTCCTTTACTACCCAAGTAGGAAAATTAATGACATAAGACAAATTAAAAAAACCGAGCAAAACTTCCAGGTCATTCTGCCTATTACACACTTTCAGTGAGTCAACATTGAGGTCCCCACAAATAATAATTTGCTTTCCCCTATCTGACAGATAGCACAACAAGGCATCCAAGTTTTCCAGGAACAAATGAAAGTTTCCTGAAGGGGACCTAGTACTGTTACAATCATAAAAGAGCCCTCCTTCAGTTTAAGTTGACAGGCACATGCTTCTATATGTTGCTCTAGACAAAACTTTTTTGTATTTAAGCTTTCTACACAGTGATAACTTTTGAGATATATGGGAACTCCTCCTCTCACCTTATTCTCTCTACTCATATGTGCAGCTACTTTATAACCCACTGATATTTACCTTTTCCATACCAGACACAATGTGATGCTCAGACAGGCGTAGTATATCTATTACATCATCAGATTCAGTGTCATCTAAACAAACCAGGAGCTCATCTACTTTATTCTTCAGTCCTGGAATATTTTGGTGAAAAATGGTAAATTTTTTTTACTTTACTTTTGTGAAAATCTACTTTTTTCTTTAATCCACCAATATTTTGGTTAAATATGGTAACATTATTATTTACTTTCCTGTTGTCAGAATTTTGTGAGTTTTGGACCTCTTTAGCACCTGCCTACCTGAACTTCTCATTGGACACTGATATTAGTCTAAAAAAGAGGTACATCCATGAGTACTAGTGTCCCCCCTTATGGATTTCGCTAACAACCCTGCCAGTTTACCCTTCCCTTTCCTATTGAGATGTAGGCCATGCCTTGTGAAATCCTCCCTATCAACAGCCTCGACAGGAACCAGTACAACTGATCCAACTCCATATTTACCCTCCTGACACAGCGGTTCAACTGGGGCTGATCATGCCACAGGAAAGCGGGTACTATCCCAACATTGGTATGGGTCGTTGCCGAGTCTAGTTTCACCAGGTCACACTCAATACTGCAGCCCTGATCCCTATCAATACTGTTTCCCACTCCACCCACTATCATCATATGATTCTGCTTTGTGAATTCCTTGCACAAGGAACCTATATCTTCTACCACCTGGGTAAGCCTTGTACTTGGCTTGAAAAAGTTTGTGACCTGGTACCTGTCACCCAATTTTTCCTGCAAAATCTGGCCCACACCTCTTTCATGGCTGCTACCTAGCAACAGAACTTTCCTCTTACTTTCTACTTTTTTTGAAACAGTTGGTTTCCTAATGAGATTCTGTTGCATCTTAACTACATCTACTTCTGTTGATGGCGTTAGGACAGCAACCAGCCACAAATTTACTTTCAGTTCCTTTATTCAAAGGGCACTGTTACCGGTTTCGAATCGTTGTGATTCATCCTCAGACAGTTTACACGCTTTCTTTATGACATGTTGTGTGTTTTTTACAGATTAATTTTCCTAAAATATAAATAATTCATAATTATAAACACGCCACACACAGATGGTTGCGTTACAGATTTACGTTGCATGTGACTTACGTGAAATGTCGGTTTGGAGTGTTTGTTTCCATAACATTCGTCCAACAGATGTAAATGCATTCCCAGTGCATTCTTGTTGTTTTGTTGCACACGTAAATTGTTTTCACTAAACACTTTCGATTTGTCGCTGAGGAGATTTCTACCACGCACCACATGTTTTGATACATACAAAGAGCTTACAAACATATGAATATCACAGATGCTATGATATATCGTAACATTTGATGATGATGTTTGGAAAGGGTCATATATTCATTTACGGCATTGTAATACCTTTTAAACTACTACAGAGACAATGAATTTTTGAGTTGATATTTTTAAATTAATTATAAAGTTTTTTATATATAGAACTGTATAGGTAAAATAGTATATTATTTAATTACATTTAGCATCATGAGAATTATAGTGACATATAAATTTGCTACTTGATCTGCAGATAGGTGTACTAATATTATTTGCTTTTGAGGCTGGAAAGAAATTTTTGGAAATTTTTCAGGAAAGGGGTGTTAGCTAACTGTTTGTTCGTTAAGGATATAGTCTGGGGTGCTGTTTTTATGTGTGTGTGTATTTCTAATTCTTCTAATATATTCATAGTGGCTCCTTTTTCTGCTAGATGTAAAATTTTTAAGTTGTCCTCAATGTTTCCCACTGAATGGTTTTCTTCAGCAATATGGGCTGCAAGTGCTGATATGTTCAAGTTACCAAGTCTTAAAGCATCAATATGTTCTTTGTATCTAATTTCAAAACTTCTGCCTGTCTGTCCAATTTAGAATTTTGGGCATGTATCACATTTGACTTTGTATATTCCTGATTTTACGGTAGGGACTCTTGGAGGTATTTACATCGTTGATTACTTTTTGTTGTAATTTATTGTTTGTGGAAAAGCTGATTGTGATATTTTTCTTCTTTTTAAATAAGTTTGCTATTTGGTATGAAAGTGGGCCTATGTATGGGAGAGTAGCATATTTAGGTTTGGCTTCAGTGGCACACTGATTTGGCTTGAAGTGACTGCTGTGAAGTGGATCTGTTGTTTTTGTCTGCATTTTGTTGTGGAGTTTTTCTAATATTGTGGGTTTATGTCCATTATTATGAGCAACTGTTTTAATTATACTGATTTCATTTTGTTGGTCTGTGTCACTCATTGGTATTTTTTTAATTCGGTGTAGCATCATTCTGAAATATGCCATTTTTTGTTGGCGGCGGTGGCAAGATGAGTTGTATCTATTTCATTGCTTGTACCATCAAAAAGGAAGATTGTATCATCAACATATCTTCTGCCGTAGATTAGCAGCAGATCTAAGGAAAATGCACAAAAATATTAAATTCACAGTTGAACATGAAACTACTAAAAGCATTAACTTTCTTGTCCTGAAAATTTGCAATAGTAACGATAAACATCAATTTAGTATTTTCAGAAAACCTACCACCACGGATGTCAGTATTGGCAACTCTTCTTGCCACCCCCGCCAACAAAAAATGGCATATTTCAGAACGATGCTACACCAAATTAAAAAAGTACCATTGAGTGACACAGACCAACAAAATGAAATCAATATAATTAAAACAGTTGCTCATAATAATGGATATAAACCCACACAGCTTTCCAGGCGGGAAGGAGCGCCTGGTCCCCGGCACGAATCCGCCCGGCGGATTTGTGTCGAAGTCCAGTGAACCGGTCAGTCTGTGGATGGTTTTTAGGTGGTTTTCCATCTGCCTCGACGAATGAGGGCTGGTTCCCCTTATTCTGCCTCAGTTACACTATGTCGGCGGTTGATGCGCAAACAAGTTCTCCACGTACGCATACAACACCATTACTCTATCACACAAACATAGGGGTTACACTCGTCTGTTGTGAGACGTTCCCTGAGGGGTCCACTGGGGGCCGAACCGCACAATAACCCTGGGTTCGGTGTGGAGTGGCGAAGGGGTGAAGTGGACTGTGGTAGTCGTTGTGGGGTTGCGGACCACTGCGGCAGCGGCGGGGACGGAGCCTCTCTGTCGTTTATAGGTCCCCGGTTAACATACAATACAATACAATGGACAGCTTACGCCAAGGCGATTGGTTAGTGATACAGAAGAATGTAGACGTTGCGAGTGTATGTGCTTTTTGATCAGAGCAGATGAAGAAGGCATTCACGTACTCGAGTATGGGATCCGTTGTAGGGCAGACAAATAGGGCATCTCCATCGAACACATAGCAGGACAGTGTGGACCGTCAAAATCTGTTTGACACGAGAGAGACGTTGAACTATGTGCCATGTCTGACACCATAAGACAGATACTTACTGCCCAATGAAAATGTATTTACGAACTTTTAATGGTCGATTCTCGATTATGAATTTAGAATTTTCCTGCAGCCTGCGGGGGTGAAAATGTTGTTAGATTAATTACACTGTATACTAGGGGCGGCTACTGCATAGGTTTGCAGGTTTGCGCTACCCCCAAGGAATAATTTGCCTTCTGAGCATTATATACTAGTGGAGAAGTAGTGCGCCGAACGCCGAACGCAGCGGAGTTGGACGGAAATGTGCCGACGGCGACAGTGGGCTGCACTGTGACTGCAATTGCGGACTAAGGTGTCTTACAGGGGGTGCAGGGAGCGGGGGCAACGCTTGGCAACACTGTACTCGTATGCGGGCCTTGCATGTATATACACCTCACGTTGGCCACCCTGTCAGCCGCTGGAAGTGGGCCCGAACTCTTCCGAAAGGAAACGGAACTATCGGATCTTCGAACAAAGTGAGATCTCACGCCACTTTATCAGTTCAGGTGCCGGCCGGGGTAGCCGAGCGGTTCTAGGCGCTACAGTCTGGAACCGCGCGACCGCTATGGTCGCAGGTTCGAATCCTGCCTCGGGCATGGATGTGTGTGATGTATTTAGGTTAGTTAGGTTTAAGTAGCTCTAAGTTCTAGGGGACTGTTGACCACAGCAGTGAAGTCCCATAGTGATCAGAGCCATTTGAACCAGTTCAGGTGTAGCTGCGAGTGAACTAACTATTTCCTGTGTGTTATGTTGGTTATTTTAGCGTGTACTACAGTGAATTTTGAGGCTCAAGTGACAAGTGAATAAGTGAAATAATGAATTAGGTAATGTCATTGCTCTCTGAACCCTTCAGTTCACGGAAGTTTGAAGAAAAATTATAAATCAAGAGCCTAGGTAGGCCGACTCTTGCTTTAACAATTTCGCAGACCGTCAAAACGAAAAATCGCCAATTCAGTAGGTAATTTAACTCTGAATTGTACAACAAGCATGAATGGTTGTGTGGTTGTGACATGAAAAATGCTTTATTTTGTTTTCCTTGTTTATTATTTGGAGGAGGTCTTTTGTGGCCTAAACGCGGGCTCAGTGACATTCAACACCTCCATGGCAAAATTAGAAAACACGAACTTTCTTCAGTCCATGTAAATAATGTTTTGAATATGGCAAGTCGAGGCAATGTAAATATAGCTACCCAATTAGACAGTGGTTACAGAAGGTCCATGGCATTACACAACCAAAAAGTTACCGATAATAGGTACATACTGAATGTAATTATTAATTTCTATGGTGCATTGGAACTTGCCCTTAGAGGACATGATGAGACTGAATCATCTTCCAGTCCTGGTGTTTTTCGTTCCTTGATTAATTTTAGTGCAGAATTAGACTCTGTATTAAAATTGCATTTAGAGAAAGCTACAGTTTTCAAAGGAACCTCAAAAACCATTCAGAATGAACTCCTCCAGTGCATGCTTCAAGCCTGCCAAGAGGAAATTAGGAAGGAAATTAAGGGGGCTGAGTTTTTGGCCGTAACAGCTGACGAAAGCAGTGAAGTAGCCTGTGTTTTCCAGATGGTTATAGTATATATAGGTACATCATTTACAGAAAACCAGTTGAAAGATTTTATGACTTCATAGCACCAGAAAAGCATGATGAACATTCTTTGGCAACGTCCATCATTGAACAGATAAATCATCATTTGGCTAATTGTCAGCATAAGCTAATAGTGCCAACATATGATGATAGAGCAGTCATGAGTGGTTTGTCACGTGGGGCGCAGGCACTTGTTAAGGAAAAGTTTCCCAATGCTTCATACAGTCATTGTTATGCCCACCAGTTGAATCTCATTATGCTTAAAGCCGCTTCCATTAACAAACGACTGCCACGTTCAGTGCCTACTCGTTGGAATTTTCATTCAAGGAACGTCAATACCGTTTTCGAATATAGGGAAGATATTATCACGTGCATGAATAATATGAGCCAGGGGGAAAAACTGTCTAAGGAGAACACGATCCTGCAAGCCTGTGGCTTAGTAACAATTTTGAAGGATGAAAAGTTCATTTTTTGGCATTCATTTTTTCATAAAATCATGATCCATTAGGATATTTTGTATAACGGGCTACAAAAAAGGGATATTGACCCAACTTACGCACAAAATCAGCTGACAGCTTTTGAGCGTGAAATTGCGAACATTAGGGAAGGAGTGAGAGAAAATTCAACAGGTTTACACGATTACCATAAAAGAGGGAGAACTGAAGATGGAGCAGCGATGTGTAATCTACTGTGGGAGGCAAAAGAAGTATGTCATGTCATAAGTTACGAGGCAAAAGAAACATTCAAGCTCACTGGACACCTAGTTGCAGCCTCTCTCTTTCTACCAGAGAAATTCGCTACTTACTCTTCAAGTTTTCCAGAAACTTCTTTCAGAGCTGCTATTGAATGCTACTCTTTTTGGAAGCAAAGAAACTTCGAACAGAACTCTTCGCTATTTATGGAAGAGAGGAGCTCAAAAGCATGTGTGGAGCTTTGAGCTTTCTGGATTACATAACAGATAATAATATTTCTGATACACTGAGCGAATCGGCCGGCCGGAGTGGCCGTGCAGTTCTAGGCGCTACAGTCTGGAACCGAGCGACCGCAACGGTCGCAGGTTCGAATCCGGCCTCGGGCATGGATGTGTGTGATGTCCTTAGGTTAGTTAGGTTTAATTAGTTCCAGGTTCTAGGCGACCTATGACCTCAGACGTTAAGTCGCATAGTGCTTAGAGCCATTTTTGAATTGAGCGAATCTGTGAAGCTCCTAAAAGCGATAATTACAATTACAATGACCACATCAGTAGTGGAACGTTTTTTTCTTCGCTGATACGCATCAAAACCTTCTTGTGGAATACTACGGACCAAGAAAGACTATCAGCACTCGCGGTGCTCTCTATTGAAGGAGACCTCGTTTTAGGAATTGCAGACTGCAATCAAAGAATGATCGAAAGATTTGGAAATATGAAGGAAAGGAGAACAGATTTCGTGTGCAAGTGATCACCACCACATCCAACTTTAGAGATAAAATCGAACGGCGTTATCAGCCTGCTGAAAAGGTTAGTAAGGCACGCCTACCACTTTTTGAGTACGTAGAACTGCGGTTGACTTTAATTCCTTTTATTCTGCAAAAGTAATACTTTTTTGTGTGTACACCTTTTGGTTTCATGAGTAGATGCAGGGGTGACACGAGCGAGCGGTCTGTTTATATCAGGCATTACAAAAACATGAACAGTGCACTGATTTTCTCTCTTTTGTTGATGTTTTCCTTCGTGAGCAAAGTGCACCACCATGACGAGCCGCCACTGCCGTATACATGTGCACATGAACCAGTCATTCCTAGAAAGTTCCATCCCTCAGTACGTTTATAAGCTAGCTTCATACACGGTAAAATCGAAAATACCCTCTGGCACATGGTTCACCATTATTTGGATCTTGAAATCGCAGATGTAGGATGAGAGGAAGAAAGAGAAAAGTGTAGTACTTGATATGAAACGTGAGGAAATTAGCGTATGATTTACATTGCATCAAGTTGATTGCGTATTTCTAGATTTCCGGAAAGCTTTTGACACCGTTCCTCACAAGCGACTTCCAATCAAGCTGCGGGCCTATGAGGTATCGTCTCAGTTGTGCGACTGGATTCGTGATTTCCTGTCAGGAAGGTCGCAGTTCGTAGTAATAGACGGTAAATCATCGAGTAAAACTGAAGTGATATCAGGTGTTCCCCAGGGAAGCGTCCTGGGACCTCTGCTGTTCCTGATCTATATAAATGACCTGGGTGACAATCTGAGCAGTTCTCTTAGGTTGTTCGCAGATGATGCTGTAATTTACCGTCTAGTAAGGTCATCCGAAGACCAGTATCAGTTGCAAAGCGATTTAGAAAAGATTGCTGTACGGTGTGGCAGGTGGCAGTTCACGCTAAATTTCGAAAAGTGTGAGGTGATCCACACGAGTTCCAAAAGAAATCCGTCGGAATTCGGAGACTCGATAAATAGTACAGTTCTCGAGGCTGTCAATTCAACTAAGTACCTGGGTGTAAAAATTACGAACAACTTCAGTTGGAAAGACCACATAGATAATATTGTGGGGAAGGCGAGCCAAAGGTTGCGTTTCATTGGCAGGACACTTAGAAGATGCAACAAGTCCACTAAAGAGACAGCTTACACTATACTCGTTCGTCCTCTGTTGGAATATTGCTGCGCGGTGTGAGATCCTTACCAGATGGGATTGACGGAGGACTCGAAAGGGTGCGAAAAAGGGCAGCTCGTTTTGTATTATCACGTAATAGGGGAGAGAGTGCGGCAGATATGATACGCGAGTTGGGATGGAAGTCATTAAAGCAAAGACGTTTTTCGTCGCGGCGAGATCAATTTACGAAATTTCAATCACCAACTTTCTCTTCCGAATGCGAAAATATTTTGTTGAGCGCAACCTACATAGGTAGGAACGATCATCAAAATAAAATAAGAGAAATCAGAGCTCGAACAGAAAGGTTTAGGTGTTCGTTTTTCCCGCGCGCTGTTCGGGAGTGGAATGGTAAGGAGATAGTATGATTGTGGTTCGATGAACCCTCTGCCAAGCACTTAAATGTGAATTGCAGAGTAAACATGTAGATGTAGATGATTAGTAGCATCTATTTGTGTAAAAAGAGGACAGAGAAAGAGAACCTATTGACATACCCTTCTTGCCAGCTGGCTTTTCTCCGCCGCCCTTGCCGCCCTTTTCGCCGCCCTTGGCACCTCCGCCAGCGGCTTTCTTCTGTAAAAGCCAAAAACAGTCCAAACATTACCTTAAAGTTTTTACTGCCTCACACGTACCCTGTCACTCCAAAAATTTTCGAGACTGAATAAACAAAAAATAGAGAAACATTAAGTTGGTGGTTTTACTCCTTCAGGTATTCTATAGTCTCCCTTCACTTGAGTGCAACGCACAGAAGGTTCATACAACTAGATGAATCTGTCAGAAAAGTCGTTCTATAGGATATTGTTCAACTCGCGCGTCACATTGCCTTGAATGTCCATTACATAGTCAAAATGTGTCCGTTATGCAGCCAAAACGTTGGCCCTTCGTGTGAATTGATTCGTTTTGTCGTTTTGTTGTAGATACGTATTGATAACACCAAGTGTCGTCACCTGTGATGATTTCTTCCAGATTAGATTAGATTAGATTTACTTTCATTCCAATTGATCCGTAGTGAGGAGGTCCTCCAGGATGTGGAACATGTCAGAAAAACAACAATACATGACAAATATTTACAACTAAAACAAATAAGGTAATGTACCATTCCACAGGTCCCAAGTGGAATGATCGTCATTTTTTAATGAACACTATATGAAAGTCATTTTACAAATACTAATGCACTGAATTTAAAATAAAAAAGTTTTTTATTTATTTATAAGGTAATAAACCTGTAATACAACTACTATAATACTTATTCACAATGAACACATTACTGCACTGAAATGGTGCAGAAGTTAGACTGTACTTACACACACACATTTACAAGGAACGCATTACTGCACTGAAATGGCGCAGAAGTTATTTTATATATATATATATATATATATATATATATATATATATATATATATATATATATACAAATCAGTTGGTTTTACTGAGAAATTCATCAATGGAGTAGAAGGAGTTGGCCACCAATAAATCCTTTGGGCTTCTCTTAAACTGAATTTCATTCGTTGTTAAGCTTTTTATGGCTGCTGGCAAGTTATTGAAAATGTGTGTTCCTGAATAATGCACTCCTTTTTGTACAATACTAAGTGACTTTAAATCCTTGTGAAGCTTATTCTTATTTCTAGTATTGATTCCATGAATTGAGCTGTTGGTTTGAAAAAGTGATATATTTTTAATGACAAATTTCATTAACGAATAAATATATTGGGAAGCAGTAGTTAGTATCCCTAGTTCCCTAAACAGGCTTCAGCAGGATGTTCTTGAGTTCACACCACATATAACTCTTACTGCACGTTTTTGTGCCCGGAAAACTTTAGCTTGGCTTGATGAATTACCCCAAAAAATAATCCCATATGACATTATGGAATGAAAGTAAGCATAGTATGCCAGCTTTTTCATTTTTATGTCCCCTATGTCTGACAAAATGAACTGCCCGCGTTTTTCATTTCAATCAAGTCGCGGCAGGCGTCCACATCCATTCTTTTTGTTCGGGAGTCAAGTTGTGCGGGGCGAACTTTAGACACAGTTTCCTCTTCTTCAAAACTATTTTAGAGAATTTACTGAACACTTGACACTGAAATGTTGCTCCACTGCGATTTGTAACATAACAACGTTGATACACTATGGCCGCACATCCACTACTTAACACTGTCTGCTTACAACTGACTACTCCAATGCACATCTGTTATTTACAGTTGTTAGTTCAAGCTACCACCGTAGTTACTGTGCTGGCGTCGCTTATACACCAGGAATAAACTAAGTCTCGGAACTTTTTGGATGAACGGTGTATGTTAAAGTCGTAGAACACGTTTGCTGTCGACAATAAGTTGCTCTGCGCGTACACGGGATTCCAAACCACAGAAATAGCGACAACACAAGCAAATGTAAATCAGCTGATACTTCCACATAAAACTGATACAGGTAAACTAGCATCGTCTGCACACTGCTATCAACTATATGTTAAAGAATAAGGTGGCAGTGCACTGTTCATCTTCGTCCCACTCTCGCACCCTCACCCTCCGCCACCTATTCTTCTTTCAAAACTTCAAGTTCATCACTACTCCTTCCTTTCTCATATACATTAAATAAATACATAATTAAACGACATAACATCCGTATCTCTGTTGATCCATTGTGGACGCGGGACAGTGGCTGGTCAAACATTTAACAAGGAAAATTGCCAAACAGCGGTGCAATTTGAGAAGTTATTTTATATTCACAACCAGTTTCGGCAATTCAATATGCCATCTTCAGGCTCCATATGCACCTCATGTATAGACACTCAAACATATCGACATTGGCATGCTGGAGCCGTGTATTCGTATTTCAAGTGCTTCCTTTGAAGACTTGACATGGTTGTGAAAATAAAAAAATTCACCGCTGTTTGGCCGTTTTCCTTTTTAAATAATAACACCCATATGACGAATGGCAATAGAAGACAACATTTTTAGATGAAAGGCAAAACTAGCGGTAAAGTTGGTAACACTACACAAAAAACAAAGGCCACTTTACCCACGAACATACAGATAATTGTGATGTGTTTCACATCAAGAAATGCATAGTTCTGCAAGGAAATGTGGGATCAGGCCAGAATCAACAGTGTAAAACGAAGGAATAAATCAAAAACGTGCAAGAGGATGTTTCCTGACGTGAACGAAAACTAAACATAAATATAGGAATTAAAATCAACGTTTTCTTTAACTAACTGTTTTTCGATCTGGACAGCAAGTCTATAAAATCAACGTTTTCTTTAACTAACTGTTTTTCGATCTGGAAAGCAAGTCTAATTGTAGATATCTTTCATTACCGACCGTTGATGATGCTTTATTTCAATAAAACGAAACACGTTTGGTAACAAAAATAGTATTTTCTTGTAGTTACAAAACCGGATTTGAAATACCTTCAACAATAGCCAAGAAACTTCGTAATAAACTGCTAAACTGTTTCTCTATTGAAATGAGGTACCTGCATAAATTTGCCAGTAGATGTCACTTTCAAGCTGTTTGTCTTGACGTTGTATCCGGAAGCTATGTCGTGGATAACAATACAGGAAAGTCTTCAGCAATCAGTCTGTCAGTCTGTGAGCTGTATCCCAGAAGAATGTCAAGGCGAAATTAGTAAATTGTAATGCGAAAGAAAGGGCAGTTGGGCTATCACCACTAACCCAAGTCATCCGACCTCCATTTCGTCCTAGAAAATGGCGGAAAGAGGACTCAAGCTGTGCTGAATGTAAGTCTTTATTTTGCATGCACTATTTATTGAAACAATTAGAGACAGTACCACCATCAAGTGTAATCACCATGGGGTTCAGAGCCCAACTGACCTAGTACACAGTACAACCACCAGAGGGCACTGTCGTTCATTCCGTGACATAATCCAAGATGGCGGGGGAAAATGGAGGGAAACAGTGTGGTTGGTCGCCATGGGGTCCAGAGTCCAGGTGACCTAGTACACAATACTGCCCCAAGGGGGCGCTGTCATCCGTTCTGTGATGTAACCCAAGGTGGCTATCTGGAGGGGAAAAAGTACTCAGCCTGTAGTGAGCTGCTGAAGAGAGGAAGGAGTGTACTTTATTTATTTTGGAACAATTTATTTAGGGATGGGTTTTAGATAGCATAATTATAACACTGACACAAAACACATGCTCTGACATGCTTGGGGTCACGCCACACAGCCTACAGACCTGTAAACTACTCATAAATTACTGAAATAACGCTCTGCAGACACGAAAACAACTCATAAATTACAGAAATAATTTCAGTACACAGCGCACAGACATGCAAATTCCTCCTATATAATGCAGTACACTGATGAGCAAACGCTAAATCAATTATTAAACTGTCCAGACCACCAATAGCACAGCCTACAGACCTGCTTGCAAAATAATGCAACAGACACGCAAACAATTTGTGCAGGCACCGCCCACTGTCCCCTGTCCACTAGACCGCAGAGGAGGCTACCGCACAAAATCCCAGAAGTCGGGATGCACCGGCAGCTGCTAAGCCACGCACTGGTGCCCTTTTGGAACCTCAAGCATGAGGCAGCAGCATCCCTTTCATACTTGACGCCTGAGAAATTCCTCTCGAAATACGTGATCACCCAGGCACCATTGCTGATGCGACCGGACAGGAGCGAAGACCTATTTGCAGAGCACACTCACTACCCCAACAGAAATAATGTCCATCATAAAATCTTTAAAATCAAAAACATCTAGTGGGTATGATGAAATATCAACAAAGTTAATTAAAGAATGTGATTCTGAGCTAAGTAACATATTAAGCTATCTGTGTAACCAGTCGTTTATCAGTGGAATATTTCCCGAATGGCTGAAATATGCTGAAGTTAAGCCACTGTTTAAGAAGGGAGATAAAGAAATAGCATCAAATTTCCGTCCAATTTCACTGTTGCCAGCATTCTCAAAAATTTTCGAAAAAGTAATGTACAGTCGTCTTTATAACCATCTTATCTCAAATAACATACTGTCAAAGTCACAGTTTGGATTTCTAAAAGGTTCTGATATTGAGAAGGCTATCTACACTTACAGTGAAAATGTACTTAATTCATTAGACAAAAAATTGCAGGCAACTGGTATATTTTGTGATCTGTCAAAGCCATTTGACTGTGTAAATCACAATATCCTTTTAAGTAAACTAGAATATTATAGTGTAACAGGAAATGCTGCAAAATGGTTCAAATCTTATATCTCTGGCAGGAAACAAAGGGTGTTATTAGGAAAGAGACATGTATCAAGCTATCAGGCATCATCCAACTGGGAACTAATTACATGTGGGGTCCCACAAGGTTCCATTTTGGGGCCCTTACTTTTTCTTGTGTATATCAATGGCCTTTCATCAGTAACATTACCAGATGCCAAGTTTGTTTTGTTTGCTGATGATACAAACATTGCAATAAATAGCAAATCAAGTGTAGTCTTAGAAAGATCAGCCAATAAAATATTTGTAGACATAAATCACTGGTTCCTAGCCAATTCTTTGTCACTAAACTTTGAAAAAACACACTACATGCAGTTCAGAACTTGTAAGGGGTGTCCCAAGAGTATATGTCTAACATATGATGACAAGAAGATAGAAGAAGTGGACGGTGTTAAATTCTTGGGATTACAGCTTGATAATAAATTCAACTGGGAGGAGCACACCACAGAACTGCTGAAGCGTCTTAACAAATCTCTGTTTGCAATGCGAATTTTGTCAGACATAGGGGATATAAAAATGAAAAAGCTGGCATACTATGCTTACTTTCATTCCATAATGTCATATGGGATTATTTTCTGGGGTAATTCATCAAGCCAAGCTAAAGTTTTCCGGGCACAAAAACGTGCAGTAAGAATTATATGTGGTGTGAACTCAAGAACATCCTGCAGAAGCCTGTTTAGGGAACTAGGGATACTAACTACAGCTTCCCAATATATTTATTCCTTAATGAAATTTGTCATTAAAAATATATCACTTTTTCAAACCAACAGCTCAATTCATGGAATCAATACTAGAAATAAGAATAATCTTCACAAGGATTTAAAGTCACTTAGTCTTGTACAAAAAGGTGTGCATTATTCAGGAACACACATTTTCAATAACTTGCCAGCAGCCATAAAAAGCTTAACAACCAATGAAATTCAGTTTAAGAGAAGCCTAAAGGATTTATTGGTGGCCAACTCCTTCTACTCCATTGATGAATTTCTGAGGAAAACCAACTGATTTGCATATAAGTACAACATAACTTCTGCACAATTTCAGTGCAATAATGTGTTCACTGAAAATTTGTGTGTGTGTGTGTGTGTGTGTGTGTGTGTGTGTGTGTGTGTAAGTATAATCTAACTTCTGCACCATTTCAGTGCAGTAATGTGTTCATTGTAAATAAGTACTACAGTAGTTGTATTACATGTTTCTTACCTTATAAATAAATAAAAAACTTTTTTATTTTAAATTCAGTGCAATAGTATTTGTAAAATGACTCTTTAGTGTTCATTAAAAAATGACGATCATTCCACTTGGGACCTGTGGAATGGTACATTAGCTTATTTGTTTTAGTTTAAATATTTGTCATGTATTGTTGTTTTTCTGACATGTTCCACATCCTGGAGGACCTCCTCACTACGGATCAATTGGAATGAAAGTAAATCTAATCTAATCTAATCTAATATGCACGTCGATGACGCCACGAGCCACTGCTGGACACAGGCGAGCACAAGCCATCACGCTCACACCGCTGTTGCCTAAGAAGAGGAGGTGAAAGTTGGGTCTGTTTTTGGCTATAGAGTTACAGTTTTTCGAGTGCTATACTGACATCACAGAACTCCAAGGCGCGCTCACACTGATCCCATATGTGAGACGCCTCTGGGAAGCACGTGTATTTATCGTTGCTGGCGTAATGCATGCGGGTACTGACGTCACATAATAGCACAGGGTGCATTGTTCCTAGTGATCCTAATGGGACATGCGAGCTGAATCTAGCCATGCATGCGTACCCAGCGTGGCTCACGCATCACGCAAAATGTTCATCCTGCTATCAATATACATCTCAGAAATGTTAAATGTTCTCACCACTAAAACCTTTTGCACCCTTGTGAAAACATTGTTAATCATAAAAGGATTCTTGTTGTTTGGAAAGAGAGCACTCTCTAAGCGCAGATGGGTATGTGTGTACCATGTCAATAGCTGTACTTAGCTCAAACGTCAGAAGCCCTTAATATCTAATGACCGACACTATTTGGTGCATATCTGATAGCACTATTCAAAATGACCTCTGTTGGTCATTAGATATTAAGGGCGATGAAGGCGATGTTGTACGTCCTTTCACGCAATTACGTTAAGCCTGTCATACTAATTAGACCTTTTTTGGTCAATAGCGCTTAGAGTTTAATATACTAACTTTACTCACTTATCCAAGTGTAGTCATCAAACACTATCATGGACCCCAAGTAATTGAAAAATGGGTTATTCGACTCCAATATTTTTAGCATGCTTCTAGCTGATGGTATTTAGTCTGTCCTATGTGCATGCATTTTGACCATCTGTGGAATTTGTGATCCCACATATATAGTTTCAGCCTAACCATGTTCTGTAATTAGATAAAATTGTACTCGAGCTAGGACATTATACATACACACGCATTAGCTTCCTGCATCTTTGACCTGGACAACGGATCACTTTTGTAATACATTTAATGCCAATCACATGGAAGAAGACGATTTCTCAATTTGCGCACGCCCATTTCTTTCTGACATTTTCACAGCATAGCTGCCGGCACTACCTCAGTTTACCTGAGAACCCATGGCCACCGAAAGTTGGCTGGGGTGAGGAAGCACGCTTCTGACGTTTGAGCTAAACACAGCTATTAACATGGTAAACACGTACCTTTTATTTTACATTTTATGCGAGTCTTTTGCACTTTTCGGCGTTCTGTATTAATGTTGCACCATGCTTCATTAGGCAGTTTGTAGTTTTAGTCTGTTCAAAGAAGGCGTGGTTATCTGCGCCGAAACCTAGGTCAACATTTGGTTTCTATTTGCAATCGAGGCGGATTCTTTATAATCATTGAATAGAGCATTATGATTGCATTTTGTACAGATCATCATATTGCACTGACAATTAAACCCTGTAAAGTGGTTTACAGATCGTCAAAAACAGAAAGACACTTACTCAATTACACTGCTCTCGCACTGAGGACAGGAGCTTGAATAATAGAGTGCAAAACAGATATCCAACCCAGCAATATATATCGCTGTGTACTGTCTTGACGTAATAAACATACAATCCATATCCTGTGTCATAGAAAATCCACACGATTACATTGTTCATACACATACTGCTAAGACAGACAGCACCATATACACTCCTTGCAGCACTAGATATTTCCGTGCGAGGTCGGCGGTCACCCACCCTCAACAGGTGACCAGAGTGCCCACAGCAGACTGAAGTCACTCTCAGAACTGTTCTACAAATTCGGGCTCATTCCCCCTCGGCACAAACGCATTACTGTTTCTGATCCAGACATGCTTGCTTGCTTGCTTTTTCTACACCCATCTCCAGACTCTGGGATTACAAGAACACATGTATTTTTCCATGGTTTGCCATAATATTACACCATTTTCGCGGTACTTCTCGATACAAAGTACACAGCAGTGTCCTACTGATCGCTTGTGCAACATAATTCCGAAGATACAGACTGGAAATTATTTCTCTACATACCCGAAACTTTAGCTAGGTGGGGCGTGCTGTAAACCACTGTCTAACGAGAAGCTTGTCACTCCTGCGGAGACATTTACGCGGAAGCTCCAAAAAAATAGAGAAAACTGATATTTCCACTCGCGAATACTGATGTCGGTGATGTAGCAGATTCCAAATGATCCCTATAATTTACAAGGTCAACTAAAATGATTCTCATGTCTAGACAACTGGCAAACGTGTCTTCCACATGCTAGATGCACACTCCAAAATCGATCTTCTCTCAACTAAATAAAGGCGCGAAACGTGCAGAAGCAGTCAACCGAACAATTTACATGGGAGGGAATATTTGTCCAGGGCAAACACACCTCCATATTCAATCTTCTCACATTGACACGCGATCACGAAAGCTATCCAACATGTACTAAGTTATAGTTCGCTATTTGTTCATCTAGAAGACAACACGGTTAAGTCATCTTCATTCCTACACTCCAGCAGGCCTGTCCATTCAGACAGCTCCAACCGTTAATGGAAAAAGTGAGTCACCGGTACTGATCGCAAAGCACGCACAGGTAGAACCATCATCCTAGAAAATCGGTCACATATATATTTTATCCCTGTACTTAGAACTAAATGTTACGATCACGCTCTCAATTAATGACAGTAGACAATGAGCGAAGTATCGGAAATACACCCTGTTGATGGCTGTGGCTCTGGGAGTAGAAATATCAGTGCCATTCTTATGACATGATATACTCTTCCCTTTGCTATCACAGTACTCGATGTCAAATACATACCTTCCTTACGAATGGACATAGTCATTTCCTTTGCACATGTCGGAACACAAACACATACTTTATAAGTCTGATGCTCAAGGCGATCCTATCATGCACCCCCTACTACTAACTATAATACTTCATCAATAGCTGATCGCTGCCGATACTAAATAATACTGACCGAAAATCAACAATGGGTGGATATGTCTCATAAATTTTTGTTGCGAGTGTTACCACCGTGTCTTAGGAAGACAGGTTTAATCGTCTTACAAACCGCCAGACGCTAAAAAAACCCGATCGCCGCAACTACTGATTGTTACTATCATAAGCGGTCTTGGTTCTACATGTGCACACAAGGACCCGTTTTAAAAACTATGTTGGCTTTATAAACACACATATGGCATTGCCTACGAATCACGTGATTTTTCCAGACAAATACCGAGACGGTGAACGCTGGAGTGTATATTATCAGACTAGAGGTCCCGTTACACGTAGCCCATGATGCAACCTCGTCATATAATCGCTGAACTTTGAAAGTGATTCAGCTAAGGAACATGGTACGAAACCGCCATTTGCAACCCACCCACGCCGCCGCCACCAGATATTTCTCCAGTATTTGTAACATATTCTGTCTCAATACCATGTCAGAGGTTCTGCGATATATCCACAGAGTTATAGCCGATGACTGATGGAGAAGGATCACAAACAGCAGTAGAAGATGTGCTGATTGAGGTAGTAAGAAATGTACACCAGCTTTTCAGATCTCTAGTGCTAAGCTATCTACTAGAAATGATGTCTATGATTTGGAATCAAGTGTTTCCATTCAACCACATACATGCATTGGATCCTGTGGAGAAGTCTTTTAATGATTAGAGCCACAAGTGAATCATATTTCTGGTACTCTCATATCTCCAAAGAGTCACCTTTCTCGAACCAATCTGCTACATTCAAATTCCCACCACGTTTCAGGTAGCCCCTATGCTTCCTGCAACTGCCCCCTCAGACTCTGCGCTACTATCCCTGCAGCTTTGCGCACGTGATCGTTCCAATGTAAGTCGGAACTGAGTAGGGGTTGGAGGAAAACTATATCTACCACCCGTGTAGAAACAGGCGGAGCTGATTTACTGTGACAGAACTGTGATTTGACCATTCGATGGAAATAAAGCCTGCTCCCGCAACTCAAGGTAGTATAACAGACAATACGGGACCTGGGGGAAGAACGTGGATTATGCTACTGCATTGTGGTGCTTCTCCAAACTACAAGCAGGTACACACTGCATCGTTGTTTGAAACTTTTTTTTTCTGCTGTAACACGCTTCGTACACTGCCATATATTTTGTTTTTCTGCCACGACTTTGAGGTCTGTGTGATATTCTAATTTTGACATTGACACATTCTGATCCATTGCCTCTCGCAGAAAACTAGACGTTGCATTGTGTAAATCATCTTGTTACTCCAGTTACCATAACATGCCGCACTCACTGGATGATTTTAAATAAAAGACAGTTACAACATAAGGAAACTAGAAGAGTTTGGCGGCGTTCAAAAACTGCTATCAAAAAATTATTGACTACCTCTACATTTAAACTCATCTTTCACAGTGACGGAATAGCTGATGTTTCCACATTCCGTTTCGACTGATTCTTCATATTGCATTCATGTATGCGATCACTGTTTCGGTACTATCTGTCCCCACAAGGTGTTGTCTCTCCACCAAAACTCTTTCTCCAAGTCACACAAGCTATGTCAGTCGCCAGCCGGAGTGGCGAACGGCTCTAGGCGCTACAGTCTGGGACCGCGCGACCGCTACGGTCCCAGGTTCGAATCCTGCCTCGGGCATGGATGTGTGTGGTGTCCTTAGGGCCGGCCGAAGTGGCCGTGCGGTTCTAGGCGCTGCAGTCTGGAACCGTGAGACCGCTACGGGCGCAGGTTCGAATCCTGCCTCGGGCATGGATGTGTGTGATGTCCTTAGGTTAGTTAGGTTTAACTAGTTCTAAGTTCTAGGGGACTAATGACCTCAGAAGTTGAGTCCCATGGTGCTCGGAGCCATTTGAACCATTTTGATGTCCTTAGGTTAGTTAGGTTTAAGTAGTTCTAAGTTCTAGGGGACTGATGACCTCAGATGTTAAGTCCCATAGTGCTGAGAACCATTTAAACAATTTTTATGTCAGTCAGTCATTGTGTGGTAACCAACAGCGTGCCAGTGGGTGGATGGGATTTAAAACACACCCCGGATGTACTGAAATAATAAGCATTACAGTTGATTGCGTGAACAACTTTACAAATTTTACAGTAATTTCAACACCGACCAGTGATGTGACAGCATGTTTCCCAATTTCAGCATCATAACTAAACCACCACCTCCCCACTTTCCAAGTATAATTGAGAATGTGGATAGATGACTATGCAGTACGTCCATACATTGTTAATTTTCGAACACATCCATCATCAAAGTATATCAGAGAGTGAACTATATATTTTAACACTTTGAGGATAGTGTTTAATCTACGATCTCTCTCTATGCTGATGGGAGTCACAGAGCATTCTCGCAGTCTTACGGTAAAATTAGAGACTGAAACACCCCCCCCCCCCTCAATCAGATTGTCATTGACCAACCTGCCCTGCAGCATCGTTACCGATTTAATCTGAAACTGACGACAAGTAGACCACTACATTTCACATCTCGCGAATCACTTGCGTTTCAGTTGTATGGAATGTAGTGCTGTTTATATTCCATTGTAAGAAATGTATTTCAAGCGCATGACATACATCCTTGTTCCGTGTTTCTCTACAATAAACTATGTTATCCAACCGTAAAACGAGAAAACTACTTCCTTAAAATATTGACTGTGTGTGATACGAGGACAATATAGCTTTTCAGAGATGTATAGCGTCCACTGTTCACAGCCGATCACGCTTCAGAAATTATACTCGGCCTACATCAGCCCTATATAAAATTACGGTTAATAATGGGGAATACTTCTCATAAGGAGACAGATAAACGCATAGCAGCAGCGACCGACATGTCAAAATTACAGGTCATTCCGCCACTAACTATGTAAACAGCACATCTGTCATGCAAATGTATACACGCGGATTGCAGAAACTCACAAGCACCTGTTGCTAACTTAGTTATGAAGCTGAAGTCTTGATTTTACACCCAAGATGCGACAGGGGGATGGAGTACATCGCATAAATCAAAGTTCGTTTAGAGCAATTTGTCAAGTTTGATCGCATATGAGATGGAAGTCCTCTGATGACCGACAGGTTTACAGTTAACGATCGCAAGTAGACAGTGCTTTAAATCTCATACAGAACAAGTGGCTGTATATGAGTTGAATGCAGGCTGTGGCGCACGACTGATGCATCCCGAGAGAACAGTGGAAAAATTGACCTACAGCAGCTTCTCCCTCTCTAGAATGCGTCACCAGTCTACCATTAAATGGTACATCGTTACAGCTCCATCTCAATCGATCACCCCATTAACTCTCTGTCATCCTTTAACGCAGATGCATATAAGTTTAGAGGCGGATGGTTCTCTGTCTTCCTGAAAATCGTGGAATACAGTAGACAACTCGCGTGTATCACTAGTACCTCAATAGACATGCAGTAGAATGCTGCCTTGACAGAAAAAAAATTACTGCCTCCCTTATTTCCTTCGCTTATATGTCGACGATTTCTCGGATTCCTCTTGGTTCTTCATACTTGTTCCCATGTACAAATTGCTCTGCACCAACCAGAAGATACGCAAGTATTTCCTCAATTTCCCCCACACCTCGTTGCATATTCAGTCAATTTATACCTACACCCCCACCCCCATTGTTTTTCGCATTTCTTTCAATTTTATGTCAGTTGCATCCATGCGATCATGAGATAATCTCTCATTCTCAGTTCAAAAATTGCTTGTAAATGCAGAGCATATACCAACACCTAGCCCAAATGCACTGATTGGGATGTGTAGTATAACACTGTTTTCGATTGTATCCAATCATCTCCACATTTGGAGAGCGTTTGCTCTGATTTCTGTGGTCCACAGCTCGTGGTCTCGCGGTCGCGTTCTCGCTTCCCGAGCACGGCGTCGCTGGTTCGATTCCCGGCAGGGTCAGGGATTTCACCTGACTTTAGATGACTCGGTGTTTTTGTTGTCCTCCTCATTTCATCATCATTCATGAACGTGGCGAGACTGGTCTGAGCAAAGTTTGGGAATTTCTACAGGCGCTGATAACCATGCAGTTGAGCGCTCCCCAAACCAAACATCATCATCTGTTTTCTGTATATCTATGTATATCCATGTATTGCGGATGGCTCCCAGGAACCGCAGTAGACCTGAGTTAGCGTTCCAGTGTGGATACACAGCGCATTATGTATGGAGCGATGTTGGGATGCAGATACACAATATGCCATATACGAGATAAGGTTTGAAGGTGGATCTGACAAGCACAAAGTACGGAGCGGTGTTGGGATGCAGATATACAATATACCACATTCGATTTAGTGTTCAAGTGTGGCTCTCCTGCACATTATATCTGGACCTATGTTCAGAGGCAGATCCACCACATGTCAAATCTGGCATACGGCTCACAGGTGGACCAATCATGCATTACGTCCAAATACGTGCTCTATGTTTGATGTGGGGAGGGGGGGGGGGGGGGCAGGGTCGTGGGAGCCTTCCGTGACACATGGATATACATAGACATACAGAAAACAGAGCAAACGCTTTCCAAATGTGTAGGTGAATGGAGGCAATCAAGTACAGTGCTATACTATCCATGAGCCCATAGATACAACTGACATAAAATCGATAGAATTGCGAAAAATGACGGGAAGGAGGGTATAAATTGACTGAATATACACCAAAATGCAGGGAAATTGAGGAAGTACCTGCATATCTTCTGGGTGGCACCGAGCAAGTTGTACATGGGAGCAAGTATGTGGCACCAAGAGGAATCTGAGAAAATGTCGACATGGAAGCGAAGGGAATCAGGGAAGCAGTAATTTTTTTTTCTGTAGAGGCAGCATTATACTCTATGTCTATTGAGGTACCAGTGATACACGCAAGTTGGCTACAGTATTTGACGCTTCTCAGGAAGACAGAGAACCATCCGCCTCTATCCTTATATGCATCTGCATTATAGGATGACAGAGAGTTAATGGGGTGATCGATTGAGATGGAGCTGTAACGATGTACCATTTAATGGTAGACTGGTGATGCATTTTAGAGAGGGAGAAGCTGCTGTAGGACAATTTTTCCACTGTTCTCTCGGGATGCATCAGTCATGCGGCACAGCCTGCATTCAACTCATATACAGCCACTTGTTCTGTGTGAGATTTAAAGCACTGTCTACTTGCGATCGTTAACGGTAAACCTGTTGGTCATCAGAACTTCCATCTCATGTGTGATGAAATGTGACACATTCCTCTAAACGAACTATTATTTATGCGATGTACTCCATCCCCCTGTCGCACCTTGGGTGTAAAATCAAGACTTCAGCTTCATAACTAAGTTAGCAACAGGTGCTTGTGAGTTTCTGCAATCCCCGTGTATACATTTGCATGACAGATGTGCTGTTTACAGAGATAGTGGCGGAATGACCTGTAATTTTGACATGTCGGGCGCTGCTGCTATGCGTTTATCTGTTTCCTTGTGAGAAGTATTCCCCATTACTAACCATAATTTTATATAGAGCTGATGCAGGCAGAGTATAATTTCTGAAGCGTAATCGGATGTGAACAGCAGACGCTATACATCTCTGTGGAGCTATATTCTGCTCGTAATCACACACAGTCAATGTTTTAAGGAAGTAGTATTCTCGTTTTACGGTTGGATAACATAGTTTGTCGTAGAGAAACAGGGAAGAATGAAGTATGTCAAGCACTTGAAATATATTTCTTTCATTGGAATATTAACAGCACTACATTGTAGCCCGTTTTAAGTGCGGAACGTTGTAGCCTTAGTGGTGCGTGTGTTTATATTCTCTCTTCCTAGTACCTTCCAGGTACTGACCCTAGACTCTGGAATAATACTTTAAAACTGATAGCGTTGTTGATTTACGTAAAAATGCTCCGAATTTCCTCCATCTGGAGCTCCATCGCGCATAAAAATCACCCATTTCTTGTTCTTCTTCACTTTCTGCTATTACATCACAACACTTTCAAATCTGTTACTACACATCGAGAAGGAGTGGTAACCTCCCCGACATGGGCTCATCTCGAGAAATTTTGTGAACTTGCATGTGCGAGGCCTCTGCAAGCTCCATTCATTCGCGAGATGTGAAATGTAGTGGTCTACTTGTGGTCAGTTTCAGATTAAATCGGTAACGATGCTGCAGGGCAGGTTGGTCAATGACAATGTGATTTGGGGGAGGGGGGGTTCAGTCTCTAATTTTACCCTAAGACTGCGAGAATGCTCTGTGACTCCCATCAGCATAGAGAGAGATTGTAAATTAAGCATTATGCTCAAAGTGTTAAAATATGTAGTTCACTGTTTGATATACTTTGATGATGGATGTGTTCAAGAATTAACAATGCATGAACGTACTGCACAGTCGTCTATCCACATTCACAGTCATACTTGCAAAGTGGAGAGGGGGTGGTTTAGCTATGATACTGAAATTGGGAGACATGCTGTCACATCTCTGGTCGGTGTTGAAATTTGTATAAAATGGTAAAATTGTTCACTCAATCAACTGTAATGCTATTTATTTCAGTAATTCTGAGGTGTGTTTTAAATCCCATCTGTCCACTGGTACGCTGTTGGTTACCACTTAATGATTGACTGCCATAGCTTGTGTGAGTTGGGGAAATAGTTTTTGTGGAGGGACAACACCTTGTGGGGACAGATAGCACCGAAACAGTGATCACGTACATGACTGCAGTATGAGGAATCAGTCGAAACGGAACGTGGAGACATCAACTATTCCGTCACTATGACAGATGAGTTTAAATGTAGAGGTAGTAAATAACTTTTGGACAGCAGGTTGGAAACTCTCGACAACGCCGCCAAACTCTTCCAGTTTCTTTATGTTGTAAGTATCTTTTATTTAAAATCATCCAGTGTGTGCGGCGTGTTACGGTAGCTGGAGTAACAAAATGATTTACACCGTGCGATGTCTAGTTTTCTGCGAGAGGCAGTGGATCAGAACGTGTTAATGTCAGAATTAGAACCTGACACAGACCTCAAAGTCGTGGCAGAAAAACAAAATGTATGGCGTTGTACGGAGCGTGTTACAGCAGAAAAAAACAATGTTTCAAACAATGATGCAGTGTAACAGGGAGCATCTCTTGCGACTTACAGTATGGTCTGTGGGATATGGTCATCCTTTTACAGTACAGGTGATGAAACTTTAAAATAGTCTATGCAGTGGATCAATACCTGTATCTTAATAGGATCGTCACATGTGCACGATCCCAGCATTTATGCGCTATTTGTTTTCAATATACGGGACGAGAGAGATGCGGTAAAAATCTTATCGAGTCCTCTATCGGATGAAGTTGGTGGAGCTTTCATAGTTCGTAATTTTTCTCTGGTGGATGGAATAGAATAATGATGAGAGAACGTTGGGGTGGTAGACGTGAATGGGCCCCGAGGGACGTGGATATATTGTACCTGCTTGTAGTTTGGAGAAGTATGACAATTCAGTGGCAAAATCCACGTCCTTCCCCCAGTTCCCGTACTGCCTTTTATACTACCTTGTGTTGCAGGAGCAGACTTAGTTTCAATCGAATGGTCAAAACACAATTCTGTCGCAGTAACTCAGCATCGCCTGTTTCTACACGGGTTGCAGAAGGTGGTAGATATAGTTTTCCTCTGACCCCTACTCAGTCTTGACTTACATTCGAACGATCACGTGCGCAAAGCTGCAGGGATAGTAGCGCAGAGTCTGAGAGGGCAGTTGCAGGTTGCATCGGGGCTGCCTAAAACAAGGCGGGAAAATTACTGTAGCAGATTTGTTCAAGAAAGGTGACTCGTTTCGAGACATGAGAGTACCAGAAATATGATTCACTTGTGCCTGTAATCGTTAAAAGACTTCTCCATAGGATCCAACACATGTATGTGGTTGAACGAAAAGACTTGATTCCAAATCATAGACATCATTTCTAGCAGATAGCGTAGCACTAGAGATCTGAAAAGCTAGTGTACATTTCTTACGACCTCAATCAGCACACCATCTACTAATGTTTATGATCCTTCTCCATCAGTCATTGCCTATAATTCTGTGGATATATCGTAGAACCTCTGATATGGTATTGAGACAGAATATGTTACAAATACTGGAGAAATATCTGGTGGTGGCGTCGTGAAGGGGTTGCAAATGGCAGTTTCGTACCACGTTCCTTAGCCGAATCACTTTCAAAATTCAGCGATTTTATGACGAGGTTGCATCGTAGGCTACGTATAACGGGACTGCTAGTCTGATATACACTCCAGCGTTCACCGTCTCGGTATTTGTCCAGAAAAATCACGTGATTCGTAGGTAATGTCATATGTGTGTTTATAAAGCCAATATAGCTTTTAAAATGGGTCCTTGTGTGCACATGTAGAACCAAGACCGCTTGTGACAGTAACATACGGTAGTTGTTGGGATCGGATTTTTTTTTAACGTCTGGTGATTTGTAAGACGATTAAACCTGTCTTTGTAAAATACGGTGGTAGCACTCGCAACAAAAATTTATGAGACATATCCACCCATTGTTAATTTTCGGTCAGTGTTATGTCGTATCGCCAGCTATCAGTTATTGACGAAGCATTATACTTACTTGTACTGGGTGCGTAACAGGTTCGCCTTGAGCATCATGCTTATAAAGTATGTGTTTGTGTTCTGACACGTGCAAAAGTAATGACTATGTCCATTCGTAAGGAAGGTATGTATTTGACGTCGAGTACTGTGATAGCAAAGGGAAGAGTATGTTACGTCATAAGAATGGCACTGATATTTGTATTTTCAGAGCCACAGCCGTCAACTGGGTGTTTTTCCGATACTTCGCTCATTGTCTAATGTTCAACTGAGACCGCGATCGTAACGTTTAGTTGTAAGTATAGGGATAAAATATATATGTGACCGATTTCTTAGGATGATGATTCTACCAGTGCGTGCTTTGCGATTTGCGCAGGTGACCTGTGCGAGGATGAGTAATGTTTCCTGTTAACGCCAGAACTGTCCGAATGGAGAGTCCTGTTGAAGTGTAGGAATGAAGATGACTTAACCGTGTTGTCTTCTAGACGACCGAATGGCTAACTAATACTTAGTACTTGTTGGATAGCTTTCGTGATCGTGTAGAAATCTGAGAAGATTGAACATGGAAGTGAGTTTGCCCTGGACAAATATTCCCTCCCATGTAAATTGTTCGGTTGATTGCTTCTGCACATTTCGCGCCTTTATTTAGTTGAGAAAAGATCGATTGTGGTATGTGCATCTAGCATGTGGAAGACACGCTTGCCAGTTCTCTAGACATGAGAAACACCTTAGTTGACCTTGTAAATCATAAGGATGATTTGGAATCTGCTACATCACTGACATCGGTATTCGTGAGTGGAAATATCAGTTTTCTCTATTTTTTTCCAGTTTCCGAGTACATGTCTTCGCAGACGTGACACGTTCCTCGTTAGACGGTGGTTTACAGCGCGCCCCACCTAGCTAAAATTTCGGGTATGTTGAGAAATAATTTCCAGTCTATATCTTCGGAATTATGTTGCGCAAGCGATCAGTAGGACACTGCTGTGTACTTTGTATCGAGAAGTACCGCGAAAATGGTGTAATATTATAGCAAACCATGGAAAAATACATGTGTTCTTGTAATCCCAGAGTCTGGAGATGGGTGTAGAAAAAGCAAGCAGGTCCAGACCAGAAACAGTAACGCGTTTGTGCCGAGGGGGAATGGGCCCGAATTGCTAGAACAGTTCTGAGAGTGACTTCGGTCCGCTGTGGGCGCCCTGGTCACTTGTCGAGGGTGGATGACTGCCGACCTCGCACGGAAACATCTAGTGTTGCGAGGAGTGTATACAGTGCTGTCTGTCTTTGCAGTATATGTACGAATCATGTAAAAGGGCTGATTTTGTATGATGAAGGATATGAATTGTATGTTTAGTACATCGACATGGTACACGGTGGTATCTTGCTTGGTTGGAGATCTGTTTTGCGCTCTATCATTCAAGCTCCTGTCCTCAGTGGGAGACCAGTGTGATTGAACAAGTCTCTTGCCATATCTGACGATCTGTAAGCCACTTTACAGGGTTTAATCATAATGCTCTGCTCATTCAGAAGACAGCGTTTGTGCTGGGACGTAGGAACGACTACAAACTGATTCGAACAAGATGGAGGCAAGGTATGTATGGAAAGTTCTGAGAAAGCAAGTGTTCAAAGACAAGTTGAAGCAGACCATCCGTCTCTGGCGGGGATGCCGTCAATCATCTACCATTGTGGCCTTATGGCACCTCCAGATCTGCAGCTGTAGGATACCGAAAATTCCGGCCATTTTTTTCTCTTCTCTAAGACAGTGCTTCGGATTCTGTTTGCATAATTGTTTTGATTTTCCCCCGTCTGTGCTTAGAGAGTGCTCTCTTTCCAAACAACAAGAATACTTTTACGATTAACGGTGTTTCCACGAGCATGCACAGGCCTTTAGCGGTGAGAACGTTTAACGTTTCTGAGACCTATAGTGATAGCAGGACGAACATTTCGCGTGACGCATCAGTTACTCTCGGTATGCACGCACAGCTAGATTCAGCCTGTATGTACCGTTATTATCGCTAGGAATAATGCACCCTGTGTTATTCTGTGACGTAAGTATCTGCAGCAACGGTAAACACATGTGCAACCCAGAGGCGTTTCACGTATGGGACCGGCGTGAGCGCGTCTTTGAGTACCGTGACGTTAATATAACACTCGAAGAACTCTAACTGTATACCCGAAAATAGACCCAACTTTCACCTGCTCGCTGTAGGCAGCAGCGACGTGAGTGCGATGACTTGCGCTTGCCTGCATCCAGTGGTGGCTCGTGGTGAAATCGATGCCTGCGCTTTCTTGGAGCGTCTGGGCTCTGCAAATACACTACTGTCCATTAAAATTACTACACTAAGACGAAATGCAGATGATAAACGGGTATTCATTGGACAAATATATTATACTAGAACTGACATGTGATTACATTTTCACGCAATTTGGGTGCATAGATCCTGAGAAATCAGTACCCACAACAACCACCTCTGGCCGTAATAACGCCTGGGCATTGAGTTAAACAGAGCTTGGATGGCGTGTACAGACACAGCTGCCCATGCAGCTTCAACACGATACCACAGTTCATCACGAGTAGTGACTGGCGTATTGTGACGAGCCAGTTGCTCGGTCATCATTGACCAGACGTTTTCAGTTGGTGAGAGATCAGGAGAATGTGCTGGCCAGGGTAGTAGTCGAACATTTTCTGTATCCAGAAGGCCTGTACAGGACCTGCAACATGTGGTCGTCCATTATCCTGCTGAAATGTAGGGTTTTGCAGGGATCGAATGAAGGGTAGAGCCATGAGTCGTAACACATGTGAAATGTACCGTCCACTGTTCAAAGTGCCGTCAATGCGAACAAGAGGTGACAGAGCCCCGTACCATCACGACGGGTGATACGCCAATATGGCGATGACGAATACACGCATCCAATGTGCGTTCACCGCGATGACGCCAATCACGGATGCGACCATCATGATGGTGTAAAGAGAACCTGGATTCACCTGAAAAAATGACACTATGCCATTCGTACACCCAGGTTCGTTGTTGAGTACACCTTGTAGGTGCTCCTCTCTGTGATGCAGCGTCTAGGGTAACTGCAACCATGGTCTCCGAGCTGATAGTCCATCCTGCTGCCCGTCGAACTGTTCGTGCAGGTGGTTGTTGTTTTGCAAACGTCCCCATCTGTTGACTCAGGGGTCGAGAAGCGGCTGCACGATCCGTTACAGCCATGCGGATAAGATGCCTGTCATCTCGACTGCTAGTGATACGAGCCCATTGGGATCCAGCACGGCGTTCCGTATTACCCTCCTGAACCCACCGATTCCATATTCTGCTAAAAGTCATTGGATCTCGACCAACGTGAGAAGTAATGTCGCGATACGATAAACGGCAATCGCGATAAGCTACAATCTGACCTTTATCAAAGTCGGAAACGTGATGGTAGGTATTTCTCCTCCTTACACAAGGCATCACAACACGATTCACCAGGCAACGCCGGTCGACTGCTGTTTGTGTATGAGAAATCGGTTGGAAACTTTCCTCATGTCAGCACATTGTAGGTGTCGCCACCAGCGGCAACCTTGTGTGAATGCTCTGGAAAGCTAATCATTTGCATATTTGCATATCACAGCATCTTCTTCCTGTGGGTTGAATGTCGCGTCAGTAGCACGTCATCTTCGTGATGTAGCAATTTTAATGGCCAGTAGTGTAGGTCTTCGCTCCCATCCATTTGCGTCAGCAGTGGTGTCTAGCTGAACACTTATTTCGAGAGGAACTTCTCAGGTATCAAATATGTAAGGGATGCCGCCGCCTCATGCTAGAGGGAACTGAACGGGCACCTGTGTGTGAGTTGGCACTCCAGTGCATACTGACTCCTGGGAGTGTGTGTGGTAGCCCCCTGTGTGGTCCAGTGGACAGGGGACGGGGGGCAGTAGCTGTGCACGTTGCCTGCGTGTCTGTCGCATTATTTTGCGAGCAGGTCTGTAGGCTGTGCTATGCATTGTTTGTACACTTTATGAGGTGATTTCGTGTCTGTGCATCAAATGGTTCAAATGGCTCTGAGCACTATGGGACTTAACTTCTTAGGTCATCAGTCCCTTGTAACTTAGAACTACTTAAACCTAACTAACCTAAGGACATCACACACATCCATGCCCGAGGCAGGATTCGAACCTGCGACCATAGCGGTTGCAGGCTGAACCACCTAGAACCACTCGGCCGCTCCGGCCGGATGTCTGCGCATTAGTGTACTGCATTATTTAGGAGGAGTTTGCGTGTCTGTGTGCTGTGTACTGATATTATTTCAGTAACTTATGAGTTGTTAGTGTGTCTGCAGAGCGTTATTTCAGTAATTAATGCCAGCCACAGTGGTCTAGCAGTTCTAGGCGCTCAGTCAGGAACCATGCGACTGCTACAGTCGCAGGTTCCAATCCTGCCTCAGGCATGGATGTGTGTGATGTCCTTAGGTTAGTTAGGTTTAAGTAGTTCTAAGTTCTAGGGGACTGATGACCACAGATGTTAAGTCCCATAGTGCTCAGAGCCAATTAACGATTCGTTTACAGGTGTGTAGGCTGTGTGGCATGACCCCAAGCATGTCAGAGCATGTTTTTTGTATCAGTGTGATAATTATACTATCTAAAATTCGTAACTAAATAAATTGTTTAAAATTAAATAAAGTACATTCCTTCCTCTCTCCAGTAGCCCAGTGCAGACTGAGTCATTTTCCTCTCCAGACAGCCATCTTGGGTTACCTCACAGGGTGGATGACAGCACCCTCTGGTGATGGCACTGTGTACTAGTTCAGTTGGACTCTGGACCTCATGGCAATTTCCCTCCATTTCCCCACGCCATCTTGGATTATATCACAGAATGGAAGACAGCGCCCTCTGGTGGCTGTACTGTGTACTAGGTCATTTGGACTCTGGACCCCATGGCAACCACACTGTTTCCCTCCATTTTCCCCTCCATCTGATAGTGGAACAAACACTGGTAGCAGTTACTTCTGTAAAATATCTGGGAGTATGTGTGCGGAACGATTTGAAATGGAATGATCATATAAAATTAATTGTTGGTAAGGCAGGTACCAGGTTGAGATTCATTGGGAGAGTCCTTAGAAAATGTAGTCCATCAACAAAGGAGGTGGCTTACAAAACACTCGTTCGTCCTATACTTGAGTATTGCTCATCAGTGTGGGATCCGTACCAGATCGGGTTGACGGAGGAGATAGAGAAGATCCAAAGAAGAGTGACGTGTTTCATCACAGGGTTATTTGGTAACCGTGATAGCGTTACGGAGATGTTTAGCAATCTCAAGTGGCAGACTCTGCAAGAGGGGCGCTCTGCGTCGCGGTGTAGCTTGCTCACCAGGTTCCGAGAGGGTGCATTTCTGGATGAGGTATCGAATATATTGCTTCCCCCTACTTATACCTCCCGAGGAGATCACGAATGTAAAATTAGAGAGATTCGAGCGCGCACGGAGGCTTTCAGACAGTTGTTCTTCCCGCGAACCATTCACGACTGGAACAGAAAAGGGAGGTAATGACAGTGGCACGTAAAGTGCCCTCCACCACACACGATTGGGTGGCTTACGGAGCATAACTGTAGATGTAGATGTAGAAGAAGATTACGTCACGGAATGGACGACAGCGCCCTTTGGTGGCAGTACAGTTGGAGTCCAGACTCCCATGACAACCACACTATTTCCCTCCATTTCCCCCTGTCATCTTACATTATGTCATGGAAAGGACGACAGCGCTCTCTGGTGGCAGTACTGTATACTAGGTCAGTTGTACGCTTGACCCCTTGGCGACCACACTGTTTCCCGCCATTTCCCCCCACCCGAGACCGCCGGTTTGGATTATGTCATGGTACAGACAACAGTACCCTCTGGTGTCAGTACTGTGTACTAGGTCAGTTGGACTCCATGGCGACTACACTTGATGGTGGTATGGCCTCTTAATTGTTTCATTCAATGGTGCATGCAAAATAAAGACTTATGTCCAGCATAGGTTGAGTCCTCTTCCCGCCATTTCCTAGGGTGACGTGGCCGTCGGATGACTTCGGTTAGTGGGAGTAGCCCAACTGCCCTTTCTTTCCTGCTATTTTCTTAGGTTAGTAGAGATAGCCCAATTGACCTATCTTCCCACCAAAATTCAAACTTCTCGCCATTTCCTAGGAGGAGGTGGTGGTCGGAAGCCTTAGTTTAGTGGATGTAGGCCAAGTGACCTATTTTCCCGCCATTTTCTTAGGTTAGTAGAAGTTACATTGTTCTGATGGAATTTGAACTTCCCACCATTTTCTGAGAGAGGGAAGGGGAGGGTGATTCGGTTAGTGGAGGTAGCGGAATTCACCTATCTTCCTGCCAAAATCCACCACCTTGGATGATGTTACGGCCGCCATCTTGGATGACGCCATGCTCTCATGCCAAGTCTACAGGCCGCCATCTTGAATGGCGTCATTGCTGCCATGTTGGATGCATCTAGCAACAATGGAGAGTGGGTTGGTACATAGTTTGCTCCACTTCTTATGCCTTAGTGATTTATTGTTATGCGCTAGACAGTCACAGTCCTTGTCATCACACAATACTGCTCCACGTGCTGCTGTCTGTTGGCTGTTGTCTTGTGCATGTATGATGTAGGGAATCATATTATAACATCGAAACATTCTTAAGATGTTACGACATACGAATCTGGGGTGTAATACTTCACCTTGTAATCAATCAACTACTTGGCGATTATCCATGGTTACAGTGGAGAAATGTTTGGACGTATGTCTGTGACTGTCAAGGGAAGACAATACATCACCATAACATCTCCATAAACTTCGTTCTCTGAAGCTACCTAAGCTGTATTTAAAATAATGGAAAAGTAAGGTCGTTGCCAAACTGCCTTACGGCGACATTTGCGGTATTCATCATTACTACAAAGTTCACAAACCGCTACATCTGAGTGCTTAATTTTGGGCACAGTGACTAATAAGTATAAGGCAGGCTGACTAGCTGCACATCAGTAAGAGTCCCACAAGAAGTTTGATAGTTCATGTAGCACAACAAAACCAAACTTCAAATGATGAGAGCTTACGTGACGTTATTTCAGTGATTAAAAAATCGAGTCATATTTACAAAGAACTTGGCAGTATGAGCCCACTCATCAGCATGACATTGCATCAGCTGTGGCCTGGATGAATGCACTGATCCGGTCAGGAATGGTATCATACAGCCGTTGTATGCTCTCCTGAGACAATGTGACCCACAGGTCCTTGATACCCTGGATAGTGGGTCTGGGAGGGAGTTACCATCTAAGTTGGACCCATAAATGTTCTATTGGGGACAGATCTGGGAATCTTGCTGGACACGGGAGTGCCTCAATGTGTGGCAGACGATTCATAGATAAACGAGCCATGCACGGACGAGCATTGTCCTGCTGAAAAATGCCACCAAAATATTTTCGTGTGGGAGGTTATGCATGAGAAAGCGGTGTGCCCTTGAGGTACCACTGTTTTTTATTTATTTACATGTCAAGTTCTGTAGGACCAAAATGAAGAGCAAATCTACAAGGTCAGGGAACGTGTCACTACATGAAATTATAACATAAAAGTAATAACAGATAAAAATAAAATGTTATTAACCCAAAAAATATATAGCCATAGATTTCAGTAAACAGTGTTTCGTTGCTAAAACCAATGCGATACCACTCATCAACAGTCCGTGCTTCCCAGTCATGGTACTACGCCACACGCAGCCATTTGTGTTGTGGTGTTAAAAGCAGTTTATGCTCTAGTCCAGCTGCTGCTAGTCTCCGACCAATGATGAGAGATGACATAGATTTTACAGGGAATCCATTACTTGTTCTCGGATGACAGGCAAAGTTGTGAAGGGTTTAAAATGTGCTTGGTGCACAGTACTGTGATCGTCCCTTACGGTGGTCAGACGTAGTCAACTGGATCCGGACAACGAGTAAGTCTGCCCTAATGTTTCCATACAGTGCAACACTAGGCCACTGCCATATCCGAATGCTACAAAATTCTGGGTACTGCATGATTCGACCAGCCAGCCAAATGGAAGCCAACAATGAGGCCCATTTTAAACTCTGTCTCACACAAGTATGCAGCATCTCCGTGTCCTGTCCTTCATAGTGACCACTTAAAATCTGACACTGGTCACGCCACTTACATCCTACCAGGCCTGGTAATAAAACAAAACATGGATAAAACTAATGCACTCTGTTGGCTGTTCTACTTGTCACACAGAACTGCAACTCTAATCATTTACAAATCTGGCGATGGTGTGTATGTTTATGAAGTTAAACTGACATCCGACGTTTTCTTCTGGGTGCTACACTGTTTATGTCAGCCAGTGTATATTGAATCTAATGGCGAGAAACAGACCTGACCTCTTTGAGGAGGGCTACATTTAATCTGGTATCAGTGACCATGAAGCAACTGTACCAACAACGATTACCAACTAAAACAAGTGGAAAGATTTATATGATCAGTAAAATAGATAAAGATGTGGTAGCATCATATCTCAATGAGGAATGTGAAACTTTTACTTGAGGACAAGAGAATGTAGAGCAACTATGGCTCATATTTAAAAGAATAGTTTGCCATGCACTGGATAGATATATATCTGGTAGAACAGTTCATGATGGGAGGGACCCTCCATGGTATAAAATCTACATAAAGTAACTTCAATATAAACAGAGACTAGTGCATGTTGTTGTTCCGGTCTTCAGTCCAGAGACTGGTTTGATGCAGCTCTCCATGCTACTCTATCCTGTGCAAGCTTCTTCATTTTCAAGTACCTACTGCAACCTACAGCCTTCTGAATCTGCTTAGTGTATTCATCTTTCGGTATACAACTTTTACCCTCCAACCTGCCCACCAATACTAAATTGGTGATCCTTGATGCCTCAGAACAAGTCCTACTAACCGATTCATTCTTCTAGTCAAGTTGTGCCACAAATTTCCCTTCTCCCAAATTCCATTCAGTACCTCCTCATTAGTTGTGTTATCTACCCATCTAATTTTCAGCATTCTTCTGTAGCACCACATTTCGAAAGCTTCTATTCTCTTCTTGTCTGAACTATTTATCGTTCATGTTTCACTTCCATACATGGCTACACTCCATACAAATACTTTCAGAAAAGACTTCCTGACACTTAAATCTATAATCGTTGTTAACAAATTTCTCTTCTTCATAAACGCTTTCCTTGCCATTTCCAGTCCATATTTTATATCCTCTCTATTTCGACCATCATCAGTTATTTTGCTCCTCAAATAGCAAAACTCATCTACTACTTTAAGTGTCTCATTCTCTAATCTAATTCCCTCAGCATCACCCGATTTAATTCGACTACATTCCATTATCCTCGTTTTGCTTTTGTAGATGTTCATCTTATATTCTCCTTTCAAGACACTGTCCATACCGTTCAACTGCTCTTCCAGGTCCTTTGCTGTCTCTGACAGAATTACAATGTCATCCTCAAACTTCAAAGTTTTAATTTCTTCTCCATGGATTTTAATTCCTACTCCAAATTTTTCTTTTGTTTCCTTTACTGCTTGCTCAATATGCAGATTGAATAACATTGGGGATAGGCTACAACCATGTCTCACTCCCTTCCCAACCACTGTTTCCCTTTCATGCCCCTCGACTCTTATAATTGTCATCTGGTTTCTGTACAAATATAGCCTTTCGCTCCCTGTATTGGACCCCTGCCACCTTCAGAATTTGAAAGAGAGTATTCCAGTCAACATTGTCAAAAGGTTTCTCTAAGTCTACAAATGTGTAGTCAATGCGTGAAGCTCTCAGTGGCTACAGTAGCGGAATATTAACGAAAGATCTTTCACAAAATCTGAAGAAATTCTGGTCGTATGTAAAGGCTCTTAGTGGTACCAAAGTTAGTGTCCAGACACTCATGGATGAGACGACAATTGAAATTGAGAGTAGCAAAGCAAAAGCAGAAATTCTTAATTCCGTTCTCAAATGTAATTTTAGAAGGTAAAACAGAGAATTTAATTCTCAAGCCACTGTTAAAATGAGTGAAACATATTTTAGTGTCAGTGACTCTGGGAAACAACTCAAATTATTAAATTTGAACAAAGCTCTAGGACCTTTTAAAATCCATACGCATTCTATAGCGAATTTGCAGCTGAGTTAGGCCCTTTGTTAACCGTATTCTACGGAAGACCCCTCAGACAAAAAACTGTACCCATTGGTTGGAAGAAATCACAGCTCACAACCGTCTGCAGGACGTGCAGCAGAAATGATCCTCAAAACTACCGTTCAGTATCCTTGACATTCATTTGTTGTAGCATCTTAATACATGTTGTGAGCTCAAATGCAGTGGGGTATCTCGAACAGAATTACCTCTTCCATGGCAGCCAGCATGGGTTCCGAAAAATCATGATGTCAAAACCAACTAGCTTTTTTCTCAGATGATATCCTGAAAGCCATTGATCAAGGCAGTCAGATATATGCAGCATTTCTTGACTTTCGAAATGCGTTTGACTCAGTAACACACATACGCTTATTATCGAAGGTATAATCACTTTGGCTATCAAGTGAGATTTGTGAGTAGACTGAAGATTTCTTGGCGGGGAGGGCACAGCATATTATCTTGGATGGAGAATCATTGACAGATGTTCAAATAGCTTCATATGTGCCTCAGAGAAGTATGCTGGGGCCTTTAATGTTCATGTTGTATATTAATCACCTGATAGAAAAAATTAACAGGAACCTTAGACTCTTCGCAGATGCTGTTGTTATCTTAATGAAGTACTACCTTCAGTCGGCTCTCGATAAGACTTCGAAGCGGTACAAAGATTGCCAACAGACTTTCAATGTTCACTTCATAAACCAAAACAAATGTAGTATCTTGCGACTACAGTATAAATGAGTTACTGCTATAATCGGTCAAATAACACTCATACAAATTATCTGCGAGTAACAGTTTTTAGGGATACGACATGGAACGACCACACACTGCCGCGCAGGATTAGCCGTGCGGTCTGGGGCGCTGCAGTCATGGACTGTGCGGCTGGTCCCGGCGGAGGTTCGAGTCCTCCCTCGGGCATGGGCGTGTGTGTTTGTCCTTAGGATAATTTAGGTTAAGTAGTGCGTAAGCTTAGGGACTGATGACCTTAGCAGTTAAGTCCCATAAGATTTCACATACATTTTTTTTAACCACACACTCTCAGTCACGTAAAGCAGGTGGCAGACATCGATTCGTTGGTAGAATACTAGGGAAATGCAAGCAACCTACAAAGGAGATTGCCTACAAAACACTTGTGCGAGCCGTCTTAGGATATTGCTCTTAAGTGTGTGGGATCCGAACCAAATAGAACTAACAGGGGATATTGAACGGAATGAAAGAAGAGCACCACAGGTTTGCTTGACCTATAAGAGAGTGTCACGAAGAGGCTGAAATAACTGAACTGGTCAATGCTTGAAGAGAGACGCAGCCTGTACCGTGAAAACCCATTTAGAAAGAGTCTATAACCAACTTTAAGTGATGAATCTTGGAATAAACTACAACCCCCTACGTATCGCTCCCATAGGGACTGCGAAGACAAGATTAGAGTAATTACAGCGAATAAGAGGCGTTTAAACAATAACTCTTCCTGCGAACCATACGTGGATAGAACAGGGAAAAAACCTTGTAATTGCCACAATGAGACGTACCATCTGCCAATGCACAGTGGTCTGCAGACTGTCGATGTAAATGTAGACTTAAATGTACATGTGGTTGTTAGGACACAGGATTCGCATTCGAGGGGACGACAGTTGAAATTCCTCTTTGGCCATTCTGATTTAGGTTTTACGTAATTTCTTCAAATAGCCTAAGACAAACGCCTGGATGGTTCCTCTGAAAATGACCCTGCCGATTTTCCATCCCCATTCTCCCCCAATCAGAGTTCTTGTTCCATCTATATTGACGTCCAAAGGATGTTAAACCATAATCTTTGTTTTACAGATCTCGACGAAAGAGAGTCTGCTATTCTAGCATGAAACGCAAGGTTTGCTGGCTCTGTCTCACTATCAGCGAGAGGTGATGCCTTAAAACAGTTTGTTAGAAGTATAGCGCTAACCTTTCGGCCATTTGGAATATAGAATTTTTCTCACGAAAATACTTATATTTTAGACGCGGTTCGCAAGTCGCCACATGGGTCTACTTGACGCAAGATCGGGTCTTTTTATGAAGCGTATGAGCAATACGCGAAACTGGGAAGCTCCATGGCGCATTTGTATAGTCCTGCCACTGCACCAACCGCGTAATTCTCAGCAGCCAATACGAAGATGGCTGACAATTGCCAACGCGGCTTTCAGCTATTCACAAACAGTAGCCAATTCCTGCATGAATTCCTACAACGGCTGCAACAACTAGCAGTATCTATTGATGAAGCTATACTGAGCTTTTCCGTATACTTTTGCACTAAACAAATTAACAGCAGTAAACAAAGTCAAAAGCTGTTTGTTATTTACTTCCCCATAGAAGCACATGATAAACAAAACTAAACCTAGTTGACGAACTAACTACATTGGGTGGCCTACGTATCTTGCTAGAAACCAGTGCCACCCGTTCAAGAGCTCCCTCACATGCAGAATATAACATTGCTGGCAACCTTTCGCTTATTGCCGAAATAGTGAGTGGTCGACAAATTTGTAACCTGCAGTCCAAGTTCTATGTTCTGTTAGTGTCTATAGATAGCAATACCGAAACATTGTTTTTAATAAAGACCCTCCAGCTAGACAGGAACCATTTGCTGGACTGAAACAAGGTCATATACTCATATTTTGAATTCTCCTCCTTTGAAGAGACAGAGAGGTCAGTGGCGGGCTGGAGGGCACGATGGAAACACTGTGGACAGTAAAGAATGACTTTATTTACCTCCAATAGATGAGGTATCGCTGCTCTGCGAGGCAAATACGCCTCTGTCTCTGTTATCCCTGGTTGGTGCCGACATATGGGCGGCGGCTTGCACCCTGGATGCTCAGCAGGTGGCGTGTCATGCCGACGATACGCCCACTGTAGGCCGGCGGCCATTAGGCACCAAGGCCGTTGACGTGTTACTTGCCTCGACAGCGTAGAGCCCTGGCGGCCTCTCGCTCCGCAAGCGCCACCGTTGGCACGTGAAGACAGTTGTGTGTGGGGTACGACTTGCTGCCCTCTGGCAGGAGTTGGGTGGCGGCTGGTGCTGAGGTGTCAAATCCCATTAAGATTTCAGCACTGGTGGCAGCAGGCGTGGACGGCACGTCGGCGGGGCCCATGAAGGATTCAGTGCTGGTGGCAGGTGCAGCCCACTCTCGAATCCGTGGCTGGTGCTGGCAGTGCACGGTCGTCTCACTGTCTGGCGTAGTTCTGGCTTCATAGTGGTGCTGCTGGTCTCTAGCGATGAGAAGTGTCTCTGCCTCAAAACCGAGAATTATTTATATGCCACTGTCGTGCATTGGTTTCTCTAAAACCCAGTACCTAGTCACGTTGGCCATAGCAAGAGATTGCCCTGGTGTGCTGCTTGGATATCGCTGCATGGCGCATTTTGCTGTTGCATTCTGCTATCCTTGTCTCACAATCCACTTGTGTGTTTGTTATTGTAACCCACATGTCGACACACTGACGCCTACTGACCCGCAGCTGCTACTGCAGTGCTCTATGGTGACTTTCTCACTATTTATTATTATTTTTGCTGAAGGCTTATTACTTTTGGCTCAAAGTCTGGGTAGCGACATTACACTGCCCCCCTTCCCCCGCCACTCCTCCATGAAGAAGACCCAGCCCTCATGTCTTGCTCTAGCCCAGTTTCCTACTGTAATTACCTTTAACCTTAATCTGTAAAACAAGCACGTAATACAAAATTTGGCTACTCTTAACTACTATACAATTACTATATTAATCTGCGGCTTCGTAAGTCCATCTTTAATCTCTCGCTCAGTCTACAAGAACTTCAGTCACACCTGGATTGGGTTTTCACAAGGCTCGTCATTTCAAATATATAAGAGCTAGCGAGAGCAAAATCAGAGTCACTACGGCGCCAGGAACCGTCACACTCAAGGTGATGGTTACCTGACATCTACCATCCCTGTACTGTGCCACATGCTGCAGCAGTTGCTCTGTAGTGATCCATCCCCCCCTGTGCTGTTACAATCCAATTTAGTAAGCAGTCCAGGCTCAGTTCCCAGGCATCGTTAAGGGAGGTAAGGCTCTGTTCGGACAATATCTCTGGAGAATCATCTGGCCACTAAAGATGCAGCTATGTCACATTTAACAGAGTAGCTCCCATCATAGCATGATGTATGTGAGCATCTGCCCCCATCCATCACAATCTCATGAGTAGGGCATATGGTGACTATCTCGCTCTGACACTGCTGAAGATCACCGTCGGTCATCACCACGTGTCGCTCCCAATCTTCCGCCAATAGTAGCAGCTCATTCTCTCGCACTTGCGCAAATTTTCAAATGGTTCAAATGGCTCTGAGCACTATGGGACTTAACATCTATGGTCATCAGTCCCCTAGAACTTAGAACTACTTAAACCTAACTAACCTAAGGACGTCACACAACACCCAGTCATCACGAGGCAGAGAAAATCCCTGACCCCGCCGGGAATCGAACCCGGGAACCCGGGCGCGCGAAGCGAGAACGCTATCGCACGACCACAAGCTACGGACCGCAAATTTTCCAACTGCCGCTAACTTCACCAGGTAAGTTTACACTATGTAGCGTCTAAACACTGCCCGTTTGCTTGCTACTGGTATCTTTACTGATACATACCACTGTGCCATGTCTGTCATTACACCCAACGTAGCATCATGGTAGGCTGTGCAATGCGTTATTTTTGACGGTTCACAAATAGCAAGCATGTATGTAGAGCCTTATAAATGAGTTATGTAGGAGTGGTTTGCTGGTCTGTATGCTGTGGCGCTTGTCAGTGCGTGTGTTCTGTGATACATATACTCCATCCCTAAATAAAATGCCCCCAAATAAATAACGTACATTCCTTCCTCTCTCCATCAGCCTAGTGCAGGCTGAGTGCTTTTACCAGCAGCTCCTAGGAAGAGGTTGCGTCCTGGAGGCTTAGGTAAGTGGTGGTGAGCTTGGTTTGCAAAAATTTTGTTAGAATGGTAGCGAAAGGGCAAGTGACCTTTCTTTAGTGCAAGAATTCAAACTCAGCTCCGATTCCTAGGAAGAGGTTGCGATCTGGTCCTTTAAAAGTAATTGAAACGAGGTAGTTGAAAGCGTAGCAAACCCCTTTTCTTACCTATATGAATGGTTCGCGTGTCTGTAGGCTGTGCAATGTGTTATTTTTGACGGTTTAGAATTAGCAAGCGTGAGTGTAGAGCGTTATACATGAGTTATGTAGGAGTAGTTTGCAGGTCTGTACGCTGTGGGATATGTCAGTGTGTGTGTTCTGTGATAAATATACTCCATCCCTAAATAAACTGCTCCAAAATAAATAAGGTAGAATGCTTCCTCTCTCCATCAGCCTAGTGCAGGCTGAGTCCTTTTACCACCCGCCCCTAGGAGGAAGTGGCGGTCGAGTGGTTGAGGTTAGAACAAGTGTCCTTTCTTTCCCCCAATTTTCTTACATTGGTAGCGAAAGGGCAAGTGACCTTTCTTTAGTGCAAGAATTCAAACTCGGCGCCCGTTCCTAGATGGAGGTGGCGGTCTAGACCTTGAAAAGTAGTTGAAACTAGGTAATTGAAAGCATAGCGAACTCCTTTTCTTACCTATATGGAAGCGCAAGTGACCGTTCTTTACTGCCAGAATTCAAACTCGGCCCCGGTTCCTAGGAAGAGGTGGCTGTCTGGGCCTTGAAAAGTAGTTGAAAGTATAGTGAACACCTTTTCATACCTATATGAAGTCGTATCACGTGGTCAGTAGGAGTGCAGTATTTTTGGGGTGGGGTGGTGGGGGTGCTAGGTCATGAATGAACACTGCGCTGATAGTGGGAAAATAGGGAACTTCTCATTTGATCATTGAATATTGAAATTGTAAATTGAATTATTTAGTATGATTAAAATTGAAATGCAATTAAGTACTTAGGTAACTGATAGGTTATATGCGTGATGTGGGTGTTAGCATATTTACAGACGACTATGTCTGGCGCATGTATAGAGGTGGCGGCCAAGGGTGTGTGACGTAAGCGGTCGGACGTCCGCGGGCCGGTAGCGTGACGTCTGTCTGGTTATAACGCGCGCGCGAGAGAGAGAGCAGACGATCTTGTGTCATCACGTGACATCACAGTAGCATCCTCTAGTGGCCACAATATGAACTAAGCCACTTGAGCTCTGGGGCTCGTGGTGGATACATCAGGTGCAGTCATCTTGAATGACAGAACTTGCATCATCACCTGATGTCAGGAGAGCACCCTCTGCTGGCAGCGATGTGAACTAAGCCAGTTGCAGTCCAGCTGCAGTGGAGAACACACATGCCTGAAATTCGATAAATAATAAAGACAAGCCTTTTTTCGAGCCATTATCGTAGGTGTGCTGCATTATCATGTTGGAATTTGAACTTCGGGCCATTTTTATTGGGGCAGGGGTTAGGTTAGTGGAGGTAAGCCAACTGTCCAATGTTACACCATGTGGTGGATACACTGGGCGCAACCATCTTGAATAACAGTACTTGCGTCATGATCTGACTTCGCAGTGGCGCTGTCTGGTGGCGACGATATCAACTAAGCCTGTTGGGCTCTAGAGCTTGTGGCGAACACACATGTTTGAAACTGGTTAAATAATAAAGACCAGTCCACTTTTCCCGCCATTATCATCTTGTAATTTGAAATTCCAGCCATTTCCTGGGGGTGTGGGGGGGTTAGGTTAGTGGAGGTAGCCCAATTGATCTTCTTCCCGCAAAAATTCAAACTTCCCGCCAAAATCCGCCATCTTGAATGACGTCACGGTGGCGCTCTCTGGTGGCGACGTTATCAACTATGCCAGTTGGGCTCTAGAGCTCGTGACGAACACACATGCTTGAAACTGGTTAAATAATAAAGACATGTCCCTTTTTTCCATCATTTTTCTTGGTGTGACACATTATCCTGTTGGAATTTGTAATTCGCGCAATTTTTTCTGGCCTAGGGGGCGTGGCACTTTCCTGCCAAAATTCAAGCTTCCCGCCAAAATCCGGTATCTTGAATGACGTCATGCCGCCATCTTGGATGACGTGTTCGCCGCCATCTCGAATGACATCATCGCCGCCATCTTGGATAACGGTACTTTAGAATGGCGCCGCCGGCCTTTGGTGGCCGAGCGGTTCTAGGCGCTTCAGTCTGGAACTGCGCGACCGCTACGGTCGCAGGTTCGAATCCTGCCTCGGGCATGGATGTCTGTGATGTCCTTAGGTTAGTTAGGTTCAAGTAGTTCTAAGTTCTAGGGGCCTGGTGACCTGAAATGTTAAGTCCCACAGTGCTCAGAGCCATTTGAACCATTTTTTGGAATGGTGCCCCTGTTGTCCCAATACTGGTTACCTCCTGGCATTCAGCTGATTGGACTTAACTGTTTACCCCAATGTAACTAAACGGTTCCATTGCTTGTGGAAGTCAGTATAATAGTACCTGCTTCTGATTTAAATCACCCTGCTGTGCACAATCGACACAATGTCTAATGTACTAATCGACATCATTCTTCCTTCCCTTCCACCAGTACATTTCTACCGCTCAACAGTTCACCGCCCTGCATCCCCCAAGGCCTGATAAGACGCGATCATGCATTTCACATGGTACTTCCTACTTCATCTTGGCTGCCATCACCATTCGTAAATAAATGTCGTGTGACTAGGGCCTCCCGTCGGGTAGAACGTTCGCTGGGTGAAAGTCTTTCGATTTGACTCCATTTCGGCGACTAGCGCGTCGATGGGGATGAAATGATGATGATTATGACAGCACAACACCCATTCCCCGAGCGGAGAAAATCTCCGACCCAGCCGGGAATCGATCCCGGGCCCTTCGGATTGACATTCTCTCGCGCTGACCACTCAGCTACCATGGACGGACACCACCATTCGTTATCCTAATTATGTTTCTCTACACAATAATCCGCCATACAGCTAAACCGCTATTGGTTGCCATACTTTTTACACTCACTGTCGGCGCTCAGTGCTGCTTACCATTCCGCGGGGTCCTGACTTTGTGCTTGTAGTACTGCTATCTTCCTGCTTAACCCATTTTCCGCGTGCTTCTTATCTGGTTTGCGGATTACTTCGTACTCAAATTCACTGAGTATCAACGCCTATTTCGTCAATCTACTGGATGGGTCCTTCAGACCTAGTAACCACTTCAAAACAGCATAGTTCGTTGCAATCTTGAACTTCCTTCCATACAGGTAACGCTAAAAGTATGTTACCCGACACACCAAGCTTCTTCTCTGGTTTGCGGATTACTTCGTACTCAAATTCACTGAGTATTAACGCCTATTTCGTCAATCTACTGGATGGGTCCTTCAGACCTAGTAACCACTTCAAAACAGAATAGTTCGTCGCAATCTTGAACTTCCTTCCATACAGGTAACGCTAGAAGTATGTTACCCGACACACCAAGCTGCTTCTCTGGTTTGCGGATTACTTCGTACTCAAATTCACTGAGTATTAACGCCTATTTCGTCAATCTACTGGATGGGTCCTTCAGACCTAGTAACCACTTCAAAACAGCATAGTTCGTCGCAATCTTGAACTTCCTTCCATACAGGTAACGCTAGAAGTATGTTACCCGACACACCAAGCTTCTTCTCTGGTTTGCGGATTACTTCGTACTCAAATTCACTGAATATTAACGCCTATTTCGTCAATCTACTGGATGGGTCCTTCAGACCTAGTAACCACTTTAAAACAGCATAGTTCGTCGCAATCTTGAAATTCCTTCCATACAGGTAACGCTAGAAGTATGTTACCCGACACACCAAGCTTCTTCTCTGGTTTGCGGGTTACTTCTTACTCAAATTCACTGAGTATTAACGCCTATTTCGTCAATCTACTGGATGGGTCCTTCAGACCTAGTAACCACTTCAAAACAGCATAGTTCGTCGCAATCTTGAACTTCCTTCCATACAGGTAACGCTAGAAGTATGTTACCCGACACACCAAGCTTCTTCTCTGGTTTGCGGATTACTTCGTACTCAAATTCACTGAGTATGAACGCCTATTTCGTCAATCTACTGGATGGGTCCTTCAGACCTTGTAACCACTTCAAAACAGCATAGTTCGTCGCAACCTTGAACTTCCTTCCATACAGATAACGCTAGAAGTATGTTACCCGACACACCAAGCTAAGCATTCACCTCTCCATCATAGAACAATTCCTCTCCACTGCATTCAACTGTCTTGATGCAAAGGCAGTAGGATGTTTTGACCATCGACCTCTTGGCTCAAGGCGCATCCAAGAGCATGGGTCGATGCATCACATGACAGTACGAACTCCTTCTGAAAGTCGGGAAACGCCAACACCGGATTCTACATAAACACCTTTTTTAACTCGACAAATGCTCCCTGACATTTCTCCTATCGCACAAACCTGACACTCTTCTCCAACAATTGTGTAAGCGGTCTTGGAATATCTGCAGACCCTTGCACAAACTTCCTATAATAATCTTTGAGACCCAGAAAAGATTGTAACTCCTTGGTTGTCCCCGCTGCTGGAAAATTTTGCACTGCTTGCACTAATCTAGGATTTTCCTTTCACCATCCTTATTAATCACATGTCCTAAATATTTGGCTTCTTCTAGTGCAAAGTGGCATTTCTCTGTACTTAGCGTCAAATGAGTTGCTCATAACTTCTTGAACACTTATTTTAGTCACTGCATATGCTCCTGCATATTCCTTCAAAACACGATCATGTCATCGAGATACACCAAACACAGACGTGGTTTCAATCTTATCAGCACTGCATTCAGTAAATATTGGAACGTTGCCGGTGCATTTTTTAACCCAAAAGGCATCCTTCTGTATTGATAAGTGTCCCCAAGTTGCTGGAAACGCATTTTTGGGCGTACTCTCCAGGGAAACTTCTCACTGGTGGTATTCAATCCTGAAGTCCGTAGTCAAGAGGTCCTGGCATTGCCCTAGATTATTCGTTACCTCTGTGAAGTTCGGGATTGGGTAGGCATCTGTCTTTCTGCTATTGAAATGGCGGGAATCGCAACAAAAGCGATACTTCTTCGAGCCATTCATAGGCTTCTTGGGCACAATTCCATTTCCTGTCCCACATGTGCTACTATTCTCTTTAATCATCCTGTCAGTCTTTCGCGGATTTATAAATTCCTCCAAAGCTGGTTGCAATGATCGTGGTATTCTGTACGGCCTTCGATACACCGCTGCTTCATTCCCCTTCAGAATGCTATGTTGTATTACTGGCACAGCACGCAATGGCCCTTGCGCAAAAAAAGAGATCCTGAAGTTCTAGCAACAGGTCCTCCATTTGTGTGCTTTCTGCCTCCTTTAAATGTTTCAAGTTCTCACTAAATGTAGTCGTAGTAGCACCCTGTGACCTCTTATAGTCTAAAGTTTAGACTCTAAACCCTCTGGGTGGCATTCTTCGCCGCCCGCGGTGGCCTGCGGTTCTAGGCGCTACAGTCCGGAACCGCGGGACTGCTACGGTCGCAAGTTCGAATCCTGCCTCGGGCATGGATGTTTGTGATGTCCTTAGGTTAGTTAGGTTTAAGTAGTTCTAAGTTCTAGGGGACTGATGACCTAAGATGTTAAGTCCCATAGTGCTCAGAGCCATTTGAACCATTTGGCATTCTTCCCCAATCCAGAATCCGCAATGTACCCATCAATGTTCCCCTCAACAATTTAATCCTCTCAGCGCCAAAATTATCCACACTGACAAGTACTACCTTGCCTCCGTGTCTCTCTTGTACGTTTTACCAAACAACACACTTCAAACAACATGTCACTCGGTAAGTTAGGCTCCACATTCACCCATAGCGACTTTCCAGTGTCACTTGACACACAATCATGCGAGTTAAGTCTAATTGTCACTGTTCAGTGTCTAACTGGATTGTACTGTACACTAGACGCTCCTAGTGACGGATCATCATTGATAACGGCTTCCACTAGCCGGAATGTCTTCCCACTAAGTTCCAACATACATCGTCGAAGGTCAGCTATGGGATCACGTTGATGCCGAAAGTATAATAAAAGCAGTGTAGGCCGCATAAAATATTTTATTTAAAAAAATTGTGACCGTTTTCGATGAATCTCTAATCATCCTCAGACCGTTACATACTCCTTGGTGACTGTCAGGTCTGGTGATATGGAGCATTAATTGGTCTAGGCTGGCGTGAAGAAAGGTAATTATTCTTTTCGTCGCATTCCTTTCGAATTTTGCACATTAAAACCAAATCTGGTATATAAAGAGAACTTAAGTCTTTTCCAGAGTGCCTTTCTCACTTGCTTTCGCCTATAGGTTTTCCTCTGAATCGTGTAGACAGAAATCGAGTTTCATGTGAAGTCAAATTACTGGTGACAATCTTTGATGTCTCTCTGCAATGTCCTCGACATCCTCAAAACGCTAAACGCTACAGTAGCCCCCCCCCCCCCCCACACACACACACACAAACAAACAAATAGTTGTTAGCACAAAAGTGCACAAACTAAAGTTTCCCAACGTAAAGTGCCACTTTGACATATCTTCTAAATAGCAAGACCTGTAGCATTTATTTTAACATTTAATTTTCCGTTGAAAGAAGCCGAAGATCAGACCCTCAAACAAGAAAAAGAACTAGAAAAAACAGGTGTCAAAATCTCCCTCGAAACGATCAAATTAAAGATAACCATAAAATACCACCAAAACATTTCTAAACAGAAGGACAAAAAGTAAAAGTCGTCAAAGAATTCAAATATCTTGGAGAATAAATCCGCTGGATGTCCCTTGAGAAAAAGGCAGTGGAATGTACAAGAAATAAAGTTGAACTGTGCTACCAAGTCACCCAAATCACATATAATAAAAAGTCCCTCCCATGGAATGTAAAAATAAGAAACCATAACACGGTAATCAAACTGGAAGCCCTATACACAACCGAGACACTGCCCATCATCAACCATAACCTAGTTGAAAGACTGGAGATTAAAGAAAGGAAGATATTAAATATCCTAGGCCCCAAATTCCACAACAAAAAACTAATACACAACAGAAATGAAACCCTGTACCAAATAACCGAACAACTCTCAAACACAATGAGGAAAAGAAAAATTGATTTTTATGGATACGTTCTCAGACTGAACTCAACTGCACTAATCAAAACAGTTTCTGACTACTTCCACAACAAAAAAGAACATACCATACTGGTTTAAGGAAACTATGAAGGACTTAAACGAACTACAAAGAGTAGAACACCTGCGCACAGATAAAACTGCAAAAAAATAAACCTAAGACAAGAAAGAGAGGTTCCAAGTCAAAATCAAAACCAAACGTAAAACCCAAATCTCTGAAGAAGAAAAGAAAGTAAGATCAGAAAGAATAAAATAATAATGAGCTAATAGAAAGGCACACAACATTAATAAATGATTTAGCTGACTTCGTTCAAAGTCGGGTGAAATGAAAGAAGAAGAGAAAAGATAAAGACTGAACATATGTTCGTTTAACATCGACGGAGGAAGAAATAGCTGTACCGTTTGTCCACAGTGAGTTGACTTTTGGCCCGGTGGCTGTTGGGAACGGGCATGCCTCCTTGTTCCACTATCCGCGTTTTGTGCTTAACACGAAATCGAAGGCGGCACTCGCGGAAATATTGCCCGCTTAAATGACACTCCCGTCAGACTGGAAATCACCTAATTTGTTGATATATTCATGCTCGAGAGTTTTACCTACAATTTATGTGTTTATTTATCGAAAACAATGAAAGTAGATGAATGTACAACTTACGACATTATGAACTGAAAGCGAAAAACTGATTTTTTAAATCGGTTTGTACATTGCATTTATTAAACGCAGCACAGCAGCAATGTTTGCAAAGTGTAATTAATTGTGCCTGAAAGAACTGTCAATATGATATTCACTAAAGATTTCTGTCATATGTGTTTGATTCAAAATCATCATCATCTTCGCTTAAGGGCGTGGCATTGATGATAACTTCATTGATAGCCATGTCCATTATCCCATCTCATGCCCAATACACATGCTCCAGCTGCTGAACATTCCTGCAGTAAGAAAAATGGAAATGTGTGGTAAGTACTATGGGACCAAACTGCTGAGGCCATCGATTCTTAGGCTTACGCACTACTTAAACTACACTCCTGGAAATGGAAAAAATAACACATTGACACCGGTGTGTCAGACCCACCATACTTGCTCCGGACACTGCGAGAGGGCTGTACAAGCAATGATCACACGCACGGCACAGCGGACACACCAGGAACCGCGGTGTTGGCCGTCGAATGGCGCTAGCTGCGCAGCATTTGTGCACCGCCGCCGTCAGTGTCAGCCAGTTTGCCGTGGCGTACGGAGCTCCATCGCAGTCTTTAACACTGGTAGCATGCCGCGACAGCGTGGACGTGAACCGTATGTGCAGTTGACGGACTTTGAGCGAGGGCGTATAGTGGGCATGCGGGAGGCCGGGTGGACGTACCACCGAATTGCTCAACACGTGGGGGCGTGAGGTCTCTACAGTACATCGATGTTGTCGCCAGTGGTCGGCGGAAGGTGCACGTGCCCGTCGACCTGGGACCGGACCGCAGCGACGCACGGATGCACGCCAAGACCGTAGGATCCTACGCAGTGCCGTAGGGGACCGCACCGCCACTTCCCAGCAAATTAGGGACACTGTTGCTCCTGAGGTGTCGGCGAGGACCATTCGCAACCGTCTACATGAAGCTGGGCTACGGTCCCGCACACCGTTAGGCCGTCTTCCGCTCACGCCCCAACATCGTGCAGCCCGCCTCCAGTGGTGTCGCGACAGGCGTGAATGGAGGGACGAATGGAGACGCGTCGTCTTCAGCGATGAGAGTCGCTTCTGCCTTGGTGCCAATGATGGTCGTATGCGTGTTTGGCGCCGTGCAGGTGAGCGCCACAATCAGGACTGCATACGACCGAGGCACACAGGGCCAACAACCGGCATCATGGTGTGGGGAGCGATCTCCTACACTGGCCGTACACCACTGGTGATCGTCGAGGGGACACTGAATAGTGCACGGTACATCCAAACCGTCATCCAACCCATCGTTCTACCATTCCTAGACCGGCAAGGGAACTTGCTGTTCCAACAGAACAATGCACGTCCGCATGTATCCCGTGCCACCCAACGTGCTCTAGAAGGTGTAAGTCAACTACCCTGGCCAGCAAGATCTCCGGATCTGTCCCCCATTGAGCATGTTTGGGACTGGATGAAGCGTCGTCTCACGCGGTCTGCACGTCCAGCACGAACGCTGGTCCAACTGAGGCGCCAGGTGGAAATGGCCTGGCAAGCCGTTCCACAGGACTACATCCAGCATCTCTACGATCGTCTCCATGGGAGAATAGCAGCCTGCATTGCTGCGAAAGGTGGATATACACTGTACTAGTGCCGACATTGTGCATGCTCTGTTGCCTGTGTCTATGTGCCTGTGGTTCTGTCAGTGTGATCATGTGATGTATCTGACCCCAGGAATGTGTCAATAAAGTTTCCCCTTCCTGGGACAATGAATTCACGGTGTTCTTATTTCAATTTCCAGGAGTGTATCTTGAACTAACTTACGCTAAGGACAACACACACATCCATGCCCGAAGGAGGACTCGAACCTCCGACGGGGGCAGCCTGCAATAAGATTGCCAGAACTGAGCGGTAGAACTGAAAGGAAAGCAGCATTAACAAGATTCTGCAGTGTTTCCTTGGACATGTCACTAGTGACATCGTTTCCCTGGAATTTGGTTTTATTTTGGTCCGTGCCAATTTTATCGGATTTAGATCGCAGTTTTAGGGTGGTAAACGCACTACTTTGTAGCAATTTTATCCACGACGTACATTTTCACGGTTACTTTGTTTTCCTTTATCGTAAATAACACTTCAGCCTCCAGCATCGAGTCGTTGCAGTTTATTTGCCCATCATCCAACCACTCTAACATCGTAATCCTGAAATTACATTTATTAAGCATTCTGTCGAACTCCCTGCTATGGTATGGCGCATTATCCATACAATCACAGAGTTGAGTGAAATTTACGACCCACCATATCTGCAAACGCCCCCCCCCCCTTCGCTAGTTTCGTCAGCTTCAAGAAGGTCGCAAGTTAGTGGAACCAGTTTCTTGCATGCAACTTCCTGGCAAATTAAAACTGCCGCTGCAAGTTGAAAATTCGTTCTAGTTCTTTCATCTTGCTGGAAGTACTAGCCGAATTTTTCATTTCGTGGAAGTTTTTCTCAATCTTATAGACCTTGTGTTTGTTCAGTACCGGTGCGAAAATATCATTGTCTAAAAGGAGAATAACACCAAGAGAGATGGGCTGAAACATATGTACCATTGGAACGCCTAAACACACAAAATTGGCACCACCACTCAAGGAATTGTGAAATGAGTTTACCAGTCAATTTGTTTGACCAGAAGGGAAAGCTGAATGGCAGTACAGGCGTCTTTAAATTTTAGCTGATTTTTTAGTATTACCGTACACATAAACGCACTACATTTGTGATAAAAGCAGTAAACATAGCTTGCAAAAATCGAAGAGTAATTAAAACGCAGTCTCTTGGTGAGATACCGCGCCGCAATACTGTTTCCTGTTATCGGGTATTTGATTATACAATAGACAAGAGGTGTTAGAAATTTACATACGACATCCTCAAAGTTTTTAATGTGAGTAAAGTCCTCTGATTTTAGTTAATTGAATTGTGTTTCTTGGTAACATCAATGCATATCCTCTAATATTTTCTTTCTGTTTTTTTTATTTTTGTGTTACGTCACGATTTTTATTCATTAATAATAATGAAGCAACAGTGGCGACTGCTCCGGTTTTTAAGAATAGCTGCACTTGTGTACCAAGTACTTGCGGCGAATTCCTGAAATAAATTTGTTCCAGTGGCTTGAAGAAGTAAACTTGAGTAAGTTTTTCAAATGGTTCAAATGGCTCTGAGCACTATGGGACTCAACTGCTGTGGTCATCAGTCCCCTAGAACTTAGAACTACTTAAACCTAACTAACCTAAGGACATCACACACATCCATGCCCGAGGCAGGATTCGAACCTGCGACCGTAGCAGTCGCACGGTTCCGGACTGCGCGCCTAGTGAGTAAGTTTTTGTTCTAATGTAAACACCTCAGCAAGTGCTTACAGAAGTTAATTGCTAGTGGACGCAAGCCTTCTGTAATACTTTTCATATAGGGGCAGCTTGACATGGGCAGCGCTCGGAGACAAATGAGTATCTTTCAAGTAGTGCCGATTTTCTCCGCTTCTGACAGTACTTGGGAAATCGTCAAGTTATCGTGGCCAAACAGCAGTTTGCCGTAAGAAGGCCTGAGTGGGGCAATATAAAACAAAGACGCCAAACTCTGTGTTTGAACAACGGTGCTATCCCGCACGGAGCAGTTTTTACGATGTAGCTTCTTTATGAGAGCTAACAAGGCGCTTAGCAGCTAAGAAGGAAAACCAAGATTGCGATTTAACGCCTTGTCGACGACGAAGTCATAAGAGGCAGAATACTGTGTCTGACTGGGAATAGAATAGGGAAGGAAGACGGCCGTATATTTTCAAGGGAACCATTCCGGCATTTGCTCTAAGAGATTTAAGGAAACGTGACGGGGCTCTGAATCGCTGTCCTCCAGACTGCTAAACCTCGCTCAGTACCAATCAAGGGGAGCCCTGGTCTCTCCTAATTGGCGTAAGAACTATGATGCGGTGTACAGAATGTTTAAGAACCTTTTTTTTTCTTTTCTTTCAATTCATAATGAATTAAACACAGTCGCACGACTGAGTGAAAGCAGGCGAGTTTTGACGAACGTTTGGAAACGTGGCAGAAGTTACGCCAAGCAGCATCTTGTCTGGTTTCACCCTACATTTCTTCGAGCCACTCAACACATTTCCATTCATGAAGTTCATCAGGAAAACTATACCAAGGAAACACTCCGTTAAGGAAATGCAGCGGTACTTACATCTTCGCCGCCCCCTTTCCCTCCGCCTCCGCCTCCTGCAACAATAAACACAACACTGGAGGTATTTTCCATAAACAGTAAGAGAAAAAGTTAGCGACAGTGTCATATCGACAACATTGCTGCGTATGGCTCGTTACTTGCGTTGGTGAGCATCAGACTAATTTAGTGATACATTCACTCATAAAACGCACCCATGTTAGATTTTTAGCTTGCGTTGCGAGTTTATGCATTGTCACACCAAACACAAGGTGAGCAAAAGAGATCTACTCGCTATGAAAAACACTACAAAGTAAATGACACATCATCATTTACTCCCCTGTAACATGTTTAGTAATAATAATGTATATAGTTACGTATATTTCACAATAGCTAAAGAAAATGTCTTACAAGAAGTCTTTTGACAGATATGATAAAATCAATGAAGATATAATGACGCCAAATGGTATCAGTACAAAACGAGTGTCGGTATGTCCACTATCTGGGCGTTATCTTCAATTGGTTCACCTAAGTGAAGTCCATGATGAATACGAAACAGGCTTGAACTATACTCAGCAATGAAAACGTATATTTAAAACTATTTAAAAGTTTTATAATTTTCCAATATTTATACACAGCCACTATTGCACTACGCTATGGGCATTCATAACTTGTTCATCTATATCAGCAAACTGAACGATTTCATAAACTCATGTGTTCTCTCAGCACTTTTTATGTCAGCGAATGGCACTCCTACGTTATGTTGACAATATATGTCGATCCTCTGTTTATATGAAATCGAAACTAATCTAAAATAATAGAAAATGTTAAAGGTTTGTGATGGTTCTAAGCTGACTGTTTTGGTGTGAAGTAATAAACAATACGACCCCTACGAGTGAAAAGTAATAAGACATAAAGTTAAGTACATCTCTGTTAAGTCAAATTTGTCAGTAGAGCTTTTTCTATATGTAACGAAACTGCTTCATTTCTGCTTATTCAGTGACTGCCACGCTTCGAACTATGCTCTATCTAGAGACTTTTCCGTCTGTCTAAGTCCCGTCGCATCTTTCTACACACCCAAAATGGTATTCGTTTACATCAGCTTGAAGGACAGATAGTGCAGTGCAAGTGTTGAACTGTTCTAACATTTGTAGCGAGTTTAGATAAACAGATTACGATCGGATCCTGAGGTTCATGCCTCTACAAACACCGAACAAGAACTATCATTTGTCACACGTTTAAAAGAAAGAGCTATCGAAAGAGAAAATCAGAAGGTCATTAGTGTTGACGTTGACTCTGAAAGACATAAAATTAGTATCCTAGTCATAGCTGTATGAGCGCCAACTGTTGCATTGCGAGAAAACTGTTACGCAATGTTTACACATGAGGCGTGGCTATTATTAGCACACCTACATCCAAGTACCCTGGCGAATCCGCCAACTGCGCCGTCCAGGCCTTGAGACACGGTGCACATAAGCAGTTAAATCACAAGCAAATACGCCTCAGCATTTCAGCCAACCAGAAAATGCAGCTATACTGTATTTGTCTGCTCTTGCAGAACTAGTTAATTCAATTCCATAGACGGAGCACAGCATTCGAAAATGTGAAGTCTGTTAGCTCACGAAAAACAGCCGAGCTTGTAAAGGCGCGTAAATACTGTTACATAATGCATTTATTCTGGTAAAAACTATCTAGGAGCTACTTCCTTTTGAATCGTGCAAACAATGGATTACGTGCCGAAGGAAAAAAGATATCGCCGCGTGAGGTAGCCGCACGGTCAGAGGCGTCTTGTCAGGGTCCGCGCGGCTCCTCCCGTCGGAGGTTCGAGTCCTCCCTCGGGCATGGGTGTGTGTGTTGTCCTTAGCGAAAGTTAGTTTAAGCTAGATTAAGTAGTGCGTAAGCTTAGGGACCGATGACCTCAGCAATTTGGTCCCGTAAGACCTTACCAAAAATTTTTTACTTTTCATCTTTGGTCAAACGGTGCCATTATTTGAGTTAAGGTTCTCTCTGAGATGTTGGAATGATTCACAGAAATGGCGATAGTTTTACTAGCTAATTATCACTCCATGGTTGTTCTTGTCTTGTCTTATGAAGTTAAATTTTCTTAAACTTAGAAAGGCTTTTAGGTAGTGCTAATATTATGAGTAACATCAATTAACGTTTCACCTGGCTACACATTCCACGTAACGCGTAGCTTTCAATGTCGCCCTCCTAAGACCTGCGATTCGTCGTGAGATGGACTCCACAAGAAACTGGAAGCGCTGGGAAGAAACGATAATCAAAGATCGCTCAACAGCTGCCTACAGCTCAGCAACCGAGACGTGTTGAGAGCACTGCCGTGAAAGGATCTAAAGAACAAGGTAAACAATCTGTTGGGAGAGTTTATTGAATCACTGCGACGTGGTTCAGAAGCAGTGGATTGACGCTTCCTCTTCTTACTGAGAATGTGACACAGTGGTAAGACAGTGGACTCATATTAGAGAAGGCGGTCATCCCGGTATAAGTTTTTCTGGTTCATGTAAATAGCCGAAGGCAAATACCAGGAAGGTTCCTCTGAAAAGGCCGCTTTCCTTCCCCAACTTTCCTAAATCCGAGCCAGAGCTTCCTTACCAATCGCTTTAAGGTCCACAGCGGTTAAACGTTAAGCTTACTTCCTTAACTCACCTGTTCAGAGGTATGATTTAAAAGAATAAATAGGTGCACACGATTTCCTACATGACTGTCTACGATTTAAGTGTCAATAATGGTAGCAAAAGTACCAGGGATCTCAGTTCACTCCACATAAATATTTCACATAAGAGGGTAGCACCAAGAAGGAGAAGTATCAATCACATCACACTCATTCAGCGTAGTAGAGCGAACATGTACACTGAATCATTAATCGTGGTGCCAATCGAACATCCAATGACACCATGACAGAGTTCATGTGCGCGATATTCCTGTGCCATGTGATCTAAAGTTAGGGAAAATGCAGTTTATGACACACAAATGGCTGTCTACAAGCTTCCACAGGCACCTAACTAGAGCCGGTTCCTAATACGGCAAGAAAATTTGCCGCTGTCAGACAGAAGTTTCCAATTTGCACAGATTAATAACACTGTAGGTTAAATCAGTCTGAAGACAAAGTCCTTCACTGCTTAAAAAGTCCGTTCTTGTGTCAGCGGTCTAATATGAGAGCAATATACCGTCCATCCGTCCAAGAAGTTCCCAGATTGAATTTATGCCCGGCGTATAAGCAGTAACTACGATTTCAGCTGTAAACAAGAGATGTGCATTCGACCAGCCAGTTGTGAGCAGGCTATATTAAGTAGTAGACATGCAGCGGTAGTTTGTCATCGTTGTTTTGTCACAACATCTCTGAGTCAAGTGTCCAAGACATTCTCAAGAATGTTTTGAAGAAGCGAAAAATGTGTGCAGTGTCCGCCCCGCACACCTTGACTCCCGATTAACAACAACACTGGACGCCTATTGCGACTTGACTGAAATGCAAAATGCGGATAATTCTTGTCTGGAAAAAATCATCACGGTTGATGAGGCTTGACTTTATCAGCACGAACCTACCACAAAACAGCCAATTGCAGAAAATCACGTGACGGGTCGACGCTTTGACGACGTAATCGACAATCGAGCCAATGTGACGTGTAAGTTGAATACTAACCCAAAGATGGACTTTTCTGTCAGTGCGGTTTACTGAAGTGGTTGGAGAGCATGCAGAAGACCTGAAGAATCAGAACCACGATCTCAACTTTTCTCTATTTCAGGTTACCCTCCATTCAGAGGCTGTTGCACGCAGCGACTGTTACATAGACTGTCTCTATTTGTTATTAATCCAATTAGTATAAACTCTAAAGTCCCGAGTTCGGGACCACTCACTCTATAATAAGGTTTCTGCCTATGAACACTAAATACTCTACAACTCTTCAAGCGTTGGTTATAAGCAGCCGCCACAGATCCAGAGCAACCTTTGACTAGTAAACAGGGCTGTATTATTGTGTGTTTTTCCACAGAAAAAAGCCTACGGTAAACAGTATGAATACTATGTAGTATATACTAGATTGTAACGCAAAATGAACGTTCGTGTTTGAGATCCTTGAATGCATTAATAAAGAATTGCGTTTGACCGAAAGTGATACAATTGGTACTCAACCAAATTTTATCCCTGACTGTCCGTTTTTTAAACCAGCAACTGCGAGCAGCTGTAGTTAATGTCGGGGTCACAAAAGTTCGACATAATAATGAAACTAGAGGAGGAAATCTATCAAACAGGATATAGTGTGAAGAAGTATCTCCAAAACGCACCAGGCACAAACATCACGACCAGCAAGGTATCACACACTTTTGACCTCAAAACAGAGAGTGTGCACACATAATGTAGTGCAATATTCTGAGGAAGGATGTTAGGTTAGGTTTTAACGTTCTGCCGGTGCCAAGGATTAGAGATGGAGGACGAGCTCAGATTAAGGGGAGGAAGGAAATCGGCTGTACGCTTTTTAAACGAAGCATCTAGACGTTTGTCCTAAGCGATATAGAGAAGCAATGGGAAATTTAAATTTCAATGGTGGGCCGGAACATTGAACCCTAGTCTTGCTCAATGCTAGTCCAATGTGTTCATACACAACCAACGTTACAGGGCCATCCCGAATATTTGGAAGTAGTTGGAATAGATATACAAATGAATCCAGTTAACAAAATATCCAACGAAATGCAGTGATCATTCAAACTCACAAAAACTCTATCTCAGCTTTATATCATCTGATTTGGAAAGAAACATATTAATACGAGGATGGGTGTAATTTGGGCTTACGTACTTTTTTTTTATCTGCAGATTAACTTCGAAAAATGAAACTAGTCCGTCTGTTCATTGTTTCCGTAATTTCTCTGCGGTTGTTGCGTCTCTTCAGAAATGTCTTCTGTAGTGGTGTAGTTTGCTACTACCATAGCAGATACCAGTGACAACTATACAATATTGACTCGAAGTTACTAGAAGACTTGTGAATCGTTTTCAAAATCATAGGACACGAGGAGGATCTGATATTGATAATTATGGAATGTTCATGTCATTTCATTAGTGTAACTAAATACGAGAAAATGTATATGTTCTGTCCTTTCCATAAGACATCAGAATGACATAGCATCAGTCATGCTTCTATTTTCAGTTAATATTACAGAACCCACAACCGAAAGCCCTGCAAACCAATCTAAGTTGGAAAAAGTCACGATAACTCTGCTGTGACTACAAACTATATACTTTCCTCAAAACGCCATGCCGTTAATCTTCCAATAAGAAGTAGGCAAATCTTTTTCACTATACGGTCTACTAATTTTCAGTATCGTTCGCACATTATTTGAACTGCCAAGACATTCTCCCACATCACAGAAACTGAGAAATGAGCTGGCGTATATGTTGTGCAGAAGACGTCGGTCATGTCTTACACTGCACCCGCGAGCACAACCACACAGATTTCTGGCAAGCCACGAAATTGTGGCTGCTGGGCAGTAACGCCAAAACTCATATTAGTCAATGATGGTCGAGTAAGTCTGTGACATGAATTTATTTGTCAACAGAAATGGTTGGTTCCTCGTCTGATGAGTGGTTACCGGCATCAGTAACACGAACTTATAGCGAGATCTGCTTCTGAAGAGAAGTAGGGGATGTCACGTGACTAACATGGAAGGTATTAACTGTATGAAATTCGCGTTGTCTTCCCGTGTGCACTGCAGAAGCACTATGTGTCTGCACTTGTCCAATTTTTTTTTTTTTTTGCAAAAGAGGTTAGTGTTATCGTCTTCTAAAAGACACCAGAGCTCGTCTTTATTCCCTTATTCTCATTCTTTATAGTTCATAATTTGCATAGTGAAGCCTTGCGCTTTCTGCGTCGTTCATTTTGATCTCAAATTGTGGTGGTCTCCCTGTTAGTCAACGTGTTCTCGGGTTAGAAACTCCTATCGATGATATTATACGTTACGGCGAAACGTCAAGAGTCGGCATGCCAGTCGGGAACGATAGAGCAGAGATGGCTGTGAGAAGACTTGAGCCAATCGCACCGACCCCCCTCCAGCAGCTGCCCCTATGTGAAGAGGACATCCGACTGTTCGCGCCCAGTTCAGTAGTAGCTTCAAGACTAGGGACTTGTATAGAAGCGTCGACACTAGTTATTTGCTTGTCGCTCCGACTTGTCATTGTTTATACTAAAGAAGATTCATTATTTCGTATGTCGCCCTCTGCTTGCGACACATCTGTGTAATTAGTAGTAGTAGTAGTAGTAGTAGCTTTAATCATCCGTAGATCTCTTTTTACAAGGATATAGCACAGTCTAACATAACAGTCGCGACACTCACTGCTATAAAAGTTGTTGCCGTTTGACAGATGGAGCGACACTAGCGCTCCAAGCGGCGGGTAAGGTGAACGTCAGACGCGTCGTAAGCATAATGTTTGTTTGCATCCATTTCCTACGTAATTTCCGATTTATTCGAGTTATTTTCTTGCCTCCAAGCGTTTGTGTGGTATCAGAAGGCATATACGTTTCTAAAAATGATTCTAAAATATGCACAAGTATGGACAAAAACCATGAATAGAGTGGCAAGCTACAACAAATTCGTGAAGAAACACTTGTGACATTGGACAGAATTGCAGCTTACCACGTTGATACCAAAGGAATATAAACACAAAGATTCACATGTAAGAAGCACAGACACGTACCTCTACATGCAAAAGCGATCGACAGCTCGTTTATCGTTCTGTAGGCTTACTGTGTTTGTCATTGTCTCCTGTTGCCACAAGTACGACCTTCATCTTTATATTATTCTAAGTGGGACAAGCAACTGCCAAATAGTGGGAGACATATGCTGAAAACACTATAATGAGCTGATTACATTACATTTCACGAAAAACCAAATATTTGAATAATTTTCAAACAATCTGTCTGTAGGCACTTTCCTTGTCCCGTAATAGTTTCGCTTCTGGGCATTCTGACACTTCACACGCTTTTGTAAGACACGAACAGCTACACTTAATTTAACCACTTCATCGTCAAAGCAGGTCTGTGTTGATGATTCACACGAATCTGGCACTGATACATGGAGAGTCGAACTGGCTGCTTCTGTGTCATAGGACTGTTTTACAGCTTTAGATTGACTGTCGAATCTTTGTGGCAGTTTCTTCTTCATTGTCAGCTGAGGGGGTTTATTTGGAATGTCAAACAGTGTGGGTACTGCATTCCAAACGAGTTTGTTATTGTCTGCGTTCATGAACCGGTTTTGTTCGAAATGTAGCGAACAAAAGCTAATATTATTACACAGGTAAACTGGGTCTTTCTTCATAAGGTCTTCTCGTCTGCTATTAACTAGCCATTTTCTGCTCCTAAAACGAAACATTCAATATTTATACTCATATAGTTTGCAAGTGAATCCTGACGATACAGTTTAGTTACATGATGGTATATACCTCCCAGGATCCTTAGGAAACCTAAAAAAAGACAGCTGTGGTGTCTTCTTCCTGTTGTTGCTGCAATTTATTGCGCTACAAACGTTCCCGATGGTAAAAACCATTGTATAAATCAAAATAAACTATCACTATTCGCTTTCACGATCGCGCCGAACTCACAGTTAAACCTACCGGCCGCTTGGGGCGCTGCTGGCGCTGTAGCAACAAAATAAAGGCGAAGTGTCGCGACTGTTATGTTAGACTGTGGATATAGGACATGTCAAAGTATTTACAAGTTTAGACCAATTTAAAATTAGCTAATTAGTATACACGTATATTTACAGACTTCTAGTTAGAGACATTCATTTGATTTACTCCTGGTCTACAATACGTTTTTTACAAATAACTTATTATATAAAGTAATGCCACACTGTTCACTCATATCTCACTATCAGTCACTAAAAACACACACACACACACACACACACACTGGTGATCTCTGGGCCATTTTCTGTACTGCAACTTCTCATTTGCTATTCCAAAAATCTGAGCCAGCATCCCTCCATAATAAGTGAGATGTTGAGCTCAGAAAGAGGTGCTAGTATTGTGCTATGCATAGCTTGTGGGTAAGTATTTCTAGAAAGGAAAAAAGAAAGAATAAAACATAAAGTGAAGGTGTTATGTGAAATGTTGGCTGTTTTATAATGGTTATTATTATTATTATTATTACTATTATTTATTTGTGTAACATTTTTTATCAACCTCCTACTCTGTTTTATCTAAGTAATCCTTCAATGTATAAAATGTATTGCATTACAGGTACTTTTTAGCTGCCTTTTCAAATAAGTGTATTTTTGGAATTTCTTTAATCTCTTTTGGTAATTTATTGTACAGTTTTATTCCTTGGTAGAAAATGCTCTTTTGAGTTTTATGTTTACTATTTCTTGGTAAATGTAACTTGAGTCTATCTCTTGTTGCATGGTCTTGTTGCACAATAGTTTTCGCTGCGACGACATATATAACTTACTTTCCGAAGTCACTTTGGATCTAGGTATAACATAGCAAAACGGAATGAAATGGGAAGAGCATATAAGGGCAGTTGGAAGGAAAACAAATAGTAGACTTTCTGAGAAAGTGTAGCTCTCCTATAAAGGAGACCGACTCCACATTGCTTTTGACACGCATTCTTGCATACTGCTCTAGCGTTTGAGATCTCCACCAGGTAGGATTAAATAAAGACATCGAAGAATCGTTTTACTAGATTTGTTATAGATCAGTTCAATCAGTAAGAGTGTTACAGAAATATTTAGATGGGAATCCTCGTAGGTAAGAAGACGATCCTCTCACGAAACGCCTTTGCGGAAATCTAGAGTGAAGAGAGCAGTTGCACTCAGGGGGGTGAGTGGTGGCTACAAGCCGCTGTGCCCATTGGAAATACTGTTGACTGTAAAGAATGCTTTTATTTAATTGCAGTGCATGCCGTGTTACAGCTCAGTGAGGCAAACACACCTCCCTCTGTTGTCTCTGGCCGGCGCTGATGTATGGGTGGCGGCTGCGGCCCTGGATGCTGCGTAGGCGCTCTTCAATGCTGATGGAATTATCGTGGTAGGCTGGCAGACTTCTCTAAGTTGAGCTGGACTGTCCGCCACGTTTTCCCCAAAGTGCAGGATATTCGTACTTGTTTACATACGAATTGGGGACTGATGACCTCAGGTGTTGAGTCCCATAGTGCTCAGAGCCATTTGAGCCATACGAATCAGGAGGGTAATGGAGATTTCTAATTAAATGTTTTCAAGAATTCGTCGGAATCATGGGTGGCTGCTCAGCTGTGAACTGCCTAACCACTGCAAAAATGGTTTCCGGGTGTTTATATTTCCAAGTGGCTCTGACCGAAGAAAAAAACGGATCATAAACTGCCACAGAGACAACTGGGAACCAGGACCTGCACCTCAGTTGTGTATTGTAAGCATATGTTAGTAAAAGTGGCTTTAAACATGAAACTAATTGCATAAAATTTCGTTTCTTTCCTCCGTAGAAAACTATACTGAAACAGTTCGTCAAATAAATTTTCGATTTCTGAGATATTTTCGTAGTTGACGAAGTAGAGAGGAATGTTTATTGTGGTTTATTTATGCATCGTTGTCACAAACATACATATACTAATTGAACAGTACTTAACCCCATTTCTTAGATAGGAACAGTAGGACGAGTGATAATTAAGATGTAACAGATTGGTCATTGTGAGGGAACCTGCAGAGGCAACATAATCTTCAAAGAATGAAGTTTTGACCACAACTCAACAAGCAACAAATTTTCTATCTTATTTTTGTGTTAATGATAACAACATTTAATAGCAGCGTGAATTCCAGATAGACAAATTTTGCAGTCGGTATTTGGGGGAAGGGGGGCGGTTGTTCAGATCTCCCTGTTAGTAAAGAACTCATTTAATCTAATTAAAAAAGTAATAAAATTTTAGTTTTGGGTAATGGACCTGTATGAACATATTTGTAGGGCTGAGTCCACTCTCAGTACAATTCGAGGGGCTTCATAGCACCGCATCTCTTGGAATATCCACTTATGATTAAAAGATAAACACCACTTTTGGAATTGCCTGTATATGGGCAAAAACTAATAAACAGGCACAAGTTGTTATTGCATAACATCCATATGTGAAGACACTGGTACCGAGTTCTTAACTCATTACATTTAATATTTACAAGCTACCACGCAAGTTCCAGTCCTACGTTTCTACAGCCATGTAATATTATATTTCAATTTTTATGTTGTATAAAAATGGCATTCTAAATATCTCTATACACATTATTGTTCGGAACACTTCATACATGCAGTATGAAATATTTTATACAAAATATTGTAAAAAGTTGCGCGAATAGGTTAACTACCCACAAGGTAAACACTGCAGAATCCGCAGAGTTGGGGCAAACGTGGCGGACGGTTCAGCGTATTGAGAGGAGCTGTATGCATGACCGTGACGTCAGCAGCGTCCTACTCTCCTCAACGGAGTTGATCCCTGACAGCCAGCTGGCTCTGCACGAGTTGACTGCGGTTGCTCGTGGAGACTCAACTGCCCTCTGGCAGCTGGTGCTGAGGCATTAAGCCCCACTAAAGTGCGCGTCATTTATGACGGCTGCCGAGTTTAGGTTCGTTCTGCGCATCTGACGTCACAAAACACAGTCAGCCCATAAACAGAGAACGATGTTGCCAGAGCTCGACTGCAGTGCAGAGCACGGACGAGTGTCTTCAGTTTCAGAAACGGTCAGTCATAAATAAAGTAATTGAACGAAAGCAATGCCTTGATAGCAGACTTTCTTTTATAGAAAGTTTGGAAAAAGCATTCTTTATACCAATTGCTTCACATTCTATTAATTAATTAAACCAAACTAGCAATAAGTCTCCTGATTCAGGCGATAGCAAGGAAAGGTGTTTGTATCATTCTCACTAACCGCTTTTTCGCAATAAAGAACAGCGATAATTGTTTATTTCCTATTGTACTTCGTCGAAACGTGAGTAATTCATAGTCATACCAACAGTGTTCGTCGGTATTTGCATGATAGTTTAAAGTCCTCCGGGAGATGCATTGAATGACAAGCTGTGTCAGCGTAGTGGTTAAAGTGTATGGCTGCTGAGTGAAAGTTTCTGAATTCAAAACTTGTTTGGTGCTCAATTTTTTCTTTATTTAAAAACAATATCGAAGTGTCGTACTTCATGAATTTTATTCGTTTGAATGTAATTTTTTGAAATTTCTAGTGTCAACTAAAGTTGACCATACGGAAAGTACACGCTATGGACTTTTACCTCTGCAAACTCTTCAAAATTTCGTGCAATGGTTTACTACATCTAATGATGCACAATAACTGCATCCAACATCGAAACAAAATTAGGTCATTTATGGGGCGAAGGTATCAGTCAAGAAGATGTGTAAAAATCAAATTTTTGGGCCAAATAGTTTTTGTGAAATCGAATGATAAAGTGTGTCAAAACAGTCGAAACACCATGTGTCTGCACAGGCGAGCAGTGCAATGATGACAAAATCGCGCACATCGCGGAATGCGGGGAGCCGTCTCTGTAGCAGCGAAAGGGTTAATGCGGCCGTGGTGGCTTTACTTCATAAACTGCGCGCTCCCCCCTAAACATAAGTTTGCGAACTAATACTACGGCGTTGCTTCTCTTGTCGCATAAAACTGGCAACGCAGCAATCTCCCACGTCTGGGCGGGCATGTGCGAACCGCCAAGATAAAAGAATTGAACTATAGTAACTCTAGCGCTGGCAGTAGCAGCCACAGACGGCAGATTGGCGAGGATGTGGCATCAGGTCCTGTAGTGAGCGGCTGCTGCTGCTGCCAATGCTGGCAGTGCCGGTAGTGCCACTGGGATCTGTCGACGACAGAATGCCTATGTCTCAAAATCCAGATATATTTATATCGCTCTAATGCCCATCTGCTTCACTAAAACCTGGCCCCTAGTCACACTGCCCATAATAATTGCTTCAGTATAGTGACATTGACCTGCCTACTGCCGTCATCACTGTTGCATAGTGCAGTTTTTCGCTGGGCGCAGCTAACCTACCTCGCAATACCCTTACATGTAAATTATTCTGACCCACATGTCGTCACACATGCGGCTCCCAGCCGTGGCTGTTAATGCACTTCTTTACGGCGGCTTTCTCACTAATTCTCATTATCATACCTGAAATTGGGTAGTGATATTACGTTGTCTTCCCCCACAAAGAAGACCTAGACCCTCAGGTCTTATTACTTTGACCAAGTTTGCTGCTAAGATTACTTTCTCCCCTTATCCATAAAAAAATACATTTACCACTGCACCAGTTATTGCTAATTACTACACTATTACCATATTAATCCTGAACCTAACAATCTGTTCTCCATCGCTTGTTCAGCGAATCCAGTCTATAGGAACTCGAATTGTCCCTGAATCAGGTCTCTGAATGATTTGTCATCCTAGATATGTAAATGCTAAGCAAAGCAAACTGAGAGTCACTATGGCATTGCGACAATCAAGGTTAGGGTTACTTGGCGACTGCCAACATGATAGTGTCTTAAATGCTGCAGCAACTGCTCTGCTGTGATTCATCTCTCGTGTGTGGCTATCATCTTAGTCAATGAAGAGTCCAGACTTGGTTTCCAGGTGTCATCAAGGAAGGTAGGTCCTGTAATATCACGCTTAGTCCCATTGATCAGCAACCAACTACCTTGCAACACTAAATGCCTTGCTCCCATGAGTTTTCCTTGTTCATAGCAACTAGCTGCCACTATTACACTATTATATACTGAGCACATCCAGTGTATACCTGCTATCAGAAAATACAGCTTCGGTCTGATCTGATCTGAACAATTTGAGGCATGTGTACTCCCATTCACAGCAACCTCACAAATTGGACATATGGTGACGATACCGTTCTCCCACTGCTGAAGCTCACTCTTGGTCATTACCACAGTCAATTCCTGTCTTCTGCCATTAGTAACATACCTTCTGCTGTCACTTGCACAAACTTTCCCAACTCTGCTAACTTCAGTAATTAGGTTTGCACTCTGTAACATCTGAATAATACATGCTTTCTCACTGCCGGCATCCTCACTGATATGTATAACTGTGCATTATCTGTTGTCACATCCACTGTTGCACTATGGTAGTAGAACAGCAAGTTCTGGCTACCTGGCTCTGCTAATAACTGCAATTCTGGTGGTAATTGCTCTTGTACCTTCTTCAGTCACCTCAAATACTGCTCAGCTGACACCAAGACTGGTCTTCAATGGCCATGTAGTGCCTTTTAAATGGTTTCCTGCAATTTCATCAGTTCTACTCCTGCATACCAGATGCTGTTCCCTTGAGGATGCAGTAAGTGTTGGGACAAGGGGGCACTAGTCCCCACTGCATTGTTGCCAGATGTATCCAAGATGGCGGCTATGCATCATCCATGGCGTGATGTAGACTTGGCAACAGCACATCCTGTTATCCAAGATGGCTGCCATGACACCATTGAAGATGGCAGATTTTGGTGGGAAGTTTGAATTTTGGGCGGGAAGATAGGTCATTTGCGCTACCTCCCTCTAGGAATTCGTGGGAAAAGGACTCAGACATAAGTCTTTATTTAAACAATTTCATGCAGGTGTGTTCGCCACGAGGTCCAGACTCCAACTGGCTTAGTACATATCACCACCACCAGAGGATGCTCTCATGATGTCAGGTGATGACGCAAGTACCATATTCCAAGGTGGCAGCACGCAGTGTGTTCACCAAGTGCTCCAGACTCCAGCTGACTTAGTACATATCGCCACTGCCAGAGGGTGCCACCGTGAAGTCAGGTGATAATGCAAGTACCGTTATTCAATATGGCGGCATACAATGTGTTCACCACGAGGCCTAGTACATTTTGACACCACCAGAGTGCGCTACTGTGGACTTGGAATGAAATTTCGCGAATGTCACGCCCACCTGGACTTCGAAAGAAATAGTTAAACTCTCCACCACGATCCTCAACCGACTGCCATGGTCCCTTACCAACCCATGTTGTCGGACTAATGTACACTAACATGCACTAACGTGTACTAACGTGTACTAAAGTGTGCTAACATGCACTGACGTGCACTAACGTTCACAGTGCATAACGTAATCCAAGATGGTGGGGTGAAATGGTGGGAAACGACTCTGCCTATGTTAAACATAAGTCTTTACTTTTTTGTAAGCAATCTCTCCACCATGAGATCTAGACTCCAACTGACCTAGTACACGTTGCTGCCACCAGAGGGTACTGTCATCTCTCCTGTTACCTAATCCCAGATGGTGGTCTGTAGAGGGAAAATGGCGCGAAAATGACTCAGGCTGCTCTGGGCTGCTGGGTAGAGTAAGGAATGAGTGCACTCTATTTAGTTTGGAACATTTTATTTAGCGATTGAGTATATTTATCACATTGACGCAATACACTCGCCCTAATGTGATTGGGGTCACAATACACAGTCTGAAGACAGGCAAACAACTCCTAATTTTCCGAAATAATTTCGCTACAGACCTGAAAACTGCTCCTAAATAATGCAGCACAGTGATCTGTAGACACACTCAGTACTCGTAAACTGTCCAAATAGAGCATGGCACAGCCTACAGTCCAGCTCACAAAATAATGCAATCAACGCGCACAAGCACCGCCATTGTCCACCAGACCGCGCCGTGACGCAGCCGTCAACTGGCAAAACATGGACAGGCTCCCGCTCAGGTCTCGCAAGCATGAGGCAGCCACATCCATTTCATGCTTCATTTCTCATAAATTCCTATCCAAATACGCGTTCACCTAGACATACGTCCCGGCGCGACTGGCCAGGGACTCGCGCGCTGTCACAGTCGCGAGCTGCCGTCAAACACAGGTGAAAGCTGCATCTTGGAGCCATTAATGACGCTATCGTATGGGAGCGAAGACTTATTTACAGACTGCAGACGCTCCAAGCTTGGCCGCGCGCGTGGGTTCGTCGCTACCCTCGCTATAACTGCGGTCCAGCGAAGACGCTGCAGAAATCCATTCCAGAATAACACAAGCTGCTTTCTCCTTAGCAATTCTAATCGACCTTGCGTGACGTGTGATTGACGCTTCGCCGTGGGTAGCTGCTACCAACACAAGCGCATCTAGCAATGTTCTCAATGTTATACTCCAGCCAGGTTGCTATCTAAAATAATAACCAAGTCGAACTCTAGTAAATTGCATAGTCCCCTAGAAATACTTAACGTACGCTTTTGTAGGAGTTTTCGTGTTGTCTCAGCTTGTATGCACGGAAATTCTTGCCCTAACAGAACCTCTTTACGAAAATACCGCACAATAACATCGATTGCAGTATTCCTCACGGATCTAACGTGGTACCCACTACATCACATCCTACCCTTCCTGCTCTCAACATAAGAAAATGTATAATACAATATATACACATTTTACACAACCAGTGCAGTTATCTTTAATATCTGTACAGCACCTGAAAAAATTATGGTATGCCTACACTCACACAGGCAATATGTCACGATGCTCCCCAGTCCTAGGGAAGCACCGTCAGCCTTTTCTTTCTTTCTACAGACGTGACATTCAGCGCCATATAATATCATCCCTTTTACATCAGAGCACCTTCAGTGGACCGAAGTCGCACTCAGAACTCATCTACAAATTTGTGATCGTTTCCCCTCGGCACAAACGCGTTACTGTTTCTGCTCCGAACCTGATCCCTTTTCTACAGACATCTCCAGACTCAGGGATTACAAGAACACACTTATTTTCACCACAGCATTATACGATTTTCGCTGTACTTCTTGGTATCAAGCAGTAGGCAGCATCCTACCGATCGCTAGCGCAACATAATTCCCAAGATATAGACTGGAAATTATTTCTATACAAACGCCAAACTTTAGCGAGGTCCAGCGTGCTATAAACCTCTCACTAACTAGAAACAAATAGAGTGAACTCATATTTCCATTCTCAAATACGGAGGTCGGCGATGTAACAGATTCCAAATCATTCCTATAATTTCCAATCCATTTAAGGTCTTTCCCATGTCTAGAGAACAGGCCAACGTGTCTTCCACACACCACAACCGATCTTCTCGCAACTAAATAAAGGCGTGCAATGTGCAGAAGCAGTCAACTGGACAATTTACATGGGAGGGAATAACGGTCCAGCACAAACGCAACATCTTCTCAAATTTCCACTTGATTACGAAAGCTGCTCAACACATACTAAGTATTAGTTCGCTATTCTGTCGTCTAGAGGACGGGAAAGTTAACGCACATACATTCCTAGACTCCAACAGGCCTCTGCATTTGGATGGCTGCTGCAGTTAACGGGAAACGTGAGTCACTCCCACCACAGGCCATGAATGGACGGAATCATTCTAGAAAACTGGTCACAAATATATTTTATCATTATACTCACAATTAAATGTTACGATCGCGGTCTCAATTGAATGGCATTCCACAATGAGCGAATTATCGGAAATACACCCTGCTGTCGGCAGTTGCTCTGGAAATAGAAATATCACTACCTTTCTTATCACTTGACATACTCTTCCCTTAACTATCACAGTATTCCAAGTCAAATCCATACCCTCCTTACGACTGGACATAGTCATTTCCGTTCCACAAACGCATAGTTTATAAACCTGATGCTCAAATGCGAACATATCATGCACCCGCCACTACTACTAAGAATAATACTTTGTCAATAACTGATTGCCCACTATACCAAATAATACTGACCGAAAATCAACCACGGGTGGCCATGCCTCTTATGTTTTTCTTGCAAGTGCGAACACTGTGTCTTAGAAAGAGAGAAGTAATGTGCCCGATGTTAAAAAAAAATCCAATCTCAACAACTACCGTATGTTACTATCACAAGCGATCTTCGTTCTACAGGCGCACACAAGGATCAAGGTTAGAAGCTATACCCGCTTTATGAATGTACATACGATATTATCTCTGAATGAGACTGTTTTTTCCGGACAAATACCGTGACGGTGATCGTATGGGTGAGTAATCCCTCGATGCACCCTCGGGATAAAATTATCACATTTTGAAAGTGATTCGGCTAAGGAACCTAGTATGTAAGGGTATTTGACACTCTCTCAAACCGATAATTCTATACTATCTCCAGCCCATTCTGTCTCAATACCATGTAATATGTTCTGCTATATATCCACTGACATTTGGCGATGACTGATTGATAAGGAACACAAACAGTGGTAGTAGATGATGTGCCAATTGTTGTCGTATGAAATGTATACTAACTTTTTCAGATCTTTAGTCTTTCGCTATCCACTAGAAATGATGTCCATCATTTGGAATCAGGTCTTTCCATTCAAGCACATACCTGCATCAGATCATACCCACAAGTGAATCGTATTTCTGGCACTATCATATCTCGAAACAAGTTACCTTCCTCGAACCTGTCTGCTACAGTAAAATTACCACCTTGCATAAAAAGTTCTTGGTTTACTTACTGCGTAAAATTTGGATACAATCCCAAGCTTTCGATGAATACCTCTGTCATCTTCGTCAGTGGTAAAACTGACTGTTGTAGACTGGTGAGGCTCCCGCTTTTATAAGCAGTGGACGGCTTCTCATTGGCTGGATGACGTCACGGTGACAACGGCGCGTACGGTGGTGGCGGCCTTTATGTCCCTAGATTTTGTTTGCGCACTTTATCCAGCGTTTCTTGCAGCCCCATCCATCGCAACAGACGGAGAACTGGGAGGAATGTAAGAAGTCTCCCTCTGCGCTCTTTCTTTATCAACTGCATGCTTCCATGCATTGCTGAGCGCATATCCGGATTCTCTGTTGAAATTATTTTCACATAGTCTACTTTCAACTGCTTCCCTGATGACAGAGTCCCAATAGTTTGAAGCGTGAGCAAGTATTCTTGTTTCAACGAATTAAATCTTACGTTTCTTTACCAAACTGTGCTCAGCCACCGCAGATTTCTCTAGATACCTGTATTTCAGGTGACGCTGCTGTTCCACATAGTGATCGTGAAGAGTTCTTATAGACTGGCCGACATAATTTTTACCACACTCGCAAGGAATGCTGTAATATCCTGGTACCCTCAGTCCGAGATTATCTCGCAACATTTCCTTAATCTTGCTGGATGGCCGGAAGACTGGTCGGATTCCCTGTCGGCTCAGGACTCTACCGATCTTGCTGGTCGTTACAGTGCAGAATGGTAGCCACAGAAAACAGGGCAAACGCTCTCCGAATGTGAAGGTGACTGGACACAATCGAGTACAGTGCTATGTTACGCCTCCTGATCAGTGCATTTGGACTAGGTGTTGGCAAGGCAATTTTAGAAAACAGAACTAAATGTTATGTCGTGATCACATGGATAGATCTGACATAAAATGGATAGAATTGCGAAAAATGACGAGGGAGTAGGTATAAATTGACACAATATACACAGAAATGCTGTGAAATTGGGGAAGTACTTCCTTATGGTAACATATGGTAGTTGCTGGAATCGGATTTTTCTTTAACATCCTGCCCATTACTTCTCTCTTTCAAAGACACAGTGGTCGCACTTGCAAGAAAAACATAAGAGACATGGTCACCCATGGTTGATTTTCGGTCAGTATTATTTGGTATCATGGGCAATCAGTTATTATCCAGCGTTTCTTGCAGCGCCATCCATCGCAACAGACGGAGAACTGGGAGGAATGTAAGAAGTCTCCCTCTGCGCTCTTTCTTTATCAACTGCACGCTTCCATGCATTGCTGAGCGCATATTCGGATTCTCTGTTGAAATTATTTTCACATAGTCTACTTTCAACTGCTTCCCTGATGACAGAGTCCATCGCAACAGACGGAGAACTGGGAGGAATGTAAGAAGTCTCCCTCTGCGCTCTTTCTTTATCAACTGCACGCTTCCATGCATTGCTGAGCGCATATCCGGATTCTCTGTTGATATGTTCGTATTTGAGCATCAGGTTTATAAAGTATGTGTTTGTGGAACGGAAATGACTATGTCCAGTCGTAAGGATAGTATGGAATTGACTTGGAGTACTGTGATAGCAAAGGGAAGAGCATGTCAAGTGATAAGAAGGATAGTGACATTTCTATTTCCAGAGCCACTGCCGACAGCAGGGTGTATTTCCGATAATTCGCTCATTGTGGAATGCCATTCAAATGAGACCGCGATCGTAACATTTAATTGTGAGTATAATGATAAAATATATTTGTGACCGGTTTTCTAGAATGATTCCGTGCATGCATAGCCTGTGGTGGGAATGATTCACGTTTCCCGTTAACTGCAGCAGCCGTCCGAATGCAGAGGCCTGTTGAAGTGTAGGAATGTATATAAGTCAACTTCCCCGTCCTCTAGACGACCGAATAGCGAACAAATACTTAATATTTGGTGGGCGGCTTTCGTAATGAAGTGGAAATTTGAGAAGATAGTGTGTTTGCGCTGGACTGTTCTTCCCTCCCATGTAAATTGCTCGGTTGACTGCTTCTGCACATTTCGCGCCTTTATTTAGTTGAGAGAAGATCGATTTTGGTGTGTGGAAGACACGTTTACCTGTTCTCTAGACATGGGAAAGACCCTAGTTGGTACAGAGAGCTGGCTAAAGCCGGAAATAAGTTCAGCCGAATTTTTTTCTAACGATCTGACGGTGTTCAGAAAGGATAAATTAAATACAGTTGGTGGTGGAGTATTTATTGCTTTCAGAAGTAGTTTGCCTTGTAGCGAAATTGAAGTAGATAGTTCGTGTGAAATAGTATGGGTAGAGGTTGTACCTGACAATCGGACTAAACTATTAATTGGGGCGTTTTACCGACCGCCTCCCCCCCCCCCCCCCCCCCCCCCCAACTGAGAAGATATAGTTGCTGAACAGTTCAAAGAAAACTTGAGTCTCATTTCAAATAAGTAGCCCGCTCATACAGTTATAGTCGGTGGTGACTTCAATCTACCGTCGATATGCTGGAAAAATTATACGTTTAAGACAGGCGGCAGGCATAAAACGTCATCCGAAATTTTACTGAATGCTTTCTCAGAAAATTATTTTGAACAATTAGTTCATGAGCTCTCTTGAAGCGTAAATGGATGCGAAAGCATACTTGACCTTTTAGCAACAGATAATCCTGGACAAATAGTGAGTATTGTGACGAATGCAGGGATTACCGACCACAAGGCAGTTGCTGCTAGCCTGAATACCGTAACACCTACAACCATGAAAAAGCAAAGCAAAGTATATCTATTCGAAAAAGCTAATAAAAACGCCCTTAACGCATTTTTAAGAGACAGTCTTCATTTCTTCCGACCTGATCATGTAAGTGCAGAAAAGTTGTGGAATGTTTTCAAAGAGATATTATCGACAGCAATTGAGAGATATATACCACATAAATTAATAAGTGATGGTACTGATCCCCCATGGTACACAAAACGGGTCATATCGTTGCTGCAGAAACAACGAAAAAAGCATGCCAAATTTAAAAGAACGCAAAATCCCCAAGATTGGCAAAGTTTTACAGAAGTTCGAAATACAGCGCATACTTCAATGCGAGATGTTTTTAATAATTTCCACGACGAAATTCTGCCTCGAAATCTGGCAGAAAACCCAAAGAGATTCTGGTCGTACATAAAACACACCAGTGGCAAAGACACAATCAATACATTCACTGCGCGATAACAACGGTGAAGTCACTGATGACAGTGCCACTAAAGCAGAGTTATTAAACACGGTTTTCCGAAACTCCTTCACCACGGAAGACGAAGTAAATATTCCTGAATTCCAATGAAGAACAACTGCCAAAATGAAATAACATAGAAGCAGATATCCTCGGTGAAACAAAGCAGCTTAAAACACTTAATAAAGGCAAGGTTTCCGGTCCAGATTGTATACCAGTCAGGTTCCTCACAGAGTATGCTGATAAAATAGCTCCATATTTATCAATTATATACAACCACTCGCTCACAGAAAGATCCGTACCTAAAGACTGGAAAATTGCTCAAGTCGCACCAAAACCCAAAAAGGGAAGTGGGAGTAATCCACTGAATTACAGGCCTATATCAGTAACGTCGATTGGCAGTAGGGCTTCGGAACATATACTGTATTCGGACATTATGAAGTACCTAGAAGAAAAAGATTTATTGACACAGTCAGCAGGGATTCAGAAAATATCGTTCTTTTGAAACACAACTAGCTCTTTACATTCATGAAGTAATAAGTGCTATCGACAGGGGATGTCAAATTGATTCCATATTTTTAGATTTCGAGAAGGCTTTCGACACTGTTCCTCGCAAGCGTCTTCTAACCAAACTGCGTGCCTACGGAGTATCGCCTCAGTTGCGCGACTGGATTCGTGATTTCCTCTAAGAAAGATCACAGTTCGTTGTAATGGATGGAAAGTCATCGCGTAAAACAGAAGTAATATCCGGCGTTCCCCAAGGAAGTGTTATAGGCCCTCTATTGTTCCTGATCTATATTAACGACATAGGAGACAATATGAGTAGCCGTCTTGAATTGTTTGCAGATTATGCTGTCATTTACCGTCTTGTAAAGTCATCAGATGACCAAAACGACTTGCAAAATGATTTAGATAAGATATCTGTATGTTGCGAAAGACCTGCCAGGATAGCCGAGAGCACTAATGCGCTGCTTCCTGGACTCGGTTAGGCGTGCCAGCCCCGGTTCGAATCCGCCTGGCGGCTTAACGACGGAGGCCGGTATCCCAGCCACCCTGGATGTGGTTTTTAGGCGGTTTTCCACATCCCACTACGTGAATACCGGGCTGGTCCCCACGCCCCTCCTCCGTTACACGGCTCGCAGACATCTGAACCCATTTGCACTATTCCATCGACTACACTAGACACAGACAGTTGGGGTACACTAATTCCGTCCCGGGGGGTTGGGGTGGCGGCAGGAAGGGCATCCAGCCACCCCTTACAATTAACCTTGCCAAATCCGATTAACCATGGCGACCCTGCGTCATTGTGGGAAAAAGGTACAAGCAAAAAAAAGAATCTGTACGGCGAAAAGTGGCAATTGAATCTGAATAAAGAAAAGTGTGAGGTTATTCACATGAGCACTAAAAGAAATCAGCTAAATTTCGATTATGCCATAAATCACACAAATCTGAAGGCTGTAAATTCAGCAAAATACTTAGGTATTACAATTACAAATAACCTAAATTGGAACGATCACATAGATAATATTGTGAGTAGAGTAAACCAAAGACTGTGATTCACTGACAGAACACTTAGAAGGTCAACAAGTCTACTAAAGAGACTGCTTACGCCACACTTGTCTGCCCTATTCTGGAGTATTGCTGTGTGGTGAGGGATCCGCATTACAGATCACTGTGCTGCATTATTTAGGAGCAGTTTCCAGGTCTGTACTGATATTATTTCGCAAAATTGGGGGTTGTTTGCATGTCTGCAGACTGTGTATTGTGACCCCAAGACATTAGGGCGAGTGTTTTGTGTCAATGTGATAAATATACTCAATTGCTAAATAAAATGTTCCATGCTCATTAGGGTGCACTCGTTCCTTACTCTACCCAGCAGCCCAGCGCAGCCAGAGTCATTTTCGCGCCATTACCCTCTGGTGGCAGTAACGTGTACTAGGTCAGTTGGAGTCTAGATCTTGTGGTAGAGAGATTGCTTGCAAAATAATAAAGACTTATGTTTAACATAGGCAGAGTTGTTTTCCCCCCATTTCACCCCACAACATGCACTGTGCACATTAGTACACTTTAGTACACGTTAGTGTACATTAGCCCGACAACATGGGTTGGTAAGGGGACATGGCAGTCGGTTGAGGATCGTGGTGGAGAGTTTAACTATTTCTTTCCAAGTCCAGATGGGCGTGGGATTCGCGAAAATTCATTCCAAGTCCGCAGTAGTGCACTCTGGTGGTTTCAATATGTACTAGGCCTCGTGATGAACACATTGTATGCCACCATCTTGAATAACGGAACTTGTGTCATCACCTGACGACATGGTAGCAGTCTTTGGTGGTGGCGATATGAGCTAGATAATGTGGCGAGTGAAATGTACGCACCTATCTTGAATAATGGTACTTGCGTCATCACCTGACATCACGGTAGCGCCCTCTGGCGGTGGCGATATGTACTAAGTCAGTTGGAGTCTGGAGCTATTGGTGAACACACTGGGTGCCGCCATCTTGGATTACAGTACTTGAGTTATCACCTGACGTCATGAGAGTGTCCTCTGGTGGAGGCGATGTGTACTAAGCCATTTGGAGTCTGGACCTCATGGTGAAAGCACTGTTTACCGCCATCGTGAGTTACGTCACAGGTGAGAGCGTCCTCTGGTGGTGGCGCTGTGTACTAAGTTAGTAGGAGCCCAGACCTCGTTGCGAACACACCTGCATGAAATTGTTTAAATAAATACTTATGTCTGAGTCCTTTCCCACGAATTCCTATGGGGAGGTTGTGCAAGTCATCTATCTTCTGGCGATTTTCTTAGGTGTGATGCATTGACCTGTTGGAATTTGAACTTCCCGCCACTTTTGTGAGGGAGTGGAGGGGGTTAGGTTTAAGGAAGTAGCCCAGTTGACCTATCTTCCCTCCAAAAATTCAAACTTCCCTCCAAGATCCGCCATCTTGAATGACGTTATAGCATCCATCTTTGATGATGTCATGGGCTGTTGCCAAGTCTACACGACACCATGGATGACGTCATCGCCGCCATCTTATGTATGTGTGGCAACAATGCAGAGTGGACTGGTGCCTCCCTTGTCCCAATACTGCAGTAGTCTTGTCAGCATTATCCTCGAATCCAGTACTAGCACCCATGTTTGTATGGGTTCCCACTTTCGGTTCAGAGTGCTTGCTGCGGCCCTGCCATAATCCGTAACTTCTCTGGTAAGCTGCTGAAGCATATGTGTTTTGTTCAACACATCACTCTCCAGATTCACGATCACCACAGAATGCCACTCCATTGTTGCTCTATTTGCCTCTGCTAACCCCTTCGCAATTTGTGCTGTTTCATTCAATTTGTTCACTCTGCTTGCGTCTGCTGTCGCGGCTATGGTCTCATGAATTCTACTGCCTCCCCTTTTTACTCTTCTAGACTCGTACGGTGCGCCGACTGCTCTGGCAATACTTTGATTAACTCCTCCATCTGCTCTTTCTATTTTACAGTTGTATTTAAAATAAAAATGTCGCTATTCAGGAAGCGAAGCCTGCCTCTAGACTAACACCCACACCCACACTCACAGAGAGCGAGAGAGAGAGACAGAGAGAGAGAGAGAGAGTCACATGGTCCTCATATAAACCGCAAGAAGCATAACTTTTGTTTTCAGTTTCTCATTTTTTTTTAGTGTTTCACAATGACCCGTCATTAAACCACACTGACAATATCTTTTTCTCGTAGTTTTAAGATCGTATTTCGATATATCTTTCTGCAATAAAGAAAATGCTGCTCAGCGACCCTCACTTTTACTTTACATCTCAAATAGTCAAGGCGCTAGTTGGAAGGTCTCTTCATCCAATCCTTTCAGTGCAAACTTAGAAATATGTAAAACATATTTCTGGAGAAGAGTCCAGTAGCAAATCCCTTTTACGAAACATTTATTGTAAAATCAATTTCAGTTTTTAGGAATTATGAATGTTTGTCGTTAAAAAAAATTAAAAAATGACTACACAATTCAAATACTACTCTTCACTTTATAAAATCTTATCATGTGCATTTTTCAAACTTGGCTTATCGTTTTCTGATAAAGAATCTATGAATCTAAAAGAATAGTGCTATAAACATTGTGTACATTATTTGATGCATATTACGTGACAGGACAATTTCGGCAAGCCCTGACGAATCTTGTGAAATTTCTTGAAGCAATGATATATCCATTATTGTTTTCGTGGCACTCTTTCGTAAACAACAAGAATGGTTACTACATGCGTTTATTGAAAGGCAATTTCAAAACAGAAGAAAAACGATAGTCAAAAACAGAGGCATCATAATACATTACATGTGCAGAACTGTTTAAAAAGATACGTCTGTGGTGACAGGAACATACAATTTTATCTGTCACCAAAATAGTTCAGTAACGAGATCCGCATGTAGTGTACACTTTTATTACCTACGCGTTGAACTTTTTTTGCAACGGAAAAGCAAAGCAATAGTTAAAAGTGGATAAAGCGCTTCACTCAGCTTTTCAATTGAATGATCAATGTCTGTTCGACCTGCCCACGATATTTTATCAGGAAAAGATTAATTTAATTGTAGCGAAACAGATGATGAAATGAAAGCACGTTCAAAAGTCGAAATACTACTGTATTTTTACTTTATTACTTTTATTTATTATTTTTACTTTGTTTCTTTATTATTATTACTTACTGTTATTATTTTTTTACTTCATTTATTATTTTTACTTTATACTTTTTTACCTTTCTGTTATATTTTCTGTCATTCGCTGATAGAACCGGGGAGTATTACAGCTTGAATGACCACGTCCAATATTTATCATATTTTGTTGAGATATTTATCGCATAATAGATATTAAATGATTAAACTTTCATTACTTTCGGTAATGGTGTCCATCGTTAACAGTAACCAGAGGTGTGAATCACACGAGCATGAATGCACTCCTGTATTCGCCGTGGTATGGAAAGCACAGAGTTTCCGAAAGTCATTTTGAGTAGTTTCTTGCCGTGCTTGAAACACATCCAGTATCAGTTAATGAAGATTGATGGTAGGAGTCTGATATGAAAGTATACGTGTTTCCGTCACTTCTGAGGCATGCTCTACGAGCGACAAATCACGGGACCGGTCAGGCTAATCAGGGATGTATACATTTGGAGTCTTGCACTACCTTGCCGGTATATGTCATTTGGTGATCTAGTCATGAATGGTATGACAGGGGAGGTGTGGGTCTCCAGAATCATTGCTTCCTGTGATCTTTCATCAGGTCGTCTACGGTCTGCCACAAAGAGAAGTGAGACTCAACGTTGAAGACCACACAAAGCCACTCCATGTCCCAGTTTACTCTGGCTCAACACCATATAAACCTCTGTTGCGACTCATATGGCTTTAGCGGTAATGACGACCAATCTTCCTGTATTCTGTCCCTGATGGTTTATGGTGAAACTCTGCCTGGATTTCAGCTCTGGCAATCCATCTATTCGTCAGAGTCAGTCGAACAATTTACGATACTCTCGTAGTATAGCCGTTCTGGATGGACCGGTGCCGAATCTTCTTGCCAAACTGTTTCCCTGAGTACATCTCGTCACCAATCGTTCTGCAGTCATTGCATAACAGCCATCAATCTGTGCAATACGTCGTTATCATTTTTCCACGTCCATCATACCAATTATTCGACCTCTCTCAAATTCCAGAAGATGACGATAATCTGAAGGTGCACATCTTCTCAGCATGCTCTGTTGTTGCGACTACTCCCTGAAAATTTCTAGTAACGTCAGACATATCAATAACCATTACGTACTCACATCACTCTTCATCTGTACGAATGGTTTTTTTTTCTATACCGAAAATAAACTCACACAATGAAGAAATTTTAATCAGCATATCCCAAAGGCATGGAAATACTGGAGTGTCAGATTGGCAGAGGCCAGTTAAGGTATTTATGATGTAACACTTCCCATTTCTGTCAGTGTATAGTGGATGGTGTGTACCATTGGCATGATACTACTGAAACACTAGTGCAACTGATTACGATTAATATGTAGCTGTTCATCGCCAACATTAATGTTAATCTGTATATTTTTGTGTGGAATGTTTAAATTATTTTTATTTTTGTTTATGTTATTAACCTATTTTAAACATTCCCTTGTTTCTAAGTAAGATACTAAAATTACTTCATTGTCAAGCAATGATTTGTGTTGATAACTTGTAGTTACCTCTAATTATTAACCTTTGTCATTATGTTGATATGATCTATACCTACATCTATATTCCGCAAGCCACCTTGCCGAGTGTGTGGCAAACGGTACATTGTGTACCATTCTCACTTCTTCCACCCCCCCCCCCCTTCCCCTTCCTGGTTCCACTCGCGAATGGTTCGCGAGCATAATGGTTACCAGTAAGCTTCGGTGTGGGCTCGAATTTCTCTAATTTTATCTTCATGCTCTTTTCGCGAGGCATACGAAGGGGGAAGCAACATATTTGTTGACTCTTCCAGGAACGTACGTTGACGTTTTAACTGTAAACTGCATCGTGATGCAGAACGCCTCTCTTGCAGCGTTTGCCACAGGAGTTGGTTGATCATCTCCGCGATGTTTTCGTACTTACTAATGAACCTGTAACGAAACGCGCTGTTCTTCTTTGGATCTGTTCTATTTCCTCTAGCAATGTTATCTGGTTCGAATTCCATACTGACAAGCAATATTCTTATACTGGTCGAACGAGGGTTTTGTAAGGTACCTCCTACGTTGAAGGATCGCATTTCCTAAGGATTCTTCCAGTGACTCTCAGTCTAGCATCTGCCTTTCTTGCAATTAGTTTTGTGTTGTCGTCACAAATGGTTCAAATGGCTCTGAGCACTATGGGACTTAACTTCTGAGGGCATCAGTCCCCTAGAACTTAGAACTACTTAAACCTAACTAACCTAAGGACAGCACACACATCCATGCCCGTGGCAGGATTCGAACCTGCGACCGTAGCGATCGCGCGGTTCCAGACTGTAGCGCCTAGAACCGCTCGGCCACCCCGGCCGGCTGTTGTCGCCACACTTTCAATCGCTCCGTACGCATACTCCTGTATATTTCATGAAAGTAACTGCGTCGAGTGATTGTTCTGCAATCGTCTAATCATACAATAATGAGTATTTATGTTATATTTGTTTATAAAGAGGGTCAACTGTCACTCCCTGCACCAAGTGTCGATACTCTGCAGATCTTCCTGCATTTCGCAACAATTTTCTGTCGTTGCAATTTTTATGTATAAAACAGCATCAACCGCTAAAAGCTTCATAGAAATTTCTATATTGTCTATTAAGTCATTTACGTATATTGTGAAAAGTATTGGACTCTTAATACTCCCTTATGGTACTCCCGAAGTTAATTTAATATCTGAAGACTTCTCTCCACTGAGAATGATATGCTGCGTTCTGTCTGCTAAAAACTCATCAGTTCCATCATACAGTTGGTCTGATATTCCATACCCTCAGCAGTGCGGAACAGTGTCGAATGCCTTACGAAGTCAAGGAACGCGGGATTTACCTGGGCGCCGGTATCTGCGTCTCATGGAAGAACAAAGCGAGCTGGGTTTCACACGATCGTTGTTTCCCGAACCCATGTCGATTACTACAGAGAGATTTTCGGTCTCCAGAAATGTCATAATACGCGAGCAGTAAATCTGTTCTAAAATTCTCCAACAGACCAACGTCAGAGACACAGGTCTGTTCGACGACCTTCTTGAAAATGGGAATGATCTGTGCATTTTGCAGTCATCAGGATTACTCCGCTCTTCCAGAGACCTACAGTACATTGCTGCTAGAACAGGGGCATGTTCTTCCGCATACTCATTGGAGAATCGTATTGGTGTCCCTTCAGTATAGCGGCCTTCTCTCTGTTGAGCGATTTCCGTTACTTTTCTAGCCCACGATCACTTATCTACATCTACATTCATACTCCGCAAGCCACTTGACGGTGTGTGGCGGAGGGTACTTTGAGTACCTCTATCAGTTCTCCCTTCTAGTCCAGGCTCGTATTGTTCGTGGAAAGAAAGATTGTGGTATGCCTCTGTGTGAGCTCTAATCTCTCTGATTTTACCATGGTCTCTTCGCGAGATATACATAGGAGGGAGCAATATACTGCTTGACTCCTCGTTGAAGGTATGTTCTCGAAACTTCAACAAAAGCCCGTACCGAGCTACTGAGCGTCTCTCTTGCACAGTCTTCCACTGGAGTTTATCATCTCCGTAACGCTTTCGCGATTACTAAATGATCCTGTAACGAAGCGCGCTGCTCTCCGTTGGATCTTCTCTATCTCTTCTAACAACCCTATCTGGTACGGATCCCACCGGTGAGCAGTATTCAAGCAGTGGGCGAACAAGTGGACTGTAACCTACTTCCTTTGTTTTCGGATGGCATTTCCTTAGGATTCTTCCAATGAATCTCAGTCTGGCATCTGCTTTACCGACGATAAATTTTATATGTTTGTATGGTCATTCCATTTTGAATCACTCCTAATGCCTACTCCCATATAACATATGGAATTAACTGCTTCCAGTTGCTGACCTGCTATATTGTAGCTAAATGATAAAGGATCTTTCTTTCTATGTGTTCGCAGCACATTACACTTGTCTACATTGGATTCAATTGCCATTCCCTGCACCATGCGTCAATTAGTTGCATATACTCCTGCATTTCAGTACAACTTTCCATTGTTACAACCTCTCAATATACTACAGCATCATCCGCAAAAAGCCTCAGTGAACTACCGATGTTATCCACAAGTTCATTTATGTATATTGTGAATAGCAACGGTCCTACAACACTCCCCTGTGGCACACCTGAAATCACTCTTACTTTGGAAGAGCCGGCCGGAGTTGCCGAGCGGTACTAGGCGCTACAGTCTGGAACCGCGCAACCACTACGGTCCCAGGTTCGAATCCTGCCTCGGGCATGGATGTGTGTGATGTCCTTAGGTTAGTTAGGTTTAAGTCGTTCTAAGTTCAAGGGGACTGATGACCTCAGAAGTTAAGTCCCATAGTGCTCAGAGCCATCTGAACTTCGGAAGACTTCTCTCCATTGAGAGTGACATGCTGCGTTCTGTTATCTAGGAACTCTTCAATCCAATCACACAATTGGTCTGATAGTCCATATGCTCTTACTTTGTTCATTAAACGACTGTGGGGAACTGTGTCAAATGCCTTGCGGAAGTCAAGAAACACGGCATCTACCTAGAAACCCGTGTCTATGGCCCTCTGAGTCTCGTGGACGAATAGCGCGAGCTGGGTTTCACACGATCGTCTTTTTCGAAACCCATGCTGATTCCTACAGAGTAGATTTCTAGTCTCCAGAAAAGTCATTATACTCCAACATAATACGTGTTCCAAAATTCTACAACTGATCGACGTTAGAGATATAGGTCTATAGTTCTGCACATCTGTTCGACGTCCCTTCTTGAAAACGGGGATGACATGTGCCCTTTTCCAATCTTTTGGAATTCTACGCTCTTCTAGAGACCTACGGTACACTGCTGCAAGGGGGGGGGGGGGGGGGGGGCACGTTCCTTCGCGTACTCTGTGTAAAATCCCATCAGGTCCAGCGGCCTTTCCTCTTTTGAGCTATTTTAATTGTTTTTCTATCCCTCTGTCATCTATTTCGATATCTACCATTTTGTCATGTGTGCGACAATCTAGAGAAGGAACTACAGTGCAGTCTTCCTCTGTGAAACAGCTATGGAAAAAGACATTTAGTATTTCGGCCTTTAGTCTGTCATCCTCTGTTTCAGTACCATTTTGGTCACAGAGTGTCTAGACATTTTGTTTTGATCCACCTACCGCTTTGACATAAGACCAAAACTTCTTAGTATTTTCTGCCAAGTCAGTACATAGATCTTTACTTTCGAATTCATTGAACGCCTCAAGCATAGCCCTCCTCACATTACATTTCGCTTCGTGTAATTTTTGTTTGTCTGCAAGGCTTTGGCTATGTTTATGTTTGCTGTGACGTTCCCTTTGCTTCCGCGGTAGTTTTCTAACTCGGTTGTTGTACCACGGTGGCTCTTTTCCATCTCTTGCTTGCCAGCTATTCTGTCGTTCGTGTGGCGATTTAAAGAGGTACTACACTGCGAACTCCTATCAAACTCTTTTGGAAAAGACGTTTAGTATTTCGACAATTTCCGTGTCGTCGTCCGTTTCAGTGACATTATGGTCACAGAGTGTCTGCTTGATACAGTCACGTCGATTTAATATATAGGCATACGTTCGTTGCAAGGCGATAGGAAATGGAGCAAGCACGCAAGTGCAGTAGTATGGAAGGCGAATGGCCGACTTCGGTTTATTGGGAGAATTTTAGAAAAGTACACACGTAAAAATACCGCACATACTGTACTAGTGCCACTCGTTCTTGAGTATTGCTCGAATGTTTGGAACCCCTGACCCGGTCGGGTTAATTTAAGACATCAAATCACTTCACTTGCAGGCTGCTAGATTTGTTACCGGGCCCGCATCTCGTGGTCGTGCGGTAGCGTTCTCGCTTCCCACGCCCGGGTTCCCGGGTTCGATTCCCGGCGGGGTCAGAGATTTTCTCTGCCTCGTGATGGCTGGGTGTTGTGTGCTGTCCTTAGGTTAGTTAGGTTTAAGTAGTTCTAAGTTTTAGGGGACTGATGACCATAGATGTTGAGTCCCATAGTGCTCAGAGCCATTTGTTACCGGTAGGTCCGATCAACACATGAGTATTGCGGAGATGCTTCGTTAACTCAAATGGGAATCCCTGGAGGGAATACAACGTTCTTTTTGCGACACACTACTGAGATAATTTAGAGACCTGGCATTTGAAGTTGACTGCAGAGCGCACATTTCCCGTAAGGGCTATGAAGATAAGATAAGAGAAATTAGAACTTGTAAGGAGGCATATAGACAGTCATTTTCCGATCATTCTATTTGTGAATGGAAAAGGAAAGGAAATGAGTAGTAGTGGAACAAGGTACCATGCGCAATACACCATACCGTGGTTTGCGGAGTATGCATGTAGATTTAGATGTAGGTGCAGCATTAAAATAGCTGACGTTCTAATTCTTACCGACTTTGTACATTTGCTATTTTTTCTCTTAGTATCTCCTCTTACCGAGTCTTTTCCTGCTGCTGAATGGAGTTGCTGCTACTTTTTACTGTTAACTTCCCACGTGACTCAAACAGCGTGACTCTTGGTCAGTCACCTGATACTGTTTGTGCATCTGTGACTGAACACTGGCTTGAAAATAGAGATGGTAAGTTGTCCCTCTTAGTCAAAAAATGGTTCTGAGCACTATGGGACTTAACTTCTGATGTCATCAGTCCCCTAGAACTTAGAACTACTTAAACCTAACTAACCTAAGGACATCACACACATCCATGCCCGAGGCTGTTCCTCTTAGTCGAACGACGCTCTAAAAATAATTCTCCTTTACATAATTCTATGTGTGTATGATCTGAACTAATTCACACACATGTTTTATGGTCTAGTAAATTAAACCACATATGTTAAGTCACTGAACTGCAACGTCTAGCATTCGTACGTTATGCAATGTGCAATGGGCAAGAGTTCTAATTGTTAATGTAAACCTACGATAGTTTTCTCGATCCTCACACTACCATTTTCACTTCCAATCTCTATAGAGCATTGAAAACGATAATGGAAATTTATTTAACTGTTGTGGTTGAGATCAAAACAAAATTTACTGTCATTATCTGGAAAAATCAGACTGTCTGTATCATTTATGATGCGCTGACTAATCTTAGTGTTATTCTTATGTGCCTACTTTAACTTCATCTGATTCAGTCTACAGTTAATTTGTACCTTCTATTTCTTGCTACAAGCGATCCATCTGCTGATCTAGGGATACGTCAACATACAAGTGTATTACGGCCATATATACAGATAGTTTGAGATAAGATGTTTCTTTCAGTAACTTACAAAATAATAAGTAAAACGCAGGTTCACGTAAGAAACATTACACTTTCAGTGGAGTTATGAACATAGCTTTATTAGTTATTTTCCAGAGAGTTATAGCAACAAATTGCACTTTTTCAAACAGAATACTATTTTTCCATTATATATCTGGTGCATTTACACCAACTGTGTACAAATCAATTTAAATCAAATGTTTGTCGATTATAGATAGTGGGAGAGAAACGTTCAAAGTTTTAGGGGCGGATGCAGCATGCTATACATAATTGGCTGTGTTCAGATGTATGTTGCGATGATGGAATGTTCATTAAAGTGGGGTGTTCAAACGAGTGCCCAGTTTCCTGATTGCCAACGAATGCGCCAGCTAAACGACCTGTGAACGAGATGTAAAGTTGCTTGTGTCATAGAGCGACAAACTTTCTATATGAGCTGTTTGAAGTTATGTTCAGTTACGTTGTAGAATTAATCCTTACATTGTCATGTCCAAAGCATGTTAGAATGCACAAACAACTGAGGTTCGGCGTGTCGCATTTATTGGTGTTGCATAAACATAGCATACATATCCAGTGAGTAAACTGGCGTACTGATACTCGGCGAATGCTGACACGATGCCAATGAAGCAGCCTGGAATGTGCCTTACCTGTGATTTCTTAATTGTCCTCGGTAGCGAGTTGTCAAATGTCCATCGTCTTCGTGTAATCTGGTTTTATGAGAAGTTCATAAATAACATGCGCACACAGTACTTAGTTAATCTTACTGGTTTTCATTTTTATTATCATTCACAACAACATGATGACCAACTGGTCTGTAAGATGTCACTAATCATTGGCAACACTTCCAATAAACTATGAAACATTTAGAGAATGGCAGCGCACTGTCACAGGCTAGTTCTGGCAGATGAATATTACAAACGTGGTTTTGGTTACACAGTTATCGAACACAACAGATATTCTGACAACTGACAGCAGTATGCAGGTGTTCACGTTGTTGACACAGAGAAATTAATAAAAAAATTAACTCAGACATCAACATTTACGTGATAGCCAAATGATAGCTAGGCGCAAACTGTATATACATAGATGTTATTGTAATGATTTCCAAGCACAGACTCTCAATGATTCAAAAACTACATATTAACAAGAAGAGTGAGATGGACAGAATTCTACCCATGGACTGAGGGTTCAGGGTCGGTGGGGGCGGGGAGGAGCTATATAAAGATGGGTGTGTGGATATTTAGTGAAATCGGTAGGTAACTGAACTAGCCTTTTAATAATGTTTACCAGTATGCTAGATATTTATAGAAGTATTAAAATTAATAGCAGCATGTGACTGATACACTGGACACCTACCTAGTGCTCTGTCGATTTTCATGTCAGTTTCTCAGGTTAATAATTTCTCTAATGCAGTTAAGTTCTTAATTAGTGACTTATCTGGATAAACAAATGAATCATCTGACTCAGAAAATTTAGTGTAGCAAAAGCGTAGCGTCACAATAGGGACTAAATAAGATGGGCGCAAATAATGAGAGTAGTTTTGGTTGTGGGTAAACTGTAATTGTGGATAATTACTTAATTAATGAGTTTTGTAAAAAGTAAATTGATACCAAATAGAGAAAAATTAGGATTACCCACTGACTTAGGTCTTTTTGTGAGTAAACTCATTAGTCCACATCATTTTGATGATTACCTGCCAATGGAAATCTTCAGTTATTAATTTATCATAATTAACAGGATTTGAAGAAAAACTAAATATTCCATTATAATTAGAAGATTGTAAATCATAATGGGTCTAATAACATTAAATAAAATACTGCAAAAATCATAATTAGGAAATTTTAGATGCTTTAACTTTGTGACTTCACTTTCCTTCCTCCACCACTAGATAGCGTCAGAAGCAAATCCAGCAACCAGCACCTCGATTTCAGTGCTTCCAAAGCTGACGTGTGTATTTCATTGTAAGAAAACGAAACACCTTCACGTGTCCTTATGATGTCATTTGTTGTGTAGCTACCACTTTCGGCGCTTCAGTGCACATTCTTCAGGCCTTAGTTGACGCTAAAGGGGTTATCACGATTCATATACAGGGTGGTCCATTGATAGTGACCGGGCCAAATATCTCACGAAATAAGCATCAAACGAAAAAACTACAAAGAACGAAACTCGTCTAGCTTGAAGGGGGAAACCAGATGGCGCTATGGCTGGCTCGCTAGATGGCGCTGCCATAGGTCAAACGTATATCAACTGCATTTTTTAAAATAGGAACCCCCACTTTTATTACATATTCGTGTAGTACGTAAAGAAATATGAATGTTTTAGTTGGGCCACTTTTTTCGCTTTGTGATAGATAGCGCTGTAATAGTCACAAACATATGGCTCACCATTTTAGACGATCATTTAGTAACAGGTAGGATTTTTAAGTTAAAATACAGAACGTAGGTACGTTTGAACATTTTATTTCGGTTGTTCCAATGTGATACATGTACCTTTGTGAACTTATGATTTCTGAGAACGCATGCTGTTACAGCGTGATTACCTGCAAATTCCACATTAATGCAATAAATGCTCAAAATGATGTCCGTCAACCTCAATGCATTTGGCAAAACGTGTAACACATTCCTCTCAACAGCGAGTAGTTCGCCTTCCGTAATGTTCGCACATGCATTGACAATGCGCTGACGCATGTTGTCAGGCGTTGTCGGTGGATCACGATAGCAAATATCCTTCAACTTTCCCCACAAAAAGAAATCCGGGGATGTCAGATCCGCTGAACGTGCGGGCCATGGTATGATGCTTCGACGACCAATCCACCTTTCATGAAATATGCTATTCAATACCGCTTCAACCGCACGCGAGCTATGTGCCGGATATCCATCATGCTGGAAGTACATCGCCAATCTGTCATGCAGTGAAACATCTTGTAGTAACATCGGTAGAACATTATGTAGGAAATCAGCATACATTGCACCATATAGATTGCCATCGATAAAATGGGGGCCAATTATCCTTCCTCCCATAATGCCGCACCATACATGAACCTGCCAAGGTCGCTGATGATCCACTTGTCGCAGCCATAGTGGATTTTCCGTTGCCCAATAGTGCATATTATGCCGGTTTACGTTACCGCTGTTGGTGAGTGACGCTTCGCCGCTAAATAAAACGCGTGCAAAAAATCTGTCATCGTCCCGTAATTTCTCTTGTGCCCAGTGGCAGAACTGTACACGACGTTCATTGTCACCATGCAATTCCTGGTGCATAGAAACATGGTAGGAGTGCAATCGATGTTGATGTAGCATTCTCAACACCGACGTTTTTGAGATTCCCGATCTCGCGCAATTTGTCTTCTACTGATGTGCGGATTAGCCGCGACAGCAGCTAAAACACCTACTTGGGCATCATCATTTGTCGCAGGTCGTGGTTGACGTTTCACATACGGCTGATCACTTCCTGTTTCCTTAAATAACGTAACTATCCGGCGAACGGTCCGGACACTTGGATGATGTCGTCCAGGATACCGAGCAGCACACGCCCGTTGGGCATTTTGATCACAATACATCAACACGATATCGACGTTTTCCGCAATTGGTAAGCGGTCCATTTTAACATGGGTAATGTATCACGAAGCAAATACTGTCCGCACTGGTGGAATGTTACTTGATATCACGTACTTTTACGTTTGTGACTACTACAGCGCCATCTATCACAAAGCGAAAAAAGTGGTCCGACTAAAACATTCATATTTCTTTACGTACGACACGAATATGTAATAAAAATGGGGGTTCATATTTAAAAAAACGCAGTTGATATCCGTTTGACCTATGGCAGCGCCATCTATCGGGCCAACCATAGCGCCACCTGGTTTTCCCCTTCAAGCTAGACGAGTTTCGTTCTTTGTAGTTTTTTCGTTTGATGCTTATTTCGTGAGATATTTGGCCCGGTCACTATCAATGGACCACCCTGTATACGATGCATCAATGGCCAACAACTGGTTTACACAGACAACCTGTAACTGTAATGTCGTCTCTCCAACCATCAACTGGTTGGAGAAACGACATCACAGTTACAGGTAGTCCACATGAACCAGTTGTTGGCCGCTGATGCGTCGTATATACAGATCGTGATAACCCCTTCAGCATCAACTAAGGCCTGAAGAGGTGCACTGAAGCACCGAAACTGGTAGCTACACAATAAATGACATCATAAGGACGGCTGTAGGTGTTTCATTTTCTTACAATAGTGAACGGTCGTAGTCCCCCAGACCTCCGGGCTCAAAGATGGACATACAAAAACTTGTTATTTGATCTTTTCCATACTTATACGTGCGTATTACGAAAATATACAGTTTCAGTCATACACCGCATTGAAAATCTCTCCAAACACAGTTTGTAGTGCCACAGTGACAGGATATCCGACTTCGGTATACCATTCGATGTCATATAGAAATCCATGTAACTATAATTTTGATAGTAACATATGGAAACAGCAGTACATGGCGTCACTGCCATCGTAATTGTCACATCACGTTCTGTGGCGTCAATTTAGTTTCATGTGGAAACCTGGCATTATATGTACGAGTGGAACCAGTTACCAGACAAGAGAAAAACATTTGAAGTAGTGTAGCAAATGGAGTAAATCCACTTCGCTACGTTGCATTATTCCTATTGGATTATATAGAGAGGTACTGAAAACACTCGACTTGATAATCCATTGTGAAAAAAAAAATTAAACATTTACCTTTCACAACTGACCATTTCACACCAACATTTTTACATGAATAATAAATATCAGATTCAAATATTCCATGCAATATAAGAAATACTAAATATGAATATAAAATTGAAAGTGTCCCTTGCTTTGTATTACAGAAACTCAGAATCTATAAATAAAAATTACAGTTTTATACATATATATTTCTGATACAAAACTCTTTTAGAATGGTTTGACACTTCCTTGAATGATTTCTTTTTATACACGTTTTTAAACAAACTCTTCAAGTTTTTCGAAAAAGTTTTTGATTTAAATAACCAATGCCATTTAGTATGGCCTTTATCTGGTTTGATGTACTGAAAAAAATTCCATTTACAATATTTTTCGTTCACTGCAGTGGCGAGTCTTAGCAAACATACAGCTCTTATTCTAATTCAGTCCCCATCAGCCATCAGTCGATGCGGATCCCTCTCTATGGCGCTGCTACTCTTTCTTCAGTGTCCATCATTCCAATTGCCTATCCCTCAAGGCTCATATACATGAAAAATAATCAAAATACCTTATATTAGTAAATCACAAAAATGTTTTATCATAACCTGCAAAAGATATTACTATTTTTTATATCAATTGATAATACACTACTCAGCGAAACTTAAGGACAGAATACATAAAGTAACGTAACATATTAACAACTCTGTGGAAATGAATGAAAGTGGGGGAGCATGTTGCCAGCAGTGTGCTAGTCATGCACAGATAGTTGAAAGTCAAATGGCACGGGGTCAGAGCCAAAAATGGGGCTGGCCCCAAAACATGAAACAGCTGAAAGAACGGGAAAAGACCGTGTGTTTCAATGAGCGAGCAGTTACGGTGGACTGTGTTGATTTTCTGCATTACAGTATGGCCCAGAAACAGCATTTTGATAACTTCACATGAGGAAGAATCATCGAGAAACCGGTAAAAGAACGAAGTGTGATGAGGGTATCCCAGAAGTTTGGTATTGCTCACAGCATTCTTTCACGTGCCTGGGGAGCGTTCTAAACCACAGGCTCTGCTGCCCAGGGGATAGGAGGTGGGCGACTGTGGTCAACTACAGCATCAGATGATCAGAACATTGTGCTACAGGTAAGAAGGGACTCCAATCAAAGAACAGGTGCTATTGCAACCACATGTAATAGGACTGTAAAGCACGCAATCCCACGCTCCCCAGTGGCACGGCGACTGCATGGGGGTGGTCTCTTTGGGCGACGACCAGTATGTTGTGCTCTGTTGACAACTGACCATCGCTGGCACCGTTTTCAATGGTGCTAAGAACATGGGGGCTGGATCAATGAGGAGTTCGATCGCGTTCTCTTCTTGAATGAGATCAGATTCAGCCTGAGTACTGATTCTGGACGTACCCTCGTATGGCGAGAGGTGGGAACACGTAATCCACCAATGTTGAACACTATCGTTTTGGTGGTCCAGGTATGGGGAGGCATAATGTTGCACGGGCATACTGACCTCAAAATCTTTGAGCACGGTATACTCACTTATCGACGTTATTGTGACACTGTAGTCATTCACCATGGGCGTCTTTTCAGAGGTGTATTCAGCTCTGGCTTCAGTTTTGCTTACGTCAATGCGCGACTGCAGCCAACAGAGCGAGCGAAGATGCTCTTGGAACAAGAGGATATTCTGTGAATGGACTGGCATGCCCATTTCCCAAACTTAAATTCCATCAATTATGTGTGCGAATCATTGTCGAGACGTACTGCAGCACGTCGAAATGCAACAACGACCATCTAGCAATTGCCAACCACACTTCTGGAGGAATGGAATGCCCTACCATAAAACTTTATATCAACCTTGTGACTATCATGGGAGCGCATTGCAGAGCATGAACTGCAATCTGTTGTGATCACACACCCTGTTACTAATGATTTCCCACCTTTTGTAATGTCCAGAGGATCATCGTACATTGATAAGCCGAAACATTATGACCACTACCCACCGCGACGTTGGATGCCATCTGGTGGCGTTGCGGGCACGTGACACGGTAAAAAAAGTATGTAAGCAGACGAGGGGTTACCCTAGCAAAGATATGGTTGCAAATAGGGAAATCTATAGAGTTAAGCAACTCTGAAAAAGGACAGATTATTATTACGCAGAGCCTGTGAACTAATATCTCAGAAACGGCGAAACCGATCGAATGTGCACGTGCTACTGTCGTGAGCATCTACACTAAGAGGTAGAAGAACAGTGAAACTACTACAAGGCGCTGAATGGTTGGACGTCCAAGACTCTTCACAGACCGTGGGTTTCGGAAACTTGTCTATTCTGTAAAGTAGAATAGATGGTGATCTGTAGCATCTAAGCCCAAAGAGAACAATGCTGGTCCATGCACAAGTGTTTTGCAGCACACCGTTCATCGTACATTGTTGAACATGGAGCTCCGTAGCAGACCACCCCTATGTGTTAATATGTTGACCCAACGACATCGTCAATTACGATTGCAGTGGGCACACAGGTCGGGATTCGACCGTCGATCAATAGAAACGTGTTGGCTCTTCGGGTGAATCACGACTTTGCTACGCTATGTTGATGGTCGTCTCCACAAGCGCCGTCATCGAGGTGAACGGCGGTTCTAAACGTGCTGGGCACCACGGGCGCAGCCTGGTGGGAACAGTATATGCTATGGGAGACATTCCCCTGCGCTTGCATGGGACTTGTGATAGTAATCAAAGACACGCTGACAGCTGAAAACCACCTGCATCTCTTCACGCTTGATGTCTTATCCGACAGCGATGTAATCTTTCAGCAGTGTAATTGTCTTTGACTCGGAGCCAGTACCGTGCTACAATGGTTTGAGGAACATTACAGTTGACTCACGTTGAAGTCTCGGTGACCAAATTCGGCTTATGTAAATCCTGTGGAAGCCATCTGGGCCGCTATGAGCGCCATCACCGCGTAAGCAAATCAGCGGAATTCATGACCTGTATGTAGATATCTAAAACCACATACCTCCACAAAACTACCAACAAATTGTCAGATCCCTCGTACGCAGAATCAGTAACCTATTTTGTTCCAAAGAGGGATAAACAAGCTATTAATAAGGTGGTCATAATGTTTTGGGTCATCGATGTAGGTAATGGTGACTTCAGTTAAGTTATTGTCTTTCAATGAAAGCGTGAATTTGGTCGTCTCATTGCGTATTTCTTTCAGTTACATTCTATGCTATATTGTAACACTTCTTTCTATGTATGGTAGAATCATGCAAAAGCTACTTCTGTCCTTACATTTTGCATATCAGTGTACATATTGAAGTACCATATAAACAAAATATTAAATACATAAAGTGGATGCAATCTCTCTCTCTCTTTTAAGATTCAAATTATTTTGAAATTAAAGCAAATTTCTTAAATTCTCAATTTCTACTTTTTCAAAAACTGTAGGACTCCTGTTTTCTGTTCCTGTCAGCGCTATATACATCCATTTTATTTGTTTCAAGTGATTAATCGCCAAGATGTTTCTCATAGGATGTTACCAGTTGAAGTTTTCAGTAGAAAAACATAACAGAGTTACATCATAGAGTAGGTAAGTAAAATACTATCCTGTAAATAAATTTGTTGCAGTATATATTTAATAAGCTATTAGACAAATTCATTCAACTTTCTACCCAAAGTGTCAAAGTGCCTCGATCCATACAGATGCATTATTATAGCGAAACATATTCTCTTACATATAGTCGTATCTCATTAAATTCTTTTCTTACAGTCATGTTAATTAAAAAGTGCATTTGCAAAATAAACTACCAAAAAGTCAGTTGCTGCTTTACATAATGCTTCCCAAGTTTCTCATCCTAAGTTTATTAACATCACCACTATATATAATTGATTATTACTTCGATACTTCATATGGCTCAATGTATTTAATCGATTCTTTACTCCATTATCAATTCATTATTACAATATTAAACAATAAATCCCTGATCAGTCTCATTCAAGAAGTGACTCTAAGGAATAACATTCCACAGCAATAAACCACAACATTACAAACAAAACTGTATTTCTTAAACAGACAAAATACTGGTTAATTACTTCACCTTAAAGAACACATTTCTCGTCTCTCAAGCGCAAAGGGCAACATCAACACAAACTTTTTTCTCAATAAGCATTACTTCATGCAACATTACTTGTTTATTTATACTTTCTGTGGTCTGAAGTGGAATAGCGTGATATATTTTTACTGAAAAGGTGCTTTCTTACAGATTGTTGAACAACTTGACAGTTGATCAAATTAGTTCAGCAAGATGCTTGCATATTGACAACAAATGGCACTGAATGTATTTGAAACCTTTCCTTTATCGCAGATGCATAAATTTCTATTATATTTACATAATTAGTTTTTTTTTAGTTTTCAATAGTGTCCTTGAACAAATATCCCATTTTTTACATTTTTGTCTTACTTCTAATTCTATATTATTTTAAGCTGTTAAAGATTTGTTACTTCACACAGATCCTTATTAATAAATCCAAAGATAAAATAAGACATTTTCACCAGTTTTAATTTGACGTAGCATTGGCTTCCATCCTTTTTGATAATATAATTATTCATTTGCATAGAAAAATGCAATTACTAAAATAAACACTTGATTACATATGAACTCAAGATAGTAGAAGATGATTACGTTTTTCTTACAATCTATTGATATACTAGTTGGAGAAGAGAGTGATACACCAGAAATGAAATAGGAATCACCCAGCAGAGAAGGCACTATTCGCCAAATATTCTGTTTGCTAAAGAGTGGTGGACCCCCCTATCTGTTCTAGATCATTTACTTCTAAAATATATTTCATTCTCTTCACAAAATCAGTTTTTTCCAAATTCAAATGCGCCATACTGTCTTTTTTCATTTATAAGTATTTCACACACAACACAGTTTTAAACCAGTGATGTTATTTAGACCAAATATTGATTTGGGTTTTGGATATGCCAGTTCATAAGGATTTTCATGGGTAGTTCCTACAAGTGTAAATGGACTATGACATACATGTAGAAATTTATACATCTCTTCCTTTAGTCTACAGGACATTTAATTTACTGTCACCAGTACGGAACACCTATTTTAAAATTAGTTGGTTTCACCCTACTATCATGCCTCCTTTTCCTTCCCTTAGCCCTTTTTTGATCATTTCTATTGCCATTCTAATCATATCATCCTGAGATGTCTCACCTGAAGTTGGAAACTCCATTTCTTCCCCAATAACGTCAGCTAGATTATCCTCAAATATTATTTCACAAGTAGTAACACTAGTAGATTCATTCCAAAAGATATTTACTGTATTTTCAAAATTTAATATATGAATGGCCCAAGCAGTAGGTTTCTTGCTTAATATGTATCACAAAGCCTATTAATCTCGTTCTGCATAGAACTGCTTTCACTCATACTCTTTGAGGAAAGCAAGTCGAAATATTTATACACTGAAGCGCCAAAGAAACTGGTATGGGCATTGGTATTCAAATACTGAGATATGTGAAGAGGCAGAATACGGCACTGCGGTCAGCAACCCCTATATAAGACAACAAGTGTCTGGCGCAGTTGTTAGATCAGTTACTGCTGCTACAATGGCAAGTTATCGAGATTTAAGTGACTTTGGACGTGATGTTATCGTCGGAGCACGAGCGATTGGACACAACATCTTCTGGATGATGTGGGGACTTGCCGGTACCACAATTTCATGAGTGTACCGTGAATATCAGGAATCCGGTAAAACATCGAATCTCCGACATTGCTGATCTTACGAATTTATGAACAGCCCTGCAGGATTCATGGTGTCAGTTCTCTCCAGCACTACTTCAGACATTAGTCCGAGTCCATGCTACGTCGTGTTGCGGCACTTCTGCGTGTTGCGTGTTCGGGGGGCGGGGGAGGGGGTCACACAATATTAGGCAGGTGTACCAGCTTCTTTGGTTCTTCGGTGTATGATTAATTTTCTACATTCCTATACAATGTATCAATCGTTCAGAAATGTACTGAGGATTGTCTGTCAACAGAGATTTTTGCACCGCCACATTATGAAAATCTTTTTCTAATTTTTCTACTATAAATATTGTGTTGACTTTTTTTTTATTGAGTAAAGCGTTACATATACTGGCAGAAAAAAATCAACACCTAGAAGGAGCCGTGCGATATAAACAAAACTGGTAGGGGTGTTTCTATATCTGAAAGATGATATCTATTGAAATTTCGCGCCAGTCGCATAAGTGTGGCGCTAGTAGCGCCACTATGAGGATGCAAATCACGGTTTCTTTACATACACGCTGTAACAGTCGTCAGCGTTAATTACCTTTGAGACTGGACATTGTCATTTGTCAAAGGGGCAAGAATGCCTTTAAGACGACAAAGACGACATTATCAACACCTCACTGATTTTGAATGGGTTCGTATATCAGGGCTAAGAGAAGCTGAGATACTGCAGAAAGACTTGGCAGGAATGTAGCCAGTGTACATAATTGCTGGTAGTGGTGGTCACTAGATTGAACGGTTGCAAATAAACCGGGTGCCAGGCGGTCATGTGGCACTACAGATAGAGAAGACCATCGTGTTTCGCATATGGCTGTGGCGCATTGTACTGCATCTGCAGCAGCAATTTGAGTAGCAGTTGGCACCAAACGGACGCAAATAACTGTTACAAACCGGTTACTTCAAGGACAGTTCCAAGCCAAACGCCCTGCACCACGCATTCCGCTGACCCCAAACCATCACCAATTGCGACTTCAGTGGTGTCCAGTGAGAGCTCACTGGTGGGTGGAATGAAGATCTGTTGTGTTTTCTGATGAAAGCCACTTCTGCTTCGGTACCAATGATGGGCGTGATTTGTTAGAAGGAGGCAAGGTGAGTGCTTGCAACCAACTTGTCTGCAGCCTAGCACACTGGACCTACAGCTGGAGTTATGGTCCATGGTGCGATTTCGTATGGGAGCAGTAGCACTCACGTAGTTATCCCACGCACTCTGACTGCAAATTTGTACGTTAGTCTAGTGATTCGACCTGGTGTGCTGCAATTCATTAACAGAATTCCAGGAGGTGTTTTCCAACAGGATACCGCTCACCCACGTGACGTTATTGTAACCCAACATACTCTACAGAGTGTCGACACGTTGCCTTGGCCTGCTCGGTCACCACATCTGTCTCCAGTCGAACACATATGGAACATCATCGGACGACACCTCCAGAGTACACATAACCACATGGACCGTCCTTGTATTGACTGACCAAGTTCAACAGGCATGGAATTGTATCCTACAAACTGACATCTGGCACCTGCGTAACGCAATGCATTCACGTTTTCATGCTTGCATTCAACATTCTAGCGGTTACACCGGTTATTAATGTACCAGCATTTCATATTTTCAATGGCTTATCTCGTACTTACTTTAACCTGTGATCTTCCAGTGTTAATCACTTAAATATATTACTTAGACAAATGTATTCCAGAAATTTCATTACTTTACGTTAATTAATTTGCTGTGCTGCTACTTTTTTCCGTCAGTGTATTTTGAAAAGGCATCTAGTACTACAAAACTATGGTTACACCTACCAGCAGATGTACATAATAGTCCCAATAAATCTATTGCAACTAATTCCTTTGAACCATTGGAATGGGCAGAATGAATTAAACCTTTTGATGGCACTCACTGACTTCTATCACATCCAACTAATCTTTTCTTGACCCTTCTCCACAAATTATTAAATATTACGGTTTCCAGAATTTTAGTTACTATTTTGTAGTCCCATAATACCAACAGCTTACATGTAAATAATGGATTAGTGTATCTACATGTTGTTCAGGGAAACATACCTTCCAGTCTAGCTATTCTAAGGATATCCTTCTGAACAATAAACCCTTATGAATGATGTAATGCAGCTTTACTATTAAAAAACATCAGATTTGTAATACTGTTTAATTAACATCGTGTTTGTATCTTCATTCTACCCTATATATATATATATATATATATATATATATATATATATATATATATATATATATATATATATATATATATGATTCTGTTTAATTTCGCATCCTTCAACTATTATAAGTAAAACAGTCTTATCTGACCCCATTCATGCCTGACCATTATTATCCCTTTTCCTGACTGGGATTTTGGATAAAATATTTTCTTTTACATTGACTTTACCTTTAATGTATTTTATTTCCAGGTCAAATTGTTGCAAAAACATTGCCCATCTAGTCAGTCTCTGATATTTATTTACATTGTTGCAGAAAACTTAAAGCTTTGTGATATTTGTATACTATTACTTTATGTCCTAACAAATACCTTTTGAAATTTTGAAACCCATATAGTGTTGCAAATGCTCTCAATTCCGATATGTAATTGTGTTTCTCATGTTCACATAAAGTGCTGCTGGCAAAGGGAATTGTTTTGTGGCCCACACCTTCACCTGTTTCGACTATTTGAAATATTTCAACTCCAAAACCACAATAACTTGAATTAGTATTTATACAAAAACGCAAAGAAAATCTAGATGGTACTACAATGGGCTGTTGTATTGTTAACCTTTCAAATTTCAGAATGCTTGTTCATACCTTGTTGTCCAGTTCCACAAAAGTATTTTCTTTAACATATTACTCAGACATGGAGTGTTAAAGGGTTGGTCAGTCACACATTTCCTATAATATCAAAATAACCCAAACACTGCCTTATACTGGTTTTTGCTTTTAATTTTCTTGGGTCTGGTTATATCCCCTTTTCATTAATTGTGTGGTCAAAAACTTAGTTTTTTTCCCCAATTCTGATGTATTTAATTTCAGTTTCATTCCCCCAGGCTGAACTGCTATTAGTACTTCATTTAAAGTCTTACAGTGATCATACCAATCATAACTAAAAATCAAAATGTCACATATGTGCGCCGTTACTTTACTGAGTAAGTCATTTCCCAAAATTTTGTCAATAGCTCTAATAAAAACATAAATAGAAAAATTTAACTCAAATAGAACCACACAGTACTGATGACAATTTTTTGTCTACAAATGCTGTATGAGGTCTGGATTCTTTAGTTAGACTGATGTTCCAATAACTACAGCTTACATCACAAGAAGTGCAAAATTTAGAATCATAAAATTTTTGTAAAATCTCAGCTATGTTGGCAGGCCTGCTCTTTCCCTTAGCACCACTTCATTTGATTTCCAGCTTCAATCACCACTCCGACAACTCCATTCATTTCTCAACTATTAATAGGTCGTTGTTAGATCTTTCTTTTATCCCCTATTCCAGCATCTTATCTATTTCTTTCGTATAGTCGCCTTTATTAAAACATGGATAGCACGTAGTTTAATGGAGAAAGGTTAATAGGGTTTCAGTTTCAGCGTACATTCAATATCCTTCATAATATCTGGTTTGTCAGAAAAAAACATTAATATCCTGCATGAGAATTTCCTCTGATTCCTCTCTTTTTCTGTATGATATACTTTCAATCTTTCCTTTTACTTCTACTTCCATGCTTTTCTCTTCGAATTCCATAGTTCCCTCCCTGCAGCTAAATACCTAAAAGCAAAAGCAAATCTAATTCATCATGTTCCTCCACAGACACTTCCTCTAGAAAGGTTACTTCATTTAAATTTTCATAACATATAAAACTAAATTTTGCTGCAACAAAATTCTGCTCCCAATATTAATTCTATAATCAAATCTGGAATTCCTAAAAATTTACATTCCACTTCAGTTCCATAATTAATAGCACTTCCTGTTTAATACTTTTTGACATTTTTCCCGTGGCTCCTATTATTCTGATTCCTGAAAGGGGAAATACTAAGACACCTTCTATATTCTTAAATGATTTTTAGATATTTCTGATATTTTGTTCAAATCATTCCCACTGTCTAACGAACATGCAACTGTAATATCTCGTAGATTTTCCAAAATCATACGTTGATATACTTTCTTACCATTCAATAACTTACTTTCCTCATGTAACAAATCCTCATTAATTTTTTCTCTGGAAAACTACCATTTTGATCATCAAAATTATCACCCACCTTAACACTTTAATGATACATAGCATTATTTTACTCCTCATCCATTTTTTCTCACTCCCTCCTATTTACTTATCATATTTACCCTTATTACTTATATCACTTATTTTTTTCTTCTCAAAATAATCTCAACAACACTGTATACAAATTCAAATATTTCTTCTATATCTTCCTCGTCTTTCTTGTTACTTAAACCTTCATTATCGTCATTACTACTAATACTGCTACTTGTGTCAGCATCACTCTCCCCCAATGCCTTTTTAGTTAGTTGTTTTTTATTTCCATATTTGGTCACATAATGTAATGGACTTCAATTTTTTTAATACTTACACTTTTCCCTAGAACCCTTTCTTGTAAGACTTTTCACACTGAACACTGATTAAATTCTTTATTTCATCTATTTGGCTCCTTACAACTTCTCCTGATTCACTGCCAATAACTTAAGCATTAGATGCGGTTTATGTTCTACTTTTCCTTTATCTTCTTTTATTAATTCTGTTTCTATTTTTGTTCGATTAAACTGATTCACTGGTGGCTTCTTAACAGATCTTGTTCAAATGTGAGCCCCTACTGGAGCAACATTCAGTTTCCTGGTCACTTCCATAATTATTGCTCGCCATACACCTATCATTTTGATTCCTTCAATTACCTATATGTTCAATAGGGCCACTTGCTACCCAATTTGCTGTGGGATTGCCATTATTCCTCCCAGAACCTGCACTAATCAGTCTATTTACTTGGTAGTCACTCTGGAAGGGTACATAGTATCATAATGTCCTATGTATTCATCACTTGTCCACTTGATGCTTTCTATGTTTCCCATATAATTTATAAAATCACTAATATGGATTCTGACAGATGGTAGACGCAATTCTATTATTCTCTGGGCTAATTTATTCTCATATCCCATTTATTTATTTATTAATTTATTGTGTCCTGGAAGTAGATAACACAAAATAATAAAAATAATAACAAAATTCTGCCAGGCAGAACTAATTTTCTGTTAGATGAACTGTAAAATGAAGAATACCGTTGCGTTTATGGCCTTATCACTTCCTGCAACAAGATGTTCTGTGGGGTAAGGATTGGGCAGATTTCTACAGTCCAGGAGATGTTGGGTCCTGCAGGTCACCACACTCCCAGGATTCACCTTCTGTTCTGAAGGTCCAACTCCTGAGGTTCTCCTTGTATCGTGAAAGTCGTGTCGTCAACCGGTTTAGTGCCTTCCATGTCACATATGGTAGATGAAAGCCTGTATCAGGTTCCTCATCCATCTTCCCCCCAAACCTTTCGGTTAATGAATTTCGCCATAGCTCTGTTCAGCGAGTTCCAGGTGCTAATGGAATTGCTGATGTTGTTTGAATGAAACTCCTCCGTGACCTTAACCAAGGTTTTTGTGGTTCATATCCGAACAGGTTATGTCTGCGATCGATTTCCTACTTCTTTTTCTCCAATTCTGCGCTATCAGGTGACGGTGTACCCATAATTTGATAAAGTTTGATGCCAGGAGTTGGTGGCAGGCAGCCAGTCACAGAGCATCTAGTCTCATTCAATGCCATATCCACCTTTTTTGTATATGTGGAATTTCACCTATCTGTTGCTGCATATTCTGCTGCAGAGAAGCATAATGCCAGAGCAGATATATGGAGCATATTTGGCTGTGAGCCCAGCTGGTGGCAGTAAGTTTGTGGACGATGGTATTCTAGACAGATACTTCTAGCTTTGTTTCTTGGCTATGATGTTTGAATGTGAGCCTACGATCTACCGTAACTCCCAGTTATTTTGGAATATCGTAGTAGCATAGTAGTTGCCCTTTCCAATTAATATTTAACTTCCTCCTAGCTTTTCAGTTTCTCAGGTGAAAGGCTAAGACCTGCATCTGTCTGGGATTTGGCCTTAGGTGGCTGTCATCATAACAATTGCCGAGATCTGCAAGGGCTTCTATCAGCTTTATCTCCACGTCATCAGAGGTTTTGCCTTTAGATGTAGTTGCTGTTTCATCTGCATAAATAAATGATTTGCTAAGTAACTCTTTACCATCGGGACCATCCGACTGCCGTGTCATCCTCAGGTGAGGATGCAAATAGGAGGGGTGTGTGGTCAGCACACTGCTCTCCCGGTCGTTATGATGGTTTTCTTTGACCGGAGCCGCTACTATTCGGTCGAGTAGCTCCTCAATTGGCATCACGAGGCTGAGTGCACCCTGAAAAATGGCAACAGCGCATGGCAGCTGGATGGTCACCCATCCAAGCGCCGGCCACGCCCGACAGCGCTTAACTTCGGTGATCTCACGGGAACCGGCGAATCCACTGCGGCAAGGCCGTTGCTTGTTGGTACGAGGGTCGTTCAATAAGTAATAGCCACATTTTTTTTTCCTCAGATCATATTTATTGTTAAGACTCAGAATTTGGTGACAATATACATCAATATGTCTTCTCCAAGTCCTCTTTTTCTACGTAGTCTCCATCACGTTCTATGTCCGTATGCCAACATTGTGGAAGAGCATGTATTCGCTGCTGGTAAGAGCTCTTGTCCTGTAGGCGCAGTCATGTTTTCACTGCATGACTGACATTCTCGTCACCTTCAAAGTATGTTTCCCGTAGAGAATCTTTAAGTGGACCAAAGAAACAGAAGTCCGAGGATGCCAGGTCTGGACTGTAGGCTGGATGAGGCAATTATGTCCAACCTAATTTGGCGATGTGTACCCGGGTTCTCAGATTTGTATGTAGGCGTGCATTATCGTGTTGGAGCAAGATTTCTGCTGAATTCTTGTCCGATCGAACACGTCGGAAACGGTTCTTGAGTTTATTCAGAGTCTTCATGTATGCCTCTGAATTGATGGTTGACCCTCTTGGCATCACATCCACGAGGATGACGCCATCACAGTTCCCGAAGACTGCCACCACGACTTTTCTGACAGAGGAGGTTGTCTTGAGTTTCTTCTTTTGTGGTGAATGAGGATGATGCCACTCGATGGACTGCCTTTTTGTGCACCCAAATTTCGTTCACATAACGATCAGTGACAGAAACGCCTCTCCGTCGGTCTCAAAATGCTCCAACAATTGAGATGAAATGGCCTTTCTTTGAATCTTGTGGTCCGCTGTGAGCATTCGTGGAACCCATTGTGAGAACCTCTTTGAATGTCCGGGAGTCTCGATCACGCAGACGCACTTCCAATGCTGGCCGACAACTGCAGAGCCAACTGTCGAGTTGTGATGCACCGGTCGGCACGAATAATGGCATCCGCACGATTCAGCATGTCTGGAGCAGTGGCTGTGACAGGACGTTCCGAGCGTGGCTAATCGTGGAGCTCTGTTTCTGCATTTCCTGAGGCTGTAACTTTCTTTACCCATCGCGCAACTGTGCTCCTATCAACTGCAGAATCGCCGTAGACTGCACACAAACGCTTACGGATGTTCACCACGGTTTCTTTGTCTGCACACAAGAATTCAATAACACCCCGCTGCTTGTAACGTGAGTCGTATGTAGACGGTATTTTGACGCTGTACTAGGTCTCCGCCATTTGCCAGAAAGGCATACAGAACAAACAACAGATGTGAACCACCCAGAAGGACGTTTGTCTATGTATATTAATAGCTTTTTTAAAAAATGTGGGGCATTACTTACTGAACGACCCTCGTGCCTCTTCTAGAATCATAATTATCACTTGCCTATAATTCAGTCAAAATCTTCTGATGTTCATCTCTAGACTAGTATTCCCTCAAAAATGCGTTCTTAAAACCTTGCTATGATTTAGAAGACTCCGTCACGTCAGGGTACTGCACATCTCCAAGTAATTTCTTTCTAATAATCCGTGAAAAATGACATTTTCTCTTTGTCAGCTCAGCTCCTAGGCAGATCAATAAATATGCTAAAAAAATCGAATGGGAAAATGTTACCATATGGTTAAGTAATGTTAAACTTTTTACAATTTACAAATGTATCTTCATTAGGCACTGTACATTCACTATGACTCATAGTTTGGATCCTATTAAATTTGTTTCCAGTTTCAGTAAATTTTGATTCATTTAAAATCTCGTATTTCTATACAATTTCATTAACCTTTCCAGTTTTTTATTCAGTTAACATAGATCTACTTTATGTCCCCTTTTCCGCAGTTTCTTTATTATTATTTAAATCTAACCTTGTTCTTTCATTTTTTGATTGTAGCTCATTCTCATTTTCAACACTCATTTTCATTAAACTTTCAGATTTTTCTGACAGGAATTAACAACCCCTTCCACTCTCTTAGCACAATACTTTATAATTTTCTCTTTCCTAGTTCCACTTTCTTTAGCGACCATATTTATTTTTACTTCTTATTGTTTCTTCACTTTTTCTAACTTACTTTCTAAGGTAACTATCTCTAAATCTATCCCTTTATCTAAATTTGAATTCAAATTACTAAAGTAATTTTTAAAATCCTTTTTAATGACTATTAATTTGATGCATTTTCAAATTTAAGCTATAAGTTACTCTTTGGATCGCCACTATTTTTGTCCATTTTTGCATTTAAACTACCAATGTCACTTTTAAGATCATTGCTACTTTTTATCTGATGTTTCATGAAATCAACTAATAATGTCCTAAGGACTTCAGTCTCAGACTTTTCCTTAACGCCCTGACTTCCTTCATATAATTATTGTTTAGCATTAACCTTTTCTTCATTATTTCGTAACTATCTTTTTCACCCTTCATATTACAATACTCAGTAGATGAAGCTCTTTACATTTCGTCAATAACCTGACTCTCATTCACTTCATCAAAAAAGGTTGAATCTAAATCTGATTCAAATCCAGTATCTTCACAAGGCTCACTTTTAAATTGTGCTTTATCCTCACTAATTTATTCTCTCTGTTCATGCACAATGTATTCTCCCATATTGTCACTCATTTTGAAACGATTGCAAATAACACTTGAAATTAATGTAAACATTTTACCTTAAAATTTCTTCGATGTTGGTTGCTGCTGTCAGGAGTAACTGTTATCTGCTCTCGAAACCATTCGTGTTTCTGCATCAGCCCGCAAGGTTTACTTCTGGGCAGGCTCCAAGCTGATTCCCCAGTTGCTGATGTACATCAAATATGGCTCCCACGTTCCTGGTCTTCTATTGGCTGAAGCTTGTCCAATACGGCAGCAGCATTCCAGACTTTTCATTGGTTGATACGAACTTGACACTTTCATTGCACTAATTGTCAGCTAGTCGTCTAAACTGTATCGAACTTAACATTATATTGTCTGTTACTCCACAGTTCTTATCTATTTCGTAGCCAGTGGACGTCCAGAGAAATTGGGTGCTTTGTGTGGTGCCAAAATAGAAACACGTCCTCAAACTAGGAGCACCATATGGTATGAGCTTACCTGTGATTTCTTCACTGCCCTCGGCAGTGAATCATTGAACGCCCATCGTCCTGGTGTAGTTTGGTTTTGTGACGAGTTCTTAAATAAAGTATGCAACACAATATTTACTTAACATGACTGGTTTTCACATTTACTATCACTTACAGTAACACGATGACCAGCTAGTCCATAAGTTGTCCTAGAGAACGCTAATCACAGATAGACACTTCCAGTAGACTATGAAACATTTAAATAATGGCAAGATTTTTACAGTCCACTCTCATGAGCTAGTCCTGGTGGATGAATATCACAGAGATGGTTTTGACTGCAGAGTCATTGAACACAACAGAATTTTTGGCGCCTGATAGCAGTACACATGTGTTCATGTTGTTGACAAGGAGAAATTAATAAAATAAATAAGGAGTCTTTAACATTTAGTTGATGACCAATAAAGGGTCAAACTTAGCAGGAATGTCATTCTACTGAATCGTGTAATGATCTTTATATAAAATGGGTGTTTCGATATTTTGCGAAATCTGTAACTAAATTATAGTTTTAAGCATATAATGGTCACACTTATTAGAAATGTCACGCTATTGGATCATATAATAATTTTGTTGAGCAGAATGCCAGATATTTATAAAAGTGCTAAAATTAATGTCACTATGTGACTGGTACACTGTACACCTACATAGTGCTTTACCGACTTTCATATCAGCTTCATATTTTAACTATGACTCCAAAAAACAAGTAATTTGAGAAGGCGCTGTGATACTAAACGAAGACCAACAAGAACTGAAAGTATGGAAGTCTTTGTTCTAGCTGAAATACGCCACAATTCGTATATCAGCATAGGAGAAGATGCTGTAGTCGGTGGTATCAACCTCACATTTGTATGGTGAATAGTGCAGTCACATGTTTCACCAGTACCACCAGTCCATGACTGAGATTTCAATCGAAGAGTTACTTTCTGCGAATGGTCCGTGACTAGTTGGACTCTGAACTCCTTGCAAAGTGTTTTGCTCTCTGGTGAATCCCCGTTGATAAATTACGGTACAGTGAACCTTCATAATGTGCATTACTGGATCAGAAAATGCTAAGCGGTTTAGTCATGTCGATCGTCAAAGAGGGCGAACCATTAATGTGTGGTGTGGAATCCTTGGAGATGAAATGGTCTGTCCACACTATTTCTCAGGTATACTGACAATAAGATGTATCGAGTTTTTATCGTAGATAATTTAGGTGCTCTCTTTTAAAACGTCGGTCTAGACACGATGGTCACCGAGTCCATTCTACATGTGATCTGCAAGAACTGCACAACAGATTTGTTGGAAGATGGTTAGGACATCGTGCTCCTAAGGCATCGCACACACGGTCTCTTTTAAAGGATACCGTATCTAAAGAATCGTGTTTATGTCACCGAATCCACAACCTCAGATGACTTCAAACACCACACCGAGGCAGTTAGTCGCTCTGTGGTGCCACCAACGTCTCACTTCGTCCGCGGCTTGTTTAGAAGGTACATTCAGGAAAATGGGTACTCGTTTGAATACCTCTCTTAAATGAACATTCCGCCACCAGAGAATCCATCTGAGCACAGCCAATTATATGCAAGTTGTTACGCACACACCCAAAGTCATGAGCGTTTCTTTCTCCCCAAATAAAGCAGATATAATTTATTTAAACAGATCTGTACACATTTGGTTTAATTGTATCATCTACAAGACAAAAAAATAACATTATTTTTACAAAATTATAAATCGTTTGCGTGAGCCTCTGGAAAGTGAGTAAATAAACTATGGTGCGGCTGATTCCGGCGGAGTTTCGAGTCCTCCCTCGGGCGTGGGTGTGTGTGTTTGTCCTTAGGATAATTTAGGTTAAGTAGTGTGTAAGCTTAGCGACTGATGACCTTAGCAGTTAAGTCCCATAAGATTTCACACACATTTGAACATTTTTGAAATAAACCACGTTTATAGTTCCGCAAAAAGAGTAGCGATTAGTTCGCTTAACTATCTAAATAAATACTCCTTTCACAAATTATTTTGTAAATTACAGAGAAAAACATCTTATCTGAAACACCCTGTATATTCTTTAGAAGAAGCTTTTGTTAGAAGTTTTAGTTGTCTGTAACCCCACTTCAATATTTCACGTAATCGTCGTCCACTTCTAAGCACTTTACGTAGTTTCACTAGTCTCTGCAACCTCTCTGCATAACAGCTGTCCAACTGAAAACTGAACCACTTGGTTACGGTGATCTCCAATCCATCGTCATCTTTAAACCGTTGTCTATCACGCCACTGTTTCAGGTGCTAGAAGAGGTAATAATCGCTGGGTGCGAAAGCAAGACTAAAGTTGGCTGCTCGAAAACGTCCCAGTGGAAATGATTATCTTATCCTTAGTATGGGCAGCTGCGTGTAGGACTATCAAGGACTGAGCGTTTCACTCTACACATCAGCGGAAATTGCTGACCAATGTTCCTAAATGTCAAACCAAATGATCGATTTTCGTTTCAGAAAACAGTAACCCTCATTTTTCGACTCGAGCAAGGAGATTACTTTATTTTTTCCCATTTTGGCGAGGTTAAATGGCGCCACTATATTGACTGTTGTTCTGATTCCGCATTGGTGTAGGATTTTCATGACTCGTCGTCCGTAAAAATGTTGAAAAAGACAGTTTTTAAATTTTTTAACAGCCAAGTGGCTAACTATTTATTGGCAGATTTGTTCTGGGCTTTGCCCATTTTCCACTCATAACAGATTTTGTTCTCTGCAGTAGGTAGCTAATGAAAATGGGCAAAGCCTGAAACTAGTCAGCCAATAAATAATTAGCAGCTCTGGCATTAAACATTTAAACATACCTTTTACTCACTATCTGAGAGCTGCAAGATGCGATGTACTAAAAACCTTCATAATTTTCGAAAAGAAATAATCTCTGTCTTCTCCACAGCATTCAAAACCGCTCGTCTCCTTGACAATGGTCGTTCTTTGTGATGCTCGGTAATCATTTTCGCTGCCCACCTTGCTCACAGTTTGAATATCTGAGCTGTCACGTGACAGTCGTGTAAATTGTCGTGTGTCCTACTCGAGGAAGTTATTCAGCCAAAGTAGCAACAGTCAGTCGTTGATCACATCGCAGTTGGTCCACTTGTTGTACGATTTCATTGGTCTGGATATCGGGCCGTCACTCTGCTTTTCATGATGCACATTTGTACGGCTAGGTTTAAAGTTTGGACATCATTATCTAACTTTCCATCACTCATTAGTTCAGGCCTATAAACTAAACAAAACTCCTAATGAATTTGAGCAACTAAAGATCCTTTTAAACTCAAAAATATAATTGCAGCAGGCACTCTGCAACTAGCCGGAGCAATGATCTTCGAAGCCATTTTTCTTTGCTTGCACTCACAAACGACTACTGAATAAAAACGATGGCTTCTGTGGCTTTGTAAACAATCAGTTAATGTCGCTGTATTATTTCAACTTTGTTCCGAACTTCTAATATTTAAATAGAAGCAAGCGAACCATACGTTTGGAATAGACCTCGTATTTAGCCATTTCTGTTAGTCTTGTGCCTACATTTCAGTGCCCAATCTCGATGTTCGGACCTTGTAAGAGGAACTAATTAATTCAGTAATGACATAATCATCTCTTCTGTTTTAATTTCTTGAATGTTTTTTGGTATTCTACTCTTCTTAAGCTATATAACAAGAAAACTTAAATATATAACCATACAAAGGTATTCTTTTCTTAAACATTAAAGCGGCTTGTTTTAGTAAGTATGTACATTTTCTTTACGGAAGGTGGAATTAATGTTATGAGTGGGACTCAAAATTTTGAAGAACTGTCTAAGACTTAAGGTAGTGTATAGCCGAGTTAGTATACGATGGACCATCAGAAATTGAAAGCCAAGGTCTATTGCAGATTTTCGTAAATATAACTGATGTTGACTTTAGAACGAAAGGCTAACGGGCCTTTTGAGTCAAATTGGCTTTTCTCAGAGGACCAAGGAAGATTCTTTCCTAACAATTATTATACTACTGGTATTTCAACAAAGTCAGGTTTTACATTTCATTTCAACTTTGTTCTGAACTACTAACATTTAAATAGAAGCAACCGAACCATACGTTTGGAATGGACCTCGTCTTTAGCCATTTCTGTTAGTCTTGTGCCTACATTTCAATGCCTAATCTCGATGTTCGGACTTTGTAACAGTACCCAATTAATTCACTAATGACATAATTATCTCTGTCTAACAGAAATTGATTCTCAGGAATGCATTTACTGTTAAATTCGATTTTTTTTAAAGGGCGTAGCATCGTAAGGAAATGCATTCCGCAGCACGGTTGTAACCAGCTATGAACTTATATTCGAAAGGATTCAAACGCATAACCATTCGATGTCTCACACAAATTCATGTATACCTATGAGCAGTAGAAATTAGTCGTAGAACTTGATGAAGAGTTACAAAAATAAAAAAAAAGGACACATTTTATTCAAACGCTTTAGAAAGAGTAGCTCTTGACTCGTTTACATTAGCAACACGTACTTTCCCTTTCTTACAAAGTAAAACAGCAACATTGTGGAGTTAAAACATGAATAATTTTTGTTTTTTAATAAAAATGCTCTCCAATTATCTAACTGTACCTTCACATCCATACTCTGCAAATCACTGTAAAGTGTATGTCAGAGAGTTCTTCCCCGCGAGGCTGTTACAGGGGCTTCTTCCCGTCCCCCGCACGCATGGACAGTGGGAAGAATGATTCCTTAAACGCCTCTGTGAGCGGTGCTATTGGTCTAATACTCTCTTCGGGATCTCTACGGGATCGGTACTTAGAGGGTTGTATTGTATTCCTCGATTCGTCACATGAAGCTGTTTCTTGAAACTTGGGAAGTAGGCTTTCACGGGACAGTATGCGTCATTTTCAAGCATCTGCCAGCTCAGCTTCCTCAGCATCTCCGTGAAGGTCTCCCATGAGTCAAACCTGTGACCATTCGTGGAGATCTTCTTGGATTTCCTTCAGTATCCCCTATTAGTCGTATTTGGCACTGGTCCCACACATTAGAGCAATATTTTAGGATAGGCCACACGACTGTTTAGTAAGCGATCTCCTTCGCAGACTGACTGTATTTCCCTAGGACCCCACCAATGAAGCGAAGTGCGCCGACCGCGTTACCTATGCGAGTGTTCCATTTCACATCTCTCCATACTGTTACACCAAGGTATCCGTATGAGTTGGCCGATTCCAGGTGTAACTCACTGGTATTATGGTCATAGGATACTACGTTTTCGCCGGCGGCTGTGACCGAGCGGTTCTAGGCGCTTCGGTCCTGAACCACGCTGCTGCTACGGTCGCAGGTTCGAATCCTGCCTCAGGCATGGATGTGTGTGATGTCCTTAGGTTAGTTAGGTTTAAGTAGTTCTAAGCCAAGGGGAATGACGACCTCAGCTGTTAAGTCCCATAGTGCTTAGAGCCATTTTGATACTACGTTTTCGATTTGTAAAGAGAACAATTTCACATTTTTTAAGATTTCAAGCAGATTGCCAATCTTTGCACCGGTTTTAAATCTTGTGACGGTCTGACTGAATGTTTTTACAGATTTTTTTTCACACAGTACTTCATTATACTCGTAGATAACAGCATCACCGGCGAAATCAACGGCGCCCATGCAGGAGGCAAGGGGTGGATGGCCCCCCCCCCCCCCCTCCTGTGTAGCTCTCAGCGAAAGGAAAAAATATCGTTTAATAAGCCGTTTTTCTTTCGGTATTAAGCAGGCTTTTAAAAGGGTCGGAGCTACAGCTTTTTATGACCACTTACAAGTCTTCTAAAACATCAAATACGCTCCATACCTCAGGTCTTGCCTCTCCCCCTCCCTCCTGCCCCACCTGAGGTTACTATTAGGGATATTGCCTGCAAGGTCATTAATATATAACATGAACAGCAAGAGTCCCAGCACACTTACCTGGGGCGCGCCTGGAGCTATTTCCACCTCTCCATCCAAAATGGCATATTACGTCCTTCTTGCCGAGAAATACTCAGTCCATTCACAAATTTCGTTTCATATTCCATACGATCGTATTTCCGATAATCAACGTAGGTGTGATACATAGTCAAATTCTTTCGGGAAATCAAGAAATACCTCATCTACCTGCCTACCTTGACCTATGGCTTGCAGTATGTCATATGGGAAAAACACGAGTCCGGATTCACACGGACGATGTTTTCGTTTCGAATAGAGAAGGTCACTATGTTCAAGATATTTCATTCTTTGAAAATTATCATGTTACCGGCCTGAGCTGCTGGTGGTTCATAAAAGTGTTCACAGCTTCACGTTAGGCTACATACAAAATCATTTCATCAAATGATAAAACCATGAATTGGACACCGTTATCATATTGTAATATAAATTGCATCGTCAGTCTATAAAAGCTATCACAGCTTTTATGGACTGACGATGAAATTTTTATCTTGTAGACGAGTATGACCAATGCCTCCTTCCAACCACAGGTCACAGCGTTTTGTTCGAGGGATCTGCGGTATATTATGATTAAAAGAGAGCATCACTCATCTATAGATTTTGTATGGAATGTGATAAGAATTACTTCCGGCCATGGAGTTCTGTTCGTTTGTTAAGTCTAAGGGATTTCAGCTGTTTCTCAAAATCACTGACACTAATATCTGTATCACTCATTTTTGCAGTGATGGACGAATTAAAGGGGACGTTACTCGTGGATTTTCCTTTGTAAAGGAACATTTGAAAACGGAGTCCAGCATCTCTGCCTTTGTTTACTACGCTCAACAGCAGTTTCTGTGCCAATCATGAGTGTCTGGACACTACAGTTGGTGCCACTAACAGCCTTTACATATGACTAGAATTTCTTTGGATTTTATTGAGAGATCTTTCGATAATATTCTGCTACGGTAGTCGTTGAAGAATTCATGTTTGTCCTCTCGACTGCTAAACACATGTCATTCAATTACTGTCTATCTATTATACCGTAGTCTCTGCTTCTTTAGATGTTTATTTACAGTGACTGCATAACACGGTGAGACAATACCATCATCGACTCTTCTACAAGGTACATATCGCACCAGTGTATGGTTATCTTTTCTTTTAACCTTGAGCTGCAGTTCTTTTACATTCTCCTGACGAGACCAAATTTTTCAAGTTCCTCATTGAAAAATGACACTACTGCCTCTTTATGTCGTTTGCTTAACAAATAAATCTGTCTGTTTGTCTTACTTTCCTTTGTGCTTTGGTAATCATTGTTGCTACAACGGCCCCATGGTCACTGATATCGCTTTCAACGTGGGCATTCTACAAGCTGTCAGGTCTGTTTCTTGCCATAGATTCAACATATTTCCCTCATGACTAGCTTCCAAACTATCTTTTCTACGTGGTTTGCAAAGAAGGCATTTAATGTTATTTCGCAGGATGCTTTGTCATGTCCGCCACTTACAAAACTCTGGTTTTCTCAAGTTGTCTGTCACGTCTGGAGCTCAGCTTGGTGCTCGATAGATTGATACACTTATAATTTTCTGTGTGCTCTTGATACATACCAAACAGTGTCACATGCAACCTCTGTTTTTGTCTCGGTGGATTTGAGTTTCTTGTCTACTGTGACAAATACGCTCCAAGACAAAAAAACGACGCACTACAAAGGAATTATCTGAATGGGACGGAAATCGGCAGATGTGATGTATATGCACAGACAAACAAATGATAACTGTTTCAAAAAACTTGAACCTTTTTATCACTACGTGCTACGTTTGTAGTGTTTAAAAATGTGTAAAACGCAATCTTCGAATTTAAAGACCGTTTAGTTAACATTCTTAATGCTTTCATTACCCGTTTAGTAATTCTTTGAAAATAACAACAGCAAATCATATGAGACCATGCAATTTGAGAGTGGACCTCCTACGAATGGCGCTATCAGCAACGACTAACATCAGAGCGTTATTCGAAACAGTTTTTGATCCAGCTTTCAACATTGGTGAGAAATGGAGCTTTTCAAAGAACACAGATAGACAGGCCACATTTATTCACAATTAAATATGCGGTTTCAAGCAATGAAGAGAGTTATAGATGCATACAGAGTGATATAACTTTCTTCGTGCCAACCCGTTCCGCCGAAGATCTCAAAATTACACCAGTTAACTTTACCATGAAATTTCATGAGGACGTTTTTCTTGATTTCAGTACGGCTGATCTCGATATGTATACCATTTGAAACATAAAAATCTAAAATATGTGATGTGTAAGAGTTAGAAGAGCTATTATTAGCAAAACATAACTCACTGGTAGCGTGGCTACCCTGACTAATGCACAACCGCTCAGCAGTACATATCAAAACTGAGAGTTCCTACTTCAAATTAAAAAGTAGTAATGAAGTTAATTACGTTCTACAATGAGGCAGGAACGGTTATCTGGTTTGACACTACTGCCAACAGAAAATAAATAGTGTTAAATTTTGATTTTTCTGAAGTAATAGATCGCTTATCAGTTACCAAAAGGAGATAAAAAAACTGAAGTAAAATTAAAATTTAGAGAACTGAGCACTTACTTGACATTAGCTGAGGAGCAATGTTAATGTGAATGTAAAAAGAAAAAAGCTACAACAACTGTCATATTAATGGTCATTCTTACACGACTTTATGATGGATATGTATACTTATTTAAATTTAACTTTTCGTTTCTGTTTTGGCTTAGAATACTGTATGAATAGCATTTCCTTCCTGTGAATCTATTTGGTGTTATAATCAGTTAATTCATAATGTTTTTACTCTGGGTATTAGAACGTTTTATTTTAATCAAGGACAAATTTTCATAAAAACTATTTATTTTTGTTCTTTTTGAAATTTTTCATGGACAGCGTGCGGTTTTTGTAATGTATGGATGAATAACGCTTTCTAATACTAATAAATTGCAGGAAATATTGTTAGTATTTTGCCTAGTTGGGTAATGTATTAAGAATACAAAAGATTGTACTTTGAAAGAAATGTTCCTACTTGTTTACGATATGTGGTTGTAGTGGTGGTAATTAAGACACAGGGTAGCCCTCTATGGAGTTAAAAACGCTGTTAGAGATCGTAAGTGTTAGGGGATCAGTAGGGTGTCCAGGTCCAGAGAAGGTTGTAGTTTGCCATGGAGACAGAAACATCTAGCTACCAGGAAAGGAGAGGAGACGTGAGCGTTAAAGAAACTAATTTTGACTACATAGTTATTGGAGAATAATAAGTGTATGGTTTCTTGAGCCTGTTTTGTAGCCGGCCGTTGTGGCTGGCTGGAACCGCGCGACCGCTACGGTTGCAGGTTCGAATCCTGCCTCGGGCATGGATGTGTCTGATGTCCTTAGCTTAGTTAAGTTTAAGTATTTCTAAGTTCTAGGGGACTGATGACGTCAGATGTTAAGTTCCATAGTGCTCATGGCCAATTGAGCCTGTTTTGTGTGAATGTTATGCCTGCCTTCTACTTAAGTTCCAACTCTGTTAGGTAAGGAAAGGTCTGGGATAAAGGCCATTGTGGGTATAACGGCCATTTGATTTTGTGAGTGAGCACAGTGCTGCAATCGTATGGCAACTGTATAAAGGTATCACTCGAAACCCCTCAGTCGTATGAGAGGTGTTCAGAAGGAGAGGTACGAGACAACACTGTGGGTATAATTGAAGCCTCTTTCAAAAGTAATCATCAGAGACCTAAGCACAACTATCCCACTGTTTAACGAGCTGAAGGATTCCCTGTTCCCAGAATTCCTGTGGCTGCGACGTGTAATGGTACTTGAATTACGTAACCATTACGGCACCTCACCTGAACCTCTCGATACCAGTAATATTCTGCTGTGTTTCTGTTAACTACTTAACATATTTCTGATACAACATTCAGATTTGATTTCATTTGTGATACATCGACATGTTTATATTGCAATGATGTTATTCTTATGTGTATTCTTTCTTTTGTCACCATGATCTTTGACGTACTTGTAACTCTGATTTTTGGCCGCGTAAGCGATTATTAGTTAGAGTCGGACCTTGAAAAAGTCAAGTCCTGGACGTCATGTTGGAAAGACGCATATTGTAGTCAGCTTATAAAATGTGAACTTTAACAGTGAGGAAGATGTTTTCAAGTATGTTTTGTATTGTGAAGTGATGTTTTGTGTGTTACGTGCTATCGCAACAAAAGCAATAAAAAGAGAAGTGTAACTTAAATTCGGAGTGCTGATTATTTTTTTACATCACCATTGTGCTAACTTTGATAGGTTTAATCTCCAAGAATGGTTTGTGAAGCGCATCTACAAAACTTTTGAATATAGCAGAATTAAACCTAGGCCTCTTGGCATCCGAGCTTGGAATCATCACCACCTAGATTTTCGACGATTGAGCCACGATTTTAAAACGAGACCAGCGTGGGAAATACGAAAAGATGTGTGCCTAGTTTATTCATTATTACATGAAATGACTTTATTATCTGTGCTCTAATGACATCTGCCACATAATAACTTTGTTGTTGCCCGAAAATGCAGTATTTAGCAGCGTGAGCAACACCATAATCATTAAATTTTGACCTGTGTTGTGGTAGGGTTGTGAGAGACGGGAGCCAGTGCCCCATTGCGTCCTTCAGTTCGTTGTCTGAGTTGAAGCACTTACTCTCGAGATGTTTCTTTTAGCGGACCAAGTCGCTAGCTAACATGTATGGACACTAGGGCGGTCGTTCAACCCGCTCCCACTTGAACTTGGCCATTACACTTTGTGTATCGTTGGAGACGTGTGAGCGCGCGTTATCGTGGAGCACAAGCACTGCCTCCGTGAGCAGCGCAGGCTGTTTGCTCTCGATGGACTTGCGTAGGCTGCGGAGTGTCTCACAGTAAACGTCGCTGACAGTGGTTTTTCCTTGCCTGAGGAATTCGATGAGTATCAGACCTCGGATATCGAAATAGGCGGTAAGCATCACCTTCCCTAATGAGGGCACAGTTTTGAACATTTTAGGCTGACCTGACGATGCATGCTTCCACGCCGGACCCTACATTCGCGTCCCTAGATGTCTCACTACGTTATTCCAATGCAACACAATGCAAATTTCGATCGGTTTGACCTGGGCACTTGTCGCCATTCTTACAACACAACCGTGTTAGAAAACCCAAAAATGTTACGTAAATTTTTTAAAAATACATGAAGTGAGAACTTCTTAGATCACAAGGTCTCAAAACCAAACAAAACATGACTGCAAGACGACGCAATATTTTGGCTTATTCAAATGACAATGTACAAGTAGTGTTCTAATGGAAAAGAAGTTATTATATTAACGTTCTTAGGCTTGAAGAAAAAAGAATAATCCCTGGCCAGTTTCTGTCTGGAGACGCCTGAATGCTTCTTAAACTAAATCACCTGCTGTCAGGCAAATGTGTCTCTAAATGGTACTCAAAACTGTAATTAGACGGTATACAGTTTAAATAAACCAGACAGTTAATTCAGAATGTCTAACGACATGTCACCACAAAATAAGTACTTCACGGAACGTAGTGCTACACTTGTGCTGAAATCGTTTACCATCGACTCAAGACAGACTTGCAATCGCCGTTCGAGAGATAGATGAACAGATGAAAGTGCGTCGGATGATGTGCCGTTGCATGCTGCGGCGATTCGACGGCGCATATCGTCTGGCGTAGTTTGAACTTCATGACAAACTGCATCTTTCAGTGCTCCCCGTGGAAAGAAATCAAAAGGAGTCAAATAAATAGAACTATTTAGCACTTTTACTGCAGCATTCTGTCCTATCAGACAGTCAATAAACTTTTCATTCAGTATTCGCGTTGGAACACGGAAGAGCGAGCTGGACAGTCATCGCGTTGGAACCAAATGCAGTGTCGCTTAACCAGTGGTACTTCTTCTAAAAGAACAGCCAGAAAATGTACATCCGTATTCCCATTTAACATCCCTGGGTGGTGCCACAATGGAATTTCCTATAGTGCTGGGCCATAAGTTGATGGTCGTTGTTGTTGTACCTGACGACGCCAGCATGCATTTCCAGCTGCCCAGTAGTGCGTGTTACGTAAATTTTCGTTACTGCGGTTCGTAAACGATGCTTCATCGATAAAGAGCACATTTTGGGTAAACGTAGCATCGTTTGGCAAGCGATACAGAGCCGAACAACAAAATTACTCCCGTCCTCCGAATGCCTGAGCTAATGACAGATGCTAAGAGTGGAATTTATGTCGAGGCAAGACGAGGATGTCACTCCTTTGACTGATCCGACATTCCTTGGCAATAGGTCTCGTGTCACCATTCGCCGTATAAAAGTAGCGTGTCTAACTTCTCCTCATTGGTGTACACGTCTGCATGCAAAGAATATTGAAGCAGAAATGACCTGACGATAGACAACACAGTTCCTGCTAGTTCTGCAGTGCAGACAAGTAAACATACGAAAGGTTTTATACAAGAACGTTGCCCAACATGAGCGCTTTTACAACGCAATAACCGATTCTTGGCCGACTTGCCTTCCAGTTTTAGAATATTCCTCGGATCCTTTCGCGAAGAGTTTCAACCTCAGCATTAATGAGCGTTATATCACTGTACTCGTCTCTTCAAGCACTTATGGAAGCCATCAAAAAAAGTATATCATTCTATTTTTAAAAATCGTAGTTTCTTCAATATCTCGATAGAAACCAGAGTTAAGACATTATATCACATACCAAAGTATAAGCCCTTTAGGGTACTATAATTTGCCGAAAACCTCATTTCGATATCTGAAACCGTCCACGAAATAAAATGGGTGTTACCTCTTACGTGACCCACCCTGTATAATCCACAAGACATTTACCACTCTGTGGTAGAGAGTACACATGGCTGCTATTCGTCGTTCCCTGTACAGTTCTATTTGTTAAAGGAATTGGAAAAAAGTGGATGTCTATAAGGTTCTATATGGGTTCTCATCTCCCGTACCTAATTCTTATGGTCAGTTTGGAAAACGATTACGGGTGACGCAGAGTCGTATTGCAATCTGTTTCTGACACTGTATTTTCCAGATAGTCAAATGGTTCAAATGGCTCTGAGCACTCTGGGATTTAACTTCTGACGTCATCAGTCCCCTAGATCTTAGAACTACTTAAACCTAACTAAACTACGGACATCACACACATCTACGCCCGAGGCAGGATTCGAACCTGCGACCGTAGCTGTCGCGCGGTTCCAGACTGTAGCGCCTAGAACCGCTCGGCCACCCCGGTCGGCTCCAAATAGTCCTTCCCAATTTTGTCTGATAGTATCTATAGCACTTTCGTACTGGCTAAACCCCAAGCAACAAACGTCTGACTTTCTCGTCCCTCTTCCTTCAGTTCACCGAGTGAGGTACTGTAACCCACCTTCCAAAGAAACGGGTTTGAAATTCTCGTCACAGCCACACATATCTTCAGTCAGAGCTTGCGAATAATCCCTAATGACCTCATCATCGACCGGACGTTAACGCTAATCTTATTTCCGTTCTTTCATCTAGCCTTCCTTCATTTATTGATTCACTGTTCCAGGTTAACTTGTTAAAAAGCCCAGGCATAGGAACAGTAATGAAAAATAATAATTGCAGAAATCGCGGACGCTTCTTTTTCGGAAATTTTCCAATAGGGCGAAAACCTTCATACGCTAACCTACAATATATTTTAAGAGTTCATTCCACTTCATACGGCCTCTCAAGATTCCCGAGGGCATGCAGCCTTGCTGTATGGTTAAATGATGATGGCGTCCTCTTGGGTAAAATATTCCGGAGGTAAAACAGTCCCCCATTCGGATCTCCGGGCGGGCACTACTGAAGAGGACGTCGTTATCAGGAGAAAGAAAACTGGCGTGGAATGTCAGATCCCTTAATCGGGCAGGTAGGTTAGAAAATTTAAAAAGGGAAATGGATAGATTAAAGTTAGATATAGTGGGAATTAGTGAAGTTCGGTGGCAGGAGGAACAAGACTTTTGCTTAAGTGAATACAGGGTTATAAATACAAAAACAAATAGGGGTAATGCAGGAGTAGGTTTAATAATGAATAAAAAATAGGAGTGCGGGTAAGCTACTACAAACAGCATAGTGAACGCATTATAGTGGCCAAGACAGACACGAAGCCCATGCCCACTACAGTAGCACAAGTTTTATGACAACTAGCTCAGCAGATGATGAAGAAATTGATGAAATGTATGATGAGATAAAAGAAATTATTCAGACAGTGAAGGGAGACGAAAATTTAATAGTCATGGGTGACTGGAATTCGAGAGTAGGAAAAGGGAGAGAAGGAAACATAGTAAGTGAATATGGACTGGGGCTAAGAAATGAAAGAGGAAGCCGTCTGGTAGAATTTTGCACGCAGCATAACTTAATCATAGCGAACACTTGGTTCAAAAATCATGAAAGAAGGTTGTATACATGGAAGAATACTGGAGATACTAGAAGGTATCAGATAGATTATATAATGGTAAGACAGAGATTTAGGAACCAGGTTTTAAATTGTAAGACATTTCCAGGGGCAGATGTGGACTCTGAACACAATCTATTGATTATGAACTGTAGATTAAAACTGAAGAAACTGCAAAAAGGTGGGAATTGAAGAAGATGGGACCTGGGTAAACTGACTAAACCAGAGGTTGTACAGAGTTTCAGGGAGAGCATAAGGGAACAATTGTCAGGAATGGGAGAAAGAAATACAGAAGAAGAAGAATGGGTAGCTCTGAGGGATGAAATAGTGAAGGCAGCAGAGGATCAAGAAGGTAAAAACACGAGAGTTAGTAGAAATCCTTGGGTAACGGAAGATATATTGAATTTAATTGATGAAAGGAGAAAACATAAAAATGCAGCAAATGAAGCAGGCAAAAAGTAATACAAACGTCTCAAAAATGAGATCGACAGGAAGTGAAAAATGGCTAAGCAGGGATGACTAGAGGACATATGTAAGGATGTAGAGGCATATATCACTAGGGGTAAGATAGATACTACCTACAGGAAAATTAAAGAGACCTTTGGAGAAAAGAGAGCCACTTGTATGAATATCAAGAGCTCAGATGGAAACCCAGTTCTAAGCAAAGAAGGGAAAGCAGAAAGGTGGAAGGAGTATATAGAGGGTCTATACAAGGGCGATGTACTTGAGGACAATATTATGGAAATGGAAGAGGATGCAGATGAAGATGAAATGAGAAATACGATACTGCGTGAAGAGTTTGACAGAGCAATGAAAGACCTGAGTCGAAACTAGGCCCCGGGAGTAGACAACATTCCATTAGAACTACTGACGGCCTTGGGAGAGCCAGTCCTGACAAAACTCTACCATCTGATGAGCAAGATGTATGAGACAGGCGAAATACCCTCAGACTTCAAGAAGAATATAATAATTCCAATCCCAAAGAAAGCAGGCGTTGACAGATGTGAAAATTACCGAACTATCAGTTTAATAAGTCACAGCTGCAAAATAATAACGCGAATTCTTTACAGACGAATGGAAAAACTGGCAGAAGCCGACCTCGGCGGAGATCAGTTTGGATTCTGTAGAAATGTTGGAACAGGTGAGGCAATACTAGCCTTACGACTTATCTTAGAAGAAAGATTAAGGAAAGGCAAACCTACGTTTCTAGCATTTGTAGACTTAGAGAAAGCTTTTGACAATGTTGACTGGAGTACTCTCTTTCAAATTCTAAAGGTGGCAGGGGTCAAATACAGGGAGTGGAAGGCTATTTACAAATGTACAGAAACCAGATGGCAGTTATAAGAGTCGAGGGGCACGAAATGGAAGCAGCGGTTGGGAAGGGAGTGAGTCAGGGTTATAGCCTCTCCCCGATGTTATTCAATCCGTATATTGAGCAAGCAGTAAAGGAAACAAAAGAAAAATTCGGAGTAGGTATTAAAATCCATGGAGAAGAAATAAAAACTTTGAGGTTCGCCGATGACATTGTAATTCTGTCAGAGACAGCAAAGGACTTGGAAGAGCAGTTTAACGGAATGGACAGTGTCTTGAAAGGCGGATATAAGATGAACATCAACAAAAGCAAAACAAGGATAATGGAATGTAGTCGAATAAAGTCGGGTGATGCTGAGGGAATTAGATTAGGAAATGAGACACTTAAAGTAGTAAAGGAGTTTTGCTATTTGGGGAGCAAAATAACTGATGATGGTCGAAGCAGAGAGGATATAAAATGTAGACTGGCAATGGCAAGGAAAGCGTTTCTGAAGAAGAGAAATTTGTTAACATCGAGTATAGATCTAAGTGTCAGGAAGTCGTTTCTGAAAGTATTTGTATGGAGTGTAGCCATGTATTGAAGTGAAACATGGACGATAAATAGTTTAGACAAGAAGAGAATACAAGCTTTCGAAATGTGGTGCTACAGAAGAATGCTGAAGATTAGATGGGTAGATCACATAACTAATGAGGAGGTCTTGAATAAAATTGGGGAGAAGAGGAGCTTGTGGCACAACTTGACAAGAAGGGATCGGTTGGTAGGACATGTTCAGAGGCATCAGGGGATCACAAATTTAGCATTGGAGGTCATCGTGGAGAGTAAAAATCGTAGAGGGAGACCAAGAAACGAATACACTAAGCAGATTCAGAAGGATGTAGGTTGCACTAAGTGCTGTGAGATGAAGAAGCTTGCACAGGATAGAGTAGCATGGAGAGCTGCATCAAACCAGTCTCAGGACTGAAGACCACAACAACAACAACAACAACAATATTAATGGTTCAAATGGTTCAAATGGCTCTTAGCACTATGGGACTTAACATCTGTGGTCATCAGTCCCCTAGAACTTAGAACTACTTAAACCTAACTAACCTAAGGACGTCACACACATCCATGCCCGAGGCAGGATTCGAATCTGCGACCGTAGCAGTCGCGCGGTTCCGGACTGAGCGCCTAGAACCGCTAGACCACCGCGGCCGGCCAACAATATTAATCCCACAATCTTTCACTGAAGTGCAGTTTAAGGATATATTAATTGTAGAGTAGCTGAATACATTGGTGTCAAAGTTCCTCTCCTATTACAGATGTTTCGTTGCCCAGCAATAAATCAGGTAACCAAAAGAACAGCAGGTAAGCTACAGGCTTATGAAAGTCAGCAGATTCTGGCTGTGTAGCCGTGAATTCAGAAATGGACACACAAATACGAGGCAGTCCTGTCGCAGTATCTTCCTCATAGTGTAGCTCACAAATAATAGCCTCCTGCTGTAAGACAAGTTACAGGTCATAAAGAGTTAAACTATCAAAATCAAGTCCAGTTCCTACACAAAGGAGGAAAAGTAAATCTAATTGAAACACAACAATGAAAGAAGCCAGCCATGAGTAACGAATACTATCGCAGAAAACAGGGATCGGACGACAACGCTTTTTACACTACGATATACGGATTTGCAATGCCAGTATCTCGCTGAGAAGATGTCGCGACAACACAATCGCAGCCTTCATTGTTATGGTGCTACTCCTAACGCAAATCATGAAGGACAGATCGCGGATGGCTCAACATAAAGTCACTCGCAAGGTGATGCAACAAAATGGCTCTCGTGATGTAGACACATTCAGAAACTGCGACTGAATGGGGTGGGGACTGGCTCACGGCGCTATTTAAAACCTCGGACGCTACACCTTGGTGTGCGTCCACATTTAACATCTAGGTTTCAGCAGCCAGCGTGACAGGGTAGTGCAAACGAACCGTTGGTGTAGCCTCACTCTGGCAGCGGCACAACCTCTTTGCCTCTCAGGTTGGTACATCTTTATAGCGGCAGTTCTTCGAACTAGAGAGGAACTGGTATGCCACCGCCACCGCGAGTCTTCCACTTAAATTTGAAATAACAGCTAGGGAACTTCGCTGGACTTCGGCATCTTGGGTTTTTTATATTAATTATACTGGGAATGTTAAAAATACCCTGCCCCCTCCAACCGATGGTCTTCTATGTAGACGAGACGATGATATCTGCTGGACTGGGGAAAATTGATTTAATAATATAAAAAAGATAATTAAGTTTGGCAACTTATTAATTAACCAAGTGGGAATTTTCGAAATTTTGTTTATCATGTAGCCAAGAAAAATTCCATCTTTTGCAACTGGATGTTTATTTTGTTTTTAACCAAACATGCTGCCCCCGTTCATACTGGACATCCTCAGTCCAACTCTGTATTCTTTTCAGGGATCTGTTGGTTCTGTGGGCACTAGAAGGCCTTGCAGCGTGCAACAGGAAAGGTTATATGTAATGAAATGTGTAAATGTTACCTACCAGCGCCTGGAAACCTGTATTGTGTGCCTCTGGTACCTACAGGATAGCCAACAGATTCGTGTTGGGAATTGCTACGAGAGACACCAAAACAAGGAAATGGGTCGTGGAAGTAACCGTAGTAGAAGGCGTAATTCTGATTTTAATGAACATAAAATAAAGGTGGGTGGCATATGTAACCTGATGTACGGATGGTCGCTGGACCAAAGAATATCTTCGCTAGATTCCAAGAAATAAAACAGGATTGTGACGACGACGTAATGGAAGATAGGCAGGTGACATTAGAATACACGGTTTGCGAATCATGACCGAAAAGCTAGTCTTTGTCTTGATGGAAAATGTTTCCAGTGTGGAAAGCAAAGTCATATTGAAGCAGTGTGTTTACAAGGCAACCCAGGCACGGGGAACGACCTGACGCTATGCGAGTGCGTGGCCGCAGCATAACTATCAACAAGTTAATTCTGTGTCGGCGAGGCCATTAAAGCCAGAGCATGAAACGACTTGCTCTTCCAGGTGACGGATCTCTAACTTTTTTTCAATTAACAGCGGTTCAAAGGACAATTTAATTGCAATTAGACACTGGTGCATCTGTTTCCCATGTTACACTCCGATTAAAATTACATTGTAGTTGACGTTTCCGCTACGGGGCCAGCCGCAAGCCCCACACACTTGCTGTGTTTCTTGTTATATAGTACCTTGGCAACACACGTCCCCGCTACTGCAATCTGTCATCGGAATATAATAAAGGCCATACGAAAGTATCCGTAGCTCATAGCTTAAGTAGCCTACTTCTGTTTTGTCTGCATATAGCGGACACGAAATTCCAGAACTTGGTGTGTGCAGTTAGCCAACAACTTTTTCTGGAGTTACGGAATGTGTACCGTTTCATGGACACACGTCTAGAAACAGTGCAGATCTGTGTATACAAGACAATGCGTTACAATTCAGGGTCTCGGTGCCTCACACTAATATTTCTGTCTTGTGTAATAAGGAAGTGTCTGATCCAAGTTTAGGTAGGGATAATAATTTTGAAGCGCACATTACTGATAAAGAAAATGCGCAACCACAATTGTTTCTTGCACGGCCTGTTCCCCATGCAATACGTAAGCAAGGTGCTCAGAAACTGCAAAGGTGGAAAGACAATGGACTTATTCAGTTCATTTCTGCAAGCCAATGGGCATCGCCCTTGGTAGTTCTCAACAACCCGCCAGGTGGTTTCCAACTGTGTACTGACTTTAAAGCAACAGTATACCCACAACCCACCGTGGGTTCTTTTCCTCTGCCACGACCAGAGGAATAAATGGATAGACTGAGTCAGGGAAGATTATTTTATAATTACGGGCCTTAAAAAGCCTCGTTCAATCCTTCCAAGCCTGTCCCACCTCGAGCAGCAGAAAAATTACAACACTAGCCTCTTATTTTGTTTATTTACCAGTGTGAGTTGTTGTACAGGCCCACTGACTAACATTCAATGCTGACTTGTTGTCTCGAGTACTGTTCAGTACCGACAAAGCGTTTGATTCATCTGAGGAATTATATTTTCAAATCGATATTCATGATTTTGAAAGTCTTCGAAATCTTCCTATTGATTGCTAGCGTATTGCCACAGGAGCTGCTTCTGACCCAGCTCTTCAGGCTATTTTGCAATGTGTGTGCCATGGGGGGCCGTGTAGTTTGTAACAAATTTCCCATCGAAAGGCACTTCTCTACTATTCTCATCGCCACGAGCTAACTGCGCAGACAAGTTTTCTGCCGTTGCATACAGAGAACGACGATGTGCGTGTTGTTATTCCTCACACCCTGCAGTCGGAAGTTTTGTCTTTATTTGGATCAAGGTCTTTGGGGCATAGTTCCCTTGAGACTTGCATGGATGCTCAGATTAAGTCAAACGACCTCTCATTGCGACGTGCGGAACATCAGTCAGCTCTGCAGCAACACTTTTTTGAGTAGTCACTTCTGCCCGGACCACGGCGACACATCCGTACTGACTTCGCAGGTCCCTTCTCAAACACACAATGGCTGTTGGTGGTAGACGCTTACAGTAAATTTCCTTTTGTTGTCTCCATGACATCCGCCACTACAGCAACTACAGTATCACCTTTGTCATCTATTTTTGTCCTGAAGGTCTTCCTGAGGTCATTGTCTCGGATAATGGACCACGTCAGCCGATTTTCAAGTTTTGTGCCGCCAACGACATGCGACTACTGCACCTTTCACCATTAGTCTAACGGTGAAGCTGAACGGTTTGTTCGAATGTTCAAAACTCACGTTGGAAAACTTTGTACCCCCCGTATGTGGGAGCAAGTCTTAAAGATTTTTCTGTCCTCCAACCATTCCTTGCCACATGACGGGAAGACCCTGGCAGAATTATTATGGTCATAAACACCACACCCTGCTGCATCTCCTGCGGCCGCCGTGGAGCCACTGAACATTCTTCTTACATCGTATAATGTTCGGCTGGACTGCATCGACGTCACCAGAGCCAGCTGCGGCGCACTTCACTTATGTCAGAGATTCTGCCCACAGAGCCAGCACGCCACTGTGGTCCACATTAGCAGTGGCCTCTACCTCTCCGTCAGTATGGTGGCACCATCTGTAGTGAGAGGTCGATACCCCACCGACGCTGCCAGTAGGGGGAGAAGGGCGGTGTGGCCCCACATTCCATTGTGGCAAGATGTATCCAATATGGCGTCGATGACGTCATCTAAGATGGCGTCATGTAGACTTGGCAACAGGACACGACATCATTCAAGATGACGGATTTTGGCGGGAAGATTGGTCAATTGGCCTACCTCCACTAACCTAAGTCACCCGATCGCCACCTCCTCCTAAGGATTCGTGGGAAAAGGACTTGGGCATAAGTCATTATTTAAACAATTTCATGCAAGTGTGTTCGCCATGAGGTCCAGACTCCAACTGACTTAGTACACAGAGCCACCGCCAGCGGGCGCTACCGTGACGTCAGATGATGACGCAAGTACAGTTATTCAAGATGGCTGCATCCACTCTGTCCACCACCACGAGGTCCAGAGTCTACTTCATATCATTACCACCAGAGGACGCTACCGTGACGTGGTGACACAAGATCGTCTGCTCTCTCTCGCACATGCATGTTATACCCAGACACTCGCCTGCCACCGGCCCATGGACATCTGTCCGCTTACGTCACACACCCTCTGCCGCCACCTCCATACACGCACCGGACATTGGCTTCTGTAAATATGTTATCTAAAGTAACACCCACATCCCGCATCTAACCTATTAATTACATAAGTAATTAATTGCATTTCAATTTTAGTCATATTCAATAATTCGATTTACAATTTCAATAATCAATTGTCAAATGAGAATTTCCACATTTTCCCACTACCAGTGCGGTGTTCAATGACCTAGCACCCCCCACCCCTAGAATGCTGCACTCCTATTGGCGACTGCATTAGTCACGTGATTCGAAATCATATAGGTGAGAAAATGTGTTCACTATACTTTCAACTACCTAGGTTCAACTACTTTTCAAGGTCCAGACCGCCACCTCTTCCTAGGGACTGTCACCGAGTTTGAATTCTGGCAGTAAAGAAAGGTCACTTCGGCTTTTGCTACCAACCTAAGAAAATTGTTGCAAACAAAGCTCACCACCACTAACCTAAGCCTCCACGTCGCAACCTCTTCCTAGGGGATTCTGGTAAAAGGACTCAGCCTGCAATACGCTGATGGAGAGAGGAAGGAGTGTACTTTATTTATTTGGGAGCAATTTATTTACGGATTGAGTATATGTATCACAGAACACACATTCTGACATGCCCCACAGCATAGAGACCTGCAAACTGTGACTTCATACCTCATGTATAAGACTCTACACACACGCTTGCTAATTGTAAACCGTCAAAAATAACGTATTGCAGTATTTACGTCCAGATAGCCAAACAACTCGTAAATTGTCAAAATAATAATCCATCTAAAAGACTCTGCTTGATAATCGTCAACTGTAGAAATCATACACCAGCCTTTATGTAAACAATTAGAGGCAGCACCACCATCCAGTGTATTCGCCACTGAGTCCAGAGCCCAACTGACTTAGTTCATATCGATGCCATTAGAGGACACTGTAGTGACGTCAGGTGATAACGCAAGTACCGTAATCTAAGATGGCGCCAGCTAATGGGTTCACCACGAGCTCCAGACCCCAACTGTCCTAGTAAATTTCGTCGCCGACAGATGACGCCTCCGTGACACCAGCTGATGACGCAAGTACAGTTATCCATGATGGCGGCAAACAGTGTGTTCTCCACGATGTCTAGTACTCAATACCACCAACAGAGGACGCTGTTGTCCTTTTCGTGAGGTAAACCAAGATGGTGAGGGAAAATGGTGGGAAAAGACTCAGCCTGCTCTGGGCTGATGGGGAGAGTGCGGATGGAGTGCACTCTATTTATATTCAAACAACTTATTTAAGGATAGAGTATATCTCTCACACTCATACAAAACATCCACCATGATGTGCCTGGGGTCATGTTGCACAGCCCACAGACATCCAACCAGCTCGTAATTGCAGTACACAATAGCTAACTGCTCCTAAATAATTCTTCACACTGATGTGTAGGCACGCTCAGTACTCGTAAACTGTCCAAATAGCGCATAGCAAGGCCTACAGAGCCGCTCGCAAAATAATGCAAACAACGCGCACAAGCACAGTGCACCGTCCCTGTCCATTAGAGTACACAGGAAGTATTGATAAGTGACGCATCCGTCAGATGTCATACCGCGAACAGCCCCTGCTGAGCTTCCGCAAGCATGAGGTGGCGGCACCCCTATTCATACGTAACACATGAGAAGTTCCTATCCACTAGACACCGATGACGATGTGAACGCATGTACAGTCGTCGCAGCCGTAAGCTGTCAATCCGCGCACATGATTCAGAAATTATACAATGCCTGCATCAGGCCTATATACAGGGCTATTACAAATAATTGAAGCGATTTCATAAATTCACTGTAGCTCCATTCATTGACATATGGTCACGACACACTACAGATACGTAGAAAAACTCACAAAGTTTTGTTCGGCTGAAGCCGCACTTCAGGTTTCTGCCGCCAGAGCGCTCGAGAGCGCAGTGAGACAAAATGGCGACAGGAGCCGAGAAAGCGTATGTCGTGCTTGAAATGCACTCACATCAGTCAGTCATAACAGTGCAATGACACTTCAGGACGAAGTTCAACAAAGATCCGCCAACTGCTAACTCCAATCGGCGATGGTATGCGCAGTTTAAAGCTTCTGGATGCCTCTGTAAGGGGAAATCAACGGGTCGGCCTGCAGTGAGCGAAGAAGAGGTTTAACGCATGCGGGCAAGTTTCACGCGTAGCCCGCGAAAGTCGACGAATAAAGCAAGCAGGGAGCTAAACGTACCACAGCCGACGGTTTGGAAAATCTTACGGAAAAGGCTAAAGCAGAAGCCTTACCGTTTACAATTGCTACAAGCCCTGACACCCGATGACAAAGTCAAACGCTTTAAATTTTCGGCGCGGTTGCAACAGCTCATGGAAGAGGATGCGTTCAGTGCGAAACTTGTTTTCAGTAATGAAGCAACAGTTTTTCTTAATGGTGAAGTGAACAGACACAATGTGCGAATCTGGGCGGTAGAGAATCCTCACACATTCGTGCAGCAAATTCGCAATTCACCAAAAGTTAACGTGTTTTGTGCAATCTCACTGTTTAAAGTTTACGGCCCCTTTTTCTTCTGCGAAAAAAACGTTACAGGACACGTGTATCTGGACATGCTGGAAAATTGGCTCATGCCACAACTGGAGACCGACAGCGCCGACTTCATCTTTCAACAGGATGGTGCTCCACCGCACTTCCATCATGATGTTCAGCATTTCTTAAACAGGAGATTGGAAAACCGATGGATCGGTCGTGGTGGAGATCATGATCAGCAATTGATGTCATGGCCTCCACGCTCTCTCGACTTAACCCCATGCGATTTCTTTCTGTGGGGTTATGTGAAAGATTCAGTGTTTAAACCTCCTCTACCAAGAAACGTGCCAGAATTGCGAGCTCGCATCAACGATGCTTTCGAACTCATTGATGGGGACATGCTGCGCCGAGTGTGGGAGGAACTTGATTATCAGCTTGATGTCTGCCAAATCACTAAAGGGGCACATATCGAACATTTGTGAATGCCTAAAAAACTTTTTGGGTTTTTGTATGTGTGTGCAAAGCATTGTGAAAATATCTCAAATAATAAAGTTATTGTAGAGCTGTGAAATCGCTTCAATCATTTGTAATAACCCTGTATATAAAATGATAGTAGTAGCAGGGGATACATCCTACAAGGAAACAGATAAATGCATCGCAGCAGCATCTGACATGTGAAAATTACAAGTCATTCCATCACTAACTCTGCAAACGGCACATCAGTTGGGCAAATCTGTACACAGGGATTGCAGCGCATTACAAGCTCTTACCGCTAAGTTACTTATGACCCTGAAGTCTCCATTTTACACAGAAGATGCGACAGGGGGATCGCATAAAATCAAAATTCGTTTATAGGAATGTGTCGAGTTTCATCAGACATGAGATGGAAGTCCTCTGATGACCGAGAGGTTTACCGTTAACGATCGCAAGTAGACGCTGCTTTAAACCACATGCGGAACACATAGCTGTATACGAATAGAATGCAGGCTATGTCACGTGAGTCATGCATCCGGATAGAACACTGGAGAAAAAAAAATTTGACCTGCACCAACTTCTCCTTGTCTAGAATGAATTAGCGAACATTTAAATGTCTGTGTGCTGTTGTAGGGAGGGTATGGATTTGACTTGGAGTATTGTGATAGCGAAGGGAAGAGTATGTCCAGTTGTAAGGAAGGTACAGGTATTTCCGATACTTCGCTCATCGCCGAATACTGTTCAGTTGAGACCTCGATCGTAAGATTTAATTGTGAGTATAATGATAGAAGATATATGTGAGGGGTTTTCTAGAATGTGTCCGTGTATGCAAAGTCTGTGGTGGCATTGATTCGCGTTCCCATGTTAATGGTAACAGTCTTCCGGATGCAGAGGCCTGTTGGAGTGTAGGAATGTGTTATAGTTAACTTTACCATCTTCTAGACGACCGAATAGCGAACTAAGTATGTGCTGGGCGGCTTTCGTGATCAAGTGTAACTTTGAGAAGATGGTGCGTTTGCGTTGGAGCGTTATTCCCTCCCATGTAAATTGTTCGATCGACTGCTTCTACACATTTGGTGCCTTTTTTTAGTTGAGGAAATATCGATTGTGGTGTGTTGGACACACGTTTGCCTGTTCTCTAGACGTGGGAAAGACCCTGTGCCACCACCTCATGCTTGCGGAAGCTGAGCAGGGGCTGTTCGCGGTATGACATCTGACGGATGCGTCATTAATCGCTACTTCCTGTGTACTCTACTGGACAGGGGCAGTGCACTGTGCTTGCTCTTGTTGATTGCATTATTTCGTGAGCGGCTCTGTAGGCCTTGCTATGCGCTATTTGGACAGTTTACGAGTACTGAGCGTGTCTACACATCAGTGTGAAGAACTATTTAGGAGCAGTTAGCTATTGTGTACTGCAATTACGAGTTGGTTGCATGTCTGTGGGCTGTGCAACATGACCCCAGGCACATCGTGGTGGATGTTTTGTATGAGTGTGAGAGATATACTCTATCCTTAAATAAGTTGTTTGAATATAAATAGAGTGCACTCCATCCGCACTCTCCCCATCAGCCCAGAGCAGGCTGAGTCTTTTCCCACCATTTTCCCTCACCATTTTGATTTACGTCACGAAAAGGACAACAGCGTCCTCTGTTGGTGGTATTGAGTACTAGACCTCGTGGAGAACGCACTGTTTGCCGCCATCACGGATAACTGTACTTACGTCATCAGCTGGTGTCACGGAGGCGTCATCTGGTGGCGACGAAATGTTCTAAGACAGTTGGAGTTTGGAGCTCGTGGTGAATCCACTAGGTGGCGCCACCTTAGATTACGGTACTTGCGTTATCACCTGACGTCACTATAGTGTCCTCTAGTGGCATCAATATGAACTAAGTCAGTTGGGCTCTGGACTCAGTGGCGAATACACTGGGTGGTGGTGCTGCCTCTAATTGTTTACATAAAGGCTGGTGTATGATTTCGATAGTTGACGATTATCAAGCAGAGTCTTTAAATAGATTATTGTTTTGACAATTGACGAGTTGTTTGGCTATTTGGACGTAAATACATTGCATTATTTACGAGTGGTTCGCATGTCTGTAAGCAGTGCAATGCGTTATTTTTGACGGTTTACAATTAGGAAGCGTGTGTGTAGAGTCATATACATGAGGTATGAAGTCGCAGTTTGCAGGTCTGTATGCTGTGGGGCATGTCAGAATGTGTGTTCTGTGATACATATACTCAATCCGTAAATAAATTGCCCCCAAATAAATAAAGTACACTTGTTCCTCTCTCCATCAGCGTAGTGGGGGCTGAATCCCTTTACCAGAAACCCCTAGGAAGAGGTTGCGCCCTGGAGGTGTAGTTTAGTGGTGGTGAGCTTTGTTTGCAACAATTTTCTTAGGTTGGTAGCAAAAGCCGAAGTGCCCTTTCTTTGCTGCCAGAATTCAAACTCGGCTATGGTTCCTGGGAAGAGGTGGCGGTCTGGACCTTGAAAAGTAGTTCAACCTAGGTAGTTGAAAGTACAGCAAACACGTTTTCTTACCTATATGAAGTCGAATCACGTCACTAATGCAGTAGCCAATAGGAGTGCAGCGTTCTAGGGGTGGGGGGTGCTATGTCATGATTGAACACCGCACTGGTAGTGGGAGAATGTGGAACTTCTCATTTGATCATTGAATATTGAAATTGTAAATTGAATCATTGAATATGTTTAAAACTGAAATTGAATTAATTACTTACGTAATTGATAGGTTAGATGGGGGATGTGTGTGTTAGTTTAGTTAGCAAATTTTCAGAAGACTATGTCCGGTGAGTGTATGAAGGTGGCTACCGAGGGTGTGTGACGTAAGCGGTCAGATGCCCACGGGCCGCCCGGGTTCCCGGGTTCGATTCCCGGTGGGGTCAGGGATTTTCTCTGCCTTGTGATGACTGGGTGTTGTGTGATGTCCTTAGGTTGGTTAGTTTTAAGTAGTTGTAAGTTCTAGGGGACTGATGACCATAGCTGTTAAGTCCCATAGTGCTCAGAGCCATTTGAACCCACGGGTCGGTGGCACGGCGAGTGTCCGGTTATAACGTTCATGTGCGAGAGAGAGCAGACGATCTCGTGTCACCACGCAAGGTCACAGTAGCTTCCTCTGGTGGGCACGATATGAAGTAGACTCTGGACCTCGTGGTAGTGCACACAGTGGGTGCAGCCAACTTGAATAACTGTACTTGCATCATCATCTGATGTCACGGTAGCGCCCTATGGCAGTGGCAATGTGTGCTAAGTCAGTTGGAATCCAGACCTCGTGGTGAATACACAGGGTGTCGCCATTTTGGATTGCGTCACAGATGAGAGCGCCCTCTGGTGGTGGCGCTATGTACTAAGTCAGTTGGATTCCGGACCTCGTGGCCAACACACCTGCATGAAATTGTTTAAATAAAGGCTTATGGCCAAGTCCTTTTCCCACGAATCCTTAGGAGGAGGTGGCGGTTGGGTGACCTAGGTTAGTGGAGGTAGGTCAAGTGAGCTATCTTCCCACGATTGTATTTGCTTAGTAGAGATAAACGGGGTGTGGTGCATTATCCTGTTGGAATTTGAACTTCCTGCATTTTTTCTGGGGGAGGGCAAGGGGGTTAGGTTAGTGGAGGTAGCCCAATTGACCTATCTCTCCGCCAAAATCCGCCATCTTGAATGACGTCATCACCACCATCATGAATACATTTGACAACAGTGGAATGTGGGGCCACACCGCCCTTGCCCCCTACTGCTGCCGCCGCTGATCTCGCTGATGCAGATTCGGCGCACATCCTGTAGCCTAAACCAGTGCATATTTGCGAGCCCCCAGAAGGTCATTGCGCCACCCCAGAAGTTCCCTTGCTGTTTGCCCAACCACAGTGTCTACATCTCTCGATGCGGGTGTGCGCCCTGTGACCGGCTTTTGAGGCAGTGCTCCTGTTCGCTAGCAGTGTGGATACCAGGGTTCAGGTATGGAGATGGCATTGGCTACGGTTACATTCCTCCTCACCTGCATCTGCATTCAGCCTACCCCCACCGTAGTCATGTGCTACCGCCCTACACGAAAACGGTGCGGAGGTTTGGGGGGGAGGGGGGAGGGGGAGGAATGTGGTGTCCTTCAAAGAGCGAGGTGCTAAAGCATGGTTAGTACCTTGCAACGTAACTACAAGAAAAGATAGCCACTACTGGATGTATCAGCAAATGAGTGACATCGGCATAGCCACGGGTACAAACGTTTCGCAAAGTCGCCGCAATGATGTTCTACTTACGGCCAAGCACAGCACCGCTCAGCCCCAGTCTGTGATCATCAAGTGAGACAACAGCATCATCTTCTAGTAGGCCAGCCAAGTGATCAATGTATCAGGAAGAAGTCAACGTGAAAGTTATTCTTAAATGTGCTCTGAGTAAGAGAATTTTATTTTGTCTGTATCAAGTGCTATGTTAATGTTCAGAGTCGTTCCCAAGGAAATGGACTGTACAAAGTTAAGTCATTCGTCTTCTCTTAGTTGTAATAAAGTGAACTAACATTCTAAGTGTTACAGTATCCGCTCGATCTCCTCCCGGAGCAAACAAAGAAGCCATTGTTGTACCGATGAGTGTATTTTTGTTCGATGCAATAATTACGGCACCAGGTACACAAGCAGCAGCTTACCGCATCCAAAATTATTACTAACAAGCGATACTTCTCTCAGCAATTCCCAAGGACTCGTATCATTTCCTGGTGGCTGATCATTGACTGCCTGCTAAGTGGATTAGACTGATAGCATATAATGAAACAGTGAGACGCACACGAAGCGCTGATTCAGATGTCTTGCGTCAGTACCGCCACACTACTGATGTAGGCAAAAACGTTCTGAATGAGGCGTTTTGTTGTGTAGCGAGATTCAAACTACCACCTGTGACGCACCATCAGAGCAGCAAGCTACAAATTGAGCTTTTACTATGTTTTTTCTGGGTTTAATTCTTAAATTCCTTGCAGTTTTTTTGTATTTAAGAGGTGTAATCTCGCGTTTTAGTAACTGTAAGTGTGTAGAGGAGAGGAAAGGAATATGCGGAAAACACTGATAAGGAGAAGGGACAGGATGATAGGACATCTGCTAAGACATGAGGGAATGACTTCCATGGTACTAGAGCGAGCTGTAGAGGGCAAAAACTGTAGAGGAAGACAGAGATTGGAATACGTCAAGCAAATAATTGAGGACGTAGGTTGCAAGTGCTACTCTGAGATGAAGAGGTTAGCACAGGAAAGGAATTCGTGGCGGGCCGCATCAAACCAGTCAGTAGACTGATGACCAAAGAAAAAAAAAAAAAAAAAAAGGGTAGGTTCATGCAGTTTGTAACACGCTAATCATTACTTTTAACGGCCAACTCAGTAATGCATCAAACTCCGTTGGTGTCACATCAGGAAATTGTGGTAAGGTCTTATGGTACCAAACTACTTAGGTCATCGGTCCCTAAGCCTACACACTACTTAAGCTAACTTAAAACTATGTTACGGTATGAGCAACACACACACCCATGCCCGAGGGAGGACTCGAACTTCCGACTTCCGACGGGGGGGGGAGCCGCACGGACCGTGGCAGGGCGCCCCTGACCGCGCGGCTACCCCGCGCCGCTCACATCAGGAGGGTAGCAAATTAAATATTTAGCTTTCTCTATCTGGTTTTATAGTTAATTCTTAAGTTAGTGGTACTCTGGTGGATAGGTTGTGTGCATGCTGTGAGTAGTTGCAGGAGGAGCAGGCCACAGTTTGCGAACAGCAGAAGACGCTTTTGACCACAGTCAACCATATTCAGGTTGCTGCCTCGGTGGTGGCGGAGAATCAGGAGCGTCGCATGGGACACCTCAGGTGTCTCTTGTTTCGCGCACAGGCCCTGCTGCTAAGGCACCTTGCAGTGCACTACACGCCGGCGATCCGCCCTCACCGCATTCTGAGTAGCGGGTGGTAGCGCGTTTGCATTGCTCGAGATGGAGAGTCAGTGTGGAGACTGGGCCAGCTGTCCTCGCCCATTCTCCCTCTCAGTGGAGAGGTGGCCTCTCCTTCGGCAGGGTCCGAACAGACACAAAGGGTGAGGGGGGGAGGAGTGTGCTAGTTATCGGGAGCTCGAAAGTTAGGTGCGTTATGGAGCCCCATAGCGAAATAGCATTCAGGGCCGGAAAGAAATCCAATGTGGAGTCTGTATGTCTGCTGGGGGCCTCATCTGAGACGTGAAGGGGCCCTGTCTGAGGCTATTGAGGGTGCAGGGTGCAGTCGTCTGCAATTTGTGGCCCCTATCGGCACCAGTTATGTCTATTGTCTGGGTTCTGAGGGCATTTTAAGTTCGTACGAGCTGCTGGTGGAGGTGATGAAGAATGTTGACGTCACTCGCAGGATGCAAGCAGAGCTTACAATTTGCAGCATCATTCCCAGAATTGATTGGGGTCCTTTGGTTCGCAACCGAGTAGAGGGTCTCAACCAAACGCTACCGCGATGCCGTGATGTTCTCGGTTGCAGATATCTGGACCTGCATTATGGGATGGAGAATTGTAGGACTCCCCTTAATAGGTCATGGGTGCACTACACAAGGGTAGCAGAGTGCATGCAAGGTGAACATAGTGGCTTTTAGGCTTTTCAGTTGATATGCAGAGAGCGAAGGCAGACCACGAACAAAGTGAAGACGTTTAGATTGTGAAAATTTTAATAGTAAACTATCGAAGTAATCGTAACTAAGTTTCTGAATTTACTGCCCACCAGGAAATTCGTCTCACTCATATTATTCTCGGAAACGAGAGCTGGCTGAATATTGTAGCGAAGCATTGAATTTATATTGAAAACACAGATTACGTCATAAGAGAGGAGTGTTCATTGTAGTCGACAAAAATATATTGTCTCTCGAGGCTGAAATTGAGCCTGATTGTGAATTTATTAGGACGTGTGTAGTCGTTTTGGGTGAACTCAAGTCAGTTACTTTTAACAGCCACCCGCTCTTTCCGTGACAGTTTTGGAAACATTCAAAGAAAATCTACGCTTGGTAGCGAGGAAATACGCAGATCATGCAATATTAGTTGGAGTCGACTTTAACCTACCGAGTATAGACTGAGACGTCTATGGATTCATTGCAGGTGATACGGACAGGCAACCTTGTCAAGTATCTTCTAATACGTTTTTCGAAAACTGTCTTGAGCAGTTAGTTCGACAGCCCACAGGCAATGGAAATATTTTAGACCTTATAGCTACAAAAGGGCCTGATCTTATCGACGGTGTCAGTATAGAGACAGGGATTCTACATTTACTTCTACATCCACACTCCGCAAGCCACCTGACGGTGTGTGGTGGAGGGTATCTTGAGTGCCCCTATCGGTTCTCGTATTGTTCGTGGTAAGAAAGATTGTCGGTATGCCTCTGTGTGGGCTCTAATCTCTCCGATTTTGTCCTCATGGTCTCTTCGCGAGATATACGTAGGAGGGAGCAATATACTGCTTGACTCCTCGGTGAAGGTATGTCCTCGAAACTTCAACAAAAGCCCGTACAGGGCTACTGAGCGTCTCTCTTGCAGTCTTCCACTGGAGTTTATCTGTCATCTCCGGAACGCTTTCGCAATTACTAAATGATCCTGTAACGAAGCGCGCTGCTCTCCGTTGGATCTTCTCTATCTCTTCTATCAAACCTATCTGGTACGGATCCCACACCGGTGAGCAGTATTCGAGCAGTGGGCAAACAAGTGTACTGTAACCTACTTCCTTTGTTTTCGGACTGCATTTCATTAGGATTCTTCCAATGAATCTCAGTCTGGCATCTGCTTTACCGACGATTAATTTTATATAGCCATTCCATTTTAAATCACTCCTAATGCCTACTCCCAGATAATTTATGGAATTAACTGCTTCCAGTTGTTGACCTGCTATATTGTAGCTAAATGATAAAGGATCTTTCTTTCTATTAGTGATAATGATGTTAGTGTAGCGACGATGGTTGCTTAAGTTCATAAATCCATCAAGAAGGCTAGCAGACGAATTTTTTTCTTTTTTTTTTTTGTTAGAAATATCACATAATCAGTTGGTAGCATCCCACTTAGAAAATAAACAGACATTATTTAGTTCCGTTGTGATGGAAGAAGAGGAATTATGGGCAAAGTCTGGATTGTAAATGGCGGTCTGGAGAAGTGTGTGCTGAGTAAGTGGATTGAGGACGGGAACGACCCACCACTGTTAAACAGCAAAATTTGTGAAATTCTGGGGAACCAGAGACTGTTGTATAATTGGTTTTAAAAAAACGCGCAACAGGCAAATGTTAGTAAAAACTCGTGCGTCCATGAAAAGATCGATGCGCGAAACGTACAACTAACGCCGTCATGCCTCAGCAAAAGATCTTGCCGAGAATCCGAGAAAATTCTGATCCTACGTGAAATCGGTAAGTGGGTCGAAAGCCCCTGTCCAGAAACTCGTTGACCAGTCTCGCGTGGAAGAAGGAAGGAAGGAAGATTGTGTTTAACGTCCGGTCGACAACGAGGTCATTAGATACGAAATCTTTTGTGGCAGTAGAAGACAGCAAAAGGAAAGCTGGAGCTTTAAATTTCGCGTTTCAGAAATCATTCACGCAGGAGTATCGTACAAATATACAGTCATTTGACCGTCACACGGACTCTGGTGTGGAAGACGCAGTAATAGGCATCCTTGGCGTAGAGAAGCAACTAAAGAGTTGATAACAAGTAAGTCGCCAGGTCCGGATAGAGCCCCAATTCGGTTTTATACGGAGTACTCTACGGCAATGGCTCCATCCTTATCTTGTATCTATCGCGATCTCTTGCCCAGCGCCCAAGTCCCAAGCGAATGGAGGAAAGCGCAGGTGACCCTTGTATATAAGAAGAGTAAAAGAACGGACTCGCAAAATTACAGCCCAACAGCGGTAACATCTGTTTGCTGCAGAATTCTTGAACATATTCTCAGTTTGAATATAATAAATTTCCTTGAGACGGACAAACTTCCGTCCACAAATCAGCACAGATTCAGAAAACATCGCTTGTGAGATACTCAGATTGCCCTTTTCTTGCAAGGTATCCTGTGAACCATGGATGAAGAGCAACGGCAGAGTCCATATTCCTAGATTTCCTAAAAGCATTTGACACGGTATCCCACTAAAGATTGTTAACGAAGGTACGAGCATACGGAGTAAGTTCCCACACATGTGAGTGGCTCGAAGACTTCTTTAGTAATAAAACGCAGTACGCTGTCCTCGATGGCGAATGTTATAAGAGACAAGGAGTGACCCAGGGAAGTGTGGCAGGACCGCTCATATTCTGTATATAAATAAAAACATGATCTGATGGACAGGGTGAGCATCAATCTGCGGCTGTTTGCTGATGAAGCTGTGGTGTACGGACAAGTGTAGTCGTTGAGTGACTAGGAGATTACAAGATGACTTAGACACAATTTCTAGTCGGTGTGATGAATGGCAGCTAGCTCTAAGTGTAGAAAAATGCAAGTTAATGCGGATGAGTAGGAAAAGCAAACTCATAATGTTCGAATACAGCATTAATTTTGTGCTGATTGCCACTGTCACGCCGATTAAATACCTAGGCGTAACGTTGCAGAGCGATATGAAATGCAAAGAGCACGTAAGGATGGTAGTAGGGTATAGAACACTAGTTTAATCCATTCTTGAGTACTGCTCCAGTGTTTGGGATTCCCACCATGTTGGATTAAAGGAAGACATTGAAGCAATTCAGAGGTGGTTTGCTAGATTTGTTACCGGTAGGTTCGTTCAACATGCGACTATTAGATAGATGATTCGTGAATTCAAATGGGAATACAACGTTCTTTTCGCAAAACATTGCAGAGAAAGTTTAGAGAACCAGCATATGAAGCGACTGTATAACAATTGAACTACCGCTAACGTGCATTTCGCTTAAAATATAAGAGAAATTAAGGCTCGTATGGAGGCAAATAGGCCGTCGTTTTTCCTTCGCTCTCTTTGAGAGTGCAGCCTTTGTAATTCAGTTAATGTTAATGCACTTGTGCAACATTTGAATATCTAAACTAAAGTTACCCACATTCAGAGTACCTCATTAAAGTTCATACAGTCCACAGTTTTAGTTTATTACATTTATAACAACATTAGCTAACACTAGCCAATTTTGTTAAAACAAACACTGACCAAGGATGAAAAAGTGTTTTTCGCAAAATTACTGCCGAAAATATTGGAAATAAAGATGACAACATGATTTGAAACTCTGGAAAGTTATTATGTCAAAAACCACTTGAAGCTCAGCATGGAAAAAACATAGATCGTAGCATACCAGCTGAGACACTGAGGAGCTAGTAAAAGCGTAAATGTTATGTGGAGAGAACAATTGCTGTACGAAAGTGACCCGCTCGAGTACGTGATGGCGAAATCTGATCGTACCCTCACCTTGAAAGCTCACAGCGAATAAACAAAAGAGTAAGTCGTACACTCCAAATAATTACATCCGGAAGCTGACTTGTAGCATCTGGGGTGCAACCACTGTTTCATTTATTCGTTTGTTTCTACACAGAGGTATATGGAATATCCGTAACAAGTATTCGTCGTATCCCACATAGATCACAAGGCATTATATAGAAAGAGAGTTTCTTATTTAGTTATGTTAATTAAAAAAAGTAAACGCCGCGCGGCTTTATTTTTAATTACTATGGACACACGTTAATCAATGACTGACGCTAAATATTCTAAATATTTTGGATTTCATAGCTTGCAAAAACTTTGTGTTCCATTACTTGTTATTTTTCATATGTGCATTCTATTTATTAGTTTTTCTTTTTTTAAAGCAGTGTGAATCGGAGAACTCCTTTCACATAAGAAAGCTATCTATTGCAACCTATACATCTTTAAAACAATTAAAAGGCTAGAAACGTTTTTATGTATTAGAGAAACATTTATTTTTTCCTCCCACATCCATCAGACATGTCAGGAATGGCTAAAAGCAGGACGGTAAGCACCTGTTAAAAAAGAGTACGATAGAGAATCAGTTTTTTTTTGTTTTTTTTAAGTGAAGACTTCGACAAACTCTTTAATTTAAAAGCTAAATATAAACGCTGTTTAGCAAAAAATACCCGTTAGTGATAAAAAAATAGACAAAGAGTATGATAAATAGCAGTGGCGAGAAAAACGAACGCTGAACACCAATTTTGTTAAGTAAAAAGTTGCAGTATACATTGTGGCTATCTCAGGGTAGATATTACCTGGAGCAGCGAAAGATAAGCGGGAAATATATTGGTCTCATTCATTGACTGAGGTTAAAGGAAAAGATTGTACAAATATACATTTCGGTTGAAGCACACTAGAATTCTGAAACGCAGACAGTAGGGAAATCTGAGGGGTCAAGAACCACATAATTTGTGGTTCTATAGGACAAATTCGAGACAGACAAAGGTACGAAATACGAAGCGAAGAGGTCTTAAGCTCGATAACTGAAGAAAAAAGTCTGTGGAAGAACCTTACCAAAATAAGGAACAAGTAGGTGAGGTGGTAACTTGGCAAACGAGTCAAAAACAGAATAATAAATGCAGCGGCATACAATGGCTGATGTATGCAGCTTGCAGTATTGGTGTGGTAAGGACAGTGAAGGTGGCTTACCTTTGCCTTTGGCCATGTGTAGCGCGTCGCCCCGGCCGTCGCACTGTTGGCTGCCAGCGGCGAGCCATCAGCGCGACGCCGGGCTCCGGTATAATTAGACGCGCCAGGGAGCGCACACCTGCTTGTGCAACCAGAGCTACCACTGTTTGCACTTATCCTTCATGGAGAACAGTGCTGTATTTAGGACTTACTACCACCCCTCAAAATATGGAAATCAAAGAGCCTGCAGCAGCAGAGGTTTGTTTCACTGTATCAACGATACGAAGTACCAACAGCTCTTAAGGCATGCATTTTAGAGGCCGTGTTTACTAGACTGATTTGCTTCAAACAATCGTTCTTGTCGTATCTTTGAATACTGACCTTTCCCCTGGGACACCCTGTACACCATTTTATAGCAGTTTCCCCAAGTATAAGCTATAAAGCAGCATTTAATCTTTTGTATCCAACTGTATAAAATTTTACTGTACAATCCTTAGTTAATGGTTCAAATGGCTCTGAGCACTATGGGACTCAACTGCTGAGGTCATTAGTCCCCTAGAACTTAGAACTAGTTAAACCTAACTAACCTAAGGACATCACAAACACCCATGCCCGAGGCAGGATTCGAACCTGCGACCGTAGCGGTCTTGCGGTTCCAGACTGCAGCGCCTTTAACCGCACGGCCACTTCGGCCGGCGCTTAGTTAATGAATTGAAGAAATTAAAAAAGGACAACAACTGAAATCGTTAAAGAGATTCGCCTGGATAGCCGTGTACGTTTGCACGCCGCTTCCGGTATTTTGGGAAGGACGCCGGCTCCAGGTCGTATGAGCCCGGAGGATTAAGTAAGAGAGGCGGTGTGCAGGCCTGCCTAAATGTGGTGTTTAGGCGCTTTCGCATCTCACAAGGGGAGGCCACAACGTTTGGAACGCGGATTTACTGTAAACTTCGTACACTCGTAATACTCCATGAGGACAACAAAATGAGTAAGCAGTAGCGCGTACTTCTCAAGCGTTACTGAGAAAATCACAAGATAATTTCGGTCGTCAAATATATATCTGTGCGTGGCCATTTTTACCATGAAGCGGCAGCAGCCGCGTGGTACCGGCACAGTAGCTCAGCATGTTCGGTCAGAACGTTAGCTACTCTTTGTAATAAAAAAAAACTGAGCGAACGAATCAACGAACAAACTGAACGGGTGTCACCGGACGTCCGCCGTGAACAAATTCAACGAACAGTACAGAACAAAATGAATTTTTTTTAAAAAAGTGGTTAGCGTTCAAGCCCCGTAATCGCTGGATCGAGTTCCGTTCGTCAGGTTTTTTTTTTTTTAATTATTTTCAACTCAGTCATTTTCTTTACTGTTTATATTACAATTGATATAATGGGCAAAATACGTGTAATCGGATGAACTTTTATTAAATTTACAATGTTATTTGGCAGTCTACTAATTTTTATTGTCGCAAATAATATAATATTCACAACTATCGACTAGTAAACGACCTAACGTATAAAGTCATACTGAAAATGTATGCTTGTCCGTGTCTTCAAAACTGTTCATATTTAATCGAAAGAGAACGAGAAATTGCTTCTCGGAAGACGCTATTAAAATACGCTCGATACTGCATAACCAATTATCAGCACCGATTTTTAAGGAAATACGGCGTTATGCATGGTTTGCTTCCAAATTATCGTCTGAAAGAGAGGTTTTTGAAAATATTAACGAGGTTTGTTTTTCCACGGAAAACCTCAAAAGACCTTGCTTATGCGGAAACATAGCATTTATTCAATGCAGCTGATGCCGTTTAACTTTATGTTTTCCGTGTGTTTACGAAAAATACCATCCTGCAACTTGTATTCGTAATGTCGAAGGCGACGATTAATTGTACATCTTTCGAAAGCCGTCGGTGCCGGTCAAAACTTGGGGGTAACAAGTCGTTTCGGGCTCCTTCCAGGTATAAGGGATTTCTCAAAACATGGACCATTCATTTTCAGTATCACTTTATGCGTTAGGTCGTTTACTAGTCGATAGTTATGAATATTATATTATTTCTGATAGTAAAAATTAGTAGACTGCCAAATAACATTGTAAATTTAATAAAAGTTCGCCCGATTACATGTATTTTTCCCATTATATCAATTGTAATATAAACAGTAAAGAAAATGACTGTGTTGGAAATTAAAAAAAAAAAAAAGAACAGACGAACGGGACTCGATCCGGTAATTACCGGGCTTGAACGCTAACCACTCGGCTGCCGCCGCTTCATGGTAAAAATTATCTTGCGATTTTCTCAGTAACGCTTGAGAAGTACGCGCTACTGCTTACATATGTTGTTGTCCTCATGGAGTACTACGAGTATACGAAGTTGGAAGTAAATTCGCGTTCCAAGCGTCGTGCCTTCCCTTGTAAATTCCGTACTGGGGGGGGGGGGGGCGGGGGGGGGCGGGAGCGGGCTGATAAGGAGGACATCCGTCCACACTCTACCACTAACACACTAACACTGCCAAATCCAGAATAACTAACAGATCCTGTGAAGAAACGAGATACAGCTAGAAAAAGGAAGAAACAGTCACACTTAAAACGAAAGTTTCAAATAACCTTGTTGTCTAATTCGTCTGTGCCTACAATTCATACTAACTATTTGTGCTTGAGATTGCTATGGCTCGTCAGTGATCTGTCTATCAGACGCTATGAATCTTGAGACACCAATATCCACACAACGGATAACGTTATCTGGAAGTGGTGTTCTCCACTTCGCCAGGAAATAAAAATAATAAAGTTTGGAAGAAATCTGCTTCTCGCCACATACAATTCACTTCCGACTGCCAAAATTTCCGTTAATCATTGATGTAAAAGTCTTAGCGATTTTGCCAACTGAAGTGCAGCGCGTTTGAGCAGATGCAAATAGGAATTTGACAAGAAGGTGTGGGGGCTTCAGAGATAAATGCTGACTTAATTGTACTGAAAAATTCGGACTTTGAAGTCCATATAAAATAATTGCATCTACCTCTTTAACGATTATAAGAGAGCGCGCTACAAACTATTAAAACATACACTTTTTTTAAGTTTTAAATTTTTGTGTGTCTCCTTGGCTGCAGCCTACACGACCTGTGGCCCTGGTGGAGAAGTATCTTGTGTGAGCAGAAGTTAGTGTGTTTCTTAAACATTAGTCTTGTAAGTGATGGCAAGTAAAACATCCTTTTGTCACTACTAAATAATTTAATCATAGATCCGTCCAGGTAGCAGCACACATGCTGCTTCTGGGTTTGGGGAGACATGTTGGCCCCGGATGGCATACGCGCAGAGTGTTAACGACGAGGGTCTGGTTGCTGGCCAGGCTGGATATGGGTTTTAGGTGGTTTCCCACATCCGTCTAGGTGAATACTGGGCTGGTACCCACATGCCGCCTCAGTTAAATGATTGGCAAACAGCACATGTTTGCAAACTTTTACATCAGATAACAGATGGAGTACACAAATTCTGTCCCAGGGCTGGGTTGGGGGTGGAGGGAAGGTTGCGACAGGAAGGGCTTTGGCCACTCTCTACCATTAACGTGGTCTAAACTAAAATAATATGCCTACCCAATGACGACACAGAATATAGGCTAGAAGAAAGAAGTAATAGATGACATAATTCTATCACGACGAAGCTCACTACGTTCTTATAAACTGAAGGTGAAAATTGTTGCCATTGTTCTTGCAACACGCTTAATTATAAGTAGCGGATTGTGGAGCGAATTCGTCTGAAAAACAACTGACGAATTCACCACAAATAAGCTCGAGTTGTTTCAAAATGGTTCAAATGGCTCTAAGCACTATGGGACTTAACATCTGAGGTCATCAGTCCCCTAGACGTAGAACTACTTAAACCTAACTAACCGAAGGACATCACACACATCCATGCCTCGTGGTTCCGGACTGAAGCGCCTAGAACCGCTCGACCACAGCGGCCGGCGATTTGTTTCAGATCAGGATTTTGAGCATACTGCTTCAGCAAATCCAAACGATTTTCTTCGACTCACCATATAGGTTCATTGAACCGTGAATAGAAACTTTATCATTCTCAAACAGAAAATGCCCGATCGCAAACTGTTACTTGAGAACGATCTAAATTAATGGTCTGGAAGATGGCAGGTCCTTTGGGCTCGCCTTTCTTTGACTTTAATTATTCAGTTCATGAAGGCATATGCAGTCAGAGTACTTGTATCGGGTTCTGGTGACACAGTGATCGTTATTAAGGAGATTGACTGTGGTTGATTAGCAATTTAAATAGTAGCTTACTAGAAAAAAAAACCACCGTCTGACCAGGCCTTGAAGGACCACAGGTACCGACTGGCAGCTATGTCATCCTCAGCCCTTAGCTGTTACCACATGCAGATACGGAGGGGTATGTGGTCAGCACACCGTCGTCAGTTTTCGTAACCGGTGCCGCTACTTCTCAACCAAGTAGCTCTTCGATTGGCCTCACATGAGCCGAGTGCACCTTAATTACCAACAGCACTCGGTAGACCCGGATGTTGACCCATCCAATAAGTGCATTAGTAGCTTATTGCATGGAGTGATTAAAGGTGACGGGAGGCTTCGTGAAGAGGAAAGCTCGCTGCCTGTAGATGGCAAAAAAGGCCACTTTATTGACGTAACTTCGTTGAACAAGGAGAGACGTGGATGTGGGTATGTCGGATGGGCCTGGGAGCCCCAATGGCCGCTTTCACGTAGTGGAACTCGCACTGGCAGACACAGGCCAAGCAGGGGGGGGGGGGGGGGTGAGGGGGGGAGCGGGGGGGGGGAGGCGGTGGTCCTCTAGTCTCAGAGAGAGAGGAGCTGTTAGCGATCAACAGCGCAATGTCCCAGTATTTCTAGACGGAATTTTTATGACTGCTTTAACCATCACCTTGGTAATTGTTGCTGGTCAGGGAGAGAGCATTTTGCTCAATCTCCTGGTATCTACCTGATGTTTCCTGTGGACCTTCCTGCCGAGATCCGACTTCGATAGGATCGTAAAAATCAATTCACCACAGTGCCTGAAATGGGCCAGCATAGCGGGACGCCCAACATAATGTCACCGCTTAGCCACAGCCTGGGGGATGTGGCTAAGCCATGTCTCCGCAATATCCTTTCTTCCAGGAGTGCTAGTTCTGCAAGGTTCGCAGGAGAGCTTCTGTGAAGTTTGGAAGGTAGGAGACGAGGTACTGGTGGAATTAAAGCTGTAAGGACGGGGTGTGAGTCGTGTTTGGGTAGCTCAGACGGTAGAGCACTTGCCTGCGAAAGGCAAAGGTCCCGAGTTCGAGTCTCGGTCCGGCTCATAGTTTTAATCTGCCAGGAAGTTTCATTAACCTATTATTCTGCTAAGTGAACTATGACCCCCTGGAGATGATCTGTCCCTCTGAGAAACTTCCACTCACCTCTCCCCCTACCCCTCCTCGTCATAACCACTCTGGAAACATCCAACCCTTACCCCTACCCCTCGCTGACACAGGTACACTTTCAGGCATGAGTAATTCGAATACCCTCCTCCTACTACAACAATTTGATTGACTAATTAATTAAATCGATCATTTAATTAACCCCTCCACCTCTGGTAAATCCCCCCAGTCCTCGCCCCCTCCCCCACTTCCTCCCTTCCACTCACCTGGAAACTGACGGGTCTGTGATGGAGAGGGGGCATCTCACAGTTACACCGCAAAGGGTATATTGTTCATTTATAAAAAAAATTCAATTTCAGGGTTTGGATATCTCTTGCTCATCATTATCCACTATTTGGGAAGATGCAGGTCTTGTAAAATATATCAGAAAGAAGTAATTAAATCAATCTCTTTCTTTTTTATTCCAATCGCACAAGGAATAACATCGACATAACTCATCACACGTTATTACGCTGTTAAAAATCTTTAGCTCGCGAAGCTCCTGCGGGAAGTGACGTGACTGCACCACCTTCCACCTTGTGCGCCGAGCAGAGCAGATGTGGCACTAACCCCCCGAACAAAAGCTTCGGGTGGTGCCAACCCTTTGATATTTGATACCTGAGAATTTCATGTCGAAACACATGCTCCCTTAAAGTAATCAAACGCCTCACCACATATGAAGTCTCTTAAGGTAACAACACAGAGAAGTTGTAAATACACTCCTGGAAATGGAAAAAAGAACACATTGACACCGGTGTGTCAGACCCACCATACTTGCTCCGGACACTGCGAGAGGGCTGTACAAGCAATGATCACACGCACGGCACAGCGGACACACCAGGAACCGCGGTGTTGGCCGTCGAATGGCGCTAGCTGCGCAGCATTTGTGCACCGCCGCCGTCAGTGTCAGCCAGTTTGCCGTGGCATACGGAGCTCCATCGCAGTCTTTAACACTGGTAGCATGCCGCGACAGCGTGGACGTGAACCGTATGTGCAGTTGACGGACTTTGAGCGAGGGCGTATAGTGGGCATGCGGGAGGCCGGGTGGACGTACCGCCGAATTGCTCAACACGTGGGGCGTGAGGTCTCCACAGTACATCGATGTTGTCGCCAGTGGTCGGCGGAAGGTGCACGTGCCCGTCGACCTGGGACCGGACCGCAGCGACGCACGGATGCACGCCAAGACCGTAGGATCCTACGCAGTGCCGTAGGGGACCGCACCGCCACTTCCCAGCAAATTAGGGACACTGTTGCTCCTGGGGTATCGGCGAGGACCATTCGCAACCGTCTCCATGAAGCTGGGCTACGGTCCCGCACACCGTTATGCCGTCTTCCGCTCACGCCCCAACATCGTGCAGCCCCTCCTCCAGTGGTGTCGCGACAGGCGTGAATGGAGGGACGAATGGAGACGTGTCGTCTTCAGCGATGAGAGTCGCTTCTGCCTTGGTGCCAATGATGGTCGTATGCGTGTTTGGCGCCGTGCAGGTGAGCGCCACAATCAGGACTGCATACGACCGAGGCACACAGGGCCAACACCCGGCATCATGGTGTGGGGAGCGATCTCCTACACTGGCCGTACACCACTGGTGATCGTCGAGGGGACACTGAATAGTGCACGGTACATCCAAACCGTCATCGAACCCATCGTTCTACCATTCCTAGACCGGCAAGGGAACTTGCTGTTCCAACAGGACAATGCACGTCCGCATGTATCCCGTGCCACCCAACGTGCTCTAGAAGGTGTAAGTCAACTACCCTGGCCAGCAAGATCTCCGGATCTGTCCCCCATTGAGCATGTTTGGGACTGGATGAAGCGTCGTCTCACGCGGTCTGCACGTCCAGCACGAACGCTGGTCCAACTGAGGCGCCAGGTGGAAATGGCATGGCAAGCCGTTCCACAGGACTACATCCAGCATCTCTACGATCGTCTCCATGGGAGAATAGCAGCTTGCATTGCTGCGAAAGGTGGATATACACTGTACTAGTGCCGACATTGTCCATGCTCTGTTGCCTGTGTCTATGTGCCTGTGGTTCTGTCAGTGTGATCATGTGATGTATCTGACCCCAGGAATGTGTCAATAAAGTTTCCCCTTCCTGGGACAATGAATTCACGGTGTTCTTATTTCAATTTCCAGGAGTGTATCAGGTTTACATCTACATCTACATCTATACTCCGCGAGCCACCTTACGGTGTGTGGCGGAGGGTACTTATTGTACCACTATCTGATCCCCCCTTCCCTGTTCCATTCACAAATTGTGCGTGGGAAGAACGACTGCTTGTAAGTCTCCGTATTTGCTCTAATTTCTCGGATCTTTTCGTTGTGATCATTACGCGAGATATATGTGGGCGGTAGTAATATGTTGCCCATCTCTTCCCGGAATGTGCTCTCTCGTAATTTCGATAATAAACCTCTCCGTATTGCGTAACGCCTTTCTTGAAGTGTCCGCCACTGGAGCTTGTTCAGCATCTCCGTAACGCTCTCGCGCTGACTAAATGTCCCCATGACGAATCGCGCTGCTTTTCGCTGGATCATGTCTATCTCTTCTATTAATCCAACCTGGTAAGGGTCCCATACTGACGAGCAATACTCAAGAATCGGACGAACAAGCGTTTTGTAAGCTACTTCTTTCGTCTTAAGCTCGTATTTTCTTAGAATTCTTCCTATGAATCTCAACCTGGCGCCTGCTTTTCCCACTATTTGTTTTATGTGATCATTCCACTTCAGATCGCTCCGGATAGTAACTCCTAAGTATTTTACGGTCGTTACCGCTTCCAATGATTTACCACCTATGGCATAATCGTACTGGAATGGATTTCTGCCCCTATGTATGCGCATTATATTACATTTATCTACGTTTAGGGAAAGCTGCCAGCTGTCGCACCATGCATTAATCCTCTGCAGGTCCTCCTGGAGTACGTACGAGTCTTCTGATGTTGCTACTTTCTTGTAGACAACCGTGTCATCTGCAAATAGCCTCACGGAGCTACCGATGTTGTCAATTAAGTCATTTATGTATATTGTAAACAATAAAGGTCCTATCACGCTTCCCTGCGGTACTCCCGAAATTACCTCTACATCTGCAGATTTTGAACCGTTAAGAATGACATGTTGTGTTCTTTCTTCTAGGAAATCCTGAATCCAATCACAAACCTGGTCCGATATTCCGTAAGCTCGTATTTTTTTTACTAAACGTAAGTGCGGAACCGTATCAAATGCCTTCCTGAAGTCCAGGAATACGGCATCAATCTGCTCGCCAGTGTCTACGGCACTGTGAATTTCTTGGGCAAATAGGGCTAGCTGAGTTTCACATGATCTCCGTTTGCGGAATCCATGTTGGTTATGATGAAGGAGATTTGTATTATCTAAGAACGTGTATCACTTTATAAATTCGGTGGTACATCTTTTTTATTACGATGGTCGTTTCTCCCTGTGTAAGTGGGGGACTGAAATTTCGTTAAAAGATATCGCCGTAACGAAAAAAACTCGTCATTACTGCTTCATCTCAAGGACAATATACGTGGTACCCCAGCAATCTCTCCCACCCCCCAGATGGTAGGCTCATGAATATCAAATTGATAGGCTAAATAATTAAATTAATAATATGGGTCACTTTGCATGGCGAGTTTTTTTTTTTTTTTTTTTTTTTTTTTTTTAGCTGTCAGATTACACTCATGAGGTATCTCGAAACGAGTCACCTTTTACGAACCTATCTGTTAAGGATCCCATACAGCAAAACTCCAGCGTGGTGCCGGCCGTGGTGACCAAGCGGTTAAAGGCGCTACAGTCTGGAACCGCGCGACCGCTACGGTCGCAGGTTCGAATCCTGCCTCGAGCATGGATGTGTGTGATGTCCTTAGGTTGGTTAGGTTTAAGTAGTTCTAAGTTCTAGGGGACTGATGACCTTAGAAGTTAAGTCCCATAGTGCTCAGAGCCATTTGAATCCAGCGTGGTCTTCTAGACAGTCCCTCTGCATCTTGTAACTGTTCCTCAGTCTCTGCCCCATCCTCCCAACAGCTTTGTCCACGTTATCACTCCAGTTTAAATCAGAACTGATCGGAAGTCAGAAGCGTTATATCTAAGACCTTCTGCAATCCATAGAGAAGCAAAGTGAGCTGAGTTAATGCGACAAGACCATGTTTTGACAATTCGGTGAAAATGGGAACGTGTTGTAGCTCTGCCTACTGTGTACTGTGTGTAAGGCCAGCGTCAAACGAAGCTTTCTCCTGCAACACAAGGTAGCAGAGAAGACAGTAGGAGCAGCTACGATGGTGATGGGAAAATTAGGAAGAGTCTACATCGCACAAGAGCTGGAAGGAGGACGAGGATTTTGCTACTGCATGGCTGTGCATCTCCAAACAACATATAGGTGCTGCAGCCTGATGGAGACCTACGTCTCTCAGGGTGCATTCCTGTCTGTCACCCTAACATTCTCTCCCTCCACGTTATTTTGTACCATCCAATAGAGAAAAACTACATGCCAGAAAAACTCCACTAACGTCACCTGTTGGAGAACTCGATAAGATATTACCACATACCCATTTCTGATATACCGAAAACAAATACCGTCTGCATCCTGGCATCAAGCAAATGTGGCATACCTATTAAATATACAGGGTGAGTCACCTAACATTACCGCTGGATATATTTCGTAAACCACATCAAATACTGACGAATCGATTCCACAGACCGAACGTGAGGAGAAGGGCTAGTGTAATTGGTTAACACAAACTATAAAAAATGCACATTTTACAATGCAACAAACGGCACTGATTACGTATTTGTTTATACGTTCAGATGTGCTAACAAAACTAACGTGGTTAGATTTAAAAAAACGTAGGTTTGTGTTAAAAACATACTTCCGTGCATTTTTGTATGGTTTGTATTAAGCAATTACACTAGCCCCTCTCCTCACGTTCGGTCTGTGGAATCGGTTCGTCAGTATTTCATGTGGTTTACGAAATACATCCAGCGGTAACGTTAGGTGACTCACCCTGTATAGGTATTGGTCCATTGGAGCAGGTGACCTGTGATCGACTTCACTTCCACAGACCAGCACAAAGTATTGTCACCTGTACTGTAGGAGGACCATACCCCACAGACTATCAATTGCAAGGCAGGCTCCCTGTGTTTTTCTTTAACATGCACTTTGACACATTGTTTCTTTTCTTGTGTAACACATCGAAGCAGTGTGTGACTCCAGTTTTGTAAATCACCATGATTTTTTTCCCATCACAGTTCTGAGGTCTGCGTCAGCTGACATTAATGCTTCTTAATCCATTGGCTCTCACTGAAAGCTGGACACTGCATGGTGTAAACTATGCTGCTCCTACAACACACAGGATGGTTGAAATAAAAGGCAGAGGTGGTGTTTCTTAGTGACAAAAATGTGGAAGACATCGCGACATATGGAAACTGGAAGAGTTTGCGACATTGTGGGCGTTTCCAAACAACTGCCTGAAGGTGACTGATGAGGTCTACATTTAAACTCATCTTTCACAGTGATATGGTCGCAGATGTGTAGGTGTTCTGTTTCGATTGATTCCTCATCCTGCTCTGAGCACTATGGGACTTAACTGCTGTGGTCATCAGTCCCCTAACTAACCTAAGGACATCACACACATCCATGCCCGAGGCAGGATTCGAACCTGCGACCGTAGCGGTCACGCGGTTCCAGACTGTAGCGCCTAGAACCGCACGGCCACTCCGGCTGGCCCTCATACTGCGGTCATGTAAGCGACCTCTGTTCTTGTGCAGGCCATCCACAAATGGTGCTGCTCCCACCAAGACTCTCTCCAACTCATTACAAGTGGTATCAATCAATCATTAGGTGATAATCAACAGAGCACCAATGGATGAATGGGATGGGAAAACACGCCGTTGATGTACTGTAATAAGTACCACAGTTGATGGTGCTACCAATTTTAGCAATTTTACCATTTTTCTGTAATTTCAAAGCCAATCATTGGCATATTGCATGTTTCCAATTTCTGTATCATCACTAAACCATCCCTCCACTACTTTGCGTGCACTATATAGTACATTGCGAATGTAGATAGAATACTGTGCAGTACATTCATTCATGATTAATTCTCGAACATATACACGAAAATACACCAGACAGCACCCTATACCGATGCAGTTAGGTTATCTACATATTTCTAGCAGTTCGATCATAGTGTGTAATTAACGATTACAACTGCCCATCTTTTCCTATGTTGATAGGAGTCACAGAGCATTCTCGCATTCTTGGGATAAAGTTGGAGGTTGAAATATCTCCCCGCACTATCTTCGACCAACCCTTCCTACAAAACTGTCGCCATTGTAATTTGCAGCTGACCAGAAGTAGGAGGCCTGTTAGCTGTTGCCTGTGGCAGCAGGGGCCAGCAGAGGGACCAGTGCGTGTTGCGTGAGGAGATTCAAAATGACGGATGTTTATGGTGGAAGATTATTCCATCCACGTAAATTGATCGGTTGACTGCTTGGTGACAATCTCTCTACGACCTCTGAGCACCTGGTACAGCGGGTGTGTGCATGCTGGGGTATCGGCTTGCAGCTGTTGGCATAGCTGATACGTGTGTGGGTCTCTCGTCACCGGCACGCTACGTCCCTGCTGGCGGTGGATGGCGGGGCCGTGGCTCCTGGCAGTCAACGGACAGCTAGCTCTTTGTGATCGCGAGTTTATGTGATCAGTTGGATTTTTTTCACCTGATATGTTTAGTGAAAACGTTGTAGTGGAGGGAGGCATTTGTGCTCTTACATGTCGGTAGATACAAGACCTCGGATATACGAGGGCGGTTCAGAAAGTAACCTCCGATTGGTCACAGTGCGGGTTGTGGGGGGAGTAGCGACGCCATCTGTGCGTTCACGCACTCAACAGGTCAGTCGGCATCAAGCCGTGGTCGAGTGAACGTCGTACCTGCGCTAGTTTAGTTTTTGTGGCAGTTTGAAATGTGTGCTGCAATAGAAAACCCCGCCAAATGTGAAGTGCGTGCTGTCATAAGGTTTTTTACAGCCAAAGGATATTCTGCAGCAGCTATTCATCGTGAGCTTTGTGCCGTGTATGGACCACGAGTTATGAGTGAAGGAGCTGTCCGTGAATGGGTACGTTTATTTAAAAGTGGACGAGAAAACGTTCATGATGAAGAGAGGAGTGGTAGACCATCATTGGTGACTGACGAACTCGTTCAGACAGTTGATGCAAAAGTTCGTGAAAATCGACGTTTCTCAATGTCGGAGTTGTCTACTGGTTTTCCACAGATTTCTAAGACTCTCTTGTACGAGATAGTGACAGCAAGATTGGGTTACCGTAAGTTCTGTGCACGATGGGTGCCCAAAATTCTTACCAACCACCACAAAACTCAAAGAATGGCCTCTGCATTAGACTTTCTGTCACGTTATGAGGACGAAGGAGAACCATTGTTAAACAGAATCGTGACCTGTGACGAAACCTGGATTAAGTATGTGAACCCTGAGACAAAAGAACAATCAAAGACGTGGGCTCATTCAAATTCGCCTACCAAACCAAGAAAAGCCTCGCAAGATTTTTCTGCCAGAAAACTGATGGCAACGGTGTTTTGGGATGCCAAAGGGGTGTTGTTGGTTGAATTCATGGAACGTGGTACGACCATTAATCAAGACGTGTACTGTGATACAATAAAAAAGTTACGACGGGCTATACAGAACAAACGCCGTGGTATGCTGACTTCCGGTATCGTTTTTTTGCACGATAACGCCCGTCCTCACTCTGCTCGCAGAACAACGGCCCTTCTTGAGTCCTTCAAGTGGGGCGTTATCAACCATCCACCTTATAGCCCAGACCTGGCGCCAAGTGATTATCACCTCTTCATGCATTTGAAGATATGGCTCGGGTCACAGCGGTTTGATGACGACGAAGAGCTCAAAGATGCGGTCACAAGCTGGCTCCAGGCACAGGCGGGTGATTTTTATGCAGAAGGAATTTCAAAGCTTGTGAAGAGATGCGATAAGTGCCTCAATCGCTATGGAGACTATGTAGAAAAATAGTGCAAAGATGTAGTTGTAAGATGTATATATTAAAATATTTTTATTTAACTTGGTGTATTTTTTTAAATCAACCGGAGGTTACTTTCTGAACGGCCCTCGTATTTAGTGCTACGATCTATTTGAGGTGCAAATTTCACTACTTGAGTTAGATAATGTTTGCATGTGATACTCAAAAGTTGGAAATACGTTTCATTACGAAGAGGGATCATCGTAAGGTGGAGGAAAGTGTCTTAAGCGATCTCTTTGACTCCTGTAAATTGTTAAACAATGAATTTGATACGGTAGTGCAAATGGATTATTTCATTTTATTTTTCTATCGAAATTGCGTCAGCTCTCCCTTTGTCCCCAGCATTAGCCAATAGGAACACAGCATTCTGAGGAGAGATGAAATCCTCCATCTGCGTGTTTCGAGACATTGGTTCACACACGGAGAGAGACAGAGACATGAAGTGAGTCTGGAATTTCCCGATCAACAGAATACCGCCACTTGATGCTTTGCTTGGGGGCAGCAAGATCAAAGGACGCCGATATTCAATCTATGGTTGGTGGTATTTTGCAACATGATCTGTAATTACGATTTTTAGCAGTTTTGACCATCGTAGCGGCGCCCTGACGATAGACTCACACGCGAAAGACCCCAAACGGTGGCTGCTATACCGCAGTTCATTCCATTCATGATCTGTAGACCACTTCTGCAGGGTATATCTTTCAATGCAGTATGACTGCTGTATGTTTCTCGATGTGGAGAAAATAGTTTGCCACTGACATTCTCATAATTTGTGCGTCTGCAGAAAGTGGCGAACAGTGCTCCTGCACCACCAGCAGCAATTTGGTGGGTAAATTCAATAAGAACCGATCAGAACACTTCATTCACAGGAAGTTCCATGACATCAGAGAATCACAAGACATCCTTGGTGGGGGTGGGGGGTGGGGGGGTGGCACTGGGGCCTCTACAGACTGTTTCGAACAAGACAGAGGCTGAGCAGTATATCTACAGAAAGTTCGGTGACCGCTTGAGGGAGAAATAAATAGAGAGAGAGAGAGATAGAGAGAGAGAGCATGTGTTCCGACATGAAATTCTCAGGTATCAAATATCAAAGGGTTGGTACCACCTGCAGCTTTTGTTCAGTTGATTAGCGTGACATCCACTCTGCTCGGTGCACCAGGCAGCTGGCGCATTGTGCAGCCACTGATGGGCGTGTTGCTGCATGGTACCCCAAGCTGCGTGCACGTGCTTCAGAATCGGAAGATTTTCAACAGTGTATTTATGTGTGATGAGTTATGTCGATGGTACTCCTTGCATAATAGGAATAAAAAAGAAAGAGATGGATTTAATTACTCCTTTCTATGTATTTTATAAGACTTGCATCTTCCCAAATAGCAGAGAATGATGAGCAAGAGAGATCCATCCCTGCAAATTCAATTTTTTATATAAATATGCAATATACCCTCTGCTGTGTAACTGAATTTCCTGGTGTGAGATCCCTCCTCCACTTGGATGGGTGACCATCCAGGCCGCCATACGCTGTTGCCTTTCTTCGGGGAGCACTCAGCCTCGTGATGCCAATTGAGGAGCTACTCGACCGAATAGTAGCGGCTTCGGTCAAGAATACCATCTTACGGCCGGGAGAGCGGTTTGCTGACCCCACGTCCCTCCTATCCGCATCCTCCACCAAGGATGACACGGCGGTCGGATGGTCCCGGTAGGCCAAACGTGGCCTGAAGACAGAGTAAGACCCCTCTTCTCCAGCACAGACCCGTCAATTTCCAAGTGGGAGGGTAAGGAGGAATTGGGGAGGGGAGGGCTGAGGTGACTTACCAGAGGGGGGAGGGGTTAATTAATTGATCAATTTAATTAATTAATCAATCATATTGATAGAGTGTGAGGGGTCTATTCGATTAACTCAGCTTCGAAACTGTACTTGCATTGGCGAGGAGGAGGTTCGAGGGTTGGAGGTTCCCAGAGAGGTTGGGAGGAGGAGAGGGAGGGGGGAAGGGTGGGGAGGCTTCTCAGAAGGGCTGATTATCCCCAGGGGGTCATAATCAACTCAGTAGAACAATAGGTTAAGGGCTGTTAATGAAAAAGGTCTATATGTTTGACTACGAATGTATACGTGCCCCTGATGTAAGCAAGTCGCACTAGCCACCTGATATTGCCCTACCACTAATGAGTTATTGGGTCTCTAATCCAGATGTAGCCATGTATAACAATGCACAGATGCATATAGTCTTAAAATTTTTAAGAAGGCAGAAGAGATCAGGCAGAAGGAAAGTAAAGAGAGAAAGGAATTCGAGAAGGAACTGAAGAAAGATATAATAGAGATCAAACACGAGGAGTTGACAATTAAAAAAAATGTCAGCAGGGGCGAAGCAGTTAACACTAGATGCAAAGAAAGACTCACGAGTAACTATTAGCGAAGCAACTGGAGCATGGTTCAAATGGCTCTGAGCACTATGCCACTTAACTTCTGAGATCATCAGTCGCCTAGAACTCAGAACTAATTAAACCTAACTAACCTAAGGACATCACACACATCCATGCCTGAGGCAGGATTCGAACCTGCGACCGTAGCGGTTGCTCAGCTCCAGACTGTAGCGCCTAGAACCACACGGCCACTCCGGCCAGCTGGAGCAAGGAAAGAGGTGCTAGTAGCCAAGAGACATGTGAAACGGGCCAAAAATTTCATTTAGCCAAACAAAGAAGGTTGTGCTTATGTTATAGGAACAGGGGAAGAAGATAGCATAGGGTGCACGAGAAGAAGTAGTAGAGATTCGCAGAGGGTAGATCAGTTAGGACAACAGTGAGAAGAATTATGCTATGAATACTCGCGGATTAGTGCACAGCAGATAGAAATAATTGAAGATATCAAACACATGCGAGATCGTACAGAACATATATAAATTTGATGCGTGAAGAAGTCGAAAGAAGACAATGAAAGAAGACTACGAATAGAGCAAGATATACATGTGGGCGATTTGAATTCCGACATAACTCAGCTGGTACATTCAATACAATCACCAGTTTGTCAACCAACTGTTGCATGCCCACCATCAGTGATTGTACCACCAGCCACACGATGTGACTCGAAGGCCGAGCCATCACACATCCGCGTGCCACTCTCTGGGGGTGTGTCTCATGTATTAGTATCGAAGATGGTGTGGGAAGATGTAGCAGTAACTTGCACAATCGAAGCATCCATCATAGGGAAGAAATAAGAGTATCGGAAGCGAGACAAAGATCGAGTTCAATAAATGACTTGGGATTCAACGATAAATACTTTATCTCAGCTTTAACATGATCTGTTCGAAATGGGTTTCTCCTTTATCCGCTACATGTGCTTTCTCTTAAAGTGCGGTTTCAAGAACCTTGTTATCAAACAATCGTTAATCTAATTCCTATACTATTTAAATAGAGCGTTTTTACTTCCATCGACTGTTCCCTTGGCCCGTGCTGGCTAACCACTCGACTAGCAACTGGTGCGTCGGTGGATCTGAAGACTGTGCACGTCTGTGTTTATTACAGATATAAAATATGCAAATACCAAGCAGAAACACGCCGTAACTGGTGGCTGAATGCTTGTCGATATAATCTTGTGACGATAATTTTCTTGAAATATTGCACACGCTGTAACATCTGCTGCACTGAATTTTCCCCTGCTGTGATTATGTAAATTTATCTAACGAATGCATAAGTTCAGAGTTGAGAGTGGCATTAACATAATAAGATTTTGGCGGGTAATACCCTTAGTGACCCTTCTGATCAACACAACGTATTCGCGTCAATGCCATGACAGTTGTACCAGTCAGCGTAGACGGAAAACGGAAATCCTTCTCGACGATCACACAAGCCGTATCATTAATGATAATACTGCTTCCCTGCATTTCTAATTTTCTCAACCCCTAATGTTTCCCTTTTACATAGCAATTTATCAACACACTTTCTGGCGAGAAGGCCGAGCACAGCCACTGTACCCATACCTTTTGAAAGTAATACCATGTGGAGAAGTTTGCCTTTTTGCAACGTGCCTCATTCATTTTCCCCAAAAGCATATTCGTCTCACAATTTCGCATGTCAATCTGTACCGGTCTGTCTGGACGGTGCGGCAGGGCTTGAAACTGGAGGGAAATATCAACGATAGAGTGCGTGATTCAATAGCCTCAGCAGGATTTATACCCTAAGACAGGGCGATTTCTCAATTTATAATTTATGTTTCATGTTCTGTATGCGTCCATTTGACCTGTTTATCGTGTATGCGGGCCATATCTTTCCTGTTCTTGTTTTCGTCTGTTAGAGTGATTGTGTGAGTTGTTTGTGTGTGGTACTTCAGAACTCTTTGGTTGCAAGGTTTCTGTGATCGTCACGAACCACGGAGGTAAGAACATGCATGGTAGCAACCATGCAGCATCTCTGAGCGTTTCTGGCTTGTGTGAGGACCTGGACTACAGTAGCGTGCAAGCTTTACAGTTTTCCCTGTGTCGCTGAAGAGGTCTGAGTCGTCATCTCTAGCAGCATACACTGAAACGTGTAAGGAGTTTTTTTGAGTTTCTAGTAGTCCTCCACTGTGTACATATCAGTAATCACACCACACAAATGACTTTAGCTAGGCAATGGTGTTATTTTTATTAGTATTCAACTTACTTAATGTGATCCTTTGTTGAATTACAACTTGGCATTGCTGAACGGTGACGCCATACGATGTAGAAAATCAGTTAGTTTTACGTACCATGTATGAATGTATCGTGTGCTTTTCTACGTTTGATTTAGCATCCGTTTCGTATTTTATTTTCATGGGTTTACCAACCTGCATTCTGCTGCGCCACTTTCGTTTCTCTGTGCGCTATGAGGCTGCAATGAGATGGAATTACAGCTCGTGATCATAATAAATCCTCAATTCCACTGCGGAGTAGAGGAGTAGATGTTCTGTTATTTAATAATAGTACCGTCAAATTAATGAAGTTATACCGAATTCCTGTAATGCGCCTTTTTTCTCAGAAGTTGATGGTCAAAACTAATTACTCTCTGACCCTATGCTCTAAAACGTAGAATGTGGAAACATCGTTCTAAATTCTATCCCTTTTGCTGTGTGGATGGTCAGTGTGGATGTTCATGGACGTGCATCAGATAAATCCTACCCGTTATTTAGCAGGATTGGTTCCATGTGTGCAGGTTGTGTTCTTACGATAGACAAGATACCATGTGTCCAAGCATTCCAAGCAATGGTGTTTTATTTGATATCCTCGTGTGTTTTAATTCAGAAATAAGTATTCAGTGAGTCTTCACTTGCAACTGTTACATCTCGTATCACAACCCTGCTTCCTAATCAGACTCTGTAAAATCATTCAGTTCTTATCTTCCCTTAATAACGTTCAATAAAATTCTAATTTATTCCTTCGATCATACAACGATCTGACAGGTGTTTCTTTTTCTTCGCTCTAGTTAACCAATTTTTAAATGAATTTAAGCCACCAATCTAAATTTTTGTGCCTGGTACGTGTTCAAAGCAACGAAAGTAAGCTCTGTTTGCATACTGGTTGATGGTATTTAAAGTCAGATACAGGTGTCATTCAGAATACCGAGAGTGCCATTAAATCTGAGTTTTCAGAAGAACAGGTATCATTCAGCCACTTTTGTCCTTATTCGTATCCATCTCTCCTCCCTCCTACTGAAACGAGTAACTAACGACGAGTAGAAACAAGAAACAACACCACAGAAACACGACAATAACGCTTCAATGACAAAAGGAAAATACACTTGCCATTTGTATGATAACACTAAATCCATCCGAACACGTAGACAATGTAAATCATACCCATAAACTCTAACATCAATAATAAATTGAACACCAACAAAACATTGCAAATAATCACAATGTAAGTAATTATGTGACCTCAAAGCATCAAGCATGTCATGTGCCTTGTTCCATCTAAGTACTAGAGGTTCCTTCTTTCTGCATGCTGTATCTCTGCATACCAGGTCAGTCACAGCTAGCTGTGGTAGCCCATCTATCTCATCTTTAAATGGTTTACCTGACCGATGTAAAAGATAGACGTTTTGGTATAATATTGTACCTTCACCTTAACTGGTGCAGTCATCTCCATGACCTGATACGGTGTGTGACACTTAGTCAAGAACTTCTTTGCATTTCCCTTCGGTGTATAGGAATTGGTATAGGGATTAATGATCAATAGTCACTGCCCTGTACAATGCTGCAGCAATTTGCCCATGCGCCTCTTCAGCTGTTCCTGGAGGTCCAGAGGCTTTGCGTAATCCTCTTGTTTGTTTCTCCATACCTCCCATATTATTCTGGCAAACTTCTTTACTGATTTGCAGTCCGGTCCCAATTTAGAACTTAAAACGTCAAAGGGAGACAGCATCTTCATCCCATACACCAACTCAAAAGGTGACATGCCTATTCCCATATGAGTCTTCGATTTGTTTGCTCAAGCCACATATGGAAGACAGTTATCACATTCATGTAAAAGCTCATCATCTTCGAAATGGTCTTATGGACACACCAAATCCTACTGTTGATTTAAGGGTGGAATGGTTTTGCTTACAACTTCTGAATACGTAAAAGATGGCACAGCTGTTTCATAAGTTCTAAAATAAAGGTTAATACCCTGATCTGATACTTAGGGTATCAGGCACTCCAGACCTCAGTATACAACTGTTAATTAATACCTGTGCCACAGTGCTGGCCTCTTTGTCTAGAATTGCTACCATTACTAGTCACCATAAAAATGCTCACTGATTGTAAGCACATATCTATTCCCTGCAAGTGTTTTGTTGAATGGTCCACAAAGGTCGAGCCAAAGCATTTTAAATGGTGTTAATGCCTCTGGCAACCTCTAAAAAGGAATTTTCTGATCCAAAATACCCACTCTTTGTGCACTTAGCACACAATCCCTGGCATACTGCTCCATGTCACACGATTATACCTCCATCAAAATCGTTTGCAGCATGCCTGCCTGTTGTTCATCAGGCACCATGATCTGACAACACATGCTCATGAGCCTGCTGGAAAAGTGCCAGGACTGCGACACATGGTCCACATTTCGTGAATTTTCTCAACAAATTCTCATGTATGATAAAGTGCAGTCGTAACTTAAAGGCCCACCAATCTTTATCCTTTGTCTGTGCTTGTTGCCATTCCACCACACCCTTGCCCCATGTGCTCAACACAGAAACTTTGCAGTTTAACTTCAGCATATTCATCCATTCAGGAAATGTTCCACTGATAAAAGACAGGTTACACAAATAACTTAAAATGTCACAAAACTAGAGGCATACTGTTTAATTAACTTTTCTTGATATGATATCATAGCCCCTAGAATTTTTTGATTTTAAGGATTTTATGGTGGACATTACTTCTACGGGTGTTGTGAGGGTCATAGTCATATTATTGTAGTTATTTATAGTGACTGGTCTGATATATTCCATGGCAGCATCTACTGATCCTGACAATCCACCTTTTCAGTAATAGTCATGAAGTGCTTATTGGAAAGTTCAGCAGCACTGCAGACATCTGTTACCCATCTAATATTTATTCTTAATGCTATGTGCTCCTCTTTGTCTTTGGTTCTACCAGTCTCTTTCTATACTATATCCCATTTTGCCATTATTTTGTTATCTGATGTGAGTATCCTTTTCTGTTACTGCATTTGCTTTGGTGTCCATATTAGTATCTTCAATATTTTGCAGTATGTTTTGTAGTGCTCTATAGCATTTACATCAGTGTTTCTCACTGATAGATATAGTTTCCTTTTTATCTTACGAGATATCTTTATTCCTTGCGTAATCCATGCTTTTTTATAAACCTTAGTCTCATCTGGGTTAGTTTCGGGGGAAAACAGTTTTCAAATAAGTTACGGACATTGTTAATAAAAGTGTTGTATTTCTCATTCATGTTATGAGCATTGTACGCATCACTCCAATTCACATCTTCGAGAAGTTCCCTAAAATAATCAATTTTGGCTTACTGACTATCCTCTTGAACTCAGATTTAGTAGATTTTATGTCCTGATCAGTATTCACATTTAGCAAAAATAACTACATGTCGTGGTCTGATAGACAACTTATTATTGGTTTTATAATATAATTTTGTTCATTAAACATTTTTATAAAGACGTTATCGATGGCCCTTAGCTCTTCTAGTTGGAAAGTTAGCAGTATGAATTAAGTTGAATGACAATCTATTGACTGCAGTAAGTTGTTACTGGAAGAGTTTTCAAGAAAATCTACATTAAAGTCACCAGCAACCACTAATTGTTTCCTTTTTGTTGTTTAATAGGCCAACAGAGCTTCAAAGTGATTTATGAACAGATTAAAGTTACCTGCTGATACTTGGTATACACTTAGTATTGTGAATAATGTATTATGAAACACCACTTCTGTTGCATATCCTTCCATATGGTGCTCCAAGCAAAATTTATGAATGCCTATGTTATTAAATTTATGGTATTTCTGATGAATGTGGTATGGTATTTCTGCCGTACAAAAGTGTGAAGCTACCCCAGTCATGCAACACTGAACATGTCTATACCAGTGGTTACATGATGTTCAGAGAGGCAGATTATGTTAACTGGGTTGGATGACTCTAATTCATCAAGGCAGACGAGCAGTTTATTAATTTTTCTTTTTAGCATGCAGCTTTGCTGTTTGGTTAAACGATGATGGCGTCCTCTTGGGTAAAATATTCAAGAGGTAAAGTAGTCCCCCATTTGGATCTCCGGGTGGGGACTACTCAGGAGGACGTCATTATTAGGAGAAAGAAAACTGGTGTTCTTCAGATCGGAGTGTGGAATGTCAGATTCCTTAATCGGGCAGGTGGCTTAGAAAATTTGAAGAGGGAAATGCATAGTTTAAAAGTAGATATAGCGGGAATGAGAAAAGTTCAGTGGCAGGAGGAACAAGATTTCTGCTGCAGGAGTAGGTTTAATAATGGATAAAAAAGTAGAAGCGCGAGTAAGCTGCTACAAACAACATAGTCAACACATTACTGCAGCCCAGATAGATATGAAATCCACAGCTACCACAGTATTACGAGTTTATATACCAACTAGGCGCGCAGATGATGAAGAGATTGAAGAAATGTATCATGGGATAAAGAAATTATTCAGATAGTGAATGGAGACGAAAGTTAAATAGTCATGGGGAGGGGGGGGGGCTGGAATTCGACAGTAGGATAAGGAAGAGAAGGAAACGTAGTAGGTGAATATGGACTGGGGATAAGAAATGAAAGAGGAAGCCTCCTGGTAGAGTTTTGCACAGAGCATACCTTAACCATATCTAACACTTGGTTAAAGAATCATGAAAGAAGTTTGTATACATGGAAGAGCCCTGGGGACTCTGGAAGGTTTCAGATGTGTTATACACAGGTAAGACAGAGATTTAGAAATCAGGTTTTAGACTGTAAGTTATTGGTTATGAACTGTAGACTATAACTGGAGACAATGCAAAATGGTAGGAATTTAAGGAGATGGGACCTGGATAAACTGAAGGAACTAGAAGTTGTAGAGAGTTTCACAGAGAGAATTAGGGAATGATTGACAAGAACAGGGGGAAAGAAATACAGTAGAAGAAGGGGGGGTAGCTTTGAGAGCTTAAATATTGAAGGTAGCAGAGGATTAAGTAGGTAAAAAGACGATGTCTAGTAGAAATCCTTGGGTAACAGAAGAGATATTAGATTTAATTGATGAAAGTAGAAATGCAGTAAATGAATCAGGCGAAAAGGAATACAAACGTCTCAAAAATGAGACCAACAGGAAGTGCAAAATGGTTAAGCAGGGATGGCTAGAGGACAAATGTAAGGATGTAGAGACATATATCACTAGGGGTAAGATAGATACTGCCTACAGGAAAATTAAAGAGACCTATGGAGAAAGAGAACCACCTGTATGAATATCAAGAGCTCAGATAGAAAACCAGTTCTAAGCAAAGAAGGGAAAGCAGAAAGGTGGAAGGAGTATATAGAGGATCCATACAAGGGCGATGTACTTGAGGGCAATATTATGGAAATGGAAGAGGACGTAAATGAAGATGAAATAGGAGATAGGATATTGCGTGAAGAATTTGACAGAAAACGGAACGACCTAAGTGGAAACACGGCCCCTGGATTAGACAACATTCCATTAGAACTACTGATAGTCTTGGGTGAGCCAGTCATGACAAAACTCTTCCATTTGGTGAGCAAGATGTATGAGACAGGCGAATACCCTCAGACTTCAAGAAGAATATAATTATTCCAATCCCAAAGAAAGCAGGTGCTGACATGTGCGAAAATTACCGAACTATCACTTTAATAAGTATCAGTTGCAAAATACTAACACGAATGCTTTACAGATGAATGGGAAAACTGGTAGAAGCCGACCTCAGCGAAGATCAGTTTCGACTCCATAGAAAAGTTGGAACACCTGAGGCTATACTGAACCTATGAGTTATCTTAGAAGATCGATTAACGAAAGCAAGCCTACGTTTCTACCATTTGTAGACTTAGAGAAAGCTTTTGACAATGTTGACTGGAACACTCTCTTTCACATTCTGAGAGTGGCAGGCGTAAATCACAAGGAGCGAAAGGCTATTTACAATTTGTACAGAAACCAGATGGCAGTTGTAAGAGTAAGGGGCATGAAAGGGAAGTAGTGGTTGAGAAGGGAGTGAGACAGGGTTGATGTTATTCAATCTGTATATTGAGTAAGCAGTAAAGGAAATAAAAGTAAAATTTGGAGTTAGAACTGAAGTCCGTGGAGAGGAAACAAAAACTTTACCAATGACATTGTAACTCTGTCAGAAACAGCAAAGGACCTGGAAGAGCAGTTGAACGAATGTACACTCCTGGAAATTGAAATAAGAACACCGTGAATTCATTGTCCCAGGAAGGGGAAACTTTATTGACACATTCCTGGGGTCAGATACATCACATGATCACACTGACAGAACCACAGGCACATAGACACAGGCAACAGAGCATGCACAATGGCGGCACTAGTACAGTGTATATCCACCTTTCGCAGCAATGCAGGCTGCTATTATCCCATGGAGACGATCGTAGAGATGCTGGATGTAGTCCTGTGGAACGGCTTGCCATGCCATTTCCACCTGGCGCCTCAGTTGGACCAGCGTTCGTGCTGGACGTGCAGACCGCGTGAGACGACGCTTCATCCAGTCCCAAACATGCTCAATGGGGGACAGATCCGGAGATCTTGCTGGCCAGGGTAGTTGACTTACACCTTCTAGAGCACGTTGGGTGGCACGGGATACATGCGGACGTGCATTGTCCTGTTGGAACAGCAAGTTCCCTTGCCGGTCTAGGAATGGTAGAACGATGGGTTCGATGACGGTTTGGATGTACCGTGCACTATTCAGTGTCCCCTCGACGATCACCAGTGGTGTACGGCCAGTGTAGGAGATCGCTCCCCACACCATGATGCCGGGTGTTGGCCCTGTGTGCCTCGGTCGTATACAGTCCTGATTGTGGCGCTCACCTGCACGGCGCCAAACACGCATACGATCATCATTGGCACCAAGGCAGAAGCGACTCTCATCGCTGAAGACGACACGTCTCCATTCGTCCCTCCATTCACGCCTGTCGCGACACCACTGGAGGCGGGCTGCACGATGTTGGGGCGTGAGCGGAAGACGGCCTAACGGTGTGCGGGACCGTAGCCCAGCTTCATGGAGACGGTTGCGAATGGTCCTCGCCGATACCCCAGGAGCAACAGTGTCCCTAATTTGCTGGGAAGTGGCGGTGCGGTCCCCTACGGCACTGCGTAGGATCCTATGGTCTTGGCGTGCATCCGTGCGTCGCTGCGGTCCGGTCCCAGGTCGACGGGCACGTGCACCTTCCGCCGACCACTGGCGACAACATCGATGTACTGTGGAGACCTCACGCCCCACGTGTTGAGCAATTCGGCGGTACGTCCACCCGGCCTCCCGCATGCCCACTATACGCCCTCGCTCAAAGTCCGTCAACTGCACATACGGTTCACGTCCACGCTGTCGCGGCATGCTACCAGTGTTAAAGACTGCGATGGAGCTCCGTATGCCACGGCAAACTGGCTGACACTGACGGCGGCGGTGCACAAATGCTGCGCAGCTAGCGCCATTCGACGGCCAACACCGCGGTTCCTGGTGTGTCCGCTGTGCCGTGCGTGTGATCATTGCTTGTACAGCCCTCTCGCAGTGTCCGGAGCAAGTATGGTGGGTCTGACACACCGGTGTCAATGTGTTCTTTTTTCCATTTCCAGGAGTGTATATTGAAAGGAGGATATAAGATGAACATCAATAAAAGCAAAACGAGGATAATGGAATGTAGCCGAATTAAATCAGGTGATGCTGAGGGTATTAGATTAGCAAATGAGACACTTAAAGTAGTAGATAAGTTTTGCTATTTCGGGAGCAAAATAACTGCTGATGGTCGATGTAGACAGGATATAAAATGTAGACTGGCTATGGCAAGGAAAACGTTTCTGAAGAAGAGAAATTCGTTAATATCAAGTATAGATTTAAGTGTCAGGAAGTCTTTTCTAAACATGGACGATAAATAGTTTAGACGAGAAGAGAATAGAAGTTTTCCAGATGTAGTGCTATAGAAAAATTCTGAAGATTTGATGGGTAGATCACGTAACTAATGAGGAGGTACTGAATAGAATTGGGGAGAAGAGGAATTTGTGGCACAACTTGACTAGAAGAAGGGATCTTTCAGTAGGACACATTCCGAGGTATCAAGGGATAACCAGTTCAGTATTAGAGGGAAGTGTGAAGGGTTAAAACCATAGAGGGAGACCAAGACATGAATACACTAAGCAGTTTCAGAAGGATGTAGGTTGCAGTAGTTACTTGGAGATGAAGAAGCTTGCACAGGATAGAGTAGCATGGAGAGCTGCATCAAATCTCTGGACTGAAGACCACAACAAAAACAACAACCGAATATTTTGATGGACTAAAGATAGTTGGCATTTCACACTGACTGAGATAAGACTGGGTGGAAATAAAATTTCTGCTGATTGGTGAAAATTTTTAACCTATCTTGGAACTTGACTTCTTTCTGTCCTGCCTGTCCTAAAAAGGGGCTGCTCCAGCACCTGTACTCACTGGTATTTTGCCACTCATGGCAGCTTCCCCCCTTAAATTTTCTGCTCTTAGCCCAGCTACTTTACCTTCCCTTTCCTGTTGAGGTGTAGCACGGCCGCCTGTATTAGAGGCCGCAGGACTGAAATGTGGCAACGTTACGTTAAGGTCTATCGCATGGCTGTGGCTATAAGGTAGCGAAACAGAAGCAGTTGTTTAGTACTTTCGAGGTGTCTGTTTTATCCGACATTACAGTGTAATTATGCTATACTGGACTCTGCAAAATTTATAGCAAGTAGTCGTGACTACAGTCGAAGATATAACACAATGTAAGTATACAATTCTGTGAAGTTTGTAGTGTTTTTACATGTATATGTGAAAGTGTGCTACGTGAACGACTTTCGTCTACACCATTGCAACAAAAGTTCTACTATATTCTAGATACAATTTGAAAATAAAGTTTTGAATTCATAAATTTAGTATCAGAATCTTCTCCTAAGTGATTTTGTGTTAATATTATGAATATTTCTACACATTTGATTCTATTTGTAGACTTGTGTTTCGTGATGTTCAAGCAGTAGAAAAAACCAGTCCATTCAAATTCTCATTTGCTGTTTTTACATAATAGTGTTTTGATTTAAGGTGTTAGCAATTAATGCATCATTCTATTTGCAGATGCCAGAAAAGTGTTGTGTTCCTGGTTGCAACAGCAACTACAAATCCAGCAAGGAAGAGGGTTACGTCTCAGTGTTCAGATTCCCTACTGAAGAGGAAAACAGAAAACGATGGACAAGAAATATCCCCAGAAAGGACTGGACTCCATCAAATAGAATTGTTGTTTGCATGAAACATTTTGAAGAATGTGATGTATCAAGAGTGTAGATTTACAAGGACTCTGATGGGAACTGTCACGAGTTTCCTCGTCAAAGGCCATTGCTTTTACTAGAAGCTGTTCCAAAAATATTCCCTGGGCTACCATCGTATTTAAGAAAGGTGCAGCCTCCAAGAAGTTGTGACCCAGAAATAAGAAGGAAGCGTGCAAGCCATGAAGAGAAGGAGAAGAATGAAGCCATGCTAAATTAGGATATTATTGCAAATTTTCAGTGTTTGTGTGCTGAGGACCAGGATAGAATAAAGAGTGTAGGAAAGTGGAGTGTTAATGTTAAAGAGAATAAGATATTATTTTATACTATAGATTTTTCTGAAGACATTCCTCAGGTCAAAGTGAGTATGCAAATTAGTGACAAACTCATTTTAAGTGTGTGTGTGAATGGTTTCATTCTGTCACATGAGCAGCTCAGTTGGATTTTACCTTCCTCACTTAGAGTAACCAGATGGTCACAAATATTAAATATTTTGAGTATAGATATCAACTATGATAGCTACACACCCGCTTTTAGTTCTCTTTTAAATGAATTAAAGAATATTGTAAAGAAACTTACTCTGCATTCGGAAGCTAATCCAAATTGCTGTGCCACACTCTTGTTTCTGTTGGAACAGATAGATTTGTTGGCAATGAATAAGCGGACATATTCGGTTGATATGATGATGCATGCATTTATTATCTACAACCAATCTCCAGCATGCTATACAGCACTCGAGTCAAGTGGATTACTTACCTTACCACATGTGAAACACATTCAGCAGCTTTCATCTTCACTGAAGATTTGTCCAACCAATAAATCACAAAATGCCCATTTTCTTAAAATTGTTGTGGATAAATTAGATGAGAGAGAAAAATTTGTAATTCTGCAAGTGGATGAAATTTATGTTGAGCCATGTATTCAGTTTAAAGGGGGGAAACTCCGTGGATATACAGAAAATAATGCCCCATCTGAGGCAAAAACTGTGCTTGCCTTTCTCACGTCATCTTTATATGGCAGTTTCACTATTGGTAAAAAATTCCAGCAGTCCATATTCCTTTCTGTCATGTGGCTCCCCTGTATTTGTAATGTTTGACACTGTTCATTTGATTCCTGTCAAACAGTTGTCAGGCTCAGATCTCCATAAATTAACACTTAATGTGTTTCTTTCCACGTGTGGTCTGACTGTTGTTGTTATTATATCTGATAACAACAGAATTAATAGGAATATGTTTTCACTATTGGTAAAAAATTCCAGCAGTCCATATTCCTTTCTGTCATGTGGCTCCCCTGTATTTGTAATGTTTGACACTGTTCATTTGTTAAAATGTATTAGGAACAACTGGTTGAACCAGAGGGACAGTGACAGAACATTTAAATTTCCCCACTTTGACTCATCATCCAGTGATCTGCTAATGGCAAAATTTTCAGATATTGAGAACCTATACAAAATGGAACTCAACCAGCTTTTGAAATTAGCTCCTCGGTTGACTCACAAATCAGTGTATCCCAGTAGCTTAGAAAGACAAAATGTCAATCTTGTCTGCAATATTTTTAATGACACAACACTTGCAGGCTTAAAAGCTGAATATGGTGAAAATTCAGGAACTGTACACTTTGTTGAAATCATTCTCCGTTGGTGGAATAATATTAATGTTAAGAACTGTACAAAGGGAATTCGCAAACAAAATGAATTGTGTCTGCCTTTCACTAGTGCTTCTGATGACAGGCTTGAATTTCTCGACAAATTTTTGGCTTGGTTAGAGAGATGGAGGGCTTTGGACACTACCAGTTGTCTGACCACAGACACACATCAGGCATTGTATCAGAGTACTTCTGTTATTTCAGAAGTTGTAGAATATTCTTTCATTGGTGTAGGTGTGCAGTATCTTCTGACGGGAAAACTACAAACTGATAATTTGGAATCACAGTTTAGTAGGTATCGTCAATTATCGGGTGGAAACTACAATGTTTCTGTAACCCAGGTATTTGAATTTGAAAAGAAGTTGCGTATAATGACTGTTTTGGAAATAAAGTCTGCAAAATATGGCCCAGTAAAATTTTCTCCAGAAATAATGAATGACGTAAGCATCTCAGATGTAATGTCTATGTATGTTGACGAGAATCTGTTTGTAAGTGTTTCGAGCAACATAGTCGATGAAAACGTGGATGTACACAAATCTGTGCTTCTGTATGTTTGTGGTTATTCAGCACACAAAACAACACAATTGCTCAGTTGTACAACATGCACTGACTTTGTTTTAGGCACACACACCACAGATAAATATTTTGATAACCTTGTCCAAAGTGGATTGACTGTGCCATCAGATATTGTTGGGGAACTTGGCACTTTTGTATATACAGTTGGTTAGTTGGTTGTTTTGGGGAAGGAGACCAGACAGCGAGGTCATCGGTCTCATCGGATTAGGGAAGGACGGGGAAGGAAGTCGGCCGTGCCCTTTGAAAGTAACCATCCCGGCATTTGCCTGGAGCGATTTAGGAAAATCACGGAAAACCTAAATCAGGATGGCCGGACGCGGGATTGAACCGTCGTCCTCCCGAATGCGAGTCCAGTGTCTAACCACTGCGCCACCTCGCTCGGTATATATACAGTTATGCAGCTTTTAATATCTCAAGAGAATGAAACAAAATTCCTCACTTGTCAAAATCAAAAGCAATTACTACTCAATCTGGTTGGCCAAGGAGTTGAATCACATGTTTCTCTGCAAATATTTGTAACAGATTCACGTCTCTGTGGAAGGCCACTTACTGATATCTACAAAAAGCTGGTTTTCATTATGTGTAACATATTATTAAATAATTATACCAAACTCCAAAATGATCATTTAATATGTTCCAAGAAGGAGGGAGTTAATAGAAAATTAAAAACATTACATAACTTTTGACACAAAATTATGAAACTTTTTTCATACCCATAACCTCAGTCCTTAAATGCTCTGATTAGTACTGGCAAGGAGGAGGTGGCCACTATGAAATAAACTTTAATGCACTGATAAATTTCAGTCATGCTTCTTATGAAAATCCTACAGCAGGGTCCCCAGTTCATTCTGCCTCAGAAAAATGTGTGAAAGTATTTAAATAGATTGTGTATGACCTGTGATTTAAAAAAAATCTAACATACTAATGAACAATACACAAAAAACGTTCGTTAAAAATTATTATTATTATGTCACCCTCATATATAAAGGTGTGAAAGATATGTTGCAGCTGTCAGAAACTTTTATATTAGTTTGTCATTTATATAGTAAGGAACATGATAATACATTTCAAATAACAGACTGAAATAATTGCAAGTCTGCAAATAATGTTAATAGGTACCTCACAAAATTGTTTGCTGAACTTATATCTCCAAATCTTGGGTAAGAAACGTCATAATATACTGCTGTGAAGCACATGTGAGTTATTGCAAAGTTCATCGTTGCAAGGAAACGAGAATAAAATGCGTAATTCCAACATAAAGTCGGCGTAATACTGCGAGAAATTTGCTTTTCTAGGTTACTGTGTTATTTATACGGACCAAATCTACAAAAAAAGAAAGTGATTGCGTATTTATATCTGACACGTCGTCTGCATTCGACGAAATCTAAACTTCAGTCTCGGCCTAGCTGGTCACGCTAGGCTGCCTATTGACGTCACAGGCTACGGCGTTGTCAGCTTGACGACTCCAGCCTCTAATACAGGCGGCCGCGGATATAGGCCATGCCTAGTATAATCCCACTTACTGACGGAATCAACAGGAACTACACCAATACGTGACCCCACACCCGACCCAAGCAGCTGCTCCAACTCCAAATTAACCCTGCTGACAGAAGAGTTCATATGGGGTCATCATGGCGTCACAGGATAGACACAAACTTCACACTGGTATGTCTCGATATTGATGTAATCTTTACCAGGTCACATACCATATTGTCTCCAGGATCTCTGTTAACACTATTGCCCAGCGCACCAACAATAACCATGGTGTCATTCTTGGTAAAGCCCTTACAGAATGAACCTAAATCCTCTGTCACCTGACGCAGACCAGCACTAGGTTTAACAAAATTGGTGGACTGATACTGTGATCCTTATTCATCCTTCAGAAGTTGGCCTACAGCTCTAGTATGAGAACTACCTAACAACAAAACTTTCTTTCTGTGTGCTGACTTCCCTACATTCTTACTAAATTTTCTATTGAAAGTTAGTTGTACCCTCTCTACACCTACCTCTGTCTGAGGCTCATCACTTTCTAACTGAAGCAACAAATCAAACTTATGTTTTACATTCACCACAAAACTGTCTGACAAAGTTCTAAGACTGTTCCTTCTGTTACCTGTTGCCACTTCCTGCCTCTCTTTACCCTTCCTTCAGCTCAGTGGTGGCTGCTGTATCGGAGCACAAGAACTCGTGAATGCCCTAAATTTTGACACATTGCCGATGTGTTGTTTCTTTTTCTTTGAATGCTGTTCAACATAACGTAGATGTGACAATCTGAAATACACAGGACTAAATATACTGAAACTTGGCATCAGGGTCGCAAGCACATCTTAGGCTGTGCACGTTTGAAGGGGCTTTTGCACATGCGCAACTGGCATGATGTAATAGCCTTACGGGCGAAATACATATGGAATTGATCAACAATTTGCACTGATAACAGCGCGCACAGCTAGCCCTTGCGCTCACCTACAAGTTAACGTCAATGCCACCAGATGGCAGCACACAACAGCAGACTGTTGTCCACATGGCATAAGTCTTGCCAGCCCTCAGATTTGTCAATTCACTTGCTGTATAGTAAAATTAGCACATGTGAACTTGGCTATTGAAAGTTTTTCCAAGTGAAACATAGATCGCTACTTCTGAGTTCTCAATGTGAGAAAATTGAGTCCAAATTTGTATTTCCATTGCACGTAAGGGAAAAATTTGCGATATCATAGCAACTTCTACTTTCGTTTCATATGACTTTAAATGCAGTATATGTTTTTGTTCTACTGACAGAAGGTGCAGTATGTGTGCAGCTGAAGCACCTCATAATGGCGCGCTTATTATAGGGTGTTTCATAGTCTAACTAGTCCTTGCATATTACTTCCAGAAGTCAACAACAATCTTGTCCACGAACAGCCAGCACCTTAAAAGTGTAGTCGTATGGCAACAATGCAAAGGGGGCCCATATTATCTGTGAAATACAATGTCACAAGCTTCATCACAACATGCACAGTGTTGCAGCGAGCAGTACGAAAGTGTATTGTTGATGTATCACTGGAGGCAAACTTTACGTAAAGATATGTTAGACCCTTTCAAATGGCGGTGACGGTTTTTTTTTTTGTGTGGCAACGTAGCTGATGGGAAGAAAGCATGTGGTTGCTCTCTCCATGTGGCAGTAGCAGCATGTGTGGGGCAGATGACAGTGGGCATGGAAGGGGACGTTAACTCCACCTTCAGTAATGGCTGTCAGTGTGGCATGTGATGGCTTAGTGGCACACAGTGTCTACATATTCATAAGATCACGCAAGTTCTTTAAAAAATTCCTAAATTAAAAAACACCGATAAGGTTGAAAATTACGTTGTGAAAGAAAACTGCGGAATTTACTCATGTTGAGTATGGAAACACTTTTCATGACACAGACAATCTGTTCATCAGGTCCTACAACATCTAATTATCGTGTTTGTGTAATTGTGGAAGGGATCAACCCTCCACTGTCGTTAGTAGTGTGTTATGTGTATGTAGTATGTGTAAAGGGTGTGAAAGGCGCCATTTTTACCACTGTTAAAAGGAAATAATGCGTCACTCCAATTAGAGCTCAAGGAAACGCTATTAGATGAATGACTTAAGTGTGAGATGTCTGCATATATTCGGCTTTCACTTGGCATTTCGAATACTTGTCCCCAGAAATTATGCAAGGTACAAGATTACAACAAGAAGATATGGAACTACCAGTTAAGGATGAGTTACAAAAAACGACTGCAAATATACTTTTGGAATCTAAAGCAGAAGCAAACAGCAATACTGCGTCCATTAAAGGACTAATGTGCTTAGCAGATGAACGATATAAAACACATTTCACAAGTTTTGCAGTAGGGGGGGGGGGGGTGGATAACCTCTACACGCTTTCTCCACAGATTAAAAAATATGAAATGCTAAAAATAAAGTACACAGAATAAAATATATAAAATGGTTTCAGGCTACAAGCAGGCAAGCATTTGATCAAGATACAACAAATATATTTAAAATTAGCGGTGCTTCACTAAAGCTTCAGGACTACTTTACTGGGTTCATACAGATTCTAATCACATGACTGTAGCTCATAAGGATGTCTAGACAGCAGGTGGATAGTTTCTAGGCAAATCTAATAGAGTAGGGCTAGCAAAGTGTTCCCCTGACAGGGTTTTATCCAATAAAAATGGACTATCACAAAACAATCTGATGGTTGTATTACTGCAGTGGTGGGAGAAGTGAAACGTATGACTTGATATGGCCTTCAAAAGATAGAGTGAATTTTTCTTTAGTTTTGCCTTTCTTAATTGCAGAATTTTGCAATAGCACCCAGTTAGTTGGCTGATATGGAGGCAGTATTGCTACTTTACATTTCCTCTGCACTTGCCTAGGTGTAGGCTTCACATTTTTATGTTGAACTTGACTCCAGATTGCTTTAAGCCAGTGTGCTAAAGGCCTTATTTCTTTTGGCCTGCATATGGCAGTAACTTGTCTATTTCAAAGGGGGAATTCATGGGACGCTGATAAACTAGATGAAATGAGATATGCCCTGTTGACTTGTGGATTCTGCCACAAAAAGTTGATTGTACGAAAAGAATGTATCCATCCCAATCATAAAGTGCAAGTCTGCCACGATGACAAACTTGTATGCTGCCATGGATTTGAGCAATAATACAAGTCTGGAGTGACATTGGTATCACCAATTGGCTTCCCAACCGAGTTTTGAGGTACGTTGTATCAGAATGGTCAGTGTCTTGAAAGGAGGGTATAAGATGAACATCAACAAAAGCAAAACGAGGATAATGGAATGTATTCGAATTAAGTCAGGTGATGCTGAGGGAATTAGATTAGGATATGAGACACTTAAAATAGTAAAGGAGTTTTGCTATTTGGGGAGCAAAATAACTGATGATGGTCGAAGTAGAGAGGATATAAAATGTAGACTGGCAATGGCAAGGAAAGCGTTTCTGAAGAAGAAAAATTTGTTAACATCGAGTATAGATTTAAATGTCAGGAAGTCGTTTCTGAAAGTATTTGTATGGCGTGTAGCCATGTATTGAAGTGACACGTGGACGATACATAGCTTAGACAAGAAGAGAACAGAAGCTTTCGAAATGTGGTGCTACAGAAGAATGCTGAAGATTAGATGGGTAGATCACATAACTAATGAAGAGGTATTGAATAAAATTGGGGAGAAGTATTTAGTATTGGAGGGCAGCGTGGAGGGTAAAAATCGTAGAGGGAGACCAAGAAATGAAAACACTAAGCAGATTCAGAAGGATGTAGGCTGCAGTAGGTACTGGGAGTTGAAGAAGCTTGCACAGGATAGAGCTGCATCAAACCAGTCTCAGGACTGAAGACCACAACAACAACAACATATCGTCTCCAAGCACAAAACCAGGCATTGTGGCATACTGTTGTCAGTCAACGTGTTCTTCCTGGACATCTTTTGATTCTTCATCTGCTTGCACTACTCGAACCTTTCTATCGAGGGCGTCTGCATTTTAGTGCAGTTTTTCAGGTTTATGACGTACTTCACTATCATTCTTCATTAGTTTTAAAGCCTAACGCATCAGCTGGCTATTGGGGTCCTTTAAATTTAACGGTCACAAAAACGCCAATTACCATGATAAATTTCCTCTCATATAGGTAGCATTTAAGGTAGTTAACGTCAGACATTAACGCCAACAACCCCCTTTCTGTGCTACTGTAATTGAATTTAACTTTGTTGATGTGGTGAGAAGCGCAACTAATACATTTTCCTTTACCATTGTGCTCTTGGCTCAAAATAACACCGACAGCTAAGGCCAAAGGGTAGCTCAAAAGTATAACAGTTTCACATTCTTTAAGATAATTCTCATTTGCTCTTCAGTCTGAGTTGCAAACTGAACAATAGATCAGAATTATGTTAAACAACAATATAGCTTCTGATTCTCATGAGGCATATATGTTGGCTACAGTGAGTTTCACATTCTGCAAACCATTCAAAAGTTACTCCTTTCTTTGATAACTTTTTAAGGGCTTAGACGCAGTCACATTATCCTTCACCAAAACGACAATAACAATTAATTAGCCCCAAAAACGTTTCTAATTTCTTTACATTGTATTCCATTCCATTCACTTATAGCAAATGCAGCAACAGTAGAGTAATGATTCAAATGAGTGAACAGTCTCTGTGTTAATTACGTAACTGGTTTACTAATTCCATTTTTTACGTATTTCATGCAGGCAGACTGGAACAATAAGAAATAATTTTTAAAAGAGTAAGCTGCCATTTGACTGTGTATTATTACATTTATCTTTTGTACTATCCAGATTTCGGCTTTTATGTCATTATCATTGTCTTCGAGAGTTACTTCTTAAACACATGTGTTAGCCTTGTTTACCTGCTTTGGACGAAATGGCTCTGAGCACTATGCGACTTAACTTCTGAGGTCATCAGTCGCCTCCTGCTTTGGACAGTCTTAACAAATATAACTTATTAATGGTCTAACAACCTTCAGCAAAGTTCTTGAAAATGGCATAAAAGGCGAAATCTGGATAGCACAAAAGATAAATATAATAATACACAGTCAAATGGCGGTTTACTCTTTTAAAAAGTATTACATGCCCTAGGCCCAACGCCATCGAAAACTTTTTAATAAGGAAATAATTGCAGCTCAGAGACATGAACCTAGCGAACAGTGGACCTAATATCGCTAAAAGATGAGTAGATTTAAAATACCTACTTGTTTGACCATTGAAAGCATTAAGTATGGAACCTGGTTGTCATGTAAAATGGAGGTGGAAAACAAGCTTGTCATGAACTACAAGTTAATGTGGGGTAACCCTAAAAACAGCTAAAAAAGATAAACAGGAAATGCGTTTCGCATAACGAATTACGGGAGTGAGGGTTGGGGGGACAGATAAAACATGAAAGTAATAAGAAAGAGGTATCATGTAATTAAAACTCACCCTAGCAGAAGGATGAGCCAGTGTAATGGTAGATACACATATACAAGTATCAAACTGAATAAGGAAGAACTGCAGTGGCCTTGCCAACTGTAAACATAGGATCCAGCTATTCATTAGAAAATGCAAGGCTGTATATGGAAGAGACAGAACCTATGCAATTTGATAAAATTGAAGTTCAATCCACTTCTCCTACTGAAATTAGGAAAATAACAAATTCACTCAAAAGTAAAAGCTCACATGTAATTGATGGCATTTCCCTCAGAGTACTAAAATCTTGTTCCCAACAGATAAGTATGATTCTCAGCCACATATGTAGTACCTCATTGGAATAGGGCGTTTTTCCAGATAGACTGAAATATTCCATTGTTAAACCATTGCATAAAAAAGGGTGTAGGTCTGATGCTAAAAACTAGTGCCCAAACTAACTTCTCTCAGTTTCATCCAAAGTTCTTAACGAAATAATGTATTCAAAAGTAGCTTCACATATTTGTAAAAATGAAGTACTAACAAAATGTCAGTTTTGTGTTCAGAAAGGCTTCTCATTATAAAATGCTATATATGCTTTAACTGATCAAATATTAAATGCTCTCAATAGCCGAACATCACCCATTGGGACTTTTTGTGATCTCTCAGAGACTTTTGACCATGTGACTCAGGAAATTCTGCTAGATAAACTTAAGTATTGTGGTACGAGCAGGACAGAGCACAAATGATTTAATTCATATCCAACTGGAAGAATGCAGTAGGTTACAATTAATAGTACAGATAGTCTGCAAAAATCTGCAGAGTCTTCTAACTGGGGAGGTATCAAGAACAGTGTCCCACAGGTTTCAGTCCCTTATTGTTCTTAACATATGTTTGTGACTTGTCACTCTATATTCATGAAGATGCAAAGCTAGTTCTTTTTAGTCAACATAAAAGTTTTCTCGGTATGGTACCACATCATAATGTATAAAACTACTGCTGCTGGAGAAAAACCAACGTTTCGGCTACGGTTGCAGCAGCCTTCTTAGACCCAGCAGAAGGCCACTGCAACTATGGCTGAAACGTTGGTTTTTCTCCAGCAGCAGTAGTTTTATACATTATGATGGGGTACCATACCTAGAAAACTTTTATGTAGACTAAACAGAACTAGCTTTTCATCTTTATGAATATGGAGTGAAACGTTGGTTTTTCTCCAGCAGCGGTAGTTTTATACATTATGATGCGGTACCATACCCAGAAAACTTTTATGTCGACTAAAACTGGCCACAGAAGCCTACACAATTATACTAGTGCTTTTTGCTGATGATGCAAGTATAGTAATCATACCCACAAACAAGAATTAGCTGAGGAAATTGTAAATAATGTCTTTCAGGAAACTATTAATTGGTTCTCTGCAAATGCACCCTCATTAAATTTCGAGGAAACACAGTATATACAGTTTGTACAGTAAATGTCATAACATTGTTGATAGGGACTTTGAACAGCTAAGGCAGAATATTCAAAATTTCTGGGTGTGTGAAGTGATGAGAAATTTAACTGGAAAAAACACACTGATGATCTGTTGAAAAATTTGAGTTCAGCTACTTGTGCTATTAGAGTTATTGCAAATTTTAGTGATAAACATATCAATAAATTAGCCTACTATGCCTATTTTCATTCACTGCCTTCATATGGCATTAAATTTCGGAATAATTCATCAATAAGAGAAAAAGCATTCATTGCACAAAAGCGTGTAATCAGAATAAAAGCTGGAGCCCACCCAAGATCATCTTGCAGAGATTTATTTAAGGAACTCGGGATATCCACAGTACCTTCACAATACATATATTCACTTATGAAGTATGTTATGAATAACCCATCCCAATTCAAAAATAACAGGGTTAAATCTGACATTGGCACAGAAAGGGGTGAATTAAGTTCCCACAGAAGTCTTTGGTCTTTGACCAAATAGCATTAAAGGTCTGATAGTTAGGCAACTAGCACTTAAAAATAAACTAAAAGAATTTCTAACTGACTACTGCTTCTACTCAATAGGTGAATTTTTGGATATAAAGTAGGCCTAGTAATTGTAAAAAAGGAAAAAATTATAATTATGTCATATAAGGAAACTTTATGTTAAACTGACATGTTGTAGTCATGATCTATGGAACAAATATTAATGCAATGAAAGGCTGGGTCCACACCTTGGGGCCAACATCGGTGCCAACAGTTTTTCTCCAATGTGTGGATCAATGAAATAGCATTGGAACCAACACTGAGCTCACTCTGTCTCTTGTCGGTATTTTGACCAAACATCAAAGACACAACCAATAACAACATTTTACGTATATAGACTGAAGCAGCGAGTGAGAATCTGTACCCAGGCCAGGAATCGAATCTGGGTCTCCTGCTTACTAGGCAGGTGCATTAACCACTAAACTACCTTGGCACAGCAGTTCAGACAACTGCATGGATCACTCTAGCACACATTGAGAGAGGTGGCACAGTGGTTAGCACACTGGACTCGCCTTCAGGAGGACGACGGTTCAAAACCTGTGTCCAGCCATCCTGTTTTAGGTTTTCCAAAATCGTTTCAGGCAAATGCCAGGATGATTACTTTGAAAGGGCAGGGCAGACTTCCTTCCCCATCCTTCCCTAACTCGATGGAACTGATGACCTTGCTGTTTGGTCCACTCCCCCAAATCAACCAATCAACTTTGGCATGCCTCCCTCCTCGATCCAAATTCTCACTGCCACCCCAGTCTACTTTAAATTCCCCCTTACACACGAACAGAACTACCGAGACTTTCCCTGCTCTGGAATAGCACCTCAACATCGAAAGTAAATGGGGGATCCAGCCTGAAATCCAGGTGCAGGTACTTATGCAAATGAAATGAAATAATTTCACAGACTTTACTAATCACTTACAAATATGATTTTATGTATAAAGTCTCAAGCAGTGAGTGAAAATTTGCCACTTGGCAAAGCGGTTCACATAACTGCACAAATTATTCTGGCATGCCTCCCTCCTCTATCCAAATTCTCGCCTGCACCTGGGTTTTCAGAATGGATTTCACATTTACATTCTATGCTGAGGTGCTGTTCTAGAACGTGGAGAGCCTTGGCGATTCTGTTTGCCTATAAGGGGGAATTCAAATTAGACTGGAGTGGCTGTGAGAATATGATTCGAGGAGAGAGGCATACCAGGGTAATCCATGCAGTTGCGTGTATCGCTGTGTCAAGGTGGCTTAGTAGCTAACACACCTGCCTAATAAGCAGGACACCTGGGTACAAAAGTTTCTTGCCTTGCTACAAATCTTCACTCGCCACGTCAGTCAATATACATAAAATCATATCTGTATGAGACCAGTAAAGTCTTCGAAATTGTGTCATTTCACCAATATTAAAAGTTAATTCACAGCCCCGTGAAGATCATTGGGAGTGCGAATCTCGTCACAAACAAAATGTAAACAGTGTTATTGTGAGTAAAGCAGCTAACCAAAAACTGATATTATAATAGATCTACAGAGTTTTTAAAAACTTTCTTTGCATCTTCTGTAATCTGTTCATTTCACATATTGTCGGGAACAGAAAATGATCTCTCAGTTTTGCACATACAGGATAAAGGTAAAATAGTATATACTGAAACAATTTGAGATTGAGATACATCTTGGGAAAAATGAAAATACGTCAAATGAACAGTTAGTACTTAAATCATTTGTGTGTGCCTGTCAACTGAAACTTTTGTCTAAATTCCTAAGAATGTTATCGACTCAGATTCATTTTATAACTTGATTTTTATGTATTATACTGATGCCGCTAATTTTTTTAGTGTCTAGTATTAAATCGTGTCAACACAGCCTTTGAAACGTTACGTTTCAGCCCATTTCGTTGGAATCATGCTTCAGGGTAATTGAAGGTGTTTATAACATCATCAAAAATTTCTCGAGAGTTTTCTTTTTCAGTGAGTAACGAAACATGATTGGTTGAGTACTGACATCGAGAGGTGAGTAATTTATGTGCAAGACAGATCGAATTTCTTCTTAAATTGAGCCTGAGGGACTTCTTGTGAAATTGTACTCCACTGAGATGTGCTCTACATGGTGTAAGATGTTGAGATTCTTGTTTTCCTGTTTATCAGATAAGATTTGAGTCACTTCAAAGCATTACCGTATATCTGGTGCCATATCAATCTATTTTTTAAAGCAGTATCAAGTGATTCACTGAATCTAATTTTTTATTGAGGTGGCAGGAGATACCTGTTACTTTATTGCTTTTTTTCAGTGATTCATTGAATTCGTTAACTGTGTTCATGGTGTTTTTCCCTGTATGGAATCCATATTGAAATAATGTATAAGTTGGTGAAGTACCAATACATCTGTGTTGCGAGTAAATTATAATAATATTGTAATATAACTGTAGTGCAATAATCTTTGTACGAGCTTGTCTGTCTTCGTACAGTCTTATATCGTTTATAACTTTCACTACTCTGTACGATTGCTTGAGAATATTCACTCACTACGGTACCTTCTCAGGTTCGTGAAAAGGAGGGAAAAGGTGTTTTAACACACTTTAAGAAAATACATTATGTTTCGTATCACATGCAGTGGAAGACTTATTCATTCAGGCAACACTTCGAAAGTAATTACCAATCTCAAACGTGGCGGTCAGCTAGCAATTGTATATTTTTTCGTTTCGTATATCCCGCGTCCGGCCATCCTGATTTATGTTAAATCGCTCCAGGCAAATGCCGGGATGGCTCCTTCCCCATCCTTCCATAATCCGATGAGACCGATGACCTCGCTGTTTGGTCTCTTCCCCCAAACAATCCAATTCAATCCGTTTCGTATATTGTAATGACCATGTAATTTAAAGTTTTTATCTTGCATTATAGTTAATTTGGCAATAACATTCATTTTAATTGGTATATACTAATATCTCAAAATATATATTTCTACCAGAAATTATGTCGAGTATTTCAGCAACTATATTGCATCTGTGTACGTGAATAATTGAATGACAGCGCACGAAAATGTTGTCTTTGACTTTATGAAAAGCAGCGAAGAAATGCAGTTGTATAGTGCCATTCGTAGAGGAAATTGGTGGGCAGTGAAACTTACGGGCTTTAAGTGTTATTTTTGTAGAATTATGCAGTTAGTTGAATATTTTATGTGGAATTGGTAGAGCAAGAATGACTGATATGATTTTAACTGGTATGTATTTTTTATTTATTTACTTTTTTTTACCACGTTTGTTTGTCAATATTTGGTAGTGTATATTTTTAAGTATGGTATACTACGTACAGTGAGAGCTCTTTATATTTTGCTATACACGTATTTTCATAACTTATTTGACTCTAGAGAATCAGTTTGGCGCTCGTAAATCCACTTACGTCTATTTTTTTGCGTGGTATCAAGACCACTTGGAGGAGTATTTGGAAAAGCGTAACAAATGCTTGAGCATTATTTATATGACATTGAATTAATAGCGTGGTTTTAATCATTCACTCTTTCATGCTGAATGCTTTACTTTCTCCCGAAATACATTTTACTCATCGTTGAATGCGTAATTACTTGGACCGCTTGATTGCCAATCTTAAAACCGAGTAGTTGGAATTGTGTTCGAGGAACATACCACATTATAGTAGCCTGTATGTGAACACGCCATCGTTTCTGAGATAAGATATAACATCTCTTATGACGAATTTTTTTTGTGAAGAAAGTATGGGTTGTGGTATTTCTCTTTGTGTGTTACTGATAATCATGTCGCTCCCATGTACCCATCTGCAACTATCCCAATGTGCAGTAATTTTAGTTCTTTGTTGTTCCCCCCAACCCCAATTCCTTCAATATTTCCCGGCGTGCTTCCATATTTCCCTGTACTTATTGTGTTCATGCTTGTGAATTTTCACCTGAATTTGAGCTGTGGTTTGTGTTGACTCTAACCTCGCCAGATGATTTATTCTTCAATGGTAATTATAAGCATACATCTCTTTTTGATCACAGCACAACTACTATGTTTTTTTTTGAAATAATGAAAAGTGTGAACTTATTGTATCATTATCCTCAGCTCTCATATGATAACAGGTTTAATAAATTTGATCCTCAACTGACTGCTGTTTTGACAGTATCTAGAGAAATCATTGTACTTATTATGATGATCAAATATCTTTCACCATTGTCAACACTGTTTCAAACCTATAAAGTTAAACAGCTGTTAATTATGACAGTCGTGTTTCATGATTTAAATATAATGCTTTGTAATATGTGCCTCCCTGGCAATGTGATTTACTTAAAAAGCTGAACAGAACAAAATTTAGAAGAGTGAATATTTTGAAAGGTGTATGTATAGTCTGTGCTAAGTCATGGATCATAATACTCAGTGCTAATTAGCCAGTCTGTCTTTCTATATTTTGCAATTTTTTTGAATGCGGATTTCCTTTTGTACACGATATTGTCTTTAGCAGGGTAGTTTTTTGAAGTTTATTTCTGTCACTTCATTCCATTATGAGTCTCTCTAAGGCTTACACATACATTCTATGAAAATCCCGTCCTCTTCCTACTATACTAAATGCCACACGGTTATGTCCTAAAATGTAGTAAAAACACACTTATTGTATTAGAGATTTTTCAATGTTACTTTGGAAATTTGGGCAGCTATTGCCTGAAGTTTTGTGCTTCCAGTCAAGTCATTGGCTTCCGTAAGTCTTCCTAAACAATGTGATGAACCAGAAAGTTAATTTGATTAGACAGCCCAAAAGAAAGATTATTTTCAATCTCTGTGAAACACTTAAATTTAGTAGTGTATTATTTCTAAGAAACTTTACTGAGTCTTTGATCTGTTACAGGTCCTGATGCTCGAAAGACATCTTTTAAAGATGATGATGAGGTTTGTAGATCATTAGAAGTAATTTTTATATTATGTTTATTATTGAAAGCAGAATATAAATGAGTGTGTGAAATTTCTAACACTAAATTTTGTCTCTTAATCAGTCTTAACAAAAAAAAAAGTGTTCTTGATATTTGAAAGTGTTAAGTTTTTGTATTTTTGCTTTAGTAGTATGTAGTAAGCAGTATCATTGCTCTTGCAAATTCAGATTTTTGACTGATTGTATTGTAACTCGGAATACTCATAAATTTCTTTTTTCACAGAGGTTATGTAAGAACTACAAATGCCACTTCTAACATTGCATTACTCTTGTCTACTTCTTGCTTTGCTCATGTTAAAAATTTATAGGCCTACTTATTTTATAATGGAAGTTTGCTTTTAGCAGTTCCCTTGTTCAGTTATTTGGAAATCTGAAGTTGAACACAGGGTTAAAGACATAAAAACATTGTAGGAGGCGTGTTGTCAAGATGGGCATATGACCATTATGGGATTGAAGGAGGTTTTACTGAGTCTTAGAGAACATTCCTCTAGGATCATTTCAGGTTTAACTTAGTTTATGTAACTTTTGAGATAAATTACACAAAGTCATTGTTTTCCTGGGTTAGTTGCTAGTATTGCATTGATGCAGTGCTCTTCTCCCTTCCATGTGGAATAGTGTAACAGTTTAGGAAAAACACACACACACACACACACACACACACACACACACACACACACACACATTTGTACAGCTCCATAGGTTCCAGAGAATGAACTTCAGGATACAAATCTGTTCTTTTCTCGCAGAGCATTTAAAAATGAAGTGTTAACCACAGCCACAACATTGTGTGTGTTAAACTGGACACAATTCACCTTCCATTGATTTATGTTTTAAGCCTCATTCAGAGGAGAGTGCCATTTGTGACATGTACAACTCCAAGGCATATTCCTGGACTCCAGTCTGTTCACCCAGATATGAGAAATACAGCATCCTAATGAATGTGTTCATTGACAGGTGTTAACTTAAAAACTTCTACAACCTAGCTTTAGACTACCTTGAGAATTCAAAGAAATACACTGTGGAGGACTGAGTGCAATGTGTGGAATACGAAAGCAGGTGATGCAATGATCGTGAAATGTATATTTCTGAGACACATTGTAGTGCAAATTGCCTTGTTAGGAAAAAGATATGCAATACATTATTGTGTTTAGTGTTCTTTTATCATCAATAAATTGTGTAGATATTGTAGTTGAGTGTAGGCCTACATAAAAAGATCTCTGACAGTTGCGTTGGGCTGGGTGCGTCAGCTTCACATACCTATCTTAATCCAGTCATCTAACGTAATTGTGTAAATGTCTCTGTGGCAACGCCTCAGATTGTCGGAGCTCCGTAGGCAATTACTGTTTTTGCCTGCAGCTGTTTGCGCTTCGCAGTTGAAAGCTGACAACAGTGCTACCAGCTGTCTGGGATCTTATTACACTGATTCAACTATAGAGAGTAAAGTTTCTTAGTTGTAGAATTAGAACTGTAAGGTAGTAATAACTATTTGTGCAGATGTATTAAACCCTACAAGTGTGAGTCGTCTGAAGAATGCACTATCAACTTCTAGGGGCACAGGATTGTTTTCTGAGGCTCTTGTCCACTTCAGCCGTGATATTCAGAATACTCTCATCTCTCTTACTTCCCTCTTTTATATTGTCCTCACTTCTGATTGAACATGTAGAACATTTTGTTTTTAGTGTCGGTAGTACTTTATTTCAGTAGATAAATTATAAAGTTTTTAGAAAAAGTGTGATTGCATGACCTATTACAGCACAATGAAGCAACAGGTCTGGTAAGACTGCCAATAAATTAAATGAAAAAATACAATTTTTTTACATGCAAATAAAATACACGTGTGTTGTGTGATGTACCCAAGGCAGTACAATGTTTGACACAGGATTCGTGTTTAGGAATGAGTTTTAATTCCTGTCCAGCCACTCAGATCGAGGATTTTTTTAACGATTTCTTTGACTCACAAGGGGAGGCCGCCAATTGTGAAATTCAGATTCGATTCATACTGCGCATAATAAAAGCTCATGGCCAGAGGTGTAATGTGGCAAAGCACCAAGATGCACTTCTCAGCCGTTGTCGAGAAAATCGACAGTTAAAAGAAACCGTTGCGGTGAAATACTGTCTAAGATTAATAATTTTCTACAGCGTCATAGCGCAGCGGTAAGCGCTCGGGTTTGTAATCCGAAGGTCACCGGATCGAATGTCGCGCCATGCGACTTTTTATATATATATATATATATATATATATATATATATATATATATATATATATATATATATATATATATATATATATATATATATATATAAAAAAGTCGCATGGCGCGAGATTCGATCCGGCGACCTTCGGATTACAAACCCGAGCGCTTACCGCTGCGCTATGACGCTGTAGAAAATTATTAATCGTAGACAGTATTTCACCGCAACGGTTTCTTTTAACTGTCGATTTTCTCGACAACGGCTGAGAAGTGCATATATATATATATATATATATATATTTTTTTTCGATCCGGCGACCTTCGGATTACAAACCCGAGCGCTTACCACTGCATATATATATTTTAATGAATTGCTTATGCATGTTGGTGAAGGCTGATCGCTCTCCAATTGCACCGCCTCCATTTTTCCGTTTTTTTAACAGGGTGTACCAAAGCTCCCGTCCGCACTGATTTTCGACGATGTTGTAAGTTGCGCTAGGGACCGCATCTACCTTCTTTCGAAGTTAGCAGGCAACTACGCTGTTATGCGGTGGCTCGTTTCGGCCCATTCAACATCTGTCCTTCAAGTGTAACGAGCGAGTAACGGAGTTTATATTTCATACCTGCCACAGCAAATTTGTGTTCGTGGGATCTGTATTCTAATTCGAACATTTGCCTTACGCTATACGTATTCGTTTTGGAATATCGCTTCTACGTCTTCCGTTAACTATACGTGGTTAACATTATGAAGACAATTAATAACATTTGTGAAATACAACTTTGCGGAAAACATAATGATGTTCGAAGTCGCCAGTTTTTCCACGACAAACGACTTTCAACAGCTTATTATATGCATAATTGTTGCAACTGATTGCCGGGAATTATATATATACACACACATTTGAATTACAAAAAACAAATACAAAAAAAATAAAAGGTCGCATGGCGCGGGATTCGATCCGGTGACCTTCGGATTACGAACCCGAGCGCTTACCGCTGCGCCACGACGCTGTAGAAAATTATTAATCGTAGAGAGTATTTCACCGCAACGGTTTCTTTCAACTGTCGATTTTCTCGACAACGGCTGAGAAGTGCATCTTGGTGCTTTGCCACATGACACCTCTGGCCATGAGCTTTCATTATGCGCAGTATGAATCGAATCTGAATTTCACAATTGGCGGCCTCCCCTTGTCAATTCATGTGCAGGACTCAGCTTATTTCCTTTCTCATGCTTGGCATTTTGAGATTGCACTTGGTTTCTAATAAATTCCTTGTTGATGGGACATTAAACATGTCTTTTGAGTAAATTGTTAAAATAGCATTAATAATTTTGAATCAGATTAAATAGAAACCAGTTAATTCAGTAATGTGTTCCAGCACAAAACAGTAGTAGTATCATCAAAACTGATTGTTTTATGGAATTTGAAGTGTTTAATAATATAAAGCGAAATAGTGAGTGGGATATTTGCCCTAAATAAAATGGTAGTTGAACCTATGTGGGGCAAAAATAGTTGGAAGTGATCATATTCTGTTTTTAAAGTAATTACAAAACTTTCAACTCAATTCCAGATTACTAACGATGGTGACACTCATTTTAGTTCCTGTTGTAACTGTTGTGTCTGTCGGCAAAGCTAACAGCAATTTAGGCTGAATTTTTCTTCATCCTTTCATCTCTTGAAACATTCAATCCCAACATTAGTTTTTTAGGCTGCTGTTTCTGTTTGCTGTAGCCATGCATGCTTGCAGGCAGTATAGTGTTGGTTTCCTTGTTTTCCCCCAAACCAGTGATTCAGCTGCCACTGAAGTGTTGGCGTTCTAGAAGTATTCTCTTGTAACAAACCAAGGAACTATATAAACAAAATGCTGTATCCTTTGCCAAAATATATGAAGATTTTTTAACAGTTACATTAAAACTCTGGTTTGTGTGTGGTCTGTAACAAATGCTTTCAATACAGCGTAAGATGAGACATGAACAGGCATTTGAAAGTATGGCCATACAAGCTTTGACAGAGGAACAAGAGATATGTCATTGTGATAATAGAAAGCTCTCACAAGGAAACCTCCCCATCGCACCCCCCTCAGATTTAGTTATAAGTTGGCACAGTGGATAGGCATTGAAAAAATGAATCCAGATCAATCAAGAAAACAGGAAGAAGTTGTGTGGAACTATGAAAAAATAAGCGAAATATACAAACTGAGTAGTCAATGCGCAACATAGGCAACATCAAAGACGATATGAGCTCTAGAACGCCGTGGTTAGCGTGAGCGGCTGCGGAACGAGAGGTCCTTGGTTCAAGTCGTCCATCGACTGAAAAGTTTAATTTTTTATTTTCAGACAATTATTATCTGTCCGTCCGTACGATGCGAGGTAACTGCGCTGTAGTATGGGGACGCCACACCTAAACAAACATCGAAACACACGACGTCAGTCGACTACAGTGCACGGAAGAGAGAGTATTCCTGCTAACGAGGCTCCCTGGCTGGCAGTTGACTGTTCACTACTTTGGATGAGAGTGCATTAAATACGTGAGATGTATTCCGAGGGCAATATGAATCCAGCAAATATAGCTCGCGACATCAATAACAATCGCACAGTTTTGCGGTGCGGTCGCAAAACACAAGCGCTAAACTTATTACAGTGAACAGAGACGTCAGTGAACGAACGGACAGATCATAACTTTGCGAAAATAAAGTAAGTAAAATATTCACTTGATGGAAGACTTGAACCAAGGACCTGTAGTTTCACAGCGGCTCACGCTAACCACGGGACCACAGCGCTCCTAAACTCACCCTCTCCTTGATGTTGCCTATCTTGCACATGGACTACTCAGTTTGTATATGTTGCTTCCTTTTTTCATAGTTCCACATAACTACTTCTTGTTTTCTCGATTGATCTGTGTTCAGTTTTTCAAGGCCTATCCACTGTGCCAACTTATAACTAAATCTGAGGGGGTTGTGATGGGGAGCTTCCCTTGTCAGTAAAAAGTAAGACAGCTAGGCATCACACAACTTTAAACCAAATAGATTAGCGTCTGATAAGTACATGTGCCTTATTGTGCTGTTTTGCAACTCTTTCCAAAATGCTTAATGTATAATCCTTTGTAACACATTTCAGATACTTGTAGAACATTTCTCTTGCAGTGAAAAGGAACATAAGGGTTCAGCGTGTCTGTACTCTCATCCATTAATCGTGTTTTTCTTTTGACTGAGCACCATCCACAAGGGATTAGTTGATAAGAAGACAATATTGTTTGACCAGCAAAAGCATTTGACTTAATGTTCTTAATTTTTTCCGCAGAAGTATGGGAAATGTTTTGTAAGGCATGCTAATTGAAACTGGGAATAATTGTGAAAATGGAACACAATCCACAAAAGTTTGAAAATGTTGGAAAGTCACTACTACGTTTGTGCCACGAAAACGATCAGGCTCAATTTAACCTGTTCATGCCACGTTTAAATGCAGCACTGGTACACTAGGTATCAGATTTAAATTGGTGTGGAATGGGCAAAAGTGCAGACACGTTTAAAATTGGATGTTGAATACTGTGCATTGAAATTTCATGTGTGTGCTTACAATTTTTGTAAATTTGGACTGGTTTTCTACTGTGGTAGGTTTCAAAACCTGGTAACTGTAGAGGGACAACAATTTTTGCTTTGACTACTTCTTATTGCTCTGCTGTGGCAAACAGCCCATTTTCAGACTCATCGAAAGATGTCATTGAAAATGTTGGCTGAGTAAGCAAGGACACTGTGCCCTGACTGTGTTCCACCCACCATGTCTTGATGATTCACTTGAAACAGGAGTACATAAATCCAAAATGACACATTCAATGACAGGTTGACAAAAAAAAAGTTCCAGTTTGTGAGGCCTGACTTGACTTGTACATAAGAGTATAAAATACGCAAGTCTCCATCCTGGATAATAACTAAATGAAGAAATTATCGTTTAACCTTTAAATACCATTTAACTGATGTTGAACTCTGAGCATTTGCAGAATCAATTTTTTCTCTCTAATAGTAAAAGACAGAGGTGGTGATGAAGTTCCAGAAGCCAACATGTAGAGTACACTTTAATAGGTCATTCTTTTTCTCTCAGATCCTTAATTTCTCCTCGCATCCAAAATAATTCTGTGCCATTCATATTATTAATATGTAACACATAATAAAGGATTTTTTAAAAGTGTGGACAGTTGCACTGAATATGATAAAAAATGAAATGTGTAAATGTAGGAAGAGTTGCAGTGTCGTCTTATTTCACATCATTTTCTGTGTCCTCCACCCTTACGTCTTCCAACCCTCACAGTAGTTTGATAGTGGCTACTCTTGTAAACCTGTAAATGTTGTTCATTTATTTGTGTGTAGTATGGTAACACTTTAACCAAGACACCATAATATGGACCCTTTGTTGCAGTCGTTGCCTGTAGCACCAAAACGTGCAAGAACTTCAGAGGATTTTTATTTGTTCTGCAAATTTATTTTGGAGTATGAAAACTATGAAGATTTCAGGGTAAGTTTTGCACTGATCCTTGTGAATCTTTTTCTCCCTTGCTATTTTCTGGTGACCTAACTGAAAACTTATCATTGCTAAAGCTTAAAGCCATATTGACTATTAATTGACCATTACTGTTACAGAAATATGAAAAGGGTTTTCATAGACTGCTATAAGTCACAAGATTTGGTGACACTCACATTATTTAATGAAGGAAAATGTTCTGTAGTATGTCTCATCTTCAGTCTAAAATAGCATTACAAAAACATTTAACGAAAGTATACACCAGTATTAAAGTTGATTAGTTGGTAATATCTGTGTGTACTTTGTTAAATCTCTTTGTATTGTCATTGTAGCCCAAAGATGAGCATATTGAATGGAAATGTCCATTGAGCTCATTCGAAGTACTGTTGCTTACAGAGAATATCATGTATTTTTTAGTTTTCAACACTTTTCCTTTTGTGGATGCTACTTGACAGCTTTAAATTTTGTTACTGGTTAGTGAAGTCTATAAAAAGCCTATGGTCGTATAACTGTTTTGAGCCAATGTGTCAATGTAAAGTGCTCAACTGAAACAGAAATTTGTTACAGGCTTTACACATAAATTGAAATAGCGCTTCATTGTTACAGTTCAGTGGAACTGGTTTTTTTTTTTTTTTTTAAATAAAAAGACAAAAAGAAGAGAGATTTTCATTTCTGATGAGACATCTTCACATTAATGCTATTTTATTGTCACTAAAATTTCAACTTTCGTCATCACAAAACAGATAAATAAATTTTAAAAATCCAAATGTACATATTGCAGGTACTTGTTGATTCTAGAAAAGAATAAACTTCCCTCAGAATTAGATTTTCTTTCTTCAGGGTCCTAATTGCACCATTAAAAGCTCAGTTTTTAAATTGGCAACAGTTCATCAGAAAGGATAATTTGCTATCAAAAGATGCCCTCCAGATGTCACCATTTGGGTTGGAGTATGCTACTGGCATTATATACATGTGAATGCCAACAACACAGAATTAGCTCAGAGACAACATTGCAATTGACTTGACGACCATTGATGACAATATGTTGCAGTGTGTCTGATTAAAGTCTGGCTAATGACGGATTGTTGCATAGTAGAGTAACTTCATGTTTATGTTATGTAATATTAATTTATTTAACAAGTTTCTTGTGGTGGCTATTTTCGCAGCAGATGTATACAAATTAAGTTGTTTAAAAGAAAAATGATTTTTTGCCTGCTGCACATAAAGTCCTTTATTTAATTTTTGCACTCGGATGTGTTTTGCTGTACTCGCAAGACATCTTCATTGGGTTTTAGTTTAGCATCTAATTCATTGGTTATAAGCCAAACAGCTTTTTCTCATGTGGCAAACTCATTGGAAGCTTGCAGTGTCCTTTGTGGCCACTCTGTTTACAAAATGTGTGACTGTAACTACCATTTTTTGTGTGTAGTTAACCACTTTTTGACTAAAGAGGCCAACATCAGATAATTCACATAAATGGAAGTGTTTTCTGATGAGAAATTAGAATACATAATGTTTTGTTGTGCTCTTGAAAACTTGTTCTATTCCTTTTGTTTTTGCCACAGTCATTGTTTGCCCATTATACTATTTCATGTTGTGTTGTAAAACTGCTGAAGATTTTATGACAATCCACATTTATAAGTAAATTTTGGTATGGTGTGTAAGGATGCATACATTCTTGTGAAAATGACTATTTTCCTGGTTTACTGATGTCACCTTATTCATAATGTAGATATTTTCAGTGTTTTTTGTTTATGTAATATATTAATAGGTTTTCATAGAAAATCATTAGGCTGTTGTTCACTAATGACTTATGTCTTCCTTCATAATTGCAAATAACATTTTGCTGTAAGTTTCATTGAATTATAGTCACATCCAGTCAGTATAATAAATCCAAGAAATTAGTTACTGAAATATACAAAAGTTTAAATAAGTGTTAGTATGCATGCCTGTGACAGACTTGAAGCTAAAATACTGCATCAAGGGTGAGCACATTATCATGTGAAGTCAAGCATTATTATTCTGGCTGCATCAGTATCAAAATAAAGTTTTAGGAAATGAAAAATTTTCATTTGCATAATAGCAAAACTTGGTTTCAAAATAGTCCATGATACTCATTCCAATCTATGCCCCAGTATGCTGACACTCTGATGAGGTAGACCACTTCTATATATGAAGATAGTAACTGTTCTCGAAAGAACAGGTACCATTGATGACCGTGCAGCTTCTCTAGAATAAATGGATAGAGCGTCTGCCATGTAAGCAGGAAATCCCAGGTTCGAGTTCCGGTCGTGGCACACATTTTCAGCTGTCACCATCGAGGTGTATCAACTCCAACTGTCGGCAGCTGAGGGTTTCAATTATCATTTAGACCACTTCTGATAGCAAATGCCACTCCAAGGTAATACTGTTGATTTTAATGTGAAAGTAAGGCAAGTACTTTCTATATGCACTCAGTGGTTTGCAGACTATGGCTGCACACCTTGATGGCATTGTAATAAACAATGACTGCTACGATGATGATTGTCCTGTTGCCTCTGGTATGCTTTCTTTTCTTCCAAACTTAGAACTAATTTAATGTGGACTCAATACTATGATGCAGCTTGGCTTTTTTCTAGTCAAGAAAAGTAAAAATTTAGCGTTACAGTGCATATAAACCTCAAACCTGTAGGTTTGTAGAGAAGCATTTACCAGTCAAGTCATGGTGTTATAAGAAGTTAGATTGCCTAAACATAATAGTACTTTGGCATTTGGAGCTTCCTGTAACTTGTTGGTAATATGTATGTAAATAACGAGTATGAGGTTGACAGTCTCACTTTCAAATGAAGAAAAGGCAGTAGTAGCTTCCAGTATTGCAATGAATGTACCAACTGAAGATAAAATGAACTACTGCTTTGATTCATCTGCTTGATTGGTTACCACAGTGTAAGATTATGGTAATGTGACAATAGATTAGATAGCAAAGCATCCCCATTTCTGCTGTGTCTAGGCACTTGTTAAGAAAGATGGTCCCTCATAACCTCACTTTCACCTTCTGGGTGTGCCAAAGTGCGTAGCAGACCTCTGTCGCAGCCTCTGCAGTTTTGGTGCCAACATGCAAAAATAAACAACTACTCATGACAGGCGAGACTCAATACAGAAATAAAATGTCAGGGATGCTGCAGTAACCTCACTTGACACCAGCAATAGACTGAGACCAAAAGGCACTTGTGTAAAAGGGGTTGAAGTGTGTAATTGGTTAATCTGTTGCTGACCTCTGGTTGGGCTGAAGCTTTTACTGCATAGAAAGGACAGATCAAGGCTTTATCAAGCAGTTCATCTCAAACAAAAGATGATGGAATGACAGTTACTAAAGATCTCCAAACAGTAAAGTATGCATCACCTGTATCTATTACTAATACAAAATAACTGTCGGTTGGCAGGAAAGAAGATGCAAGGAATGTTTATTTGAAGTACACATTTAAAAAGAGTTTGTAACAATAGGTTATGCTTTATAGTCTTGGCCATTAGAGCACACTTCTTCTGGTAGGTTCTTATTTCCTGTCGAAATTGAGTACTTTCCTTGACTGTAACGTGAACATTTTGAGCACAAACAAAACTATTTCTATTAATAAATTTTCAAATATCTTGAAGTAGATGTGACTGAAATCACTCTGCTTGTTTAATACAAATTTAAAATTTAAAGATAAAAAATGGCACATACTTACACCGATCGCACAGTTTGTGTGTCAACAGTAAGATACATACAGCAAAATGCTGTGGTCCTAAGAAATACAGGAGCAGTAAATAATACAATATTGAATCCATGGATAAAATAAGAGATTGGAAATGCTTACATGTGGTTCATATTGCCTGTACAAAAATGATATAGTGAAGCCAAGCATAAAGTGAAGACATGATACCAGAACTGGAGCTGATCAGCTAATGACATGCATATCTTAAAGTAGGTCTCAGGGTGGAGGTGAAAGTACAATAAAATAAAATAAAACAAAACCGTACACAACTATCATTGTCATAAGGTGTAAAAAAAAAAGTAAGTAGACTGTCAGCAGCGTAATTAGTAATATAAAAACTGAATGATAAATAAAATAAGTTAATATCAACACGTGGTGCTATGGGCGGGAAACTTGGCAACTAATATCCAAACAGCTGTAGTCAGGTCAGTAGTATGCTAGTAGGGAACCTGTGAACAAAAACAAAAGTGTAGTACATCGTGGGCCTGGAACTTATCACCTGGATTAAGTGGAGAGAGAATTTTCAATAAGTAGTGAATATTAAGTATCAGAAAGTGACTTTAGAGGAAAAGGAGTGTGGGCACAGGTATAGTGAAACAACTAGTACTGGAATAAATGCAGATCACAAAAATGTTTTGTGAAAGCACTGTATATATCTTTTTTTTAAAAAAAAATACCGGTTGTATGATACTGCAAGTTTTAGAACAAGTCGCTTATTTGGTGTAGAAGTAAATAGCAGGGCAGCAGGAAATATGCCCTGTAAACAGTGCTGAGGATGGAGAAGCACTAAACGTGATTTAAAGTTTTATTCCAGGTCACCAGTGTATGTTTCTGAAGCATCAAGCTCATATCTTGCACAAAAGTAGCCATTTCTGTCTTTTTGTCTTTAAAAATAGTAATGTCAACTTATATTTTATAGTAAATAGTATCGTGTGAATGATGATACATTCTCAGATTGTCAGTAGACTTACTGCAATTGATTTAAAAATATGAATTAATGTAACAAGTTATATTCAGTGCTATTTCTACTTCACTTTATATAGGATTACAGCTTCGTCATCATCAAATGGATATATTTTAATTAGTAGACCATTTGTATACAAGACATTTTCTGTGCACCTGTGACACTCTTTGTGGCCGTTGATTGTATTTCCAGCCATTCACTGACGGGGAGAAAAGTCCCAACACCAAAAAATAATTAATGTAACATAATGAAATTGTGGGAATACATTTGTCTAGGTAACATGTTTAAGTAATTAACATTGCAAGTTCAGAGGTTAATGTAAGCCTGAGAAAAGCTATTGCAAATGTGAAATGCTGGTACACGAATAACTGATGTAACTGCCAGAAAGTTGAATGTAAGCATGCAGACATGTGTACATTGTGTTGCAAAAGTGTCAGATGAAGCTTGATGTCTGTTGCACTTGGTTGGTCAATACAGGGACAGTTAATTCTGGTTGTTGTTGACACTGAAGTTTCACCTGGGGTGTCTCATACATGCTCAGATGGAGACAGGTCTGGTTCTTGAGCAGGCCAAGCCAACTTGTTGACACACTTTATAGCAAGTAGGGTTGCAACAGCTGTATATGGGAAAGTGTTATCCTGTTGGAAAACACATCCTGGAATGCTGTTAAAGAGCAGCAGCACGACGATTCGAATTGCCAGACTGACAAACAGACTTGCAGTCAGGGTGTGTGGGATAACCAGAAGATTGCTCCTACTGTCATAAGAAATTGTACCCCAGACTATAACTCCAAGTGAAGATCCAGTGTGTCTAGCCTTCAGACAAGGTGGTTGCAGGAGCTCACATGGCCTTCTCCAACCGGAGCTCACATGGCCTTCTCCAACCACATAGGGCTATCACTGGCACTGAGACAGAATCAGCTTTCATCAGAGATCACAACAGACGTCCAGTGATCTCTTGCTTGACACCACTGAAGTCACAAATGTCGGCTGTTTGGTGGCAGGGGAATGCATGCTTACAGGGTGTGTGACTCTGAGCTGTTCTTGATTTATAGCAGTTCATTATGTCACTGTGGTGACTCGAATTGCTGCTGCAAACTCGGTACGATGTGCCAAAGCAATATGCCGTCATCCTTCTCAGTGGCGCCACATGGCTGTCTGGAGCCCGGTCTTCTTGTTGTTGTACCTTCCCGTGACCACCGCTGCCAGCAATTAGTTATAGTGGCTACAGTCCTCCCAAGTCTTTCTCCAATATCCCAGAAAGAACATCCAGCTTTTCATAGCCCTATTACATGACCTCATTCAAACTTGGTGAGCTGTTGATTGTGGGGTCTTTGTTGTCTTACAGGTATTCTTGACAAACATCAATTCACTACATCTAGTCTCGAAGTTAACAGATGATCACAACCATTACAGTATGTATTTAAAGGAAACCTGATTTTATTTCTCATAGGGGCGCCACTACTGCCACTCTTACGCGACTGTAGCAAAATGTGAATAGACGTCATGTTTCAGATGTAGAAACATACCTGCCAACTGTTGTTTATCTAACACTATTCCTTATTGGTGTTGGGATATTTTTCCTCCCTGACACTGTATTTACATCATGTACACTTGCCACACACGACTTACACAAGACTCTTTATAAAACTGCAGTTTTGTAAAAAGTGTGTATGTGTGTTGTAAATACAGCTGGGAAAGATGTGTGTTGTAAATACAGCTGGGAAAGCACTCTGTAACCACTGAAAGAGTGACACAGGTTAGCCGGAAGTAGTTGTGCTTACAAACCATCTAGACCTAATTAATAGAAATAAATCCATGCGATGACAGTGGTATAATCCCCCAAAACACATTGTGAGTTGAATGGTAAATGTGAATATTTACAGTAATTTGTATTTCCAAGTGATATTTATCTAATAAGTTCCCTCCTCCTTTAGGGGAAGATAATGATCGGGAAACTTGGTAAAACAATGGCAGAAACAACATTGCTGTTGTGTTGGTATTTCAGAATTTCATAAACATTTCTCATTTACTGTCCTTTACAAGAAGATGAAGATACGGTAGGAAAATTTGAATTAGGAATATGAAATGAGAGAGGAAAATGACTAATTACTTTCTGTAAAGAAAATTCATTAGCAGTGGGTAACACATTATTTGAACACCACAAAATGAGACGTTACACAGGGATATCAAATTTGAATAGGGAAAGATACCAGTTGGACTACATCCTGATACAAAAAATTTGAAAATTGCCGAAGCTTATCCAGGAGTGGATACAAATTCAGACCTCAACCTAGCAGTGGGAGAAATGCAAGTGAAATTGAAAAAAGTCTGGAGAGGTAAAGCAAAAGAAAGACTAAACATAGAAAGACTCGGAGGTAGGAAAGGCATCAGATTTGGAAAACAGGTTTATGGGAAAGAGGTAGCGTTGATGAAAGTATTAGTGACAAATGGATCAAAATGAGGAAAGACTCTTGGACTCTGCCAAAGAAGTACTAGGGATTAGAGCAGGGCTTCACAACATACGTGCTCACGGAGGAAGCTGTTAGCAGCAAGGCGCAAGCACGGAGCAGCGCGAGCACGTGACCCCCACTACCGGACCAGAGCGGAGAGTGGGGAAAGTCACGTGGTGCACACAACAGCTGCCACCAGACAATGTAAATCCGCGGCTACCTGCAGGGATATCACTCACGAATAAAGGAGAATGTACACGTGCCACATAATTTTATTAGCTTAGTGTATGCCTCTACATTTGTATTAATTTGTGAACTGTTACACAATAAAAGGTGTCACTGAAGTGTGGGATTCTCTGTTATCTTGTACTTTTTGCCCTTTAAATTGCGTCTATGTTCGGAGTAATTGTTCTTGTGCATCGTAGGCGCAGCGTGCAGTTAAAATTTCGATCAGACAATGCATTTCTCAGGCGTGTCTTGTTAAATTTCACTGCAGAGAACAGTTATTCACAAACATACATGGAACCGAACATTGATATTATTGTAGCCGCCAGTTTGTGCAAATGAGGAAATCTATCCTGAGGGAAGTGTCTGTAAAATTCCAAAATTTTTTTCTTGTTCTGAAATTTGTCTCTGTATTCTGTCACACTGCAGGTCAATAATTTTTAGTTGCAGCTCAGGACGAATCTCTTCAATATTCACTGAATATGGAGAGGAGAACAGATCAGAATCACTGTCTAGTGCTGTCAGATCTTGAAAGCGTTGATCAAATTCTTCCTTAAGGGCAACTAAACTATGTGAATAACGTTCACAGTCTTTGTGAACATCTTGCATGGATGATAATTTAGGAAAATGAGCTAGATTTCCTGTTTCCAGCTGACTCACCCAAAGTGTCAATTTCATTTTAAAAGCTCGTATTCGATCTATGAAATGAGTAATTAGCAGATCTTGAGCTTGTAGTGAAATGTTCAAAGCATTCATATGGCTAGTTAAATCTGCTAAGAAAGCGAGATCACATTTCCATGAAGGCTCTTTCAATTCGGGAACACACATGTTATTTATTTCCATGAACATATTTATCTCATCTAATAGGCAAAAATTCGATTTAATAATTCGCCACGACTAAGCCAGCGGACCTCGCTGTAATAAGGCAGGCTACCATACTGGCTTTCTACATCCTCAAGAAAGCTTTTAAATTGTCTGTGTTGTAGCCCATGCTTCCTTATATAATTGGTTGTACGAACAACACCACTCATCACATTTTTTAGAGTGATACTCATTGCACATAAGTTTTCCTGGGTGGATCACATAGTGAACGCCCCTTATTTCATTCGGCACGGTCTGTTTTTGCATTTTCTCCTTCAACAGCGCAACGAAACCTAATTTTTTCCCTGTCATCGCTGGTGCACCGTCTGTAGACACTGAAACTAAAGAATTCCACGATAATCCTATATTTTCAATACTTTCTTCAACACTACTTAAAATATCACCTCCGGTTGTAGTGTTCTTCATGGCTACTACATCGAGGAGCTCCTTCCTCACCTGAAGATCTCTATTAACACCTCTAATAAATATGGAAAGCTGCGCTGTTCCAGTGATATCAACACTTTCGTCCAGAGCTAGAGAATATGCCATAAAATCTTTATATATATTTGCAAGCTGGCTCTGGACGTCGTCTGCCATGTCCTGTATGAGACGCATAATGGTCATGTCAGATAATGGCGCAATCCGAAACTGTTCAACTTGAGATGGACACAAATGTTCCGCTGCAACTACCAAACATCTTTTATTAAATCGCCATCAGTGAAGGGGTGCAGGGATTTTGCTAAAAACAAAGCAATTTTGTAGCTCGCTCTGAGAGCTGCCTCAGTTGATTTTTCTTCGTCATCCAGATCTTCTTCGGATAGCTTCCTTTTAAGTTTAATAACTTCCTGTGCATTATCTGGTCCATCACATTTTCCACTTCCGTAGTCTTTCGCGTGGTACGACATATAATGTCGCTGCAAATTAAATTTCCTAAAAGAATTCAGCGTTTTGTGACATACTAAACACTTTGCAACACCATCTTTTTCTGTAAACAGATACAATTCCTCCCAATGGGGGTTGAACTGCGAAAGCATAGTTGGGGTTACACAACGGCGACTTGACATGATTCTTAACCAGCGCAGTGACTGTTAGAGCTGATCGTAGTACTTTTAACGTTACACAGTCGGCGCGAATTCGATAGGCACGCTGCGGTCCCATTCATACGTGCGCGCGCATTTCCCCTCCCTCCCTACTCCGCGACCTTGCACCTGCTCGTGAGCACGTGCCTGAGCAGACGCGAGTACTCGCGCTCGAAACCGGCCAGTTGTTAAGCCCTGGATTAGAGTATCCCAAGGTTCCAGGAAAGAATGGCTAACAGAAAACATGTTGAAAAAGATGGAAGTACGGAGAAAGTGGAAAAATGTAGAAACTGAAGAAAGCAAAAAGAGGTACAGGAAAATGAATAATGAATTAAAAAGAGAAACAGAAGCAAGGGTAAATGGATGAAACAGAAATGCATTGAAATAGAGAAAATGGAGAAAGGGAGAAAGAATGAAATGCTGTATAGACTGGCTAGTGAGATAGTTTTTGAACGTAAAAGAAAGAGGGATAACATGGAAATAGAAAGAGCGGGTAGTACTCTAGCAGAACATCAGGAGGTATTAAACAGATGGCAAGAATATATTGAATGTATAAGGGGGATGAAAGACAAAACAAAACTAATATTGAAGAGGAGCAATATGTGCTGGAAGATGGAAAGGGATTCACCATCTTGGAAGCAGAAGTAGAACATGCGCTGAAGGAGATGAAGAATAGGAAGGCATGTGGAATTATTTGCCAGCAGAATTGTTGAAGAGTCTGGGAAACAAGGCAAAAAGAGAAATAGTCTACCTCTGTAACAAGATATATGACAAAGGGGAATGGCTCGAGGACTTCGTTACAACAGTTATGATACCAATAGAGAAAATGAGAAACGCAAAAAAATGTGGAGTATAGGACCATCAGTCTAATTTCTCATGCAGCTAAAGTGGTGCTGAGAGTGTTGAATAGAAGACTATATAGCAAACTGGATAGGCAGGGGAGCAGTTTGGATTTAGAAGAGGAAAAGGAGCAAGAGATACTATTGTCCTGTTAACAATATAGGGGAAGGATATATGGAAAAAGGTAGAGAATTCTTTGCTGTTTTTATAGATGTAGAAAAGGCTTTTGACAGAGTTCAGTGGGACAAGCTGATTGATATTTTGAAGAGGAAAGGAGTAGATTGGAAAGAGAGATGACTGATACAGAATCTATATTTGCACCATAAAGTAAGGATAAGGATTGGAAATGAAATGTCAGAAAACAGCAGCATTGGACGAGGTGTTAGACAAGGTTATTTCCTTTCCCCACTGTTGTTTAACGCAAACCTTGAAGAGATTATTGCGAAACGCTTAGATGGGTAAATAGGAGTATGTATCGGTGTAAAGAGGATAGAATGGACGAGATTTGCTGATGACATGGTATTAGTGGCAGAAAGTGAGCGGACAGTGAATAACATGCTGAGATACGAATGAAGCTTGTGTGGAATATGAGATGCAAATAAACACAGCAAAAACAGAGTATGATCATCAGTACAAGATGCACACAGTCCAGTATTAAAATAGGACAAGTTACTATTAGCCAAGTAAGTGCATTGGAAGCACAACTACTGAAGACTTGATGTCACCAGGAGGTGAAAACTCGAGTTGCCGTAGCATAGGAGGCATTCAACAGAAAGAGGAGACTTATGCAGCAAATTAGATAAATGTCTAAGGAAATGGCAAATGTTTTGTCTGGAGTGTGGCACTATATGGGGCAGCAACATGGACGCTGAGATGAGAGGATGAAAAAAGGTTAGAACCGTTTGAGATGTGGATGTGGAGGAGAATGGAGAGGATAAGCTGGATGGAAAGAGGGAGTAATGAAAGAATATTGGAAAGGATTGGTGAGAGATGTCAGCTGAAGGTTCTAAGAGAGAGAAAAAAGAACTGGTTGGGACATTCATTGAGAAGGGAATCCTTGCTAGCAGATGCTTTGGAAGGACTGGTTTGTGGAAGAAGACAGAGAGGAAGGAGGAGTTAAAAGATGATAGACAACATAAAGGGAAGAGGAAATCGTGCGAACCTGAAGAGGTTGGCAGAAGACCGGACAGCCTGGAGAACTACCATGTGAAAACCTGCCTTTTGCCAAAACACTAATGATGGTGGTGATGTCCCTTACAATTGTATTAAATGAAAATAGCTTCATCAATTTATGTTCTTTTTTATATGTACCTGTATTCATTCATCATGGAACGTTTTCAGTGTGTCACAAAAACAAAGACAAATAGTAAAATAAAGCATAAGAAGTTGTGAAATACACTATTATAAGCTTACATAAGTGAGTGCAGTGAAAAAAACTTAACTGCATGTGTTAAAGACAATGAGTCCATTCTCCCCACCGGCATAAACGTAAAAACTTCCTTCCGAAGAAACTTTGACATTCAGTTCTGTTCCATTGAAGTCCTCTGTGAATTTGTGCCATTTGAAATGCATTGTGGAATGTTTCGACTTTCTGTTCCATCGAATGTGAGTCAACCATTAAATGTATACTGCACTTGTAATCTGATATTTCCCATCAAATTTTACATGCCGTGCTGTTTGTTTGAGATCACCAATTCCATAAACACTGGCTGTGAACCTACCACCACGATGTATTAGGCTAATATTACATAAAATGTTATCACTTTAACCACACCAGGCCCATACAGTATTTAAAAAGTATTAAGAAATACAACTTGACAAATATCAAACATTACTTAAGAAATAAAAATTTTAAATTTCATTCTCTTTATGATAGTAGGATAATTAAAATGGGAATAATTTACTTTTCTGATAGCTACTTCAAACTAGTCTTTAAAGCTGTAATGGACTAGTACAAGTTATAAAAATGAATTTCAGTACTGAAGTTTGGAGTTGTTGATTATTTGCACACAATATCATTTTCAGTAGAGTTTCCTACTTATGAAGCATAGTTACATTGAAAATATTATTATTTTTGAAGTATGGACTTTTGTTTTATTGTGGTGGAGTGAGACAATAAAACAAAACTTTTGACTACATTAAAATGTATGTATATCTTACAGTGCAGAAATTAAAACGTATATATTACTAATCAAGTAATAATATATCTAAAAACAAAGATGATGTGACTTACCAAACTAAAGTGCTGGCAGGTCGATAGACACACAAACATACACACAAAATTCAAGCTTTCGCAACAAACGGTTGCTTCATCAGGAAAGAGGAAAGGAGAGGGAAAGCCGAAAGGATGTGGGTTTTAAGGGAGAGGGTAAGGAGTCATTCCAATCCTGGGAGCGGAAAGACTTACCTTAGGGGGAAAAAAAGGACAGGTATACACTCGTGTGAGCGCGCGCGCGCACACACACACACACACACACACACACACACACACACACACACACACACACACACCCATCCATCCGCATATATATCCATCCCTCTGTGTGTATGCGGATGGATAAGTGTGTGTGTGTGTGTGTGTGTGTGTGTGTGTGTGTGTGTGTGTGTGTGTGTGTGTGTGTGTGTGTGAAGTCACATCATCTTTATTTTTAGATATATTTTTCCCACATGGAATGTTTCCCTCTATTATATTCTAATCAAGTAATAATGTATTTATAAAAACACAAGCACAGAAAATCAATCACAATATACCTTTTAAAAAACTTGGCTTCTGAAACTGTTGTTCAAGAAATTGCAAGCAGATACCTAGATTTGCATCCACAATTACAAACAAATTATAGTGTCCCCATGTGTAGTTTATACAATGTAAGCAATGTTGAGCCCTGCTGAAAGTAATTTATCAAATAAAAAAACTATTAATATTTATAATTACCTAGGATACAAGGGGAACACCAAAATAAACATAATTTTATACAGTGCTACTCATTCTACAAGTATTTACTTAAAGATTTGCTTATGTAATAAAAAATAGTGTTCCAGAAGAAAAGATCTCGGAATATATTTAAAAATTCTATTGCTTCCTTGGTAACCTTGTAGATTATCAGAGAGAGAATGAAACCTATTTAAGACTGCATATCGAATGTCTTTCTGAATCACTGACGGCTTTAATAAATTTTTTCATCTGGTGCTGTAGCTATGAACAACACTTTTCTTCTGAGAGGGCTACCTTTGTGCTGTAGGTGCTTCTTTCCTAAGTGATGAGTTACTTCCATAAAATTATAAGACACTGAGTGAGTGGAAGTAAATTATATGGTGGTGTATTTGTTTCTCAAACTAGGAGCTGCACGAAGCTCCAAAGCTGCTAAAAGTTGTTTGAGAAGCTCAGTAAGCTGTTTTTCTTTCATTCAAGTTTCAATGTATAATGCTAAATTCTGGAGCATTTTACCCTGTTCACTGACTCCAGTTAATGTGCTACATTTTCAGCTTTATTCTGTTTGTTTTTTAAATAAGTGAATGTACAATGTGTTCTTAAGTACAGGACATTATATTGCTAGAGAAACTTGGAAGCCTCGTTGTGCTATCTGTCAGACGGGGGAAAGCAAATTATTATTTGTGGGGACTTCAATGTCGACTCACTGAAAGAGTGTAATAGGAAGAATGACCTGGAAGTCTTGCTTGGTTCTTTCAATTTGACATCTGTCATTAATTTCCCTACTCTGGTGGTAAAGGACAGCAGCACATTGATAGATAACACTTTTATAGACCAAGATAGGTTTAAAGACATTAAATTCTTGTCCTGTTGAGAATGGGCTTTCTGATCATGATGCTCAGCTAGTTACAGTATATGACATAGCTCCATTCAGTAATTCAAAACTACCCTCCAAAGCTGTGCATTCAATTAATGACTCAACAATTAAAAATTTCAGAGAAAATCTTCGGCAGTTAGACTGGGATGAGGTGTACAAGGAACCCAATGCTAATTTAAAATATAACTTATTTCATGATACACTTGTAAGAGAATTTGAAAACTGTTTCCCCAAGAAAGTAGTTAAATGTAATTATAAAAAACTTTCCAAAAAACCTTGGTTTACTAAAGGAATAAAAATATCTTGTAACCACAAAAGGGAACTGTATCTAACAACAAGAAAGAGTAATGACCCAGAAACAGCCAAATATTATAAAAACTACTGTGCTACATTAAGAAAGGTTATTAAGAAGTCCAGAAGCATGTGCATCATGTCTGAGATTAATAATACCTCTGATAACAAAATCAAAACAATTTGGAATATTATTACAAGGGAGACAGGGCAACCAAGAGTACAGGATGACGGCATTACCATCAAAGTGAATGGAAACTTGACAAACAACAAGCCGGAAGTTAAAAACATTTTGAATAATCATTTTTAAAATGTTGTCGAGAAAATAGGATCTAAATGTTCATTAGAAGAAGTGAGGCAGTTAATGGAAGAGGCCTTACCGTCACCATTTGATACAATTGAAATTCCACCCACCTCTCCTTCTGAAATTAGGAAGATAATAAACTCTCTCAAGAATAAAAGCTCACATGGAATTTATGGCATTTCCAGCAGGATAATAAAAGCTTGTTCCCAAGAGATAAGTGGGATTCTTAGCCACATACGTAATAGCTCTCTGAAGCGGGGTATTTTCCCAGATAGACTGAAGTATGCCATTGTTAAACCACTGCATAAAAAAGGGGATATGTCTGATGTCAACAATTGCCGCCCAATCTCTCTTCTGACTGCCTTATCCAAAATTCTTGAAAAAGTAATGTATTGTAGAGTAGCTTCACACCTTTGTAAAAATAAAGTTTTAACAAAATGTAGGTTTGGTTTCCAGAAAGGTTTTTCAATGGAAAATGCTATATATACTTTCATTAATGAAATATTAAATGCTCTGAGTAACCGGAAGTCACCCATTGGGATTTTTGTGATCTCTCAAAGGCTTTTGATTGTGTAAATTGTGGAATACTTCTAGATAAGCTCAAGTACTGTGGTATGAATGGGACTGTGCTCAAATGGTTTAAATCATACCCAACTGGAAGAGTGCAGAAAGTTGAAATAAGCAGTTCACATAATATGCAAAAAAACTGGTGATTTCTCAAACTGGGGAACAATCAAGAATGGGGTGCCGCAAGGTTCAGTCGTGGGTCCTCTGCTGTTCTTAATTTATATTAATGACTTGCCATTCTATATTCAGGAAGATGCAAAGCTGGTACATTTTGCCGGTGATACAAGTATAACTATCACACCCGACAGACAAGAATTAACTGGTGAAATTGTAAACGATGTTTTTCAGAAAATCATTAAGTGGTTCTCTGCAAATGGGCTCTCATTAAACTTTGACAAAACACAGTATATACAGTTCCACACAGTAAATGGAATGACCCTATTAATAAATATAGACATAATCGAATTAATGATCTTATCTGCAGTGTTCAGCCTTATTAAAAGAAATTGACAAGATCCCTCAGCACAGAATAAAAATTGGAGGTATCCAAATCAATGGGGATTATCTTGACTCATGGATATTATATCACTGTTTCATGTAGTTCTTTACTTAAAAAACTATTTTATGTAATTGTATCACCATATTTTTTTAATTTTTATTTCAGTATAGATGAATGAATCAGCTGATTGGTGTTATAGCTGTTGTATGTAGCTGTAGAAAAAACTTTATTGTTACTATTGATGAGTATTGGAAATGTGTTTTAAAATCATTGCAGGAAGAATCAGACCAACAGATAATAAAAAACTACACTTCATCACCACTTGGATCTGGAATTGATCAACGTAGTGGAAGGCAGAAAGTCTCTGCAACTCGGGCCAGTAGTTCTAGACATGGTGTTTCAGCGTATAGTTCAGATAAGATTAATGACTATTCAGTTACTGACTCGAGATCAAATACATCTCGGTCACCAAGTGATGAATCTGGAGCCAGCTCTGAGGATAGCCATGGACGTGAAAGGTTTCCTTCAAGATCAAGTAAATCCTCTTTGTCCACCAGTGACTCAGGTGATGAGGAGGGTAAGCTATTTCTTCTCATTTTCACCTCTTGGTCCCACTATGCCATGTTTTGATTTTTTAATTTCTAAGATGATTTTTAGGTTTCCAACCATAGGTATCAGTGCTAAATAATTAGTTGTTCACACTCTTTCTACAGTAGTGTACTTTTTAGACCTGATGTATGGGCATTAAGTTACAGTTACTAGATTTAATGCCTTATAGAATGCTTTGCTGCTATAGCCTGTTGACAGTTGTCATGCCTTCTTATGTACTGTAACAGCAGAATGACTGTAGCCCCCCCCCCCTTCCCCACCACAAAAAAAAGGATAAACATTGACTGGCTAAATCTGTTCTGAAATTGTCAGTTGTTTGGCATGAGGTGTTTAATTTTTGGAGAAGTGAAAAATTCTGTCACTGATAATTCTGGAAATAACTTGTTAGTTTCAGGACGTCAGGGTTGTTTTAGAAAATCTCTCTCTCTCTCTCTCTCTCTCTCTCTCTCTCTCTCTCTCTCTCTCTCTCTCTGTGTGTGTGTGTGTGTGTGTGTGTGTGTGTGTGTGTGTGTGTGTGTGTGTGTGTGTGTGAGAGGGAGACCCACCAATGGGGGGGGGGGGAGGAGAGGGGGGGGTGTTTGTGGATCAGTTGCTGTAAATGCAGACTCTTAGCTACATGAGGCCTCGTAGGATGGGAAGCAGCTATCTCAGTGAAAAGTGCTAAGGTTCTGGATTGGAGTTGTAATTAAATCCTGTTGTGTCACACATTAACTGCTGCTGAAAAAGTAATGCAGATAGCGTAATTTCTGTGAGAAAAAGTTGTAAAAAATTCACACCCAAAACCAGAAGATGACATTCTCTGTCAGATACTGTGTTATTTCCCAAAAACAGCCATTTTTGCATTGCAGTGTGCCCAGTGAGCTGTTACAATGCTCCCTTGTGTATTTGGCCTTACATTAATTGAAATACCCCAGTAAATTCATTGCCATTTGTGACCAGCATTTTTCATTCTTTGCAGGAGGCTAGAGTTCGTGCTTTCAGCTTACCTGTGAATGTATATATATTGATCAAAAGCTTTGAATTAGTTGCACTCCTGCACATTTTTAAATTAGAACAGAAGCAAGTACCATTAATGTTATGTTAAAGGTCATAAACCAACACGCGTCACACAGTCATTGTCTAAAGTCATCGTCTTTCTATATGTGGTTGTGGCTAGCAACATTTTGAAAATACTGGACACTTACATCTGTGAAGTATTAATTTTTGTTACTAGTTTCAGCCCATGCAGTATGCCTGTAATGTTTACTTACATCTGTGAAGTATTAATTTTTGTAACTAGTTTCAGCCCATGCAGTATGCCTGTAATGTTTAGACTGTTGTTCTGAGTCTACATCTGACTGCCTGGCCGCATGGTTTCAGAAGTGTTGTCTCTGAACTGCATCAAAAATAAACTACTTTCACAAAGATTGCCAGCTTTCCTAAAAACTTGTGAACCAAAACCAAAAGAGTTCATTGTGGCGTAGTTTCATGAAAGTAATTCTGACTCTTTGATGAATTGTGTGGTTGATAAATAGTAAACTGGCCTGGAAGTGTCCCTAAGAAAGTTTTGGTGCAAAATAGGAATAATCGAATTTGAAATGTGTTATCTAGGGGAATATATAAGTAAAACATATTGTGAGGTGTACCAGACACCAGAAGGGCACAGAAAAATGAGAAAAAATTGAATACCTTTATGTTCAGGCCATTAATTGGGTTCAATTTTTCCTTTCAATTTATATTCCTGTTACTGGGTTTCGGTGCACTTTGTTGTAAAAATAAAGACTTTCACACAGTTTTGTTCTCTCTTCTGTTTCCTGTTCATTGTGTTAGGAATTTTTTACAGCTTTGTAATGTGAGTTTATATCTGGAAGTTGGAGGGACAATTTAAAGTGGCTGGAGCTGTACAAAAGTAATAAGAGAGTGTTGACACATTGTAGGAAATGAAAATCACTATAAATACATTCCCTTTTACATTTTTCTAAGCTACATAAAACATTATGAAGTGAAAAAGAGCGGCCATGAAAACCTATAATAGGGGCTGTTGGTAAGCAGTAGATCATGCACCACGCTTAAATTCCAGGCCTGTAAATGCAGACACCACTGGGATCCCCCTTAAATGTTATATGATAATTTGGAAAGCTGAATGGGCAGCATGTCAGTCATATTGATAATGCTCACTACTGGAAATGCTGCATGCAGGAATGGCCCAAAACAAGCTGTGGGTCATATACAGCGTATTCCATTTATCTGATGACTACATGTGCGTTGCAGTAAATGCTGCGCAGTGAGTGCTCCATTGGCAGGCAATCAGATGCCGTGTCACCCATCTACTGTTACAGTACAACGTGACTACATTTAAAATATAAGCAAATTAATTTTGTACTCACCCATGTCACGCAAGGAGATGCTATAACTGCCATTATTTTCCATGCATTTCTGACATCTACTCAAGAAATTATTAATCACATGATGTAATTCTCTCTGAGATATTAAATTAATTGACTCTCAGATATTATCCTTGAGATATTATATCGTGGGAGGATTTGTTGTGTAGACTTTGTCCTACAGCGCACACTACAAATAAAAATTGCATGGAGTTAAATCAGGACTTCTGGTGGGCCAGATATTGTTACTAATCACTCTTTCTGCAAACACGTCATGAATTGTGTGCAAAGAAACATTAGTTGTATGAGCCCTTGTTTAATCTTGTTGAAAAAATGTGAAGCTTCGTTCTTTCACTCAGTTCATTAAAAAAAAGCCAGAAATTTTTTTGCACGTATCTTTCACCTACAACTCTGTCATTAAAAAAAAAAAAGGGCCTATTATTGTGTCACCACTAACTGCGCACCACACCCCCTAGTTCCTGGACATGAAGGGGTTCCTCATGAAGCACAACAGGTCTGTCTTCTCTCTAATATCTACAGTTTTGGGAATTAACATACCCATTTAAATGGAACCAAGCCTCATCTGAAAACAGAATGAGATAAAGATCCATTTGACTGTCATACACTTGTTTTAAAACCCATTCGCAGAACTTAACCCTGTGCGCAGGATCACCATGTGGAAGTTCTTGTACTACTGATACATTATAGGGTCTTAGCCCGAGCAGCTTAGCAACTCTTTGTACAAAGGTGCAAGATATTTGTGTTGCTGCGAAAGACGTCTAAGAGACTTTTTATGGAAATTTTCCGGGCAGTATCCAGTGTCATTGAGACAGGCTTCTGTGAACACTGCTTGTCATCTTTTACACCTATTATCTTGAACACTTCCCATTTCACAAAATTTATTCACTAATTTGCAAACTGCGTCATGACTCTGAACTCAAACACCGGGAAAGTTCTGCGCAAACAATCTCCGAATAGTACAAATGGACTCTGTATGCACATATGAGTCATAAACACACACTCATTTTGGAATTGAATAATTCACTGTTGCCATTGTTGCATTCGCAAACTCCACTGTTACACTTGTGCTGCCTGTTTTACTGCTCGAATGACATTGGCTGATAAGGCGTGTATATCTGTACGGCCTTCAGGCTAAATCCCACAAGAAAGAGGGGGGCGGCATTGTGCAGTTCCACGGATCCTATTCGACTGGCAGGCGTGGCTTCCGTGGAGTGCCTGCGATATCCCAGGCAGGCAGTCATCAGATGAATGGAAAACCCTGTACGTGAGGTATTATTCCCAGCATACATTGTATTAGCCTGGGGTGTCTAATTTTCTGACATACAGTAGTAGTTAGTTCCATAGCCTTTGTCATTTGGACCTTTGCTACATTTCTTATCTACCATTTTTCACCATTTGATTAAGTCTGACCTGCTGTCATTGATTTCATATACTAAAACGCATAGTGTTCATGCCCTCTTTCCAGCAATTATCAATTTGTTATTGAATTGTCTTCTCAGGATTCTTGTTCAGAAGTGCAACAGTTTTGTACAATGGAGATTCCTTCAACGATCCAGTGCTTTCTAATGACTGTCCCTTTTCCTGGATGTTTATTATTTCGGGGTGTAAAAAAAAGTGTAGTGTTTACCTTTCCTGCTTGTTGAAGGGACAGAAACCAGTAGTGTCATATCTGGAGAAGCTCCAAAAGCAAATGATTGTAGTCTTTGGCATCTGAAGTCACTGTTCATAACTGTAGCTTGTAGAAGGAACTGTGCAGTGATTAAGCATTTGCTGGAGAATACTGGATGCTAGACATAGTCTTGGCTAATATATATGAGGGTTGGAACTTTAATAGTGGCAACTATTTATTTGCAGCTTGTACAAAGTAGATACGTGTTTCAAAGTTTTCTGGCCTTCAAAGTAGTCACCAGCATTGTGTGAAACTTGTTGCCAGCGATGTGGAAGTCGTAGGATACTCTTAGCAGTGCTAGTTGCGTTGACAGTTTGAACGATGGGGTCTATTGCCCGACAAATTTGTAGCAGTTCTGAAGCGAATGCTGTGAAGTGTTTCCTTCAGTTTAGAAATCAAGTTGAACTCACGAGGGCTTAAGTCAGGGGAGTGCAATAGGTGGTATAGCACTTAGCAGCCACAACAGTCAAACAAATCAGTAACAGCTTGCACTGTACGTGCTTGAATGTTGTCTTGCCAAATGATGGTCAGGTCCTGCAGAGAGTATCGTCACTTCTCTCTCTAAGCTGGTTGTAGGTAGTGTTCCAAAACTGAACAGCATAGAGACAGAAGTGATGACACTTTCTGCAGGACCTGACCATCATTTTGCAGGACAATGCTCAAGCACGTACAGTGCAAGCTGTTACTGATTTGTTTGACTGTTGTGGCTGCTAAGTGCTATACCACCTATTGCACTCCCCTGACTTAAGCCCTCGTGAGTTCAACTTGATTTCTAAACTGAAGGAAACACTTCACAGCATTCGCTTCAGAACTGCTACAAATTTGTCGGGCAATAGACCCCATCGTTCAAACTGTCAACGCAACTAGCACTGCTAAGAGTATCCTACGACTTCCACATCGCTGGCAACAAGTTTCACACAATGCTGGTGATTACTTTGAAGGTCAGTAAAACTTTGGAACACACATCTATTTTTTACAAACTGTAAATAAATAGTTGCCACTATTAAAGCTCCAACCCTCGTACAAACAGTGGAGTATGAAAATCTTGAATATGCAAAAACATATATAATATTAATTTCTCAAACGTTCCATCATCAGGAATGCTCTGCCTTCAGCTGTGTATCAGTTTGTCTTAAAACACACGTGCCCTACATTGGCCCATTAATATGATGATATAAAACTGTGGCTTGTCACTGAAGACCTTTAAAAGAATGTAATACTTAACCAGTGTTCTACAACCATAGGGGCATTAAATGTTATCTTGTTTAAGGTTCAGGGACTCTGTACCTGTAGTACAGTACATATTTCTCGGACATCCAACATGTTTTTTTTATAATTGTTTAGTGATAACTTTCAGTGTGATTACAGAAAGTTCCAGTGGTACCTCGTAATGGCATTTGCAGCAATGTGGTGTAAGGAATTAAACCAGTTGTTTTAGTGATACTGCAGTTAGACTGAGACCATCACCTACCAGCAATGGAGTGGGAGCACATGGGACAAATTAAATCTCAAACTGTGTCAACACTCCCAGAGTTTGTTGTGGTGGCACATTACTGAAAGTGTGACATGCTTTGTCTTCCAGTCTCCCACTGTAGGGTTAGTAAGTGCTGGTCTTTGTTTCGCCATTTGACCTGTTGGCAGTCCAAATCCTGAAATTTTTATCTAAGAAGCAAATTATGTAAGCTAATGCTTCATAATTGTTAAACATACACTGAGGAATTCATTATTGCTGTTTCATATTCTTGATAATAAAAAAATGTGGGATTTATTTTTTGCTTGGCTGTCCAATTTCAGCCAGCTCTGCCTCAGCCCAAGACCGGATGCGGAAAGGAATTCATTTGTCGGGTAAGGAGTAGCATAACTTCTTACCAGCAACTCTCTCTCTCTCTCTCTCTCTCTCTCTCTCTCTCTCTCTCTCTCTCTCTCTGTCTCTCTCTTTTAGGAGTTCATTGGTTTCTCTTCAAATGGTGTTTGTTTCATTGATTCCTGTGCTCTATGCACATTTTATAGTTCAGTTAAATGCAAAGGAGAGTTATGCATTAGTGTGTTCACTGCTTTTTATAATATTTCTGTGTTGCTGTAAGTGTTCTCTCTCAGGCACAGAAAATGCTAAAATTTGTGTTACATGGCATTGTGTATTTTGAGATTTCATTTTCCTCTTCTTTGAAGTTTCATTTATTTTACTTTCTATGAAAAATGGTTTATTAATAACCAAGATGCTTATTTTCTGCAATTTTCTTGCTGTTTTAAAAAAGATCTCAATTTAAAAAAAAATAGTTTCCAGTGAAAAATCCATTGAAACTTAAGATTAACATTCACTCTTTATCCTCTGTGGGCTGTATGATGATAAGTAACCTACATAGGTGCCCTTGCTTAATCTCCATGCTGCTGTCATGTATTTGCATATCTGAGTCCCACTTTTATTGGCCATTACCCTTTCTGGACTTCTATGATCACCCTCACCCCATATCTGAGTTTATATGCTCTTCCTTCTAGGGTTCCCATGCTCTCCTGGGCCCATCCACACTCTTCTCATGCAGCATTCACTATTGGTCCAGTGCCCTACCTCCCTCTTTGCTCCTCCTTTAGGTTCCTCCATAAAAAGCCCAACTAAAAGGGTTGCTTTACACCCACTTCTGGTCACAGTGGTCTTAGCCCCATTCAAGGGCTTCTTTGGACACTCCAACAACCATATCCTTTGACTATTTGGACCACACCACTTACTCCACTGTACTTTACTAAATTGTTACAGCATACTAAGTCATTGAGAACAGTTAGATTATAGCTGTGACAGTGGTTGAACGGTGCACCATACACTGTGATCCAAAAACAAAAGTAAATTGCTTCTAGGGCCTCATATTTCCACAGAACACTCGTTTGAAATCCTGTTGGATCTACTTTTATGCGAGACTTACAGTGGAAGTTAAATTACTGTGTATCTAAACTATTATACTCTTGAATCTTTCTCACCAGAAAATTTTCATTTAATATTGTCAGTGTGATAGTACATGAAATTAAGTAGATTTGATTGCTTCGTATTTAACACTCCATTTTACAGATATCACGACAGCAGAGGTGGTGGTAGCTTTGGGCTTGCATGAGACAGTACTTTGGTATGATTTGCAGAAGGGAATTGCTACAGGAATCAGTGGAATGTATTTTTTAGTGAGATTCTTATATTAATTACAAATAGAAAATTACAGCTTTGAGTAATATGCTACTTTTGTTCTTTAAAATGAAAAGAGCTAATAATTGCTTCTTCAGCAAATAATAAAAATAATTGTTTGTATTACAAAGAAACTATTTGTTGTGGCAAATTAATGCACAGGTGTTTTCTACTTGAACCATATCCTTACCCTGTGACAAGGTTCATCATAATCAGTGTACTCAGTGGCAGTAGACGAGCAGTTTACAGAGCAATGTTCTTCCATTCCACCACAAACTACTGTTAGGTCTACTCTGAAGGAGAATACTGATTCAGATTTCTGTACTTGGCAAATATTTTGGTTAATGGTGGTAGCAGTCTTCTAAGTTGAACCCATTTGAGTCCCATAATTCAGCATTCATTCAGTCCAGTGCTAAAAACATTTCAGTGTTTGTGTTTTTCTCTGAGGGTGTGCAGGAGCTCTGCTGATCTTGACTTTTGGTGGAGTGTAGGAACATATGTCGTAAACCGACTGTTCATTCACTGTCACGGAGTTAATTTATCTTTAATGAAACTAGTCACAGGGAAGGAGGGTCGAGTGTGGTCACATTTTCTTTTACATTCAGTCTTAAATAGTTTGACACAAATTTCTATGCTTGTGATAAATAATTTGAGGTCTATGACTGCATTGTTATGAATAGTGCTGATATAGTGACAACATACTTGCACTCTGCTGCTTCGCATTTGTACACAATAACTATTAATTTGTGATTGTGGGTTGGGTGTTTTAGATATTTTCATGTGCATGGATCATATTCCCCATGTATATGATGTAGAGTGCCTTTTTATTTATGTATTGTTTTAATATGTACATTTGGAAATGTTGGTTAAATTTGTTTTTAAATTTTGTATCTCAACATGGTTTCCCTAAATTGGTGAAGGCAAATGCCAGAATAGTTTCTTTGAAAAGAATGCAACCAGCCTCCTTACACATCTGGCACTTCATATATCATGGTCTTATTAATGGATGCAACTGTAATTCTTTTCTGTATCAATATTTTCACTTGTTCAGATGTTTTAAAACAAGAGTGGGGATTGGGAGGGGGTGTTACAGCTGTTGTAAAACAAGGCGTTGTTAAAAATATCCTTAAAGAGCCCAATTCCTTTCACATGTGATTGTCAGTGCATACCTATAATATTGTATTGTGCCTTTTGATGCATAGTGGGCTTTTTACATCAAGCTTTCATTTATTTCCTGTATCAGTATAATTGTTGACATAATTTTATCGAATTCCATTTTTAGTGATAGTGGTAAATTTGTGAAGATAGTTTTATTTATTAAGTGAATCATAATGTGCCAAAGGAACAAGGTTTCATGGTAGTTGAAAACTGCATGTTTCTTACGTATATAGGTGGTGCAGTGTTTGCACTGACTAGTGGAACGTGACAACTGCTTACTCAGATGTTTAGAAAAACTTGTGCAAATTATAAATCATGTTATTTTCTAACATGTACTTGTGAATGCCTTTGTTCGTGAAGAATTTGCCACATTTCAAGAAAGATAAAGTCTAGTTCATGTCATGAGCATTTTTGATGAAATTGCTAGATGATATGAGACAGTTCATATTGGCGTGATCCCATGTAAAACTAAGTCTGAGACTTTTTTAAAACTTTATTTTTAGTTACATTTATGTCATAGTTTAACTAGTCACGAGTTTGTTCTATATTGTATGTCTGCTGTTATTACAGTAACCAGTCCTAAGATTGGTTTGCTGCAGCTCTCCGCCCTATACCCGGGCTGCTGAAACATGTCACATGAGAGCTTGCGTGTAGGTGGCTACACTGTGATTGTGAGGTCACAGAAACTGCTACCACACACGCCCACAGCTGATAGCTCTGAAGTATGTTTTACACATGTAGGCTACAATCACCGTGCATATAAGTCACGGAATAATAAAGTATATGTAAGTATAAAAAAGAACATGTTTCTGACAATGGGGGAAACAGCTACAGAGTAAAATGTTTGATAGTGTAATATGAAACCATGAAATAACCAACAACCAAGAAGTTGATCCGAATTGTTACTGTAATAGCTGTGTATAAAAGTCATACAATAATGTAAACCTAAGCGTAACAAAGAACATGCTATCCGCAATCGTAGAATGAAATAAAGAATGAGGTGCATAGCCTATTCTGTTGCAGAGAGAGAGAGAGAGAGAGAGAGAGAGAGAGAGAGAGAGAGAGAGAGAGAGAGAATTGCTTCTGGATACATTTGCACTCAATGATTTATGATGTCAGTAGCACAATTCCATCCAGGTCTCCATTACTGTCACCTGAATTGGCACCAAAACCATTGCCATAATAATAATAATAATCATCATCTGTTCATTGTCATTTATAATAGTGCTTCATTTATAATACTGCTTCTGTAATAAGTGTACCAACGTGGTCTACTTTTTCCTCCATTAGGTGGTATCTGCAATAGCAAGACCTTCACTTGACAGCTTTTCCACTTCTGTTACAGTCTTATTTATTATTATTTCAAATGTAAACCTTGAAAACATTCCAACTAATTCAGTTGGGTTAAAATAGCAGTGATGAGGCGGTAGCCTAATTACCATATGATCCTGTTCCTTTCAACTTCATCTACAACATATGTAGACATCACAGGCTTATTTTGTTTTACTATTACAAACATTGTCAGGACACTAAACTGTAGCAACAAATTTTTAAATCACCGCAGAAATTGTGGGTGGTCCATATGCTAATGATTGTCACAGGTTTTTCTTGATCGAAAAATTAAGTCCATCATGCACAAAACCATTTGAAGAACCTGTATAGGGACAGTTAAGCTGGCTCCTCTTACCATTGTCTCACGAGTGCTACTATTTGCAGTATCATCTATCCAGCATTCATCAGCTGCCCAGTATTGACCCAGGTTGTATCTGACCATGTAACTGAATGTATATCCTTTACTACAATTTTATGTAAGAAAATACTATGATCCACAACAGCATGAAAGCTTCTTTGAGCAACAGTTTTCATCGGTCTATCTTTTTAAAGCAGAAGCCCATGCTCTTTGACACAATTTTAAGTCATATTTTCCATCCCTAGAAAAGTTTACACATTCTTCTAAAGGACTTAGCAACTTAGCTAATGTGGGATATACTTTGCAGCTTCAATATCTGTAAATGTGCTGAGGACCTGCATCAGTTTGGAACAAATAAAGATCTGTAGCTAGATAATACTTTGTTGTTTTTCTTTCCAGAAATACTTAAAAATACACTTTTTTCACAGGGGCTTTTTTCCATGCGGTTTACTTCAGAATCCTGCAGGTTTTGAAGCAGCACCCTTTTCCTTGTAACAGTTCTTTGACTAAATCCTAGATTTTTTGAGGTATGCTCTAAAACTTTATCAGCAGAAATTGATGGATGCCCATGAACAGAAATAAATTATTTTTCTTTGTCATAAAACTCATGTGTTCTTTATAATTCCAAAGCCCAACTATCAACTGTACAGAGGCAGGCAGTTTCATAGAAACATACAGTGTTTACATAGAAGGTGACAACATGGTAGCCATAACCTGCTTCTGTTGCTCTGCTCACAACTGTATAGAGGCAGGCAGTCACATAGAAATGTACAGTGTTCACATAGAAGCTGGCAATGTGGTAGCCAGAACTGCCTTCTGTTGCTGTGCTGTAATTAGTGCAGAAGATGCATTGCCTCACATTCCTCATTTATCAGTCATACCGCCAACTGTAAGGTGCTTGTGAAGTGACCTTTAAGTGATATGTTTCAGCAGCCCATTTTTAGTCTTGACCTCCTCCCCCCCTCGCCCCCCCCTCGCCCCCCCCCCCCCCCCCCGCACCCCCTTGCCCCCCCACCCTCGCCCCCTCCCCCCACTGCTCCCCACATGTGAGCGCGCGCGCGCGCGCACACACACACACACACACACACACACACACACACACACACACACTCACTCTCACTCTCTCTCTCTCTCTCTCTCTCTCTCTCTCTCTCTCTGACTTAACAATTAATCTGTCCTATCAACCTATTCATTTTTTCAGTCATCTTGGGCCATAACTCTCACCAGTGATCAGTACCTCTTCACTGGTTATCTGATCTACCCATCTAATGTTTGGCATTCTTTTGTAGCACCTTGTTTCTAAAGCTTCTATTCTCTTCCAGTATGTACTGTTTATCATTCCTGTCTCACTTCCGTGTAAGGTTAACACTGCAAACGCTTACTTTCAGAAAATTCTTCCTAACCCTACAACACACCATCAATGACACTCATATCAAGTGAAATGGGCTCAGTGTGTTTAGGTTGTTTAAGATTTTTCCAAATGCTTTTTAAATCCATTTGGAGACACAATACATTTTAATATGTGCAATGTACTATTCAAATAGCACATTATTTTGAGGGTGTATAAAATGATTGAAAGGGTCTAGAAGCAACCTCTAAGTGATCTGTTGAAGGATCTGACGATACTGTGTATCAGGGAAAACATGCTTCAAATGATCATTCCTGTCATATCCCTGAATACTGATGACTCATCCTGTGACCCCTGCATACAGAACCACACTAGTCATAATGTTTTGTTATTATATGCATTCTGTTGTCTGTACCACGAGCGTGGCTAATGAGTGTGAACCTATTTGATTTTTGTTGTGTAGTGTAATAAGCAACTTAAAGACCTTATGAGACACTGTCTTCCGTTATTTAGCCTTACTTAAGCACTTTTGGGAGTGTTCTGTAAACAGTTTTTCTAGTATTTAATGAATACCTTATTGCGTTGTATACATATTTGTTAGCCTATAGATTATTTTTTCCCATTAACTGTTATAATGTATCAGCTGGTTAGGATTTGAAAGCTGTTTGTCATGCAACTTAAAAAAGAAATAGATGTTTGTACTTGACTGACAGAATGCTGAAATGAAGTAAATACCGTATTTACTCGAATCTAAGCCGCACATGAAAAACGAGACTCGAAATCAAGGGGGGGAAAAAAAATCTCGTATCTACGCCGCACCTGAAATTTGAGACTCGAAATTCAAGGGGAGAGAAAAGTTTTAGACCGCACCTCCAAATCGAAACAAAGTTGGTCCATTGTAACATGAGACACAACTTAGGTCGAACAATAGTTTGGTTTAAGTCGTAAGCTTAGCAGTTGAGCTTTACCAGGTAGCCATTGCTCTGTGTCAGGCGCTTTGTCCATATTTGTACGGGTACCCTTCCTTCTTCATGTGGTTTGAATCTATTGCTTATTTTGCTTTGATCTGATAAGTGCCATTCTCTTTGTTATGCGTGTTTACGTCACTCTAGGCTGAAAATGCTTTATTGTACTGTGTCATGCATTGTTTGTCGCATTCTGATAATGAGTGTTTACGACCTGCTGCCACCCGCGGCGAGGCTTGCTTTTGTGTGCGCTACCGCCGCTTACAATAAAAAAGGAGAGGAATTGTCTCAATAGACAAACAATGGCAAGAGACTGCTATTTGCTGTTACACTGCTGCTTTTTTTGATAATGATCAACAAGAACCAAATAATAGACTGCGTATGATAGATGATGCTCTGAACGAGAGTTTAGCGAAAATTTTTTCCATTTGAAAATCTTTGCTGATGCCTCTTTAGTACATTACATTCTGCACAGAAATTAGTCATCTTAGATTTAAAAATCAAGTCAGTTGCCATGCTTCACTTCTGACTGTATCACTCCTCTGCACAAGAATAATACGAATATAAACATGATATGATATGTATATTCTTTCGCGTTTGCTGTTCTCTCTCTCTAGTTTCATAGTTTATTAGGCGGACAGGATTTAAATGAGATAGCAGCAAACACGAAAGAATACATGGCGTAATGTTTATATTCGTATTATTCTTATGGTGAAGAGAATACTGCATGTGATTCACGATTCATAAAAGTTCGTATTAGCAACCATCTCGTGTCACAGGTAGGAAAAAATTCAGAACATAGAGTTGGCCATATTGACATACATCCCAAACAGTCGTGCCAGTCAGATTTTCGTAGCAGATTTTTAGTGATGACTTCAAATGCAGTGTGTGTTGTTGTCTTCAGTCTGTAGACTGGTTTGATGCAGCTCTCCATGCTTCTCTATCCTGTGCAATGCAGAGTAGCAACACTAATAAAGTAAGAATGAAAATAACTTAGAAATTAAATGGCGAAATTTAAAACAAAATTTTATTAGGTTTGTAATAAATCTTATACGAAATGTTTAAAATATCAGTCATGATTCTGAATCACTATAACTCGATTCTTTGTTGTTCATTTCTTCATACAGAGCATCGTCCTCCGTACCATCTAGTGCATTGGATATCGAACATTTTTTAAATGCTTGTTGCTGTGTCTGATTTGGAACACACTTCCATGCGTCATAAATCCATTGGCACACTTCAGACAAACTTGCGCTTTTTACACGTCCTGTTGGTGTCGGTTGTCTGTCGCTTTTCGAAAGCCAGTCTGTGTACATGCATTTAAGCTTGTCCTTAAATGGTTTATTCAGACTGACTTCAAGTGGTTGCAGAATTCTCTAATTTTCATTTTACCGCAGGTGTTGTATGGCCTGCATACGCATCTACTACTAACAGACTGCGTTAACCAAGCATTGTGCCAGGACGATGATTCCACACACACACCTAATCCATTCCAGCACCATGTCCTCCGAAAACCACCTAGTTTTGTTCGTTCATACAATTAGATTTTGGAAACACTTCAGATTTTGCTAAAGTCTTTCACTTGAATGGGGGTAATTTATGTCCATCTGCTATGCAAGCAAGCATGACGGACATCCGCTGTTTTTCACCCCCTGATGTAAGAACACTTATGTCTTTCTTTCCTTTGGCATCATCCGTATAATTTGACAGCATGTCAGAATTACAGGAGTTTGGTCAGCATTTCCTGTCTGACCAAGAAGGTATTGCATTTCTGTGTGCCGCCTAATTATGAAGTGCTGAAATTCCGAAAGCTTTTCTTAATAATTTTTCAGCAGCTTCTGTACATCTGAAGTTCGCCTCTGAAGTGAAAGACCCCAGTGCTTCATAAACAGATCAATCCAGCTGCGGCTAGCCTTAAAATTTTCAATTTTTTGCTCTCTAGCAATTTCATGTGCCTTAATTTTTAAAATTTCGGCTTTCACAAGCAGGAATTTCTGACGCTGTTCCTTAACAAATTCATTTAAAATCACTTCTAGTGCATGATTTCGGCCACACTTTGGCCCACTAAATGCTTTCCTGCTACTTCAACATTCAATTAGTTTGTCTCTCTGCAGTCGCCATCGCCTGACGTTGTTCTCATCAATCCCATATCGCAGACCTGCAGCACAATCAGAACTTTGTTCCACAAAAGAAATAACTCCCCTCTTGAATTTGGCACTATAATGGAAGTGCTTGATTATGGTTCACGTCACAAAATTCCACAAAGCAATTGGTGCCGCTACGTGAAATCTTAATGAGCCCCAGAGTATCAACTCGTGCATAAATCCTGAAGTCTCGTGCATTGATGATATTTTTGTGCATAGAAATTTATTTTTGTTTCAATGAATATTTGAAAGACTGCTACATTCGAAGCTGAACAATATGGAATTTCTATTTACTTCGTTGGATAATGTATGAGTATGAAAATGCAGTGATCGAAACTCATGAGAAAAAAGCTCCCCACCGCCCCCACCCCACCCCCCACTCTTCTCTCTCTCTCTCTCTCTCTCTCTCTCTCTCTCTCTCTCTCTCTCTCTCTTTTGACGCAGAGGTTTTGGTGCCAGTATTTATCTTCGTGCCTGCAAAGTATGCCTATGTAGTGCTACATATATTTGATGCCAAAAGTTAGTTGTGGCAGCACCTACCAACATTTTTCAGAACTTCCACTTACTTTGCACTCAATTCTAAGCTGCAGACGGTTTTTTGGATTACAAAAACTGGAAAAAAAGTACAGCTTAGATTCGAGTAAATACGGTAGTACTATCTCCAAAGGCAAATCAAAATGCAGAAATGAAGATTTGATTTAGATTAAACAGAACACCTAATGTTTGTAGCAGTGATGTTGAAAAATTAGCAACTGTAGGCACACTGAAATAAATTAAATTTTGATGAAACCATTTTGGGGTATCAACCAAGTAACAGCATTGTTTGTCCGATAGACTGATAACCTCAAAAGACTCAATAATTGAAATTTTCCAAGAAAGCCTTCATTCTCTTAAAACTAAATTCTTTTTTATTTGAATTGCAGAGCTGTAAGATTTGTTATGAAGCTTTGCTAGTTTTATTAATTGTTGTCTTTGTCTGTAAAATTAATTGGTTATCAATATTTTGCTCTACTGGTGATTGCCCAAGCTCAGAAGTTAGTGATTACTATACTGCCACACTTTTCATTAAAGCTTTCTGCTAGCTTCTGTGTTGGTTGCATAGTATTAAGTGTTAATAAAGAAAATACTGCTTTTGTTTCAGACAAAAGCTCCTATGGGCTGATAACATGCTTCTGTAGGAGACCTTATGCAGGCAGACCTATGATCGAGTGTTCAAAGTGCCTTACATGGATGCATCTATCTTGTGTGAAGATTAAGAAGTCAAATATTCCAGAAGAATTTTTCTGTACAAAGTGTAAGAAGAATAAGAAGAACAAGAATAGTGGTGACTCGGAGCAATCACGTACAACTTTATCAAGATATAAGTGAAAAAAAAAAAAAAAAAATAAAGAACAGGGTTATAATAAAGACTTGGAAAGCCTCGAGTTACAATTGCTCGACAGGGACTTCTTGTTTTGCAGCTGTGTGTGTGTGTGTGTGTGTGTGTGTGTGTGTGTGTGTGTGTGTGTGTGTGTGTGTGTGTGTGTGTTAGTGTTTATATGGATTGAGGTACAAATTACTTGTAGTAGTTACAAGAATTAAATGGTTTCCACAAATTTGAGGTCCCTTTCCAAGCTGGCTTGGAAACTTGTCAGCTTGGTGATTTTGTAAGCAGATGGTAAAAGTGCTGATCATAAAAGTTATTTTACGTCTAGGCCATTACCAATTAGGTCTTTCAAGTGACTGGAATGACAAGAATCATGAACACTTAATGTAGCAATAAAAGGAAACAAAAACCTTTATTTGAAATCTGGCTGTGTAACAATGTTGTCATTGTTCTTGTTATTGTTGCAGTTGTTGTTTTTGTACTATTATAAGGATCACCTTTTAGTAAAGAGATTAACATATTTATACCAGCCCTGTTGCTATCTGAATAAAAATCATGTCCTGGGATTTTAAAAAACTGCGAGACTATTTATAACAGCTGCTTACTGAAGTGATGCACCAGTTACTTTGTTTTCTGGAAGAACTGAAGTGCAAACTTTTTCTATGCTAGTAGTAGGCTATAGTAATTATAAACTTTTTTAACATTGGACCAGATCGTTTGCTCAGTGTATTGCATATGTATATGTATTTTCGGTACTGTTGTTGTATCAGGAAAGTAATGACCTGTCAGTTGCAAATGGTATTATTATTTGTTTTACAGGGTGTTAAAAGCTGTGAAAATGACATGCATTAATTTACATATGTGTATACCTGAAAATAATGGGAAAGATCAATGTGAGGAGATTGAAAAAGATACTTGAAATGGGGTCTGATAGATTTAACAGGAAATGAAGTACTGCAGTCATTATATTTGTTATTACATTACTAAAAAGTGTGCTGAAATGTTAGTAAAACCTCACAGTGGTATTTTGGCCAGTTCAGAGAGATTGGGAGCGAAACTGTCTAGTGTGTGTATAGCAAAATTAATAAGTTAGGCTCAAAATTAATAAATTATGCTGCACCTTATGTCAAAGAGAGGTTGAAATGTGCTAGGCAGGCAGGTATGTACTTTTGACAGTAATTCATTTGACATGATGTGTAAAGATGATTCACTCTACAGTTGATTGTCATATATTTGCAGCTGTAGTTACACAGAGAAACTGCAGAAGTAAAAATAGAGAACTAAATTGTCGGGAACAACTTTTTTTCTGTATGAAAAATCAAAATAATTAGTGGAGAAGGAAAAATATAAATTCTAGAAATAATCAGGTTATGACCATAGTTATATGTCTCAAAAGTATAGTTCAGTAGATTAAACTACAAAACAGGAAATATTCAGCACAACCCAGAATAATTGCAGTTCTTCAGTTAAATGGAAAACTGGCAAGTAAATATACCAAAAACTGCTGTCAACATTGGTAAAAAGTTAAAGGTGTCATCGCAGGTTTCACTCTGGTAGTTTTCTCTAAACTAAGCCATTCAAGCAATGATCTCTACCTAAACTGCAGTTTTCTGAACATTCCTGCCAAAGGTACTCATGATTTATTTCTTGCCTAACTGCAGCATGGGGGCCATGTAGTGTCAATAGAATGAAAAAAAAAAAAAAAAAAATTCTGATTCTAAACCCGTGTGGCTGTTGCAGTTTTCTGCTAGAGACAATGGCCAATCTCTGCACGATTTCAAAACTATTGTGTGCTCTAGACATTGAGTGTCTGATCAGAAAATTAGTTCTGTTGTATTTCACTTATACTTCACTCAGATGTTGTGGTCCTGAAAAAACAATGCTGTAGAAAATGCTAAATTTCCTACTATATTTGCCAGATATTTAAGTATGTGTAATTCATAGCATTGAGTGTCATAAATAGTGTAGACTCCTGTTGAATGCTGTTGAGTGTTTGCTTAGACATGCCACTGCAGATCATAAAAACTATGAATTATGCAAGTACTCTTTAAGTATAAACTGATATTAAAATGTGGAGCAACACCTACCTTGGAATTTAAATTGTATCTGATGTGATGCATTGCCTACCAGCATTTTTGTTTTCACTCTGTGTTGCTTTTAAACTTTTGCGTGCACTAGTTGTCACTTGCCCCATCCCACTACAGCCGCCTAATGCCCGAGTGCGAAGTACTGTACAGTGGAGTGACAACCAGAGAGCCCTACTAGTCATGGTATGTTGAAGATAAGGGAAGAGGAGAGGGCAGGTGGACCCAGCTGCCCAGTGTGGTTTTTTTAAAATCTTGTTCAAGAACATGTTGTTCTACATGAAAAATAGTACGTAATTTCAACCTCTTGCACATATACGCCCAATATTATTTTAACAGTATTCTTGGCTTGATATACTGTAGCTATATACACACCTCAAAATCAGAATGTATAAAGCTAAACAACTGAAGAATTATTATGAATTGAATGATATTTGTTTCACAATTTAATCATGACAATCGTATTTAAGAATAGTGCCTCTTCTGAAAATGTACTTCACTTTAACAGAACCAGGCTTAAAATCCAAAGAAAATAATGCGCAACAGTGATAGTCTATCCTGCTTCTTTAATGACACACTAATTCATTTCATTCATTTACTACTACATTTGTGAATGGCAACATAAAAATATTTGAAGCAAAGAGATCTCGGGCACCAGCTAAAGGTGAGAAACAATGCACTTCTACATGGAGAACAAGCATGTTACCAACGTCAGAACAGTATTTTACAAACCTCTGCACTGTACAGTACTTCGCGCTCGGCCATTAGGCAGTTGCAGTGGGGCAGTGCATGTGAAAGTTCAAAAGCTACACTTTTAGAAGGTCATAATTGCGTACTATAAGAATTATGGTCCGAATTTTTGGCATAGGAGCAATTCCTGGAGCTGACACCTTGCAAGTGTGCTTCTTTTCTCCCTAAAATATGAAGTAAAGTTGGGAATGTTTCCTTGTTAGTGATACATGTGGTCTATTTTGACAACAGGTATACATCTGCAAGGTGACAAATAATGGATTCCAGGAATAGTGTTGCAAATGCTTGTCAGTTTCAGACAGGATATGTACTACTACAGCAAAGATACAAAGCACACACAATATTTCTGGATCACTAAACTTTGCTACTATTTACAGTTACAAAACTGTGAGATTGTAAAATTTATACCTTATATGAAGGTTGGGGGGAGTGTCTTGTCAACTACTGTGATGTGATAGTTCCCTGCTTCTGATACTGTTACAGCCAGTTACATAAGAGTTAAAACTGGATATAAGTAAATAATCCTTGATTACAAACAAATTGAATGAAACTTTTCCCTAATTGCAAAATGATGGATGATCAGCAAACAATCTGCAGGCACTTTCTAGGTGAGGCAACTCTCACACCTTCGCACATTCACCCCTCTCTCACTTCTGCAGATTTCAGTCTCTTGGTCTTCTTGAGTCTACCGAGTGAGGTGGCGCAGTGGTTAGACACTGGACTCGCATTCGGGAGGATGACGGTTCAATCCCGTGTCCAGGTTTTCCGTGATTTCCCTAAATCGCTCCAGGCGAATGCCGGGATGGTTCCTTTCAAAGGCCACAGCCGACTTCCTTCCCCGTCCTTCCCTAATCCGATGAGACCGATGACCTCGCTGTCTGGTCTCCTTCCCCAAACAACCCAACCCAACCCTCTTCTTGAGTCTCAGATATAGTCGAGTCCATTGGCAATTGTCTTTCGTGTCTTTCCACTCTGGGCAATATTCCCAGCTTGACACACTAACCCCATCAGTCAATCCATCCAGCCAATCTGCAGGCAGGTGGAAGTTCTTCACTCTATAATACCAGTGTTGTCCGTCCAAGTTGTTTAGGTATCATGGCATCCAGGCATCCCTCAAAGACTAATTTGTTACTGAACCACTTTAGTCATAGATAATCAAATCTCCACACTGCAATTTCCCTAAAGTGATGATACTCCAGCAAGGTATTCAGGGATCTCTTTGCAGGTAGGAAGAGACAGTACTAATCAACCACAGATGTCCGCTGGTAGTAAATGCCCACTAGTTTAAGTGTTACTGTAAATTGAGGACTATTTTAAGGACATTGTCTGCCATCACACTTTTGATGGCATGCTAAACACTGAACAAAAATACTTAGTAAACAGCATAATTAAAATTAATCAGAACAGCAAATTGGAAGACTTGAGAGGCTGTTGACTTAGATATATTTATTGGTTCCACTGAATTGGAAGAAGGATGTGTAATATTGACATTGGGGGATTACTTCTGCAGGGAACTGTGAAAAAATGAAAAGAAACCACTGTGGGAAATTATCTGGGTGAAGGGAAGAGGTGTGAAATGGGAAGATGTCCAAACAAAACAAATGTGACGATTAAGCAAGCACTCTGTACTGACAGATGGTATGAGTTGGGAAATGTGTATATTTGAGTGATGAAATCTTGAGGAAAAGACTTGGTTTCATCAGATTTTTTTAAAGAGTGTTAGTGCTAAGTAGACAAATAATAAAATACTGCCATTAAATGCCGGTTATTTTTATCTAATATGAAGTGTATATCAAAATGTTTTATTAGATCTGGTGTTCTATTAAATTTCCAGTTTGAGTAAATTTTGTAGTACATAACAATTTTCATACTGACTATGAAGAGAAGAAAGCTGTCATTAGCAACCTACATCCTGCTTGTTGATGTAATTTGATTTTTATAAGAGACTTAATGATGGAAACTATTTATAGGAGATGGAAAACTGCTAAAAGTATTAGTTCAAAACAAAGGCAATAAAAGCTTAAAGAATGGAGTACAATCTTTGTAGTTTATAAAGGGGTGCACTATGATGCAAGGGCTGGTTTACCTATTAATTCATAATTTGCATAAATTCAACAGCACACTAAACATTTTAGTAGTGAAGAAAAGATTATTTATTGCAGTAGTTCTGCAAATTTTATTTTATTTGTGTGTGTGTGTGTGTGTGTGTGTGTGTGTGTGTGTGTGTGTGTGTGTGTGTGTGTGTGTGTACTATTTCCCAGCATTTTAGTGTACTCACTCATATAAATATGTATATACAAAGTGATCTCAGTTGGTTTTAAAATTCTGATCATGCTGTTTTAAATTTCATTTTATGGCTGTAAAAATAAAATTCTTAACTTCAGATGATAATTACTATTAATACAATTAGATGTGTTTTAAAATGTATTTTATTATAATTTTCCATGAATGTTATTTTATATTAATCATGAATGTCACATTGTATTCATTCTGCACTCCAGAGTGGATGATGACTGTTATCTCTGACAGTGTACATAGTTTCCACTATAAAATGCAGACTATTTTGCTGTAAAATTTTGTTAAGTTTCTTTTCCTGAACCTGGTTACTTAAACAGTAATACAGATATACAAAAACTATATGAGCATGTTTCTGGACCAGTGACAAATGTAGGTGCCATATTTGTCTTTGAATTAACTGAAAACAATTACAGTGGGACATTTGTATGAAGTTATTCCTGACTTTCATATTAAATGCATGGTCTCTCTGGTTCAATGCATTAATTGGTTCACTGGGTTGGAAGACTGTTGCAGATTATTTTGTAGACTTCTACAGTGTATTTGTAAAGTCTCTCACAAGGATTTCCATTGGATAAATTCAACTCAGCACTGCACCCTGTGTGGTGAGTAGCATTCTGTAGTTGTTATCAGCATAAAAGAAATCCTTATCTGCCAAGACAAGTGATGCAAACAGAACAGTTCTGTGACATACAAATGCATTTCAGGTGCACATGTACATTCATGATCTCTTGAGGGGAAAAACACACACACACACACACACACACACACACACACACACACACACACCTAGCAACAACATGTAGTATCTTGTTTTGTCCTGACGCCTCTGGCTATGTCTTCTGTTGTGGAGGGTTACTTGGGACGTAACAGGAGTAATTCTGATCCATGATCTCGAACACTACAGCAGCTCGTGAATATTGGTAAAAGTGATCAAACTGATGGACACTTCATAGCACATGAAGTTAGCTAGAGCTGAAATTTGAACTACTTGCGATGTTAAGTAGGAGCCAATCACATTAGGGTGTGTGTAGCACACAGGTATTGAAGAATTAGCAATTATTTGACACTCAGGATAAGAATGCTCCCTCAAGTACACAGGTATTGAAGGATTAACAATTATTTGACACTCAGGATAAGACTGCTGCCTCTGAAATCTAAAGAAAACTGCCATGCCACTTGTAGGACAACAGACATAAGAAAATCCAGTTGACATGAGGTAGAGTCAAGGGTGGAACAACAGTGACGAATACTGTGATGTTACGTTAGTATTGACAGATTTGCTCATATCACAATTTTTCTTGTTATTGCATTAATTTCATATTTTATGGAGGTTAAGTAAATTAAGAGAACAAAAAGTTAATGTTTTATTAAAACTTTTTTACCCTTAAGAGACAGCCTGTGGCTTTTCATCACTTAATGTTTTGCCCAGAGGCCTTGGATTTCAATTACATAGTGCATTCTGCAAATAAGGGAGTGTATGAGATGGATACTTTTTTCTCGCCTCCAAAGGTCATCACGGATTATTGATGCATGGTCAGGCCAGTTTTCTCTTGTGGTCATTTCGTCTGCCAATACACTTTTCTGCAAACGATTGCTGACAGTTGTGCAGGTTTCATTTGTGTCTTGCAGCCAGGCTCACCTGGTACACGTCCGCCCAGCTGGATCATAAGACTGTACAGTACAGATAAGAAAAGAGCTCAGTATACTTGGTTTAAACTCACGAGTGAGTTTTAGGGCCTCATTTACAAAATTTGCCGTCTGTGTCCACGGGGTCAAATCGCGAGTCTCTGCTGCTGCCCATTTAACAGAAAACTCGCCATTTGAGTATGTCATTGGGTAAAAGTGGATTTGTCCCATGTAGAAAGGAGAGCAAATACACAAGTTTCCAAGTGTAACTGAGAACTTGCAGCATTGTCTGCTACATATGCTACCATTGGGAATGATGAGTGTTATATGCCAATACGACGACTGATCGGTCAGCAGTGTGTGTGTGTGTGTGTGTGTGTGTGTCTATATATATATATATATATATATATATATATATATATATATATATATATATATATAAGGTGGTCAGAAACAGTCTGAAAAGCTTGCAAGAGTGTTGCAGGGTAGGTTGTGCTGAGAAATAATTGTTAAGAAAAAATTCGATACATTGCTGTTCTGTGTATAAAAATCACTGTTTAGTGTGTCTAACAATTACCTTGACACACACACACACACACACTCTAACAATTACCTTGACACACACACACACACACACACACACACCACACTCTCCCCCCCCCCCCCCCTTTGAACTGTTAAGTGTGTTTATGATGACAATTCAAGCAAACCTGATAGGAGTATGAAGTGCATTGTCTACATTCTGATTATTACACTAAATTTACAATAATCCTCAAAGTTCCAGAAATGAACCATAAGCAATACAAATCACTGTTAGTCCATAAATGCAAGTTGCCATGACCAAAATAGTGCACTTTATGGCTGCAGGGACATAGCAGTAACATTGCTCCGTGCCTAGCTTTCATTTAACAGAGTACATGTTATGTTTTCTCATGGTGGAAGTGAACGAACTAGAGTACAACCAGTTTGTTTGCACTGGCTGAAATTTGTATGTTTTTTGACTGACGTGCGGAGTATAGCATGGAACTTACTCAACACATCTCTCTTCCTCTAATGAAACACATTTGCAATTGTATGCACTGCATCACTGAATTTTCATCTTGCATCCTACAGTCTCATGAAACGCAGCTTCACTACAGGCCATCTGATCACAACAGTCGGTCATTTCACCTTGTCAGTGCTACTTTACAACAGCAAGATTGTGCACTCAGTTTCCGTACGACTAGCCTTACATTCCCACATGCTTCAGTGCAAGCATCGCCAGCCTGTCAGGTTAGTTGTACACCTGTGGCCTTTGTTGACTTTGCTTCTACGTGTGTATGAAAATCCTCTAACATATCCTCCTTTAGTATTGTTTCATTAAATAAGCAGGGGCTGCTTGGCAACAGTTTCAATGACTACTTGAATTCATTTGATACTTCCTTTAATGCCAGTTTATACATTCTTTACCCCCCCCCCCTTTTATGGTGTCTACACTGGTGTTTTTTAATGATCAGGATAGTATATATCAGAGCATTAACAAATACATAACTTCATTCTAGACAGATTCCTCACATTAATTATACTTCTTAATTTCCAAATAAACAAAATCAAGCATACATTGATGGGATTACAGACAGTGAATTGTTGTAGGGTGGAATCCCTGATAACTGCAATGTAAGAAGCTGTTGATACGTACTGGTACAAGGAATCGTATAGCATTTTCACCCAGCCAGATACAAGGTGACCTGCAGCACATGCAATAAGCTGGAAAATTTAATTTGTAGGTGGAGGGCACAGCACAGTGGGTGGGTGAGCTGACAGGCTTGCAGTCGGGCCAGCTGTACTAACCTGCTGTTTATGGTGTGGCAGGCTGCATTCGGCTCATGAGCCCAGTGGGATATTCCGTGGCCTGTATGGGACAGCACTTGACATAGAATGGACAAACTGTGCTTGGCTACTACTGGGGCCTCAGCCTTTGCAGCACCTCTTCCTTTTCTGTGCTGCATATCAATACTTCTGCTATGCTTTTTCCGCCACATTGGGGAACTTGTCTGGGATATTTCTGGGAATGTGTTATGAAGTTTTAATAGCCCGACTTCAGAACAGCCCATCATCTGTCTTTTCTTTCCTTCTTTATTCTCAATCACACCATTCACCCAGTTCAGCGTTTGAGGTTCCTCTATGCTTCTTCTTCCTCCCTGTGCGCTCCTTGAATACTGGTCTAAGAATTTGACACGTAATGTGTAATTCTCAGCCCTGGGTTGATAGGTAGGGCTCGCATGTACCCTCTGGTGTAGGCGAAACCCAGGAAGGGGTGATTGCCTTGACCTGTGAACTTCCCAAATTGCTAACTGGTTTCTCTGTCAGAAGTTCGGGAGGTGTGAACAGTCGGTTAAGGCAGGTGCGCCACACTTCGAGTTCCCCCCCCCCCCCCCCCCCCCCCCAATCAGTTCAAAGGAGTGCACCATTAGAGACACTGTCAATCATGGGGAATTTTCTCGCAATGAGCCACTCACCTTCATCTGAGTCTCCATCTACTAAACGTAAATGGAATAGGCTACAGATTCAAAGACTCTCCCAGTCGCACCTTGGTTCCTTATGGTATCGTGTGCTGAAGACGGTCAGTCCTTTTCTACAGTTAATCCGTTTCTTATTCAGAAAGGTGTTGATGCAATTGTTGGCCCTCTGAAATCTTGCTGTCATCTACATAATGGGATTTTGCTTTTGGAAACCAATAGTGGTTTTCAAGTCCAACAACTGCTTAGAGCTTCCTCTACGGCTATCCTGTTCGTGTTGAGACCCTTCGAACACTGAATTCTTCGCGTTTTGTTGTTTACATCCGGCTGCTTGATGGTCTGACTGAGGGAGAAATCCAAACTTACCTCTCCGATCAGGACATAACTGCAGTACATTGTGTAATGAAAAAAGTTGATGCTGCCTTAGTTCCTATGCATACTCTTTCTCTCACTTTTGATCGAGTAGTGCTTCCATTGAAAATCAAAGCAGGCTATGAAGTCACCACAGTCCAGCTATACATTCCAAACCTGATACGTTGCTACCAGTGTCAACATTATAACCACACACAGATGACCTGTAAAAACACTGCTAAATGTGTTACTTGTGGCAGGAATGCTCGCGAGGGTGATTGCCTGCCTCCTTCACCCTGCTGTATTAATTGTAATGGAGACCATACTGCCTCATCCAGAAAACGTCCCGTGTATCTTGATGAGTGGGCTGTCCAGGAGATCTGGGTGAAGGGAAAAGTACCTTACGCTGTTGCTCGCGCAAGTTTTTGGCTAGTCGAAAGCCCAGTGTTTTACCATGTGGCACTTAACAGCACCATACTTGCGGTGCTTCATTCCATGAAGGTCATGGCCATGCAGACTTGCGACCTCAAATTCAGCACTGCAGTTATCAAATCGACCAGTATCACAGTAGCATACTCATCTCTTCCTCTTCCAGCTGTGCACCAAACCACCAAATCTTCACCCCAGACAGTGAAATCCCATGCTTCACAACCAGCAGGCCGGAAAGGACAAAAGGAACACTCCTGCGAAGACTTCTTACATCCCTCTTGCCAAGAAACTTCTGAGTCTTCATCTGCCAATCACAAAGGCTCGTAAAAATCAAAGAAAGACAAACGGTCTTCTCCTTCTGACTCGGAGATCCTCTTCAATGGTGTCTCCACATGATACACTCACCTGGTCAACTTCCTTTTCGCCATTGCACACTGCCAACTGTTTTTCTGCCCTGGAATCTGCAGGCCAGCCCAGAGATAATGCCTATGACTCTGTAGATCACATGGAACAGGATCCTACAGCCTCTGCACCCTGTAGCAGTGAGTCTTCGAAGGTTGGCACTCTGCATTTGCCGCAGTGACAAACTTTCATTTTTTTCCCCACCTCCACTTTCCATGTCATGACTCTCCTCCAATGAGATGTTCACAGCCTTAGATCTGACAAGAAGGAATTACAACTGCTCTTGGAATTGCAGCATCTACATGTTTTCTGCCTCTAGGAAACAAAATTGTGTCGTCACGACCACTTTGACCCCTCTCATTTCTTTCTGGTTTGCTTTGATCTTCCCCCAGAGGACGACATTCCATTTCATGGGAGAGTTGTGCTGCTAATTTGGGATGACATCTGTAGTCAAACCCTCTCACTGAAGACCCAGTTACAAGCTGTTGCAGTCCACTTTTTCCTTCTTTGCTTCACCTTTTCTCCTTGTAATGTCTACATCCCTCCAGCATTTGGTGTAACCAGGGCAGACTTCCTCCAGCTTATTGGGCAACTCCCCCACTCCTTTTTGTTGCTCAGTGACTTTAATGCACACCACCCCCTGTGGGGCTCCTCCAGAACCTGTCCGAGAAGTGCCCTCTTGGCTGACCTTCTCATTCAACTTAATCTCATCTGCGTTAAAACTGGAGCACCCACATTCGTTTCGGACTCCAAGCACACCTATTCCCATTTGGACCTCTCGTTCTGCATTGCTCAGGTTGCCAGTCGTCTTGAGTGGTCTGTGGTCTGTTCTCTCTGACACACACTCGAGGGATCACTTCCCGTGTGCTATCCATTTGCTGTCTCCTACCGCACCTACATGTAAACCCAATTACAGGCTTTATTCCCCCCTGGCGACCATCGCTGAACAACATTTCCGCAGTTGTGATGCCCAGGTATGCTGCAGAACAACCCATTCCTTGCATTTCTTTTTTACCATGCCATGTCCCAGTCCCTTGGTGGGCTGAGGTGTGCTGCAATGCAATTTTTGCATGGAGATGTGCTGTCTGCAGTTTTTAACCATCATCCTACAATGGCGAACTGTATTTGTTATAAACAGATGCGTGCACAGTGTAGTCACATTCTTCAAGTTAGCTGGATTTAATTTGCTAGTTCTTTCAACTGTTCCACTCCCTCTTCCATCATGTGGGCCAACCTCTGGTGGCATTCGGGGACCAAGGCCCATTCCCTGATTTCCGGCCTGACCATAGCAGATGATTTCATTGTGGACACCATTGCTCTCTCCAACACCTTAGGCCGCTATTTTGTGGAGATTTCGAGCTCCACCCACTATTACCTAGACTCTCTCCATCACCAACGTGTGAATCATGAATGCTACAACCACTTTTACTGTGAGGGAGATAGAGCATGCTATCACTTCATCCTGATCTTCTGCCCCAGGGCTGAACAATGTTCACATTCAGATGTTGCAGCACCTTTCTCTTGTGGGCAAGCACTTTCACCTTCATATGTACAATCAGATCTGGGCAGAGGGCACGTTTACCAGATGCTGGCATGAAGCCACTGTCATACCCATACCTAAGCCCGCTAAGAACAAACACCTTTCTTTTAGTTACTGCCCCGTTTCTCTCACCAGCTGTGTTTGCAAGGTGATGGAGCATACGATTCATGCCTGGCTGGTATGGTGGCTCGAGTCTCGCAATTTACCAATCACTGCACAGAGGATTTCGAGCACGTCATTCTGTAGTTGACCATCTCGTCACTATGTCATAAACGGTTTTCTGCAGAAATACCAGACTGTGGCCATGTTTTTTGATTTGTCTGGAGGACTGGTATACTTCGTACTCTCTACACATGGGGCTTCCGAGGCCACCTATCTGTGTTTCCTTCAGAAATTTGTAAAAGGTAGAGTTTTCAAGAGATGTGTGGGTCATGCCTTGTCGGACATCTTTATCCAGGAAAACAGGATGCCTCAGGGCTCTGTCGTCAGTGTTATCCTCTTTGCTATAGCCATTATGGGGGGCTGTAACAGAAAATGTAAACATTTATTTAAAAAATAATTATGGCTGTATTTATTAATGTACAAATCTAAAATTTTGCATGTGTAAAACAAAGGAGATGTGTTTTAAGGGAAAAATATAATAAAATATGCAGGATTAGTATTTTGCCAGAAATTAAAATTTTTAATTTGTCTTTTTTTATAAAAAGCCATAGCTCAAATTCTAAGCATGCAATTAATCTGAAAATTTTGTTGTAGTGTCCTGAGAAGGTTATAAGACCACTGAACTAAAGTTACTAATTCATGGTACAAATTGTATCATTGACAGAGATTTTAATTTTGCACATCCAAAATTAACTTTTTTGCCCCTACCCCCCCTCTACATACAATCATCTAAAAATCAGAATGTAATTGCAGGATCTCATATTTTTTAGTTTCAGCGAAACAGCAACACATTGCGAACAGTTCCTGAAAATTTCATAGCATTAGCGTGTTATACTTTTTGAGGAAAGGCTTCTAATAGTGTTAAAAATGTAAAACAGAGAAAAGAGGTTCAAAGATTTTCTTCTTATACTTCTACATGTAATAAGCTTACCTTAATTTTAAAATCCTCCATACTGATACTCATCATCTTCCAGGTTTCTCTTCTCTCTTCTTCGAATCTGCCTAGCCTGTATTTACAGGTAAGACATGATCTGTTAGCTTTGTTGACCTTGCTCTCATCGATGGTGTAAAATGCTTTTGTTGTTAACACACCAGGCTGTATACCATCTCTCTTCAGCAGTTCAATTCGCCCATTATTTCCACTATTGTCACATAAAACTGCATCATAGACACCTATTTTGCGTACTTCAAGTCCACAGAATGTCCTTTTCGAGCATCTAATCCAAATTAAATTATTGAGGTTTTCATTTGTTTTTGTGTCTTTCTGTGAAGAAACTTCCTCAATAAATCAGGGTTTGCAAGAAAGCTGAATGTGGGCTTAATTGCATTCCTAAGATTCTGGTAATGAGTGTTTATGTGAATACATCTCATTTCTGTTGTTAAACTTACACCAATTGTCTTTCGGACACAGATTGCGCATTGGGGTTTGATCAGTGGATAGTTTGTGGAAAAATATTGCCCACACAGCACACCTCATCGCCTCTAAATTGTGTGTGTTTTTCCTGATAGCTCTCCCATAAAATAACTGAAGAGAACCAGTTTCTTTCAGGGTCAGCCTCCCTCTTCCTCCTAGTGGTTTTCCATCCTCATCTTTCTTCTCTTTCAGCAAGCATCGAAACTTACCACCAAGCCTCTTATGGATGTGGCTAACACATTCCAACTTTTCTGTTGTTTTATTGTATGGATTTTTATCTGTTGTAGCTTTGAACAAAGATGAGTCCCCGTCACGAAGGTATTTAGTATATCAAACACCATATTGGTCCTAAGATCTGGAGAACAGGACCGATGACCATGGCAGTCTGGTCCCTTTAATCCCCCAAACCAACCAACCAACCAACCTGGAGAACACCTCACAACTGCAGCAGCCTCCATGCTCCCACTTGAGCCACTATAATTTTTAGAGCATGCTACTGCACATTTGAGGCAGTATTTAGACATGATTTCTACTTCTAAAACTTTACCTGAGTCAATACCAATAACGGATGCAACTCCATACAGAGAAGTGTGGCCCGTTTTCATCCAGGTCCCACCTATCCACCAATTCCTCCACTGCTTTCTTCATAGAAACTTTGGCAGTATCACATACAGCATCAGACATTTCTTTATTTATTTTATCAGACCTTGCATAAGGTGGAGGCATGTTAAGAAAACCACACAATAAATTACCTCCTTCCCTGCCCTGGCCAAGGCCTATCAGAGCATATGCTAACCTAAAATTGCTTTTATAGGCACCGGTGTCAGTTTTTTCGGAAGAGGAAAATGAAAATTTGTAGTCACATGAATTACAAATTAATTTAAAATCACAAGCTATTCCCACTCTTCTTTCTTCAACAACAATCATGCATTCCATATTTTTACAGCCAACACATGAACATGAAAACTTTATAGCCTGGCCGAGAAGCTCTAAATCAATAAGTCTGAGTCCAGTGGAATCCATATCATCATCATCATCATCCACGCACCTGTACAATTCTCCTGTTCCAAGTTTTGATGCTGTAGCTGAAAGCTTATGTTCTTCATTTCGAGCTGTTTCCTCTTTTTTGTTGGTAAACCGGTTTCCCTAAAATATCCGTTTCCTAAACACAGTTTTTACCACCACCCATTATGCGTAAATCTTGATTTCCACGTAAAGGTTTGCGAATTCAACCTTCCACCGACCATTGTGTGTTAGTATTGTCAAAATGTAAATAAACTACATGCAAGAAAGTTTTCAGGCGAAGATACAGATTTCAGCAAGAGATATAGATGTCAGTCAAAGATATCGAAAGAAAATAGCTTTCACACTTATAAAACTTCCGCTGAAGCAAGCAGTTTCCCAAATGTCGGAAAAAGGTGGGAGTGGCCACCAGTGCCGAGTTAAAGACATTTCTGAAGCTGCTATCCAAATAAAATTCACACACAACATAGATTGAACTGTGTAGATGAAGAAAATAATATTTTTGGACCAAAACCCGTTACATCCTCCCTTAACCCTGTTATGGCCTGTCTCCTTCCATGCATTTCTGGCTGCCCTTTTTGTTGAGGATTTTGTTATTTATTGCAGTTCTCCACAGACTTGTCTCCTTGAGCGGCGTCTTCAGCGATGTGTCGATTATCTTTACTTATGGAGCATCGACAATGACTTTCATTTTTCCACTGACAAAACCAGTGTATGAATTTCTGGTGCCACAGTGGGTTTCCTACAACATCTTTACATCTTCAGTCTGTTGCTCTTCCGTTCACTGAAACTACGAAATTCCTGGGGCTTGTGCTTGATTGGAAACTTTCTTGGCCCTCTCACATGTCTTGCCTGCCTGCCTGCCTGCTGTACCCAGTCACTCAGTGTCCTAAGTGGTACTTTCTGGGGAGCAGATCAGACTACCCTCCTCCATTTGTACTGATCTCTTGTCTGTTTGAAGCTAAACTATGGGTGTTTTGTTTATATATCTGCATGTCCATCCAGCTTACGCCATCTGAAAACAATCCACCATCGTGGAGTCCTTTTGGCCACTGGCGCCTTTTACAGTAGCCTGGTTGAAAGTATCCATACAGAAACTGCCAAACTACCACTGTTAAACTGGCGTGAAGTTCTATTCAGCAGATACACATGCTGTTTGTCTGCCATGTCCGGCCACCCATCCTATTCCTCCTCCTTCAATGACTTCTTTGACTGCCAGTATGGGGTGCATCCCATTTCTGTTACCCCTTGGAGTTCACTTTCTGCTATTACTCCAGCAGCTTAACTTCACTCTACGTGTCACTTTCACAACGGTTGTGAACCCGTCACCTCCTTGGCTGCATGTAGCAACCTGTGTTCACTTTGGACTTCACTCACTTCCAAAGGCATCTACTCCAGATTTGATCCAATGCTGTAAGTTTCTTGACCTTTGCTCAGAACTTCCTGATAGTACCTTTGAGTACACTTATGGCTCTCAGACTGACCATGATGTCAGGTGTGCCTTCATCATTGGCACCGACAATTTTCAGTATCAGCTTCCGGAACATTGCTCAGTGTTTACAGGAGAGCTATTCACCCTCAATCAGGCCACGTAGTACATCCAGTAACACAGGCTTTTCAATTGTGTCATCTGCTCCGATCTTCTCTGTGCCATTCAGAACCTCTGTGTGCTGTACACAGCCCATCCTTTAGTGCTGTAGGTCTAAGAAAGGTCCCACTTGCTCACTCTTGAGGGAGCCACTGTGATGTTTATATGGGTCCCTGGTCACATCAGTCTGATCGGAAATGAGGCTATTGCCAAGGCTGCAGTCCTCCTACCTCAGCCCACTAGTTTTTCCATTCCTTCTGACTATCTCCGTGTTGCCTTCTGTCAGCAGGTGACGTCGCTTTGGCATCACCACTGGTCTTCCCTTCATGGGAGCAATCTCTGGGGAATTAAACCTCCCCCAATGGCTTGGCCGACCTGCTCTTGCTGCGAGGAGAGTATTTTAGCAAAGTTACATATTGGGCACTGTGGTATCAGTCATCGCCATTTGCTAAGTTGCCCCCACCACTTTGTGCTCATTGTCATCACCCTTTGATGGGTCACCATTTCTTGATCAAATGCCCTTTTCTTAACCACTTATGTTCTAATGTATGTTTGCCATCTGAGTTATCAGCTGTTTTAGCAAACAACACGTGGGCTGTTGACCGCATTTTACTTTCTATTCGTCGTAGGAATATGACAAAGGACATTTAATCTTTAGTTCGGAACCTCCATTGTCTCTACAGTGTATTTTGTGGATCTTCCTCGATGAGGAAATCCTTGTTCTTAGCGCTTTTTCCCTCCATCGATTGGGCTTAACATATAGTCGTTTTTAACTCCTTTTCGTATTAGTGTTCTAATGTTCTGACATGGGCTTGTATGACCTTAGTTGTTTTTGCGCCCTAAAACAAAACAAACAATAGACAGGACAGATTGAAACCTGCACGGTGCATGACTAGCTGTAAGATGCTTTGGAGAGTGATCCTCGTACAGATTCATCCTACAGGATATGTTTACAAACTGGAATACTATGGCTATATTGGGCGGCACCCAGTTTCCCTCTGATTGGTAGTCAGTTTTCCATACCAGTCAACCTGTAAAATGAAGTATTATGTTTCAGTTGCATCATCTTTGAAAAAATAATTAGGCTGTGATGTGTTCACCAGTTCATCCTAATTGAATGTTGTTATGCATTAAAGTCCAGTTCTAACATGCCTACAGGAGTCTCGTACATCTAGATATCATCTTATGTGTTGTCAGACAGTGCACTTCAGACTGGTACACTATTCCGCAGCCTCTGTCACCATTATTCTTATCGTCCCCAAGACTGCGCTGAGAGCTGATCATGACAGTGTTGGAGGAATCTGCGATGCATTGGTCAGGAAAAGGTGCTGCTTTCTCACCTGGCCCTGGGTTGTGAAGGTGATGGTGACTGGAAACATGCAGCTAACTTTTAGTGAAATATCTATGTTTATAATAGTCCTTTATTCATTTGATACAGACATGTTATTCCAGTAGGTGGGAGGCTGTTGCCTCTCAATGACGTAGTTGACTACAAACGGATCACGTGCTGATGTCGGCAATTGGTATTCCACGAGACAGCACATTGGGAGCAACAGGCACAAGTGTCAGTGAAGCCATCGAGGGCTAATGCAACTGTGTGATATTGTTGATGCGTGACAGAGACAGCTCCTGGCAGCCTTTCTGCCTCGTGGCTGCAGCATAGCACACCAAGAACAGTGTTTAAACTTTAGTTCGCAGCTTGGCTGAAGATGAAGCTGTATGCCCACTCTGGGTGGTTATCAGGAATGATGAGGACCAACAGATATACTGGGAAGCTCCTAGCCCATGCCCAAACATGGGACCTACAAGGGAGGTGGTCACTTGGCAGGTGATCGAGCAGTGCAAAGGCACCAAGTTGTCTGCATTTGATCCCCAGCTCAGGCGGATGCTTGCAGCTACTCGAGATGAAGTACTTGGAAGGTGACTGCATGCTTCATCTGGCACTGCAGTGTTCTACACCTCTAAGTTAATAGCTGATGAAAACAGTTCTGTTTGGCATCACATACTAACCCTGATATGGTTGTTCCCAGAGAATGTTGGTTAGCCTCTGAGAGTGAGAGTCTGATGTGGTGGGTATTTATGAGAACTTGGCCAGTACTTCTCCAACAGCAGCATTCCCAGCCCAGGAGAGAGAACAGGCTTTAGTGACCAGTTAAACAGCTCCTGCAAGAGCGTAGCCGGAGGTGTAATATTGTCCAGCTTTACCCTTCAGAGGTGCTGGCTAGCTTCTTCTGCTGCTAGCATTTTCCACTTCATCAGCTTTCTGAACAAGTGCTCTTTCTTTCTAAATATGCCTTCTTGTGAAATCTTGTCTTTACTTCAGGCTGATGCTCACTTCCCTCTGGATGACTGTTTTGCTGAGCATTGAAGGAGCAGTTTATTGGACCCAACAGAGTCATGGTGTGACAGTCCTCCTCCACTGGAAGAAATCCATTCTCTGGATTGTGACTTGTTTACATTTATGGACAACAAATATGTGACACAGAAATACAAGAGCTTCTTCTTCATCTACTTCTACATAATTACTTTGCAATTCACCCTTCAGTGCCTGGCAGGAGGTTCATCAAGCCACCTTCATACTATTTCCATTTCGCCAAGAATTCAGTCACTTTGTGAGTTGTCATTGTTCACGTTTGTGACCCTGACATTTGTGCAAACTATTTACCAAAAATACAACACACTAAAATTCAAAGATAACCACTATGAGCACTCGGATATAACAAGGAGAAATGCCTGTAGTTTTTACAGCAAACAACCAACCATCTCCATTCCAGAAGCTAATATGCCTTGAGCCCATGTCAGCTACATGTTACCAGCACTGACTGCATCCAAGGCAGCTTATTGCCTGACAAATTACACTGCTGGCACCTCACTGGTCATAAATGTCGTTCCCTTGAAATTGAGTCAAATCCACAGTCCTATTGGTTTCAAAAATCGTGCCTACAGATTCCTATGCTCACTAGATCTCACTACCGTTGCAGTACCCAAGAGTAGAAGAGGCCACAAAAATAGAAAGTTCACTCACCACTCTCATATCGTCCAACTGCAACACAGAGTTGGTGATGACATCACAGTTGAAGCATTCTCTTGACAGATGGCAGCAGTTGACATTGACAACCAGAATGTTGGCATCAGACACTTCTGACACCACAATGTTGGGGCCAAGAGCTGATCATGACACTGACAGAGTAGTCAGCCATTCATAGGTGAGGAAAAGGTGCCACTTTCTCGCCTGATAGTGGATCATGGAGGTGGTACTGACTGGAATCACTTGGCTAATCCTTAGCAAAACATCCCTGTTTACAATAATTCTTTATCATTTGATACAGACTTGAGATTGTACCAGGTGGGTGGCTGTTGTCTCTTAATGACATAGTAGACTGCAGATGTGCTGTGTGCTGATGTCAACAGTTGTTGACTCTGGAGATAGCACATGTTGACAGTGACAGGCAATCGCACCAGTGATGCCACTGAAGGTTGACGCTACCAAGTGCCAATGTTCATGTGTGACAAGCGCAGTGCCTGGCAGCTGGCGTGTCTCGTGGTTGCAGCTTACCCCACCAGGACAGTGTTTAAACCCTGATACCAATCATAGCTGAAGTTGAAACTGTATGCCTGCACTGGGCACTGATAAGCATTGATTAAGGCCATCAGGAACCAGTGTACAGGGCCAGGGAGACCAGGCAGCCACTAGCCCAGGCTTGAACATGTGACCTACCAAGGAGTTGGTCACCAGCATGAGAGAGGCACACCCAGCAGATGCCTGCAGCTACTTTAGGCAAAGTCCTTGGAAGAGGACTGGATGCTTTATACGGCACTGCAGTGGTCATCTCAGAGTTAATAGATGATGAAGGTGGTGTTGGGCATCATGTACGCACCCTGGTACTGTCGGGTACAGAGAATGTCATTGATCACCTGATAACATCTGAGAATGAAGGTCTGGCATTGGAGGTATTTATGAGAACCTGGTGGCCAGTATTCCTACAACAGCAGCATCCACACTCCAAAAGGGACAGCAAGCTGTAGCAGTTGGATGTTGCCGCTGGCTGACGACGACTTCATTTGTTCTGATTTTCTTGTTTTGTTAGCTCCTGTAGAAGCTAAAATATTGCCCAGCTTCACCCTTCAGAGGTGCTGACTAGCTTCTCCCACTGCTAGCTTCTTCCACTTAATCAGCTTCCTGAGTAAGTGCACTTTTATTCTGAATACATCTTCTTGTGTAACAGCGTCTTTACATAAGGCTATCACTCACTTCCCTCTGTATTACATCGTTTTGCTTTGTGCTGCAGTTCGTCACACCCAGTGGAACAAGATGACTGATTCGTCAGAAATAGAACTTACCTGCACAATTTACCAAAAGATAAGTTCTTACTAATTATCACCTTATTGCAGTTTAAGTGTGTTGTTGTGCTTTTTAGTTTACTGTAAAAGTAGCGCCATGTGTGACAAATGTGGATGTATTGTAGTTTAGTTAGTATGGGAGAAACGTGCCAGAACTGTGGTCTGGTATTCCAGTGATTGCAGCAGGGAAGCCCATAAAGTGTTGGGTGAGTCTCTTCCATGAAATTGTCAATTATGTAGTTGAGACAAGAAAACCGTGGAACAGGGAAGAAAGATTTGTGTCCTTCAGGCAGAATTAGAAATTGCATATTTTGAATTAGGAAAGTGGAAGGGGGGAAGAGACGGTGGAAGCTGACAAAAGTTGACAAGTAACAGGCAAAAGGAGCAAACCTCAGAAATCATGTTTCAAATTCCAGTTAGCAATCAGTTTGACTTGTTAGCTGAAATAAGAAAAGTGCCTCAACCAGTTCTTGAGCAAAGTAGGATACAGCAGACCCATAGGACTGACTTTAAGGCTAGGCTGATAGAAAAAATCTCATAGAAAGAAGAGATTCCTGCTGCTAGGTAACAGTCACAGAAGAGGTGTAGGCCAATTGCTACAGGAAACATTAGGTATAGGATACCAGGTCGCAAGCACTGTAAAGCATAGTGTCAACATTAGCCAAGTGACAGAGCACAGTGGGGTTTTGTGCAGAGATTTTGATGGAAAGAATTGGGTACATATAGTAGGAAAAGCACAAAACAGCCTAGCTAGCAACTTAGAATATAGCATTGAAATCAACCTGGAGGAAATAGCAGCAGCAATAGCTCACTCATGCAGAGTTTGTGGAGATTTTAGAGTGCTATGACCAGCCCTGAGTTAACATGGCCATCAGCCACATTAACAAAGAGCTGAGAAGACTGCTTTTGACTGAAACAATGTCTCATGTCAGTGCTGTGCCAGTTGCTGCAGTTGGGAGATAGGGTACACAAAACCATGGCCTGCACCTGAATAAGAGGGGCAAGAAAACATTGGCTGAGTATCTTTCAAAAAAATGTAGGCATACAAGACAAAATACTTGTTATTACTGGGAGCCAAAGGGAACACATTCTTTCAGGTTAGAGTCGTGTTACAGATAGAAAATATTGAAAGACATTAGATCAAAACAGGACTGTAATATTTATGTAACAGTTTCCAGAAAAATAAAATTAACTTGTTTTATCAGAACATTAGGGCACTGAAAAACAAGATAGATAAGTTTCTTGTATCCCTAGAAGATGTGGAAAATTCTGAAGTGATAGATGTCATGTGCCTCTCTGAACATCATGTAAATGCAGGGACGGAGAAGTTAAATATCAGGTATTATTCACTAGCATCGTTTTCATATAGAGTTAACATGGAAAAAAGGGGGGAGGGGTTGCAACGTATGTAAAAGTTGGATGCACAATCAAAAATATTGAAACAAATAGTTTTTGTGTACATGAGAACCTAGAAGCATGTGCTTCTGTGATGTTACTGCAGATTACGTCTGTGCTAACTGTAATAGTCCACAGAGACCCTCTATAAAATTTTCAGCTCTTTATGAGACATCTAGATGCATTATTGAGCTATTTGTCAGACAAGAAGAAACAGTAGTTTGTGGAGATATCAATGTAGATTTCTTAAAATATATGGGCAGAAAGAGAACTAGAATCATCATTCGGTTGTTTCAATCTCATTTCAATATTCAGTTTTCCAACCTCTGTGCAGCAAGATAATATGACACTGGCTGATATTTTTACAGACAGTGCTCGGGCTAAAACAATGTATGACCAATTGTTAATGAGCTATCTAATCGTGATTCTCAATTAATGGAACTAAACAATATGGCACCTTACAGTCCTGAGGCAGCTTTTTACAAAGCGGTGAGCTTATTAATAAACAGGATACAATATTTTAAGGGTAAGTTGAATGAGGTGGTATGGAATGAGGTTATATACTGTAGAAAGAGATGCTAATGTCAAATTCAATTTATTCCATAGTAAAGTTATGTCAAAATTTGAAAATTGCTTTCCTAAGACATTATCCAGAAAATCCATTAAGAAGACAAGTAACCTGTGGATAACTAAGGGAACTGAAATCTCATGTAAGAGAAAGATGGAAATCTATATAAAGGCTAGAACGAGTCAAGATCCGGCACTAATTACATACTACAAAAAGTACTGTAATATTTATAGGAAAGTCATTAAAATGTCAATTAGTATGTACATCCTGACATAAATTAGTAATGTGGACAATAAGAGTAAAACTATATGGGACAATGCCAAATAGGAGACAGGACAGTCAGATGGGTGAAGGGAGTGAAGGAATGTGTGACGAGAAGAGGAGAGAACTGGACGAAGGCGGAAGAGGGGGAATGGTGGAAAGACAGAACACGATGGAGAGGCTTGTGTTCCCGACAGACCCAGCCAGTGGCTGGAAACTGTCCAAGATGAAGAAGAAGACAGTCAGTCAGTGCACAAGATACTGTAACTATTAAACTAAATGACAATGTTATGATTGACAAGTCACAAATACTTTTAACGATCACTATCTAAAGGTTAAATGGTTCAGTTGAAGAAGCAAGAGAATATATTTTTAAAAATGTCATTCCACCATACTTTTAGCAATTAGAAGTAGCGCCAACATCCTTCACTGAAATTAATAAATTCTAAAAGGCAAAAGTTCATATGGTGTTGATGGACTTACAAACAGAATTCTGAAAAGTTGTTCCAACTTAATAAGTAATGTCCTTAGTGATATATGTACAGCACCACTGGCACAAAGAATTTTTCCAGGCAGGTTAAAATATGCAATGTTAGACCTCTTCATAAGAAAAGTGACTAGAAAGACTTAAATAATTATCACAAAACTTCCTTATTGACACTTTTTCCAAAATATTTGAAAAACTAATGTACTCAAGAGTAGCCTCACACTTAAGTAGAAACAATATATTAGTATATCACAGTTTGGGTTCCAGAAGTGTTGCTCAACTGATAATGCTATTTATACATTCTCACATGCTGAATAGTTCAAACATTGTTGGAAGGACAGAAAATTTTAGCGACGGACGAGAAATTGCAAAGGGAGTCCCACAAGGGTTCCATTGTAGATCCACTCCTGTTACTTCTACACTGATCAGCCAGAACATTATGACCACCTACCTAATAGGTATCTTTGGCACAGATAAAAGCAGCATGGAAACAATGAGGGCTTGGTAGGTTGCTGGCGGGAGTTGGCACCACATCTGCACACACACACAAGTCAGCTAATTTCCATAAATTCCAGGGAAAGGGCAATGAGCTCTGATGCCACATTCAATCTCGTTGCAGATGTGTTCAATAAGATTCAGGTCTGGCGAGATGGGTGGCCAGCACATCAATTGAGACTTCGTCACACTCCTGGCCTTGTGAATGGTGCACTGTATTCTTGAAAAATGCAACTGCAATCAGGAAACATGATCGTCATGAAAGGGTGTACGTGGTCTGCAGCCAGTGTACAATACTACTTGGTTGTCATGGTGACTTGCATGATCTCCACTGAATGTTCCCCAGAGCACAACGGAGCCACCACCAGGTTGTCTCTGTCCCACAGTACAGGTGTCAAGGAGCTATTCCCCAGGAAGACAACAGATTTGTGCCCTCCCATCAATATGATGTAGAAGATATCAGGATTCATCAGACCTTGCAACACACTGCCAATGTCCAGTGCTGATGGTCATGTGCCCATTTGAATCGTAGTTGCCAACATCGTGGTGTTAAGATTGGCACATGCATGGGTCATCGGCTGCAGAGGCCCATCATTAGGCGTGTTTGGTGCACTGTGTGTTCACACAGACTTGTACTCTGTCCAGCATTAAAGTCTGATGTTAGTTTTGCCACAGTTCGCTGCCTGTCCTGTTTTACTAGTCTGCCTAGTCTACAATGTCTGACATCTGTAATGAGAGGTGGCCACCCAAACCCATGACGTCTGGATGTGGTTTCGTAACGTGTTGAAGACATTCACCCCAGCACTCCTCAAACACCCAACAAGTCATGCAGTTTCCGAAATGCTCGTGCTGAGCCTCTGGGCCATCACAATCTCTCCTCATTCAAAATCAGATTGATTGCACACCTTCCCCTTACTACACACGGCCAGCACTCTCATCGATACTACATGTGCCGTGTGTATGTCTGACTACCAGTCATTCCTCGCTAGGTGATGCTGCTGTCACCTGGACAGATTTGCATCAATAGTAGGTCGGTGATCATAATGTTCTGGCTGATCAGTGTAGGTATGAATTACCTTCCACTAAACATTCAACAAGCAGAATTGGTACTTTTGCAGACAATAATAGTGTTAAAATAATTCCTATTAGAGAGAAAAGGACAGAAGAGATTGTAAATGGTGTTTTCCAAGGAATCACTAAGTGGTTCTCAGAAAAATGGACTCTTCTCGAATTTAGAAAAACACACTATATTCAGTTCTGTACAACAAGTTGTCATACCAACTATTGACATTGCACGTGGGGAGGAGTCAGTAAATGGAGCAGAATGCTCCAAATTTTTGGGTGTACATACTGATGAAACCTTCAACTGTAAGTTTCTCGAACAATAAAGTTCAGCTGCTTTTGCTCTTTGTATAATTGCTGATCTTCAAAACAAACTAATTAACTTCCTGACATATTTAGCATATTTCCTGTCAATGATAACTTAAGGAATAATTTTCTGCAGTAACTCGTTACTTAGAAAGAGAGTATTGATTGCACAAAAGCAAAGAGTAAGAATAATGTGTGGTGGTCACGCATGGACATTGTGTAAGTACTTGTTCATGGAGCTAGGTATTTTAACTGCACCTCACAATACATAGATTCACTAATGAAATTCATTATGAATAATCCATCACAATTCAAGAACAACAGTGAAGTCTATACCTATAACAACACAGTGAAAAAATGACCTTTATTACCCATTATTAAAGCTGTCAGTAGCACAGAAAGGAGTTCAATATGTAGCAACAAAAATTTTTGACAATTTTTCCAGTGTCATAAAATTATTCACAAGTAGCAAAGCAAGTTTTAAATCTAATCTAAAATCATTTCTTATGGACAAATCCCTGATTCCATGGATGAATTTCTCTTTAAAAACTGGCGGCCTAGATATAATTAAAAAAATGTAAGGTAGTTGCATGAATATGACTAAAAATGTGTTCATTAATCAGGTATACATGTCCTGTAAAGTGACTCATTCCTCATTTTGATAAAAGAATCATTCAAATGATTTGTAGAACTTGCAACTAACTAACTAGCTCATGAACAGTGTTAGTGCTAGGATTTTCAGGCCCTGGGTAAGCGTTCTTATGCCATCTCCCAAATTTCTTATTTTAGACTTTAGAGTTTTGGATAAAGTCAGAAAATTTTAATGCAAAAAAATTATACACCACCTTTTTTCAAGAAACTTTTTAATGCTTGCAGTTTACATAAATTTGATAGTTTACAAATTTATATTTTCTTGCTAGCATTTTTAGATGCAAATTCTTATTTTTTTATGGTGGTATAATCTAAGAGTGGGCTAATTCTCACACTATTGCCATCTCAGCCAATCCAGCAAGCCACTTTTGCCCCATTGTATTTCTCACACAATTCTTAACTCTTGCAATAATACTGAATGACCAATTTGCCTGGGCGCCAGTAACAGGCAAAGTGTAGAAAATTTGTAATGCTAGCATTATATTTGGAAATGTGTTATTACAATTGCGCTACATCCATACAATGTATATTGTTACCGGATGAATAAAGAGATAGAACTGAACTGAACTGAACTTAACTCAACTTATTAAGAGATTGAGGAGGTGCACAGGGGGGGGGGGGGGGGGGGGGGGAGTGGCTCAGTCACAAAATTAGCAGCATTAAATATCTTTAACTGCAAAATTTCTTCTTTCAAATCCTGCTTATTAATGACTACATTTTACAAAGATGCCATGCGTTCTTCACACTCTGGTAGTATAGAATGTTGTCTGGGCTTACATAGTTCCATAGGAAACCGGATGTGTCCATCATGTTGTGTATGGTGTCATACTTTACAATTAATTTCCTACAATTGTATCTAGAATAACATTAAAAATGTTTACTTTAAAACTGTCCTCTGGGCTCAGGTTTAAATCTTCTTCTGGTGTTTCATCTCTAAAGTGTTTTCTTTTGCCAATTGGTTTCTGGGCGCTGCGAATCATTACATTCGAGTCAGGTGTTATCCCAATATTGCCTGCTACCTTGAAACTTTCTGTGTAAGTAGTACCCCAATTATTTCTCAGTTAATTGAATTCGTCCACTAGGGTCTTAATATTGACACTATCTACATCTATTTTGGCTTCCATTGCGTGGAGTATTGTGTATCTTTATTGCAGCTAATACTTTGTACCACATTGAAAACATAGAGAGACACTGAAATGATTTCAACTGCTTCCGAAAGCCTTTTAGTGCAGTACATGCTTCCACACTCAAATTTAAAAGCAAATTAAACCACTCTTTGTAATTCTAGCAAATGCTTAGCAAATAAACACACATCATCTATCCACACAGACCACCTCATTCTGATAGCCCATGAAGGGACAATCTCAGGTTTTCTTTTAAAACTTTTCATGTTTGGAGACTGGAATGAAAAGATTGTGTTTCCAAATAATTTAAAAAAAGTGACTACATCCATCCAACTATCTACAGCATGGACACCACAAAGATTTAATAAATGAGCACTGAAAGGAGAAAAATTGCCAATGAATTTTCTTTTAATACCGTTATATGCACTTGAGCTCCCCAATAGGTGCCAGTCTTACAGCTCCCATTGCCATAACCATGCCCACAACAGTCTGAAAGTTGTAAACCATAACTTTTCAGCTCATCACAAATCACTTTAGTGATTGACAGACAACTCTTCTAGTCAGTCAACAAAGTTGAGAAAATATTCTCTAATTCTTTATTGATTTTTCATCAAGGACAATGTGGCACAGTATAAAAACATGTTGCTTTGTTTAGGTTTCATTGGGAGCCCCCAACCATAACAGAAAATTATTTATTACATTTTACTTCTGCTAAATAGTTTGGTGAGCAAAGTCTCCAGGTATTTCAATTAGTTCATTCTTGACATCATGCAACAGATAATGGACTGTGCATTTTCCTCCTTGTTGTGACACTTTGACTTTCCTTAAATGTTATTTCATAACTGGATCAAACTTCACCAAAAGCTCTACGATGCCCAAAAAATTTCCACTTCTATGATCTCCAGCTAAGTCAGCTACAGAATTCATCTCTCAAAGCTGACCTTTTTTCCATAAGGAAAAGAACCACTTTCATAATGCAATGCAGTACTTTGGTCCAATACCACCCTTCTCTAACAGTGTTCAGTCTACAAGTATTTCTGTGGCTGAACTACTAGTTAGCGAATTTTCTAATTTGTGCATTTCACATACGATGTTTTGTGGCCAGTACTGGTTTCATATTAACTTCTTTTATGTTTTAGCTTCTTCCAGACTCTTGGAAATTCCTGACCATAGCTTAGAACCAAATTGGATTTTCAGGCACCTGTACATCACCAAAACAATCAGCAAACAAAGCAGAACAATGCATGTGTTTTTTCTCTCAAACCAGACCAGCCCCCTTTTGAAAGTTTCCCTTTTTTTTTTTTTTTTTTTTTTTTTTTTGAAAGATGTGCTCAAACACATTCAAGGGGGCAGATTTTTTTGGACTTTGCTTAGGTCCTTGCCTAAAAGCTGCTTCTACCTCTCAGCAGCTGAAGTGCTTTTTTTCACACCACAGACTGATACTGAAATGTAAAAAGCGTATCATTCATTGTTGATCTACCTGTTAAAACAGTTTTAGTTTCAAGAATGGTTTTGTCACTGTCACTTGCTCTAATACTATCACTTTCACTTTTTTGTGTGCACTCCTCCTCAATGCAAATTCCACTTTTACTGTTGCTTCTCTCGTGATTGAGGTGGTCTTATTGCTGCACGATTATGCTACAGATGTTCCTAAACGGTATCTTTTGTCCATATTAATATCTGTAAAATTTTGAAAAAGGCACTAATTTTTGCATCACAAGGTTGCTCTTAAGTACCTACAACACAACAACTTAAATTAGTTATAAGGGGAGCTGTCAAACTAACAATTCCCTGTCACCAAGAATCCTGATCCTGCTCACTATCAATTAAGAAAGTCTCAATATCATCTCAAAGCCCATCTGGCTCCACCACACTGCTGAATTAGTGATTGACACAAAGGGTAATGACGTCTGTCTGTTTCTGTAGCATTGTTTTTTTCATTCTTACACTTTCATTTCTGATAACAAGATGCAGCAGAGTAATCATTTTTTCCACTTGGGTCATTTGTTTCCATTATAATAAAACTCTTAAAACTGTGTGATGAGACAATACAAAATCGTAACCTTCTACACAGCCACAAAATAATGAAGAGTGTGCCAAGCTATTCAGCTCAACTGAGTTTTGAGAACTGCTTAAGAGTAATGACAAGCTACAATACAAAACAAAATACAACAAAACAAATTTTTACATGTCCACACTCGCATGAATTTGGTGCTGTAATCTTGGCTTGTCAAAACTCACTTTCAGTTACTGGGCCTCTACAGCACCTCGTAGTAGAGGCCGGACGGCAGCAGCTTGGCCATTTGGCTGTCTTCTCAAGTAAACAAAAATGAAGGAGTTAACCATTTTAAAATGACTGGAACATAAACATTTTTGTCTAGAATGGAATCCTAATGCTCTCAAAGGCAAAAATCATGCTGAAATGATGAAAAGTAGAAAGTATCAAATATAGACTGAGGTGACAAAAGTCATGGCATAGCGATATGCACATATACAGACGGCAGTAGTATCACGTATACAAGGTTAGGGCAGTGCATTGGCAGAGCGGTTATTTGTACTCAGGTGATTCATGTGAAAAGATTTCCAACATGATTGTGGCTGCACGATGGGAGTTAACGGACTTTGAACGCAGACTTTGGAGCTAGAGCAATATGACTTTCCATTTTGGAAATCATTAGGGAATTCAATATTCTGAGAGTCACAGTGTCAAGTGTGTGTTGAGAGTACCAAATTTCAGGCATTATATATCACCATGGACAACACAATGGCCGACAGCTTTCACTTAATGACCGAGAGCAGCAGCATTTGCATAGAGTTGTCAGTGCTAACAGACAAGCAACACTATGAGATAACTGCAGGAATCAATGTGGGACATACAATGAATGTATACATTAAGACAGTGTGGCTAAATTTGGAGTTAATGGACTATGGCAGCAGATGACCAACGAGGGTGCCTTTGCTAACAGCATGGCATCACCTGCAGAGCCTCTCCTGAGTTAGTGACCACATCGGTTGGACCGTTAGTGACCACATCGGTTGGACCCTAGACGACTGGAAAACTGTGGTCTGGTCAGATGACTCCTGATTTCAGTTGGTAAGAGCTGATGGTAGGGTTCAAGTGTGCTGCAGACCCCATGAAGCCATAAACCCAAGTTGTCAACAAGGCACTGTGCAAACTGATGGTGGCTCCATAATAACGTGGGCTGTGTTTACTTGGAATGGACTGGGTCCTCTAGTCCACCTGAACCGATCATTGACTGGAGACCATTTGCAGCCATTCATCGACTTCATGTTCCCAAACAATGATGGAATATTTATGGATGACAATGTACCATGTCACTGGGCCACAATTGGTTTGAAGAACATTGTGGACAATTTGAACAAATGATTTGGCCACCCAGATTGCCCAACGCGAGTCCCATTGAACATTTATAGGACATAATCGAGAGGTCAGTTTGCGCACAAAATCCTACGTTTTAGGAGGTATTCCATGACTTTTGTCACCTCAGTGTAAAACTTATGGCTGTCAGTTAATTAAACTTTTTATGTATTTGATGTTTTATCTCAGGGATAAATTAAAAGCTATTCAACAAAAATTCATTTTAAGACACTTCATTCTTTTATTAATGAATATGCTTTAAATGCTTATGTTATTGCCATATGGTACTAGTCAACAAAAATTTTAAACTTGTCAAAATAAATGCCACAGCCCAATCAGTATGCAAAATCAAAACTTAGCAAGGGACGTGAATTTTAAAATTCATACATTTGTACTCATATGTGTTTTGTTAGATACATGTTTAATATGGCTATAAAAATACACTTATTTCATAATTAAAATGTTGTCCTCACTTTGATTGTAAAAAATTTCTTATATTTCCTGCTGTGCTCAGGCTTTTTGCTTTGTTTCCTTTTAGCTGAGAACTCAGGACAGCAGGGCCTCGGCTCTTGCTTATAAACCTCCACCCCCCCCCCCCCCCTCCAAAAAAAAAAAAAAAAAAAAAAAAAAAAAAAAAAACCCCGACCACCGGCCATGCTCATGAACGACAGAACTCACAAAATGAGGTGCTTCAGGTATCTGACCTTTAATTGTGTACTCCATTGGCTATTGTAGAACTAATAGTGGAACTAATAGCGTGTTTTCAGATGTAACTTACCACGTTTGGCTGTCAGTCTAGTTTGTACCACATGCAGGACAATGTCTATCACTATAAGCTATTTTTATAACAAGATTATCCAGTATGATCTACTTCTGTTAAGGTGGTCCTACAAGGAAGTGATGCAACTTAGTCTCTCTTGAATGTGTTCCGATAGACCTTCAGGTTGAAGCTGAATGTAAGAATGCAATGCACAATTTTCTCATTCGGATAATGGACAGTTACTTCAGCTGTAATAGTTTCGTATGACATTTAATTGCAAACATTTACACTTATTTATTTATTTACATAGTTTATGCCCACATTGGAGCACTAAAATAAAACATAATACAACAGAGTCTATAATTATTAAGTTAAGGTCTTAGCAGTCAGCAATTTGTTCGTATCCCAAAACTTTTTATTGTTATATAAAATTTGGCAGGAACTACCTTGAGTTTTCAGGGCACCCATAATTATTCTTACTATATTTTCCAGATATCGGAAGTGCCACATCAGTGAGCTAATTTCAGAAGATGCTAAAAGAAGCACATTATTTACAGACTATTGCTTTATATTGTGTGAAGCACATGGGCGTTGTTACCTGTGGAAAAGCGTGTGTAGAGTTTTCTAAAAATTTTTGGGCACTAGGAGTAATCATATGGAATCAAATAACACTACATAACCACCCCCATAACACTGGGAACTATTATTAAGTACTGTACCGTCTGATGAGGAATAGCTAGGCAACATGAAGCCGGTAATGGGAAAATAAAAATTATAACATCACTAAGAGTCAACTGCTTGCTGTCATTTCTGTAAACCTTTAATAAGCAATATAACTTTTGACCAAAAATGCTGCTGCCCAGTGCCAATAAATATGACTGCTGTAAGAAGTCTACTGCAGATAATTTTTATAAGCTGGCAGTAATGTAGGCTGTGGCAGTTACAGAGAAACTTCTCTATCACCTAAACAGTTATTTGCTGCCTGTGCTAGTGTTTAGTAGTAAGAGAAATGCAATAACTTCCATCCACTGTTTGAGGACACTCACCCCATAAATTTTTATTATGATTCATTTTGTGTGTATGCCAAATGCAAGTGTGTTTAAGAAACAATCTCTCCCCGACATGCCAAAGATAGAGTTCTGCCTAAAAATATTTTTTCAACATATTTCATAGCAACAACCCATCTTTAAACACCTCACACCCCAGTGACCTCGAAGGAAAAGGTCCTATTTTCCAGGCATTGGGTGCCAATCGCCACCTAGTTGTTTTCACATTGCAGACACACTTGTTGTCTATAATCTGTAAGTAAACTCATGAGTGAGCAGCACTTTTGGTGGGGAAAGTGGGCTTTCCCAGAATAGCCCCATAGTGACACCAGAAATCCATTGCCCAGAACCTGGCTAGCAGTGTAGTAAAGTATGTAGGTGTTTATGTTGATTTTGTTTATGTGATTTCATTTAGCAGCATCAGCTATTTTAGTTTGTATATTTAGTGATATTCTTAGTTATTCATAAGTGATGAAGAAGTATATTACATAGCAAGAAAATTATGTTCTGCATTAAATAGTTGACACATAAAGAACTGGTGGCGAATATTACCAGTCCCAATCCAAGCGCTGCAATTTACACAAAATAGGACACACAAGAAAGGAATGTGAAAATAAACCACATGGTTCACTGAAATCACCTAGAAAGAGCACTAAGAATTTACGGAGGAAACCCATCTTTACAAAGGACTTTACAAAATCGACAATTCGATTAACAATGGAGAGCTTTTACATAAAGCAAAACATAGTGCTGACATTACATAAATTACTTAGGTCCTATTGCTGTAAGACAAGACTTAAAATTTCCTTAGCAGAAAAATATTTTGCACGGGTCACTACGTGAAATGGGGTTTATATGGAAGAGATCTGTAAGTTAAAGAAGGATCCTGGTAAAGAGAACCAATATAATTGACTCGAAATGCAAATACCCAATGCAAGTAAGGAAATCAAGGCAGAAAGGTCTTTTATATCAACAATACCTGGGTGTACAACAATGTTAATTGAAGAAAATGTTGGGTTGACTGTATCATGGGCAATGCTACTGGAAGCAAAAGGACAATTGTGGTGAACATTGGCTCTAATGTGTTTTTGACTAATGCACAGTTAAGTTATAAACCGGCTTGTACAATAGTGGACTATCACAGCCAAATGGATTACAAAAATTTTCAAATTGGATTTCTACAAATGTAATTTTGAATCTGCCATCCAACAATGTTGCTGTTATGGACAATACTTCGTACCACAACCCTTGAATAAAAGGGAAATTATATACATCATCAGTGACTTTTCCAATTGTGATTTGGTGATCATTGATAGGCATTTCTCTTAGTTTTGCCATGATTTCATTAGCTGATGTGCTGGAGCTCCAGGGTGCTCATCATCTTCAACACCTTGGCGGCTTTCTTCAAAATGCTTATACCACTCGCACACCTTTGTTTTACTCATAGTGGACTCACCAAAAGCAGTAAGCATCTTGTGATGTTGCTGGGTAGGCAGTGTGGGTACTTGCCTGCTATATCTTGAGTTTACTGACAGACTACAGTTTCTGCTGCTGCACACCACTTAACTATTGTATGATATTTATCCATTGAGAATATCTATTGTAAGTAAGGTGAATACTGTGCAGTGAACGTTTGATAGAACTGTGAGATCTATAATGGATTCATCAAGAACTCTAGTCAACTGAATGTGAAGCAGTGAAGAGTGAGGAACATTAAAGTTTATAATTCACCATCACAATCAAAATTTATGTGAAGAATGAAATAAGTTCCATATTTATTGAGACTAGCGTATGACAATTACATATTTTATCACAAGAAAAGTAACTGCTTGATTAGGTTGTGTGAAATGTCAAAGCAGTAAGACGTAATGCACTTTTGGCCTCAAAAAACACAGCCTGCTCACAGTCTTATCACAATGACTACCACAAGGCCAATGGCAGAGAGAGCTAAGGTTCAGGCCTGATGCTTGTGTGACTGCTGGTGGCCATATACTCCACTATGTTTAGTACAGTATATATTTATATTTCTTCATTTAGTTGACACCAGTGTACAGGAAATTAGGTGCAATATCTTGTTCAATGTTTTGAACTTCACATTTTGCAACCTAACATACCGTCAGAAGATAAACTGTACTACACAGAATGGAGTGTCTGACCACTGGCAGGCACACCGTGTCAGGCATGAACCTTTGCTGCATCCAGCAGTGGTCTTGCGACAGTCACTTTTCACACTACCACAAAAATATGATGTGTGAAGAAACCCAATTAACAGATTATCCAATGTTGTGGACCAGTCAGTCGAATATTGTACTTATGTTTACAGAAACATGAACTCAAAACTGTGTAGGTTGATGCAATTATGAGGGAATGAATAATTCTGCACTTCCAGCCATGTGTACCTCCAGATCTACTCCCAAAGAAATAATACTAATTACTCTATTATTACTTCCATAATTTGCTAATTTGCACATAAGTGTACAAGTACAAAAAATAGATGAAAATGAGATTATACCACCACCTTTTTGGGAATATCAAAAATATATGTTACAAAAGGGTATGCAGTTATTTTAAATACTTTATAGTATGATTTTGAGCATTTTGGGTTAACATGTATAAGTAATACATAAAACTTTCAGGCGGAAGGCTATGGCAGACTTACACCTTATATCCATCCATTTTGTAATATGAAAGGAAGGTACATGTCTACATCTTCCCTTCTGCCAAATTCCAGGCAGCCATAGGGACATACAGTATTATTGATAGTGCATTACTAGTGGATCATAGAGATAAGGTACTTAGTGTGGTTCAAGACTCTGTCTGTGAAGTCATCGCACACATTTGCTTTTATTTTAATAAATGCTCTGTCTTATTCTTCATTATTTCAAGTGCATCAGGACTGATTATAACCAGGAATGAAAGGTCTCAGAATTTCTATATGCAGGAAGGTGATGTCACTGCTCAATGAGGAGAAACAAGCATGATCAGTCCACGAGATAAGGTTCAATGGAACATTTTTCTTTTGTCTATGTGGGGATTAGTATGTTATTGAAGCAATACTCTAACTCAGTCCCCATCAATTTCAATTGTCTTAATGTGTTTAGACACTTCTTTCTCCTCACTAGTTTCAAGTCTAGCTCCCTCATTTCCAATTACAAATGAGGAAAGTCAATGACCATGGGGAAGAATTCTTATGGAAAACTATGAACTGGATAAGTTACAAAAGAAAAACTGGGGAATCTTGTCTACAAGGAATCTTTGGAAGTGATCCAGGGCTTTAAAAGGCTGGGCATTTGGTTGTGATGCACTAAAGCCACACTACATTTTTCACGCTGTTTCTGCAATCACTAATTCTGGATGTTTTCCATTCATATTATACTACCCCAGTGTAGACAAATGCTGTCAGGAAAACTCTCCCACATGACACAATGGACAACTCAAAAGATCATGAGGCTTACTGAGCTCACTATTGTGAAATTAGCCTGCACAAAAAACTTAAAGCATCATTAAGTTTTGGTTTTTGGGTTGCTGTTCATAATATTATTAGATTTCTCAGAACCAACCAGTGCAAAAATAATGAATGAATACTTTCTTCCATGAAATAAAATAGAATGTCTATTAAGAAGACTTCATACCACAAAAATCATCCACTTGTTCCCACTAAACCTCCCAAAGTTTAAAATTGGACATTTGTTATCTTTAGGATAGGATCTATTGGTATCAAAAAGTATAGGTTTTGAGTATTGATCAAGCACATTGTAAACAACCATAGAGGAATCTCCTTACCCTGCGACAGTAGCAAAGGCCTCTTTAAATCCTTTGGACTCGCATTCACGAGAACAATTGTTCAAACCCGCAAACAGCCATCCTGATTTAGGTTCTCCACGATTTCCCTATATCGCTTAAAGCAAATGCCAGGATGATTCCTTTGAAAGGACATGACTGATTTCCTTCTCCATCCTTCCCTAATCTAAGCTTGTGCTCTGTTTCTAATTACCTTGTTGTTGATGGGGCATTAAACACTAATTTTGTCCTCTTTAAATCTCTCTTGATTTGGTTAGAAAAATAAACAGACCGCTTACCTGGAGAATAGAGGGCAAGATTTTGAAAAATAAATTTGTGCACAGAAAAAATCCTAAACCTTAAAACCAGCCTTCAAATTTGCAAAACTAAACAGACAGTAATATTTGCTACTTTCCTTGCATATAGATTGTTCAATGAAATTTCAGGTGAAACTGCTCCATGTTTGTGACTCGTTGCCATGGTATTTCAGTGCTGTCTTCAAATGTATACTGTGAAACTACACTGTGCTCCCCTATTTAGGACCCGGCCAATACGCGCATGATGTACCCAGTTGTCATGCAAATGTAATGCTTGAGTGCACGTGCTTCTGTTGCCAAGTCAGTGTGCTGCACAGAGCGCCCTCTGTCAATAAAATTTGTTTTATCGATATCAGATCAATCATCTTCACACAGTAAAATCACAGAATGATGCTGGTGGCTTCCCTGAGCCTGATGATTCTCTATAACAGGATTCCATGCAGTACCTAACTGGGAACTGGTGTCCCGATTGATAAGGCGTCAGACAGTCATATTTTCAGTGATTCATTGATGGAGTAGTTCCAAACGTTTGACATATGGGTCACAATTATTGTATCATTGCGTTTAGTTGAATGACCTCTAGAACCACTGTGTTTAGTGCTAGCAGGCTTGGAGGAGGTGGATATGCTACTGGTGTTCCACGATGTGCTGCTGAATAGTGTGTATCATTTGCCCTACATAAAATTTGCCACATTTACACAGAATCCCATAAACACCTGCTTTGCAGGGTTATAAGTTGCCTTTGACAGATCCCAGAACTGCAGTGATTTTTGATGGGCAACAAAAGATCACTCTAACTTTAAGTTTTCTTAATACTCTGTCTATTTTTGTGGAAACATTTGCAATTGAAGGACTCATTCTTTTCCTTGTTATGTCATTTGTACATCTGTAGTGCTCCCGGTACCGGCTGAGATAAATATATGTTGTTCACAAACACAGTTGGAGGTGATCCAATTCTGCTTGTAGGTTATTGCCACGTGAGATGATGTGGGCTCAGTGAATCGAGGTTATCAGAATGCCCAACGTTTGTGTCATATGGTGACAACTAGTATCCTGTAAGTACAGCTCAAGTGACTGCAGAGTGAAAACTGTCTACACCGCACAAAGATGGCCAGAAGATTCTGCACCGAAATATTGTGGCAGCAAGTTACAGACATCTAGCACTTTGCCTGAAATTTCGTGGAACTAAAAAAAAAAAGTATCATTAATAGGAAAGGGAAGGGTAAACTGGCAGGGTTGTTAGCGAAACCCGTAAGGAGGGACATGAGTACTCATGGATGTACCTCTTTTTTAGACTAATATCACTGTCTAATGAGAAGTTCAGGCAGGCAGATGCTAAAGAGGTCCAAAACTCACAAGATTCTCACAACAGGAAAGTGAATAATAATGTTACCATATTTAATCAAAATATTGGTGGATTAAAGAAAAAAGTAGATTCTCACAAAAGTAAAGTAAAAAATAATGTTACCATTTTTCACCAAAATATTCTGGGATTGAAGAATAAAGTAGATGAGCTCCTGGTTTGTTTAGATGATATTGAATCTGATATTGTAATAGATATACTATGTCTGTCTGAGCATCACATTGTGTCTGATATGCAAAAGGTAAATATCAGTGCTTATAAACTAGCTGCACATATCAGTAGAGAGAATAAGGTGAGAGGAGGAGTTGCCATATATGTCAAAAGTTATCACTGTGTAAAAAGCTTAGATACAAAAACGTTACCGAGCGAGGTGGCGCAGTGGTTAGCACACTGGACTCGCATTCGGGAGGACGACGGTTCAATCCCGCGTCCGGCCATCCTGATTTAGGTTTTCCGTGATTTCCCTAAATCGCTCCAGGCAAATGCCGGGATGGTTCCTTTCAAAGGGCACGGCCGATTTCCTTCCCCATCCGCCCCTAATCCGACGAGACCACTGACCCCGCTGTCTGGTCTCCTCCCCCAAAAACCAACCAACCAACAAAAACGTTTTGTCTAGAGCAACATACAGAAGAATGTGCTTGTCAACTTCAACTGAAGGAGGGCTCTTTTATAATTGTAGCAGTATATAGGTCCCCTTCAGGAAACATTTATTTATTCCTGGAAAACTTGGATGCCTTGTTGTGCTATCTGTCAGATAGCGGAAAGCAAATTATTATTTGTGAGGACTTCAATGTTGATTCACTGAAAGAGTGTAATAGGAAGAATGACCTGGAAGTCTTGCTTGGTTCTTTCAATTTGACATCTGTCATTAATTTTCCTACTCGGGTAGTAAAGGACAGCAGCACATTGATAGATAACACTTTTATAGACCAAGATAAATTTAAAAACATAAATTCTTGTCCTGTTGAGAATAGTCTTGCTGATCATGGTGCTCAGCTAGTTACAGTATATGACATAGCTCCATTCAGTAATTCAAAACTACCCTCCAAAGTTATGCGTTCAATTAATGACTCAACAATTAGAAATTTCAGAGAAAATCTTCAGCAGTTAGACTGGGATGAGGTGTACAAGGAACCCAATGCTAATTTAAAATATAACTTATTTCATGATACACTTGTAAAAGAATTAGAAAAATGTTTCACCAAGAAAGTAGTTAAATCTAATTATAAGAAACCATGTAAAAAACTTTGGCTTACTAAAGGAATAAAAATATCTTGTAACCACAAAAGGGAACTGTATCTAACAACAAGAAAGAGTAATGACCCAGAAACAGCCAAATATTATAAAAACTACTGTGCTACATTAAGAAAGGTTATTAAGAAGTCCAGAAGCATGTGCATCATGTCTGAGATTAATACCTCTGATAACAAAATCAAAACAATTTGGAATATTATTACAAGGGAGACAGGGCAACCAAGAGTACAGGATGACGGCATTACCATCAAAGTGAATGGAAACTTGACAAACAACAAGCCGGAAGTTGAAAACATTTTGAATAATAATTTTTAAAATGTTGTCGAGAAAATAGGATCTAAATGTTCATTAGAAGAAGTGAGGCAGTTAATGGAAGAGGCCTTACCGTCACCATTTGATACAATTGAAATTCCACCCACCTCTCCTTCTGAAATTAGGAAGATAATAAACTCTCTCAAGAATAAAAGCTCACATGGAATTTATGGCATTTCCAGCAGGATAATAAAAGCTTGTTCCCAAGAGATAAGTGGGATTCTTAGCCACATACGTAATAGCTCTCTGAAGCGGGGTATTTTCCCAGATAGACTGAAGTATGCCATTGTTAAACCACTGCATAAAAAAGGGGATATGTCTGATGTCAACAATTGCCGCCCAATCTCTCTTCTGACTGCCTTATCCAAAATTCTTGAAAAAGTAATGTATTGCAGAGTAGCTTCACACCTTTGTAAAAATAAAGTTTTAACAAAATGTTGGTTTGGTTTCCAGAAAGGTTTTTCAATGGAAAATGCTATATATACTTTCATTAATGAAATATTAAATGCTCTGAGTAACCGGAAGTCAGCCGTTGGGATTTTTTGTGATCTCTCAAAGGCTTTTGATTGTGTAAATTGTGGAATACTTCTAGATAAGCTCAAGTACTGTGGTATGAATGGGACTGTGCTCAAATGGTTTAAATCATACCCAACTGGAAGAGTGCAGAAAGTTGAAATAAGCAGTTCACATAATATGCAAAAAAACTGGTGATTTCTCAAACTGGGGAACAATCAAGAATGGGGTGCCGCAAGGTTCGGTCTTGGGTCCTCTGCTGTTCTTAATTTATATTAATGACTTGCCATTCTATATTCAAGAAGATGCAAAGCTGGTACATTTTGCCGATGATACAAGTATAACTGTCACACCCGACAGACAAGAATTAACTGGTGAAATTGTAAATGATGTTTTTCAGAAAATCATTAAGTGGTTCTCTGCAAATGGGCTCTCATTAAACCTTGACAAAACACAGTACATACAGTTCCACACAGTAAATGGAATGACACCATTAATAAATATAGACTTTGATCAGAAATTGGTAGCTAAGGTAGAATATTCAAAATTTCTACGTGTATGGATTGATGGGGGGTTGAACTGGAAAAAAACACACTGAGGACCTGCTGAAACGTTTGAGTTCAGCTACTTATGCTATTAGGGTCATTGTAAATTTTGGCAATATACATCTCAGTAAATTAGCTTACCAAGCGTATTTTCATTCTCTGCTTTCATATGGCATCATATTCTGGGGTAACTCATCATTGAGTAAAAGAGTGATCATTGCACAAAAGCGTGTAATCAGAATAATTGCTGGAGCTCATCCAATATCATCCTGTAGAAACTTATTTAAAGAGCTAGAGATCTTCACTGTAGCCTCGCAATATTTATATTCACTTATAAAATTTGTTATTAACAATCCGAATGAGTTCAAAAGCAATAGCAGTGTATATGTCTACAACACTAGGAAAAAGGATGATCTTTACTACTCAAGGTTAACTCTAACTTTGGTTCACAAGGGGGTAAATTATGCTGCCACAAAAGTCTATGGTCACTTACCTAATAAAATCAAAAGTCCGACAGATAGTCATATAGCATTTAAAAGGAAATTAAAAGAATTTCTTAATGGCAACTCCTTCTACTCATTAGATGAATTTTTGGATATAGTAAGTGGGTAATTTCCCCAACTTCAACAAAAAAATATCAAGTGTTATGTAATATTTTGTGTTGTGTAATATCTTGTATAGACACCTTTTATTAACCTGACACATTCCACATCATTACGAAGTGTCGCATTCATGATCTATGGAACAAGTACTAATCTAATCTAATCTTCCAAAAACCATAAGATGTCATGATGTACCTAATAGATATTTGCCCATCCACTCATTACTAGCACACACTACAGTGATGATTCCCATATTATATCTATTAGGTACATTACGTACGTAGATTGTGGACTGTGGGTCTCACAGGAAGCATGCAAGGGGTAAGTCCCTGCAGTCGCACTATTCATCTGTGTCCTCGGTGGCTCAGATGGACAGAGCATCTGCCATGTAGGCAGGAGATCCTGGGTTCAAGTCCCAGTCGGGGCACACATTTTCAGCTGTCCCCATAGATGTATATCAACACCACCTGTCGGCAGCTGAGGGTTTCAATTAATTGTCACAAAATGAAAATTTAAAATTTTGCGAGAATTTTATGTACCATTCAATGTCAAGACAGTGATCAGATGAGAATGGCTTATACTCACTACTCTTCAATTTAGCTCTATAAAAAGCGATTAGGAAATGACAAGATGCCTCCAATACCAAATTCACCTCTGTTTCCTAGTGTTTGCTGTTGACACTGCAATACTCCTTTAATAAAGAGGTTCAGGCCAATCTTCTATGTGAACAAGTTCAAATATTTACCTAGTCAGGCTAAACTTCCAAACTAAGAAAAAAAGGACAAAATTACAAAAACTCGCCTGTAACAGATTTAATAAAAATGTCTATCACAAAAAACAAATCTATGACATTTAACAAATTTACACTCCTGGAAATTGAAATAAGAACACCGTGAATTCATTGTCCCAGGAAGGGGAAACTTTATTGACACATTCCTGGGGTCAGATACATCACATGATCACACTGACAGAACCACAGGCACATAGACACAGGCAACAGAGCATGCACAATGTCGGCACTAGTACAGTGTATATCCACCTCTCGCAGCAATGCAGGCTGCTATTCTCCCATGGAGACGATCGTAGAGATGCTGGATGTAGTCCTGTGGAACGGCTTGCCATGCCATTTCCACCTGGCGCCTCAGTTGGACCAGCGTTCGTGCTGGACGTGCAGACCGCGTGAGACGACGCTTCATCCAGTCCCAAACATGCTCAATGGGGGACAGATCCGGAGATCTTGCTGGCCAGGGTAGTTGACTTACACCTTCTAGAGCACGTTGGGTGGCACGGGATACATGCGGACGTGCATTGTCCTGTTGGAACAGCAGGTTCCCTTGCCGGTCTAGGAATGGTAGAACAATGAGTTCGATGACGGTTTGGATGTACCGTGCACTATTCAGTGTCCCCTCGACGATCACTAGTGGTGTACGGCCAGTGTAGGAGATCGCTCCCCACACCATGATGCCGGGTGTTGGCCCTGTGTGCCTCGGTCGTATGCAGTCCTGATTGTGGCGCTCACCTGCACGGCGCCAAACACGCATACGACCATCATTGGCACCAAGGCAGAAGCGACTCTCATCGCTGAAGACGACACGTCTCCATTCGTCCCTCCATTCACGCCTGTCGCGACACCACTGGAGGCGGGCTGCACGATGTTGGGGCGTGAGCGGAAGACGGCCTAACGGTGTGCGGGACCGTAGCCCAGCTTCATGGAGACGGTTGCGAATGGTCCTCGCTGATACCCCAGGAGCAACAGTGTCCCTAATTTGCTGGGAAGTGGCGGTGCGGTCCCCTACGGCACTGCGTAGGATCCTACGGTCTTGGCGTGCATCCGTGCGTCGCTGCGGTCCGGTCCCAGGTCGACGGGCACGTGCACCTTCCGCCGACCACTGGCGACAACATCGATGTACTGTGGAGACCTCACGCCCCACGTGTTGAGCAATTCGGCGGTACGTCCACCCGGCCTCCCGCATGCCCACTATACGCCCTCGCTCAAAGTCCGTCAACTGCACATACGGTTCACGTCCACGCTGTCGCGGCATGCTACCAGTGTTAAAGACTGCGATGGAGCTCCGTATGCCACGGCAAACTGGCTGACACTGACGGCGGCGGTGCACAAATGCTGCGCAGCTAGCGCCATTCGACGGCCAACACCGCGGTTCCTGGTGTGTCCGCTGTGCCGTGCGTGTGATCATTGCTTGTACAGCCCTCTCGCAGTGTCCGGAGCAAGTATGGTGGGTCTGACACACCGGTGTCAATGTGTTCTTTTTTCCATTTCCAGGAGTGTATTAAAACAGAATTACTTTATACGTATGAAACTATGGTACTTGATGGCAAATTAAAAACAGTGACGACCCAGAAAGCAACATTCTGGGGGGGAAAAAGAACAGAAACAAAACACAAAACAAACAAGCAAATTACACAAAAAAAAAATCACAAATACAACCAGAAAAGGGCAATTGCAAATAGAATATAATAGAATATTCCTCCCCCCCCCCCCTCCCCATGACCCATGGACCTTGCCACAGCGATGTAGCTTGTGGGTCTCAATGTCAGATGTAGATGTAAATGTAACCACATCAGAGAGGTGTCTGTGGAGACGCCATATTAGCATATAATTCCTGAAGAGAGGGTTGGGGTTGGGTTGTTTGGGGAAGGTGACCAGACAGCGAGGTCATCGGTCTCATCGGATTAGTGAAGGATGGGGAAGGAAGTCAGCCATGCCCTTTCAAAGGAACCATCCCGGCATTTGCCTGGAGCGATTTAGGGAAATCACGGAAAACCTAAATCAGGATGGCTGGACGCGGGATTGAACCGTCGTCCTCTCGAATGCGAGTCCAGTGTCTAACCACTGCGCCACCTCGCTTGGTCCCTGAAGAGAGGCAGCAGCCTTTTCAGTAAATATAGGGTGCAACAGTTTGAATGTTTGATTGGTCTGGCCTCGTTATGTTAGTACTAAGAAGGGCTGAAAGCAAGGGAAAGCCACAGCCATTATATTTCACAAGGACATGAAGCTGTATGATAAATAGTACAAACAAAAAAAGAATAGAAGAGTTGGAAATGTGATGCTACAGAAGAATGGTTAAGCTAGACAGTTTCATAGTGAAGAGGTACTGAATTAAATTGGAGAGAAAAGGGTGTTATGACACAACCAAACTGAAAGGAGGATCGGTTGATAGGATACATCTGGAGACATCGAAGAATAATCAATCAGTCAATGGAGAGGGAGAGGGAGGGAGAGGGAGAGGGAGAGAGAGAGAGAGAGAGAGAGAGAGAGAGAGTTTTAAGTACTTCAGCACTAAATAAATCTGTCTTCACTTCTGGTATATGTGAGCCATTGGCAGCTGTAGTATCAGATACAACATGTCAAAATTGCGTGTCATCAATTGGTAAATTTTTGAGGTATCAAAGACATCTAAATCACTATTTCGTTTGAACAAAAAATGCTTTAATAGGCATGGTCCTATTGGAGATAGTTTGTTGTTGCCATCCTACAACCTTTGAACTGACCTACCCAGCCAGTTATGTGGACACCTGCAGTTTAACATGGGTGCTACTCTGCATTTTTTGCATTAACAGAGTTCTAAGAAGCGATAAGTAACTGATAAAAATCCTAGGACTAACCAGTGATTGAATCTGAGACCTCTGGAGCTGGAATCTGGCACTTTATCAAGCACAATTATAATGTATACAGTAATTTCATATCCACTTTAAAGAACACAGATAAGCGCTGAGGAGAAAATGAAAAAGATGCACAAGACTACAACAATTTATTTAAAAAGGTACATATTTTGTCCTGAAGTATATCATGTTATTATGATGACTTAGTACATGATACCTTACTGCCTTAGCTGTACATAATTCTGTTGCTCCTGCAAGTTGTTAAAGGTCCTCTATTGTAATGGATCTGGGAGATGTGTTATTTTCTACCAGATTTGTCAATACCAAATTGTACATGTTTTCTTATATTTTTGTCAGAATTTTTTTATTGTAATTTGCCTTATTATATGCTAATTTACTTATATTTTTGAGAGTGACAGCATATTGATTACTATTAGTAAATGTGACGAAGAATATCAAAGAGACTGATTACAAGCGGAAGCTTGTGTGTTGTGTAAAATGTCTTTGATGCTGGAGTCATCTTTGACTGTAGTCAGTCGGCAGTGAACTCTTGGTGTGTGTTGATGGTAAAACAATGTGCAGGTCGCCGTCATAATAATTTGGAAGTGAACAGGAAAAAATGAATTATGTTACTACTTTTTTTATATAAACTTTAAGAAGAAACCACATTCGAAGAAATGGTATTTGAAGCACCAAAAATGAGGCAAACGCATTGAACCAGGTCATTTCTGCAGCCGGCGAAACTGCATTGTGGAATCATACTTCCACTAGACAACTGAAGCCAAGACAAATATCGCCTTGTAAACATTTCACGGAAAAGGTACTGTCACGAAATACGCCAAATTTAAGTAAATAAATAATAGTGAGCATATTTCACTATCCACTGTCCATTAGGTCACTCTGTCAGTCCTTTCTTCTCTCTTACTGTTAGACTCCAACAACAGCTTCCTTGATCCATCTAACATCCATTTGACCTTACTGCCGTCCCATCCACATGAATTTCATTTTCATAATTACTGCCTCCCATCATAACTGTTTTTCGTACTTATGGTAAACTTCCCTTTTTGTACACTTTGGAAACTTAGTTTTGAAAAAATCTTTATTTTACGAAACACACTCAAAGGCAGTTTTACTCTTTTTTTATATATACACTTCCGGGGAAAAATATGATACACTTAGAAAGACAGCATTGATTTTGATCTGATGACGGCATGTGCCACCTGGGGGATAGTAGATGTACTGATAATGGCTTCATTGTCATCTGCCAACAAATAGTGTAGTGGCATATACACTGAAGTGATAAAAGTCATGGAATAGCAATGTGCACATACGCAGATGGTGGAAGCATCACATACACAAGGTGTAAAACGACAATGAACTGGCGGAGCTGTCATTTGTACTCAGGGCATTCATGTGAAAAAATTCCCAATGTGATTATGGCTGCATGGCGTGAATTAACAGACTTTGAATGCGGAATGGCAGTTGGAGCTAGATGCTTGGGGCATTCCATTTCGGAAACAGATAAGGATTCAATATTACGTGATTCACAGTGTCAAGAGTGTGCCGAGAACACCAGATTTCAGGCATTACTCCTCACGACGGACATCGCAGTGGCCAACAGCCTTTACGTAATGACTGAGAGCAACGGCATTTGCATGGAGTTGTCAGTGCTAAAAGTCAATCAACACTGCATGAGATAGCAGAAGAAATCAATGTGGGGTGTATGACATACATATTCATTAGGACAGTATGGCAAAATCTGACATTAATGGGTTATAGCAGCAGACGACCAATACGAATGCTTTGCTAACAGCACATTGTCACCTGCAGCACCTCTCCTGGGCCCGTGACCATATCAGTTGGACCCCAGACGACTGGCAAACTCTGCCCTGGTCACATGAGTCCTGATTTCAGTTGATAATAACTGATGGTAGGGTTCAAGGGTGACACAGGCCCACAAAGCCGTGCACCCATGTTTTAACCAAGGCACCGTGCAGGCTTGTGGCAGATCCATAGTGACGGGGGGTGTGTTTACGTGGACCTGACTGGGTCCTCTGGTCCAATTGAACTGATAATTGACTGGTCATTGTTATGTTTGCCTACTTTGGGACCATTTTTAGCCACTCAAGGAATTCATGTTCCCAAGCAATGATGACATGTCACCGGGTTGCAACTGTTCCGAGATTAGTTTGAAAAACATTCTCGCTAATCATTTGGCCACCCAGATTGCCCAAATGAAACCCATCGAACATTTATGGGACATAATCAAGGGGTCGGTTTGTGCACGAAATCCTGCATGAGCAACACTTTCACAGTTAAGGATGGCTACAGAGAGAGCAGGGCAGGGGAGTTCCAACAACTTGCTGAGTCATTGCCACATCAAGTTGCTGCACTCTGCAGAGCAAAAGGAGGTCTAACACAATATTAGGAGGTATTACATGACATTTATCACCTCAGTGTACACTGCCAGAAACAAAAATTAGTAGAGCTGAAAAGATTATATCAATTTTGATATGATGATACTATATGCCACCTTGCGGATAGTAGCTGTACTAATAATGGTTTCAACATTGTCTGCCAACAGATAGCACCGTGGCATAGCTACAAGAGTGCCAGTTGTGTCCACCATTTAACAGAGAATGCTTTCAGCCAGAAGGCTTATTGTGGTGCAAATTTCTGAAGCAAGCAGGCAACCATGCCACGGAGACACACTTGTACTTCCTACAGCCAACTAAGCGAGTCTGAAAGGGTCAAATTGTGGCCTTCTGGGTGGTGGGATGGTTCTTTCAGAGAACTGCCACACAAGTTGGATGTGCTGCATCAGCTGTGTAACAATGCTGGTATAGTGATCACGTGATCATTCTCACACCCGCAGACTAGGTTCGGGATGTGCATGCAGCACAGACACCCAATCAGGACCGTCGTATTGTAAGGGCAGCACTGGCTGACCATACAGCTACCACAGCACAGGTAAGAGGGCTTTTGAGCCCAGACGTGTCAACACGAACTGTTGTGAACCAGTTATTAGCACTGGGACTATGGGCACGTACACCTCTAGCCCGTCTTCCACTCTCGCCACAGCATTGACGTGCATGTATCGACTGGTGCCATCAGAGGATCATTTGGAACATGAAATGGTGTACCTTGGTCTTAAGCGATAAAAGCAGAGTCTGCCTGCATGCAAGTGATGGTCATTTGTGCCTACAACACAGACCTGGTGAACACTGTCTCGTAGAGTGCATTTGTTGAAGACACACAACACACACTGGTCACACCCAGGCCTTATGGTCTGGGGTACAATAATCTACAACTCTCATTCACCTTTAGCATTTCTGAAGGGGATGCTAACCAGCAATTGGTACATGCAGAATGTTGTCAGACCCATTCTTTTGCTGTTCTTGCCTCTGAAACTCAATTTGCTCTGCAAGACATGCAATAACTTCCCTGGCTCCATTTGAGCACGTGTGGAATACGATGGGACAAGAAGTGACTCGTGCAACTCATCAATGGACAATCCTTACAAAACTACATGATCAGGCGAGCAGGCATGGCATAATGTATCCCAGGACAGTATTCACCATCTGTACGATTAACTGGATACCATAGTCAGTGTCTGTATTGCCGCCTGTGGAGGCTATACCACATACTAATATGGGTGTTTCAGCATGGGCCAATAACTGGTACCTCAGAATCGCTTGTGCTATTGGTCTGTAAATGTAATCATTTCATGTGCTCCATATACACTGTTGCATCAGTAAATCTGGAGCGAATTGGAAATCTCAAAAAGGGTGCACTTCTTGTTTCCTCTCCCGGCAGTGTATTTTTCTGTCCATCCAGTTGTCGCCTTCAATAGCTTTAACTACAAAAAAAAAAAATCATCAAATGGTTCTATGAATTCATTATTAATTTGTACTACTTAGTTTTTGAGATGTTGGTCAAACATTATTTTAATTGATTTTCATGCGTACTTTAAAATGTGAGCTATTAAGCGGTTCTATTCATTAATAAAGTGTCTCTGGGAACTCCTGGCTTGATTCTTCTTTCACTTCTAAATTAGTAATTAATGCTCACTGCTATTCTACACTATTGTTCAGAATCTGCGCTGTGCTAAAATCAGTTATGAATTGAACTATTTCTTCTGCCTGATTAACAAGTTGACTGCTGTGTGGTTGCTGGTGCCCACAGCAGGTGGCTCTGCTGCACCGCTGGTGGCCTCGTTGCAGTCATTGTGTTAAACTGTAATGCATTTTCTACAAACATGGAGATAAATAGAGCGAATATCTTGTACATTTCAGAGAAGAGGTCTGTAGTTTCTTCTGCGTCTTGTCTTTCTCCGTTTTTGAGTAGTAGAATATTCACAATATTGTTCCAGTTCTGGGGTATTCTCCTCCTCCAGAGATATTCTCTAAACAAATTTAAAAGTTTATATTGAAACACTAATTTCTCCAGGCATGTTTCATTCCTGTACACATCAAATGGATTTATAGCCTCACCTGGAATTATTTGTAGAATTCTGTCCTTTTAATTATTAACTTTGGGTGTTCCTGGTTCATCTCTTGAGCTGTACAAACATTACAAGAAATCCTGAAACTCTTGAACAATTTTCTCTGTATCAACAGTTACTGTGCAGTCTACCATCTACTGATGGTCTGAGGTGTCTACCCAATGTAAGTCTGTGTTTAGTCTCAGTCATAAACTAAATGTTTTAATTTGTTTCTTTTCTTGCATTTTCAATATATTCCTGCAAATACTCTTCCAAATATTTCTGAACAGTTCTGTTTAACTGAGCATATTCTGTCATGTTCCAATTACTGTCTGCCCTCATCTCCAAGATTTGTATTCAGCTGTGCAGAATATCCTGTTAGTATGTGATTACCGTAAGGTCTACAGTGATTTAGGACTTACCTTGTGTATAGCTCCATTTTTGTTTGATAAAACATGAGCAGTTTCATTTTCAGTTAAATTTGGTACATGAAAAGTCAGTCTCTCATTTTTTTAGTGTATGTGCTGGTGTCTTCTCATACTGGTACCATGATAAAAATTAATCACTGCAGAACTGTTTCTAGTTTTATTTACCTTTAAAATCACCTCTCAAAACTGAAAACAACTAAATGCAGTTGGTATGTATTCCCAACAAAAATTAAAACTTTAATATAGTACATGGGCAAAATGACCTATCAAAGACCATATGTGTGTTGTGTGTGGCTAATTTTTCATCAAAAATAAATAAATATATAAACAACAAATGAAATGGACTGAAAGAATACTGACTTGAGATAAAAGAAGCAAACCAAATGGAATGAAAGTAACTACAATGAATGGCTTTACAAAAGAAAAAATTTATTTTTATTGGAAAAAAAAAAAAAAATGAAAGAATGTGTCAAAGATGTGTGTTAATGCAAAAAATATTTGAAGTGTTTTATTCAGTTACAAGTATCACCAAATACTGTGCAACAAACAGTAGGCCCATTTTATAAAAAATTGTTTAAAACAAAGCACAAACACTGAGTTTCAGACTTTATGTAGCACATATATATGATTTTGAATTACACATTAAACGTCTTTTTTATGAACAGGAAAACTAAACATTCACAATACAGGATCCTTACATGATTCTTTTTTCCATTTGTAAAAGAAATAAGCAGACATTCATAACAGAATAATGAAAACAGCATTTTATGCACAGAAAATCATTCTGGTAATTAGCATGACACATGCTCACCATCAACAACAATCAAAGGAACATGCTGTTTACTATGTGCAATTTATGGATGAAGGTTAATGATTTCAATTTCCAATTCAGTTTGATACAAATAAATACATTTTCAGATTACAGTTCAATTAAGAAAATAGGAAATAATTCACAGTATGAAACTTATTCCTCAGAGGCAATAAAAATCACTTACAGTAAAATTTTATTTTTTTCTGTGACACCAGTACATTGCTTTGGGTGAGGTGAAAATCTGGAAATCTCTCCAATCTTGAATAATACAAAAAAATATTTTTTCAGTCAAAGTTTATGATTTCCTGATTTCAACATATTTTCTTATAAATACACATCTTCTGTGAACAGTGCTAAGGTCATTTGTAGCTTTTAACAAATTTGCATCCCACTCTTAGATTCAAAAATTATGTTAAGCATGTCAGTTACATTCACAATCATCATACTTCTTTCATTTCTTGACTTTTTTTTTTACACAATTTTACAAAAAGAAAGCAAATGTGGCATCTACTCATGATATGGTAGTGCATTATGTCACAGACAATGCAGAGCACCACAGATTGTCTTATTTAACAAAATATATAAAAACAGCAACAGCAGTACTGCGTGCACATTTCACAATTTCAAGATGGTTTTCCATCTTTATTGCTCAACCAACAGAAATACTGTGGCTCACTCTCTTATTTGCAAATAAAAAAGTTCTATAAACCTATGACTTTATCTAGATCTTTGGCAAATATCTTAACAAAAGTATAATGTGTCATTCTTTCCTTTTATATAATGACAGTGAATTACAAAGCATTGAATACGACAGGAAAGCAAAGTACCAGAATATGCAGATGAGCTCAGACTGTTGAGAATTGTACAGCTTTTTAAATTTTAGGTTTCTCAGAGGAATATTCATTCTTACACACCACATAATGTCTAGAAATATTAGAAGCCAATATAGAGAGCAATCAATTAATTATTGTAGATATATTGCAAGTAACATTAACACTGCAGATCATTTACAAAAAGGGCAGATACTCTTCTTTAATAATGTAATTTAATATTTCTAAGAGGGAAACACATTGTATGTTTCCTTCCCCTTTCATAAATGTTCTGTAGCCACAATCTCACTATTCCAGTGTTTTCTGTTGCTTCTTTCATAAGCATCCAAACTGCTACTATATCACATGATGCAGACATTGACATCACAAGCTTTTCATTGTACATATAACTTTTCATAAAGAAGCCAATGTCCAATATCTGTACAAAATCTTCAGACTGTTCAACTTCATTGCTTAAAAGTAGTTCTTGATATATGTTTCCTCACAAAATGTGCAGTATGTGCAGGGGGGGGGGGGGGGGGGGGGGAGGAAGGGAAATGAAATAATGGCATGGCCCTTTTCCTCATAAAACAAGTTTATAACTCTCTCCCTTTTTCTTTGAAAACACACACACACACACACACACACACACACACACACACACAGAGAGAGAGAGAGAGAGAGAGAGAGAGAGAGAGAGTCACATTGCCATCAAATGCTACTGTATACCTACACAGTAAAAATTACATTGTATGCTAAGACAGTTCAATATCCGCCACAGTATTTCAACCTCATTAATTGAAACAAATTTGGCGAAGTATTGTACATATATAGAAGTATAAAATACTGATACTTCCCGTTACAGTACCATTGTTACAGTACAAAATAAATATTTTTGCAAATAAAATTATTTTTAACTGAAGAACAGTCCTTGAAACAACATAATATGTTATTTATATATATATATAAAATTTCATAAATTCATATCAAAGTCACAAGCAGTAAAATGCTAGATATTTTACAAAAGTGTTACCTCCACACCAGCAGCTTTCTTTAAATCTACACCGAGGAATAAAAAAAAAAAGCAATGGTATAAAATGGCAGCAATGGATTTTCTACACTTTTTGCAGCAGGTACAATGAGCAAATCATGCTCTGTTGACCAGTTCATGTTTCATCACTCACTAAATTGTGCAAGTCAGCATAGTTTACTATGGCACGATGGAGAAATTCATACTGAGCCTGAAATCAATTAACAGATAATCAAACAAACAAACAAAATAACACATGGCTGGTTCAAATGGCTCTGAGCACTATGGGACTCAACTGCTGAGGTCATTAGTCCCCTAGAACTTAGAACTAGTTAAACCGAACTAACCTAAGGACATCACAAACATCCATGCCCGAGGCAGGATTCGAACCTGCGACCGTAGCGGTCTTGCGGTTCCAGACTGCAGCGCCTTTAACCGCACGGCCACTTCGGCCGGCCACAAAATAACAGTGCATAGATTATAAATAGATGTACAGTTATTTAAAGCTGTAATTCTAGACAATAAATTAACTTGCTTTCAACATAGCCAGTCCAAAATATTATGTTGATTTTCTGACAGAAACCTGAGTACAGGAAAGATTCATCACATCTTTTGAAGAGAATACTATTATGTTCTCCAGCAGACACAGTAAGCACACCATTGTCTTTTGAGTACAGTAATTTATTTACTTGCTTACTCGAGTGGCCTTCAGCTGGTGCAAGCCTTTATAGTTCACACCACTTGGGTGGCTTACGCGTCAGGTGTCTTAATTGTTTTGTGTAGGTGATTGTCATGAGCATAGTACAATGTAGGGTTACATTCTTGGCATTGTTAGTTATGATAATGATTATGATGATGATGACAATGATAGAAAAGTGAAAACCAGTGCTGGCACAGCTTACTCCTCTTGAATAGCACAAAAGGGTCACCAAGTGTAAGGTATCCACCTGATGACAGTTAATGAACAGTGTTAAAAGATCTCATTCTGTGAGCCACTGCAGAGAGGTTTGGAATTTATTTTAGGACATGGACAAGTCTGGTAATCATGAATTTTATGCCACAGCCATTTCTCCCTTTGCTGGCCAAATATTGGCCTATTTTCACAATCGGAGTTTGAAAAACACAGTGGATAAATTCACACTAGGCAAATAACATATTTTCCTGTGGTATCACACGAAACTGAGGCAGCTGAATTTCCATTTACCTACTCCTGTTAAAGATATAAAACTATCCCTAAAATTTTTAAAGGTAGACTGATAAGTTTCATTCCTCTCAGAAGTCTAGATTGCTTTTAAGCGACCACATCTGCATTCTTGTTCAATAAAGGTTTTGAAGAGAAAGCATTCATTCTGTTGTTACAAAACCACAGTAACATAGACTGAAACTGTCAAGTTGTTATGTGTCATAAATAATCTTTAATCAGTGACTATCTATCTGACATTTAAATAATATAAAAAATATGTACTATCTCTTATTTTCCAGGCCATACATGACTGTAATTGAATATGCTCAATTTGATAGGTCATTTATGTTTCTCCGTGGGTTTCTTCCCTAAAAATACCAATTCCACAGCTATACTTATATTTTTGTATTTCTTTGTTTGCAACCAGTTTCAGGATTGTCACCGCATTCTCATTAAAACAAGAAAATCTGTCATGCTGCAATCTGGCATCATCACTGCTCATAGTGATGCGAAATGTTTGCAAAATGTTGAAGTCATAATAGCACACTTAACATGTGATGTATCTGCAACAGGTATTTGGTAAATGATTGCTAGTGGTGTACAATTTGAACTGCAGTGATTTTATATGTTTTAAATGAAGGAATTTCTGAAGAAGATGATATTTGCTGATTGTGATATGTGTATGGAGATCTGTGTACAGATACAATTACAGTAAGCCGGCCGTGGTAGTCTAGCGGTTCTAGGTTCGAATCCTGCCTCGGGCATGGATGTGTGTGATGTCCTTAGGGTAGTTAGGTTTAAGTAGTTCTAAGTTCTAGGGGACTGATGACCACAGATGTTAAGTCCCATAGTGCTCAGAGCCAATTACAGTAATAGAACTGGACAAAACAGTTTAACCCTTGCAGTGCTATAGGCAAACTCTTTGCATTCTGTGCTGAGTCTGCTTTTGTTATAGCTGTACTGCTCACCAAATGCTTGCACCTGTGCTGACTGATGGTGTTCCGACCAAAATGAAATACCTATCATCCAATTTTTCAGAAACTATAAAGTAAAAATATTTAATTTTTGCACATGTTAGAGCCTGATATATTCACTTGATAAAAAATGAATTTCTTTTCATTATATGTCATACTCACTGGGCTGCATCAAATCAAGTGAAACATTGCACGAAATTTTTAAAAGTTGGCAACATAAAAATTGATTGCATAAACTTTGCATATGGTTGATTGTAGCTCACACATTCCAGTGAATGAAATTTACATAAGATATCAAAATTTCATTTAAAACTGAGAGAAGAAGGATATCTCATTTTGTTCTCGAGTCATAGGGTTTTATATCCAAAGGATGGTTGCAGGCGATACGCTCATTCACATCCCTGTGCATCAGGGATCATGTGGTCATAACAGTTGTCATATCTCACAAATAATTCAAGATATTGAAACAAGGTTTTCTGGAAATGATAGCACACAATGAGGCACATATTTTGTATGATAAAGACTCGAAACTTTTTTATTCACCCAGATATGGAAGCAACTCGTCTGCAGCAGTGAGAGGCTGGAGGCTCAGGACACATTCAGATATCCATTGCACTCTACGAAAATCCAAGCAATGTGCGTATACATATCCACAACACCTGGGAAATGGTATAGTTGGATGTGTATACATGCCCACAGCAGTGAAAGGGTTAAGGATGGAATACTGCATGGTTGGTCAGCCTAAAGCAAGACTGATCACCCTCTTTTACTACAAATGAGGGCATAGAGCATATGAATGTACTGAATATGATAAAGAGGTGTATGCCTGAAAGGAAGTTGTATACGCCCTCAACATAAGATACATAGCTCCTGAAGTGCAAATCACATATTCAGAACATCAAAAGGCTCTAACAAATCATTTATGAGCTTTGTGCAGGCAAGCATATATCAAGGATAGCAAAAATGGCCATAGCATTTTATGTGTAATTTTATACACTGACCACCTTTGACTTTCTTAATAGTTATAGGATTTGAAGCTCAGAGACAGGACATTAGTTTCCTAAAGTAGTACGATGCATTTCCCATAAAACCTCAAGAAAATCACCTTTGGAGATTATATTTCCAAGTGCCATCAAATAAAAAAACACTTTGCGCTTATTAATACAGTAACTGGCATATCAATGCAGAACATACAAGTCCCATAATCATAAAGTCATCAGTTTGCATTACAACAGTAGCAACTTTTTTTACTTTTATTAAAACTCTATGTTTATTGTCAAATGGAAATGTTTGTTAACAAATACTGAATCATAATTTTTTTTTAGTATAAATACTGTCTTCTTATTTTTAATTACTAGTCACATGGGAGCGCTGGTATTCATAATAAATTAAATTTTGTACAAAAATGTGTGACATTAAATAGAAAATAAAATACTTTATTATTTCTAGAGGCTGGACATTATGACATATATTCTTCGTGTAATAATAAGGCATTTTGCAAGTCTGCCAAATTTTAATTTATTTTAAACTACCACTGGGATTTGACTGTTATTAAAAATGTAATTCTTATTTTTAATCATTATTTCAATTTGTTAACAAACAGATAATTTTAATGGAAATATGAAACGTTGTAACTGTTTGCTTTACGTGAATTTTGTGCTCACCACATCAGTGGTAGGTGTACAATGAGTGCTCCCACTGACGGAGTTGTTCACTTAAATATGCATGTGCATTCACTAACAGCCACTTCTTGAAGCCTTCAGACCACATCATCAGATACAGTGTTTGACTATTGCATATTGTATGGTTTTTCTCCTTTCATATTCACTCTGAACTTGAACTTGTATGTTTACAATGAAATTGCTGTATTTTGGACTGTGCACTAAACTAGCTCTCTACTGTGTGTTACTGAATGCTTGGAATTACCATTTGTTCAACAGGTCACTGCAGTACTGTGTTCCAAGTTATACTGAACTTTTGCTACCTATGCCTTGCTTAGTATTCCACTGGCAGACATTCCAATGTAGGTAGATGAGCTGGCATTAATAGAACTGCAGAGCAGTTCGGAAACCTGCCATGGAGGATGCATGGGTCATGTCATATGGGCAGACCCACAGATGGAAGTGTTTACTTGAAGGTAGCAGTAAGCACAGCAGGCCAGTGGTCCAGCAGAGTTGAACCACCACAGACCTAGTTTTGCACTCATGCCGAAAATTGTTGTGTGCTGTCATTAGCTGCCCACACCAGGAGTGTGCTCAGTATATCATTGTGCATGTATCTATCTGGGGCAAGATGCTCCGCTTCCCATAGTCAGTTTGAATGGTGAGCTCATTCCAGTCACGGGGTTCTGTTCCTCAACTGTTACCAAGTCATCATCGTCATGTTAAGTACCCACACTGACTGTGTTTACTAGCAGTGTTGTCATATCTTCTACAAATACTAAGCCAAGTAAGATAGTAAAGTGGCAACAAGGCCATTATTGATGCTGAAATGGAAATGAGAACATTATTTGTTGTGCAGCTATGGATGCTGAGTTTCTGAAGCCGATGCAACAGAAGATGCAACTACAACAGCAGCAACAGAACAGTGGCTTGTCCACAGGTGTGTTAAAAAAAAAAACCACCAACAACACCACATTTTCAGGTGGCGGTGCCCCACAGCTCTTATTTATTTGAGAAATGTCATATTACTGTCTTGAGCTGCTGGTAAAATACTTTATTTATACAACCAAATTCAGTCTGATCATCATCGGGTTGCTATACACTGAATAAAATAATATGTAAGTACCATTACAGGCTTAAGCTGTTATGAATTTGTTAACTGATGTAAATGTCAACAACACCACACACATAACGGAATGTTATGTACCCACATAAAATAGAGAGAAAAAGTAAAAACAGGTTTGTCACACTTCCACATCTAGGAAAGGTATCTGATAAAAATTAATACATTTTTTGTAAAACTAACATCGCAGTGGCTTTTCATACCAACAACCCTATCAGAAATAATATAGGGCACACCATTGATAAGACATGCCAGTTAGACCAGTCTGGAATGAATAGAATTGAGAGTAGTGACTGTGATAACATTTACATAGGACAAACTCTATGTAAAATACACACCATTTACAAAGAACATAGTTGCAAAAGCGAGAACAATCAGTCCACATTCTCTCAACACAACAAAAACCATTCTGTTTCTAATATAGAAGACAATTTATAATTGCACATAATCAATAAAGGTAGCCATATGGATAGTCTAGAAGAACTTGAAATTTACACAGAGTTGCAAAAAAGCCATTGTGCTGTTTTCAATTAAAAAAAAAAAATGATCCGAAAAAATAGGAATTTCATCTAAAATGTTAGAGGCATACTGCAGACAATGTAATTCTTCCCATAGATATACTAATACACCTGGCCTTAATGGTACATTAGTACCACATTACACCACTATTTTTCCACATGGTAGCTCAGTGACCTGTTTCTAAGCATAAAATATCTGTTTTTATAGCCCCAGTATTGTTTTTTATTCTTTTTATATGCCCATAAACTTAGCTGCTGTATCTTGAACATTGCGCGGCTGTGTGTGGGATTCACCATCACGTGAGTGAAGTGCACACAGCGCACATCAGATTGTTCTTTTGTTTAATTACAGCTGCCTGGAGCATATTATTTCATGTGTATATGGAATAAGGCTAAGCAGGATCATTATATGCTGATATAACTATTTGTCCACGATAATGAGCATGTTACGTCTGTTATACTGTATGTATTTAGACATTTTGGCTTGGCATACATTATATGTATCTGTATGGCCTGTCCCATAAAAGTTACTGTATGATGGAAACAGTATAAATATGAATGTGACAACATAGTTCGTTTCACACTAATGCCAATGAGTACATGTAAGGCAGTACTTGGATGCATTTTGTTTTCTGTCACTGGAATTGTGATCGTAAAATGCACAAACTGATATGACTTTCCTAGGTTCTTATCATAGCAGATGACACACAGCTTAATAATCATAAGTTTCTAGTAACTATCAATGTATGCAGACCTCTACAACCATCTTTGACTCTACCATAAACAGCGATCAGCTGCCCAGTCGTATCTGTGTGGTATGAATCTGTTCACAGTGTTACTGCATATTACAGTTTTAACATGAACGAGTACAACCCCTAGCATAGTTTTATAGATTGACAATGTAATTTATATTACAATATGATAACAAGTAACTCTGTACAAATAAGAACCATTTACATCTTTATGATACGTGGTTTTCATAATGAGTCACATTACTGTGTTATGACACAATTTTATTTTTGGTGTGTCATTGATGGTTTTATCAGCTGATGTTATAATTTTCTATTTTGCTAACATGATGGTTGTAATACATTTATGTGTGTCCGTAACATCCCATTATGTGTGTGTTTTACTGTTAACGTATACATCAGTTAACAGCTTTGTGAAAGTTTAAGCTTTTAATGTTACTTCTGTATTATTTCATTTGGGATATAGGAACCTGAAGATAGTCAGACAAATGAAACTGGTTGTATAAATGAAGCCAGCAGCTCAAGGCGGTACGATGAAATTTTTCAAACAGCAGCAGCAGCAGCAGCAGCAGCAGCAGCATCACCTATACCTCAACTATTCACTTGCTTCAATGAAACAAGGTAGAGTTGGGACATTTGCCTGTGTTGTTCTGTTCTCTATTTCAGTGGAGTCTTATACTTGGCCCTAATTGTCAGAGTGATGTTTTACTGTCTTCCAATAGCAAATTGTACAAAGTAGTTAAAAACTATAGCCAGCCACTCTCTCTTGCTGGTAGTTTGAGTTTCTCCAAAGTTTTTGGTTTGCTGCCAGATTATTATGGTCACTCATATCATAGCAGTTAGGCTGGAATTCGATCAATGTGTTAAGCAAAGCAAGCAGCTGGGACTGCGACCTTTACAGTGTTTAGCACGAAAGTGTAATTTTTCTTGTAAACTGTGAGGTGCACCTTACACTGATTCTCTAATCCATGATGTCATTATAGACATGTCACCACAAAGGTTTTAGAATTACCTGTTCCAACATTGAATGAAATGCTCAAAATTGCTAAAGCTCACAAAGTTACAGCTACAGCACAAGCTTCCTTTGACAACAGTGTTAGTGTAGAACAGAACCAACCATTGCATTCCAAACCGTATGCGAGAGGCGCATGTGCGGGCCACATTTGAGCTGAGGTTTGGCCTGTCTCAGCTTTGTTCAGTCCTTCTCTGAAGTACCCGGTACAGTGCGACATTTCATGTAGTATTGCAGTGTGTCACTATTTGGTCAGCCCAATTCTCTTCAATTCAGCAAAATCATGGTGTAACTGCTGTTTACCCTTCACTATCTGTTGGTGGTACAAAGACTGTTCATGGGTCCAGTGGGTGTTTGCACAAAAAGAGGCTGTCTAGCAACGTATTGTCACAAGCATTTAAATATGAATGGAAATGAAGGCGAGAGGGATGGGAGTTCTTAATATCTATTATGCAGTTGCATAATCGATGGGTACAGCAAATTTGCTATGCAACGACATTACAATACCATGCAGAAAGAATTTAAAAATTTAACTGACACTGAAAGAGCAAAATATTACAATGATCAATAGATGGTATTCTTGTTATGTACATTATGAAGCATTTTGTGCTAAATTTGCAGGCATGGAGCACGAGGAGAAATTTTTGGTACCAAAAGCAAAATTTCTGAAGTTACACACATTATTCCATCATCAGTTGCAAGAGTTTTTGATAGAATTGAATGAAGAGTAAGTATGTTGATTAAGTCAAGGGGCATGTACGGAATGATTTTTTGATTTAAAATTTGCTTTTGTCAAATTTATAAAGGAAAAAGCAATGCAGGAATGAAAATTTGAACATCCAAAACAGATTGCAGGCCTTACATTTTAAGTGGACTTGACTGCACACTGCCCACAATAATAAATCACAAAGTGAGAATTAAATTATTTCTGATTTGATCGGGATGCACTTAAAAAGAAAATCGCATTGTAGTAGGGACAAATTCTGACAAATACAGTGCAGTCCCTTAAGCTCACTGGTGCTAAAGAAAATGCGAGTTTTTAAGACTTTATTGTAGCCATGAAATAATTGCGAGGAAAGTTTTCTAAACTTTTGAGTCAGTCTTAAATATGTTTCCAAGGTCATTTGCTGTTTCAGTTGAAAGCGCCTGTGCATGTGCAGATGTAAGTGACTGACCTGCATGATAATTCCCATTTTAAAGACAAATGCTTTTAGGTTAAAAGTGTCCAGGACGTCTACACTGTTTTCCCCAGGTAGAATTTCCACATCCACATGAACAGTTTGCAAAAGTGCTACAGTATTTCGATCAACATATGTTTGTGTCAGACCTTTTTTCGATAATGAAACTAAATAAGTCACAATTATGTGGCAATCTGAGTACAAAAGTCTGTGAAATTGTCTATGTATGTCTGTATCCCAACAGTTTGTACCAGATAAAAATTATATTATGCCTTCAGCATGCCAATTTTTTTTTTTCGTCTATGTTGTTGAGAAATACGAAACCAAGTGAAACCCATTGCAGCTGCATTGCTATCTAAATACAGCATATTCACAGTTTTCCCCCCTCTTCCTGCTCAGAGAGCACTGTGCAGCAGGCAGCAGGCTCAGCACTATGACACGCGAGCCAAAGCACGGTTTGTGAACCAAATTTCTGGTCCACCCAGGTGTAGAATATCTTTCCAGCAGTACACATTGTGTTCTTCAATCTACAGATGACACTCAGTCAATATCATCTGATTCACAGAGCACCTGGCCATCTGGTATGGCAGGGTACAATAGTTAGTACAGCAGTTAGCAATACATTCTCCTCATTGTTGGTAGACAAGCATAGAGAAATGTGCTTCATTCGCTGTAGTTCTGTCCCAAAGGGAACAACAGCTCAAAAAAATATTTTCTGCCCATCACCTCCTGAAAAGCCAACCCAAATAAGTTATTTCCAGAATGCATCACTAAGTGCAAACAATATCACTGCTCATTCTGTGACACCAGTTACTTTGCCTGTGGCATGCACGGACACTTGATGAGTTTTGCTGTGGCCAGAAATCAACAATGCTGGCCACTGCATTCTGTAAGGCCAATATCCTTGTTGCCATGTAGCCCACTGCTGTAACTTACATTGAGGCTAAACGTCATTGGCATAGAGGTTAATTTCCAGCTGGACTCAGGAGTGGCCATGTCCTTAATAAATCTGGAGACATATCGCCTCACTGGGTCCCAGTGCCATTTGCTGTATATAAGGAAGTTAAGGTAGAATTGGACAGGTTTCAAAATTCACAAGTCATCTCACTTGTATTTGCAAGTCAATGGGCGCCATCACTCATATTCATTAAGGAGCCAAACAGAGCTATTAGATCATGATGTGATTTCAGAGTCATGGTAAACGTTGAATTACATGTGGATCTGTATCCAATTCCTAGGCCACAGGAATTGCTAGTCAAGTTGGCCTGGGGCCATTTGTTTTCAAAAATAGATCTGACTGATGCCTATTTGCAGTGTCCAATCAATGAGGAAACAAAATGGATTCAAGTCATTAACACACCTTTCAGCATGTTTAGATACACCAGATTACCACTTGGAGTCACAAGTGCTCTCAGTATTTTTCAGCAGTATCTCCAACAGTTAATTCAGTACATCCCAAATTCTTACAACATTTCTAGGCATTATTTGACAGGATGCAAGCCAATACACTGCATTTTTTATTCACCAAGTTTTTTTTTAATCTATCATTCAGTATCTCAGTCGTAACTTGAGTTTGTAAAAGCAAGCTTCCAAGCTACCAGTCCCAAGGAACCTGAGATAGTTGCAGTCATTTCTCAGGAAAGCAAATTAGCATGCCAAGTTCATTCTGCAAGCAGGGATCAAATTTGTTTGGTTAGAAGAAAACAACAAAGCATTTTTGAAATGAAAGAAATGTCTTCAAACAGCTCCCTCTTTTGATACATTTTCTCCATGCAAATATCTTATTCTGGTGATGGACACTTCAGATTTTGGAATTAGTGCTGTCCTATTGCAAACACACACTGATTGCACAGAGCTGCCAACTGTGTTTGCCTCCAAAACATTGATCGCCACTCAATATAATTAATCAAAAATTGAGAAGGATGCATTGACAGTTATTTAAAACATCAAATTTCATGGTTCCTTTTTTTTTTAAAAAAAATACGGGACGAAATTTCATCTAATCAGAAATCAATCTCCTGAAATCACTGTTTGGTCCACATTCCAAGCTCCCGGGTAAAATGGCACTGCAACTGCTCAGCTTATTAGCAATTATACATACGAGATCCACTACAGGCTTTACACGCAGCAAGCCAATTCAAACACATTCTCTCACCTACGATGGGCACTAGATGCAGACTTTGAAAGGGAAAAAAGTGGTGTGTTTTGGATTAGATGTATACATTAACACATCCTTGACAAGTTTCTGATTACAACATGGGAAGTAGCAGTGGAATGTGTTATCAACTGTACAATGAGGCTGGCTGTAAAATATTCTAAAGAACACAGACTCAGCATTATAAACATATTTTTCTTTGCAGGAAAACTTCTATGTAAAAGACAGTGTCCTCTTACTAGCTACCAATGACCGCAAATGCCGGGCTGTGATTCCATCTAAGATCCATTGTCATATTCTTAAGCTACTCTACACTCCACATTGGGGAATGTGCTGGATAAAGTCATTAGCAAGGAGTCACCATTATTGAATTGGCATCAACCCTGCCATTGAACATACAGTTCAGAACTGCCACTTCTACTCTGTATTCCTCAGCTCCTGTGTGACAATAAAATTTCTGACCTCATCCTTAGTACCCATGGCAAAGAATTCACATTTTGCTGGACCATCCCACAGATCAATGTGGTTTCTCATTGTCAACGCCCGTCTAACTTCCTTAATGTCGCACACATGGCTACTACAATAATGCTGGCTATTACCTTTGCTGCAGAGAGGGTGCCCACCACTTTTGTCTCCAACAATGGCCCTAAGTTTACGGCACCCACATTTCAGTTAAGTGCAACATCACTGAACATCTGACCACAGCTCTGTTCCGCTCAGAGTGGAGCAGAGTGTGGCTGGTCAGAACATACACAAAATTATGGCAATAGTCATTTAGGAGGAAGCATTCACTAGGTTTCTTGCCACTTATTGGCCCGCCCTCATCAAGGAATGCAGCCTGGCTGAAATGCTACACAAGTTCAGCCCGCTTGCACTATTCGAATGCATATCTTCTCAACTATAGTACTGGTGCAACTGTATGGGTCCATTATTTCAGCTAGAAGCCAGGATGAACCAAGACATCATCATCAGCAGCAGCAGCAATATGGGGAGACAGATGTGATCATGTTGTCTTGCACCAAAACCAGTTCTGATAGTCCACCTGCATCTGCATACATACTTCACAAGCCACCATATGATGCACGGCAAAGGGTACCTTGTATCACAACTAGCAATTTCCTTTCCTGTTCTACTTGCAAATGGAGCAAGGGCAAAACAATTGTGTACATGCTTTCATACGAGCTCCAATTTTTCTTATCTTGTCTTCATGATACTTATACTAGTGCTCTAAATTTTCTCAACAGTGTTTCACAAAAAGAAAATGGTCTTCCCTCCAGGGATTTCCATTTGAGTTGATAAAGCATGTACGTAATATTCACATGTTGGTCAGACTTCCATTTGAGTTCATAAAGCATGTCCATAATATTCACATGTTGATCAAACTTACCAATAACATCTCTAGCAGCACACCTCCAAATTGCTACGCTGGAATCCTTTAATCACACCTAAAGGGTTTCACTAGTGTTCTATACGCAGCCTCCTTTATAGATAAGCTACACTTTCCTAAAACTCACCAACAAACCAAAGTCAATCATTCACCTTCCCTACTAATGTCCGTATGGGCTTGTTCCATTTCATATAGGTTTGTAACATTACACCTAGAAATTTAGCTGATGTGACTGTGTCCAATGGAACACTACTAATACTATATTCGAACATTGTAGGATTGTTTTACCTATTCATCTGCTTTCACTTATATCATTCACTTACTTTTTCTACATTTAAATCCCGTCCACATCACCCTGTATCCTTCTACAGTCACTCAATGATAATACTTCTCTGTATACTACACCATTATCAGCAAACAGTCACCCACTGCTGCTCATCCTATCCTTCAGATGCATTCCCTGAGGCATTTCTGTTGGTACCTTTGTCTCTGATGAACAGTTCCCATTCAGAACAGTGTACTGGGTTGTTTTAGTAAAGGAGTCTTCAAGCCACTCACGTATCTGAGAATCTATTCTAAGGGTGTCAAGCAAGAAAGGATAAGGCAAGTTTTCCTTGAGTGTTGCCTTTTAAATCTGTGCTGATTTGCAGACAGAACCTTTTCTGTTGCAATGAAATTTATTATATTCAAACCTAGGGTGGTTTCGCAGGTCCCTTCTCATACAGGGGAGTCACCTGCACTTTTTTACAGTTGCTTGGCACTTTGCGTTTCATGAACAATTCATGTCAAATGCAAGTTACTGCTAATGTGCCAATGCCAAAGAGCACTCTCTGTGAAACCAAACTGAGATTCCATCCAAGCCTGGTGACTGACTTGATTTCAACTCCTTCAGTTGCTTCTCAACACCAGGGATGCCTTTTTCTATGACCTACGTACAGGCATGTGTGTGATAGTCAAACATCAACAACAGAACTATTCTTATCTAAGCTTCAAATTATGCTAGAAGACCTTTATTGGGAAAAAAATAAAAAAGTTGTAATAGCTGCTGGTTTTAATATTGATATCACATGTGATAGTAGTCACACTTCAAGATTCACTGACTTAGTAAACAAACATGGTTTCAAATTGAATTTCTTTGAATCTACCAGAGACAATGGGCAATCATCAACATGCATTGACAATGTTCTAACTAATTATGTATATGAAGATGTGTATAAATATTGGCTGGATCTAGGTATTTCAGATCATTGTGCATTGTTCATTGAGCTGCCACAGACAGACAGGAACATTTCACATATGAGAACCCATATGAGCAGGAACTTTAGCAAAGAAAACTTGCTAACATGTAGTGAGAAGCTAAAACATGGCCTTTTGATTATTGTAACTCAAGTGACAAAAACTTTGAGAAATTCTTAAATAGTTTTCTTGGAGACTTTAATGAAACATTTCCACCTAGACTCTGCAGCAGTAAAATAACAAATACAGTAAAGTGGATTACCCAGGGCATAAAAATTTCCAGTGTACGGTAAAGGCAACTGCACAGAGAACTAAAATATAATGAAGATATTGATTTCATTAAATATGTTAGACCCTATAAAACCATATTTAAAAGAGTTGTCAAGGCAGCAAAACAACTGGCAACTAACAGGCTAATTTAAAATCATAAAAATAAGACAAAGGCTGTGTGGTCAGTCATTAAATCTGAGTTAGATGTTAAAGCCTGTAACCAAGAAATTCCAAAAATTGACACTGAAGGAAACACTATTGTAAATCCAACTCAAATACCAGAGTACTTTAATGAATTCTTTATAAATGTAGCAAAGTCTGATGTATATGTAACAGATTATCACAACAAAGTAAATCACTTTGGCCTAGGCAAAAACTGTGAAAACTTTACAAAATTCTCAAAAGTTTCTGTGGAGGATGTAGAAAATACTATTCTAACATTAAGAAACAAAAAATCTGCAGGTTGGGATGGAAGACCCACCAAAGTTATTAAAGTGGTACACAACAGAGTTGAAAAGCCACTAGCTCAGATAATAAATCAATGTTTTGAAAAGGGCTGTACCCCAGAGGTACTGAAATATGCTGAAGTCAAACCACTCTTCAAGAAGGGATCAAGAGATATCATGGAAAATTATCGTCCTATCTCGATTCTCCCAGTTCTATCCTGTTGCACAAATACAAAACTTCATTGCAAAATATTCTGTTATTCTAAACAATCAATTTGGTTTTCAGAAAGGGAAAAATGCCATTGTTTCATTGAGAAATTAAGTACATCGTTAGACAAGAGAAACAGGGTGGCAGGAATTTTCTGCGACCTCACAAAGGCGTCTGATTCCGTAAACCATGCACTGCTTGTTTACAAACTTGAAAAGTATGGCATTAGCGGCAGTGCCCTACAATGGCTTAAATCCTACTTATCCAACAGAAAGCAAAGAGTCAGCATTTCTTCAAATGGCACATATTATTTTTCTAACTGGAAAAAAAAAAAAAATAATCTCAGGGTGTTCCACAAGGCTCCATATTAGGCCCAGTCCTAGTTCTCTTTTATGTTAATGACTTAGCATTAAGTATCAGCTCCCCATCAGTTCTGTTCGCAGATGATATTCCTGTCTTAGTTGAAGATCAGGACTCGGAAAAAATTCCCAAATCTGTGATCAATACCCTCAGTACGTTAGAAACTTGGTTTCAGCTAAATGGGTTGAATCTAAACATATCTAAGACTCACGCGATGCAGTTCAAAACCAAACAGTCAAAATGTGAGCAGATTAAGATTGTAAACAACCAAGGTATAGAAGAAGTTGACTCAGTCAAATTCTTAGGCGTAAATGTAGGTAAAAATTTGAGCTGGCAGAGGCACACATTGAATACCTGGCAAACAAACTAAGCAGCTTTGCATTTGCAATGCAAATACTATCAACTGCAACTGACGTGGACACATGACAAGTAGCATATACAAGCTACTTCGAATCCATTATTAGGTATGGTATTGTTTCTTGGGGTAACTCAGCAAACATAGTGCGGATACTAAAAATACAGAAAAAATCATACAAAATACGTGCACTGCAAATCAAAAAGAACCATGACGACCATTATTTAGAAAACTTAAAATATTAACTCTGCCATCCTTAAATATATATGAGATTATTATATTTTTGTACAACAGACATGAATTATTTGAGGGAAACCATTTTGTCCATTCACATGATACCAGAAACAAAGAAAATTTTATGCTCCCCACCCACTACCTCAGACTGTACGCCCAGGGACCTCAACACATGGGAATGAAAATTTGTAATAAAAGAAAAGGGAACAAGTTGATGCAGATGAATTTAGATTCACTTAAAAGAAAGCTATATGAGGTACTGACAATGAAGTTTTATTACTCAGTGGATGAATTCATGCGGGACAACTGGAAATTTGAGATGGGTACAATGTGTTACATGTTCCAAGAAATATCCTTGTTATTTATTATAGTGCTATTATTTATTAATTTACAACTCATTGTAACTTTTTAATTAGTTTTTGACATGTCTCCTGTACACAAACCAAATGGATTGCAAATGTACATCATGAGATGAATAAAACGCAATTCACAATTCACTACATTACATCTGTATGATCCTCCTTTGTGAAGCATTTCTTAAATCAAAAATTTAAAAATTTAAAAATTCAGCTTTCCTTATGCTGTCTTCTATTGTCTCATCAGACTGGTAAATAAGTGACTCAACAGAGTCCTTTGAGCCACTTAGTGATTTTATGCAGGGCCAGCAACCTACCTTCCTTGTAGTGATGTATGTGGGTCGACAATGACAGGAAATAATGGAGATGGAACTACTGCCACCTTAGGATGCTGTATACAACAGTAATTTGCATTCCCCACCAAGTCACAGTACCAATATGTAGCCTAAGATACTGCAGTTAGCAAGTAATAACAGTTTCTTGTGACTATGCTGACCACACATGCAGAGGGTACTGTGGATATAGACAGGAACACAACTGCTATGCAGGGGTCTCTCCAACTGTCTTTATTTTTTATATACAATACCATTGTTTTGGTGAACATATATTTTCAGGACTCATTGAAGTGTGAAACTGCAATGCAAATAATAAAAACCACAATATCGCTATATGAACAATACATCTGAAAACATTTCTGCTTGTTCCAACAGTTGCAAAACAGCTGTAAACAGACTTGTTCCTCCAATTTGAAAATGGTTGAATACATTACTAGTCCAATTAGTGCCTTCAATTCAATGACATCAACATTTTGTAGACAGGATAAGTGATCATTAGTGTACTGTGATCTAAACTTAGATATTTCCAGATTTGTCCACAGAATGATTTTGTATAGAATAGCTTGTACAGGGAACAGGTTCAATATCTCCAGAAGTGCAGGTCTCAGACTTTCTGCCATCTGTCACAGTCCAGGCAGCTGCAAGACGATACTGTGTTGGCTTGTTATGCTGTTTTCTCCATGGAGAACATCTATGCTTATCAAAGAAGTGAGTTTCTCCATCGTCACCAACTGTCACATCTGCAGCACTTTCAAGTTTCCTGCTCCAAATTATTGTCGTGCTCAATAAATATCTTGAAATCAGTATCATCATCACTGTCATCACAGTCTTATTCTGGGAACTCACTGAGTCATTCTTCAACACCCACATCTGTCACATGTAAAACATGTTACATAGAAGAAAACGGTCTATTGACACGCAGTCAACATGGGTTTAGAAAACATCATTCTTGTGAAACACAATTAGTTTTTTATTCACATGAAGTGCTGAGTGCTACTGACAAGGGATTTCAGATTGATTCCGTATTTCTGGATACCCGGAAGGCTTTTGACACTGTTCCACACAAGCGGCTCGTAGTGAAATTGCGTGCTTATGGAATATTGTTTCAGTTATGTGACTGGATTTGTGATTTCCTGTCAGAGGGATCATAGTTTACTGTAACTGATGGAAAGTCATCGAGTAAAACAGAAGTGATTTCTGGCGTTCCACAAGGTAGTGTTATAGTCCCTTTGCTGTTCCTTATCTATGTAAACAATTTGGGAGACAATCTGGCAGCCGTCTTCTGTTGTTTGCAGATGACACTGTCATTTATCGACTAATGAAGTCATCATAAAATCAAAACAATCTGCAAAACGATTTAGAAGAAATACTGAAATGGTGCGAAAAGTAGCAGCTGAACTTAAATATCAAAAAGTGAGAGGTCAGCCACTTGAGTGCTAAAAAGAACACGTTAAACTTTGGTTACACTATAAATCAGTCTAATCTAAAAGCCGTAAATTCAACTAAATACCTAGGAATCATAATTATGAACAATTTAAACTGGAAGGAACACACAGAAAATGTTGTGGGGAAGGCTAACCAAAGACTGCGTTTCATTGCCAGGACACTTAGAAAATGTAACAGACACACTAAGGAGACTGCCTACACAATGCTTGTCCATCCTCTTTTAGAATACTGTTGAGCGGTGTGGAATCCTTACCAGATAGGACTGACTGAGTACATTGAAAAAGTTCAAAGAAAGGCAGCACATTTTGTATTATCGCAAAATATGGGAGTGTCACACAACTGATACAGGATTTGGGATGGACACCATTAAAAGAAACGCGTTTTTAGTTGTGATGGAATCTTCTCACAAAATTCCAATCACCAACTTTCTCCTCCGAATGCGAAAATATTTTGTTGACACCAACTTACATAGGGAGGAACAATCACAAAGATAAAATAAGGGAAATCAGAGCTCATATGGAAAGATATAGGTGTTCATTCTTCCCGCGCGCTATACGAGATTGGAACAACAGAGAATTGTGAAGGTGGTTCGATGAACCCTCTGCCAGGCACTTAAATGTGATTTGCAGAATATCCATGTAGATGTAGATGTAGATGTAGAAGGTTCAGCTTTCCTTACCATGGAGAAACAGTAACATTAAAAAAATAAATAAATAAATAAATTGAAAAAAAAACAAAAAAAACGCAAACACAATGGTACATCTGCGAGACCTCTCAAAGCTAAAAATAAGAAACAAAGCACAATAATGCAAGAGTTCTGTCACTTGTAAAGTGCCATCCAATAGGAAAGTGAACAGAAGAGTCCACTTCAGTGGGGTGTGTGAAATATCACAGGACAAAAAATTGTAGTAGTCTGAGAGGCAGTCAGTAGGATTTAAGGGATAGCTATGTGTACACACAGTCATGTGCAGCCAGTTGTCTGTTATCTCTTGAAACCTTTGGACTGTGCCATTTGATACAATGTGTGACTATTGCTTGTTGAGACCTTGCTGTACTCTGGTTCCTAGCCAGCCGTTCACTATGTGAACTTAGTCATTACTGATCACTCATAAATACTATTTCTTCCACTGTGCCACTACATGCTGAGTGACACTGAACTTTTTGTTACCCACACTGAGTACGACAGTACAGTGGTGACAAGGCCATTACTTATAACTAACTCCAACTAACTCCATCCAAACAGGCCCCGAAAGACCCTAACGGTACTGACCAACCGCCGTGTCATCCTCAGCCTATGGGCGTTACTGGATACAGATATGGAGGGGCGTGTAGTCAGCACACTGCTCTCCCACCTGTTGTCAGTTTTCGTGGCCGGAGCCGCTACTTCTTATCAAGGAGCTCCTCAATTTGTCTCACAAGGGCTGAGTGCAGCCCGCTTGCCAACAGTGCTTGGCACACTGAACGGTCACCCATCCAAGAGCTAGCCAAGCCCGACAACGATTAACTTCGGTGATCTGACAGGAATCGGTGTTACCACTGCAGCAAGGCCATTGGCCAATTACTGACACACACACACACACACACACACACACACACACACAACGAACTGCAGACCACATTTTTCACATGACCACAGAGTGAAGTCTAACGACACTGACTAGACCTGAGACAAAACAGTGCTTTATGAATGATGATACTTACTTCCTGGGACCATCCTATTCACAGATAAAATGATTTTTTTATGTGATGGCTTTTTGGATACACCCAACATTCACACTCAGGCAACAGATGTAACTCATGTTGCAGAAAAATGGAACTATGCAGTCAATCTCTTTAACGCTCTTGCAGTAAAAGTTGCAAGAATTGTTGGAAGATACTAATTTGGCTACAAGGTGTCAACCTGGTGTAGTGCTTAAAGGCATTTCACTTACATCTGGGAAGCAATTTGAATCCTTTTGTATCTGTACTGTGCAATCCAGACTTATATTTCTTAATGTTTCCCTTAATAATATCTGGTGAAATCTGGGATTCTTGCTCTTAATAATTCTCTCCCTTCTTCATGCCCAACTGAGCTAGTGATCAGTCTCTAATTACCTTGGTGTTGATAATACATTGAACTTAGGCCTTTAATGATGGGTGTGAGGGTGCGCGAGACTGCAAGGCTCCAAAGTCACCATATGATAGTTTTTTTACATGAATACATTGAAAGTACGGTATATGGCACAGCAGACGGCTATTTATTTCAATGAAGAATACAAAAAGCATGTGCAATAGTTTGTAAAGCTCTGAAAAACCTACCAAAGGGCTACGTAGAATGAGTTCAAACAGTTCTCAAATATGTTTACATTTTCCAGGAGAGGTCTTTCTTGATAATTATGTTTATATGCATACTATGCATACTTTCATGTACTGTTATCCACAGTGACAGATGTTCTTGATTTTACAGTTCTTTTATGTAAATTACTGTGAAAAGGAGACAGTCCTTCACACATTGTGAAGCATAATTTTCATCATGAAAGGGATCCTTCATATATCCACCGACAGGAAAAAGTAACCCACAGCAGGCTACTTCCGTAAAGTATATCAATAACAAATTGTAACTAATGCTAATTTATTCATATCATAAATTATGGGAATTATTTCTAGATTACTTTATATATACAGGAGAAAAAAATCTGCTTTGAAAAACACCGCTAATCTACACCTTACACGTCTCAGCTGCTGTTTTTATTTACTATTGCATAATAAGCATTTACGCAACTTTACTGCCACGTAATGACAGTGAGCAATAAGCTAGCTTGGTGTTTGGTCCTCACATTGATGTGTTTTGGTGTTGATTACTTTTTTTTATCTTTGGACAACATAAAGTAATGAAATCTATTTGCACATTTCACAAGTGAAATTTCCACTAACATGGCATGTCCACTCTGTGTATCCCAGTACTGCTCTTTGGCCTGCTTCTTTTATTTTTCCTGTCTTTCAATAGTCTCCATTTTGATTTTCCTCTGATGATTTTTCCAACTGTAATCGATCTTTGCGATATGTATTAATTGCTGTTACTTATAAACAGTCTTGACTTTGACAGCAGATATTTATTTCAGTGCATTTTTACTTTTAAATTATTTTATGTTCTTTTATCACTCTTGATTCTGGCTCTGGAATGACTTTGCATTTTTTTATACATCCAGATCATTTTTTGCATCTGCTACTCTATCTGCTGTGCTACAACTGCTCCTGTTTCAGCAGTTAGCAAAAAGGAATTTCTCTTCACTAATGCACCACTATCATATTTCATAAATTCACAGATAAAAACATCTAAGTTCATCATTTTTAGAGAAGACACTAAAGTTATAGTGGAAAAGGAATACACCATTATGCTAATGAATTGGAAAGGGAATTCTAGTGGTAACTTGCTCTAAGATTTTACACTGTATGACAAACATCATGCTTACAAGATTAAACATATGTATCAAACTTTTTCTTTTTACTCACAAATGTCTGCAGCATTCCATGTCGCTGTGATCTAAGCTTTCGTGTTGTTGTGAAGATATCCACCCTCTTTTCAGTCCTCAGTTGCTGTACCAATATACTCAGTGCCACAAACATAGAACTTCTATCAGATCCACAACTAGTTCAGAGAGAAAAATGATGTTACTTAATGCAGTCAATATACTGTTGACAACTGCACTGCTAAACTTACAATGAAGGAGTGCAAATCAACAGACATGGCATTTAATTACAAACATAACATGCTTGTAATCAAGTCAACAAACATAGCTTAACATACCTACAATGCACAACTATGGGAGCACTGCCCCCTTGAGATTCTTGATGGTTTTGAGTTTGGTCAACCAATTCTATGAGACCACGTGTCACTTCCGGTACTTCTCCCTCAACTGTCGGCCACCCATTATATTGGAACTGTGTCACTACAACCGTTTCATCAGTCTGGAAAGAAGGAATATTGAAAATTTTAGTGCTGTATAAATCTCGGCAATATGAAGATTATTGCCACCTAATGGTAACTCTTACAGGCAGCAATGTATTATGAAACTTGACAAGACCAAAGCATTACATAATATAAAAGTCAATTCAAAACATTTTCATGAAAGTCACATAATTTTAAAATTTTATGTAAATTCAAACTGATATGAGATAATAAAACTGGCACTAAATGGTGGTTACAGAGCTTTCAATGATAGATGGAGATTTAATCTATGACATTCTCAATTTTGGATGTTGCACATCATCATTGTAACGCGAACTGACAGTCAGCAAAATAGCTTACAGTTAATGATTTTATACCCTTACTAGCTAAGTACCTGGTGTTACCTGGGTATGTATTTATTCCAATCTTCTATCAGTCCATCTCCTCCTTCCCCTGATCCCCCCCCCCCCCCCCCCACTCCCTGTTCAGCTCCTTCACCCCCACCTTCTCTATCCATCTCCTCCAACCCTCTGTCTCTCTGTCCATCTCTAACTGCCTCTCTCTCTCTCTCTCTCTCTATCCATCTGCTGTCCATCTCCCCCCCCCCCCCTCCCTCCACTTAATTCCATCTCCTCCTCTCCCTCTCTCTGTCCATGTCCATCTCCCCCTCTCCCTGTTCATCTTCTCCCCTCCTCCCACCCCTCAGGACAGTGGAGTATAAGGGTATATTACCTCCAATACGTCCATGCCTAATAATATGACACAGTGCTCCCACAGACCTTTAGATTGATGCATGTTTGATTTACTGAAGTAAGTATAAAAATTTAATTTTTATTTCAAATTCTCTGAGCCTGCTTTATAACTACCTTGTTTTATTTTGTCATATTACTATTCTCTCTCACAAACCAATTAACTATTTATTTAGTTACTGAGGCATGCCTCAGTTCTATGGCTACCGATTTGCATCAGCAATAGTTGGCTGTGGAACTAGAGGTTGCAAGGGCATGATTTTAAGGAGTGTGGCATGTGATAATGAGAGTAAGGAAGGAGTGTGGCATGTGATAATGAGAGTAAGGAAGCACAGTGAGAAGCGAATGAGTCAGTACACAACACATGACTCGCCACAGTGGAGCCAGGTTGTGGACTCCTGGGAGGGCAGAAGTGACCCAGCTGATTGAAGAGGAGAAAACAAGTCACTGTGGCTGGCGTCTAGAAAGGTTTGGCAGTGCAGAGCAAGAATTACTATACCTAGATTCATGGTACCATCATCAAGTATCGTTCCTGGAGAATTTGTCAGCTATTTATTTTAGAAAACACACATTTTTGTATGCCAAAAGGCTCAGGTTGCAGGGAATCTTGGGTTGGTTTGACTAGAAATGTAGCAATCTAGGTTATGCTCCTCAGCTGTGTCTTAGAGGGCAAATGTACAGCTTTGAGACTAAAATTAACAAGTGTTGTACATCTGGGCTACTACTGTTTTGTACCAAGTAGCCCTTTCCTATATACTTGAACTTATTGTGTGCTCAAAAAATCTAAAACACAATGGCTAATAGCCATTAAAACTGTATGTTGTGTGGCTGCAGTGGTAGTCCAGTGATGGTTATTTCTGATATTTTAGAAGTTAAATGTTTGGGACCAACATAGCCAGGTGTGCTATTTTAGCAAAGGAAATTTTGAATATGAGCTATTAGCTGATATGTGAGTGGCTAGAGCCGCCTAGTTGAAATATTCTCTACTGTTATTATTCTTATTGCCACCTTTAACATGTTCTGGCAGTGCTACCATATGCGCTGATTTAGAGTAATTTGTAGCAGTAAAATGATTTATGCCTAGCCTTCAATTACACCTCTATGTTTAAATTGTTATTGTTGATTACTTTTAAAACCATCCACCCATTATACTGAATGATATGAGGGCTTATTCACTGACAAGTCATAACCTTATGTCTGATTAAGTATCCAGATAATGCCCATATCATTTAATGTGACTGGTTGGACTTATGTGTAACGGGATGTGTTGTCAACTCTGAAGGCTCCGGTTAATATAAGTATTGTTTTCATGTGCTGTGTCAATTGAAGCCTATGTTTGAGGATGTCCTGTTAGACAATTAGCTTTTTAGTGCTTTAAATTTAAACTTTCAAGCACCTATCACTGCGCAGGAAAATTGTTAACCTGCTTACTTTAATGGTTACTAGAGCAGTGAAGTTGTTTTAGAAATTTGTTCTTGGGTATTACATGTGGCCAAGGGTCAGATTAAAAAAAAATTTGGTGTATTCCTGAAGTTAAAATGGCTAGTGCCAATTTTAATTGGTAAATTCATTCAAGACTTTGAAGATGGTTAAGCACAGAGTTAAACTTAAAATTTAATCTGCTTGGGTAAGCTACTAGTGTAGTTTGAAAATTTAAGAGCCAATTCAAAGTGATAAATTCATCTGAGAATTTAAAGTAGCTAAGTGCCAAATTAAACTTAAAATTTAATCTGTTTGTGTAAGCAGCATGTGTAGTTTGACAACAGAAATGGCTAGTGCCGATTCAAATTGATTCAATAGTGGCTGAGCACCGACTTCAACTTCAAGTTTTTTTTGCACAATCTTCGGACCAATAGTAAATTTAACTTATTTTATAGTTTATGCAGTTGGCAATTTAAATGGCTACTGCCAGTTCAACTAGGGAAGTCCGATTAAGTGTATTAAGGTGGCTACATGCTGATTAAAATTTTACTATTTTGAGTGTTGTGTATGGCTTATGTAGTTATTCGCATAGAGCAGCTAGTGTGAATTGGAAGTGAGAATCATGAATGATCCTTTTAGGTAAGCCTACTGTGAACTGTGGGGAATATTAAGGTCTTACTGTCTTGTAATTATTCAGTAACGGAAGGCCAGTTAAATCTGAATTACTTGTCAACTTGTGTCATTTGTTTTAAAGGCAGCTTGGACCAGCTGAAACTTAAGAACTCTGATTAGTCGGGTCCAGTTGAATTAAACTGAAAACTGGCATGTGTTGTTATGTACTGTGGCCAATGCCAATTGTATGTTGTTTTTATTAATAACTGTGAGCATTGCTCAACTGCTGAAGTACGATTTTGTCAGCAAAGGAAATTTCATTTTTTGTGCTTAGTACCTTTCACTCCAGAACTCTTGTATCTTTGCTACCCCTGTTCCAAAGGATATCCCCATTCCTTGTTTCCATGGCAGGACAAAGGTGGGTGGGGGGGGGGGGTGGGGGGGGGAGATTCAGTTAACACTTATTGTCTGCATGTAATTATACAGACTGGCATTAATTTCAACTACTTCTTGGCTTTAAGATTGTCCAAAGCACTCTAAACCTCCTCTTATTACCTTTGTGGCAGTACCATAATCTAATCTCCTCAAACTCATTCTGGTACGTCCTAATATTACTACTTAAGAGGGAATGAATCATGCCAGGATTCCCTTTATAGTTAGTTCATACTCAATGGACTTTGTGTTTTCTGTCTGCTCCAATATAATAACTTTGCAGAATTTTCCTACACATGATGGGTGAAAATCATCATCCTGGACATACACAACTATGGTCACCTGTCCCATGTGGAGAGCAGATAACAGCCCAGACATTTACTTTTTAGATTGCCACACATTAAGACACATCTCTCAGCCTCCAGACACCTACTCCAGAATACAGTTGTGATCTTTAAAGATTCCATTCTATGGGGAGGATATTTTAGAAGCCTGATAAGAGGTCGTATGAGAGAACATTCGCTGGAGAAGATTGTCAGAGCAAGAGAACATTCTCTGACAAAAGTTGTCATTTTATATGAATAATAAATTGGAAGCATATTCTCTGATGAGGGAGTTCTTTCTCACTGCCTCCCCTCCTCCTCCTCCTCCTCCAAAAGGTTCTCTGCGTGTATTATCTGCTGTGTCAAGCACAGAACACACACATAATCTTACATTTCATTAAACTTGTTCAATTAAGCAAACCATTCAATGTACAGACATGGAACTGGCATCAGAGTGTTCTGGAAGAATTGCCCTATGTTGCGATTTTAGTTTCATGTGTAGCAACATATTATCAAGATGATCGAAGACAATTTAAGCTGGTTGGTTGGATGCTTAAAGGGACCAAAGCACTAGGTCTCAGCCCCTTCATCCTCGAACAGACAGGTCTATACGACTGTAGATCAAAGATAGCCTACCACACAAAACCCAGGGGAAGAAATCCCCAAGGTCTACCAATGTCAGCAGAGTTGAAGTAAGGGACAAAAAGAAGGAAGGGAGGCAGAGGAAGAAATGCATGAAAGGTGCCCCATGTACGAAGCAGCCGTAAGTCCCTGAAACCAGAGCGCAATGAAGGAACATACATCCTGCAGCTATCGCCACTTACCAGAGGTACTCTACACCAAAAATTCCTTATAAAGACTAGCAACACACACAGGGCTCGAGACGTACAGAGACACAAAAGGTGAACAAGTCTAAAAGACCACACGGGATGGGGTAAGAAGAGTACAAGAGCAGGTAAGGTGAGGACCAGGCTGGACCACGAAGCCCAGACAGCTGAAGTCCAGACTGGGCAGAGGAGGCAACAGAGTTTTCTGCCAACCACTCAACGGGCCAATAAGGTTAAGCGACCCTCCCTTAAAGAGACTGTAGATCAACCCAGGGGAAGAAATCCCCAAGGTCTACCAATGTCAGCAGAGTTGATGTAAGGGACAAAAAGAAGGTAGGGAGGCAGAGTCCAGTTCACAAATAGAACGTAAAACTAACTCAGCTGCTAGGGCATCCTCTCTTAACACCAGGAGTAGTGAGTGAGGGAGAGTAAGTCTGCTGCAGGGCTGGTAGGTTGGGAAAGTCCAGCAAAACGTGGACCACCGTCAAATCGGCACCACAATGACAATGAGGCAGGTCTTTGCTACAGAGGAGATGATCACAAGTCAGCCAAGTATGGCCGATACGGAGCTGGCAAAGGATGGTAGAGTCTTTGCAAGAGGTCTGCATGGAATACCTTCACAGATTCTTAATCTCCTTTATCACACTTGGTCTGTCTGGTGTAATCAGAGTTAGCCATTTATATTTCAGGTACCTAAAACTTGACGGCATAATAGCGATCTGAGGTCTGTTTCCAAAATACTGATCTCAACAGTTGGTTTACTGGTAGCCTGTTTCTCCAAGCTATCTGCGAGTTCATTCCCTGGGGCCCCGACATGGTCCGGGGTCCAGACGGAGGTCACTGAATGTCCACACTGTTCACGGGCATATATGGAATCCTGGATAGCAATAACCGAGGGATGGTGAGGGTAGCCCTGGTCAAGAACTTGCAAACAGCTCAAGGAGTCTCTGCAGATCAGAAAGGATCCACCAGTGTAGTAACAGATATGCCCATGAGCAAGAGAGACGGCTACCAACTCTGCAGTGTAAACACTATTGCCATCCAGCAAGGTGAGCAGTTCAGTATGTCCCACATAAATGTACACAAAGCCTAGACAACTTCTAAATCCTGGTATGCACCAAGGATAGAGAAAAATTGGTGGCAGAGGGCCTCAGGATGAATCAAGTCTTTCGCACATTGTCGTAGGTCAAGACAAAGCTGTTGCTGAGGGATGCACCATGGAGTTGTATGGGAGTGGATCCAGAGGGGAGGTGGAAGAGGAAATAACTGAAGTTTAGAGAGGATAGACTGGATGTAGATTGTGATCGTAAGCCCTAATAAGGGCTGCTGTTGCAGGAGATAGATTATTATGTCTGGAAGGAGGAGACGGTAGAGTTCGGATGCTTAGGGTAGCTGCGAATGTGGGTAGCATAGTTGACAGGCTGCTGTTAGTGGCTGATCCATAATGGAGGGCTGCAGGCTCCATGAGTAAGCTATTCACAGGGCTAGTTCAAAAGGCTCCAGTCGCAAGCTGGACCCCGCAGTGGTGTATCAGATCCAGTATCCGCAATGCTGAGGGCGATGTCGAACCATATGCCTCACTTCCATAATTGATGTGGGTTTGTATCGGGGCTTTGTAAAGCTTATAACGATACAGCCTTCCCCAAGACTCTAATGAAGAGACTGATACCGCCTTTTTTTGTGTGCATCCGGGTGGCTGTCAGACGAGTCAGTGCTTCCTAGGGGCTTGTATGTGTGTCTTTATATATATCATTCTGTCCAATTTGCTAAAACACTTGATATTCATTGTGAAAGCATACAGAATGTTCTGGAAGTATGTATATTATCATGATTGTCAGGGGATTGTTATCATTAACAAAATTATGTACAGGTGCTGAGTTAGATGTTTAATCAAGAAATTGAATTGTTAAATACCTAGCAGCAAATATTAAGAGGTTGTGGAAATGTTGGCATAAGTGGCTGGTGCCTCTAATTACCTTAATTGCAGTTGATTGGTGGGTTCACACAGAGAACATCATTATCTTGAGAAACAACTTAAAAGTTGAAACTTCCTGGCAGATTAAAACTGTGTGCCCGACCGAGACTCGAACTCGGAACCTTTGCCTTTCGCGGGCAAGTGCTCTGCCAACTGAGCTACCGAAGCACGACTCACGCCCGGTACTCACAGCTTTACTTCTGCCAGTACCTCGTCTCCTACCTTCCAAACTTTACAGAAGCTCTCCTGCGAACCTTGCCATGTCTCCGCAATATCCTTTCTTTCAGGAGTGCTAGTTCTGCAAGGTTCGCAGGAGAGCTTCTGTAAAGTTTGGAAGGTAGGAGACGAGGTACTGGCAGAAGTAAAGCTGTGAGTACCGGGCGTGAGTCGTGCTTCGGTAGCTCAGTTGGCAGAGCACTTGCCCGCGAAAGGCAAAGGTTCCGAGTTCGAGTCTCGGTCGGGCACACAGTTTTAATCTGCCAGGAAGTTTCATATCAGCGCACACTCCGCTGCAGAGTGAAAATCTCATTCTGGAAACTTAAAAGTTATTACAAGCAATGTATTTTCATTTGTTATCTATTTTTATGTCTTCCTCTGAAATTAATATCCTTTGTAATTACATTTCTAATTAACTCTCCAATTGTTTACATCACACAACTTTTCAATTTTCAGAATTTGAGGCCTTATTTGTAAATTTACGTATGTAGTCAGATAAAGCATGAGATTTGTACTGTCATTGAATGTTAGTATCCAAATCCAAACTGTAAATAATTACGTAACTAAAATAATACAGCTGCACTTAATCAGGCAGAAAAGTGTGCTAAGAAGCAGTCAGCACCTCCGTTTAAGCTGACAAGGATGGGGAATCCATGTCAAATGAGGATCAAAGACCAATCCTAAAAAGCAATACGTCTCCACCACATTGAGTAGTAGGTCACCTACGCAAAGTCCTAGTTGTGGGTGAATGATACTGTGGGGTCGTGCCCACTTGTCACTTATAGGGTGCCTAAGGGATGCTGCATTCTCGGAATGCTATACAACAATTCAAGCAAATAACACTAGTAGTTTTATTTCAATAAAGCAGACTGACAATACTTAACTTTGAATTTACAATGGTGTCCCAAGCAATGGGCGACATGCAAACAATCAGAGTCCTTTGCTGTATACAAGGTCCATGTAAGCAATTAGTATGGATTACACGTCACTGCTATCGTAGTGCTGTCCTAATACTGTCCTGTGTGAATATTGTCTGGCCAAGGCTAGCAGGAGCGGCACTTCTATTCTCTTCGGCTAGAAGGTGATCCTGTCATGGTGCGGTCCTTGTCAGTGGGCTAATGGCTGATGCCTCACTGCCTTCTTTGCTCTTGCAATCTTCTTCTTTGTGCTGGCACCCGTCGATACGCCGGAACAGATACGATGTCGACAAAAGTGCAGAACGCGAGTCTTCGCAGCAGAAAATTGAAAGCCATGAGTGAGGGCCATGCTCATATGGCACCTAGCAGTCAACGTTCAGTGACACGCACACACGCACACGCGCACACACACACACACACACACACACACACACACACACACACACACACACACACACACACACTAGAGGAGGAATAGCAGAGGCAAAAGTCATCAGCATACAAGGAGGATGGTACTGAGGACCCCATAGCTGCTGCTAGACCATTGATGGCTACTAGAAAGAGAGGGTCACTCAGTACAGAGCCCTGTGATACCCCATTCTCTTGGATATGGGGGGTACCATAGGAAGCATGAACTCAAACCCAGAATGTATGGTGTAACAGGAAGTTCTGGATGAAAATAGAGAGTGGACCCCAGAGACCCCACTCCTGCAAGGTACTAAGGATGTGGTGTCATAAGCCTTTTGGACGTCAAAGAAGATTCCAGGGAAATCAGATTATCAGTAGTGCAACGGGCTTGGCAAAAACCACCCCAGGAAGGAGCCACAAGACCCTGACACTCAACGACCCAACACAGCTACTGGCTCACCGTGCATTCAAGTAACTTACAGAAAACATTGGTGACACTTACTGGCTGATAACTGTCCATCTTTAGAGGGTGCTTACCTGGTGTCAGTATTGTGACGACGACGCTTTTCACTATTGCAATGGGAACTCGCCCTCGCTCCAGATGCAGTTAAAGATGGCAAGGATATAATACTGACAATCCACCTGTAGGTCCTTGATCGTTTGGTTGCTGATGTGGTCTGGCCCTGGGGCTGTATCAGAGCAATGGGCAAGGACACTGACAAATTCCCACTAACAGAATGGAGCATTATATGGCTCCGGTTCGCGTGTAGTAAAAGGTAATGGCTTTCGCTCCAACCGCTCCTTTAGGACATGAAAAGCAGGTTGATAATTCTCAGACACTGATGCTTGAGCATAGTGCAGAGCAAAAGGTTCGACAACGGCGTCTGGGTCAGTGTAGACACTGCCATTCACGGTAATACTAGGTACACTTGCAGGTGTCTGGTATCACTTGAGACTTCCGATCTTAGCCCAAACCTGTAAAAGGGAGGTATGTGATCTGATGGTTGAAATGTACCGTTCCCAGCAATCTCACTTCCATCTTTTTATTAGGTGGGAGACCCGGGCATGGAGCCACTTAAAGGCAATGAGGTGCTCCATCGGCAGGGGGAGGGGGTTGCCACTTACAGTGTTGGAATGCCTGCCTACAATCTTCAATGGCCTCTGAGATTTCCAAGGACCACCAAGGTACTGTCTTCCATCACATTAGGCCTGAGGAACAGGGGATCACTAGATCACCTGCTGAAAGAATGGCTGTTGTTATATGCCTCATCGATATCTCCCTGCGGCGGGAAGCCAAGGTAGATAGCAGAGGCAAAAGCATCCCAGTAAGAACTGCTGAGAGCTCATCTGAGCAGGGATCCATGGGAGTGACACTGAGGGAGGGACAGGAAGATCGGAAAGCGGTCACTACCACACAGGTTATTGTGGACCCTCCAGTCAATGGATGGGAGAAGACATGGGGTTCAAATGGAAAGGTCTATGGCCGAGAACGTTCCGTGCACTACTCTGAAGTGTGTGGGGGTACCAGTACTCAAAAGTCAAGTTGAGCCACTAATTTTGAGTTCTTTACCTCAGCCGGCGACCATGGTGCCACTCTACAAAGAGTTATGTGCGTTGAAATCACTGGAGATTAGAAAAGGTGGGGGGAGCTGAGAAACCAACGCAAACAGTATGTTCTGAGACACTTCACCATCAGGAGAGAGGTAAACCCTGCAGGTGGTAACATCCTGAAATGCCATTACCTGAACAGCCAAAGCCTCCATTGGGTATGAACAGGCATTAGTTCACTATATAGAGTGTCTGGAACATATGTGCTACTCCACCTGACACCCTGTCATACACACCACAATTCTTATAATACCCCCGCTTCCACTAAGGGCTGGGGTCTGCATTGCTGGAAACCAAGCCATCTGATCAGCAATGTGGGAAGGTAGGTGATCTGCTTAAAAGATGTCATAGCTCACCCATGTGGTAGAAAAATCCACTACAATTTCACTGTAGAATAATCTTGTTGATGTACAGTGAGACCAGGAAGGGTCCAAGAGATCAGGTTATGTCTTAGGGTCACTTTCTGCCACTGGTTGAGGGGTTATGGCATCAATATACATGTGTTCTGGGATCCGCTGTGTGGTGTGAACCGGGATCTCAGGTGCTGCTGGACTCTCCGCCTTGGCCACAGGAATGGAACAGGTGGGATCTTGTGGTGTAGAGGCCACCGGAATGTTTTTCTTCTTGTTTTTGCTCTCCTTAGAGAATTTCAATAATTGCGAGGGCTCATCTGCATCAGTTTCAGGTAAACATGATGATCACAAAGCTCTGCAACCAACAGCCCGTGGCTTCTTCAGCCACTGGCTGGTGTCCAGTTGTCGGCTGGCAGAAACCTTGAAAGAAAGTGTCCTGAGGGACCTCCTTCCTGGCAAGAGAAGCCAGAGGAAAGTGGGTTGCCTCCGGCTGGGAGTTGCGGACCAATGTCCCTGGTGGGCAGGGTGCCTTTGATCCCGTGATGGCTGGGAGGTCCCCTCTTGCTGCTTTAATCACACATACTTTGGGATCAGACATGGTTGAAAAGCCCTGAGGGCCTATTGTAGGAGGCGTAATGGCCGGGAGTACAATCACAGAAGGGGGTGATGTCGTCGTAGTATAGCATATGACATTATTTTACATTCTGGGTGAAACCATTTGTACTTCTTCGTGGTGTCTAACCGAGTTTGTCCACAGTCTTGTATTCTTGAATTTTCTTTTCTCTCTGGAAAATGGTGCTATCTGGAGAGCAAGTAGAATGGTGCTTTCCATAGTCGACACAGATGCCGGGAGTATTGCTCTGCTTGCCGCTTAGTCCTACATTCCTCCTACAGCGTAGCCACAGAATTGGACATCTTAGGGTCGTATCTCTCTGCATTGAAAGAGGACTGATCTTTCATACAGACTGTTGGGGCTGTATGGCCACCAGTGGGAAATAACTTCATGCCACCATGGTGCCACCCACTCTGAACAGAGGCTTTCAGTGCGGGCACCAACAGTGCAATCCCTGTGTCGTCAGAGGCTACCACTGTGCAGGTAATTGACGACCTCGCTCACAACGGGATGGCTACCATGCTGGGTTTTGGATGTATCACTGTATTAAAGGGAAGGGTGTGCAGACAGAAAGGCACGAAGGGGGAGCACACACTGCACTGGGCAACATTCCCTACATAATCCGCACTTCTGGAGAATTTTGAAAATTGGGAGCAGGTCAAACCCAACAGTGGGGACCATGTGTTTATTTGATGAAAAGTTGTAAAATATGTCAGAAGTGGAAATTCGAGGCCCAATCATAAACCAGGTCCAAACAGGGTCAACACCAAGAACACCATCTGATGGAGAGGCAGAGGGAGAAACGGATTGTGAAAGCATAAGTACACAGCAAAGGCTGGGGCCCATTGGTAGCCAAGCACCCACTCCCAAAAGAGTTGTGAGCCCGTGGGTGGACAGACAGTTTACAAAAATGCATTTTCTGACGATGTGACTGAATATTCGACTCGTTGCAAGTTTTTTTTTTTGGTTATATGAACACATTATGTGAACAAAATCTTAAGAATATGTCAGATTTTCATCTACTCCAAACTGGAACTCACTCAGACTTTTCTCACATTAAATAATTTTTTGGTAATCCATCAATGACTGTGGGACAGCAGCCAGACATAAGTACTTGAATAATAGTAATTCAATCCAACAGCTGTATTATAATCCAACATTGTTTATTCAAAACATATCTACCAGTTTCAATGTCAAAAAGTGTTATCTTCAGGCGCCAAGTGTAATCTGTCATTAACATATGAACCACAATGACAAAGACCATCACAGTCTTTAAATGGAAACTGTACAACTTATTAACCAGCATGTGCAACCAACAAAGTTGAGTGCAGCAGGGCTAAAATCAACTGGATTTTGTATCTTCATAGCAGTGGGCTTGTTACTGCTACAAGGATATGGAATCCAGTTGTTGTTGGCCCTGTTGCACTAGACTTCATTGGTTGCACATGCTGGTGTAACAAGCTTAATATTGTACTGTTTCGATTTGAAGACTCCTTTGGTCTTTGTCACTGTGGTTCATACACTGATGACAGATTATGCTTGGGACATGAAGATGACGCTTTTTAGTGTCGAAACTGGTAGCATCTTTTGAATAAATGACGTTGGATTACGATACAGCTGTTAGTTTCAATATCATTATTCATGTATTAAAAGGTTTTAGTTAAATATGATGCATAATGGTCCACTCGCGTGTCAAGTACTTAAGTGGTCACCCGTGTGGTTTTGTTACAGAAACTGATCGCTAGGTTTGTAATAAACCAGTTATTAATTTTTCTAGTCCACCTACTTTTGAACATAACAAAATAAGAGATTTATGCTGTGAGACAACATGATAATGAACATTTGAAAATGTCAGTGAGCAAGCGAGGTGGCACAGTGGGTAGCACACTGGATTCACATTCAGGAGGACGAAAGTTCAATCCTGTGACTGGCCATCCTGATTCAGGTTTCCTGTGATTTCCCTAAATCGCCTCAGGCAAATGCCGGGATGGTTCCTTTGAAAGGGCGTGGCCGACTTCCTTCCCCATTTTTCCCAAATCCTCCCCCAAATCAATCGAACCCAACCCAAAATGTCAGTGATAACATTGTCTGGTTTATACCCAAGTCTTCTCTTCCTATCTGAAAACCTACATCTGCCAAATAGCAGAAAAATGGTTTCATGTTTGCTTTGTTTGAAAGGTTACTGTCCCTACTTTCCTGATATTCAGAAAGGACGTTCACTAGGCAAATGGTTTTATTTGAGGTTGAATAACAGGTACACTGTTTTTGTTCTACTGACCAGTACAACAAAAACAGTGTACTTGTTACACCCCCTTAAGTATGGAATTGTTCAACCAAAAAGTAATGGAAGAATTCGTAAGTATTCTCTGGGTTACATACACCTTTTTTTTGCTTTGCACGCAACATAAGCTCAAAGTATGCTACAGAGCTCATTTCAAAAAATGGAGAATGTTCTTTGTATTGAGCAAATTCCTCCAGCCTTTTACTCAAGATGAAAAGATTCTCAGGTGAAGTATATTCTCTGACTTGTTTTATTCATGTGAGCCTGAGAATGTTCTCCAAACTTCTAAGAATGAAGTACATTCTCTGTTTTATCCCTACAGCCCAAGCTCTGTCTGATTCTCAACTGGTATGTACACTCACCTTATTACAAGGTGCCCAGATTACAGAAGACCTACATTTGTGAAAATCTAACATTGTGTGAACATTTTAGCATCCAGTAAGATAAATTTCACATCAACATGATGCTCTGTAAAGAAATACATACAATAAACTGAATTTCGCTTTTAAAGATTTCGTCATCTTCATCTCCATGTCAGCCAGACATTCCCCAGAGTCTTGTGTTGGCATGTTGACACTACAACATGACAAGCCAAAAACTGCTGTACAACAGAAAGGAATTTGATCATTTTTATAAATAAGCCACAAAAAAAAAAAAAAAAAAAAAAAAAAAAAAAAAAAAAAAAAAATGGCTCTGAGCACTACGGGACTCAACTGCTGTGGTCATAAGTCCCCTAGAACTTAGAACTACTTAAACCTAACTAACCTAAGGACAGCACACAACACCCAGCCATCACGAGGCAGAGAAAATCCCTGACCCCGCCGGGAATCGAACCCGGGAACCCGGGCGTGGGAAGCGAGAACGCTACCGCACGACCACGAGATGCGGGCAATAAGCCACAAAATCAGCATTAGACCTTTCAGTTGTCCACCCGGCAAAAGCTTCTGAGTGATAGAGCTACACATTTATTAAGTTTTACTAAGTTTCACAGTCACCCCAAAAACACCACCAGTTGCAAATTTTATTAGTGTTTTGAAACATATTGTGGCTCCATTCTTGATGAGCAGACTTTGCTGAATGAGGAACTAGCTTCAGGCATGCCACAAGGATCATGACCTGGTGGGTAATGGTGGGAGTTTCATGAAGCTATTATGGGTGATATATATAGGGAAGTTACAACTCAATTTAAAGTGTAATTACCACATAAAATTCGCTGTGGGAAATGCATATGTCAGACTATTATTCACCAGAAGAACATTAAGGACATTCAACTCCACTACGTGGGGATAACTACCTTGCAAGACCATTGTTTGATCAAATGAGTATCAACAATCATTTGTCAATCTTCTTACCTGGTAGGATTAAGAAAGGGAACAGAAAAAGTTCTAAGAAGAGCTGCAGATTTCATCTCAGATTTGTTTAATTGGTATGAGAGTGCCATGGAGGTTTTCTTCCAGCTTCGGTGAAGATACTACAAGAGATATGTAGTGCCTCACAGAGTGGCTTAGTGTTAAAATTTTGAGAGCACATATTCCAAGTAGTAGACAAAGAACACATTTACTTCCTTCACTTTGTAGGGAAGCAGCCTACTCACGCTGTAGTAAATTCACATCAGTTTCCATTGAGTGTCAGCCAGTCTGCTGTAACTAGCTCTGACGTCATAAATGTTGCGCAATACCTTAAAAATCAAGCAAATGAACTAAAACTTTTCTAGCATGTCAGAAATAATACTAAATTAATATGTGTTAAATATCAGTTCGATAACTTCAGCCATTTCCGAGATTTGGACGTTTTTCTGGAAAAATCATTGGCGCAACAGAACAGAGCTAGAGACTTCAAAATTTATATTTAAATTCATCTTTCATAATGATTTAATAAAAACAGTACTTTGGATTTCACATATTAAGATTTTAGTGGAAATTCATGATTTTCTGGTTTTCGTCTCAAAACTGAAGGAAGCAAGATAGATTAAGTAGGCTAGTAAATAAGGCTAGGTTGTTTAGATTTAAATAGGTTGGAGGTCCGCTATGATTATGAAGATGTGTAAAGTTTCTTTTTAATACCTATAAAATTATAGCGATAGCGGATCTCAACAGGACCAGTTCAGAGCTCATCTAGTGCGTGCAGGGCAATTAAATTAATTCTCTCGCCTAAATTATTTAACTTAGCCACGTCAAAATTTTATTATCAATACTTACCTGCGTGCTGAATGCACGTGTAAATTAAGAGATTCTTCGGCCATCAGCCAAAGAAGCTATAAATTATTATGTAACTTGAAGTGGTGCGTTACTAGCCCAGCGGCTAGTCGAGAGAGCCGGAAAGATCAGGCGTTCCCTTCGCCGTCCGCACCGCGGCTTTATATATAAGAACACTGCGCGAGGAAGCAAGGCCCCAGTTCTCTCCAGACGCTGAATGACACGCCATCTGTGTCGGTAGTCGCGTCGCATCAGTGTATCTGCTACAAACAGCCTCGGGTGCCGTATTAAGTTACTAGAGATATGCGGAACCATGAAAACATTTCATGTGAAGTGTTAATTCTGGAATGATTTTCATTATCTAGCTTCAGTTTGCGTATTGTCGTATTTTCACGTGCCGTCGCGGGACAGACATTCTACCAAATATTTAGCGTGGCGTTGATGAAATACTCTCATCAAATTATGGCGAGCATTCTTTTTAACATTTGATTCGGACATTTATAGTTGCATCAGCGCATTAGACTCTGAACTGTTCTGTTAGTTAGATTGTAGGGATACTTGTGGTTTTTATTAGTGAATTTCAGAATATACTCAACTATTTTGGAAAACCGTTTTTGATTAGAAATCCCGGACAATCTCCTAATTCCTCAGAGCTATAAGCTGCAGCTATAAGAACATTCTCAGGTAAAGTGGGCACTAGGATATCTATTTACTGGCTCCAAGTTTTATTAAATCACTTTCTGGGGGTCACGGAGTAAATAGAGAGCCAGTGTTGAGAACGGCAAAAGACAGCAATAACAACATTCTAAAAGCTAGAAACTGATTCAACGCGCAAGCGTTTATATGCAGAAAATTATATTTTTACAAACTTATACATCCACCGCCCCACATATGGTGCATCGGCCGGGAAATCAACTAAGTGAAAGTGATTTTTAACTTTTCGGATTCGCGAGTGAAATGCGACACGCAACTGAGTATAGAACAGTGAAAGTGTTACGTGTGCATGTGGACGACGCAATTGGATTAACAACGCATCTGGATTGACGGAGCTGGCACTGAGTCTAGCGGTGCTGCCGGCATCGCGAGAAGCCAGTCTCGCCGCACCGCAGTCGTCCGCTGGAGCAGCCGACGCAGAGCCTGCAATTGCGGGCCACGCTAACACAAAACAGCCGTCGGAGAGCCGTGTGCAGTTCAACATGCCACGTCGCATCAGGAATCCTGGTACGCCGCGCCGGCAACGCCATACGTCGTGCAGAAGGAACTAAGTTAAGTGAAAAGCTGTTAAAAATTTTACTAACCTGCACTAAAAGACTGTCGGAGATGGAACCGCCAAAAGAAACTGAGTTTAAACTTAAATTAGAACCTATGTCTGTTGAGGGAACTGTAAATCCAGACAACGGTTCAAGTGTATATATACATGAAAGTAGTAATGTTAAAGTGAAAAATGAAGTATTGTCTCCTGACAGTAGTGTGCGAAGGGGCAATGATTCAATAATAGAGACCCCTGTAGTAAAGCGGAAAGTAGAAATGATAAATTTATTGGATGATAGTTTCTCTGATGAATTAAAAGTGAAACAGTCATCAGAGATGGTAGAGTTTAAGAAGGAGAAGTTAGAGATGACTAATCAATCAGAAGTTTCATTTAATTTTGATGGTTCTGGTATTGGAGCTAGTTTTTCGTCACCTGAGTGTGATAAAAAGTCAGCTCGTGAGCAACCCAAAGATGCTGGGGCTGTTGATCTAAATGTTATATTACAAGCAATAGCTGCCAGTAATGCACAAATGACAGCTGAATTAAAGTCTGAAATGGTGGCCAGTCAAACAAATTTTAATATGCGGTTTGAGGCAATGAACAATAAATTAGAATCCAATAATGCTGAAATGTCAGCCAGTAATGCTAGAATGAACGCTGAATTAAAGTCTGAAATTTTGGCCAGCCAAACAAATTTTAATAAACGATTGGAGGTAATGGACGATACCTTCAAGGCTGGTTGCAATAAGTTGAAAGAGGATCTAGACAGTTTGAATTGTAAAATTGATTGCAATCATGAGGATATTAAGAAAAAGGTTGCTCAACAATTTTCTGAAATGTATAAGACAATAAAATCCGAAGTTGCTGAGGTTCGCAAAGACTTCCAAATGGAAGACGCGAAGCTGGAGCACAAGTTAACAGAAAAGATCGAGGCGGAATCTGAACTGTGCTCAGATAGATTTAAAGATGTTAATATAAAAGTAAACATATGTCAAGCAGAAGTAGAAGCAATCAAAACTGACACTACTCATATTGTGCAAAGAATAGATAATGTTGAAATGAAAGTAGAAAATATCAGTACTAACATTGCTAACATTGAGAGTAAAGTAGCTTCAGTAACTTCTGGTAATGGTAGTATACAACAAGTTGTAGCTGCAAACGCCGCTTTTATCGGGTGTCGGCAGTTCTTGCGGTTCGATCCAGATAAAAATATCCACCCGCTAGATTTCTGGAACGATTTTGAAGATGTGATTCCACCAACTTGGTCTGAGCGAGAGAAAATCTCATTTATTAGAAGCCATTTAGCAGGTGACGCCATGCGTTGGTCAGCTGATGTTATGTTGAAATGTAAAACATTAGCGGAATTTAAAACAGCTTTTATTAATGAATATTGGTCTAGCAATAAGCAAAATGAAGTGTTGAGAGAATTTTGGAGTGGAAAACGCTTCAATGCAGGCAAGGAATCTATTAAAGAGTTTGCTAGGTCATGGATTTCACGTTTGTCACATTTGGCGGAAAAGCTAAAACCAGAAATGATTATACTAGGTCTGGAAGCCAAACTGCCATGGTACTGGCAAACTAGAATTATATCAGCCCCTAGAGACAATCTGGATCGTTTCATTGAATATTTGGAACGTGTAGAACGTGTTGCTGCCAATGAGGAGCAAGCACGTAATAACCGTAATGCCAATAATAATAATAGTAATTTTAGGAACGAGCAAAATGGCAATGTAAACATCAGAACAGTAGGTGTTCGTCATCCTAAGAGAGATAGGAATTGGGGAAATAATTATCAGAACCAACAATGGCGTCCAAGGGATAATAATTTTGTTCCAAACAGAAATATGCATGTAAACAACAGTACGGAAAGTAAGGCTATGCCAGCTAACTATAATGAAAATAAAGGAAACAGTAGTAGACCTAGGCAGGAAAACTAGTTCCCGTCTATGAGGACACTGGCGCTCACCAGGCGGTTACTTTTCCTAAGCCAGTAGTTAAGGGAATTGGTAAGACAGATCAGAATACTCAAACTGAACAGATGGATGAAATGTCGGTAGCACCTAAGGATACTACAGAAATATTAGATCACTCACAGTATTTGATAGATACCGTGTTAGAGACGCTTTCTAAGTGGGAAGAGAAAGAGAAGGCGCAGCAGTGTAACAGTAGGGATGAGCTGCAAAATACTGAATTGTCAGGTGAAGAAGCAGAAGAAATTCATGCTTATATTTACGATGAGGATGATGTGCTCTTATCTAAAGTGCCTGTGCAGGATGTTGATAATGTACTAATAGATTTAGAACAGGAGATAAGTGGGAATGTAGAGGGTAGGCAGTTTGGGGTCGATGAACCTAGTAGCTGTGACCAGTTGTCACTTGAGAAGGAAACCGACGATAATGGTGAAAGTGGTTTAGCTGTAACTAATGTTATGCCCGGTCTGGAGGCGCAGAATCGCTCAGACTACAGTAATTTGGGTCATGTTCAGCAAACTAAATGTAATGAAGTCGTGCGGTGTTTCGATTTAAAATTAATAGACCGACTGGAAAAGGCAGCTGAAAATGTAATTCAGGAAACCCCTACACACTGTGACCTAAATGTAATGAAGACAGATGTTGATCACTTTAGTTGGAGACAAATCCAAGAGGAACTATTAGATGAATTTGAGGAACCACCTGTACAACCTAGAATAAGCCACCCTATAATAATAGTGAATATGTTGGGTATCAATGTACGTTGTCTCTTAGACAGTGGAAGTGAGGTGAGTGCAATATCTCAGTCCTTCTTTGATGCATTACCTGGTAAGGACAAGCTTACAGTAATGAGGGTATCAGGACTAAGAATAATTGGTGCTACTGGCAAGGTTTCAAAAACGGTAAAGCAAGAAGCTTTACTACCCTTTAACATAAGTGGTAATTTAATTGATCATCCATGTTTAATTGTAAATAATCTCAGTATTGAGGTTTTAATTGGCATAGATTTCTTGTCAAAATATCAGAGTGTTGTTGACTTTGAAAGAAGCCAGTTAAAAATGGTCTTGCCAATAACCGGAGTAATTATAGTACCTTTTAGTGATAAACATGTAGTAACTGATCATGAAACTTGGGAGCTGCCTATACGAGTTCTGAAAAATAGGAGGTATTGGGACGAAGGTGTTAATCTTAATAACAATAAGCTGAATACAGAAGAAGAAGAAGAAGAAGAAGAAGCAATTATTTTAGACAAAATAGAAACTAAATTGCAGGAAATCGATAGGATTTCAGCCAATCAAAAGGAAGAACTGAGACAGGTTCTAAAAAGGCATCATAAAGTATTTTCAGATCGACCTGGCAGATTCATAGGTAGCCAATGAATGCTGTAGGGAGGAGGTTGTTCTGTAACCTCTACACAGTGTGGCAGCTGTGCAGTCCCAGCTGTGTGAGATCTTCTTTCCCTTTCAGGTCTCACTCACTCTTCACCTTTTCTATCCACCAAACATTTCTAACTCTTCTTTACAGCATTAAACTAATGAATGCTGTAGGGAGGAGGTTGTTCTGTAACCTCTACACAGTGTGGCAGCTGTGCAGTCCCAGCTGTGTGAGATCTTCTTTCCCATTTCAGGTCTCACTCATTCTTCATCTTTCCTATCTACAAAATTTCGACATCTTCTTACAACACACAAAAATTTCTAACTCTTCTTTACAGCATTTAAACCAATGAATGCTGTAGGGAGGAGGTTGTTCTGTAACCTCTACACAGTGTGGCAGCTGTGCAGTCCCAGCTGTGTGAGATCTTCTTTCCTTTTCAGGTCTCACTCACTCTTCATCTTTCTATCCACCTAAAATTTCTAACTCTTCTTTACAGCATTAAGCTAATGAATGCTGTAGGGAGGAGGTTGTTCTGTAACCTCTACACAGTGTGGCAGCTGTGCAGTCCCAGCTGTGTGAGATCTTCTTTCCCATTTCAGATCTCACTCACTCTTCATCTTTTCTATCCACCTAAAATTTCTAACTCTTCTTTACAGCATTAAACCAATGAATGCTGTAGGGAGGAGGTTGTTCTTTAACCTCTACACAGTGTGGCAGCTGTGCAGTCCCAGCTGTGTGAGATCTTCTTTCCCTTTCAGGTCTCACTCATTCTTCCTCTTTCCTGTCTTCAAAAATTTCGACCTTTTCTTTCCAAATACTAAAATTTTCCGTTATGACTATCAAGCCTTGAGTTATGTAACCATTCTATCTACCGATTAGTGAAAAAAAAAAATACCTAATGTGACAAACCTAATAGTGACAAACAATAGAGAAGTATGAAGTAATTAAGATAAAATATATTGGAGTAACAAGTATGTGTAGAAACCTGGTAATATAGTAAGTACAAAGTGTTGTTTTATTGGAAATGGTCCACCAACAGTAATTTAAAAAGATATATGAATTCAGGTACAAGCAGGATCTGAAATGGTAGTGAAACCTAGTGTATGCTGTAGAGCTAACTAATTAATAATAAAAGAGATTGCTTAGTGTTATGAAAAATATGCAGATAAGTTGTAAGGATAAACTCACCTGGTATAGCAAGGAAAGGCAGTGTAATGGAATTGAGCAGTGTTTGTGGTTGAGACGTGAAGGACACGTCCCTGAAGTATTTATAAGGTTGGAGCTGGCCATTATTTTAGTGTAGTGTGTGACAGGATACACCTACACGTATTGAGGTTATGAGTTGGAGGCGTGAATGCGACCATAGGTACCCTTATGTTAGATGAGACAGAGCAGCTCATGGTGTCCTATAGGTTTAAGGAATTTAGCATTACGCTCGTCCATAATTACTTGATGCACTTTAGTGGTAGGTCCGAGAGAGACTACCTGAGGTTTCAGCGTCCGATTGAGTGGAAATGGATTGCCACGTGAGCAAACTGATCAGCTGCAATACACTAAAGATATGAAATAAATATGCTATCCTATGCTTTAAATTTAAATGGAGTGAGTATTACTTAAGTTCATACACTAGCAAATGAATAAATAACATACTGACAGACGTGAAACATAATTTTAGCTCAGCATGAATACACTTCAAAGTAAGTAAGTACCTAATTGCAGATGTGGAACTGACAACAGCAGAGGACCAATAAGTGGATTTTGTAGTCAACTAAACGTAGTGTGTTTTGAACACTTACAACTGTACTATTACCAAAAGTTACTCACATGTACATGGAAGCTGAGAAAACAACCACTAATCATACTCATACTATCTCTAAGAATAAGGTAATCAAAGATGAGTCAGTTAAGTGCTTAAAATACAAATGTATCAGGAAGGTACCGAGCTTGGTTCAGTGTTCCGGCCCAGAAATAATAAATTCAGATTAAATATGATTTATGATTGTATGCCTTAGGAGCATAAATTTTCTCTAGTACATGACTAAAGGCGTTTTGAGCCACTTGTTTAACGATTTTATGACAGTTAAGTAACCGCGAGAGTAATACTGAAAAAGCTCTGTTAACTTTGTTCCAGCAAAATATTGGAAGAGAAAATGTATATATCCCCATTTCATTGTGACCCTCCCTTAGATATTAAGTGAACAGAGTCTGAGGCACTCTTTTTGTTTGTTCTACAGGACAAACCAGATAATGGCAGCCTGGTAGCTGCGTGAAAGCGTGGAGTGACTTGGACACAACTCACAGTGACCCCTCCCCTTTCCCCTATGTAATTTAGAGAGAACGTGAAGGACGCACACCATAGCAACTTCCCCTCCTCTACCCTTGTGAATGGAAGTGTAGGACGCCAGCCAAAGCGGCTACAACCACGTGTGTAAAAATTATTTGTGAACTTTTCTTTCAGGTTTAGAAAAGACTGCTAAGAGATAATCATCTGTTTATGTGTCATGTTATTTTCTTTGAATTTGTGTATGTAAAGATGTATTTAATGTATTTAATGGATCTAAGATTTTCATAATTTTTCAATTTGTATGTGTGTGTTTGTCTAAGGCAATATGTATGCCAAAATATTTCATGACTTTGCTTAAAATTTTGAGTAATGACATTGTTTAAGAGGCAGTGAACATGCCCACAATTTAAATAATTAATGTAGGTAATCAGTTTTCTTTAATGTTTCTACATGTTTATATTTAAATTTTGATTTTCATAGGGAGTTAAACTGTACTCTTGCTTCCCTTTTTGTAATTAAATTTTTTTTTCATTCATTAACATTCATAAACAAAAAATTTAAGTAGAGGGTGATGTAGGGAAGCAGCCTACTCACGCTGTAGTAAATTCACATCAGTTTCCATTGAGTGTCAGCCAGTCTGCTGTAACTAGCTCTGACGTCATAAATGTTGCGCAATACCTTAAAAATCAAGCAAATGAACTAAAACTTTTCTAGCATGTCAGAAATAATACTAAATTAATATGTGTTAAATATCAGTTCGATAACTTCAGCCATTTCCGAGATTTGGACGTTTTTCTGGAAAAATCATTGGCGCAACAGAACAGAGCTAGAGACTTCAAAATTTATATTTAAATTCATCTTTCATAATGATTTAATAAAAACAGTACTTTGGATTTCACATATTAAGATTTTAGTGGAAATTCATGATTTTCTGGTTTTCGTCTCAAAACTGAAGGAAGCAAGATAGATTAAGTAGGCTAGTAAATAAGGCTAGGTTGTTTAGATTTAAATAGGTTGGAGGTCCGCTATGATTATGAAGATGTGTAAAGTTTCTTTTTAATACCTATAAAATTATAGCGATAGCGGATCTCAACAGGGCCAGTTCAGAGCTCATCTAGTGCGTGCAGGGCAATTAAATTAATTCTCTCGCCTAAAGTATTTAACTTAGCCACGTCAAAATTTTATTATCAATACTTACCTGCGTGCTGAATGCACGTTTAAATTAAGAGATTCTTCGGCCATCAGCCAAAGAAGCTATAAATTATTATGTAACTTGAAGTGGTGCGTTACTAGCCCAGCGGCTAGTCGAGAGAGCCGGAAAGATCAGGCGTTCCCTTCGCCGTCCGCACCGCGGCTTTATATATAAGAACACTGCGCGAGGAAGCAAGGCCCCAGTTCTCTCCAGACGCTGAATGACACGCCATCTGTGTCGGTAGTCGCGTCGCATCAGTGTATCTGCTACAAACAGCCTCGGGTGCCGTATTAAGTTACTAGAGATATGCGGAACCATGAAAACATTTCATGTGAAGTGTTAATTCTGGAATGATTTTCATTATCTAGCTTCAGTTTGCGTATTGTCGTATTTTCACGTGCCGTCGCGGGACAGACATTCTACCAAATATTTAGCGTGGCGTTTGATGAAATACTCTCATCAAATTATGGCGAGCATTCTTTTTAACATTTGATTCGGACATTTATAGTTGCATCAGCGCATTAGACTCTGAACTGTTCTGTTAGTTAGATTGTAGGGATACGTGTGGTTTTTATTAGTGAATTTCAGAATATACTCAACTATTTTGGAAAACCGTTTTTGATTAGAAATCCCGGACAATCTCCTAATTCCTCAGAGCTATAAGCTGCAGCTATAAGAACATTCTCAGGTAAAGTGGGCACTAGGATATCTATTTACTGGCTCCAAGTTTTATTAAATCACTTTCTGGGGGTCACGGAGTAAATAGAGAGCCAGTGTTGAGAACGGCAAAAGACAGCAATAACAACATTCTAAAAGCTAGAAACTGATTCAACGCGCAAGCGTTTATATGCAGAAAATTATATTTTTACAAACTTATACAGGGTAATTATCAAGTTCAAATTCAAAGAGAGAGAGAGAGAGAGAGAGAGAGAGAGAGAGAGAGAGAGTGTGTGTGTGTGTGTGTGTGTGTGTGTGTGTGTGTGTGTGTGTGTGTGTGTGTCCCTAGTTGCTGAAAATGGCTGTGAACCATGCAAAAAATCCATTTTGTGTGTTAGAATTTGCCTGTTGCCAATCAGTAGTGAGTGTGCAAAGAGCTTCCCATTGCAAGTTTTACAAGACACAGCAATCGGTATACAGCTTAGAGCAGTGGTAAAGAAAATCAAGGATTATAGTTGCGTGTGTGATGCAAAATGTTTGGGCCGAGCATGCATGTCAGAATGGACAGCAGATTATTTGAGGGACATGATGTTGCAGAGTCCCACAACTTCTGCCTATTGATCTTATGCAAACTTGAACATCCCTCAGCCAACAGTGTGAATAATCCTTCATAGCGATTTAGGGTGAATCCATACAAATTAGATTCCTTGCAAGCCATGCAACAAAATGACAAATTGCATAATATGCATGCCTACACTGGCATGCAGAACCATCTCAAAAATGACAACTTCACAAGTAAATTAATTTTCACTGACAAAGACACTTTTCTTCTTTCCGGAAAGATGAATCAACACAACACACATATATAGGGGACACAGAATCCACATACAACTGTCAAACACATCTGGGATTCTTAGAAAGTTGATGTGCCCTGTGCCACGACCAACAAGACAGTCTATGGACCCTCCTTCACCGAGAGAACTGTCAATAATATCACCTATCTCAATATGCTGAAATTGTAGATTACGCTGTAACATGAAACTGACAGCAGGGATTTCATCTTTCGTGTTACTCATTATGTGCTGACAGTGGCTATTTGCAAATGTACTGGTTGTATTACATTTACATTACATTTATCATTTTCCATGGATCCCTCAGAGAGGAGTCTCTGAGGTGTGGAAAGTGTGTCACTGCTTACTATGAAGGCAATGGTTTGATAATGGACATCATCTCCGATGGTTTGATAATGGACATCATCTCCAAATCTAGTCACCACAAATGAAATATTTTTCTCACTGCAACTTCAACAGAATTACAAATAATAGTTGCATCATTTATGTCACTTATGACACACAGAGTGTGAAACCAGGCCACTTTCAGAGTAACGACAATTCTACTGTCAAAATGTTACCATAAATTGTGGACGTGTTCATATCACAGTTTCTGAATTTACTGCCCTCCTGGAAATTTCTTGCACTCAAATTATTCTCCAGACTGAGAGCTGGCCAAAACCTGAAGTAGAAAGCTCCCAGATATTCAGTGATTCATGGAACATACACTGTTCAAAAGAATTAGGGAAACATGACTTTGGGTGTCTGCCACACTCCACTGAGCAATAACTGACGCCTGCGTATGTTTACAAATCTTACTTTTACCTTTCAGAAATTGAGTACACAACAAAACATCATTACATCCTCAATCATTTACATAAAAAGCCTTAAATGTTTGACAGGTGTCAAACACAAAGAGGAAACAATCATTCTTCCCATCATCCTCCTTGCTTTTCATTGGACACTGAGAGCTTCAATAGCTCGTAAGCCCTCCGTGAGCATTTCTCACTACCTGACAGCTGCACGGCATGCTCTAAGGAGGTCACCCATTGGTATCCATTCCCATTCTTCAATGAGAGCCCCTAAAAATTCTTGGAGGGCCTGTGGTAGAACAGGACAACCATGAACACATTTGTCAAACATGTCTCATACATGTACGATTGGGTTTAGGTTCAGAATCACCGCCAGCCGCTCTATTATTTCAATGTCCAGATTTCACAAGACATTCCTGTTGACACCTGCCACTTAGGCTTAGGCATCAGAAGGAATTAAGGGCCACCATCATACGCAGCAGTCACCACATGGTCCAATAAGGTCTGTTCAATGCACAGCTCAGCAGTAAGGCGACCATGGACGTCAACAAGATCTGTATGGCTGTCAACATTGAGGCCTCACAGCAACATCACAGAACCTTGGAAATGTGTCGATTTCCTGGCCAACATTTGGCAGGTATCACACATTACAGGTTTCGGTACATGAGCATGGCTATCATCTTGTGTCAGAGGTTATCTGAACTCATCTGTGAACATGTTTTGCCACTGAAAAAATTGGCAGTTGACATGGGAACTGCAGAACTGGAGGTGAGCTGCAAGATGTTGTCAAGAGAGATACTTGAACAGAACATCTGGGTCATGTGATCCTCTCTCATAAACTGTTCATTACAGTTTGACCGGACACAGCAGCTCCTGTGGTCCTTCTGAGATCGTCTCACAGTACACTCGCAGTGTCCGTATGACACCACAATGCCGAGATGACTAGATACCGGTCTTCACGTGTAGTAGTAATGTGTTGGTGACCTTGTCCAACTTGCCTTTAGTGCTGACCTGTCTCCCTGCAGCATGTCCACAACCTATGGATGACACCTGGAGAAGCATTGGCATCTGGAGCAACACAACAAAACCCATCCTTTTCAAATAAAGAAGAGTTCCTTTGCAAATTGCACTGCATTATGATGTGGCATTGCAAGTGTTTAATGGAAGACAATATCCATAAATCATGATGACATCTGTGTACCTCACTAGAAAACCCAGGGACACTGGTACACTTCCTTCTGAGGGGTCACCTGACACTATGAGCATAACACAGCCAACAGATGACGAATGATTTTAATTAGCACAGTTTTAGAAAGCATTGCCTGTGTGAAACTTGGCTTGTCCATTTCTCACATGACATGTTGCAAACTACAGGTGAAGGGCAACCGGCAGATTCCATAATTCTAGATCTACAGAAAGCATTTGACATGGTACCTAGCTACAGACTCTTAAGAAAAACTCAAGCATAAGGAAAAAGTTCCAGATATGTGAGTGGCTCAAAGACTTCAGAAGTTATAGAATCCAGTACACTGTCATTCACAGTGAATGTTCATCAGAGACCAGGGTATCGTCAGGAGTGTCCCATGGAAGTGTGATATTATTTTCCATATACGTAAATGATCTGGCAGACAGGATGGGCAGCAATCTGAAGCTGTTTGCTGATGATGCTGTGGTGTATGGAATGGTGTCATCGTTGAGTGACTGTAGAAGGATGCAAGATGACTTCGACAAAATTTGTAGTTGGTGTTATGAATGACACCTAGCTCAAAAAAAAAAAAAAAAAAAGGAGAGAGAGTGGGAAAACAAACCCATAATGCTCAAATACAAATTATTTGCGTACTGCTTGACACAGTCGAGCGTATTAAATATCTTGGCGTAACGTTGCGAAGTGATATGAAGTGGATCGAGCACAAAATTGTGATAGGGAAGGCGAATTGTCGACTTTGCTTTATTGGGAGGATTTTTAGCAAGGTGTGGTTCAACTGTAAGGGACGCTGGATACAAGACATTTGTCTGACCCATTCTTTCGTACTGCTTCAGTCTTTGTGAGCCACACCAGGTCGGACTGGAGTAAGACATTGAAGAAATTCAGAGGCGGGCTGCTAGATTGTTACCGGTAGGTTTAAATGACATGCAATTATTATGGAGATGTTTCGGGAACTCAAATGGGAATACCTGGAGGGAAAGTGATGCTCTTTTTGAGGAACACTACTGAGAAAATTCAGAAAACCTGCATCTGAAGCTGACTGCAGGAAAATTCTACTGCTGCCAATGTACAATTCACATTAAGACAGTGTACTGGATTCTATAACTTCTGAAGTCTTTGAGCCACTCACATATCTGGAACTTTTTCCTTATGCTTGAGTCTTTCTTAACAGTCTGTAGCTAGGTACCACGTCAAATGCTTTCTATAGATCTAGAATTATGGAATCTGCCGGTTGCCCTTCACCTGTAGTTTGCAACATGTAATGTGAGACAGGAGAAATTAGAGCTTGTACAGAGGCATGTAGACAGTCATTTTTTCCTCATTCTCTTTGTGAATGGAAGAGGAAAGGAAATGATTAGTGGTGGTACAGGCCATCCTCCGTCATGCACCGTACAGTGCCTTGCGGCGTACTGATGTAGATGTAGATCTTTCTTGTAGTTTAAAATTAACGGCGCTGACACTGAATTTTATAAATTTCCTTTTTCATAGCAGTAGATTGTTCTTACCACATGCTGGAAGTATTGGCTGATGAGAGGAAGAACATTTATAATTGATGTTTATTCATGATTCTCATTATTTTTAGAGAAATGCTCCTCACACACTGAATAACAGCTCTAGAATCAACAACATCTCTGGCCACACTTCTTTCTTCTATTTTGGGTGACTGTGAAGTGTGGTTCGCTTGGCTTTTTTTAATCTGTTGCAACAACTTATAATTATGGAAGGCAGCATCCTGGTGTGTCAGCCTGTCTTTGATTCTGAGCTGTCACTGTTAAGATATTGGGGACCCTCTGCCACCCTGGTGACTAATTTATTTATGAATGATTTTGAAGATAAAGCACAATCATCTGCATACACTGCCCACAGCTTGTTTGTAAGAACATTGGCCGAGAAAAGACAGAGTTCTTCCCTTGAGTTCCTGTCCATCATACACGAAGCTCCAAGCCAGTATACACACTGCTACGTTTTGGAAACAACTCTTCATCTGAGTCCAAGCCAGTTCTCCACTACATCCTTTCTCCTAGATGTACTAGCCAAGAAATGTATGCAAGAGAGCATCTATCAAATTTGGAAAGTAGGATACAGAGGTACTGGCAGAAAGGAAGTTGTGAGGATGTGTTGTGAATCATGGTTGATTAGCTCTCTCAATGACAGATTGCCTGTGATACACAAGGTTCTAGAATCGAGTCCTGATATAGTATACAGTTTAAATCACTCCATACTAATTTATATTTGTAGACATCCAGCTACCACCATCCATTGCATACAATAACTTTCCTTTAGTTCACAGAGCTCGTGTAATGTCTGACATTGATAGTTGTATTCCATTACAGTTCTCCACTACATCCTTTCTCCTAGATGTACTAGCCAAGAAATGTATGCAAGAGAGCATCTATCAAATTTGGAAAGTAGGATACAGAGGTACTGGCAGAAAGGAAGTTGTGAGGATGTGTTGTGAATCATGGTTGATTAGCTCTCTCAATGACAGATTGCCTGTGATACACAAGGTTCTAGAATCGAGTCCTGATATAGTATACAGTTTAAATCACTCCATACTAATTTATACTTGTAGACATCCAGCTACCACCATCCATTGCATACAATAACTTTCCTTTAGTTCACAGAGCTCGTGTAATGTCTGACATTGATAGTTGTATTCCATTACAAAAGATTGTGGCCACATCAATCACAAAAGCAATGCAAACCACACCTTGAGATCACTCATGAGGGAAGGAAGAGGCAGAGATAGTGTTAGATACAGAGCCTTTATTCCATATGTTTTTCCTTAAAAATAGTGACAATCATTTTAAAAATCTAGTGAATGTGATCTTCTTCTAACCAGACAAGGCAGACCTCTTGTAATAAGCATTAACAACAATCTACCGCTACGAAAGGTGGGAATTTAAAAAAAAAAAAATGGTAGATGTTATGTAGCATGAACAAATCTGTGGTGGCTGAGCAATGTATCTGTAATGGTCCTCTATTAATAATAACAATGTTCATATAATGGTCACAATCCCATCTTTCTGTGAGCTTGCATTAAAGAAATAGTGGGTATGCAGATGACAGACAACATAATCAACCAATATAAGGGTTTAAACTCAGCCAATAGAGTAATTCAACTGATATCTACTATATGGTTTCATAGCATTTTTGTCTAGAATCTGAACCACCTAACAGTTGGAATGACCAGCCAAGCATCACAATCATTATGAGTTTCTGTCTTTAGTGAGTGTTTATATGTTTTATACACTGTTAGGTGCATGTTATCTGTAATTCCTTTTTTAAATCACAGTGGTGTGTTTATTCCTAAACAGGCACAGTACCACATTCAGAAAATATCTATGACCCTCCTAGACAATGGTCATACAATTTGTAGCCAAGATATTGGAAAATAAAGCAAGAATGTTCTGGGCACATTCATGAAAGTTGCTACCATATTAAAAATAGAGTTTTTAAAACTTACTTCATTATTTTAACAGTCTAAGATGTTTTAGCAAACATTCACATATTATTTCCTATTTGATATAGAGCTAAATAATTTACAAGAACTGAAAATTTTAACATACCTTAATGTTGCTAACACTTAGTTCCCGGCGTGTGTAATATGGGCAGCTTTCATTATCTAAATATTTCACACGAACATGATCATAAACAGCTTCATCATCTGGCCAGTATCTCAAGCATTTCTTTGGTCCATCTCCAAGCTAGAATGGACAATATGTATCAGTATTTCAGTCAAAAGATCTATGGTAACGAGAGGTGAGAGTGGAGACAGGAGAAGGATGCCTACTGGAGGTCATCATAGGCTCTTTGATCACAAATTCTCTCCGTTGGGGGTAGGGAAAGCAGCAGAATTCATAAATACCCTTTGAAGTTACGCTAAAATCAGAAAGTCGTCATACAAGGTTCCGACCCACTAATTTTACACCTTACATATTGCCATAAACAGTATTTACATCACTGGGTACGTTTTCTTGATTAACAAATATGATACAAATTTGGAACTGATGAGTGTAAATAAATTCCTGGATCTGTTACTGTCATTTGAAGAGAAAAATGCAAATTCCAGAAGAGAACTATCTGAAATATGAAACAAGTAAATTCTATAAATTCTCTCATTTGATTCAAGTTTAATTATAAATAAGTTAATCTTTTCATGACACACATGCATTTCTGAACCAGTAACCTATTTTACAAATACACGTAATAATGTCACATAGAAGAAGGTGTAAGTAGATGAATGATGAACACTAACTTCACTTAACGAAGGTTTTATTTAGCACTAGCACATACAAGGGCGCGGAGCGAACTGCCTCCGGCCAGAACACATACGATATATATACAGATACAGAACATTGCAGTATGATGATTGTTGCCATTTGTGGATACTTCTAGAATGCACTTGAACTAAATAAAGAAATTAAAATTTTACAGTTCAGGTGAGTTTTGAATTCATGACCCCCCATGCAACAGTCTAGTATCATAACTACTACAGTATGCTTCTTCTGCGACAATATAGTAATCAAGTTTACCCTCAAACAGAAATATAGCCAAGAGAGAGAGAGGGGGTGGGGGGGGGGGGGGGGGGCAGGCAATATTACATACCTTAATTATTCATGATTTTATATACCCAAGTCACACAGATACCTTTGGAATAATGCATTTTTTATCAACTAACAGCTGTAGTTCATAGTTGGCATGTAGAAACCTTTTTGAGGCTACAGTACAGTAATTTTGCATACAATTAGTCACCGCACCTTTGACAATAATGATGATGGCTATCAGGCACTGAACAACTTGATTGTAAGAAACCTTACTGAATATGAATGAATGTCGTTTGTAAATTGTACAAGTCAGTCTGGTGAAATTTTACCACAATTTGACCTGTCTCCTGGACCTGAATCAAATGATTTAGATGTGTGTATAATGAGACAAATAAACCACAATTCACAATATCTAGGGCTGGAGGCTTGCCTCAATCCTGCAAATGGCTCACTAACATACACGGATGTCCAGGCAGGTACCTAAAATATTGGCATCTCTGTTATCACAATACATAATTATTTAGTTTCATGCCTACTGAATGAAACACCAATCTGTTAAAAATGATATTGGATGAGTGAGCCTAAACACAACTGTCTTTTAAATAATGAAAATTATTTATGATTTAAATGTACCGAAACAACGTGTAACAACAGGCACGGTTGTGTGTATAACAATGCATGGTTCTGTTTGCAACCTTGGTGTTAAATAAAATTATTTTAGTCTTATCATTGAATACTACTTCATGATACTTGCAGCTTGATGACCACTAACACAGAAAATGAGAAACAGTCAGCCACTCAACATTAAGTCTGCTCCTAAACAACACAGGGAGGAGTCCTGATTTTTCACAAAATTTTAAGGCTTGTGCTGTATTGACACTTGTCAAATGTCATCTGTCAGTGCAAGACACGCAAAGTTGAGTGAGCCTTTGTATTTATTGTTGTAGATAAAAAAGGAAATGTGCAATGATGAACAGACTGAAATTCAGGAAGTTATGCTGCTCTCTTACAATGAATACTGACAGATATTTTGTTTCATGAAACACTGGGATGTTCAGAAATAGTTGCAATTATGAATGGTCATTTTCGAAATTTTTGCAGAGTCCCACAAAGCTTATGCACCCTTTCTTCCCTTGATGAAGAAGTGAACAATTTCTTAAAAATTAGTAAATTATTCTGACAGAGAATTTGCCTGTATCTCAACTGGGAATTTTGGACAGTAAACAACAAAGTTCTGTCTCAATCTCAAGAAGGGCTGACTAACCATTGTTTGGTGTCAATACAGCAAACGGAGCATTCCAATCATGGTCATATTCACTGTTGATGCAAAGTATAAGCAAGTGACTCACACATTTTCTCTAGATCTTTTGACTCAAAAGTGTGTAACAAATATTTTTGGGCTCAACCTAGTGTGCACTAACAATTTCACATTGCATATAACTTTAAGGCATGCCAGAACAGTGAAATTCTGTAGGAGATGCCGAGGCCTACTGCAGTAAAACATTCAATTACAGAAGAACTTCATCACCTACAAAGTTTGGGAAACATCAAAACTGTGACAACAAGTAACTGGGATATACCAATACTAGCAATAAATAAATCAAGTAGATCACTAAAATTGTATGGAGATTTCAAATCAACACGTAATGTTCAGTCAATTACAGATTTATATCTGATGTTAGATTGGAAAATATGATGTAAAAATTAGCTGGCTGAAAAATTTCTTGAAAATTGATTTGGCAGTTGCCACTGGATGAGGAATCACAAAATATAACAGCAATCAACATGCCCATTGGATCATACAAATATGCTTTTTGTTTTGTGTTGCAAGTGTGCCAGCAACTTTTTAGTGTTATCTTGAGTAACTTACAATATCACTCTCGTCATGTGCAAATTATATTGACAATAACAGAGACAGGTCACAGCAAACCAGGCATCTGATGAATCTGCATGCAGTATTTTCTTGCCTATGAGTAGTAGGCCTAAAATGTAATCTTGATAAATGTGGGTTTTTCAAAGAGAAAGTAGAGTACCTCAGACATGCTTAGCACAAAAGCTATCACACCCATAGAACTGCTATTGACACATTGCTGTGCCCAAGTAACTAGCAATTATTTGTTCAGCTTGTACATGGAACAGGATCCAGCATCTGATAAGTAAGAAGTTACAATAAGTTACTTGCTTCCAGCTGTATTTGGAGGTACAGCAAACAATCACAAACTTCCTAGTGACATCACAAACCATCACAGTCTTTTCACAGGTGGCCAACTGCACATGCATAGTATGGCAAGAAAACTGTCCTGCAGACATGCAGGTTCAATTCTTCTTCCTGATGCAGCATCAGTTACAACTATTAAATGGAATAATCATGTCCATTGATGATTGAGTCATCATTCCAGCAGTTTTGAGACCACAGATTCTCACCTCGATCCACTGTAGTGCCTAGAAAATGACAAGAATGTAAACCCCTCTGGTGGCAAAAGCAAAGATGAATTCCCACATATAAATGTTTATTAAGGTCCAAATGGCATCTTGTGATTGACTGCCCCACACATCTTGTGCGTTTAGTTGCAATTCGGCAACACTTCTTCGAGGTCCTAGGTTCCTGCTTCATCGTGTCCTACACATGTTCAGTTGGCAAGAGATCTGTTGATCTTGCTGGCAAGGACAGTTGTTCTACACCGTGAAGAAAATTTGTGTTGCAGCGGCCATATGGTGGATGTGCATTGTGATTCTAATAAAGGACATAACCTTCCCGTCAAAGAAATGGGAGTAGCAAGGGGATAACAGCCCATGCAATGTAGTGGGCACTGGTTATTTTACCCTGCAGAGACAGCAAATGTGACAGTGAGTTGTAATAATGACCACCGCCCCACGAAACTTGGGATGGGACTTTTGTTGTGTAGGCAAATGCACTTTGGAATAAGTAGCTCACCTGGTCTACGTCATACATGCGTATGCCCATCACTCACATGTGAACAGAGCCTACGCTCTTCACTTAAGACAACAAAGTGCCATTCTACTCTCTAGTAAACTCCTTCACAACGCCAGAGTAGCCACGCTTGGTGGTATCATGGTGATAGTGGTAGTGGCAGCCTGGCCAGAGGCACATGTGATCTTAATACTGCAGCAAGGAAATGGCTACCAATGATCCTAGGTGACACAGCAGATGCAACATGTGCCCAGATTTTTTCCTGGACGATGTTCAGTCGGCCACTGCTGCTCGTCAAATGAGTCAATCTTGACATGTCTGTTCTATTTGGACATGCAGCCTGGGATACAGGTGTGGGAATGTTCCAAAGACCACTGTTGAAAGCAGGGACACACCACCTCCTACATTGGACTCAACATATGCAGCAATCCATCAATATGTCCATTCAGCTTCCCGTAGACCCACAATGTGATCCTCTTCAAATGGCGATGACACATTGCTGTGCCCAAGTAACTAGCAATTATTTGTTCAGATTGTATATGGAACAGGATCCAGCATCTGATAAGTAAGAAGTTACAATAAGTTACTTGCTTCCAGCTGTATTTGGAGGTACAGCAAACAATCCAAACTTCCTAGTGACATCACAAACCATCACAGTCTTTTCACAGGTGGCCAAGTGCAGGAGTATGTACTCATTGGTGGGGCGTGGTTGTACCCTAGAATTAATGTTGCAAACACTGTTCATCTCGAAACTCGGCACAGTTACTGACTGCAGGGTCAAACAGAGGGTGCATAGACAGGCTTCCTGAACACCACCTGATCACCGATGTTCATAACAATTTAATCACTGAAGTATGCACATATTACACCCTGGTGCTACTGAACACTGCTATTGAGGGTGTAGCATTTTGTCCCCCTCCCCAGCAGTATAGGAGCCTCGATTCACCGCAGCACCAAGTGTGTTCAACAGCAGCAGCCTCCATGGGCACCTTCAGTGTCTTGACCCACAACCACAAATCCATGGGAGTGAATCCATATAGATTTCACCAGGCACTTCTTCAGTTTTATGTGGCTGGAGGTGGCAGTGGTGGACACAGTGCAAAATTTCCCTTATATTGTTAAAATGTCATCCACCACCACCACCCACCAGAGATACAATGTTGCTTCTATTTAAGGCTTTCTCCCTGACCATCACTTTGGATAATGGACAGAAATTTACATCAAAGTAGTTTGAGGATTTCTGCCATAGGAAAGGTATTCCACACCTGACATCAGCACCCCACAGCAATGGATAAGTGGAAAGAATAATTAGAATGCTCAAACAGCCACTGTTGAAAACTGTGGAGGAAGCATCCACAGAAGCGGCTCCATCTCTCTTTCTCAGCACTTAAGTGACAACATCAATTAACAGAAGGAGCAGCTGCACTCCAAGTTTAAACGCAGCCAAAACCTCTCAGACAAACAGAAGCTAAACGATGTCAAAGTTAGCGTAAGGAGGGCTATGCGTGAAGCATTCATTGAATTCGAAAGTAAAATTCTATGTACCGACTTGACAGAAAATCCTAGGAAGTTCTGGTCTTACGTTAAATCAGTAAGTGGCTCGAAACAGCATATCCAGACACTACGGGATGATGATGGCATTGAAACAGAGGATGACACGCGTAAAGCTGAAATACTAAACACCTTTTTCCAAAGCTGTTTCACAGAGGAAGACCGCACTGCAGTTCCTTCTCTAAATCCACGCACAAACGAAAAAATGGCTGACATCGAAATAAGTGCCCAAGGAATAGAAAAGCAACCGGAATCACTCAATAGAGGAAAGTCCACTGGACCTGACGGGATACCAATTCGATTCTACACAGAGTACGCGAAAGAACTTGCCCCCCTTCTAACAGCCGTGTACTGCAAGTCTCTAGAGGAACGGAGGGTTCCAAATGATTGGAAAAGAGCACAGATAGTCCCAGTCTTCAAGAAGGGTCGTCGAGCAGATGCGCAAAACTATAGACCTATATCTCTTACGTCGATCTCTTGTAGAATTTTAGAACATGTTTTTTGCTCGCGTATCATGTCATTTCTGGAAACCCAGAATCTACTATGTAGGAATCAACATGGATTCCGGAAACAGCGATCGTGTGAGACCCAACTCGCCTTATTTGTTCATGAGACCCAGAAAATATTAGATACAGGCTCCCAGGTAGATGCTACTTTTCTTGACTTCCGGAAGGCGTTCGATACAGTTCCGCACTGTCGCCTGATAAACAAAGTAAGAGCCTACGGAATATCAGACCAGCTGTGTGGCTGGATTGAAGAGTTTTTAGCAAACAGAACACAGCATGTTGTTATCAATGGAGAGACGTCTACAGACGTTAAAGTAACCTCTGGCGTGCCACAGGGGAGTGTTATGGGACCATTGCTTTTCACAATATATATAAATGACTTAGTAGATAGTGTCGGAAGTTCCATGCGGCTTTTCGCGGATGATGCTGTAGTATACAGAGAAGTTGCAGCATTAGAAAATTGTAGCGAAATACAGGAAGATCTGCAGCGGATAGGCACTTGGTGCAGGGAGTGGCAACTGACCCTTAACATAGACAAATGTAATGTATTGCGAATACATAGAAAGAAGGATCCTTTATTGTATGATTATATGATAGCGGAACAAACACTGGTAGCAGTTACTTCTGTAAAATATCTGGGAGTATGCGTACGGAACGATTTGAAGTGGAATGATCATATAAAACTAATTGTTGGTAAGGCGGGTACCAGGTTGAGATTCATTGGGAGAGTGCTTAGAAAATGTAGTCCATCAACAAAGGAGGTGGCTTACAAAACACTCGTTCGACCTATACTTGAGTATTGCTCATCAGTGTGAGATCCGTACCAGGTCGGGTTGACGGAGGAGATAGAGAAGATCCAAAGAAGAGCGGCGCGTTTCGTCACTGGGTTATTTGGTAACCGTGATAGCGTTACGGAGATGTTTAATAAACTCAAGTGGCAGACTCTGCAAGAGAGGCGCTCTGCATCGCGGTGTAGCTTGCTCGCCAGGTTTCGAGAGGGTGCGTTTCTGGATGAGGTATCGAATATATTGCTTCCCCCTACTTATACTTCCCGAGGAGATCACGAATGTAAAATTAGAGAGATTAGAGCGCGCACGGAGGCTTTCAGACAGTCGTTCTTCCCGCGAACCATACGCGACTGGAACAGGAAAGGGAGGTAATGACAGTGGCACGTAAAGTGCCCTCCGCCACACACCGTTGGGTGGCTTGCGGAGTATCAATGTAGATGTAGATGTAAATCTACACGGCCACCAGCAGACGGTTCTACCCTACTTCGTGAGACGAGGCACCGTAATCTTCAGACTACCACATATCCAGTTTGGCGCCCTTGTGTGGGTGTGCAGTTCCAACCAGAACACACTTTGGATGCCTGCCATGGTAATACCTTTACAGGGGCTCCCATGCATGAGACTGACAGCATGGATGGCCTGCAGAGAAAACATCAAAACCAGTTGCAGTCATAGTCACACATGCCACCACAGTCCTCACTCCCACTTAAGGAGAACCTAGAGACCATGCCACAACAGCTAGACATGGTATTCCATCCACAACACCAGCCTCTACCTGGTCCTGTTGCGAAGGTCACATCGGAGCCTCCCAGCCAGACTGTCCAGCAGCCATGCTCGGTCCAGAATGAGACACACAAGATGACGAAGTGAGTGCACGGGTACCTCACCTTCAAACACCACATATGGGAGCATGTTCCATCCAGAGGACATCCAGATGGATGGCCCCACTTCACCTCCAAGCAGTACAGGCGGTGACATTCTCTGCCCCGTGGACATTGGGATGAACAGCCCCACACGCATCACCACCACCTCCAGCATGACAGGCATCGCCAGCTCAGTCTTAGTTGACTTGCAGTAAAACATACACCCTTCTCAGTGCCCACGACAGCAAAGGGGAAAGGGAATTAGAATTTGGTAGTGCTGTCAATACACATCGGGCAGTTAATTAACGCAGCTGAAGGTGGTCTCTTGTCAGCAGCTGATGCATCTCCACATAAAAACGAGGTGATGCTATGATAGGCTATGCTCTAGAACGTAAGAGTGGCCAACTGCTACCACAGCAGTTCTAGTTCTATGCCATTTACCATTGTGATCCGCCAGACGGACTCAACAATGACACATGCAGCTATAATACTCGGTCTGATCCCACAGTCTTTATTTGGTTTTTTAGAGCACATGTTGTCGATAACTCTTGACAATAACCTGGTTTCCAAAGTGTGTAGAGTAGTGTTATACTGACGGATAAACTTTGTGTTCCATCCTGTAATTTAATGTATCTTGTGTTTGTGCAATGAAGTGAGGCTGTGAACTGAAATAAAATCGTCTATACTCTGCAAACAATCTTGTGCTTTGTTGGGAAGGATACTTTGTGTACTACTGTCACTTCTGTTCCAGTCACGAATAGTGTGTGGCATGAACAACTGTTAATAAACCTATGTGTACAGATTAAATGTCTCTAATTTTACCTTTATGATCATTTTGTAAGATATAGGCAAGAGAAGGAAATATATGGGTTGAATTTTTTAGGAATGTACACTCCCTCAATTTTTACAGTACACCACATCATGATGCACAACATCTCTCTTGTAGTCTGCCACTGGAATCGGATGAGCCTCTCTACGGACACACATGAAATATGATGTCTTCATAAATTTTACTGAACATACATACTTCTCTGTTAATTTTTGCAGTTTTATATGGGAAAGCACTGTTCCTATACGTGCATCATGATAGCTACACTCAAACTCTATGAGAACATCCTCAGAAAGACCAGGTCTGTTTATTGCCAACAAGTCTAATAAATGTCCTACAAAATTCTTTTAGGTAACTTTCAGAGAAAACAGTTTTGCAGGAATTTCATCTCATAACTCATGAATTTGTATTTTTAATACTATATTGTAGGGTGGTTTAAAGCTTCTCCAAATATTATGACATAACTTGGAAATTGTACATACTAATGAACTGTTTCCTCTGAAGTTCTGTTACTTTAAGAGAAGTCTAGATGAGAACAGAATGAGCCAAGTAAAACTTTTAAATTAAGGTTTTTGCGTACTCCTGCAAGCACACAAATAGGTCATCTCCCATTCTATGGATGTGGGAGCAGCAAGCGTAAGCAATGTGAGTACACTTCACAAGGACAGAACCAAATACCTGACAGCATTAAGCAGGACTCAACTCAGAAGTTTTCAAGTACAAAACAAATGATTTAAAGTATGGACCAAAGTTTACAGATCTTGAAAGCCACATTGATCAAAAAATATCTCCAACAATATCATGAAAAGATTATTATTCACCACTTAGAGGAGGCACTGAGTTGCAGACAGGCACAATGAAAAGACTATTAAACATTAGTGTTTTTGGTCAAAAGGCCTTCATCAAAAATGGAAAGCACGCACACATTCAAACAAGCATAACACATATGTACACGACCATTACAGAGGCCAGAGAGACTGTGTGTGTGTGTGTGTGTGTGTGTGTGTGTGTGTGTGAGTGGGTGGGTGGGTGGGGGGGGGGGTGGATGCACACGAGTGCGTGTGCACGTGTGCGCGCTTTCAGTTTGTGAAGAAGGACTTTTAGCTGAAAGCTTAAATGTTTAGTACTCTTTTTCATTGTGCCTGCCTGCGACCCAACACTCCTATGTGGTGAGTAGCTACCTATTCTCCTCATAATGTTGTTGTTATTCCATCCTGGACCTTTCAATTTTTAAAAATATCTTCAGCAACATAGGAAATTAATAAAAGCATTAATTCTTGAGGTGACAAGCTAGAACATAATGTTGTAAAGCTGAAAAAAGACTGCAACAACAAGGTTCAAGTGATAGGGACTTAACATAATGAGAACATGAGCGAGTTTGACAACAATTATATTCACATGCACATAGTAAGTGCACATTAAATCCTACCTATAACACAGGTTACTGCAGATGGAGATGCAATGTGTGACAGAGTATCAAGATCTGGAAGCCAAAAATACTGAAGGGAAGTCAGAAGTTAAGTGAAATATAGAGCATCATGTCAGTGAATTGGATTTTGGGTTACATATTGCTGCTCTTCAAGATAAATTTTCTCCCCCCAAAAGAACACTGACTCAATTATTCAAAAATTGTACTACTACAATTCTCATACCTGGTCAATTATCTGACACTTATGGATTGTGATACTTTGTGCACTTCACATTGTTACATTACACAATTTCAGAAAAATCATTTTAATCAATTCAGTTGCAGATAGGGACATATTTGCACTGAATTTACAGGGAGATGGAGTTCACTATTACGCAATGAATCATTCACTCCGTAGCTGTGTACACTGTTATGAAACTAGCTAGCAAATAAAAACAGTCCGTTAGACTGGCTCTCTCACCTGCACCCTCATTTTCTTCTGAACTGTTACTGTAAACAAGAATCTGATGGCCTTCTTGTATACTTAGACAGTTCCTCTGTCATCATCATCATCATCATCATCATCGTCATCAGGATTTCCTTCCAGCGAGCAGAGTAGGAACTTGGTGAACAATATGCCTCCATTGATTTCTGTCCTGGTATAGTTTTCCCCTCTCCACTACATTCCATGTTACTCCTCTCCTCTTGAGATCTTCCTTAACCTAGTCTGTCCATCACTTTCTAGGCCACTCAGCTGGTCTTCTTCCTGGTACCTCCATCTCTAAATACTGGTGTGGAGTTCGAGTCGGGTGCATTCGCTTCGCATGACCAAACCACTTCAATCTCAAAGCACTCATCCTCTCCTCTGTAGTCAGTGTCACCTGCAGGTCTCTCCTTACATAATCATTCCTGACTCTGTCTCTCCTAGTTTTTTGTAGAGCTGACCTAAGGAACTTCATTTCACATGCTTGTATTTGACTCTCTTCTCTCTTATTTATGGCAGAGGCGTTTAGAATATACATCATGATTGGCAAGAGGTAAGTTTTGTACATGGTCTGTTTGGCTCTTAAAGGGACTTCCTTCTCCCAGTTTAGATTTCGTACTTGGTGGAAGAAGCACATCAAATGGTACCATGATAATGTTACAGCCACTCTTCATCCCAGACATCAATCCATGTGGTGTTCTGGAGTTTCCAAGATATTTATTCATAATGGTATCAACAACTCACTTTTAACATGATATACTATCACACAGAACTATGAAGAGTTTTATAGTTTGGCTGTTTCTGAAATATACCCCCTACCCCTTTTTGGGGGAGGTAAGTATTTCCTCTTGCAGCATGAGTAAATTGCATCCCTTACCAGTGACAGGAGGGAGAGAACTGCATACAATATCTGTCAGTTCTCTATTTTACTTGTCAGAGTGTTTCTCATGCCATGTGTTGTGGGGAACATATTGCAGACCTCACATTACGTACGGTTACCAACCCACGACCTCACATTACGTATGGTTACCAACCCACAATTATAAAAGGAGGCTGCGCAAAAAGAGGACACTTTTTTTAAAAAAGGCCTGAAAATTTACTTTAGAATGAATAAATTGCTTATATTTTTACACATGGGGATAATAAACATGTTTTAAGCTCGATATGGGGGCTCGGTGACTCGGTGATAAAGTGCCAGACTACAAATCCAAAGTTCTTGGTCTCAATTCCTGGTCAATCCTAAAATTTTTATCTGTTACTTAGCTCTTCCTTCACCTTTAGCAAAGTTTGTCCATATGAAAAATGCTGAGTCACACTGTGGTTTGGAATCCATGTTAAACTGTTGGTCCTCCTATAGTTGTCTGGGTAAGTCAGTTTATTGGTAGGAGGAAGGCAACAGAATACCACACTGATACGGATTTCATCTGACACCTTTCAGTCTTGTTTATATTCCTCTCAATGACTCGGCACCTCAACTATTTAGAGAGTTGTTATTTTCACTCCTTAAATTATTTATATTCCACCAAGAACTTTTCACACTGTATGAATAGTCCTTTTCTTTGATTAAATTAGTTTTGAGGCTCCAATTTTACCTATCAGATGTGATACAAATAATAAAAGAAATAGAAATTATACTCACATCAGAAAGCATGACCAGTGTACTGACGTTCTGTTCCAGGATCATTCGCCAGAAATCAGGTATAGTTACTTCCAATGGATCTTGTGTTATGATGAAACACTCAGAGTTGTCGTAGCCCTAGAACAAGGGGTGAAAAATTGAAATTTCCATAACTGAAAATCATCATATAAATTTCTATTTACACTAAAGTGCAACAGTTTTTTCCCTTTATTTCCCGTTATACAAAAGTTACTGCAATTAATCAAATCAAATGAAATTCTAAAAAGGGAATGTGAGTAACCATAATTTTCACATAAAAGAATAGAGGAACACTCTTTCAGGCTAGATAATGGCCTATAGAGAGTGTTTACAAATCTGGAAACAGTAATAACTGTGAAATATTCAGATACTGATGAAGATTATTTCTTAGCAAAACCCTTTGTTGTCACTCCTGAGTAGCAGCAAATAAAACTGTAGGATAGATATGAAGCTGGTAATTATCTTCACATTCTCACTTTTCTATATTAGTGCCATCTCATTGTACTTGTCTGCCTGTGTAATTTTCTAATGTTGTTCATCATGGGTCTCAATGTTAATAGAACATTAAAAAGTACTCTTCCTTACTTCTTATGTGCATTCTATTTCCTTCCTTTTTAGTGCATTCAAAATGTGTAGCCTTACAGAAGTTCATCATGTACAATTCAAGTACAAAATTAAACCTTTGTTCTGAAGTAGAATTTTATAGTAATTTACACATTCTGTACTATACAGTGTGATTCTGTGATTTACAAAATTTCAGGGATGATGGAAAAGTGTAAAAGTATCAATCTGAGGTAAGGGACACTGGTCTGGAAATGAGATCTAGTCAAAAGTTCTAAGTAAAAATTGTTCTGATACTTATGACTGTGGAATGTATGTACTGGAACCGTTATTGCTAAGATTGTAGGGTAGACGACTTCCAGAGGTGATTGCATGGACCAAAACACGAAACAAAATGCCTAGTTAACTTGAGCTCTAAAATGCATGCTTTAAGAGTTATGAGCCCATGCTTATCTTCAATATCGTGAAACACGTTCCTGTATTTTTGGAGGAAGTATTATTGACCAAAACAAGAAAAAATATCCATAAACATAGGCTCTAAAATGCATACCTTAAGAGCTATGGGCACTTGTTATTTAGAAGGCTTGTTTCACTGTAGTGAAGATGAACAAGTATTCATAATTTATAAGGTATGCGTTTTAGAGCCCAAACTTACTAGACAGTTGTTGTCTTGTTTCAGTCCAGACTACCACCTGTGAAAGTTGCCTACCCTACAATCTTAGCAACAACAGTGCCTTTAAATGCATTCCACTTCCATAGGTATCATAACTTTTAACTATTGACCTGGTCATTTCCAGACCAGGATCCCCTGCCTCAAAGTGACATCCTTACACTTCTCTATCATCCCTGTATATTTGTAACATTATCACGGAATCACCCTGTATAAGGGAAATATAATGCTTCTGCTTCTGGTGCTTCCCACAGCATATGTAGGAAGCATGGCAGGATTTTATTAGACAATATGGTCAAATAAACTCAATATGATGAACATAAATATCAGACCAGATACAATATCTAATTTATTGTTACATTAAGGTTACCACATAGTTCTGAAAACTACTGCCAACAGCTATGTCCATAATAAAAATGTTACAATGTAAAAGAGATATGTCCTGGGAAAGAAGGTTATAAAAATGTAGACTGAGAATCTACTTCTGCCATTTCACAGTGAAGAAAGTTTAAGGATATAATTTAAGGAATTTGTAGATATTGTTGACATAGTTCCTCAGTTTTCACAAGTAAAGGTAAAAGATGTATTTATGTAACCTCAAATTAAATAGACTTTATAAAGATCACTGTAATTTTTTAGGCTAATCCCCACATTAAAAGATTCCTACAAAAAACTGTCATCACAAGTTTACTGGAAACATCCAAGGAAAAAGCACTGCTTCCAGTTACATGGAAATATAAAATCACATGATCAAATTTGGGATTCAACATGTATCTGAAACACCTCTCCAGAGAGGTGCAGGGATATATCGCACATGAGCTGGGAGGATCTTGCTATTACATGGGTAATGATAATGGGTGTTTACAATGTTGACTAAATACTTCAAGTATTACTCACAGTAGAAAAAGGTACTATAAAAAGTGAAATAAATCCCGTAACTTCCCCAAAAAAAGTGTTCATTCTTTCTTCTCTCCCATCCCCCAATTTGAATTCATCTGCAGATCATAATCCATACAATGTAAATTGTTTCGTGGGTTAATAAAGAAATCAAATCAAATCAATCTTTGAAATTAATTCTTTTGAATGTTGGACCAAATTTCATCTTCAAACGCTTCCTTGCATTTAGCACGTTTTCACAAAAGAACATATCTTGGAACAGGCAGAAATGAAAGAAATAGAAATTAATCTCTAACTTGGAGCTAGAGCTCCTTTTTCACCAAGAGGAGATAACAATTAAAATTCATGCTAAGTTATAGAACAGGAGACTAAAAAAGGCGCAAGAAAGAAATTTGAAATAACTTCTTCAGTTAGTGCATTTATTATTTTATTTTTCATATTCTCTACCTGTCTCTTTCTCCTACTTAAAACACCACAATGTAAGACCTTCAAGACTTATTTCTTCATTTGTGTGTTTGTCAGATTTGCTTCAGCCATTCCAAGTAATAATATCAATCCATGTAACATATAATGTCAGATTACTTTTGAATTATACAGAATGGTAGGAAATTTCAAACTGATTTGAAGACAGTAGTCTACCTGCTACAAGAATTTGATTTCTCTTTACTTATTTACTTAAAAAATAAGGCACACATGCAACATTTTTAATATTGCAACACATTATCCGATTTTCAGTGCCCTAAATCATAGCTGACCCTACTAGTTCTCTCATTACTTTTCCTGTAGCTATATCAGAACACATACATTGTCCACAACTGACTAATCATTGCAGAAGCCTATCTAATAGCACTTCAAGGTCCTGTACTTCACCATTTGTTAAGTATGAAATCTATTTATGTAGTCTACCTCTTCTTCATACTTTAACAATTGATAATGGAGTGTCACTTTCCCCTCTCAGTATTATGGAATGGAGGTGCAGTGGAAACAATTAGCACCATCCATAAGAAACCTTGCCTTGGGTTCAGCTCCAACAAATCACTATGTCAACAACATTTTTGTTATCTATACCACTGGATACGAAAACCAGCAAGTCACTTGGCAATGGCCATGTAGTACTTGTCCAAAAGCCCCTGGGAATTTAACCAATTGGTAGCTGGAAGCCTGAAAAGGTGTTACTGATTCATATCGCCACAAGACCATGCACTAATATACATTGGTGTCAAAAATTAAAGCAACAAATTGAAATTTTCCAAGGTTGCTTTTATTTTGCCACAAAACAGTATAAACAGGTGACAGTAATGTAGAAACAATGTAAAGAATACAGAACATAGACAAATGCAAAATGGTAGATAAAAAAGTTCTTCATTTTTTCCAACTTAACAGATTTGCACACAGATTCCGACGACTGGTGACTGTGCTCAGTATGAGCTGTGACCACCTCTGGCAGTAATACAGGCCTGACAATGATGCGGCAAGCTGTGAATTATTTAATCAGTCTCATATTGAGGCAATAATGCTCATTCTTCTTGCAGAGCTGCTCAAAGTCTAGAAGAGTTGTTGGTGGATGCTGACATGATGCAAACAATCTCCCTAGTGTAATTCAGACATGCTCTATGGGATTCAAATTGGGAGAGTGAGTATGCAATGCCATGCATGCAATATCTTCCATTTCCAAGAAAACATCAGCCACCTGTGCTCTATGAAGTCGAGCATTATCGTCCATCAATATGAAGTCGGGCACACAGCATAATAGCAGTCTGTTGCTTTAATTTTGGATGCCAGTGTATGATGTTTGAATATTATCTTGATGAACGAACTTTGTCTAGTATATATTTTCAAAAACATTTTGGGAAAACAGTGATCAATTTCGCAACTGTACTCAGGAGAACTGGAGGCTCCAGCAGGATGATACAGGTTCCCCACATTTATTTAACTTGGTGCTGGAATGGGTTGCCGGATATGCAGATAAGCAACAGAAGAATGGTGTAGAATTGAATGGTCACTGTAAGTAGCAAACTTACATGGGTGACAACATTGTAATAATCCAAGTTAATGACAACCTGAAACATGACAGAAGGCATTTGAATTCCATCAGATGAAATTCTAGACCTCATGAAACAATCTACAACAGGCTGATGCCAGCTACAGAGGTATATAGTAATGCACATGTTATAAAACTCTTCTTGATAATGAGAATGCTGTGTGTTTTCCCCCAATTGCACGGAATGCTCTATTGCTACAGTGACCATGATGAACAACTGCTGCAAGAGGTACAACGTAATTATGGTTCCTATACTACTTTTAACCAAATTTAGTATATTTTCAAAACAAACAAAAATTCAGGACAAATAAGTAAAAATCTGGACACAACACAATTACCATCATCATAGTTTCAATAATAATTTATTTTCACAAAATCAAAGAAAAAAATGATGAGAGGTTAACAGCAGTAGTATATATACAATTTGGATGTAAATATAAACATAAATTTCACATACTTTGCATTGAAGAAGATGGTAAAGATTCGCTGCTACTTGAGTAGTATTTCTAGTGCTGCATATTCGCTCTAGAAGTCTATTTTTGTTAAGTATCAAATCAGAGAAGCCAATACAAGAGAAGTTAACAAATGTCATTTTTATCTTTGTTAGAGCTTTTACTGTTTCTAACTTGAGTCTGTGAGTGTGTTTTTTCCATCTGTCCACAAAGCTTTAATTATTAAAAACAATCTTTTGATAGATACCTTAGAACCTGGAATAGCTAGTGAAAGTTCAACGAAGCTTTTAATATGTTTTCGACACACAGTAGTTCACTGTGAAAATGAGAGAAAATTTCCTGCCATTTTTCACTGACACTACAATCAGGTTATGATCCAGTCTAGCAGTTTACCTTCACAGTGTTTTCTTACAGAATACTGATCAAAGTAGTCCTCCATTGTCCACAGCAAATCACACTAACCCAGCTGATGCTTTTATTCTGGGCACTTCACTCTACTGGCTAAAGAGGTTCAAGAAATGGTTCACACAATTCATGAATATCTCCAATGCAGGTGCACAGAATGGTGTGATACCATTAAACTGACCTAGTGTCACTAGCCCATTTTATGGGGTCTAATTTGTTCAGCAAATCATTCATTTTGTTTGCAACTTCAAATATAGTTACATCTTCTCTTTCAGTGCACCGAATACTGTTGGAGAATATACTTAACTGGCTTGAAAGTGAGCAAATTTTCAAAAACATTCTTCAGGGTGATATGGTAGGGTCCTGAAATTGTAGTATCTGTTTTTGGATAAATCAGCAGCTATTTTGGGCAAAATTAGTATCTATTGGTGGACGCTTTTTTCTGAAATGGTCTTTGCTTTTCATATTCTTTTGGCTCCATTTAAGCTTTCAACAACTGATTGTTTCTGTTGGGAAGCAGCATTTTTGGCTCAGCCTGGTCAAAACATGCTGACCAGTTTTGTTTTCCAGTCACTGTAAGTGCAGACATTATTCATGTGACAGCCAGCTGCGACCATAATCAAATGAGAATTTTTACTACATGAGGCATGAGGAGTAGTGCAGGGCACAAATCCCATCACCCTCTCGCAGGGCAGTTGGCCTACACAAATGTTCTATGTTTCTGTGAAGGCAGAACTGACACATGATCATAGTCATTGATGATTTCTTCTGGGATTGTGCAAGTCATGCTTGAAATGAGAAAAGAAAACAATGAGTGATGCAAAACTCAAGGTGAAATAGAACACACAAAGTACTTGGTAATGGCTAATGAGCAATTGCTTGTTGATGCTGGCAAAGCCATAAATCAGGTAGTTCATGTCCAACCTCTACTAGTATCTTTCGTAACCATAGTTAAAACCATCCCTCCCTCCCCCAACTTAAAACTGTTACTTTTCCAACACACTAACAGACAGATCAGAATAACAAAATGATAGGCAGCTAATTGTTTACACGACAGCTACCATAGCAACAAGCAACCAAAGAATAAGCTGGGTTGTGGCATCTGTTTTTTCTTCATTGTCATATCATTCTGTGGATAACAATTGCAGCTGCTAATGTAACTTTTGTGATTAGTTTTCATATGTGCTTTGTTTCTTTTTGCTATTTTTTTTATAATACACAAAAGAATGTCTCCAGCTAACCGTGGAGGCAAGTAATAAAGTGGTAAGGCCATTCAATGAAAACTCGTCGCTGCAAATTCACAGAGAACACTGGAAGGCCTTTAGTACTGAAACACACAGCTGCTGCTGCCTTTGGCAAATTTGGCTTGTGGGGTAACAACAAACTGCCAACAATGTTCTTTTCTGTGTCTAGTTGTCAATCAAGTTGTTATTTTGATCCAGGTATAGGTCCAAATTCTGAGTACAGGGCACATATGTTACAAACCATTCAATGGCCCCTAACTGACATGGTGCCAGAGCATAACATCGGACCGCACTGATACGTCGTTGCATTCAGGCATAGGTATGATCTTTATTTTGCATTCTTAAGAATATTTATTTCCAAATTAGAGTTCGCCAGATGTTCTGCAATACCAATGGCCAAAAATTGGTTACCTTTTCATATTGATGTGCAGAGAATAAAAGGTATTTCAGACTATCTCTGATAAAATACTTCATCTGGATACAATTCTACATCCACTTAGATACTCCACAAGCCACCATACAATGCATAGTGGAGCAAGCCCTGTACCACTACTAGTCTCTTTTTGCCTCCGTATGAGCCCTAATTTCTTGTATCTTATCTTCGTGGTCCTTACGCACAATATACATTGGCGGCAGTAAAATTGTTTGGCAGTCGGCTTCAAATGCTCGTTCTCTAAATCTTCTCAATAGTGTTTCTCAAAAAGAACATTGCCTTCCTTTCAGGAATTCCAATTTGAGTTCCCGAAGCACCTCCGCAACACTTACACATTGTTCGAACCCAATGGTAACAAATCTAGCAGCCCGAATTGCTTCGTGTCTTCCTTTAATCCTAGGTGGTACGGATCCCAAACCCTGGAGCAGTACTCAAAAATAGGTTGCACCAATGTCCTATATGTGATCCCCTTTACAGTTAAATCACTCTTACCTTAAATTCACCCAATAAACCAAAGTCAACCGTTCACCTTCCCTACCACAGTTCTCACACGCTCATTCCATTTCATATGGCTTTGCAATGTTACGCTCAGATATTTAAACGACTTGACTATGTCAAGCATGACACTAATAATACTGTGTCCAAACGTTACTGGTTTGTTCTTTCTACTCATCCACATTACCTTAGATTTTTCTACATTTAGAGCTAGCTGCCACTCATCACGCCAACTAGAAATTTTGTCTAAGTTATCTCGTATCTACCTGCAGTAACAACTTCGACACCTTGCCATGCGCCACGGCATCATCAGCAAACAACTGCAGATTGCTGCTCACCCTGTTCACCACATCATTTATGTATATACAGAGCAGGAGCAGTCCTATCGCACTTCCATGGGGCACTCTTCACAATATCCTCGTCTCTGACGGACACTTGCTGTCGAGGACAACGTACTGGATTCTATTACTTAAGAAGTCTTCGAGTCACTCACATACCTCTGAACTTATTCCATATAGTTGCACCTTCATTAACAGCCTGCAATGGGGCACCGTGTCAAATGCTTTGCTGAAATCTATAAATATGGAATCTGCTATGAATTCCCCATGAAACAGTATTTATTACATAAATTCACGTTTTCATATTTTGAGGCACAATACACATCTATATTCAAATTCACTGCAAATGCAAATTTTTCTGGTCACTAGTGATAGTACACTTCTTAAGGGACAGGAAGCAGGATTTTAAAGCTTGGAAAACAGCAATGACTCTTTCAACAACTGGTAGAAAGATAACCATCTAGTTTTACTAAGACCTAAAATTTCTTGTATTCTACTTCAGGTAAACTCACAGAATAATTTTAGTTTTTTTTAACATGTGGTGCATAAATATGGAAATGTTGGTAAAGTTTACCAATGATGAGCTGTATGTCAATGGGTAAGCTGTCTGCATCAATTTGGTCAGCACTGTGCACAATATAAGCAGAACATTCTACACCTACCACATTATTTTCATTATTTTCTTACTACTTAAAATAAAGACTGTTTTTAATTTTCCTTTTCTTTCCTCCTCAATTGGTATTTGTGCTGTTACCGACAATGTTTACAAACTTTTTCTCAAGATAGAACTTTTCCACGCGTCTAAGGCAAATGAAGTCAAATGCTCGGAACTATTATTAACTGAAATAAACTGTACTTATTTCAGTTCCTTTGTTATTTGTTCCATAACAAAGGGTGCCATAATGTCTGTGAGCAGAACAACTTCTAATTGAATAGTACTTTAATTATGTCTGTGATGCAGTCCATGACTCAGATTGTGCCTCACTGTGTGGCAGGCAAATATAGCTTCTTGTACCTAAAGTTGCTTATTCATGCCCCACACTGCCTTCACCAATTATGAGTTATCGGTTTTCGGTCTTAGAGAATTAATCTGGTGCAAAGCTTCACGTTTGTTTGATTTCCTCAGAGTTCTTATCTTAAGAAATACAGCAATCACACCTCTTTTCATGTACTTTTATTTATGTCAATATGACTTTTGCACTTTTGTCCATCTTCCATTGATGCAATACATATTTAAATCTTCAGTTAGGAGATCATTAAAAACACTGACTGCAATTTGGATGCTGCAGCTGCCTTTCAATTCTGCTCCAATGCAAACAAACACCAGTCAGCAACATGGCCAATACAGCACTGTTTTTGGGCAACATTCAAAGCAAAAGTATTTGTGGCACGATTATGCACGCAAAAACTGCAGCAACAACATGTAGAATAGAAACGCTGCTGCAGCATCTAAATTGCAGGCTTTTTACGCTTTGCTAATTGAATATTTAAATATGTATTACATCAACTGGAAAGGGACAAAAGTGCGAAACACTAATAAAAATACATAAAAATGTGACTGGTTGCTGTATTTCTTAAAATAATATAATCCACAGGCACGATTGCTCAACAACCAGTAGAAAAGATAAATTAATGTTCATGCGAGTTACTACGTTGGTGTGTCCTCGGCATCCGATGATAAATTTTATGCTACAAACTGTATACTCAACATGCTCACTGTACTCTTTCATAAACAGTAATTCTTGCAGAATATTACTTTTTAGTTTGCACACGTGTTTTCCCATGATTAATAGACGCAACATTACGGTAAAGATTACCAAAGTTATGTTAACAGAATCTTCCGTCAGTTCTTGGTAGAACAACATTATAACAAATGAAAAGCACCAGTTTGCTTTTTGTTCTAAAATATTACTTTTATTGTGTTAACTGGTTTTTGGCTTACATGACCATCTTCAGACTGATGGCCTTGTAAGCCAAAAGCTGGTTAACACAATAAAAGTAATATTGTAGAACAAAAGCAAACTGGTGCTTTTCATTCATTACCAAAGTCACTACTGTAGGTACTAGAAACCTTAAACTACATTACAGTAATACAACACACTGAAGTTAGAAGATGTACAATTGTTTATAAGAGCACAGTACCACCGAGTTTCTGACAGAATTACAAAATTATATCAAAAATTCAAGAATAATATAATAATTCCAATCCCAAAGAAAGCAGGTGTTGACAGATGTGAAAATTACCGAACTATCAGTTTAGTAAGTCACAGCTGCAAAATACTAACGCGAATTATTCACAGACGAATGGAAAAACTGGTAGAAGCCGACCTCGGCGAAGATCAGTTTGGATTCCGCCGAAATGCTGGAACACGTGAGGCAATACTGACCCTACGACTTATCTTAGAAAATAGATTAAGGAAAGGCAAACCTACATTTCTAGCATTTGTAGACTTAGAGAAAGTTTTTGACAATGTTGACTGGAAATTCTAAAGGTGGCAGGGGTAAAATACAGGGAGTGAAAGGCTATTTACAATTTGTACAGAAACCAGATGGTAGTTATAAGAGTTGAGGGGCATGAAAGGGAAGCAGTGGTTGGGAAAGGAGTGAGACAGGGTTGTAGCCTATCCCCGATGTTATTCAATCTGTATATTGAGCAAGCGGTAAAGGAAACAAAAGAAAAATTCAGAGTAGGAATTAAAGTCCATGGAGAAGAAATAAAAACTTTGAGGTTCGTCGATGACATTGTAATTCTGTCAGAGACAGCAAAGGACTTGGAAGAGCAGTTGAATGGAATGGACAGTGTCTTGAAAGGAGGATATAAGATGAACATCAACAAAAGCAAAACAAGGATAATGGAATGTAGACGAATTAAGTCGGGTGATGCTGAGGGAATTAGATTAGGAAATGAGACACTTAAAGTAGTAAAGGAAGTTTGCCATTTGGGGAGCAAAATAACTGATGATGGTCGAAGCAGAGAGGATTTAAAATGTAGACTGGCAATGGCAAGGAAAGCGTTTCTGAAGAAGAGAAATTTGTTAACATCGAGTATAGATTTAAGTGTCAGGAAGTCGTTTCTGAAAGTATTTGTATGGAGTGTAGCCATGTATGGAAGTGAAACATGGACAATAAATAGTTTGGACAAGAAAAGAATAGAAGCTTTCAAAATGTGGTGCTACAGAAGAATGCTGAAGATTAGATGGGTAGATCACGTAACTAATGAGGAGGTGTTGAATAGAATTGGGGAGAATAGGAGTTTGTGGCACAACTTGACTAGAAGAAGGGATCGGTTGGTAGGATATGTTCTGAGGCATCGAGGGATCACAAATTTAGCATTGGAGGGCAGCGTGGAGGGTAAAAATTGTAGAGGGAGACCAAGAGATGAATACACTAAGCAGATTCAGAAGGGTGTAGGTTGCAGTAAGTACTGTGAGATGATGAAGCTTGCACAGGATAGAGTAGCATGGACAGCTGCATCAAACCAGTCTCAGGGCTGAAGACAACAACAACATCAAAATTGACAACCGATGTAGTTACGTTAGAACCACACAAGTTTCCCATCAAGTCTAGTCATTTTCCTATGCTGGTCAATATCAGTACAATTTCTATTCCATAATCACATACTTCAATACATGTCACTTCAGCATTCAGGGATTCTTCCTTGGTGAAACAACTTCACAAACCGGAACTCAGTATTTATACTTTCTTTTTTCATCGCTGTGCAATAGGGGCGGGGGGATCACTCTGATCAAAACTCTGACTTTGAATATGATCAAAATTTCTTAAGGTTTTTCTTCAGTTTTGTAGAAAGAATTTTACTTTTAGCTCCACTGAATATTTCTCTCTGGTCCCTAGGTTGGCTAATTTTGCTTTTCTTTGTATGCAAGGCATTTACACCCTTCACATTTGTTATGAGGTTCTCTCTGCTTTCATAGTAACTTTATGAGATGGATATTAACGTGGCAGATCCCTCAGAATTTTGCTTGCAACATACGTACTTCAAGTGTACTGTGTAATACTCCTGAATTTTATTCACTAATACTTCACATTTTCAGCTCGATACACAATTCGGGATGGAAGAATATATGGAAAACAATAAAAAGGCAAATGAAACCCAGACACTATATATCTCGAAGGTGTACGCAGAATGCTTTGAGCTGAAGGTGTGATGGGTGTATCGGATAAATAATATCACAATAAAGACACGAATTTTGATATGGTAAATAAATAATACGAAAGAAATTATTTTTTTTTTTTTTTTTTTGAGAATTACTTGTTTCTTGTCTTGCAGAGTCTAAGAAACTGATTACATCTACTCTTAACACTTTGAACATATGGAATAATAAGTGCGTGTGTTCCAATGAAACTTACAAGATATACGCAATGGCAAATTACAACAAAAGAAGCTACAGTAATTACAAAATAAACATAAGACTTACCTCAATAAAAGAGGCATTTATGTAGGTAGTATGTTCTCGACCTGGTATAGGTGTCAGGATCACACGATTTCTGTCATATGGAATCACCATCTCATTACGATTCTTTGCTCTATTTTCACTCCCACCACCAACAGAAAATGATTTACGGTCCTCTAGAACTCTGTTTATTTTCTGTGGGAGAATTTATACAACATAAGAAATAAGTTCATATTTTCTAGAGCTTCTATACAATAAATGTATAACAACTTACTTCAAAATCTTCTTCCATTCTACACCTATCTTTCCCATTTTCTTTCTGGCGTAATTTTTCTATTGCACTTCTGAGTTCAGAGACTTCCAGCTCTGTATCACCAAACTGTGCCACTTCCATCAGCGCCCGGTAAATGAAAATATATTGTTTCTAGAAATGATTTAGGTAATTAGTCTGTAAGTTAAGACTGATTGTAAAATTAAAACTTATGTCTATGAAGAAATGAGAAATGAACATTTTTGGATAAATCAAAAAGTCTATTTGTGGAAGTTTAGTCACACTTCCACAAACTGAACAACTACTTAAAAAATTCTTGTATATTCACAATGAACATAAGCACTTTTGTGAAATTAAACATAAATATGATGATGCCCTTCAGAGAATATGGCACACCATATACAGCAGACAGAAACTGTCAGTACCTTCCTTCAAATACAAAAAACAGACATGGAAGAAGTGTGATTCCCTTACCTAAAAATGAATTGGAAAGTTAATCTACATGATATCTGAACAGACATAATCATCAAAAATATTGTTAACGACAGTTTCCTGAATGAATCAGTGTTATATGAGTCCAGAATTTGCAGATCAAATTTTCTGTGCAAATTATAATTCAGTATATTTCTATCTTTAATGTAATATTCCAGTTTCCATACCTATTATTTCCCTTTCTCAATGCGGTTATCAGACATAGTATACTTAATTGTTCCTTACATCAAAATGTTCATTACTAGTAGAAAGCATTATCTCAAAAACTAGAATCAGGCTGACAGAACATGAATACCCCCCTAAGAACAAACATGTGGGTGCACCTATTATGGTAGCATGTAATAACATGTTTATCAAGAATAATTTCCAGTGACAGTAACTGATCTGGACATCTTTCTTTTCCTAACTAATTATTATACCAGAGCCATGTAAACTGTAAGATTATACAAACTTGTAATGAATATGCTATACCTTAGAAGTCCAGGCATAATACCTTTGTTATGTTAGAAATTTTGATAATTTACTGTTGACAACTTGTGTGTGTGTGTGTGTGTGTGTGTGTGTGTGTGTGTAGGTGTGGGGTGGGGGGAGATTGGTTGGGGACTCAGGGGAGGACAGTGCATGCGCAGTGCGACCACCAGCGCGCGCGCGGGCGTACATGCGAGCGCGTGCGCACGCACCCGCGCGTACATGCACGCGCGCGCGGACATACACAGTGCCAAAGTACCACATTTTCTTTACTGGATTCATATATTTCATAAGACATTATATCAAAAATACGTACAGGGAAACAGAAATAAACACTTATTAAAACAATGCTCTTCTTATGTACAGTGAGAGTTTGATATATTCCTGGCCTTTTTCTCATGTATGTATCAGATCTAAAACTTAATACTAACTTCGACAATTTCTCTTGCACATACAAATGCATGCATGCGTACACATATCAACAGCACAATTCTTCACTGCTCACAGGGTATATGCAGACGCTTTTACGTGGCGGTCTTAAATAGGGTGTGTTTTGATGTATGGTTGCTTAAGATACCAGTGGAGATTGGGCCTGAACTACCACGTTAGTGACACTGCCAACCTCAGCTAACAGCTGTGCTCTAGCCGTTACCAAATGATTTATGTGCTCTGCTTTGCACTGAATGGATGTAGACTGCCAGCCCAGTGAGAGGGAGGTATGGCTTGCCCCCCCCCCCCCCCCCCCTTCCCCACCCCACTCTGCTCTTCTCCACTCGATAGCCAGAACTCTTCGTTTGTTTTATGTTCTTGGCTGACTGCCAGAAAAGTGCCAACTACAACATGAGTGCCAGTACAAGAAATAATAGAGCCTGTATAAATTATTCGAACACGTAATCTGCATTTTGTGAAGCAAATTTAATCAAATTACAAACATCTGAAACTAAAAGCATTGTACACACCAAAAGCAGCAACTCCATACAGCTTCAAAATAATTAGTAGGTGCGGTATTAGAAATCCATTTGTTGATTGTCCTTGTTGGCAAATAAATCTGTCACTCTTGAATTGAAATCTTCAATTTTACACACAACTGACTTTTCACTGGACAATATCCCTAAGGCACTCAGTCATTCTTCTTTCATGGTGTTTTGTAGAGATGTTTTAATTCCCTTGAGCATTGAAAAGCACTGCTAGCTTCTGATGTAGATATAGACATTGTGATTAGCAGCTTCAAAACTTTCAGAAACTGCTCTCAACTCAAGCTTAACATAGAAGACTTCAAGCTCACCCTTCAAAATTTTTTTCCAGAAATGTATGTGTGTCTGTAATTTCAATGTATCTGTCTGGAAAATTTGTGATGTACTTGTCAAACTGATTTACATAAAATAAGCTGGCTGCAATGCGATGTTCAGTGAACTGAAAACGTAATTTAGTTTCAGAAAGGATGGCATCGCACACTTCCAAAGCATCTCTTTTTATGCTCATCATAAATCCATGGCTTCTTGACTTGCTTTGTTTCGTCATTTTCAAAACTAATCTCATTAAGGATGCAGTCAATATCATCTCCGATGTTTTGCATTACTGCTTCAAAGTTCTGGATGTCTTGTTTTGCTCTGGACAGTTCGGTTATCTTCTTCTGAAACTGATTAGGAAGCAAGTCCACATGACGCATTATCTTATAGAAAAATGATAGCCACAAAATGAATTCATTATCTCGCAGTCTTTGTTTGTATGAACCAGCTTTTTCAATAGTGGGAGATAGTTTTCTGCTCTCACTTGTTTCAATGACTGCTAAGCAACATTTTTTATTTCTGTGGCGAGTTAGAAAAGAAAGAAGCAAAAATGATGTGGGCTTTGCAATTAACAGAGGCTGCCGTAGACATAAGAAGGTTGAACTGACGTGCATAACAATGGATGTATTTTACATTTGAGTATTTGTCATTAATTAATTGCTGAACCCCATTCAACTTCCCAGTCACAACGTTTGCGCCGTCATAACTCTGAGCTATTAGTTTGCCACTCTCAGTTATAGCATGAGCATTCTGTCTTTCCGGTTTAACAAAGTTCCAAAATCTTTCAACGTATTTCCCCTAAACGACATAACACAAAACAATAACCAACTGAAATTCGCAAGATATCTGTGGTTCCATTCACGATTTTTGCAACATAATAGGCATGTTTTATTTCTTTACGAACTTCATCATGGTAGACTTCCAACATGCATTGCAGTAGTTCGTTCTGAACAGTCTTGGAAATGCCTTTGAACACTGAAGCTTGACTGAGATGAACTTTAAGATCTTTATACCGTTCTGCACTGAACTGAATTAGCTCATGAAAAACCCCCTTATTTTGAGAGGCATCAGATTCATCGTGTCCTCTGTGAGCAAGTTCCAAAGCACCACAGAACTGAATACATTTTACAATTAAATTCAATATATATCTATTCTTTTCTACATGTTTCTTGTGGCTGTCAATTGTCTGTCTATATTGTGAATCTAATTTCTGCTGAATGATGGTTTTGTCTAGAAATTAAAGACTAAGCACATTATTCATGTATCACTTTGACATTTCATTTACTTTCTTTTTAGACCATATATGCCCAATATCAGTTATTCCGGTCTTACACCAGAGAACATCTCCACAAAATAACACAGACGGAAAACAAAAAATAGCATTACTTTCTTCACAGACACAAATCCAATTGTTCTTTTGGTAAATTTCTGGATTGAACTTATGGCATCAATTTTTTGTTTGCTGAGGCAGATTCAAATTCAAGAGTGGCCTATCTAATGTTTTTGTCTGAATTTCTTCACAGACAGTCCTGTCACTAAATAGTGTTTTTAATAGCTACCTTATTTTGTTATGTTTGCTATTTTCACAGTCAACTGAATTTTCACATACAGGTAACACTGTGCACACAGCTATATAGGTCAATTACCTGACCTCACAATAACTGCAACATGTTTGTAGAGAACTGTATTACACAAACATAACAAGTATAAACAGAAATACTACAGTGATGTTTGGCAAACAGATGCTCAATAGGTGGTGAATATGTTAGTTTTTTGTTCTGTACCAACAGCCCTGCTGCTGTGAAACATACCAATATTGAAATAATGCCTCTTGCTTTCAAAATCTAAGGGCATAATTATATTCAAGTTATATACAGCTATTTATAATGATATTTAAGTGTAATATTCCTGTATTTGATTTAATTAAGCATAACTTGCATTTACAAATGCATTAGCATTAACTTGCAGAAAGATTGCAAGACTGGATTACAAGAGGTTTGTGCCCCAATGTATTCTAGCATAATCGCTATATGGCATATTGTGCTTCTACAGGTTCTGCACTTTACTGCTCTCTGGCGGAAGGAATGTAAAGCTCTGAGTCACACCAGCTGTGGCTCCATCCTCACCATAAGGAACATGTAGAAACTGACGGCCCAGCCTTTCACACAGTGCTTAGGAGGACAGACGGTGCCAATCTGCAGTTGGCTCCAAGTTTCCGAAAACTACGACAAGAGCATGTGTGGCAAAACGCCCCTCTTCAAATCAGAAAATACATACTCCAAAACAATGTTTCATGTGCAATTCACATAGATTATCCTTTCTTTCTTTTTATACAAGTGGTGTCACAGCACAGTGACACTACCCCCGAAGCCTCCCCTGTTGGATTCACCGACAACAAAAATACAATTTTTAGTTGAAGGTTACAAGATATGAGAACAACTGAAAACTTATTTTCACTCCTATTCATTTAATTTAGGATGCCCTTTACATGATCAGACTTAATGCATAGCTACATCTCAGTTCAGTACACGGACAACCATATCCCATAACACTTTACTTCCTTCTTACATTCTTTATATATAACAGATATTCACACAAAAGTAGTCAGTACATTCATTTAAGAAAAATATATAGAATCATGATTTCTTACCAGTGACTGCACCAAGAAATTACGCTGATGCCTCAAGTCACAAACAGTATTAAATATTGCAACTTGTCCTTCCTCTTGCAACTGTAACAACAGGGAATCTAGAGCTACGAGAGTACCTGTACGACCAACACCGGCACTGCAAATTAAACATGAGAAATGCATTTTAGCTGCTTGCACTGCTTGGTGTTCAAATACTGTGGCAAAAATAGTATCTTCTGCTAAGAGGGCATAAAAAGAAAACTTATGAAAACGTTAGTGCCAAAGTATTAAATGTGAGGGGTAGTCCTAACATTTTTATTTTCATCTTTGAAAAATAAAGCTACATAATTAATTACTTGCACATGACAGCAGTCTTGGTACACACTGAAGTCCCTGAGTCACAGTACCTCAGCACACCACTAAGAGGAGCCAAACAAAATAGCACAGCCCACTTCCACTTTATTACAAGGCTGTGCTATTTTGTTTTAGCTTCCCTAGTGGCATGCTGCAGTACTGTGGCATGGGGATGTCAATATGTACCATCACTGCAGACATGAACAAACCAACAAAAATTGACCACGTAACTTTATTTTTCAATGTGATTATTAAAACTTGATGACTACCTCTCACAGTAACAACAGAATTTTATTTCAACTTTGTACTTGTTGCACATAACAACGTAGTATTTGTGGAGATTCTCTTTCTCAGTTATTTATGATAAATATTACATAGTGAGCATAAAAATAGGTAATGTGGTGACAGTTAATTTTTAACAAGAGTATTCAGTTTTCGCAGATGAAGGTTATATGTAATCAAGACCAGGCTTATACCACATTATGTTGTTGTTTTTACAATAAACATCTATTACATATTCAGAAATGATTGTTCCACAAGGCAATTTTTATTTTATTTGAAAAATCCAGTAATGTTAGAGGAGTGCGATATCAATGTAACTGTAAATGTTGGTATTCATTCCTATGCTAGTAACACAAAATCAAATCTAAAACCAGCACACTGTGATGTTTATTGTATGTATTTATACAAGTTATGCTTGAACTATGTACAATTTGACACGTTCCATATCCTTGCGATTCACTCTTCCAGGATCTACGGAACATGAAATAAATAAATAAGTATCACAGTTATGTTGTGAAGGTCTCCAAGATCTGCAGATGTGTATTATGTCTGGCTTCACACTGACAGCAATTTCTCAAAATCAAAATGACTGCTATTTAAAATAGATACTATCAATAACTTGTGAAGTACATTGCAGCTAGTGCACCTGGTTCTCTAGTACCTATATTTTCTATTGATGTCACAGAAGCAGGAAAAATAAATAATAATTAACATATTCCATTTGAAAATACTTCTACTACTTACACAATAATTTGTTATGAACATATCCATCACTATATGAGGCATTAATAGGAACTTAAAATTAGTGGATATAAATTTGCTTCAAATTTTTCTTTATAAACACACCATGACTAGTTTGAAATTTGTAAAAATCCATATTTTGGCAGCTTCTGCACATTTGTATACTGAAGACCGTGGGCTTTTTGTGGTAAAAATAAAGGGTCTAATATCTAGGCAACAATGAAGTCGATGGAGACAGACTACTAGTTTGGATACAAGAAAGATGGGGAAGAAAATTACTTACACCCATTTCAAAGGAAATGTCCTGACATTCATCTTCACAGTACAAGAAAACCAATGACAACCCCAATCTGAAAGACCAATTGGGGATAGGAGCCACACTTGCCCAAATGAGAGTCCAGTGTCTGATGGCTTTGTGGTATTACTTTCATTGGAGTAATGCTGCATCCTACATACAGTCTCTTGACTTAAATACATATGTGTATTTCTTAGAGAATAACTTTATCAGTTTGAAGTGTATATATGCTCACTATGTTTAATGTAACTCTTGCCCATTTACTGCATATTCCAGCAGGTTATATCATGAACAGTAACAGTCCTATCTCACTTACTTGGGGCGCATCCAAAGTTACTTTTAAATCTGACAATTCCTGCTTGTTAATAACAACATGTTGAGTTCTATATGCTAAGAAGTCATCAATATTATCACAAAACAGGTCTTGTTTTTTTAAAGATCATATTTTGATCACTAAGTGGGGGTTTGCAATATCTTCTGGAAGGCAAGGCACACAAAATTTACCAAGGTATCATTGTCTATTACTTTCTGCATCACATGGATGAACAGAGCAAGTTGATTTTCACAGAAATGTTCCTTATGGTATCTATGTTGATTTCTACCAAGGAAATGTTCATTCTCAATAAAAAAAATTGGTAGTACGGGGGTAAAAAATGTCCTCTAAGTCTATAACAAATTGATGTCAGTGATATAGATTTTAGGTTATGTAAATTTGTCCAACAATTGATCTTCAAAATGGTGATGGTATACAAATTTTTTATGATCACTCTGAACACTTTATTGTCCTGGTGAAATAGGATACTGCTGCTACAAGGGGATCAAGTCTTTTGAATAATCTACATAGTCTTGAACTGGTATCCTGTCAGTTACACTTTATCAGTTTTAGTTGATTTTCAATATCACAATCACCTATTTCTACATCTACCAGTATGGTATCCATGTGATGATTCAAAGTACAAAATGTAGTTTGATCATCTTGACTGAAAGGGTTTCAGAAGACAGATTTTTATTCTCCAGTCCCTGCTTTCTTATTACATTTTGGTGTCGGTGTGATTAATGAAGGGAGGCACAGATGCCAGCTTAGATATACTTCCAGCAATGGGCAACATCTCATACCTTTTGGTAAGGGGTACAAGGACAGCCAAGTTACCTTATATCCACATTCCCGTTCTGCTGCTGTAAATGCCATTTTTTGTGATACTAGGTTTACTGGAGTAAAATAATGCCTGCACTTTATTAGAGAACGAAAAGAAAATCTTTTTTCGTTGCAAAGCATTGCCATGTCAGTTACAACTAGAGACAGAAGGGAGCTCAACAATGTACATAGTTTCTAGTGAAAATGTGTAAATGCCCTATGACGAGCTATGAACATGAAGCAGCAGCAAAAAGGTGACTGTGTTATTGTGATTAAATGTATCTAGCAAAATATAAAACAAGAGCCATTTGTAACAAAATTTTTGAGCAGCAACTAAAGTGCAAAGAATTGCTGATTATATATGATTGTAAAAAGGAGCTGGTGTAAAGAAAATTACTCTGTTCTTTGTTAGAGTTTCTCTAAACATGTGTGAGCTTTCTCTGCCCCCTCCCCCTCCCCTCCCTTCATCGTACCCCTAACCCACACCCTGCTTAATCCATGTCACTTTCACATTTTTCCCACCTACTACACCAGCACTCTTAAAAGAAGAGTTTTTTTCCCTGATCTGTACTGTTCAGCTCCTCATTTGTGGGCCTATCTATTGCTCAATGTTTCCTCTGTAAAATAAATGGCTGTAATTTCTGATAACACTTTGTATTTCACTTCATTTTATCTTATGTGATCATTATTATCTTTAAGTGTATTCAATGAGTTAAATTCAGATTCCTAAACTTACAAATCACAAAAAATTAGTTTACAAGATGTATTTTTGAAAAGATTTAAAATTATTTATCATAAAAACATCGACATGAAAAGGATAAGAAATAATTTTTACATGTAATGAACAAGTACACTGAAAAAAAAAAAAAAAAAAAAGAATCTTGATATCTATAAGGTCATTGAATGAAAGAGAAAATGAGAAACAAAAGAAATGTATAAGATAAAAGAAAATTTAAAATTGAGTAGCCATGTGTTTCCTACCTGCAATGGACTAAAATAGGGCCCTTCTCCAATGAATATGCTTCATTTAATCGCTTGATAAATTTCAGAATTCCTGATGGATGTTCTGGTGCCATGAAATCCTTCCATACAAGATAATGGTATTGAACTATGCTTCTTTCTTCTCTGTCCTTCCCACTACATGTTCGGTACATTCTCAGCTCACGAATAATGTAATCTAAACAAATAAGAAATACATAAGTCTTCCACTTCCCCCTGACAGACTCCAACATATCAGTAGTTGTTGACAGATGACTTAAAATACTGGGGCAAGAACAGCAGCTTTTTTTACAAGCAACTACCACTTGTACCCTGTATTCTCTGAATAAAGTATAGCAACATGAATATCTACTTCTGATATCCCACACTGCTTCTAAGTGCTTTTAGTTTACCATGGTAAGATGTGGAAAAAAATTTAATACAATTCATTAAGAAATATATAATTCCCACAAAAATGGAAATAACACCAGAAATTTCCTCAATTTAGTCCAACTATAGATTTAGCCTACTGTTCACTGAGACCATTTTGAAAGGTTGGCACATAGCTATTTGTAAGTGATATTAAAGTGTACCAGTTGAATCTGAAATTGAGTGTTTAAAGAACATTCCAACCCAGTGTCCATCTCTATAATGGGTAAGCGACTTGGAGGTAGTGGCTTACTGCACTTGCAGTCACTTAGAACGCAGATAAATACTTACTGAAAACTTAGAAAGAACTGGTTGAAAACATGTAAAGTGTTCAGTGGTATTGTCATCGCAGCAATTTTTATGGCATGCCTGTCTTGGACACACTAGTTTTCAAAGCCCCATAAATGTTAATTACATGGGCTAAAGCACAAATTTCAGAGTAAACATCTAAAGTTATACCTGAATATTCCTCTTAGTAACTGATAGATGATACAGAAGTTATTAGCAGAGTACAATGTTTTCAATGTACTATATGTAAACAATGACTAAGAGAAATAATCATGCCTCTCTCCTCAGAATTATGAGAACAATACGCCACAACAATAACTATGTCAGTTACAGAGAAGATGGCAAAACCAAGAGATCTCTTAGTACGAAATAACTTTTCCGATATACAGTATATGTAGCACATGAAACCAGCAAGGTCCTCTTATGCACAACTGGATCTGAAGATGGCCATAAGAGATTGACAAAACCAGTCATCTGAAAAACTATTTGTGATAGTGTTGGAAAATTAATTTTTGAAACTACTTTGGCAATCATGATTGTCAATAGATGATCTATCAAAATAATACTGTACTTTACACTAACTTATGTTGCTGGTGATAGCATCAAAGGTAGGGTTTGGGAGGGTATGGCACTAACTGGTGTAAGATTGGATACTTGTGAACTCTAAAGTTATCTACCAAAAGCATACAACAAATGACAATAAAATGGAAACTGCTAGAAACAAACAAGGATTGTGAAATGACGTAGAACAGGAAGGATCTATTGAATAATGTACGAAGACAGATTTTCTTCATATGGAGTTACAAAATGGTAGTTATGTGTGGACACACAGTATAAACATATGCAGTAACTACTCAAAAATTTACTTTGAATAAGCAAAGTTTTACTAGTTGAGATCAGTATCTATGGATCATGTGTTAAGGAAGGTGAGGCAGTAATAACTTAACTACAATGTAACAAAATAATTTGAACAGTGGACACAAAAATGTCAAATGTTGTGGAAGAGACACTGACATTTCATTGTTCAAAATACGATTTTTATTAAGGCCAGTGGTGGATGGTGCTCATTTTCAGTGGTGGGGTCCACATAAAAAGTTATTAACTTTTATAATGGCCTTGCTCCAAATTGTTTGTTATATAACCTTCATTTATGTCATACTGCTTAAATAAAACACTAGAATAATAGTGAAAATGATAATTATAAAATTATGAATACAGGCCTAATCCAAGAAATACTGTACCTAATAATAAAGTATATACAGAAGTGACTTTTTTGTGCGTAATATTGTAGTGGTTGATTTGAGCCTAAGCTCTTCATTTCTAACTTCTTTTTCATATTTATTAAACTAAAGTGCAATTTTAGCAAACAATCTAGTTCAATAATTTTAAAATCACTATAAGAATACCTGAGATGCAATGACAGAGCTCCAGAATATGGATCACTACTGAGAGATGGCACCACTTGCTGTTTGCACATTTTCTGTTGATGAATAGCAATAGGACAGTACAGTATGAGGAAGGAGGAGGAGGGGGATGCAGAACTCCCTGACATGACTTGAGTTATATGTCAGCAGTACACACAATTCATACAGCCACTGCCTACACAGCTATCTCATTTCAACAATGGCGTTTTTGCTGGTACACCGCTACAGTACTGTAAGATCTCTAAGGTTGGTCACCTGGTCTTGAAGCAAATACTATGCTGTTTAGCTGTAGGCTTCCTATTTTTGCCGATTTCTGCCAACTGAGGACTGGAGTGAAACTGTTTAAGTTAAACTGCTTCAAAATATTTGACACAATAACAAGTGAAACAGGAAACAAGTCTAACAAATAACAATCACTTCATCTCATCTCACTTTAATTTCCTACATAAAAACATTAAATGAGAGATCTGGATATTATTTTGAAAAATATGCAGTAAATTTTTGGTGCCAAATATAACAGAAATATTAATATACAAGAGTTAGTTAATGAAACAGTTGCTTTCAGATTCCAGTAGAAAGAGTCGATGAAGAGCACTGACACAGATTCCCATTTGGATATTATGAATTTTTTGTTTTCGACATATGGATTCAGAGATATGTATATAAACATTGAAATAGCTTTGAGGATATTTATGACAATTTCAAAGCAGTTTTAGCAAATTAAAGATGATAAAAAACTACTTATGTTTGAGTATATGCGAAGCAAACTGTCTAATTCAGCTACCTTGTCAATGGAATATGACACAGCTGCTAAATTTGACTTCAATAGCATAATCAATGAGTTTCCTGTGCCCAAAGCAAGGAAATGGGAAGGAAAATTATAACACCAACACAACTCTTGGAAAAGAATGTGTTCTCAACACTGAATTATAGACTTTTTCCTTTTACTTCCTATTAACGATTTATAAACAATTAATAATTTAACACGAGCTAATAAAATATGTTCTTTATTATACATCATCTACAAATCAATGTACAGTAGCTGTCACAAACAATAAGACATAGATTTTGTTTCACTTTTAATTCATTTAAGGAGTTTGTACAATTTACTAAGATGATACATTTAATTTGTTGTGTGCAATATTTTTCATCTATATAGCTCATTTAAGTAATATTTTTTCAATAAAGCTTCATTTTGTTAAACCTACCTTACAAATTACAAAATGTCCTATATCTGCATGGAAAAAATTGCAGAAAGATAGTTTTTCTGGGGAAGGGGAAGCTTTGGCAATTCTGTCAGGGGGTGCAGGATCACCTTTGTATGGCTCTGGCTACGGGCTCTCACAGCCTGCACATTAACGTTGTGTAGACAAGCAGACAAGTGGGCGAGGAGGGGCCAGTGACAGTAAGGTTATCTGGGCTGTGGGGAAATGGGAGTACACACGAGCTGTCCCTGCAGTATGCTACAGTGAGAGGCAAAGTGCAGAAAGAAAAACTGCTTGGTCACCTCACTTTGACTGCAGTTTTATGAGCCAGGGGTGTGGAGGGAGTATAGGTTATCTGACACTGACCTGTGGCACTGGATGAATTGGGCGGGGAAAGGTAAACAGGTTTTGAACTGTGGAAGGACATGCTGAGGGTAGGGGGGTGAGGCCTGGCTTGGCTACTGGCAGCTCAGAGTAACATAGTGTCTTCTGCAATGGAAACTGGGCCTGATTACCTCTGGCCTCTGTCACTTGTACTACATCAAGGTCATGCCATGCTCAATCTGTCTGATATAATATTGAAAAACATACAGCAAACAAGGCTGGGCCCCTTTGACCCTTAAGAACAAACCTCCCCTGATTAAGGCTCTAACAAGGGGAAGGCCTCAGACACGGCCAACCGATTTGGCTCAAATTTGGCAGGTTGCTTGTGTACAACCTAAAATGAAGGACTCTTAAGATATTTTGGGTCAACATCCCCGCAATTTTGAGAAAATCACCCCTAAAGGTTATGACGAGCAATTGACTCAAAATTGTAGGGATCGATAGATAATTGTAAATAGAGCATTTTTCATCATCAGGTATGGGGTCTGCAAACGCAAACTTTTCCAGAAATCTAGGAAAGAAACTTTTACAACTGCCGCTTCTGTACTCACATGGTAAACGCTTTCCGCCGATAGCGCCGATAGTGCAACGGCCAAGGTAACTGGCTGAGAATCAGAGAAACCGGGTTCGAATCTCGAAGAAACCTAGCGGATGTTATTCTTTTTGTTCGTATTTTTCCATATCTCAATTGATAGGGATAGGAGGGTTAATAAGGTAAGTAAATCAATAAGGAATGATAATAATAATGTAGGCAAACTAATTTCCCAAATGCCGTGAGTTAGTAAAGTATCAAATTTTTAAGCCTTGTCACATAAAAACAACTCTGATTAAGAGTGCTGCAAATTCCTCACGAGGGATCACAGATAGCCAACCATGCGATGCTTGTTTACAGTGAGGCACAAGACAGAATGCACGCAGGGAGAGTTATGTTGTCCCAGTTGCCTCTTTGTCATATCGTAGTTGTGAACCTGGAAGAGTGAAGGTGTCCAGCACGAGCCATATAAAAGTCACTCAGAAAGAGTTGTTTTCCGTGATTAGGCTGCCGCGAACCTCGTGGATACATGTAGTGATTCTTCCATCGTTAATGAACCGAATGAAATACATTTTATGAAGGAATACAGTGTTCTTCTGTAAGTAACATACCACGAGTACTTTATGTAGTTTGTAGTAATTAGCTCGTCTGTTTATGCTGTAGTAACTAGTTATTGTTTTGGGTGCATAATCTGAATAATGGAGGATGTACACCCTTCGACTAGCACTGTAATATATAGTTAGGAGCCTGTCACAGACGATGGCAAGCGGGAAGTTACTGATGCTGTGTTTTGGTTTGTAAAAGTTTTGCAAGACAGATGCATTATCAAAGCACTACCGGAAGCAGGCAGTTCTGTTTCCTGGCATTCCAGATTGATAGGAGCGGTTATCATCGAGCGATTTTTGGAGCTGACAAACATAATGACTTTTGTTGATACTGAAATACTTTACCATGAAGACAAAGCAGAAGATGATTCAGTGGAAGGTATCCCGACTAATGAATCACAAAATGGTCATAACACTTTGGAACTCTACACGTCACTGGGAATATGTGCTTCATCTGTTCCCAATGAGTATTACGAACAGGTTACTAAACGATTGAACTATGGCGCTATACCCCTTGAAGCAAAAGTAAAGATGGTAGCGCTAGCCAGGAATCATCCAAATTGGAACTTACAAACACTGCAAAAGAATGGAGCAGCAACAGCCCTGAAAAGGAAGGAGGACTTGAAATTGTGTGAAGCTGATATCGTTAATGGTGGGACAAGATACAACAAATACCAGACGATAAATAAGTGGACATACGACCGATTTGTCGAATCTCGTTGTCATAACGAGAATGTAACAATGAGAATACTTCAGGAATGGACTGCAGGTGCAGCGCTTCAATATACAGCCAACAAGGATTTTACGTTTGCTGCATCATTATCTTGGGCAAGAAATTTCATATCGGAGTATAAAATTCATCAACGACACGTCACTAAACATGTCTCTCATAAGGAGGTACAAAATATAGAAGATATACAGAAAGTGGCGGCTCTTTTCAGCATGTAAATGGCGTCACTTATGACCGGTTTTAATCATGATTACGTGATCAACACCGATCAAACAGGATGCGAGTATCAGGTGAACATTCAACGCACGTTATCGCATAAGGAAGAAAAATGAACCCTTGTCGCAGTTGGTAGTAAAAACAAACTAACACATTTGTACACGGTGCAATATGCCAACACAGCCTCTGGAAAACTGTGCCTAAGGTTTTCCTGTGTTTACAAGAAACGAATGTTACATTTGGTCCTCGGGTTAAAATAGAGGTCAATCGTTTAACCGACTCATTGAAAAATGTTTACATTACCTGCTCCAAATCCAGGGAACTGACAAATGCGATTTACAGAACATTTCTTGAGAATGTTTTAAAACCATACGTTTCTGATAACAAGTTTTGTCTAATATTGGATTCCTGGAGTGGAAAAATTAATACAACAATATATCACACAATGTTTATAGATGGCGAGGATCAGCCAACGTACACAGTAAAAGTAATACCGCCAAACTGCACATTCGTGTGCCAGTCGTGTGATATTTATTTCTATCGCCAGGTTATAAACTATTTCCAGGCTTCAGAATTGCAGTGTGCTTCTGGAAATCCAGCGGGAATTGCACAACCGCATGGATGCAATAACTATTCACAGCATAATTCATAACCAACTTTCAGCACCGATTTTTCAGGCAATGATATCATATGCGTGGTAAGCATCAAAATTAATTCCCGAAAAAGACATTTTAAAATGTAAACCAAGTTTGTTTTCCGCCGACTCTTTGGAAGGAACAGTGTAGCTGTCGAAAGATTGCATTCATTAGATGTTCTTGGTGCCGTGAGTATATCTGTTTCGAATGTTTATATGACAAGTACCATCCATCTAGTTGTTCGAAGAAAAGTGAGGACACGTAACAGTGACTGGAAGAGCCATTGTAAAGTGTCCTGGAGTAACATTTTAGTTGTTTACTATCCCAAGAGGTTTAAGAAATTTATTTGCCTACCTTATTATCATCATTCCATATTGATTTACTTACCTTATTAACCCTCCTAACCCTACGAATTGACATACGGAAAAATACAAATGAAAAGAATAACATCCGACAGGTTTCTTCGAGATTCGAGCCCGGGTTCTCCGATTCCCAGCCAGTTACCTTGGCCGTTGCACTACCGGTGCTGTCGGTGAAAAGTGTTTACCATGTGGGTACAGAAGCGGCAGTTGTAAACGTTTCTTACCTCAATTTCTGGATAAGTATGCGTTTTCAGACCCAATACCTGATGATGAAAAATGCTCTATTTACAATTATCTATCAATCCCGCCAATTTTGAGCTGATTGCTCGTCATAACCTTTAGGGGTGATTTTCTCAAAAATGCAGGGGTGTTGACCCAAAATATCTTAGATTCCTGTGTTTTAGATTGTACACAAGCGACCTGCCAAATCTGAGCCGAATCGGTTGGCCGTGTCTGAGGCCTTCCCCTTGTAAGAGATGCAAATTGGTCTTACAGTACAAATTTGTAGATGAGTAGATGATCCCACAAACCACTGTTTAGTATATGGGGCAGTACATCTAGAAACAACTTATCTGTTACTTACCTTCCTCGAAGCCAGGAAGAGGGTGTGGGGGCACACAGTTTCCCATGATCAATGTTATCTGACTGTATTGCTGGGATCACTGGATTAAATGTATGTGATAAATAATTAAATGTTTATCACAAGCATGTAGGATGAAACATACTCAAAATTTAAAATGAAAATATTCTTGCAGTGTTCTCAAATAAAATAACACATACATACTTGACACATACTCACTGACAAAATAAGACCAGCATTAAAGAAGCAAATATAATGACATGGGTCGGTACGCAAGCCAGCCTGGATGTGGGTTTTAGGTGGTTGTGGTTCCCCCACAACCCGTTAGATGTATATTGGGTTGGTACCCAAGTCCTGTCTCAGTTACATGAATCACAAACATTTAGAAAAACTTTGGCACACTACCACATTAATAACACTACATGCAAATAGGTGGGGTACACACATTACGTCTTGGTAGTAATGTGGTGGCAACATGAGGAGTATCCAGCCTCACTGTAAGCTAACCATGCCAAATCCACAAATAACCAAGCCGACCCTGTGTGGATGAAGAGCAAACTCAGAAGGAAAAGACAAAGTTGTCTGATCATGTTATCTGATGTTTTTCTGAACACGTCAAATACTGGTAACAAGCTGTTCCTGGTGTACTACTAAAAAGTGTTGCCTACTACAAAAATTGCTTCGTCTTATTGCATTTATGTTTTTGTTTTTGAATGTAATCAAACATGTAACATTTAGTAACTCAAAACAATGCTCTTTTGGATTAGCACTTTCTTCCACTGATCCTTTATATATGACAGTATCACACGAATCCCAGTTCCCAACATCAATTCTAATCACATGAGTGTCTCAGTCTACAGCTCATAAATTTAAATCACACATACCACAGCATTTTTCAGGAATTTCAGCACAGGTTTTTTCTTAAGCTTTCTTCCCCTACAGATCCTGAGGCAAGTTGCCTATAAACCCCTCCCGTTAGCACTAAGACATCAAAAGGTACATAAAAAGGAATGCAAATTTTGCTAGTTTTTGAACAAATCCTTTAAAGCCACCATTGTTTCCTTTCCTTTTTGTGTGCCTGTTGACAACTGAATGTTTCTACTACCGTATCTGGTGAGTGACTTCCTTTACTCCTAAATTATTTACATTGTGTCGTAACTTCTCTTGCTATATTTATCCAGTTACCATGTTTGACTACCTTTGACACTTACCTCCACCCAAATCATTTCACATTCAAAATCTGCACTAACCCCAATAGATGTGTGTGCTTTAGGACAATAAATATGCAATTTACATTGTGATCCAGGCGATCTTTGTGATAAAACACTTTACTGCAGCATTTGGTCTTCAGACACTATGCCTGCTAGATGGCAGCAGCAATGGTGATGGTGTAAATAAATGTTCTATAACATTTTATTTATTATAGAATTTTAGTTATCAGAATTACCATCTGGCCATTGCTACCATTTATCCCAGTCAATGAAGACCAAAACAGGTCGATTATGGCAAAAGATATGTTTCATCACAAATTTTTGCACAGTGTGGAGTGTCATGAACAACATACTAAAAACCCTGATTGGCTGTGTGTGAGCATTGAGGTGAGGGTGGATTTAAAGATTACTTTTTAATTTTTTTCTCAAATAACTCAAAAACTGTGGCATCTACCAAAAAAACCATATTGAATTTTCTACAAAAAAGGTTTTATTCATTTTTTTCTAGGACTAATAGTTTTCATGTTCAGGGGATGGAAAAATCTTAGATTAGTAAAAAATATTGTGCTAACAACATAAAATTAATGTTTATCTCTGAATGAAGTGTGTTAAAAACAAATATTAAATGTGTGTACCACATCTAAGTGCTGTAGAGGCATATTAATGGATAAATTGCGTTCTGGGATGTAATAGAGTGGATTGGGGAGATCTGTGGGGTAGAAGTGTGGGAAAAGGTAGGTTGCTGGAGTGTGATCATGCACTTCCCTTCTTCATAAGTCTGCAAACTTTAGAGGGAGCAGTTCATTCCCCATTCTATCTATCCCACTACATCACACACAATGTGCAGATATGCCCAAGGAGTGTGTATTTTGCACAAAGTGTGTTAAAACTACATGGAATGCAAATATTAGTTACCATAACACTAAAGCAGGTAATGCATACGGGCAGGATCTACGTAAATCTCTACACACTTTCTACACTGCTAAAGGAGAAATTGATTCCTATAATCCTGAGAGGCAGCTGTAGTTTTCTTCCAGGAAAGTACAGTCTGTAAACTAAAAATTGAGCAGTGCTCATGGTGGGGAAACTGCATTTCCCAGAACAACACAACAGCTGCCATACAGGGTGACTATGAATCAATTTCTTCTCTATCAGTGAAGAACAGTGTGCACAGATTTATTATGTAGATTCTGGCCATATGCATTACCTGCATTAATGTATCTGTGCAAAATGCACCCTCCACGGGTATGACTGCTCACTGAATCCCCTGTCATTCATAAGGCACACTGTAGAAGGCTCATAGAACTTCATGAAACATCCTGTAGCTGCTTCCTGTGATGTAGTGGGGTAGACAATGTGAGGAATCACCTGCTCATTTTTCACTTTGTAGACCTACAACCTGTAACACAATTTATCCCATGGGGCTCTAACATTTTCATCACCAGTACTTGGCCAGCAAAGGGAGGAGACATGTTGGTAGAGAGTTCCTGATCACCAGACTTCGCTTTAATATCCTGCTTTCAATAATAAACCTCTCCGCTGTGTCTCATGAAGTGAGAGCTTGTGACTGTCGATGGTGATCCGTCTGTTAGATGGGGTGTTAAGCTTGGTGGCCCCCTTGGTGCTTTTCCTGAGGAGTAGGCTATGTGCTGGTACCAGGTTTCACCCTCTTCCTTCTCTCATTATCACCATCATACAACATAAACATTAAACTACACACACACACACACACAGTATTACAAAAAAAGTTGTCCATGGGACATGTTGCAAACAAACAAACATTAAACATTTGTTTTTAACCCACTTCACTTAAAGATAATCATTAGCCAACGAGTTGCAAATAACTGTTAGGTACATTGACCTAGGTTTCGATGCCTACTATGAATATTTTCATCAGAATGAAATTTTGAGAAACCCTATAAAATAAAACACAGAAATTAAGTATGAAAAAAAAAACACATTAACCAATACGATAATTGTTGTGACGTACAAGGGTTACTTACATTGCAAGAAAGCAATGGTCAGAATTTAGAGCAACTACGCTCAAGTCAAAAATAAAAATAAAACACTTTCCAGCCTTGTTAAGTATGCCTAGCTAGAAACATCAGACTGATCCGTCCAGTGGCTTACATTGCTGCCACGAAAACAACCCAAGCAGCGTCGCCTATTGGGCGCAGACAGTAACATGTGCCCATTTGAACAGGACACGGGGGACGGGGATAGGGGGATTTCACGGGTTTTCCCCAGATATCCCAGTTTTAAAAAAATACTCTTTTTACTGGTGAAAATACAATTTTTCCATGTTAAGTGACAATCATAGCCCATGTTACGTAATCTCGCCAGCTGATGACAGCAGATAATTCACAGCATACTACACATGATGTAGTCAGCCAATAGCAGGATCACTGTTAAGTAGTGCGAACACACAAAGAGGAAACGTTAATGGTTTATATTAATATACATAGTGTAGCTACAAGAGAAGCTTTCACATATAGTGTTGGACTGTAAGATTACTAAGCTACAAGAGAAGTTAAGCTTTCATATGTAATATTGGTATTTTTTTGCGTGTGTTACACTTTAAGACACATCACACAAGTGTGCTAGTAAACTTTAAAGTAATGACAAATTTATGGTCTTCTGGGCTTGACATTCTTCTAAGTAACTGGTCCTCAAAGTGTTAAGTTTTGAACAAGAGTCACACGCTCTGTGATTTAATAATAAACTCATCCCACATTTTCACACACAGCATAATTCATCTTGCATAAAAGGAAATTTACTTTGAAAATCATGCTTTTCAAAGTGCCATTCACAATATTTTCCCAAGACCTGTCAGAAATAGGTTCGTTTTAGCAGTTGCCAGAGAACGCCAGAAAACAGGCATTATTGCGCGTGCGCTACTACAATGATGTAGGAAGCCCGTATGTTTGTATGTATAAAGATTAAGAGATCTTACATTATGTCATAAAAGAAACAGGAGATCCGAGGGTACTCCAAGAGCATTGGAATTTCGTAAACCATACTAAAATGCATAATTGGGCTTAAAGTGCACATTGGCTCGTCCAGGTTCACAATGAAGTAATCCCCACCTGATATCAAGTTTTTTTTATGTGGTTTTCAGGATGTAAATTTTCTTGAATTACCAGTACTGTATTATATCATGTATGGTTGTTTATTATGGCATAATGCCATACATGCCAGAAGATGAAAATGTGCACTTGAAAGTAAGTGAAGAACTGGAACTAGCCAATACTGTGAAATCAAAGACTTCATTTCAAATAAATTGACTGCCTCAGCGGAAATGATTAATAAAAGCCAAATTTCTCTAGCAAACCGACAAAAATAACTTCACTGTTCTGCAAGGCGATTAATGCTTGACTGCCAAAACCGTGCAAATAAAATAAAATCAGAAAACTGAAACTAGTAATATAGTTTTGCCTTCCATAATTATGTGAATGTATTTTAATTCGCTTGATAGCGCCTGGCCACAGAAATCTGTTTTGTTTTCATTTGACATAGGAGATGTAAGCAAAGAGGAAACAGCAAAATCAAACCTAAAGACAGATCATGTGGAGACTAGTCCCCTCGCCACTACAACTCAGACTGCTCGGCACATGCGTGAATCTGGCAGCTCAGGCGCACCAGAAAAATTTTTCCTGTTAGCATCTGGCTTAGCCAGAAGCAGGAGAACGAAATGCTCACATGCAACTGAACTGCGCATACACATGAGCCCGATGGCGTCTGTTCGAACGAACTGAATGTAAACAGTTCTGATGTCATACTAACAGAAAGCAGTTTATTGTTACGAAGTATTTCACAGTCTTCGTCCTAAGGCCTTTGACACATTTTGCTGTTGGCAGACGCTTGTGTGTGCATGTTGTTTTGTTGTTGTAAATTGCCCATTTTCTTTGCAACTCAAGTTTTATTTTCATTTTTTCTCTTGTTTATGGTTTAATGCTGCAGTTTATTCTGCAGCAGTTGGATACAGTGATATTCTTTATTAGAGTATCAGTTCTTACCACTGAAAAATACAAAAAATTAACTGAAAACTAAAACAATAAAAAATTCCCGGAATTCCGAAAAATTCCCGGGTTTTTCATGGTTTTTTCCCCCAGATGAAAAACATTTCTAGGCTTTTCCCGGTTGTCCTCGGGTGCATACACCATGTTTAAACATTGTAACAGAAATAATTAAAAAAACAACAGTTAACTATAAAAACAAATTACAAGGAGAACTTAATGTATTTTTGAAAATACACAGTAGTCAAGTAGATGAAATATAAGATCCATCTATTTCACTTTACAGAAATTACTATTACGTAATGGGCAGAATAACACACAAAATTTATACAAACAGCTGTACAATCAAAAAAATATCAACATGAAGGTAACGATAGTAGTACACATCTACGAGATTCGAAGAAATTATGTTTCAGAACTAGAGGCAGAAAAATAGAGTAAAAAATAGAGGAATCAAACTTCCACGAGTAGTGTATTAAAACCATTGAAAAAATTGTTGTTACGAATTATAACTGTTCATTGAGGGCGAGGCCATCATTCTTAGGAATATGTTTGAAAAACTCCAGCTCTAGAGTATGTCGAGTCTATGACCATTCTTTTTTCTATGTAAAATGGAAATTTCTTTAATGCTTTTTGGTTTGTGACCAGAAATTAAGAGATGATCAGCAAAAGTGGAATTATGTACATTAGTGCCTCTTTTTTCCAATAAATGTTCTTTATACCTGACACTAAAAGATCTTCCAGTTTGTCCTATATAACAACAGGGACAGTTATTTTATACACTCCTGAATTGTGTACAGGAGCAACTGTGGACTTGAGATTGTGAATAAGCTTTTTTTTGCATATTATCGTTAGTGAAAAAAGTAACTTTGCATTCATATTTTTTAATGAGAAGATGATGAATTTTATAGGAAATAGGTCCTAATTAACTGTCGGTTTTTTAATTATTTCTGTTATAATGTTTCAAATGGGCACGTCACTGTCCGCACCCAATAAATGATGTAACTTGTATAGTTTTCGTGGCAACAATGTAAGCCACTGGGCCAATCAGTCTAACGGTGTTCCTAGCTGGGCATACATGACAAGGCTGGAAAGTGTTTTATTTTTATTTTTGACTTTAACACAGCTGCTCTAAATTCTGACCATTGCTTTCTCACAACGTAATTTTACGTAAGTAGCCTTTGTACGTCACAACAATTGACATCTTGTTTAATGTGTTTTTTTGTCATACTTAATTTCTATGTATTATTTTATAGGATTTTTCAAAATTTCATTCCAATGAAGACACCCTTGGTAGGTGTCAAAAACCTAGGTCAATGCACCTAACAGTTATTTGCAACCAGTTGGCTATATAGTTCCTATGCTTGAAAATTATAAATGGTTGCTGAGAAACAGCCATGTTTAAAACTGTACAATATTTTTAAAAATCTGCAATTTTTCCATCCCCTGAATGCGAAAACTTTGTCCTACAGAAGAAAATGAATAGGACCCTTTTTTTAAGGAAACTTAATGTAGTTCAATTTTGTACTGGGACACATTTTCAGTAGAAGCCACAGTTTTTGAGTTATTCGAGAAAAGCATACAAAAGTAACCTTTAAATCCACCCCCACACTCACATCCCATTGGTTAGGATTTGTAGCATGTTATTCATCACACTCCCTCCAGGCACTGTGCAAAAATTTGCCCCTACATGATTTCCCCCTCTAATTTTCCTTTGTTGTCTGGACTAATTATCAATTAAGACTAATTATGGACCTTAGCACTGTACTGCGCCATCCAAAGGAATGAAGTATGGTCTTTAAACTACAGAAGCAGGCATATCTTTATTTGCATCTAGGTACACCCAGTGCACTCAACAGCTATCGATATAGTCTCCTTCTATATCCCAGTGAAGACCACCGGTAAACTTCCTGAGAGTACAACGGCCCTCCTTTCTGACCTAGCTATTTCCCAGAGGGAGTATGTTACCTGACTAATATTGAAGTTCCCAATAGCCTGCATGTCTATGTCCTGCCAAGATATCTAAAGATCGTCTTCGGCCCCAACAAATGAAGTGTCTCATGCTGGTTCTGATGTACTCTCAGCATGAACACTACCTTGTATCTATCCCCTAAGGTGTGAGGAGATTGTCATATGATCTGTGCCCACATAAGGCTTCTAGTCAGAGAAACACAATCATGCCACTATGCACATCCACTATTGAGTGAGGATGAGCCAGCCAGGTCAGACACACTGGGAGGTGTTTTGAAATTAAGGATTCTAGGTAACAGCTGAGGCCACCATCATGCAACAGTCATTGCAGCAGCTGCTACACCGCCACAACCAAGCGGAGCAGCCTGTAGCCTATCAAATGCGACTAAGCAGATATCTGTTTCTCCCCAGCCACTGCGTGCAACAAATACTGATCTTGTCCGACTTTTACTATTTAGAAACAAATAATAACACAAAAGAAAGCAATACTATCAGAATGAATCTTTCACTCTGCCACAACCTAGAGGCTCATTTAAAGAATGAATTTTTCACTCTGCTACAAAGCCAATTTCCCCAATGACTTTCCTTCTGGGACTGCTAATTCCTCAAGGTATGCAGGAGAACTTGCGTGAAATATGAAACTATGAGGGAGGTACCAGTGAAAGTTAACATGTGAGGGTAGCTTGTGACTCATACATAACTCAATCAGTAAGAAGCATTGCCTGTGAAAGGCAGGTTCCAGCTTCAAGTCTAAGTCCATCACACAGTTTTATTCTGCCAGTAACTTTAAAGTACTATTAACCCATATGATTGAAGATGACGTAAAAACTACATTGAGGCAGGTATACCATCAGATCAAAATACACAGCTAGTTCTGCGAATGGTGCAAAACTACGGTTTTAAAACTTTTGCTTAAGATGATTGGAAACAAGAGAAGAAAAAGCCCTGGCATCTTTTGGATCATGAATTGCACTAACTAAACAATTCTACCTATGCAAAAACACAAGATACTGGGTAACCAGTGAGCACACCTGCAGTACACACAAGCAGACAATGCCTCATTGACAGCATAAAAAGTGTTTTGGAGCTGAAATTTGAGCTACTCGCCTTATTATGCAAGAGCTAATCACATTATACAAAGTACACTATTGCTCATACTGGTAAAGAGCACTTTTAATTCTGTGTGCTATTGGAGGAATTACACACCTTCTTGAGTATCAATGTGAAGGACACATTGGTTAAAAATACCCAAGAAAACCAGAGCTAGCTGGTTTCTATGATTATAAAGGTGGGAAAAATGTTGTCTATGGTGAGGTACAGTCAATTGATTGTTGGAGCAAACAGCATACTGGCTTGGCACTTCAGTCAGTCTGTCAACACACTATAATTCAGTAGCATGATTGGAGTGTTTCATTCTGAATTGTACTTTTTGCAGTTTTTGTGTTACTGTGTTATGTTCTTTGGTGCAAGAAATACAAAACTAACAAATTCAAAAGATCACAATAGTTATTCAGAAATTCTGGACCTTCAAACAGTATGCCACTAAATGTATTATCCAAGGGTCTTGAAATTCCAGCACCAATTGAGTGTGGAAGGGTATCTATGAGGTGGGCAATAATTCAGGCAATTCATGCCACTTCCTTTTCGACAACACATCTTCAGTTCTTGGTGGGGGGTGAGGCTAGTTTTCCCATATCACCTCTTTTGTGAATGTGGTTGATGTATGCAGAATAGAAAGACAGGAGATTACGATTTAACATCCCATTAATGATGAAATTCTCGGGATATAGCATGGGCATGGATTGGAAAGCTTGGGAAACAATTCTGACAGAGTTATTTTTTGAAAGTACCTAAGCTAGAATTAAATCTAAATTATGTAGGCAGGCCACTGTGGCAGAATGAGGCTTGCAGAGAAGAGAGGAATCATTATCCTGCTGTTGACATAGATAATATCTTCAAGATATGGCAGCTGACTAGTGTGATCATTTCATTACTTGCACAACATATGGAGTGTTCAAAAAGTCTCTCTGCAGTGCTGTACGATTGTTAGCCACGTGTGCTGTATGCCGCAGTGAAGATACCAAAATGTAACTCAGTGAAATATAAGTTATTAATCGATTGAATATTCATTTTTACTTATAAATTTTCACATAATGAAATGTTGGGAGAGTCCACTTGAAGGGAAGTAACCCAGGCAGGCGAACAATCATACGGCACTGCGGAGAGACTTTTTGAACATCCAGTATAAGACGCACAGATATATTTGGGGTTGAAATGGACATCTGATATGGACAATTATTTGCCAAAGACAACACTGATTCGTTGGAAAACACTATTTTACCAGTTATGATTGACATCATTCCATGCAAATGGTAATTAGTTGGGGTGATGTTAATTCACAGAGTATTTGCTGTCAACACAACATACATTTATTGTGTGGGGGTGAGGGGAGGGGGGCGGAGGGGGAGTACAGCAACTTAACCTGGAGTCAAACATGAGAGACACTGTGCATCTCTGGATGTTGAGTATTTGGTTATAACCACCAAAGGGAAAGTCACTCCTCTCTTTTACCTGTTTAATTACTATGTGGTGCATCTACAGATAATGGATAATTATGCCATTTGCAGAAAATGCTTTTGTGTCTTCTTGTGGCAGGCGTAGAATGTTGACGCAATCCTTTTTGTATATTTGAATAACAGTACCTGTGCAAGATACATCTAGTGTAAACATAAAAAACTGCCATGTTGCATTTCATTTGCATCAGTGTTGTGTAGGGTTCTTCAATCTCACTGCAATTTTTCACGGTTAACTTTTTTACTCTTAATTGGATATGAAACATTATGGAGCATTCACCATAATGATATACAAGTTATATACATTATGCTATCACTAATGCCACACAAGACACACTTACAAAATAATTTATTCTAAAGTTGTTACACTGTCAGGATGACACCAGTCAATTCTTTACCATTATTAGAGACACTACTCTCTACTGAAGAGATTTTCCGAAGTTCTAAAAGATATCAGCAAACATTCCATTCCATTCCTCCTGCAACATGGGGAACAGTTCATGACAAATTTTGGGAGGTCTAGTCTGGTTCTCAAATAATACTGTACAGCTCAGTTTCATCAAATCACTGAGTCATGGCTTTCATTGCATAGAAGTTTACTCAAACCGAAAATTGAAACAGTCAGTTCCAAAGTGTTGCTACAGCTTGAGCAGCTGGAAATCCTCCAGTACTATCAGATTAAATGTAGCATTTATATTTTCCAATACATACACTCCTGGAAATTGAAATAAGAACACTGTGAATTCATTGTCCCAGGAAGGGGAAACTTTATTGACACATTCCTGGGGTCAGATACATCACATGATCACACTGACAGAACCACAGGCACATAGACACAGGCAACAGAGCATGCACAATGTCGGCACTAGTACAGTGTATATCCACCTTTCGCAGCAATGCAGGCTGCTATTCTCCCAAGGAGACGATCGTAGAGATGCTGGATGTAGTCCTGTGGAACGGCTTACCATGCCATTTCCACCTGGCGCCTCAGTTGGGCCAGCGTTCGTGCTGGACGTGCAGACCGCGTGAGACGACGCTTCATCCAGTCCCAAACATCCTCAATGGGGGACAGATCCGGAGATCTTGCTGGCCAGGGTAGTTGACTTACACCTTCTAGAGCACGTTGGGTGGCACGGGATACATGCGGACGTGGATTGTCCTGTTGGAACAGCAAGTTCCCTTGCCGGTCTAGGAATGGTAGAACGATGGGTTCGATGATGGTTTGGATGTACCGTGCACTATTCAGTGTCCCCTCGACGATCACCAGTGGTGTACGGCCAGTGTAGGAGATCGCTCCCCACACCATGATGCCGGGTGTTGGCCCTGTGTGCCTCGGTCGTATGCAGTCCTGATTGTGGCGCTCACCTGCACGGCGCCAAACACGCATACGACCATCATTGGCACCAAGGCAGAAGCGACTCTCATCGCTGAAGACGACACGTCTCCATTCGTCCCTCCATTCACGCCTGTCGCGGCACCACTGGAGGCGGGCTGCACGATGTTGGGGCGTGAGCGGAAGACGGCCTAACGGTGTGCGGGACCGTAGCCCAGCTTCATGGAGACGGTTGCGAATGGTCCTCGCCGATACCCCAGGAGCAACAGTGTCCCTAATTTGCTGGGAAGTGGCGGTGCGGTCCCCTACGGCACTGCGTAGGATCCTACGGTCTTGGCGTGCATCCGTGCGTCGCTGCGGTCCGGTCCCAGGTCGACGGGCACGTGCACCTTCCGCCGACCACTGGCGACAACATCGATGTACTGTGGAGACCTCACGCCCCACGTGTTGAGCAATTCAGCGGTACGTCCACCCGGCCTCCCGCATGCCCACTATACGCCCTCGCTCAAAGTCCGTCAACTGCACATACGGTTCACGTCCACGCTGTCGCCGCATGCTACCAGTGTTAAAGACTGCGATGGAGCTCCGTATGCCACGGCAAACTGGCTGACACTGATGGCGGCGGTGCACAAATGCTGCGCAGCTAGCGCCATTCGACGGCCAACACCGCGGTTCCTGGTGTGTCCGCTGTGCCGTGCGTGTGATCATTGCTTGTACAGCCCTCTCGCAGTGTCCGGAGCAAGTATGGTGGGTCTGACACACCGGTGTCAATGTGTTCTTTTTTCCATTTCCAGGAGTGTATAAAACATTCTCAGACTTCTTGCCATGTCAATTCAGGGTAAAACCTTGAGGTTTCGACGATTTCCACCGTCGCCTTAGTAAGGAGCAACTGCAGTCGATAGAAAGCTCAATATTTAACACTGAATTGACATGGAAAGAAGTCCAAGAATGTTTTATACAACAATGTCATTATGAAAGACTTTTCAGAATTTCAATATACTTCTCAGGCTAGTGGTGCTGCACTAAAGATAATACCAAAAACTTGCTTACTTTAACTGATACCTCTATCTATGTCAGCTACGAAAATTACCCAATGTCTGTTCCTGCAAATCATATTCATTACAGAGAGAAAATAAAAGATGGAAAAGAACAGCAAAACAAAATTACAGAATCAAATGTCACCTTCACCGACTGTGGATTATGGATATTATTTGAAGACCAATACATTTTAACATATTTCTTACATCACACATTCACAACATGACCTTTGCCAGTCACTATGTATGGTGCTCATTTTGCCACAGAGAAGCAGTGAAATAAATCTCTATCAATAAATTTTTGTTTTGCAGAACTCGTTTGTTGCCAATCATGGTACATGCAGGGCCCTTTAGGAATGAGACAATTTAAATATGTCTCGTGTAAACATCTTAATTTTTAATATCTTATTCCATGAAGCATATTTCATAATCAGAGGAAAAAAAACTAATTTTCTTCTGCTATAGACTGCATCAAAGTGTTTTGTTTAAACTAAAACAATGGAAAGACCAGGTTAGAACAACAACAATACGGAAAGGATAGATTGCAACTCGCAACACAGAGTAAGCATTAGAGTTGGAGACAGGCACAATGCTAAGAACACTTATTCTTTTCATTGTACTCATTTGTTTTTTTTCTTTCAAATGATCAAAATCTGTTATTTTCCTACTGACTTATCACCTATTGTCAAAGGCAATATTAGTACGAGAACTTTACAAATTAGTTAGAAATTCAGTAACACGTTAATATTTAACACAAAATCAGCTGTGTTAACTCTACTTTTTTAGTACTAGTTCCTCCTATTCCAATTTTAAGAAGAAGTGTTTATTCACTTTTCATTGTTTTTCATTGCCTGCAGGGGATTAAATAAGATTTCCAATATTTTCATTTCTCTTACTACAATTCTCATCATGAAAGATACAGTACAGTATGTCCAGCTAGTCCAGGAAAAAGTTTCCTGAACCTTTTCTTCTCACAAAACCAAAAAAGCAATCAGTACTGTGAAGTACTGTTCTTGCACCAAGAAAAGTTGCAGCAGCTTGCAGGCATGTCAGCACACTTTCCCCTCGGCACTCCTAGCTCCTCTGACAGCTGACAACTTATTGGATGACCACAGGATACAGCAACCGTGCTCTCCTTACGGTGGAGGCCTTGAGAAATTCAATCACAGTCCCAATCAAAGTTTTGATCACCTCTCATCATGCAACTGACATGAAGGACATGCCACCCAAAAACCTACCCTCATCCCCGAAAGTAATATTTTGCTACTCATGTCACTTCTGTTTACAACCTGCACCCACAAGGATATTTCCTTGTGGATGACCGAGGTATAAGTAGTAAAAAACAGCCTTGATAGAATTGAATCCCCATGAATAAAACAGTTTCAAACCTCTGATTAATTAACAAATGAGTTAATGTGTTAAACATATAGCATTAAGTATGTAAGTGAGAAAAAGTTTTGAGAAGATTCGTAATTATTCTTAAAGCTTGCTGGAAGTTGCTAAGTGCTCCGAGTCTCAAATACTGAATGAATATAATCTGGGTATTTGTGTATGGTGAGTTACGCTGCCTGAAATCTCACACACACACACACACACACACACACACACACACACACACACACACACAGATTATGTACGTAATACTTTTCTCGTGTTGAACCTCTCATCACATTGTACAGTCTATTAAACAAGACTGTAGTACAATTTATTAGTGGAAAAATGTATTTGATAACAAATTAAAATATATGCATACATCATATATAAACAAAAGAAAAATGCAATTACGGTTGGTAATACATCCACTCACACGCAGCATCATTAATTGCTTGGCAGCTCCGAGGCAAGCTTGAAACCTGGTTTTCTGCATATTCACATGGAAGACACATGGAAGTTCATTGAATTTTTGTTGACAGCTGTTTCAAAGAGAAGATCTTTTTTCCTTACAACTTCTTTTTTATGTAAGGCCATACATTTTCAGTAGGATTAGTGTCAGGTGACTGCAAGGCCCAATCCGGTACCTGCACACCTTTCCCCTTTTTCCAATCACTGCAAAGCCTGTTGCGGTGCTTCGGATCATTCTCCTCCTACAGTATACAGTCTTCATTTCTGTCAATTAAGCACCAAATATTTTTGATAAATGTAATGTTTCTGTCTCTTCTTGTGAATCTCAGTCAAGAAATCCAAGCAAGCTCATTTTTATCGACAGTGCATAAAGGACAAAAGTTCCCTCTGTTGGCTTGCGAAAGAACTAAGGCAGTATCTTTTACCATCTGTTTGTAATGTCCACCACGCTCTTACATAACAGATTGTACATCTTAATGAGTAGATTATGATGACAGTTTAGATTTTTAAAGGGTCAGGTCTCGTGCCCTGAGATAATTGTTTAGTAATATACACTCCTGGAAATTGAAATAAGAACACCGTGAATTCATTGTCCCAGGAAGGGGAAACTTTATTGACACATTCCTGGGGTCAGATACATCATATGATCACACTGACAGAACCACAGGCACATAGACACAGGCAACAGAGCTTCCACAATGTCGGCACTAGTACAGTGTATATCCACCTTTCGCAGCAATGTAGGGTGCTATTCTCCCATGGAGACGATCGTAGAGATGCTGGCTGTAGTCCTGTGGAACGGCTTGCCATGCAATTTCCACCTGGCGCCTCAGTTGGACCAGCGTTCGTGCTGGACGTGCAGACCGCGTGAGACGACGCTTCATCCAGTCCCAAACATCCTCAATGGGGGACAGATCCGGAGATCTTGCTGGCCAGGGTAGTTGACTTACACCTTCTAGAGCACGTTGGGTGGCACGGGATACATGCGGACGTGCATTGTCCTGTTGGAACAGCAAGTTCCCTTGCCGGTCTAGGAATGGTAGAACGATGGGTTCGATGACGGTTTGGATGTACCGTGCACTATTCAGTGTCCCCTCGACGATCACCAGTGGTGTACGGCCAGTGTAGGAGATCGCTCCCCACACCATGATGCCGGGTGTTGGCCCTGTGTGCCTCGGTCGTATGCAGTCCTGATTGTGGCACTCACCTGCACGGCGCCAAACACGCATACGACCATCATTGGCACCAAGGCAGAATCGACTGTCATCGCTGAAGACGACACGTCTCCATTCGTCCCTCCATTCATGCCTGTCGCGACACCACTGGAGGCGGGCTGCACGATGTTGGGGCGTGAGCGGAAGACGGCCTAACGGTGTGCGGGACCGTAGCCCAGCTTCATGGAGACGGTTGCGAATGGTCCTCGCCGATACCCCAGGAGCAACAGTGTCCCTAATTTGTTGGGAAGTGGCGGTGCGGTCCCCTACGGCACTGCGTAGGATCCTACGGTCTTGGCGTGCATCCGTGCGTCGCTGCGGTCCGGTCCCAGGTCGACGGGCACGTGCACCTTCCGCCGACCACTGGCGACAACATCGATGTACTGTGGAGACCTCACGCCCCACGTGTTGAGCAATTCAGCGGTACGTCCACCCGGCCTCCCGCATGCCCACTATACGCCCTCGCTCAAAGTCCGTCAACTGCACATACGGTTCACGTCCACGCTGTCGCCGCATGCTACCAGTGTTAAAGACTGCGATGGAGCTCCATATGCCACGGCAAACTGGCTGACACTGACGGCGGCGGTGCACAAATGCTGCGCAGCTAGCGCCATTCGACGGCCAACACCGCGGTTCCTGGTGTGTCCGCTGTGCCGTGCGTGAGATCATTGCTTGTACAGCCCTCTCGCAGTGTCCGGAGCAAGTATGGTGGGTCTGACACACCGGTGTCAATGTGTTCTTTTTTCCATTTCCAGGAGTGTAGATGACTTTTTACACACACACACACACACACACACACACACACACACACACATGTGGGTGCTATTTTATTGATCAATAGCATTCAGATACCTATTAGTGGACATTACCATGGGGTGTATCAAACTTTTGCCTTTATGATGGCTTGAACTCTGCTGCAGATGCTTTCAATGAGGTATCTGAATGTCTGCAAGGAATGGCAGCCCAATATTCCTCAAGAACTGAAATCAGCGAGGGTAGTGTTGTTTGAGATTGGAATCCAGAGTGAAGTTGCTATTCTAACTAATCACGTGCCCAGTCATCTGCCACCTGCCCCTTCTACCTGCACCCAGCTAGCACACAGATAGGTCCCGCCACTAGATGCTTCCCACCAATGCCCTCCCTGCCTCCCGCCTCTCTCCATCCCCTCATCCCCTTCCACCCCACACCCCCACCTCAACCCAGTACACTGGCCATGGGCCAGTAAAGTGCTGGCAGTTGACTGAACAATGTAGGAGACAGGTAAGGGAGTGTGTGTGTGTGTGTGTGTGTGTGTGTGTGTTTTATCTATTTTTCAAAGTAGGTCTTTTGGCCAAAAAAGTCTCCTCTACATGGTGAGTAACCGCCAACCTTTTCATTACATTATTGTTATTCGATCCTGGATTTTCCATTGTTTGAGATAATCAACCATCACCTCTGAACTGTACCTCTAATGTACACAGTATGCAAAGCTGTAGAATGTGTTTTTAACCTTCTGCATTTAGTGTTTTCTCAAATGCAATAACACCACAAGAAACACTTCCACATATAACACCACCTGCTCTGTACTTCACTGTTGGTGCTATGGATGACAGCAGGTAACTTTCTCCAGGTATTTGCCAAACCCAAACCCTTCCATTGGATTGCTACAGTATATAGCATGAGTCATCACTCCAACTAACTCATTTCCAGTCATCCACTGTCCAGTGAAGTCACTCTTCATACCACCACAAGTCTCAGCATTAACTACAGAAATGTGTAGCTTATGAGGAGCTGCCTGGTGATTGTTCTTCACTCTTCTTAACTCCCTATGCACAATCATGGTGGTATCTGGGCTGCCGGTAGCACTTTGGAACTCTTGACTGATTTCTCCTGCTGATTTCATGTGATTTTTTACAACTACACATTGCAATAGTAGATGGTCCTTGTCTGCCACTACATGAGGTCTACCTGGACCTGGCTTAGCTGGGCCTGTTCCTTCACATATCACTTCACCATCACATCACCTGTTGTCGACTTGGGCAGCTTTAGAAAAGTTTTTACTTTTACACTGGTGGGTCTGCCACTCATGACATACAGTGGTCAATTCCACATTACATTGGAGTGCCCACAGTGCGGGTTTAAGGACAAGTTGCCTGCGGCGAAAACCTGAGACCTGCACCAAATGTGCCACAACTGTGAGATTTCTGTACAGGATATGTTACAATTAGTAACAACCACTTGGGGTGACAAGATGAGAGGGATGCCAGGGGCACCCAACTCCGAAATTTGCGTACAGTACATATCAGTATTAACAGTGAAAACTGAAACGGGCGTAAGTGTACGAGGGAGAAAAGAGGGAGTGGAGGTAGAGGAGGGTGCCAAATGAAAAGTCGCTCATGTGGAAAAATGTTCTTAACTGGGTGACCGGATACTTTTGATCAGATAGTGTTTATGTCCATGCACTGCCCCCTCCTCACTCAAGTTACAGGAATTTCCTATCCCATCAAAGATAGACTTGCATATGAAACAGCTATATAATGCACAGGGTGTATAGTGGACAAGGAAAAAATAAATTCCTGGATTTTTCCCAGATTTCACAGATAAAATACACTTTCTTCCAGATGAAAATCCCCTTTTCCCTCTTAAGTACCAAGTGAGGTGGCACAGTAGCTAGCACACTGGACTCACATTCTGGAGGACGACGGTTCAATCCCGCATCCGGCCATCCTGATTTAGGTTTTCTGTGATTTCTCTAAATCGTTCCAGGCAAATGCCAGGATGATTCCTTTGAAAGGGCATGGCCGACTTCCTTCTCCGTCCTTACCTAATCTGATGGACCAATGACCTCGCTGTCTGGTCTCCTCTCCAAACAATCCAATCCAATCCAATCCCTGTTAAGCGACAGTATACTTTCCCTCAGAACTGTAAAACTTATCAATCCTTTACAGGGTTAAGGTTTTATGCACTGGCTTGAACCTCTCGGCACATTAGTTAACGACTGCGAGCAGAAAAAAAGAAAGGATATTTCATGTGCAGCAACAAGTATGCTGCATATTTTCATATTACAAAAGTATACATTCGAATTCCACCAAATACAGTACGTTAAGTTTCCAAAACTTTGAAATTGAGATTGTGATGTGTTTTTGTAAGCCAATCATAGCTCATATCACGTGATCCTGCCAGCTAGTGAAAGCAGATACTCAGAACATAAAACACATGATGTGGTCAGTCAACAGCATCGCTGTTAAGTAGTACGAACACACAAGTAGGAAAAGTTAATGGTATAAATTAATATGCAAGTGTGGCTACAAAAAAAGCTACACTTTCATGTATAATACTGGTCTCAAAGATCAATAAGTCACCAGAAAAGCTAAGTGTTCACTTATAAATTGGTCTTCTCTTATGTGTGTTACACTTTACGATACATCACACAAATAGGCAAGTAAAATTTTTAATAATGAAATAAATGTCTGGTCTTCTGGGCTCAAAATTCTTCTAAGTGGCTGATCCTCAAAGTGTTAAGTTTTAAATGAAAGTCAGACACTCTGATTTAAGAAATTCATCGCACATCCTCATACACAACATAATTAATCTTGCGTAAAAGGAAATTTATATTGAAAGTGACGCTTTTCAAACCACCATTCACAATATTTTCCCCTCAAGCTATTAGAAACAGGTTCATTTCAGCAGTTGCCATTGACCACCAAACAACAGTTGTTACTGCATGTGCGCAGCTATGACGACGTAGGAAGCCTATATGTTTGTACGTTTAAAGCATTAAGAGATCTAACATTACGTCATAAAAGAAACAGAACATCAGATGATACTCCAAGAACATCAGAATTTTGTAAACCATCTTAAAATATATAATTTGGCTTAAAGTGCACATTTGTATGTCAAGATTCACAATGAAGTAGGCCCCAACCTATTAAGAGTTTCAGTGTGGTTTTCGGGATATAATTTTTCTTGGAGTACCAGTATTGCATTATCTCGTGTTTGGTTCTTTATTGCAGCATAATGCCATACATTCAAGACGATGAAAATGTGTGCTTGAAATCTAGGAAACAGTTGAAACTAACCAATAGTGTAGAATGAAACAATTTGTTTCAAATAAATTGACTGCCTCAGCAGAAAAGATTAATAACAGCTAAATTTCTTTAGCAAACAGACGAAAATAACTTCATTGTTCTGCAAAGCGATTAATGTTTGACTGTCAAAAACCTAGAAATAAAATAAAATAAAATAAAAATACTGAAACTAATAACGCATTCTAGCCTTCCATAATTATGCGAATATATTTTAATACAATTGATGGCTCCCGGCCACATAAATCCATTTTGTTTTCATTTGACGTGAGAGCTGTAAACAAAGAGGAAACAGCAAAATCACTAAATGTAAACAACACATGCCAGAAAAGTTTTATGGGTACCATCTGGCTTATTGCTACAGCCAACAGACACACTTCAAGTAGCCAGAAGCAGGAGAATGTACTGTTCATACACGACTCAACTGCGCAGGCGCAAGAGCCCACTGACAACTGTTCTAACGAAGCTAATGTAAACAGTTGTGACGTCATACTCATCCAAGCAGTTTGTTGCTATGAAGTACTGCATAGTCTTTCGTCCTAATGCCTTCAACGCATTTTGCTGTTGGGAGACGCTTGCGTGTGCAGTGTGTTTTGTTGTAAATGGAGCATTTCCTTTGCAACTTAAGTTTTACTATATTTTTTTCTCTTGCTTATGTTCTACTGCTGCAGTCAAATTCTGCAACAGCGGGATACAGTAATATTCTTTGTTAGACATCAGTTCTTAGCAGTCAAAATTACAAAAATTTAACTGAAAAATGAAACACTGAAAAATTCCCAGAATTCTAAAAAATTCCTGTGCTTTTCCCGGTTTTCTCCCGGACGAAAAAAATTCCTGGGTTTCTCCCAGTTGTCCCGGGTCGTATACACCCTGATATACTACCCATACTGCAATAATTGTGGAGGTTTCTTTTTACGTTCAACAACTAATCGGCACTCTAGACATGTTAATGGCTACCACTAAACAGTGGCTAACCAAAACATTAATTACTTGACCGCTGCACAGGCTACACACTGTATCACCAATTACTTCAAAAGCTGCATCAAAACCCATGCCATCTGGATACCTCCAACACCAACACCCCCATCACCCCATTTGAACTGAGTAGGTAGGAATGATCCCTGTAGCACTATCCTCCATTTCTGCATCCCCACTACTCTCTTGTTCAGACACTGCACTTCTCTCCCTCCTCTCATCTCTTTCTCTTGTATCTCTCTACTCTGTTAGGTGACTTATCAGAATTGACCTGAACTCATATTTTGCCAATATGATTGAGAGATATTTCTCTTATTTCTCAACAGTTCTACATGCCCTGACCCCAGATTGCCCTGAACCCCCCCCCCCCCCCCCTCCTCCGCACACAATATTTTCTGATTTGTTAGGTGTGTGTATGTAACACAAATTCATCTGTAGGTAAATTGATGTTTTTTCTGATTGTCTTTTGTATCATGGATATCTATTACACTAATATAACCAGGGTTCCCACAAGTTTCCCCAAATGAAATTCCCTGATATTTCCCTGATTTCCAGACAAGTTTTAGCATTTTTCCCTGACAAATTTTGAGATCTCAAGCTGACAAAAAAATGTAAGGACTTCTGTATTTCTAAATGTGTGACTAAACATCTTAAGTACTAACATCAACATCTTGTGTAATAAGCTGTTTTTCGATGGAGAAAGCAAGCCAAATGGTAAATATGTTTCATTAAGACCACTGATGTTATTTTATTTCAATAAAGTGAAACACATTTGGTGACAAAAATACACATTTCACTGGAGTCGCAAGACATTTAAAATACCTTCACTGCTTTCAGAAATAACCTCAGAAAAAAGTAGGCCTCTTGAAAGAAATGTATATGATGAGGAACAATTGTGTAAACCAACAGTATAGGTGACCACCAACAAAATGTTGGTTCTACTATGTTTGTTATTGTCAGTTATTATTAACTGTGTTATGTCTATTATTCTACAGGTGTCGTGTGATTTTTCTTTTAAGAAATACATGAGTACAGAGCATATAAACTGCCAGTAACTGCCACAATATTCTTCTTCTTATCATCTGTACTTTCTAAAACCACTTTTGAAGTGCCAAGATGTACTAGAATAAATAAAATGTCTATAAAACGCCACACTGTACAATGTACTTCCTGCTAGACAGTCGCAATTCCTGAAATCCATTGCCTGTGGCCTCTGGTCTGCCAAGGAGCACTACAGTCCTGGGTCCATGGATAAATCGTGAAAATCTACTGCATTACGCCACACACACAGACAGACCCAGCCTGTGGGTAGATTGGTGAGACTAGATCTGACTGGCAGCAGCCGCACATTATTGGGAAACTATGGACTTCAGATCGGCAGGCCCAACCCATTAGAGATACCCACAGAAATGGCCTGTGCTTTTGGCCCGCCATGGAAGTCCACTCATGTGGCCAGCTATTCACATGTCACAGACATCATGTTGATGAAATCAGACCGGAGTGATCATCCACACAACAGATAACTTGCACAAATACTCTGAGAATCAATACTGATGAGGATAGGTAGCAACTCACCATAAAGATGATCACTGAGCCGAGACAGGCACGTAGAAAAGACAATCACACTCTCATAACTAAATTTTTGGCCATAGCCTTTGTCAGAAAACGAGAGTGCACACACATTCACACAATCACTCAAACTCAACTCGTGCACACATGACCATTGTCTCCGGCAGCTGCATCAACAATCTCTGAGAATCAGATCCAAACAAACCACTCCTCATGCCTCCCTGCCTCTCATCCGCAGCTGCTAGGCTAGAAGCAAGTAGTGGCAACACTAACTGCAAGCTGAGGGGATGGGTGGAAAGGGGAAAAGCAGTAAGAATCAGAGAGCAGGGAAGCACCGCACATACTCCGCTGCACCCAGCCAGTGATGAAGCATGACATCTCAGTAAACAAACAATTTTATCTACTGAGACAAAAATGAGATTTTTCCCAATTTTTTTTTCAAATTCCCCTGAGGCGTTTGAAATTCCCTGATATTTCCCTGATTTCCAGAACTTATGGCAACCCTGATAACATTTGATTGAAGTTGACTAAATCCGTTTTGAGAGAATGTAATGAACTTGAGCTGAAATTTTTCTTTGTTTAACTTTCAGGCTATGTTTCAGTTATTTTTGTACTGACAACTCACACTTCTGAAAAAATATTATCTATGGAGGAATAATGAAATTGAAGCAATGCATGATAAAACAATGATAAGATTTATTTACAAAATAAAACACACTACATTCACCATGAAATAACATGAAATTATTTTTACATTAATGACACTCCTTTGGTAACGGGGATTCCCTTGGAAATATTGGAAAAAAAGTAACTACTGCACTGTCAAATCCAAGAAGTGGACAACACACTGCAACTGCATATGGAGACAGTAAAACAAATCTGATATACTCAAAATACCAATGCTAAGTAAGAGTTTAAACTTACCAGAGTATCTCTTCTCATGAACATGTGCTACACTGATGTCACCAAAGATCTTCTCTCCATCCATTGAATCAGGCCAATATTTTGCACACTTTGTTTTACTATACTCTTCCAAATTTGTAAGCATCAAAATCAGTTCTAAATGTTGTTCCCATATCATCCGCCAAAAATCGCATACGGTGTTGTCCATTGGCCCTGAGATGTACACAAAATATAAGGATATTACTGTCTAATTTTGGTAACACTATTTAGCTACACATAAAGCACAGTGAAAAATTGATAACATCAGAGGTTCATGTGCATTTTAGAAAACTGTGAGAAAGAAAATTGCTTGCAATGCACAGTACTTCAGTTACTTTCTAAAATCTATACAAGTAAACATCTTACAAATCAATCTCTCTCATATTTCACATACTTTTCTTCATCAATATGCATCACATCTTTTTCCAGTCTCCACTGAAATAAATATTACACTAATAGCCAAAGTGGAAAATGGAAATGCTGTTTAGTAGCTTACATACACTGATCAGCAGAACATTATGATCACCTACCTAATAGCCAGTATGACGACCTTTGACACAATAACAACAATGACAAGTTGTGGCACGGAAGCAGTGAGGCCTCAGTAGGTCGCTGGATCGAGTTGGCACCATATCTGCACATGCAAATCACCTAATTCCCCTAAATTCTGGGGAGGGCACAATGAGCTCTGATGCCATGTTCAATCACATCCCAGATGTGTTTGATCGTATTCACATCTGGCGAGTTAGAGGGCCAACAGGTCAACTGGAATTCACTACTGTGCTCCCCTGAACAACTTCATCACGCTCCTGGCATTGTAACATGGTGCATTATCTTAATGTGAAATGCCACTGCCATAGGTCAACATGATCATCTTGAAAGGGTGTATGTGGTCTGCAACCAGTGTACAACATTCCTTGGCTATCATGGTGCCTTGCACCTGCTCCATTGGAACCATGGATGTCCATGTGAATGTTCCCCAGATCACAACGGAGCTGCTGCCAGTTTGTCTCCGTCCCACAGTACAGGTGTCAAGGAGCTGCTCCCTTGGAAGACGGATTCGTGCGCTCCCATTGGCATGCTGAAGAAGGCATCGGGATTCATCAGAACATGCAACACTCTGGCACTGCATCACTGTCCAGTGCCAATGATCACATGCCCATTTCAACCATAACTGCCACTGACATTGTGGTGTTAACGCTGGCACACACATGGGTCGTCACCTGCCGAGGCCCATCATTAGGAGTGTTCAGTGCACTGTGTGTTCAGACACACTTGTTCTCTGTCCAACAGTCTGACATTAGTTCCGCCACAGTTCACCACCTGTCCTGTTTTGCCAGTCTGCCCAGCCTATGACGTCCGACATCTGTAATGAGGGGTGGCTGTCCAACCCCACGACGTCTGGACGTGGTTTCACCTTGATTTCACCATGTGTTGAAGATGTTCACCACAGCATTTCTTGAACACCTGACAAGTCATGCCGTTTCTAAAGTGCTCATGCTGAGCCTCCAGGCCATCACATCTGCCCACTGTCAAACTACACTATTGGCCATCAAAACTGCTACACCAAGAAGAAATGCAGATGATAAACAAGTGTTCATTGGACAAATATATTATACTAGAATTGACATGTGATTACATTTTCATGCAATTTGGGTGCATAGATCCTGAGAAATCAGTACCCAGAACAACCACCTCTGGCCGTAATAATGGCCTTGATACGCCTGGGCATTGAGTCAAACAGAGCTTGGATGGCGTGTACAGGTACAGCTGCCCATGCAGCTTCAACACGATACCACAGTTCATCAAGAGTAGTGATTGGCGTATTGTAATGAGCCAGTTGCTCAGCCACCATTGACCAGACATTTTCAGTTGGTGATAGATCTGGAGAATGTGCTGGCCAGGGCAGCAGTCGAACATTTTCTGTATCCAGATAGGCCCGTACAGGACCTGCAACATGCGGTCGTGCATTATCCTGCTGAAATGTAGGGTTTCGCAGGGATCGAATGAAGGGTAGAGCCACGGGTCGTAACACATCTGAAATGTAACGTCCACCGTTCAAAGTGCCGTCAATGCAAACAAGAGGTGACCAAGACGTGTAACAAATGGCACCCCATATCATCACGCCGGGTGATACGCCAGTATGGCGAGGACAAATACAAACTACCAATGTGCGTTCACTGCGATGTTGCCAAACACAGATGCGACCATCATGATGCTGTAAACAGAACCTGGATTCATCCGAAAAAATGACGTTTTGCCATTCGTGCACCAAGGTTCGTCATTTAGTACACCGTCGCAAGTACTCCTGTCTGTGATGCAGTGTCAAGGGGAACCGCAGCCATGGTCTCTGAGCTGATAGTACATGCTGCTGCAAATGTCGTCAAACTGTTCGTGTAGATGGTTGTTGTCTTGCAAACGTCCCCATCTGTTGACTCAGGGATCGAGACGTGGCTGCACGATCCGTTACAGCCATGCAGATAAGATGACTGTCATCTTGACTGCTAGTGATACAAGGCCGTTGGGTTCCAACACGGCATTCCGTATTACCCCCCTGAACCCACCGATTCCATATTCTGCTAACAGTCATTGGATCTCGACCAACGCGAGCAGCAATGTCACGATGAACCGATGCAATAAACCGCAATCGCGATGAGGGGGGGACGAAGAAGAAGAAATCAAATGGCCAGAAATTTGTTGTTCCAAGGGAGGTATACCAACTTGAAGGTGGAGACAATAGATCTTTGACAGCATTGATTGCAAGCAGACATGAGAACACACGAAGCAGGTTTGAATGTTCTTTCTGCACTAGTTTTTAGTGGCATTGTGGCAGCAAACCATCAAAATGGGTTTTCAGCCACAATGTGTGGGTGCAGATTATTGGCAACTGCCTTGTGGGACCACTCATTCTTCTACTATGCCTCACACACGAGGTATATCTGCACTTCCTGGAGGTGAACCTGCCTCCCCTGCTGGAACATGTGCCTTTCATAGTACATAGGTAATGTTCTACTACATGATAGAGCTCCATGTAATTTTCACATTTCCGTGCTTAGACATCTCAACAACATCTACCCCAACCACACACTGCAGCCGAATTGGTGCCCATGTTTTGCTGCCCCCATGTTAGTACAACAGTAGTATGAACAGAACATTCCCACTTGCCTGATGTGTTCTTGTGCTTGTTTTTAATCACTTAACTATACACTGTCAAAGATCTTTTGTCTCCACCTTCAAATGGTGTACCTCCCTTGCAATGGATTTCCGACCATATGTCCACATGACCTTTTCCGCTGCTTACTCTTTCAGGGATTCCCGCAGTTTGTCTCCATTTAGCAAAAACACCCTGCAGACAACATTCAACTTGCAGTTTTCGAAATTACACATGACACACTGATGACAAACTTGTGGGACTACTTCCTAAAATCACATATTAATGATAAGTTTTTATTTGTAACTGACATACTAAGTGTGAGCACTAACGTAATAATTTTTAAATGTCTTATATCATGAACAACAAAGAAGTATATCATAAATATGTTAATGCAAAGTTTTGGTGGAATGTAAATAATTTTAAGGGTAAAGATAACATGTCACAGAATACTAGAAGCACTCAGTCACTAAAAGATACATAAACAAGACAGAGAACTTTGCTAGCTTATGGATTACCCCTATTTAGAACTACAGAATACACATACACATACGTACATACATAAACTCACACCTGTACAATTTTGCCAGTAGTTTAGCTGTGTGTGTGTGTGTGTGTGTGTGTGTGTGGGCGTGTGTGAGAGAGAGAGAGAGAGAGAGAGAGAGAGAGAGAGAGAGAGAGCGCACATGCATGCTCTACAAGTCATAAAAGGATTAGTCCACAGGCCAACAAAGTTCTCAGCCTTGCGCCTTTTGAAAACTCAACACTTCCACTACCTGGCGAGTTGTTATCCTTACTCCTTGAATTATTTGAAAAAGTAGTAGGGCAGCTTAAAAGAATTTTTTTTTTTTTGGGGGGGGGGGGGGGGAGGGGGGACAGAGTACAAAAGTTTCATAGTAGTAGTAGTTACAGAATGTCGTTAACATTCGTTAATGGACTCTATACAGTTTACATTCATTAGACAAGACTGATTTGAACTTACCCTGAGCACAGATGAATTTCTTTCTTTCTTTGTAGCCTACAACGAAATTTGCATTGATATAATCTGAACCTACTATACTATCAATCTGAGAAAGGCGAACTCTTGTCTGATCATAAGCTTTTATATCTGGATACCGATTCTTGTACATGTTCTCCCTAGCTTCTGAATTTCTTGTTGTTCTGTCAGCAAATCTATCTGGAAGAAGCTGAAATATAAAAACCAATATTTAAACTATCACTTAAATCTGTAAAGTTTCAAATTAGATCTATAACAATTTTTCCATTAAACAAGTAGGAATTTGAGGAAGCGCGCGCGCGCGCGCGCGCGCGCCCACACACACACACACACACACACACACACACACACACACACACACACAATTGTCATATAACGGTTAAAAGAAATTGCAGAGGGGGAAAGAAATGCAAAAGTTTAAACTCAAACAGGCATGTAGTCTCCTGGGGGATTTTTACACGAATTATTAGCAAAGTAACAAGGACTGAATTTTATTACATGATCAGGGATCATCAAATGGGATGCTCCATGCTTCAAAATGAGGTCTTCTACAGAGAACTTTGCAATTTCTGGAGCTTCGGCAATTGGCACAGATTTAGTGATAGCACAGCAGGTGAGGTTGTCAGTGCAAGATTGGTACTAGATGCTCCGGAGGTAACTGCAGCATGGACTTCCATCATTGAGACTCCTTACAGCGATTTACATAATGTCTTTCATTTGACTGATGAAGTCATCCATTTGTAAGGTGTATGACTATCCAGACTTGGCATGTAGCAGTTCCATGGAAATGTCTTGATCACTTACATAGCATCTAACAGATCGGTAGAGACCTGACCAGTGATACCTCCGACTAGATTTGTCACAATCCCAGGTGGCCAGATGTAGAAGTATCATGAAAATACTTCAGAATTGCCAGCCGCAGATGAGCTGGGGTGACAAGCAACCACTTCTGACTTCTACAGTTTTTAGCAACACTGGATCAACCCTCTGTTAAGAAACAATGTCATTTAATGCAGAAATGACAGATTTCATCCACACTGCTGTGTTCTGCTAAAGAATTCCTTGAAAGGCAGTCAGTGTCTTTGTGTTTGTGTCTGTTCCTGCATACTATCTTCATGATGTAATCCTGAAGTCTCAGTGCCCAATCTGCCATTCAACCTGAAGGGTTCATTCACATTAGTCAGCCAGCACAGACAATGAGATCCATCACCAACAGTGAAGAGTTTGCCAAATAATACGGGTGCATCATGCTGAGGGCCCAAACAACTGCAAGGCACACTTTCTCAGTTATAAAGTTGTTCATCTCAAACTCAGAGAATACTCTGGGAGTATAAGCTATCACCTTTCTAGTACCTTCATGAATTTGTACTAGAACTGTCCCTATCCTGAAGGGATAGTGTCAGTTCTGTCTTGGCATTCTCATCATTATTTTATTTTTATTTATCGTATGGTAATACAGACACATAAGAAAGAAACAGACAAATCACTAATATAACAAACATTAATAATTGCAAACAAACATCACTAATATAACAAAGTTTAAGGATTACAAACAAACATCAAGTCACACTGAGGGGCGGTATTTTACCCCATTTATACAGGGAGTAAGCACATCTGCCATGACGAGTTCGAATCCTATTTAGAGTGGACCCCATTTTGCGTGGTAGGTCAAAACCAGGTGGGTTTTGTGTGATGCAAGGCATGTTATGATTTTGCCATGCGTTCCATTTTTCAGACCATGCGTTTGTGATACTGAAACCTTCTTGTACACAGGTCCTTGCTGTTCTTGTTGGCGGGTTCCTAGATTGAAGCCTATTAGCGTTTGCAGCCTCAATGTCTTGGTGGATTGGTAGGTTTTGATTTACCATTGGGAGCCATTGCATTGAAGCGGGTTTAATTACTCCAGAAATCATCCTTAGAGTGTTATGCAACTGGACATCCACCTTTTTTACATTTGGGTTGTTTAGCCAAATCGTAGTACCACAGAACTTTTGAATAATGTTGTTTCTTGTCTTTAATTTTTCGGTGGTCTTTGTTAGGTGCTCTTTAAAAGATAGTGTTCTGTCCAGCGTCGTGCCCAAGTACTTCGGAGTTTTATTGTGCCTGAGAATGGTGTTTTCAAATCAAATGTCGAGTTCCTTTCCAGCGAGTTTAATGTTGAGATGGAAGCAACTAACCTCTGTTTTGGAAGCATTTGGTTGAAGTCTCCACTTACAGAAATATCCACCCATTATCTTCAGGTCTTTCATTAGGATGTCCTCAGATGCTTCGATTGTGCTACATCTTGTAGCGAGGGCCCAATCGTCAGCATACCCGAGCTTTCTTGATTGTGTTTCTGGTAGGTCTGCAATATAGAGGATAAACAGCAGTGGTGCGAGCACTGATCCTTGTGGTAAGCCATTCTTTAGTTTTTTGATGGAGCTGTTGTCAGTGCCCATACTTATTTGGAACACCCTATTATTGAGCATGCTGTCTATTAAGCGTGCTATAGATCTGCAAGGAGTTACTCCGAGAATTTTGTACATGATGCCTTCTCTCTCTATTCTCATCATACAATGCTAGAACTGGAGAAGATGTCAGTGCCTTTATATGAACAGGGAAAGATCTTATACTTTGTTCCAGGAAAATTTGGCATATCCCTGCAGAAGGTCTTGAAAGCGATGTGCCTTGGTATAAAAGTCCTTTACGAATCGCCGATAGTATGAGCACATTCTGAGAAAAAGATGATAGTGTGCATACCCGTACTTGAGAAACACTATCATATTGGAACTTAAACTTCCTGACAGATTAAAACTGTGTGCTGGACCGAGACTTGAACTCGGGACGTTTGCCTTTCATGGGAATATTGGAGTTTTGAGCCCAGTGCCCGTACTTGCAGAACAATAACAGTGAATTAAGGATGAGTCCGCCTTAATCCAAATGCAGAAATTATCATTTTGTTTTATCACCTGAACATGTTTCACTAAAGTTGGGGCATCCTCAGATTTTTTTAAAATTTCCCTGAAGTACATACATACAGGTTATATTTACGTTAAGAAATATGATACATCTGATTTTGTTGTCATTTAAATTGTATGTGCACTTAACCTTTTATTTTACATTGTGTGTGTCCTGAATGGATTAAAAAGAAGCCAATGTAGATGATTTTCTAACAACCCCTATGTTTGCAGATGACATGGTGTATTAATTTAGGCATGTGGTCAATTTTGGTCGGCAGCCACAGAATGTACTGCTTGTATTCTGGTTAATTTCCATGTACGTGACACCTTTTTTTTGCCTAATTGGGGCCATGGTGGCGTACGTTTTGAAGGACCCGGTATCTCCACCAGGGTCATGCCGAAACCACAATCAAATTCATATATGAAGGCAGGGTTGTCAATGAAGCACAACACTCTGGAGTGAAAGCACATTTATTACTGACACCAAAGTAGAGCCATAACAGAAATAACTTCCTGGACAGAGTGTTCGGCTATTTATACAAACATCGAATATTCCTTAATGCTGGTATGTACACAGACATTGACTATTCCAGAATATATAAACATAAGATACTTGAAGAACCTCCCAGAAATGATAAATACTAAGTAACAAATAATAGCTGCTGGTTGGTTCTGAACTGGCAACCCGCAGCATACTAGACAGCAATTCTAACCACTGCACTACACTACACTGCATGCACCATATCTTGTGGCAACATGTCTTAATGAGACTTATGTGGACTTGCTATACACTACCAGTCATTTCTAGAGTGGGCAGAGGCTTCTTGCATTGGTTTCCAAGCAAAAGTGAGCTGTTACTGTGACAAGGAAAAGCGAGCTATTATTGTGAATGCCAGCAGCGAAAATGGGTTTGTACCAGTTGTGCTGTTACTATTTAAGTCTATGCTTGTCATAAAGTGAATCTATTACTTGCTTTTTCTGTTTGCAATGCTGAAATAATTAAATGGCTTTCACAAAAATGTGTGTTGTTTCATGAAGTTACATAAAATCAGAATTATGCAGTATTATTTAACTCAACAAGGAAAGGTTCAAAAGATTTGAAACTAATCATATCCTCACCATAAATGAGCACTCAGTTCTTAGATTATCTCCTTACTTAAACCTTATTGAAACATAGTCTATCTGATTTGCACTACAGTAAAACAAAATGTACAAAAGAAGAATGTTCCCAGCCTCCTCATTACAGCTACATTCATAAATCTGAAGTGGACAAACTATTGACATGATCACAGAAAACTTCATTGTCAATGTACAGACCAACAACACTACGGGCAGTGAGAGTCGTAACATAAGCAGCAGTTGTATCTTTTAGGTTACCAACAGCAGCATCACTTAGTGAGTAATCTTTGTCTCATATTGCAGGTGTATGCCATTTGATGCTCCAATATTTTTAAGGCGGGTAGCAGCAGGGCATGCATCCTACCTCCCATAAGCATCCTCCCCCACCCCTCCCCCACTGCTACTTTCTTCCCCTTATGTGCAACTCGCAGCTTATGCTACACCTTGCGAACTATACCTTCACTATGACAGTTCTGTTAATTCGTTAATCAGATGACTGTTTATCCCATTATCCTAATCCTCAGACCACATTCCATGTGATCACTTCTTTTTTTTGAACATCAACATTTGTGCTTGTGACACCATTGATGACATTAAGAAAAACTTGGCACTGGCCCTGAAGGATATTCCAGAAGAGACTGAGAACTGCATGGTAAAATGGAAACTCATCCGGGCTAACAGTGTGAATAAAGGAGAGCGTATTTTGAAGGAGACCAGGACTAAACATCTGTCAGTTGAATATAAGTATTATTACAATAACAATGTCGAGTTTTCCTCCAAACACATCTCTTAAGTAGATACTATTCTCCAAATTATTCTTCTATTTGATGAAATGGTAATATTTTCACCTATAAGCTTTTAAACTGTGCAGAAAAATATTTTTGTTTTATTTCAAAATCTTTCAGAGTTCTCACATCAAAAATTTGGAGGTATTTCTTTTCAGCACATCCTCTTCATACAGTGTGAAGCATACTCCAGACCAGTTTTCTTCATTGCAATAAAATGACAGCTACAGCATATGAATATCCTACACTACCATCTCACAAATGTCTACACTACCATCTCACAAATGTACTATGTTCCAAATGTACAATTTACAAAGTATATCACAGGGTCTACAGCCTACACATTAGAATCAATGGGTAGAAGGAAGAGAGGTGGGCAGAGGGCGGTGTTTTAGGCTGAAAACAGTTAACGTTTCATATACAGGGTGTTACAAAAAGGTACGGCCAAACTTTCAGGAAACATTACTCACACACGAAGAAAGAAAATATGTTATGTGGACATGTGTTCGGAAACGCTTACTTTCCATGTTAGAGCTCATTTTATCACTTCTCTTCAAATCACATTAATCATGGATTGGAAACACACAGCAACAGAACGTACCAGCATGACTTCAAACACTTTGTTACAGGAAATATTGTCTGCCCCCGGTAGCTGAGTGGTTAGCGTGACAAACTGTCAATCCTAAGGGCCCGGGTTCGATTCCCGGCTGGGTCGGAGATTTTCTCCGCTCAGGGACAGGGGTGTTGTGTTGCCCTAACCATCATTATTTCATCCCCATAGACGCGCAGGTCGCCGAAGTGGTGTCAAATCGAAAGACCTGCAAATGGTCTACCCGACGGGAGGCCCTAGCCACATGACATTTCATTTCATTTCATTTCACAGGAAATGTTCAAAATGTCCTCCGTTATTGAGGATACATGCATGTACCCTCCATCGCATGGAATCCCTGATGCGCTGATGCAGCCCTGGAGAATGGCGTATTGTATCACAGCCGTCCACAATATGAGCACGAAGAGTCTCTACATTTGGTACCGGGGCTGCGTGGACAAGAGCTTTCAAATGCCCCCATAAATGAAAGTCAAGAGGGTTGAGGTCAGGAGAGTGTGGAGGCCATGGAATTGGTCTACCTCTACCAATCCATCGGTCAACCAATCTGTTGTTGAGAAGCGTATGAACACTTCGACTGAAATGTGCAGGAGCTCCATCGTGCATGAACCACATGTTGTGTCGTACTTGTAAAGGCACATGTTCTAGCAGTACAGGTAGAGTATCCCATATGAAATCATGATAACGTGCACCATTGAGTGTAGGTGGAAGAGCATGGGGCCCAATCAAGACATCACCAACAATTCCTACCCAAACGTTCACAGAAAATCTGTGTTGATGACGTGATTGCACAACTGCGTGCAGATTCTCGTCAGCCCACACATGTTGATTGTGACAATTCACAATTTGATCACGTTGGAATGAAGCCTCATCCGTAAAGAGAACATTTGCACTGATATGAGGATTGACACATTGTTGGATGGACCATTTGCAGAAGTGTACCCGTGGAGGCCAATCAGCTGCTGATAGTGCCTGCACACACTGTACATGGTACGGAAACAACTGGTTCTCCCGTAGCACTCTCCATACAGAGACGTGGTCAACGTTACCTTGTACAGCAGCAACTTCTCTGACGCTGACATTAGGGTTATCATCAACTGCACGAAGAATTGCCTCGTCCATTGCAGGTGTCCTCGTCGTTCTAGGTCTTCCCCAGTCGCAAGTCATAGGCTGGAATGTTCCGTGCTCCCTAAGACGCCGATCAATTGCCAATTGCCAATTGCCACGGCTATCGCCCCGTGCTAATCCATACATCAAATGGGCATCTGCCAACTCCGCATTTGTAAACATTGCACTGACTACAAAACCACGTTCGTGATGAACACTAACCTGTTGATGCAACGTACTGTTGTGCTTGATGCTAGTACTGTAGAGCAATGAGTCGCATGTCAACACAAGCACCGAAGTCAACATTACCTTCCTTCAATTGGGCCAACTGGCGGTGAATCGAGGGAGTACAGTACATACTGACGAAACTAAAATGAGCTCTAACATGGAAATTGTTTTTGGACACATGTCCACATAACATCTTTTCTTTATTTGTGTGTGAGGAATGTTTCCTGAAAGTTTGGCCATACCTTTTTGTAACACCCTGTATAATTAACACATCATGAATTATCTTTGACAAATTGGTTGGTCTGTTTATAAGTGATACTGGTTCTATGAGATATAGCACATTTATTTCAAGCAAAATATCAGTGTTATCTTGAGATAATTAAATAAAACAAACAATTCTGCACTCTGGACATCCACAGCGGTGGTAATACATCTTGCAAAAATAACAATGCATACAGCTGTGTGACAATCTTTAATGTGAGATGGTCAGTTTCATGGCCTATGGCCACATCCTCAAGTGTACATGGTGTACACTTTTTTAAAAAATTGTCTTATCTTCACAACTTTCCCCCTCCTAATCATGCATTTCTTATCCTCTTTCATTTCACCCAGTCTTCCCCCTCCCCCCCCAAGGAGAACTATTGGAACCAAATGATAATCTTCTGGTAAACATTTCCTGTTTAATATTTTTTTCACAATTAAATAGTGGATTAAAGTATTCTGTCTATAAAGCAAGAAAAAGCTTACAATGTTGCAAACAGTAAAAAAAGTTTTCCTTTTTTGCAATGAAATTAGACAGTAAATTTGCTGAAAAATTAAAGATGGCACATATTACCAAAAACAAAAATCATTCTTATAGTCAGCATAAAGCTTTCATAGAAACACCAGCTTCTTTATATATCACTGAAGCACTTCCAACAAATGTCTAATCCAGTATTAAAGACTATTTTTTAGAAAGATGTTTACTTTTTTAAAATAAGCTAATAATACCTCAAATTCATGCTGGAAGCCATAGTCTGAATCCTTATGGCGATCTATGAAGGCCTGCATGAGATCAGATTTAGCAATGGGTGCCATGTCCGGTGGACTGGCAGAAACAAGAATGTGACGACCACGAAGGCTGCGACAAAGGTGTCTGCAATGTAAGAGAAATAAGTAAAAACAGTGAGGCAATGCAATAACATATTCATCTTACATACACTCAACCACTCCCTTAGCTCTCTCTCATTCACTTTCTTCCTCCAATTTTGCCTGAGCACTTTTATTCCAAGCACTTGAACTAGACCTGCTGCTCCAGGTATGTTTCGCTCTCCCATTTTTCCCCACAATCATCCCCTACAATATTTTCATAAGGTCTCACTACTTATTCTTGCTCTTTTGAGAAAGTAGAGAATTTAATGTGTTTTATTTAACATAGTGTGTTGGAAAGCTGGTTCCAAAATCAGTTTTTTTTTAATTTTAAATTTTGTGTGTTGTGTTTGTTTTGGGGGTTTATGGGCATTCAACAGCGAGGTTATCAGCACCCTTACAAATATTAAATGAAAAGATTGTAGAGAAAATGGCTAAAATGTTGTCACACACTGAGGTGTAAACCTATAAAATGACACTCACTCACTCACTCCCTCCCACCTCACTTGTGTTGACCCACACAATCACTATCTTACACACTGTAAGACATCGGAAAAACGGTGACTGGTGCTGTACCTGAGATTAAAACATAAGTAAAACAACAGAGAAGCTAAAGTAAAACAACAGAGAAGCTAAAATAACAACACAGACAAATGTGATTGGCTGACCACTTACAAAGAGGTTGAGCCAGTCTGTAATTACCTTAAAGGTAATACAACTGAAAGTAACAGGAGAAACGGCACACAGTGATCTGTACACCACAAGCACCACACATAGGAGAGTCCTCTCGCTGGAGCAAGAAGCCATGCATCATAGGGCTGCAGTCTATGTGAAGATGGGTAAGGAGTATCTCATCCCACCTTTGTAGATGGATGTAGGTAACCCATGACCGCATTGCAGACTTTACTAGATGCCGCATATTGTCTGCCACTTTCAGCAGCTCCTATGCCCATCAACACATGACTATTTACCTCAACAACAAGGTGACAGCAAACAGAGGGATGGCTACTACATCCATTCTTTCATTCCCTGCAATACCCATGTACCCTGGCACCCAGCAGAGAGACATCTCATTCCCCAGGCTTTGTAAGTGGAGAAGGGTGTCCAGGATACAAGCATTGCAGAGGATTATGGGCACTCAGGGAGTCAGAACAGACGAGGAATTTCAGAGGCATGACACATTTCATCTGCTCCAGAACCCTCAAGATTGGAGATAATTCGGCATCAAAGACAGTGAAGCCTGGAGACAACCAAATCTTAATAACACAATCAGGGATACAACAGTGAAGCCAATGGAATCCCCCTGCTTAGACCCATCTGTGAATATTGCTACATAGTTGTGATGCTCATTTGAAATGTAAGAAAATATATTAAAAAAATAATCAGGAGTGCAATCTCTCCTGAATTGTACTACATCTAAAATTACTCTGGGCCTCTACAGTAACCAGGAATGCAGTCAGTTAAAACACAGGATTTAAACCTGTATGTGCCCCATACCAAGGGACTCTAGCACAAACTTCACACAGATACCAAATGGTCTCATTGCTCGGGGATGATTGGTAAAGAGGCATTCCACAGTTGGATGAACAATGGCATAGTATTCTGGGGAAGTGAGAACAGGGAGGAACATACATGCCTTATGCACCATGCGGAGGTGCTGCCAGATGGTAAATGGTGGTCCACCGACCTCACTATAGAGACTGAGTATGAGGCTGGTCCTGTACCCACGCGTGGCCAGGCTGATCCCATCACGGTGTGTAGTGCCAATGACTCTCAGGTAAGGAAGCCTCGCTGACCTGTACACTGTTCACCCATAGTCCAACTACAAACGCACGAAGGCTTTATAAAACTGGAGCAGACTTGCCCTGTCAATTTCTCAAGAATTGTTGCTAAGGCACTTCAAGATATTCAGTGTCTTCTGGGCCCTTGCCTTCAAGTTGTTTAGGTGTAAAATCACAACAGTTTTGAGTCAAACATGAGGCTCAGAAACCTCACAGGATCTTTAAAAGAGAATGGTATTTCACACATGCAATTCAGGGAAGTGAACCTTAGAACACTAAAGAGAAGTAAATGTAAAACTGCTACAAAACCATAATAAGGTTTACTACTTTACATTTTATTCAAGGGAAGTCATATTTATAGCTTATGCATTAGTTAATTACAATTACAAGATCTCCAATGGCATGTTACATTTCAAATAAAGTACAAAATGTCTTGTTTTATACCATACTGCAGTCGTAAATTTTATGAAGGTTCAGTAATCTAGGGTTAAAAATCCAATGAGAATTATTAAAATGAACACACATTTCTCTGCACAAAATGTAAAACCTCGTCACTGTAAGTTGCAACTGACAATTCACTGCTGTGGCATTGGAGGAAGAGCAGATGACTAGCAATAGTAGTAGTAGTAGTAGTAGTAGTAGTAACAGTAACATAGCTTTATTCATCCGTAGATCTCTTTTTACAAGCATATAGGACTTGTCAAAGTATCTACAAATTTAGATCAATTTAAAATAAGCTAATTCGTATACACATATATTTACAGACTTCTAGTTAGAGACAATCATTAGATTTACTTCTGGTATACAATACTTTTTTTACAAATAATTTATTAAATAATGTAATGCTGCACTTTTCACTCATATCTCACTATCAGTCACTCCACACACTATACACACATTGTTTCATAACACCTCACTACCTACACACACACACACACACACACACACACACACACACACACACACACACACACTGGTGATCTCTGGGCCATTTTCTGTACTGCAACTTCCCATTCCTATCCTGAAAAACTGAGTCAGCATCCCTCCATGATGAGTGAGATGTTGAGCTCAGAAAGAAGAAGAGGTGTTAGTATTGTGCTATGCATAGCTTGGGGGTAAGTATTTCTGGAAAGGAAAAAGCAAAGTGAAGGTGTTATGTGGAATGTTGGATATTTTACAATCATTATTCTAATTATTTATTTGTATAACATTTTTTATCAAACCCCTACTCTGTTTTAGCTATGTAATCCTTCAATGTATGTCATGTATTGCATAACAGGTACTTTTTAGTTGCCTTTTTAAATAAGTGTAATTTTGCAATTTCTTTAATCTCTTTTGGTAATTTGTTGTACAGTTTTATTTCTTGGTAGAAAATGCTATTTTCAGTTTTATGTTTTTCTTGGTAAATGTAAGTTGAGTCTATCTCTTGTTGAATGGTCATAGACAGAGCTATTTGTGTAATAATTACCCATGTTATTTTTGACGTGTACAACTGACTGGTATATGTATTCACATGGAGCAGTTAAAATCCCCGGTGTTTTGAACAGATGTTTACAATGAGCTCGACTAGTAATTTTGGTTATTATTCTTATGGCTCTTTTCTGGAGTTTGACAAATGTGTTCATATTTTGTGTGTTTGTTCCCCATAAAAGAATGCCATAGCTAAGAACTGAGTGTACATATGAATAATATGTAACTAAAAGACACTGCATGTTACACACTGATGATGTGATTCCAAGGGCATAACATGCTGATGATATTCTGTTTGCAAGTACCTTTGTGTGTTCACACCACTTCAACTGAGAATCAATATTCATTCTTAGAAACTTTGTATTTGTTACAGTGTCTATAGATGTGCCATCTACATTTAATTTAACATTGTCATTTTTCCTCTTCAAACCGAAATTCATGGCATTAGTTTTCTTTATGTTCAATGTCACTTTATTGCTTATTGAGCAATCATAAACTTCCTTGAGAGTTTCATTTGCTTTCTCAGCAAGGAGTTTTCTTGTTTTCTCAGTGATTGTAATATTGCTGACATCAGCGAAAAGAATTTTTTCACCATGAGTAACACTACTGGGAAAGTCATTGGTCTCAAGTAATCAAGTTTAAAAAGTTTTGCAAGAAGAAAACAGTGCTATGAAGAGTAAAATCAAGGATTCAGAAGCAAAAATACCTCATAATGAGCAAAATGCAATGAAAAACCGTAACAATGTTTCGTATGAAAACTCGCGGTCTGTTAGGCCTCAAACAACCGCAATAAAAGGAAATCAAGTTCTTGTTATAAGCGACAGTTATGGCAGAAACTGTGGGAGTATACTACAAGAAAAACTAGGCAAAAAAGTCAGTGTGCAAAGTATTATAAAACCTGTGGCGTCAATTAAGGAAGTTGTAAAAAACACAGACAAATTAACTGATAACTTCTCCGTCAACAATACTTTAATCATTATTGGTGGCACAAATGACACGGATAAACCTCTGGAAGAATTGTAGAGAAACATGAAAGATTCTTTGGCATACATACTTAAACTCAAGCAAAAAACAAATGTAATAACTCATCCAATACTGCTTAGACATTATGCACAAGGTCTAAATGGAAAAATAAAAGCTGCAAACCGCATTATGTTAGAAAAAAATCAACACTGCCACAGGCGTGTGTAGGAAGAGATTATTTGTGAATTTCAAAATAGAACGCCTGAGAAGAAATGAATATACAACTCATGGTTTACATCTAAACAAACAAGGAAAGATTCGCACTTGTAATAGGCTTGCTTCTTTCATATAAATGACGAAAACTGGAAAACCTAGTACCGATACAGGAAAAAAGCACATGCAAATGGACAATCAGATAGAAAGTGCCAGTCTCAAAGTGAAAGTGCCACCCACAAAAAAACAGACCGTTATGGACCATTTTATAACAAAAAATGAGCCCAATTAAAGTCATAACAACACAGTTACTAGGTCGAATTTCAAGCCATCAAATGCAGCAACAAGGCAGTCGTTAATGGACAGATGGGTGAAAAAGCACGGAAAAAAAGTGAAAATTGGGAATATTTTGACAGAATAAAGGCAGGAACCCACAAATGGTGAACCAGCAAGCCACATGGCAAACATCATGAATACCATCCCTGGAAAAAATAAGGATTTTTTACCACTAAGTACACTAGCCCAAATAGTGAGGTAAGTGGTCAAGCAGGAAATTATTCCCTCCCTGTCCCTAATTTTAAATTACTCCATCAATTGTTTAGTCGCTCCCGAATAAACTAAACAAAATAGAAATAATATTGAATGATCTAAATGATATTTCTGTACTATGCTTTACAGAACACTGGCTCAAACAAGGTATGTTAGAGCAAACATACCTTCCTCAGTTCAAACTTGGATGCATGTTTTCCTGGAAAATTTCGAGTCATAGGGGTACTTGTATGTATGTTAAAGAAAATATTGAATTCAATAGTGCAACTAAATACCATAAACTTTCCTGTGAAAAAGATATAGAACTCCCTATTGCTGAACTACCAAGGCAAATACAGTTATTATTCATGTATACAGGTCACCAGATGGAGACAAAAAAGTGTTTTACAATCACATGGAGGAACTCTTGGAAGAAATTCACTCTTCCAAGAAAAATATAATTATATGTGGTGACTTTAATATTGATTTCTCGAAATCCAATAAATTCAGAGTTGACATTATAAATTTACTACAATCGTTCAACATCAGTCCAATGGTAACCGAACCAACTCAAGAAACACCTACCTCTGCATATATTATTGATCAGATCTTGATAAATATGTGCGAATATGCCTATAACACACAAGTTGTAGACATAGGTTTTAGTGATCACTAAGATCAAATTCTTGCAATAAATGTTTCAGGACACCAAATTCCCAGTCAAATACAACACACTGTAAGGAATTTCAGTATAAAAAATGTGGAATATTTTTGTTCTCTCCGAGAGGGTGAAAGTTGGAAAGATGTATATGACTGTAATGAGGCCAATGAGAAATATGATAAGTTTATGGCTACATTCAAACATTTTTTTTGAAATGGCTTTTCCCAAGAAAAAAACTATGTCGAACTCTACTCAGAAAACAAACAAGTGGATTACAAAAGGGATAAGGATATCATGTGAAAATAAAAGGGGACTGTATGAGTACTACAAGCATAATACCAGTCCTGACTTTATTGCATATTTCAAAAGATACAAAAGAATACTAACACAAGTTGTTTCAAAAGCAAAAAAACTAGAAAATGACGAAATATTGTGTGCAAAAACAGACATAATGTCTTATGGGACAACCGCAATCAGTGATTTTATAATGTTACTTAAAATCCGTCTTGATTGCAAATGTTTTTTTTTTTTATTATTCATACGACCGGTTTCGGTTCATTCAGAACCATCTTCAGATCTGTAAAAATAATTATACTAATTTACTATCTCACGAAAGCAAATCTTTTTCATCCTATCTTATCAACATCAAATGTACCAGAACGTACCTGATATTTAAGTTACAGGAGTAACCCGTCCAATTCAGCAACTTTCACATGCTACGTCACATAAAATTGGTTGGCAGAGTGCACGTCATTTATATTAATTATAACACTATTACCGACAGGTGGCGTCTGGTACATTTGTTACATTCCATTTGCACATACTTTATTCAGCAGATCTTTTTTATATTAAAAATATTTAATTAAAATATGTAGATGTCAAAGCTAAGATCTGTACTTGTCAGGATTAAAAAACAGTAAAATTATCATTTTTATACGATCTAACAGGCATAGGGCGATTTATATATCTATGGTGCTGGTGTGAACTTGTTTTCTTCTACGGTCTGCTTCCGTGGTTCCCGCTACTTTGGTGTTGTGCCGCGGTCCGCTCAGTCGTCTGCTGTCCATCGCCGCGGGCAAGAGGGCCGCACAGGAGGGCCCCGTCAACGATGCCAGGCGTTGCACGCGTCTTCCGGCTTCTCCACCGCGCACCATCTCTCATCCCTCAGCCTGGATCTCCATACGCAACAGTTGTCATCTTAGTAGGTCGTCATAAATGCTAAAATAGGCGTTATGATTGAATTCGCTTTGTTCGTTGAGGATTAAATCCGGATCTTTATTTTTGTGGGTGTATATTTCGATCTCTTCTAAAATGTTAAGGAACCGTCCCTTGTGAGCTCTATGCAGGATGTCTAAGTTGTTTTCAATATTCGTGACTGAGTGCTTTGTCGCAGCCATATGCGCCCCAAAAGCTGTTTTGTTTTGAGAGTAGGTGTGCTCCCTGAATCTGGTTTCAAAGTTCCTACCAGTCTGCCCTATATATTGCTTACAGCAGTCATTACATTTGATTTTATATACACCTGAATCCTGAAATTTATTCCTACTATTACACATTCTATGCCGGAGCTTCAATTTTAACGTGTTATTTGTTCGGAACCCTATTTTAACGTCGGATTTACGAAAGCATCTTTCAATTTTGTCTGCAATTCTTCCATTGTAAGTGAGAGCTACATATTTTTTCTTGTTGTTCCTCTTAACTGCTACTTGCCTTCCTTCTGTTTGTTCCATTTGCCTCTTCTTTATCTTCCTATAAATATTCATCACCTGCTTACACGTATATCCGTTCGCTACGGCCACTTGTTTTAAAATACTTAACTCCTTTTCTACTTGGTGTTGGCTTAGTGGCAATCTTAGTAGCCTGTATACCATCGAAGTAAAATATGCCCATTTGTATCGCGGTGGGTGACAAGAGCGCTCGTTGATAACTAGATCTGTACACATAGGTTTTCTGAATATGCTAAATTCGTGCTTCCCATTTTTCTTTGTTAGTGTTAAATCTAAGTAATCTATACGGTTGTTTTCTTCAAATTCCATGGTGAATCTAATTTTCGGGTGTTGAGAGCTCATTTTTTGTGCTAAGTTTTCGATATCATTTTTATCTCCTTTGTATAATAAAATGGAGTCGTCCACATATCTCCTGTAATATACAATTTTCTCAGCGATATTAGGATTTTCATCAAAGAATTTGTTTTCTAAGTGATTTACAAAAATGTCAGCCAGCGTCCCAGCTAAACTGTTCCCCATTGCCAGCCCGTCTTTCTGTTGATAAATTTTACCACTGAAAGTAAAGTAATTGAACGACAAGACATGTTCCAACATTTCCACTAGTTCAATCACTTCCCCCAGTGCCAATCCCCTCACTCATGGTAAATTGGCACTGGGGGAAGTGATTGAACTAGTGGAAATGTTGGAACATGTCTTGTCGTTCAATTACTTTACTTTCAATGGTAAAATTTATCAACAGAAAGACGGGCTGGCAATGGGGAACAGTTTAGCTGGGACGCTGGCTGACATTTTTGTAAATCACTTAGAAAACAAATTCTTTGATGAAAATCCTAATATCGCTGAGAAAATTGTATATTACAGGAGATATGTGGACGACTCCATTTTATTATACAAAGGAGATAAAAATGATATCGAAAACTTAGCACAAAAAATGAGCTCTCAACACCCGAAAATTAGATTCACCATGGAATTTGAAGAAAACAACCGTATAGATTACTTAGATTTAACACTAATAAAGAAAAATGGGAAGCACGAATTTAGCATATTCAGAAAACCTATGTGTACAGATCTAGTTATCAACGAGCGCTCTTGTCACCCACCGCGATACAAATGGGCATATTTTACTTCGATGGTATACAGGCTACTAAGATTGCCACTAAGCCAACACCAAGTAGAAAAGGAGTTAAGTATTTTAAAACAAGTGGCCGTAGCGAACGGATATACGTGTAAGCAGGTGATGAATATTTATAGGAAGATAAAGAAGAGGCAAATGGAACAAACAGAAGGAAGGCAAGTAGCAGTTAAGAGGAACAACAAGAAAAAATATGTAGCTCTCACTTACAATGGAAGAATTGCAGACAAAATTGAAAGATGCTTTCGTAAATCCGACGTTAAAATAGGGTTCCGAACAAATAACACGTTAAAATTGAAGCTCCGGCATAGAATGTGTAATAGTAGGAATAAATTTCAGGATTCATGTGTATATAAAATCAAATGTAATGACTGCTGTAAGCAATATATAGGGCAGACTGGTAGGAACTTTGAAACCAGATTCAGGGAGCACACCTACTCTCAAAACAAAACAGCTTTTGGGGCGCATATGGCTGCGACAAAGCACTCAGTCACGAATATTGAAAACAACTTAGACATCCTGCATAGAGCTCACAAGGGACGGTTCCTTAACATTTTAGAAGAGATCGAAATATACACCCACAAAAATAAAGATCCGGATTTAATCCTCAACGAACAAAGCGAATTCAATCATAACGCCTATTTTAGCATTTATGACGACCTACTAAGATGACAACTGTTGCGTATGGAGATCCAGGCTGAGGGATGAGAGATGGTGCGCGGTGGAGAAGCCGGAAGACGCGTGCAACGCCTGGCATCGTTGACGGGGCCCTCCTGTGCGGCCCTCTTGCCCGCGGCGATGGACAGCAGACGACTGAGCGGACCGCGGCACAACACCAAAGTAGCGGGAACCACGGAAGCAGACCGTAGAAGAAAACAAGTTCACACCAGCACCATAGATATATAAATCGCCCTATGCCTGTTAGATCGTATAAAAATGATAATTTTACTGTTTTTTAATCCTGACAAGTACAGATTTTAGCTTTGACATCTACATATTTTAATTAAATATTTTTAATATAAAAAAGATCTACTGAATAAAGTATGTGCAAATGGAATGTAACAAATGTACCAGACGCCACCTGTCGGTAATAGTGTTATAACTGATATAAATGACGTGCACTCTGCCAACCAATTTTATGTGACGTAGCATGTGAAAGTTGCTGAATTGGACGGGTTACTCCTGTAACTTAAATATCAGGTACGTTCTGGTACATTTGATGTTGATAAGATAGGATGAAAAAGATTTGCTTTCATGAAATAGTAAATTAGTATAATTATTTTTACAGATCTGAAGATGGTTCTGAATGAACCGAAACCGGTCATATGAATAACAAAAAAAAAAAAAAAAATTTGCAATTAAGACGGATTTTAAGTAACATTATAAAATATTGTGTGATTCCGAGAATGAAACTAAAGCAACCTGCAAATTATAAGGAAAGAAATGGGTAACAGGCCAGTTAATCACAGTAATATAAAGCTGATTATGAATAAAAATAAACCAACTAACTCCAAACATGTTGCTAGTGCTTCCAGCAATTATTTCTCAAATGTAGCACTGCAGTTAATAAATACACACCATGACAAACAGCCAACCAGTCACTCAGATCAAAAAATTCATTCAAACACATTATTCCTGTATCCAGCAACACCTGAGGAACTGTCAAGGATCCTAAAAGAATTACCTAATAAATCTTCAGTGGGTGGTGATGAGATACCAGATGGTATTATCAAAGCTAGTGCAACATTTATTGTGGAACCACTAACATAGTAAATTCACCTTTTGAGAGTGGTGTATTTCCAAATAATCTAAAAACTGCAGAAGTAACACCTTTGCATAAGAAGGGTGCAAAAAGTGATATTGCTAATTATACACCAGTTTCACTTTTGTCAGGCTTCAGCAAAATTACGGAAAAAATGTTCCTTAGAAAATTAACAGTTTTCTTAAATAAAGAGAGGCTGATAAGTGACTCTCAATATGGGTTCAGAGCTGGAAAGTCAACTCAGTTAGCAATTTTTGCCCTATTAGATGAAGTATTAAAATCAGTGGATGATAAACAACATGTATCTGAGATATTTCCGAATCTAAGTAAAGTCTTTGATGTAACTGATCATGGCATTCTCTTGCGTAAATTAAGTAATTCTGGAATTAGAGTACAATTTGAAAAGTGGATCCAGTCGTACCTCAGTAATCGTCAGCAGATTACAGAAATAAAACACAAAGATAGTGAAACACAAAGATAGTGAAACACAAAGATAGTGAAACACAAAGATAGTGAAACACAAAGATAGTGAAACACAAAGACAGTGAAACACAAAGACAGTGAAACACAAAAAAAATCTAATTTTTACAGTGATGAGCAGAAAATCAAGTATGGAGTCCCACAAGGGTCAGTTCTAGGACCTGTCCTATCTCTGCTGTATGTAAATGACTTGGCTAGTAAAATACATGATGGAACCAGTGTGCTGTTTGCACAGGACACTAATATTCTAATTAAATTATAGAATGAGGAAAATCTGCAGGAGGCTGCAGTATCAGTCATGCGTACCTTAACACACTGGTTCAAGACCAACAGACTCATAATAAATTCTGAAAAAACTTGGGCAGTTAACTTTGATACCACACAAAACCTCCATCCTGCAAACCCTGTTTTCACTATCGAAGGAAAAAATGTGTTGAAGGTCAGACATACAAAATTTCTAGGTGTACATGTTCAGGCAGATCGGAAGTAGGAGGTACACCTAAACGATTTAAATTAGAGACTGAATTCACTAGGATATGCTGTTAGGATCCTCACTAAAAATACAAGCTGCTCATCAGTGTTGACAACGTATCATTGCAGTATACAGTCGCTACTTATATGCGGAATAATTTTTGGGGGGAATTCCACAAATACTACAAAAACATTTAAAATACAGAAAAAGATTATCAGGGTGATAAATAAAGCTAAATGTAAGGATTCCTGTAGACCCCTTTTTAAAACTCTGAAAATATTGCCACTGCCTTGTTTGTATATATACAAAACACTAATTTTTCACAAAAGGGAGCAACTTAAAAAAGGAAAATCTCTTCAAACACAACTATGATATACAGACACATAAAAATAGATAGAAGATGAACCTACACAGAAACACAGTAAACACAAACTTATGCAAAAGATGAGTGTATAATTCTGGAGCTATGTTATATAACCATATGCCTTCTTACCTAAAATGCATTTAAAATAAAGTTAAAACAGTTCTTGCTTGACCACTGCTTCTATTCTTTGTCTGAGTTTATGGAACATCATAATAAGTAAACCTCATTTACCAAAATTCACTTATTGTCAATTCATAATGTAGTTTACATTGTGCTTATCATGTCATCTCACTTAATAACTGTTATTATCACATGTGGAAGCAATGTAGTACACCAACCTACGTTATTATGCATTTTTATTATGTCAACAATGTAGTCAAAATGACTACTGTATTGTAAACTAACTAGGTTTACCACTGCCCTATATCACATGTACAAACAATGTATGAAAGTGATTCTTGGACCAATAAATAAATAAATAAATAAATAAATGTATATCAGGAACAGTATTGGTCCTAATATGCTACCCTGCGGAACCCATATATTAATGTATTTTGGTACTGATAAGTGTTTTACTAAATTTTTAGATCTATTTGAAGTATGTCTTATCTCTATTCTTTTCACCCTATCTTTTAGGTATGATCAAAACCAGTCATTAGCTACCCCTCTTATTCCTAATGCTTCTAATTTATTTAATAGAATCTTGTGGTCGACTGTATCGAACACCTTAGAAAGATCCAAAAATGTGCCTGTGACACACTCATCTTTATCACGAGCATCAAGTACAACTTATGTGAATTCTACTATGGCTGAATCCGTATTTTTGCCACTTCGAAAACCAAACTGTGATTCGCTTAAAAGATTGTATTTATTCAGGTAATTCATTAAGCTGTCTTTCATTATTGTTTCTATTACTTTTGAGAATGGCGACAGCAGGGAAATGGGCCAGTAATTTTCTGTCTTCTTCATTACATTTCTTAAGCAAAGGTACAACTCTTGCCTGTTTTAACTGCTCTGGAAATGTCCCTGATGTGAAGGATTCATTTAATATATTTGTTAAGGGGCCTTGTATAATCCCTACGCATCGTTTTAGTACACACATTGGTACTTCATCTAAGCCTGTTGACTTTTATTTTTTAGTTTTTGAACAGTTTTATTGACTTCATTCTCTGTGGTTGGAAGTGACAGTATTGTATTTAGTGCAACATTACTTACAGGAGTTATATTTGTTTGGGGGAATTTTTGCTGTAATTTCTCTGCAATACTTGAAAAATGCTCGTTTACATAATTTTCTAAGTGCTATGGATCATTTATTACCTTATCCCCCTCCCTTAGCAGTATCTTATTGTTATTGTTATTATTATTATTATTATTATTATTTGACTCTCCCCATTTCCTTTTTTATAACATCCCAGACTGCTTTGCTTTTATTCTCTGCTTTACATATTATTTTGTCATTAAATGACTTTTTTACAGCAATCAGCACCGTCCTATAGATCTTTTCGTATCTATGACAGAAATTTAAGAATACTGGATCATTGTGAATCTTTTTCATGGAACTGAGGTGTTAGTGTTTGGGAGTACTTCTTAATACCTGCTGTTATCCATCTGTTTTTGTGAGATGTTGATACAGACATGCATACTGCAAAAACATCCACAAAAAAAGGTCACTGGACAGGACTCCTTGCAGGGGACATTTACTGTTAATAGCTATGGCGAAGAGGGTGACAATTAAAACACTGCCCCAGAGGACACTATCATTCTGCATGAAACTATCTAACATTAGATCACCGACTCTGTATCTAAAAAAGTGTCCTGAGAAGAAGGACCGAATGAAAATGGGGAGGTGGTCACGAAAGCCACACTGGTGTAGCTGACCAAGAATATTGTGCCTCCAATTAGTGTCATATGCCTTACTCTGACGCCAAAAAATATCCCTAGATAATGCTTGTTATGTTGGAAAGTTTGCTGGATTTCCACTTCTAGCAGGGTCAGGTTGTTGATAGCTGATTGGCATGTCCTGAATCTACGCTGAGAGTGGATAAGGAGCTGCCTGGTTTCTAGAATACAGACCAGATGATAGTTAACCACATGCTCTAGATCTTTTCTACACAGCTTGTTAAGGCAACACATTGATAACTATTGTGACATGTTTGGTCCTTTCCTTGTTTGAGGAGAGGTATCAAAATTGCCTGTTTCTACTAGTTAGAAAATTTTCCTGTCAGCTGTATTGAATTAACACATCATAAGAGGAGTTTGTTTGACACCATTTGCAAGTGCTGCAGCATGCTGTACTGGATCTGGTCATGACTGGGTCTGTATCACAAGTATAAGACAGTGCCAAATCCAGCTCCCACATGGAGAACAGGCAGTTGTAAGACTCCAAATATGGGAGTCCAACTTTACCTTCTTCATGGGGCATGGTAACAAAGACACACTATCCTGGCTGGTAGTGGAGATAGTCACTACCCGTGTGATGTTTCCACGTGTGGTTTGGTGACACTCCTGTTTCAACACCACTGCTAAATATAAATGAATGCCCTTATTTCTTGGACAACCAAAGCCTACATCCCAAGGCATATTAGTGTATAGTATACAGAAAATAAAAGTGCAGAAAAATGTACTGAAACTTAGAAACTCAATGCTGTGGTTGGCTGAACCATAATGCATGTAATGGGTTTGTTTATAAATAAGTCTTCTGCTACCAGTCACGTTTTTTTTAATTTACTTTTCTCACGGCGTGTTTTGGGAAATGATTCCCATTTTCAAGTTGTTTTTTGTTTTTTGTATTGAGTCATTTCTATTAACGTTATCAATGTGTGAGAGTCTGCTACATTTCATTGACTTTTACTGCAATACATAAGGTAAGAAACATGTGATTTTGTTTAGTTGGTTATCAATTCTTTGGATGAAGCAAGTGGCAAAATTTAGAAGAATTTGTAGTTACAGTTTTCTAATGATTCGTTTGTGCAGAATCTCACACACACTAAACATCACACACATCTTCTTGTACATTTTAGACATCGAAAATATCTTATATAAACCAAAACAGTTACAAAGATCTTCTTACAAGTAGTCCACAGAGATAACATTATAGATCTTCCATAGATTATGATACGCTTTTGTACACAAGTTATTTATCTTAACAATTTGCCTCGTAAATTACTTAATCGATTTTACAATTGTGCTCATTTCTCTGTTTTACTATTCTTATTTAAGTATACTACTGAAACATCTGCAGAAATTCACTGATTCACTTTCAAGTTTTTCGTTTAATATATTATCTTCATATTTTCTGAAATGTGAATATATTTCCAGTTGTTCTAGCAAATCCATTTTATGTCACAAATCAACAACATCAATAGGAATGGCTTAATACACACAAAAACACACTTGAAAATGGGAATAATTTCCTGAAATGAGTCGTGCGAAAAGTAAATAAAGGAAAATCGTGACTGGTAGCAGAAGATTTATCTATAAATAAATCTATTGTTTTCACAGTTGCAGGCTTTCAAAAACCATTTACAGGGTTATTACAAATGATTGAAGCGATTTCACAGCTCTACAATAACTATTATTTGAGATATTTTCACAATGCTTTGCACACACATACAAAAACCCAAAAAGTTTTTTTAGGCATTCACAGATGTTCGATATGTACCCCTTTAGCGATTCGGCAGACATCAAGTCGATAATCAAGTTCCTCCCACACTCAGCGCAGCATGTCCCCATCAATGAATTCGAAAGCATCGTTGATGCGAGCTCGCAGTTCTGGCACGTTTCTTGGTAGAGGAGGTTTAAACACTGAATCTTCCACATAACCCCACAGAAAGAAATTGCATGGGGTTAAGTCGGGAGAGTGTGGAGGCCATGACATGAATTGCTGATCATGATCTCCACCACGACCGATCCATCGGTTTTCCAATCTCCTGTTTAAGAAATGCCGAACATCATGATGGAAGTGCGGTGGAGCACCATCCTGTTGAAGGATGAAGTCAGTGCTGTCAGTCTCCAGTTGTGGCATGAGCCAATTTTCCAGCATGTCCAGATACACGTGTCCTGTAACGTTTTTTTCACAGAAGAAAAAGGGGCCGTAAACTTTAAACCGTGAGATTGCACAAAACACGTTAACTTTTGGTGAATTGCAAATTTGCTGCACGAATGCGTGAGGATTCTCTACCGCCCAGATTCGTACATTGTGTCTGTTCACTTCACCATTAAGAAAAAATGTTGCTTCATCACTGAAAACAAGTTTCGCACTGAACGCATCCTCTTCCATGAGCTGTTGCAACCACGCCGAAAATTCAAAGTGTTTGACTTTGTCATCGGGTGTCAGGGCTTGTAGCAATTGTAAACGGTAAGGCTTCTGCTTTAGCCTTTTCCGTAAGATTTTCCAAACCGTCGGCTGTGGTACGTTTAGTTTCCTGCTTGCTTTATTTGTCGACTTCTGCGGGCTACGCGTGAAACTTGCCCGAATGCGTTCAACCGTTTCTTCGCTCACTGCAGGCCGACCCGTTGATTTCCCCTTACGGACGCATCCAGAAGCTTTAAACTGCGCATACCATCGCTGAATGGAGTTAGCAGTTGGTGGATCTTTGTTGAAATTCGTCCTGAAGTGTCGTTGCACTGTTATGACTGACTGATGTGAGTGCATTTCAAGCACGACATACGCTTTCTCGGCTCCTGTCGCCATTTTGTCTCACTGCGCTCTCGAGCGCTCTGGCGGCAGAAACCTGAAGTGTGGCTTCAGCAGAACAAAACTTTATGAGTTTTTCTACGTATCTGTAGTGTGTCGTGACCATATGTCAATGAATGGAGCTACAGTGGATTTATGAAATCGCTTCAATCATTTGTAATAGCCCTGTCTAATGTATCAAATCAGACATAATACATGTACATTTCAAATTATCTCAGACATAAAAGCATGAGGTGGGCAGTATCAAACGTTGTGCTTAACCACAAACATAGAGAGAAAAGGACTTATCATTTCAGGAATTAAACTGCAAGACCACGTGCATACTTTTTCTTTACTTAAAAATAATAATGTTGTTTGTCAATTTTATCTACATGTACTAGTGAACAAGAGTGAAAGTGACTTAGATTACATTAGATTAGTTTTTCGTTCCATAGATCCGTGTTGAGGAGATCCTCGTGGATGTGGAACATTCTTTTATTTTTTTTTTTAAAGCTGAAATAACAATACTAATAGTATGAATATAGACAATACATCATTTGTTTCTATTAAAAAATTCATCAATGGAGTAGAAGGAGTTGGCCACTAGTAAGTCTTTCAGGCTCCTTTTAAACTGATCTTTATTTGTAACTAAATTTTTTATGTTTGCTGGCAAATTATTGAAGATGAGTGTTCCTGAGTACTGGACCCCATTTTGGACTAAAGTAAGTGCTTTTAAGTCCTTGTGCAGATCATTTTTATTCCTGGTATTGTATGTATGAACTGATCTGTTTGTTGGAAAACGAGATATATTATTTAGGACAAATTTCAGTAAGGAGTAAATATACTGAGAGGCAGTAGTTAGTATACCCAGTTCTTTGAAGAGGTTTCTGCAAGACGTCCGTGAATTTACTCCACAAATAATACGTATTACACGCTTTTGGACTCTGAAAACTTTTGTTTGACTTGAAGAGTTACCCCAAAATATTATACCAGATGACATTATGGAATGAAAGTAGGCAAAGTACGCAAGCTTTTTCACTTTTATGTTGCCTATGTCTGCTAACACTCGAATTGCAAATACAGATTTGTTAAGGCGTTTCTGCAATTCTGTGGTGTGCTCCTCCCAACTGAATTTATTATCAAGTTGTAGTCCCAGGAATTTAAGACTGTCAACCTCTTCTATCTGCTCTTCTTCATACTTTATGCATATCCTGGGTGGAAACCTTTTACAGGTTCTGAATTGCATATAGTGAGTCTTTTCGAAGTTTAATGTCAGTGAGTTGGCTTTAAACCATTTATTAATATCCATGAAAATATCATTAGCAGATCTTTCTAGAACTACACTCGACATACTATTTATTGCAATACTTGTGTCATCTGCAAACAAAACGAACTCTGCTTCTGGCAGTGTAACTGATGAGAGATCATTAATGTACACAAAAAAAAAGCAATGGCCATAAGATGGATCCTTGTGGGACTCCACATGTAATTTCTTCCCATTCTGATGATGAGTGATGACTTAATTCACTAGTCCCTTGCACTGACACCCTTTGTTTCCTGTTAGCTAAGCATGACTTTTGCAGCACTACCCGTGACACCATAGAATTCCGATTTATTTAAAAGGATGTTGTGGTTTACACAATCGAATGCCTTCCATCCAAGCATGAAGCCCAGAATCTTACAATGTATGGAAGCATCATTCTGGTAATCACAAATCAAAATAAAGTGCTGTTTTTGGGCCAGAAAAGCAGTCTATGAAATAATCAGATCTGTGGTACCAGTTAGAAACCTTCTTTGAAGGAAAACGAATGACTTCAAATGGTTCAGAGGGCACCTGTGATTACAGTTAAGTCATATGGTTCTAAGTCTTTCACTAACACACAATACCCAGCACAAGACTGTTTTCTGGAAAGACACAGGGAGTTCCTTCTAGGCACTCTTTGTCTTTTCACTGGCACTTCTGTGCTGAAGACAAAGGGTGGGAGCAAGACATACAGAAGAAAAAGTCAACTGCTATTTCACACAGTCTTAAGAGTTGATTTGTGGTAAAATTAATTTCTTTCACTGAGTTAAGTAAGTTTACAATTGTATTTACAATAAAAATGGCTCCTGCAAGTGTTGTCAGTCCTGTGACTTCATTCAATTTACAATGAAGCCAGAGCATATTTGACACTTCAGTCAATGCAAGTACATCTTTGAATGTTCTTGGGCAACACCTTCTCAATGTTGATTTTGGTGCCCACACATTTGATGGGCACAACACTTTTCACATGACAAGAAGCATTTTTTTTGTATCACCCCATATGCGTGAGTGCATTAATAATAATGTAGGATAGCTGTAATTACGACAGAAGATCACTATACCATTTACACAGACAATCTTGTGTGTTTTGTGCCTGACTTGCTGTGCCACAGTAAAAGTAAAGACATACTACACATTTCAAGCTGGAATAGGTCACCAACATATCCCTTATGAAATAATCTTCACAGGTTTCCAGTTGTTCATAAATATCATACAAGTTACTATGACATTGCTCACAGATTTGTTATGTGGTGGACTAGATTGACGAATTGATTCAGAACAGTTGGATGGCAATATTTTAACAGCTGACATACCTAAAGGCCCGAATATTCAAGCCGGTCGACAATGAGAAACTGAAGTTCCAACTGTTATCATAAGATTTAATGGATGTCATCCCCTTATGCCTTCCATGGGAATAGCATGTTTAATAATGAAATTACTGTCAGAGAAGATCTCAAATACAGAAGGCTAAAAATGTTGAACATCACCATCTCACTATTTGGATTGCAAAATACATTTTCTGAAGATTGTAGAATAAAAGTGAATACTACAGAAGGAAAAAAAAGTCGGTATCAAATACCTCTGAATTGAAAGACATTACATAAAACCTCAGGAGCCAACATGACTTGCACTTCGGTTTGTGTTCACAGTATATTTATAACATACCTGTGCCATTATACTTTAATGTATTATGGTATTAATTATCCTATGACTATTGGTTTTTATGTATATCCACATCATTAGTACTGACCATTACTACCTTAATCTACATCTATTTACATTCTCCACAAGCCATGGCGGAGGGTACCATGTATGACTACTAATCATTTCCCTTCCTGTTCCACTCAAAAACAGAGCAAGGACTGTCCACATGTGTCTGTACGAGTGCTAATTTCTGTTATCTTCGTCGTCCTTACAGGAAATGTATGTTACCGACAGTAGAATCGTTCTGCAAATGCCGATTCTCTAAATTTACTCAACAGTGTTCCTCGAAAAGAATCTCGTCTTCCCCAAGGGATTCCCATTTGAGTTCCCAAACCATCTCCATAATACTTGTGCGTTGTTTGAACCTATCAATACCAAATCTAGCAGCCCATCTCTCACCTGGTTCGATGTATTCCTATAATCTGACCTGGGATGAACCCCAGACACTTGAGCAGTACTCAAGAACAGACTGCACTAGCATCTATCTGCTGTCTGCTTTTACAGATGAACCATACTTTCCTAGAATTCTCCTAAAAAACTGAAGTTAACCATTCACTTTCCCTACCACGATCCTCACATGCCTGTTCCACTTCATATTGCTTTGCAACATTACTCCCAGATATTTAAATGATGCGACTGGGTCTAGCAGCACACTACTAACGCTGTATCTGAACAATATGGGTTTGTTTTTCCGACTCATCTGCATTAACCCTAATTTTTCTACATTTTGAGCTAGCTGCCATTCAACACACCAACTAGAAATTTTGTTTAAGTCACCTTGCATCTTCCTACAGTCACTCAATGACGACACCACCCCATAGATCACAGCATCATTAGCACACAGCTACAGATTGCTGCTCACTCCGTTAACCACATCATTTATGTATATAGAAAATAAAAGTGGCTCCGTCACACTTCCCTGAGGCACTCCTTATGATGTCCTTGTCTCTGATGAACACTCGCTATTGTGTATGTTTGTTAACAGTCCACAGTCAGGCATTGTGTCAAATGCGTTTCAGAAATATAGAAATATGGAATCCAAATGTTACCTTTCACCCACCATACATAGGATATTATGTGAGAAAAGGGCAAGCGGGGTTTTGTATGACTGATATTTTGAAAAACTGTGCTGATTCATGGACAGATGCTTTTCAACTCAAGTTAATTTATTACATTCAAACTGAGAATATGTTCAAGAATTCTGCAGCAAAATGATGTTATGGATATCCATCTGTAATTCTGAAGGTCTCTTCTTTTACCCTTCTTATATGTATGAGTCACCTGTGCTTTTTTTTTTTACAGTTGCTTGGGACTTTGTGTGGTGCGAGAGTTCCAAGATAAAAGCAAGCTAAGTAAGGGGCAAATGCCTTAGAGCATTCTTTGTAAAATCAGACTGGGATTCCATCTGGAGTTGGCAACTCATTTGTTTTGAACTCTTTCAGTTGTTTCTCTATGCCAAGGATGCCTATTACTATGTCATTCATACAGGAGTCTGTGAAATGGTCAAACAAAGGTACATTTGTATGAGTCTCCTGCAGGAATGATTTCTTAAATGTGAAATTTAAAACTCTTGCTTTACATTTATTATCTTTTAATGCCACACCAGACTAGTCAAATAGTAACTGGATAGAAGCCTTAGACTGACTTAGCAATTTTATGCAGGACCAGGATTTTCTCAGATTTTTGGCCAGATCTTTTTACAGATGTACAAATCTCTACAAACCTTTTACTGTTATCATTTGCACATTTTCTTTCGAACCAAGAATGCAACAGCCTTTGCTTCTGTTGTTGATAATTCTTCCGGGTTATATGGCCGTGGTCCATGGAATTCTTCCATGGCCATATAACCCGGAAGAATTATTAACAACAGTACCATCCGGTCGTGAAAGTCTTCATTGTATAGCCTTCGCTTCCTCCGGATTTTCAAAATGTCGTTGTTAAATCATGGTGGATCTTTTCTGTCCTTAACCCACTTACTAGGCACATACTTCTCCAAAGCATGATTTACAATCCATTTAAACTTTGCCTGTAATTCCTCTATGTCCATCACACAGGAACTAAATGATATCTATTCATTGAATAAGTGAGATGTTAACAACCTATTACCTGCAGTTTCTAGCAAAAACATTCTCCTAGCATTCTTGTCTGATGTATTAACTTTAGTAACCATAGCCACTACGATGATGTCCCAACCACTAACTCTTGTCTCTTTACTGATGCCATCGATAAGGTCAGGCTTGTTGGTAACTACAAGTTCTAAAATATTTCCACTGAGTGTAGATGATTGAACTAGGTGCTCAAGACAGTTTTCGGAAAACATGATCAGAAGTACTTCGAAAAAGTGCCTGTCTGTACCCCATGCAAAGACTCCACAGACATCCCAGTCTATACTCAGTAGTTTAAAGTCGCCCATAAGTAGTATTGTATTATGTGGGTCTTTATGTGCTACAGACTGTAGAATTTCTTTGAGTGACTCTACAACTGTCATAGTAGAATCGGATGGCTGGTAAAAGCATCCAACAATTATCCTGATTTCACCTAGTCCTGTTATATGCAACTAGATAACTTCACTATCACACTCAATTTCAATCTCAATAGAGGCAATACTTTCATTAAATGCAATGAATACTCCCCTCCTATGGTATCCAATATGTTTTCCAATATACATTCCATGACTCACTCTGTATCTCAGAACCTTCTACTTCAGATTTCACCCAGCTCTCAGTCCCATGGAATAATTTTGAGCACGAGAACTTTCCTGGAGGGCAGTAAATTTGAGAACTTTATTACGAATACTTTGACAATTTATTAATAAAATTTTTACAGTCGAAGTGTCATTATATTCTACTTTCGTGTAGTGCAGCCCTGGCCTATTCCCAATTCCCCATCTGATAACACTGGTCCATCAATCTGCAACTAATACCGGCACAAAGTTGACAAAGCTTTAGTTGAGACCCTCCACCCAACTCCAAACCAAATTTGGGAAAATGCTGCAAATTTTGATTTCCACATGCACCCCATGAGTGAGGTCAGCAGCCTTCACCACTTCTGCCAGCCTCATGTATGAAATGAGGATGGCCACAGAACCCATGTAAAATGGGCACTGCTGAAGCCGATGTGAATGACAGCTTGCATAGAACTGCACTCTGCATGCTCGATAGCCACAGGTAAGGCTTCCTCCACATCTTGTATTACACAGCCTGGACAAACATTGCTTTGGTCATCCAGTATAGTGGATGCTGGTCATCATCTGACTTCTGGAAGACCAGTCCACATACTGGCGGCACAGCAGATCACTTTGCTTGTTGTGGAATATCCCTCTGGGCTGTTTATGCCAATGTGCAGCTGTTGATAGTTCATTTTGATACATTTAATGAGAATTCTAGCTAAGGAGCTTCCTCGTAATTCTTCTGTCTGAGAAATGGCTTACACCAGGCATCTCCTTGGATTCCGTTTTTCTCATGTGACTATAAACTTCTAAGGTCTGATTGTGTAACTCATTGTGGGAGTGGGGTGGGTGCATGTTTCACTCCTATTTAAAACCGATGATATCAGATACATCGGATGCTAATGGTGATAGAGAAGCTGAGTTCTCATTTCCCGAATTAAATGTATCTAATCAGGAATTTTTGATTGGAGTAATCTATAAACAACCTAAAATCAGCATGATATCATTCCAATCAGACTTTTTCATGCTCATGTCACAGTACGAGCATGTAATCATTACTGGAGATATAAACTTCCAGCTACTCTTGCCCTACAAAGAATTAAAGAAGACTACTACTTTCTCACAATATGAGTATTATCTACACTGGAATGCTACAGAACAATAATGTGATGAATATAGTGGAGCGTACTGCATGTGCAGCTCACGTGCATGCACCCAAAGGCACCGTGTTTCAGAGAACAGCTGAAAATACACACAGAAGCTAATTCAATATGCATGGTTGTAAACTCTATAAACAGACCATCAAACTGTCACAGAAACTGAATGAAATACTGTGAAAAAATATTAATATGAAATAACATTTCTATAAGAGCAGCAGATACTAGCTGAAGAAGTAACAGCCAAAAATGTCATCCAATACACTCAGCTTTTATCACTTGTAATTAATTACCAGCCTTTACTCAAATATAACTATACCAGAAGCTGTAACAGTAATCCAAAAGAACTTATGAGTATTAAGAAAATTGCATACACAGAGATTGTGGAATTCATGGAACTTCTCCAACTAACTCTACAGTTACAACTATTTTATATTTAACAGAAACATTTATAAGCAGCCAGATGGCCTTGCAGTGGGATGATGTACATCTGGTACTATAGCTAACGTGCACATAGATCATTTGGAACAAAAATTATTTAACAGCCATGAACCCTGCATAAAGAAAACTGAATTTTAGGGGACATATGTAGATGACACACTACCGCTAGTAAAAGCAGATTCTGAAGACCCAGCAGACATTCTAAATTGTTTCAATAGTCTACATGAGAAAACTACATTTAAAGTGGAACATGAATATAACAAAAGCATCAACCATCTGGAACTAAATATCACAAGACAACACCGTATGCACAATCAAAATTTATAGGAAAAAATACAATGAGTGACACCACAATCCCTGCAACCTCATGTTACCCAAACATCCACTAACAGGCAGCATACAGGTCAATGCTACATAGGGCAACTAAAATACCTTTGAACAATGAGAACATGCAACATAGTGAAACAGATAGCAGTTGCCAATGATTATACTGCTTGCATGGTCAACACCATACTGGAGAAAAAAACAAAAAAAAAACAAAAAAAAACAAAAACACAACAACAACAACAACTGTATACCTAGCACCCCTTACATTTGCAATATATCACAGAAAATTGCAAATACTTTCAAAAACTACAAAATAAAAAATTTGGTTTTCTACTTGTACATCTAATAAACTACAACAAAAAATAAAACAAAGCTAAGTGTAATTGTGACCCACACTCAAGCTCTGGAATATACAAAGTAACATGTGGGGAATGCTGCATGTTCTGCCTAGGACAAACAGGAAGAGATTTCAACACCAGGTATACACACATTAAAGCCTATACACACAACATCAACAGCAGCCCCACACATACACAATACAGGGCACAAATTTGGAGAGCTAAAGTATAATGTCAAAGTATTCCACTAACCAAATAACGGACATAAAATGGATCATTATAATAACTGGAGATATATCTGCATTACAAAAAAATATGAAGATAAAATATTCACACTCTGACTGCTACAGACATACTCTCTGCACTCAGGGTTGCTTTGTTTTAGCTGTACTGCTCACCTACTACTGCTAACTATGCTGACAGACTGCATTCTGGCCGCTGGGAAATACTTATCATCCGATTTTAAGAAAAACACTCAGAGAGTAAAATTATGCATATTACAGTGTTACATTTTCACTCAATAAAGGACTGAATTTCTTTTCGTTATTCATCACAGTTATTGGGCTGCATCAAATTAAATAAAACACTGCGTGAGTATCAAAGAGCTTGCAGAGGTAAAAACGTGTTGCCTAGACTCTGTGTATGGTTGATTTCAGCTCATACACTGCAATCCATAAAATGTAGATACGATATCAAAATTTTATTTAAAACTGAGAGCAGAGTGATGTATCTCATTTTGTTCTCAAGATATTGTTTTTTACAACTGGTGGACAATTGGGAGCTGCGAGCCCTATTCTGTCCCCGTATGTTGGGTAATCATATGGTCATAACAATCTTCATATTTCTTCAATAGTCCAGGATATCAAAACGATGTTTTTTTTGCAAATGATAGCATGCAAAGAGGTATGTTGTATGATAAATGCTTGAAATTATTTTATTCACTAAGATATGGAATTAGCTCATCCACAGCAGTGAGACAGTTGGCAGAATGGGACACACAAACACGTCAATAGCACTTAAGGGGAGTTGGAACGCCCTATCCCGACAATGTTAAATTTAGCGACTTTGGCTTCCCTGTATTTAAGGAACCATTGTAGCCATTGACATGAATCTTTTACAGGCCATTAAACTGTATGCTCTAAGTCTACTGTACTACAATAATTACATTTCAACCACTACTTTGGGAAATACAATTTTTTAACTACACGGTTAAAATTTTGTGTACTGTACTTCTTTTATACATTATCCTAAATAATTTTAATTATATGTAACATTATGTTGTTATTTTAGTTCAGTAGACTCAGGATATGTATGTTATTACTCCCTGAAAATACGAATACTCTACTCGAAGTGGTTTCCGAGATTTAGGGAAAAATACAACAGAAAATGTAAATTTTCTGGAATGGCTTCTAAAGTTTCAAAAGACTAACTCATTTAATATATACTTAATTTTTTATTTTTAGCCACTCAGAAGCACCCTGCACCGTACTGTATATCATCCTCTTGATCTTCTTCCAAGTTTTTTCTTCTTTTCTTCTTTCTGGACTCCTTAGTGGCCAACTGTGCTGCATACTTTGCTTTATCAATGCAAACCTTGTCCATCCGTTCAAGTTCTCTGATGCAGTTTGCTCCAGGATTAATTCCCATATGCACTTTCACCCTACCAATGTTGCCATCATTAAAGCAACAAGAGCATCACTGACCCCCCACTTTAGTGTCTTCATTCCAACAAAAACATTTTTTGGTAAGTGAGTCCATATATGATTATTGAACAACTCATTGGGATTTTGAGTCTGACCATGCAGACACTTCTTCAGTAATTCAGGATTTGCCAGGTCTCTGTAAATAGAAATAATTCAAAAGCCAAGATCGCTTAAATACTGTTTACTGGATAACCGGTTTTGAAGACACTAAAGGTGCTATCATCGGATCTGAATATAGGTTAACATTTATAAACCATTTGGATATAACAATACATGAGGCAGAACAGCTGATATAAAATCATTATAAAAACAAATCAAAAAACAACTGCTCTCATGGTCATTCTTTTCCATAAAATATTTAAAACCGAGGTCACAAGATAAAACTATTTGGTACATGAGCACTGCTCAACTAACAACGGTCGGCATCACACTGATGCTGGCGGAAATAAAATTGTGAGGACGGGTCATGAGTCGTGCTTGGGTAGCTCAGTTGGCAGAGCACTCATCCATCATTTCTGATAGCAGGAACCACCACAGCTATGCTCAAAGGGGTAATGGCATAATGAGCCTGATCTGGTTGACTGCTGTCTTTCAATTACACATCACCTTCTCAAAATCATTCATTCCATGCAAAAACACACGCATGTGACACACCTTTTTCGTTACACACAACAGACATTCAGGCACAAATTTAATTTCCCGACACACCTTCGGCAGTCAAAAAAAGCACTACACCTCTCTGTTCTTCCATCCTGGCCTCTGTAGTGAAGTTTGATGCACACCTCAAGCATGTCTAACAGACAAATGGCACAGCAGTGAACGTGCCTACCTGTGTTACTAACATCTGTGCCATGCTCATTATAAAGCCTGCCTCATTTTCATTTGACTGCTCTTATATTTCGCGCTCTCCACCAAACCAGTTAACTTATTTCCCAAATTGGTTCTTTTTATACTGCAGTCATATGCTACTTAATGCAGTCACTACTCACATATGAAAAAAATGAAATGCGGAAATTACAAAAATCGGTGTTAATTACAATGACTTTTTTTCAAATAACAGACATCCATTCCTATACATTATTATTATTATTATTATTATTATTGTTGTTGTTAATTTACTGCTACTGTACTACACATACTGTAAAGTTAACTTGCCAAGGAGGTCTTGTTAGATGTAGGAGATGGCCTGAGTCTCACGTATGAACATAACGAAACCCAAATTCCAATGATTTCAACACTATCTCTAAGGCACGCAAGTAATTTTTCACCTCATTATTAGCTGTAATACTTCAGAGACCAATACCGAATTCCATTAACAAGTGATTAAATGATAGAAGGAATGACAAAAACTGACTGGAATCACCACCAATTAAATTTGAGGAATGGGGCATCTTCTCACAGTGTAATGGCAATGCACAAGCATAACATATATTTATACACAATTATTCAAAATAACTCAACATGGAAAATGTAAAGATGTTAATTTCTTTGCTGGCATATGGCTCACAAAGTTGCCTGAACTGTACTTACCTAAATGAATTTGCAAGTGTCATTTCCACACCCTGTGCCTCAGCAACATGCTTTGTATATCGTTGCAGCAAACAGAGTGACAATAGAAGCACCAGCATGATCACAGTTAAAGCACAAAGTAATTGCAGCACCAGTGACAGGACATGTTGAGAGGGCTCAGCCCGAAGGGCAGCCGGGCCAGGACCTGGGCTCAAGGTTGTCAGGTACGAACTGTATGCTGGCAACAATGATCGTCCTTCTCCATACACTGAAAAAATCAGACATTTTATCTAATAACTTCACACTATGAAACCAACATTCTTTGAAACGGGAAACTGCTAATCAGAATGGGTATTAACATTTGTAAAGAACTGATTGGTCTAGGCAAACATTTACACATTTTTTTGAATGAGAGGGGGTTTGTGAGATAGGCTGGTTGATTCACTTTTAAGGCTACATCAACTGAAAGTATCATTTCTTCCTACATCTATTACCAAATTAATTTCATCCATATTTTGCAGCTTTGAACATGATTGTATTCAATACCCTGGCAGCATGAATTCATACTTCCAGTCTATTATAACAGCATCTCCATACAATATATTTCTCCAGTACTGTACTGTTTGTTATTTCACGAAATACTTGCTTATGTAAATTAATGCCTTCACCAAAATATGCAAGTTACAAATCTTATTGGGGCAATGAAGGCCATTCATTATCTATTTCTACTAATTACTGAAATTCAGTGGGTTTTCAGTTGTCCAAAAGTTTTGTTTTGTTTGTAGTGGGCATAAAGGAAGATTGGGACCAAGCTGCAAAGAGTTGTCTTCTCTTTGCTTAAAAACAAGTCTTCATATCAGTGTCAGTTGTAGAGGCTTAATTTAAAAACCTGTATAAATATTTTTTTCTCATGTATTTAAAATTAGCTGTCATTTGACAGCAAGCAGATCGGACTGCTCCAAGGAAAACTGCAGCAGTGGGAGCCTGCCTTGTTGGCTCTCACTGTGTTATGACTTCCACTGCACAAAGTTTTGTGCCTGCCAGTTCAAAAGTAAAAAATATTTCTAGCTGTGCAAATCATATTTATTTCAGGAAAGAATATAGCTCCAGCCTCAATTACAACTAAGAAAACATTTCCGACATGATCTGAAACATTAACAGAGACCTACAGCATAACAAACACAATGTGATAGAAAACTCTGGAAATAACTGTTGCCAGACAAGGCAGTTAAAAATATAAGTATGTCAACGAGTTGAATAGTTTTCAAGACATGACATGGCAACTTTGAAATTGTTTCCTGGGTGACAAAATTTTATCCATTTCAAAACAATTAACATAACCCTAGCTCAAATTAAAATTAATATCAGGTATTTGACTTCCTTAGATAAACAATAGATATACCAGATATGAATATGATTTTCTGGGAGATAGAGACTTTAAAGCAATTTTCCACTGACCTGGAGAGAAGATCGAAGAGGTGGTTGCCTGCAGATAGTACAGGGTGGTTATGACGAAACTTTCATCAATGAGCCAGTGTAGATGGGAAACAACTCACTGTATGAGTATCCAACTTTATAGGAATGACGTTCAGATTGTGCGCTGCAGGACTTACACTATGTGATCACAAGTATCCAGACAAAAATAAAAAAAAATATAATGAATTAATACGTTTTTCATATTAGGTGCATTGTGCTGCCACCTACTGCCAGGTACTCCATATCAGCGACCTCAGTAGTCATTAGACACTGTGAGAGAGCAGAATGGGGCACTCTGTAGAACTCACAGACTTCGAACATGGGCAGGTGATTGGGTGTCACTTGTGGCGTATGTTTGTACGTCCACTGTTTCCGATTTGATAGTGAAGTGGAAATGTGAAAGGACACATACAACACAAAAGCGTACAGCTTGACCTCATCTGTTGACTGACAAAGACCGCCGACAGTTGAAGAGGGTCGTAATGTATAATAGGCAGACATCTATCCAGACCATTGCACAAGAATTCCAAACTGCATCAGGATCCACTTCAAGTACTATGACAGGTAGGCGGGAAGTGAGAAAACTTGGATTTCAAGAGCGAGTGGCCTCATAGCCCACACATCAAGCTGGTAAATGCCAAATGACGCCTCGCTTGGTGTAAGGAGTGTAAACGTTGGATGATTGAACAGTGGAAACACATTGTGTGGAGTAATGAATCACAGTACACAATTTGGTGATCCAATGGCAGGGTGTGGGTATGGCGAATGCCCGGTGAATGTCATCTGCCAGCATATGTAGTGCCAACAGTAAAATACGGAGGCAGTGATGTTATGGTGTGGTGTGGTCATGGTTTTCATGGAGGGGGCTTGCACCCCTTGTTGTTTTGCATGGCACTATCACAGCACAGGCCTACATTGATATTTTAAGCACCTTCTTGCTTCCCACTGTTGAAGAGCAATCGGGAATGGGAATTGCATCTTTCAACATGATCGAGCACCTATCATAAGGCATGACAATAACATCCCTGTAATTGACTGGCCTGCACAGAGTCCTAACCTGAATCCTACAGAACACCTTTGGGATGTTTTGGAACGCTGACTTCGTGCCAGGCCTCACAGACCAACATCAATACCTCTCCTCAATGCAACACTCCATGAAGAATGGGCTACCATTCCCCAAGAAACCTTCCAGCACCTGAATGAATGTATGCCTGTGATAGTGGAAGCTGTCATTAAGGCTAAGGTTGGGCCTACACCATATTCAATTCCAGCATTACCAATGGAGGGTGCCACGAACCTGTAAGTCATTTTCAGCCAGGTGTCCAGATACGTTTGATCACATAATGTATGTTGTTAGAAGTGTTAGTGTTGTGACTTGTCATTAGGGTTTGGCACTGGTCCGGCAATGTAGGGTTGAAACACATGCATAAATGTGCATTACAGTTGCAGACAGTCAACACAGGACTAAACAAGGTGAGCACGGCTTTACTCATAGCGCTGTTTTACCAAAACGGAAGTAAAAGAGCTGCTGCTCTTTATGAATATTGATGCATTAAAGGAAGACAGGGAGGTCTTTTTCCATACCAGGTTTGAAGAAGATGAATTGGAAATTTGAATTAATTGGTGATTTGGGAACTGCTCATAGGAGAGACAACAACCAATTGTGCCACAAATTGTTGAAGAAATTACTGTTGCCATGGCTGACAAGGCTGGACGCAATGTGTGATCTCTTAGCAGTGCATGAGCTGAATATACCATGGTCCACCATTCAAAAAGTTCTGCAAACAACTGTGAAATGGTATCCGTATAAACTTCACATTACTCATCAACTTTTGTGAATATTAGAGTAGACTTTGCTCTTCCATTCCTGGCAAGGCTTGATATTGACAACATGTGGCACTGGAACATTTTGTGGAGTGATGAAGCACACTTTACATTCACTGAGGCAGTGAACACTCACAATTGTCACGTTTGGGGATTACCACCACCAACAAACATTTATGAACTTCCCCTGCATAGTGAACAACCATTTTTTCTTTCAGTAACTGTGACCCCAAGTACCAAGGACATGCAGTATGAATGGCACACAATACTGTTATCTGATTTACCAACAGAGAGAGGTACTTTAGACTCAACTGTTTGGATGCATGGTGGAGCTCCACCTCACATTGCTCATTAGGTCACTTGGTTACTCCATAAGACATTAAGAGAAAAGCTAATCATTGACTGACTGCTCCAAACTGCGTGGTCACCAAGATCACCAGATTTGAATCTGTGATATTTTTGGCTGTGGGGTTACCTGAAGAACAGGATTTATCAACGAGACACTAACATAGGTTGGAGGTTGGAGTTGAGTGTAGTAAGGGAGGTAGCCAATGCCCTACCTGCGATGTTTTGGGCAATAGTAGAACAATCTCTTGTGAGGCGCAGATGGTTGTCACAATGAGCAACACTTGTAACCTGAAGTGTAAATATGATATGCAATTAGTGTATGTTGACCTCTCATGTAGTAATTAAAATGTGTTTCTTTCAATGGTGTATTCATTATTTCTTTTCCACATGTCCTTCCAAATGTTTCCAAGAAGTTGTCCTAGGGTCACTTGTTTTTTGTGACGCACGCGCACGCACACACACACACACACACACACACACACACACACACACACACACACACACACACACACACATCAGGTAATCAAGCTACAAATAATAAAGGTTAAATTATAGTATTCCATCAAGATCAGGATCATTAGAGCTGCAGCACAAGCTCAGTTTGGACAAGCATAAAGCTGGAGAACGTACCGTGATCCTATTAACTGAACTATCCCAGTATTTGCCTTGAGTGGATTAGGGGATCCATCGAAACATACATTCAAATGGCTGGCAGGAATTTAAACCTTGCTACAACCAAATATCACACAAAATCTTAACTGCTGTAGAAATTCACTTTACAACTGCAGCACAGGTGTTACCATGTAAGATTCCACAACAAATACATAATGCTTCTTAAAAACTACATAAATGGCAATAAGAAGGTAAAAGGTATTCATATCGACTATGCTCCTATGGCATTTGGGAAACAGAGACAAATGAGAAATAGTTCCTAACTTTCAACATTTATTGTTTGCTCTATTTGCTAATCTGTAAAATGAAATTTTTTGCTAAAGAAATATAATTGCTATTTCATTATTACCAACTAGATCACGGGATAGTTTTTTTCCCCATTACATTATATTTGACACATATTATATTAATTCTGTGTGAGTTTATCAAATCTCCCTCTTAGGGCATCATCATCATCATCATCATCATCATCATCAGGTTGTCTGTCTTGCGGCAGGTTTTGACTGCATAGCCCTCCATGCTTCTCTGTCTTTTGCATTCCTCTCCATTCTTTGGTACCCTCCTTGTGGCCTGCTGATGACATCCAGCACCTGAAACCTCCTCCTGCCCCTCCCTCTCTTTCACGGAATGAAACTTTCAAATGGCCTCTACTAGAAGACAATCTCTTCTTAGATTGTGGCCTATCCAGTTTAGTTTCCTGTTCTTCACTGTCAGCAGGATCCTCTGTTTTTCTCCAACTATCCTCAGTACTTCTTCATTCCTGACTTTATCAGTCCAGCTGATCTTCTCCATTCTATCCCATATCCACATTTCACAAGCTTCAATTCTCTTCACATCCTTCTTTCTGAAAGTCCACGTTTCTGCTCCATACGAGGAAACACTCAATATGAAGCACTTAACCAGTTGCTTCCTTAATTACTTAAATAACTAGTTAGGAGTCTTCTCTGCTTTCGAAATGCCTCTTTCACCAGAGCCATACTCGCTTTAATATCTTGTTGGCAATCCACGTCTTCTTTAATCCAACTTCCTAAATACTTGAATGCTCTTACTGTTCTATGATTTCCAACTCCAACTTAATTTTCACTTTTCTTTTCTTTAGTCATTTAGCATTTGAGTCAGCATCTCTTTACTTTCTGCGAGGATCGCCATGTCATCCACAAATCTTATACATTCAATTTTCCACCCACCTATCCTGACGCCTCTTGTCCCATTCAAACAGTTTTCCAGCACTTCCTCCAGATGGATGTTAAATAAGATCGGCAAGAGACAACAACCCTGTCTAACACCTCTCCCAATCTTGCTGCCTTCAAAGATCCCATTGCCTATTCGTATGTGAACTTTCTGATTCAGGTACAGATTTGCGATTAATCTTGTCTCCTTCCACTTTATTCCCTTCTTTTTCAAGATATCTAACAGCTTATCCCACTGCGCTCTATCAAAGGCCTTTTCAAGGTCTATGAAGACAGCATACACTTCTTTACCCTTTTCTATGTATCTTTCACCAATGGTTCTTTGAAGTCCAATGGCATCTCGTGTTCCCTTTCCCCTTGTGAAACCACATTGTTCTTCACCAAGTGTTTCTTCCAGCATTCCATATAGCCTCCTATTCAGAATTCAAAGAACTACTTTTGCTGCCTGTGATATTAGGCTGATTGTCCTGTGGTCTTCACTCTTTTTGGGATCGGGACTATTATACTTCCGAGAAAGTCTTCTGGCCATTCTCCTTTGTCACACATGCACTCGCAAAGAGAGGTCAACCCATTTTTGCCTGTTTCTTTTAAACTCATTAAGATTTCTGCCAGAATGTCATCTACACCACACGCTTTGTTGTTTGTAAGTTCTGCCAATGCCTTATTTACCTCTGAACCTAGGATAAAATATGCTTTTTCATCTTCATTTACTGATCCTTCCTTCTCAATTTGCAGATCGGAAGGTCTTTGATCCACTTCATAGAGAGTTTCAATATATTCTTTCCATCTATTCTGAACAGTGCGTGAGTCACTTATAAGAGTTCCATCTCTCCCTTCTATCTCTATATTCGTTTTGTTCTTCCTTCCCTGAAATACTATTTCCTCGGCTACTTGATACATCTTTTCGTACTTGCCCTCTTTCTCCAGTGTCTCAATTTCTGAGCAGATTTCTCTCGTCCATTTTTCCCTTGACTGATCAGTTACTCTTCTCAGCTCATTGTTCAGTCTTCTGTATTGCCTTTTTTCTTAATCAGTTTGCGCGTTTTCCATTTCTCCTTTCTGCCATCTTCAATATCACATCATTGATAACCCACGGTTTCCTTCTCCGCTTGCACTTCAGCTGGTTTCCTTCTCCGCTTGCACTTCAGCAGACCAACAACATCTTTACTGGTTGCTTTCAGGGTGTCTCTGAACTGGTTCCACTGTTCATTTATGCCCTCTGTCTTTTCTCTAATTTTCCACTTGTCTCTGAACTCTTCAAGCTTTTTGGTTATTTCTTTTTCCTTTAGAGCATCCAAGTTAAATTTCTCTCTCACTTTACCTACCAACGTTCTTTTCAATCTAACCTGCACATCTACTACAACCAAGTTGTGGTCAGAGTAAATATCTTCTCCTGGATAAGCTTTGGCATTTCTCATCCATGTCCGGAATTTACTCTGTATTAGTATGAAATCGATCTGGTATCAGCTATTGTCTATATTCGATGTCCAAGTGAAATATTGGAAAACCCGTTATCTGCTCTTTTAAGCAGTGGCATTAGGTACCCTAACTTGAATTAATATCAGAGTTGTAAAGGATTTACATTGTGACACGAAGTAGGCAACAGCTTACCAGTTGCTGACACAAGGGCAATCACAAAGCAGGTATCACAGATACACAACCTACTAAATCCTGAGCTTTCAGATCTGAATAATAATTCCTTCATAAAGACACAAAGATTACAAAGGGTAGTAATGTTTTGAGGGGAGGGGGGAGGTGGGATGGAGGTGTTATCAGGAGAGAAAAATGGTCTTCAAATACCCGGTCAGGAGAGAGAAAAGCATGAAGTGAGATCCGGCAAGCAACAATGAGCACAGAGGAATCTCATTAGCGTGTTTTTGAAGGGACCACAGATTTTGAATGTCACAAGCAGGAGGTTGGATGGTTTGTTTGGGGGGGGGGGGGGGGCAGAAGGGACCGTACTAATATGGTAATAATTCGAGTTTTTCATTGGTGAAAATGCAGAATTAAGGGTACCATATTTCAAGATTTGGGGTAATATGCAATACCCTAATGCCACACTTCCAGAGATTCTATCTCAATAAATTATAGTTCAAAATGTGTCTTACTGAGAACAGATTTAGAATATTACACTCAGAAACTCCAAAAATTACACTTTAGTACAAAAGAAACAACAATATGTTAACTATGGCAACAAGCGATAAATCCAATACGTTGGGTCTGTACACTTCTGCCATCAGTCCACTGGAATACAGGAAAGTCACGTGACGCCAGAGTGTACCCTCTAGCCTCCAAAAAATGAACCTGGCATGTGATATTTTATATTTATTCAAGAAGTGGGCTGAGTTTACACTAATGTCACAAAGTATGTTTGCCTCATCAGGAAAGAGGGAAGGAGAGGGAAAGACAAAAGGATGTAGGTTTTAAGGGAGAGGGTAAGGAGTCATTCCAATCCCGGGAGCGGAAAGACTTACCTTAGGAGGAAAAAAGGACGGGTATACACTCGCGCACACACACACACACACACACACACACACACACACACACACACACACATATCCATCCACACATATACAGACATAAGCAGACATCCCCATAAGGTAAGTCTTTCCACTCCCGGGATTGGAATGACTCCTTACCCTCTCCCTTAAAACCCACATCCTTTCGTCTTTCCCTCTCCTTCCCTCTTTCCTGATGAGGCAACAGTTTGTTGCGAAAGCTTGAATTTTGTGTGTATGTTTGTGTGTCTATCGACGTGCCAGCGCTTTTGTTTGGTAAGTCACATCATATATATATATATATATATATATATATATATATATATATATATATATATATATATTTTATAGGGAAACATTCCACGTGGGAAAAATATATCTAAAAACAAAGATGATGTGACTTACCATACGAAAGCGCTGGCAGGTCGATAGAAACGCAAACACACACACACACAACACACACACACACACACACACACACACACACACACACAAAATTATAGCTTTTGCAACCAATGGTTGCTTCGTCAGGAAAGAGGGAAGGAGAGGGAAAGACGAAAGCCTAAATGTAACCCACATTAGGGAAAGACGAAAGGATGTGGGTTACATTTAGGCTTTAGGCTTTAGGCTTTCGTCTTTCCCTCTCCTTCCCTCTTTCCTGACGAAGCAACCATTGGTTGCGAAAGCTAGAATTTTGTGTGTATGTGTGTGTTTGTTTGTGTTTCTATCGACCTGCCAGCGCTTTCGTATGGTAAGTCACATCATCTTTGTTTTTAAAAAAATACACACACACAGTGTGTGTGTGTGTGTGTGTGTGTGTGTGTGACTTACCAAACGAAAGTGCTGGCAGATCCATAGACGCACAAACACAAACATACACACAAAATTCAAGCTTTCGCAACCAACAGTTGCTTTGTCAGGAAAGAGGGAAGGAGAGGGAAAGACGAAAGGATGTGGGTTTTAAGGGAGAGGGTAAGGAGTCATTCCAATCCCGCGAGCGGAAAGACTTACCTTAGGGGGAAGGAAGGACAGGTATACACTCGCGCGCACACACACACACACACACACACACACACACACACACACACACACACACACACACACACACATATCCATCCGCACATACACAGACACAAGCAGACATTTGTACAGGCAAAGAGTATTTGCCCGCTCCCCTACCTTCTACCTTCTTCCTAAAATTCACAAACCCAATCATCCCGGCCGCCCCATTGTAGCTGGTTACCAAGCCCCCACAGAACGTATCTCTGCCTACGTAGATCAACACCTTCAACCCATTACATGCAGTCTCCCATCCTTCATCAAAGACACCAACCACTTTCTCGAACGCCTGGAATCCTTACCCAATCTATTACCCCTGGAAACCATCCTTGTAACCATTGATGCCACTTCCTTATACACAAATATTCCGCACGTCCAGGGCCTCACTGCGATGGAGCACTTCCTTTCACACCGATCACCTGCCACCCTACCTGAAACCTCTTTCCTCATTACCTTAGCCAGCTTCAACCTGACCCACAATTTCTTCACTTTTGAAGGCCAGACATACCAACAATTAAAGGGAACAGCCATGGGTACCAGGATGGCCCCCTTGTACGCCAACCTATTCATGGGTCACTTAGAGGAAGCCTTCTTGGTTACCCAGGCCTGCCAACCCAAAGTTTGGTACAGATTTATTGATAACATTTTCATGATCTGGACTCACAGTGAAGAAGAACTCCAGAATTTCCTCTCCAACCTCAACTCCTTTGGTTCCATCAGATTCACCTGGTCCTACTCCAAATCCCATGCCACTTTCCTTGACGTTGACCTCCATCTGTCCAATGGCCAGCTTCACAAGTCCGTCCACATCAAACCCACCAACAAGCAACAGTACCTCCATTATGACAGCTGCCACCCATTCCACATCAAACGGTCCCCTCCCTACAGCCTAGGTCTTCGTGGCAAACGAATCTGCTCCAGTCCGGAATCCCTGAACCATTACACCAACAACCTCAAAACAGCTTTCACATCCCGCAACTACCCTCCCGACCTGGTACAGAAGCAAATAACCAGAGCCACTTCCTCATCCCCTCAAACCCAGAACCTCACACAGAAGAACCACAAAAGTGCCCCACTTGTGACAGGATACTTTCCGGGACTGGATCAGACTCTGAATGTGGCTCTCCAGCAGGGATACGACTTCCTCAAATCCTGCCCTGAAATGAGATCCATCCTTCATGAAATCCTCCCCACTCCACCAAGAGTGTCTTTCCGCCGTCCACCTAACCTTCGTAACCTCTTAGTTCATCCCTATGAAATCCCCAAACCACCTTCCTTACCCTCTGGCTCCTACCCTTGTAACTGCCCCCAGTGTAAAACCTGTCCAATGCACCCTCCCACCACCACCACCTACTCCAGTCCTGTAACCTGGAAGGTGTACACGATCAAAGGCAGAGCCACGTGTGAAAGCACCCACGTGATTTACCAACTGACCTGCCTACACTGTGAAGCTTTCTATGTGGGAATGACCAGCAACAAACCGTTCATTCGCATGAATGGACACAGGCAGACAGTGTTTGTTGGTAATGAGGAGCACCCTGTGGCTAAACATGCCTTGGTGCACGGCCAGCACATCTTGGCACAGTGTTACACCGTCCGGGTTATCTGGATACTTCCCACTAACACCAACCTGTCAGAACTCCGGAGATGGGAACTTGCCCTCCAGTATATCCTCTCTTCTCGTTATCCGCCAGGCCTCAACCTCCGCTAATTTCAAGTTGCCACTGCTCATACCTCACCTGTCTTTCAACAACACCTTTGCCTCTGTACTTCCGCCTCAACTGACATCTCTGCCCAAACTCTTTGCCTTTACAAATGTCTGCTTGTGTCTGTGTATGTGCAGATGGATATGTGTGTGTGTGCGCGAGTGTCCTTTTTTCCCCCCTAAGGTAAGTCTTTCCGCTCCCGGGATTGGAATGACTCCTTACCCTCTCCCTTAAAACCCACATAAGCTTGAATTTTGTGTGTATGTATGTGTTTGTTTGTGTATCTATCGACCTGCCAGCGCTTTCGTATGGTAAGTCACGTCATCTTTGTTTTTAAATATATTTTTCCCGCGTCGAATGTTTCCCTCTATTATATTCATATATATATAGGTATAGTGATTTCCCAGAGAGAGGAACGAGTGTCAGTTGACTGAAGGATGTGACCATTTTAAGATACTGCACTCCTTTGTATCATTTCTTATAGAGGTTTGGCAAGGCCTTTTTTGAGAATAGTTTTATAAATATTTTAAAGCTATTGTCAGTCACTATATTGGTCACTGAAATACAATTAGATACAGTACATAGTCCTGTCATTACACAGGTTTGAAAAACATATGAATAACTGAGTGTTCATTTTTTGTCCTAATTTTAATACTGTATTGTCCACCTTAGGTAATACGTTCACGACTACTCCATCCACCTGAAAACTCAATGCACAATGTTTAACTGTACCCATTGCTTCAACAGCCTTTGCTATTGCAGGAACAGGGAATGTCCTGGTTCATATTCATCTTCACTTTCTTCTTGTTTCTCTGTCATCTGTTCCAGCAAGACTTCACCAGTTATCATGGAATGCAAGACAGCAACACCTTTGTCACATTCGACATATGCATCGAAGCTAAGATAGTGTTTTTTTCTTGCCCCATTATTTGCTATCATTGTTCAGCTCCAATTCCTCCACTTCCTGACATGATGTCTTCTAGGAGTATCTGATGAAGCATTTTAAGATTGTGCTTTCTTGCGTGGAATTCCAGGCACTTTTAACTAAATGTATAGAGTCCAAGATCATTACATTTCTCACTTTTGTATGAAGACAGGTCAGCCTCTTCTTTACAGGAATCTTCCTGTATTTTTGTTTCAGGCTTTCTATAATTCCTTGGTTTGGTGGCTTGTACAGCTGGGAGGAAATATACTACATTTATAATAAGTAGATATGATGTATCCTGGGGATGTGCTGCACACTGTTCAATAAACAAGATGATTTTCCTATTTCTAAAACCCAACCTTGCATCCCAAGCATGCATGAATTGTTGGAATGCAGTTGCTGTTACTCTTGCTTTCACATTAGACGCATATTTATATGGAAATGTCTGCACAACTTTAAAGCATCTTGGACTCTTTGCCTTTCCAGTTATTAATGGCATCAACTTATCTCTTCCACTTTCATTACAATGTAATAAATAAGACAGTTAACCCCTCTTTACTAAATTTTCTGTCACAGCATTTCTCTCATCTGAACACGAGTTCTGTCATGCAGAAGGTACAAAATAAGCCTGTTTAATCTGTATTAAAAGCATCATTGGGACTATGCCTTTCTATGATTGAACAAAAAGTATTCTTCCATGACTGAACAACTGAACATTTCAATGTTTACACTTCCAGCCTAAGCTCGAACATATTTATACATTAATCTTTGTCAGTTCTTGAAGCTTTCGATCGAACCATTGGGTGCCTTGAAATCTGTTGGTCCCACCTTTTGTGCCTAATATTTTGCTTTAGCGCGAACCACAGTACCATGTATTGAAATATCTGAAACACAAGCTTATTTTATCCACTTCAATACTATATTTTCCAGTTCTGGAAACTGATCATTGTGCACTTGTTTTTGTTTGGAGAACCTCCTGCCAAACATACTGCTTAAATTATTTATTTATTTTTTGCTCACTATTGTATTTAAAGCTGATGGAAGAATGTTCATTTTTCATGCAATATCAATATGCTTAACTTTGTGGTTCTTAGACAAAACATATTTTGGCAGCAGTAGAATCATTCTGTAGTCAGCTTCAAATGGGGGTTCTCTAAATTTTCTCCATAGTGTACCTCCAAAAAGAATGTCGCCTTCCCTCTAGGGATTTCTGTTTGACTTCCTGAAGCATCTCCATAATGCTTACAAGTTGCTTGAACCTACCGGTAACAAATCTAGCACCCGCCTCTGAATTGCTTTGACGTCTTCCTTTAATCAGACCTGGTATGGATCCCAAACACTTGAGCAGTACTCAAGAATAAGTTGCACTAGAATCTTATATGAAATCACCTTTACAGGTGAACCATACTTTCCTAAAATTCTCCCAATAAACCAAAGTCAACCATTCGCCTTCCCTACCACAATCCTCACATGCTTGTTCCATTTCGTACCGCAATGCAATGTCACGCCCAGACATTTAAATGAGGTGACTGTCGAGATTGCTACGCACCCTGTCCACTAAATCATTTATGTATATATAGAATAAAAACAGTCGTATCATACTTCCCTGGGGCACTCCTGACAATACCCTTGTCTCTGATGAAGACTCGTTGTCGTGGACAACAAGAGCTCTTCGAGATATTGACAGATCTGTGAACCTATTCCATATGCTTGTATCTACGTTAACAGCTTGTAATGAGACACTGTTTCTAATGCCTTCTGGAAATTTAGAAATGTGGAATCTGCCTGTTGCCCTTCACCCATAGTTCGCAGTATTTCATGTGAGAAAAGGGCAAGCTGAGTTTTGTAATTTCTAAAACCATGCTAATTGTGGACATAAGCTTTTAACGTCTCAAGAGAATTTATTATATTAGAACTGAGAATATGTCCAAGAATTTTGCAGCAAATTGATGTTAAGGATATTGTTTTGTAAATTTGTGGGTCCATTCTTTTTGCTCTTCTTATATACAGCAGTCATCTGCACTTTTTTCCAGACACTTGGGACTCTGCGCTGGGTGAGAGATTTATGATAAATGCAACCTAGGTACGGGGCCAATGCAATCAAATGCTAAACATGAAAAAAGAACAACAACAACTGAGTTATACGGAAATAAATATTCGGTTTATTGTCTGGCCACTACAACTTCACCCTCACCTCAGATCGGTACTTCTCTGTAGACTTCTGAAGTTTTTGGAATTGATGCCAACCTAGGTGAACCCTTTCCATGCATAATTTCTACCACAGCAAACAATTTGTATGAAACACAAAGTTACTGGTAATGAACAGCACTGTCTCCCCGCATATCTCCTCACCCTGCAGCTGCAAATCTTCTACTCCCAACATTTCCCGGCACTTTCAGCGGCTAAATTTGCAGTGGCCAAATAGTACTGATACTGACAAATTTGAAAGCACTAAGCTAGGAAGGAGAACATATAAACAACTCATTTTAAGATGTGTTTAATGCAGCTAGTACCAGGACTTCTACAAATGGAAGTGCTATGCAGGAAAATGTAGAAATGAGTGACTTATTAGCCGGCCAGTGTGGCCGAACAGTTCTAGGCACTTCAGTCTGGAACCACGCGAGCACTACGGTCGTAGGTTCGAATCCTGCCTAGGGCATGGATGTGTGTAATGTTCTTAGCTTAGTCAGGTTTAAGTAGTTCTAAGTTCTAGGAGACCGATGACCTCAGATGTCATGTCCCAAAGTGCTCAGAGCTATTTGGGTAACCATATTAATGAGATTCCACAGTATAATTACTAAAATTCAAATTCCGAACAAGTGTCAGCAAGATGGAGACATCGTTTGTGTTACATAATTGATAGACATAGAAATTTATCTGTCCTCTGTCCTACAGTTCTATGCAAATGATTCCCCTCTCACTGATTTTTATGTATTTTCCCTCCACTTTCAAGTTATGCAGAAAGGGTATTCTTCCAAATCCTTCTTAATTAATTTGTATCTGTATCTTTAAAGCTATTCATTATGCTTTTTTAATAAGAAATAGTCAGACCAAAGTAATAATTCTAAGAGATAAGTTTCATTTTAGAACGCAATAATTCTGAAGTGCATGATTTAGTTATTTTTTCTATAGACTGAAGTAGTTCATGGGCTGTAAATACAACTACAGAAAAGAATAATGGTATAAAATTTTAAGAACATATCAGTTCTCTCACAACATGATTAACTGAAAGTATCTTGGAAAGCTCACCTACAACTTCAATGAATCCTGTGTAGTTGCTACCTTCATCAAGCTGACCATCATAAACAGGTGGAGGTTGTGGCAAGTCAGGTACAACCGATGGTGAACGTTTCACACGAAGTACAGTATCCACTGTAGAGGGTATGTCTCCTGCTGGTGAAGACACTGTGGGTAGCATGGTTGAAGCTGTAGGGGTTATACGCAGACCCACACATTGAAGGCACGCTGAGTAATTTGTCTGCTGAGCGTGTCCATCCCCCAAGAAAACTTCTGCACTGAGCATGTCACTGAAATTGAGACAATTTATATCCTGGTTAAAATGACAAAAATAATCACAAACATGAGTAAAAAGCTGGAGGTCTGAGGTTGACAAATAAAAAAGTATAACTGAACTCACATTTATACCAAAAGCAATCACTTCAACCATTCAGGTATCATGTCCTGAGGGAGACACAACAGAAACTGACCTTATTAAAGAAAGGTTTAGGATAGTGATGGCATCACAACAGTAGCTATCCTCTGATGTTCTCATCCAATGGAAAACTATGTACACTAATGATATTATTCTAAGCACAACAATGTGCTAGTCATACTATAAAACATCTGAATTGAAGGAGTAGGCTTTTTGGTGTCCAAATGTGTGGGCAGACACAGTCATGGGAAAGTACAATGCCTCAAAGCATTACAGGGAATTTCAACTGTACCTCCAGCAGTAATCTACATAAACTGCAACGAGGATCGAAAATCTTGTCACAGATTGGCATAAAGGTTTAACAGTTATGGCAACTGTTTTTGGGATGATAAATTTTATATAAAACCATCAGGCACATGACGCAGTCTCATATACAGTATGGTCATAATTGAACTTTCGCTGCTTGAGCTGGTGTAGACAGGAAAACTATTTACCATTTGAGTACCCAATTTTACAGGATGATGTTCAGACAGCGGACAGTGGGATCTGCGTTGTTAGTAGTGTTAGTGTCATGACTTGACATTAGGCACCGGTACTGGTACAGCAACATAGGGTCGAAACACAAGCATTAGTCTGCATAACTGTTTACTCATAAAGCTGTTTCATCGAAACAGCAGCAATTGTGCGGCTGCTCTTCGTGAGTACTGGCACACTAAAAGAATACAGAGAGGTTTCTTTCAGCACTGCAGTTGAAGAATATGTATCAGAAGTTTGAATTAACAGGTGATTTGGGAATGGCTCCTGGGGGAGGCTGATGGCCAATTACACCACAAACTGTTGAAGAAGTAGTTGTTGCCATGGCTGAGAATGCTGGGCACAATCCGTGATGCTTCATGCAGTGCACAAGCTGTGTCACAACAGCTGAACATTCCACAGTCCACCATTGTAAAAGTGCTGCGAACAACTGTGGAATGATACCTCTATGCGATTCCAGGCTGTTGAGGATGCAAATGGTCATCACATTGATCAATATTTGTAACCTGGAATGTAAACTTGTTACACAATTAACAAATGGTTCCCTGTCATGTGCAAATTAAAATGTTTCTTTCAATAGTTCATTTGTTATTTCTTCATCGAATGTTCTTAGAAATGTTTCCACAAAGTTTCATCATCTGACGACCGCTCCTTTAAACGGAGGCCCTCTCAAGTTGTGAAAGTTTAATTATAGCTACCCCATACAGCAATTGTACATGAAGGGGACAACAGTTTAGTTTTATTAACAGCCTATCAGTAACTTAAATATGGTATAGCCAAACTCTGACAAGCACATTTTACTATAACATTTTTTTTCTGAAAATCAGCTAAGATATAGTGCATGGCAAATACTGCTCAAAAATGTATTTCAGGCTGTCGATTCCAGTTTTCCACGATTTCTAATTTTGAGGCACTTCTGGGTAACAACTATATCCTCATTCTTTTGTGGTACAGTAAACAATAACTCTAGAACACAAGCTGGAACTTGTCTGTACATCTCACACACTGCCATTCTCTACACGCACGCTGTAGAACAGCATTTATCTTTCTTATAACAATAACAAATAAAATTAAATCGGGTGATGCTGAGGGGATTAGATTAGGCAATGAGACACTTAAAGTAGTAAAGGAGTTTTGCTATTTGGGGAGTAAAATAACTGATGATGGTCGAAGTAGAGAGGATATAAAATGTAGACTGGCAATGGCAAGGAAATCGTTTCTGAAGAAGAGAAATTTGTTAACATCGAGTATAGATTTAAGTGTCAGGAAGTCGTTTCTGAAAGTATTTGTATGGAGTGTAGCCATGTATGGAAGTGAAACATGGACGATAACCAGTTTGGACAAGAAGAGAATAGAAGCTTTCGAAATGTGGTGCTACAGAAGAATGCTGAAGATAAGGTGGGTAGATCACATAACTAATGAGGAGGTATTGAATAGGATTGGGGAGAAGAGAAGTTTGTGGCACAACTTGACTAGAAGAAGGGATCGGTTGGTAGGACATGTTTTGAGAGATCAAGGGATCACAAATTTAGCATTGGAGGGCAGCATGGAGGGTAAAAATCGTAGAGGGAGACCAAGAGATCAATACAGTAAGCAGATTCAGGATGTAGGTTGCAGTAGGTACTGGGAGATGAAGAAGCTTGCACAGGATAGAGTAGCATGGAGAGCTGCATCAAACCAGTCTCACGACTGAAGACCACAACAACAACAACAACAACAACAACAACAAACAATAATAAGTTGTTATCAGAGTGCAACACCAAGAAATGTAAAACACTACTACTCTCATTACAAATCCTAGAAACACCAAAGGTGTGTACCCACCTTTTGTAAATATTGTAATTTAGTCAGGTACTTCAGTAATGGGGGGCCTGGATGGAATAGTATATGAAATAAATGAAAGCCAACCCCTCACCTATAGCGGATTGATACATGGCGCACAGTAACACCTAACACACAACACCATTTACACAAGCTTTCGAGCATTGTTCTTTTCCCAGCAATAGTACACACATTCATACAAACAACCACACAGAAAGTCAAATGCACACTCCTGTGGCTACCATAGCCATGGATGTGTGTGTGTCCAGATGTCCATGTTATTGTTGTGGTGAGAGAGAGAGAGAGAGAGTACTATGGCTGTAAAAAGAACAGCACTGGAAAGCTACTGTGAATACTGTTTTCTGTTGTCTTGTTACTGTGCTCCACGCATTGATCCACTGTGAGTGAATGGTTGCCTTTCACTTCTTTTATATACTGGTCATATGCTTTACATTTTAAAATTTTGAAGAAAATATTTATTGTTTTCAATGAAGTCTTCTATTAGACTCTTCAATTATCATATAAGTATTCAATATTTTAAGGTTCTGGATCCTACTTAGATATCAGCAGCTTTTTTTAAAAAATGTATGTTGTTAATAAAAGTCAACAATTAACAAAGTTTGTGTTTTAAATTTTTTTTTTTTTTTTTGTGGGCAGAATGTCAACACATTGTTGCCCATGGCTACTTTACCATGGTATTATGTCAGTGGGACCTTACTCAATGTCAATGGCCACTGTAATCAAGAAATATCTGAACATGCCCGGCTCAGTCTGCTCTTCAAATATTCTGGATGTGGCATTTCAACATGTTCAAAGCCTTGAACACTCACATCCACAGCCATTGCAGGTGTAATAACCAAGTCGCATGTTGTCAAACAGGAGGCCTACAGACCTAACTATAGTTTTAATAAACAATGGTTTTTCTCATCTACAATGCCACACAATAAGTACAGTTAAAATTAACAAAAACATTTTTCTCAGCAGACAACCTAAAGTCAATGGTTGTAGTCCACTACCCTAGCCTTTCGATCATCAACTGTAAACAATAAGTTATCATATAAGGCAGAGAAACAAACTACAGCAAAATTGCCCAAAGAGGAAAATACAGGTATTCAAAAAAATTTTTAGTGTGGCTTTATTACTATTTGTTGCGAAAGCGAAGGCACTACACTTAAAACTGAGCTTTGCACAGAAAATCACTAATACTATACATTTAAAAATATATGAAATGGAGTGAGTACATTAAAGCGGGTAGGCAGCTGTCAAAAATCCACTGGTGTACAAGTCTCTTAATATTATGTCTCTAGGTGGCAGTGCAAGCACTTTGTACATAAAAAAATTTCATAGTGCACTTCTTGGGTAAAGATTTCTTGGTTGTAAAGCTGCACCAATATGATAACTGACCCCATATTTCTGATGGCTTCAGTCATCACGGACAAAAACCTAAATGCGTGGATGTGTTGTTTTCACTCTACATAAGTACAGCAGGGAAGCTTTTAGAATGCTGCAGAGTTGGGGTTCATAAAATTCGATATCTACAGACATCGTGGGTTGGAGAACAGTGCCACATCCATGGCTGGATTAATCAAACTAGTGTGGTGGCAACATGAGCACTGATCCCCACAGCATGGTGTTCACATCTACTGCCACTATTTACACCTAATCTAACCAACCTCTGTGTCCATTACTCATTTCCATGTTCAGCCAGAATTGGGCAACTTTGATAGCATTTGGTGCTGCAGACATGAAGTCCTTCATGCTACAGCTGGTTGGGCATGAGTTACATTTGAAGAGATGCAGTTCACCGCATTCGCACAGTGTTGTGTTAGCATTTGGCAGTTGAATGTTCCATTTAAGGAGATTGTCCCTCGATCTTGTGACTTCGGTATGTAGTCTGTTCAAGGACTTCCAGATGACCCACTTCTCTGTGTGTCCAGGTGGCAGGGATTCTTGTGGTGTCATCCAGTTTGACAGGTGTTGGCAACTTTCTTTCCACTTGGTGAGTCGGGTAGCCACAGCTGATCCTTCTAAGGGCTGTAAAGTTGTTAGGAAACTCTTCCTGGACTTCAGTCTTGGCTTGATAGGTTGATGTCCAAAGAGTGGATGTGAGGTCCCTGTATTTCATTTATGCCTCTCGATGTTAGCGGCAACCTCTCTTCTGATATCACATGGCGCAATCCCAGTGAGACATTGAACTTTGTCCATGGGGGTTGGCCTTAGGCAGCCTGTAGCAATCCTACAGCTGTCATTTAAGGCTACATCAACCTGCTTTGCATGTACTGAATTGTACCACACTGGGCTAGCATACTCTCCTGCAGAATAGCATACGGCAAGAGCTATTGTTCTTAACGTTTGTGGATGTGTACCCCAGTTAAATCCCGCCAGTTGCCAAAGAAGGCAGTTTCTGGAGGATACTTTCTGCTTCAGCTTCAGACAATGTTCCTTGTAGGTCAGTGTACAGTCGAGAGTGACACCCAAATACCTGGGGTCTCTGCCGCTCCTTTGGTTGGGATCCTACAGCCATAATTCACTGCTGTGCAGCATCTCAATGGCCCGATACGACTAGCACCTGAGAGTACAGACTTATTACCCCCCCCCTCAGCGGGACTCATCAGCAGGAGCAGCATTTTCCTGAAGATGGCGACCAGTTGGATCGCCGAAATATTGAGTCAAGTTGATTTTAGGATCCGGCAACAAACCCGAAGAGACTTTCAAGACTTATTACTCCGGCAAAGCCTACGTAATCACACAGACTTATTGTTTGCTTACTATGCAGGAGTATGCAGCTGTGTCGTATAAGCACTATGGACTGTCAGCACAGCGATGGTTGCTGTGCCTACCCTTGATGTGCCAGAAGAAAGATGCAAGCTGACAGTAGTACATCCAACACCGACACTGGATGAGGGAGTGGTAGTGCATCATATTTTCAGATGAGGCCCAATTCTGTGTACAGCATCACAATGAATGTACCCATGTGTGGAGACCCCAGGGGAATGATCACAGATGGATTGTATTCTTTATGATATTACATTTCTAACATCTGGCGTGACTGTGTGTGGTACCATTGATCACACATGATCACTTCTGGTTCACACAACCAGTAATACTTGCAGCGGGAGACTCATTTCTGATGTGTTAAACCTGGTGGTTGTGTCACATCTTCGAGGTCTCTGTAACATTAACTTCCAACAACACATGATGCCCTTGCTGTGTGGACCAAAATCACCACAGAGGATGTTCGCATGTTGCCCTGGCCAGTATGCTCTCCAGACCTCTCACCCTTTGAAAATATTTGGTCACAGGCTGAGAGAGACTGGCATACCACAATTCATCAGCCATAACCATTGATGAACTCTGCCACAAGAGTTGAAACAACAAGGAATAAAGTACCCACATCTGTCAACCAAGATGATTTTGACTTCATGCCCAGTCTGGTAAGAGACTTATTGCTGCCTTAGATGGTAGCACTGTATACTAAGGTTGGCATCCTTCGAATCCCCATATTCCTTATAAATTTAATTATGTATTTCTTTCAACTATACTGCGCACGCACAATACCGAGCATTTCATTACTTTTTCTATCTTTTCTGGTGTTACAATTATAATGGCCAGAAATATACAAACAGTAGATAAGCAGAATTTACATCACCAAGCGCAATAGTTCGGATGAACTACAGGATTGGCTACCAAGAAACTATTTTTGAACATCTCAGAATCTGCAATCTCCTGCCTGATGTCTACCAGCAGCATGTTATAGACTGTTGTGCAGGAATATTCACTATCCAGTCACATTATTGTAACCATCTGTCAAAAGCCTGAGTAACCACTCTTTGCAGCAGAGACTGCTGCGAGAGATGCAGGAAGACAGTCAATGATGTTCTGGAATGTACCACAGGGGATGTGGAGCCATGCCAACTCTAGTGCCACTGTCAGCTGCTGTGCTACGTTCTTGGTTGAAGATCCATGGCACAAACAGCCAGATCTAGGTGAGCCCACAGATTCTTCATTGGGTTTACACCTGAGGAGTTCGGTGGTCAGTGGAGTCTCATCCTGGTGCTCTTCAAATTACAGCTGTACATTGCAAGCTGTGTGACGTGTTGCATTGTCCTGCCGGTAGACATCATTGTTCTGAGGATAAACGAACTGCATCCAGGGTTGGACGTGATCCTCAAGGATATATGCGTGTGTGTGCGCTGATCCACTGTGCCTTCCATAATGACGAGATCACTCGTGGTATGTCACAAAAACATTTCCCAGTCCATAATGTTCCCTCCTCTGGCCTGGACCCTTCCAACGATTTTTGCAGGGTATTTTCTTTCAGTCTGATGGAGCACAAAACATGATTCATCTGAAAAGGCTACCTGTCGCCACTCAGTGGATGTCCAGTTGTGGTATTGGCATGCAGATTCCAGCCTTTGTCACTGATGAACAGCAGACAGAACGTGTGCACGTATTAGGCGCCTGATGCAGAAACCTGTAGGCACCAACATTTGCTGAACATTCACTGAGGAGACACTGTTTGTAGACCCTTGGTTCATCTGGGTGGTCAGTTGCTCAACAGCTGCCCGTCTGTTCGCCCGTACACATCTCTGCACCCATCGTTCGCCCATGTCATCTATGGCCCACGGTGCACCAAAGTTGCCTCAGCACCAGTTTTGGATTCACTATTTTCCCATGGATGGTATACTTTAACCACAGCAGCAAGTGAACAGTTTACAAACTTAACCGTTTCAGAAATGTGTCCACCCTTGGTCTAAAAGCAAAAGATCATACACTTCTGGACGTCAGATAAACTGGTCCTTTTCCATGTTACGACGACAATAGTACTGTTTCCCACGTTCCTCTGACATGCTTTATATACCTCCACTGCTGTTGGCACCTGCCATCTGTGAGTGGTTACTGCACACCAATGTCTAGCATGGGTGGTGGTTACATTAATGTGATTGGACAGTGAAGATCTTCTGTCTGAACTGAGACATACGGTCTATAATGAAGTAATTTGTTACTTCTAATACTCTGATTTTGAATTACACAGTTCATCCTATATACACTCTTGCTATTAACTACAAACATCATTTGGGAGTAAATGATTCGGCAGTTTCCGGGTCCCTCAGGAAGCTTGTGCAAGACATTCATTTATCAACTTGAAAATTCTTACTGCACACATTGACGAAATAAATACTTTTTGAGATATGCAACATATGCTAGCTATCCTTTCTGCAAGTCTACACAGCGAGAGAGATTTGTATATGTGAAGCAAGCAGAACCGAGTTCCTTCATTGACTTACCCATGCACTGGCACCCTCTCACAGTTTATTATCCATTTGTATGCCTAATAACTTCATATGAAACCTCAAAATAGTTCCCACTGATCATATTAGTAGTATCTGTAAACATTTCTCAATGTGTAGAAGCAAATCTTTGTAAACAAAATGGTTTGTGAATCATATTTGTTGTTGATTTGTCTGAATGTGGGAACTAACCATACAGTGCAGTTTAAAATATGAATAAATAATGTTACAAAAACATTATTCTTGAAGTACACTGACAGAAAAATAATCGCAACACCAAAAAATAATTAATGTAGAATAACAAAATTTCGGGAATACATTTGTCTAGCTAACATATGGAAGTGCTTAGCATTGCAAGATAACAGGTCAATGTAAGCGTGACATAAGCCATTGCAAATGTGAAACACTGGTACACTAATAACCAATGTAACTGCCAGAATATTGGATGCAAGTATGCAAATGCGCATGCATTGTATTGTACAGGTGCTGGGTATCAGTTTGTGGGATGGAATTACATACCTGTTACATACACTAGAGTTGTCATCCAATATGTGCTTGATTTGAGAAAGATCTCACGACTGCACAGGCCAAGTCAATGCGTCGATACTCAGTAGATTATGTTGGGTTACAACAGTGGTATGAGGCAAGCATTTTCCTGTTGGAAAACACCCCTGGAATGCTGCTCATGAATGGCAGTACAAGAAGTGGAATCACCAGATTGATGTACAAATTGGCCATCAGGGTGTATGTGATAACCACAAAATTGCTTCTGCTATCAAACAAAAATGGTATCCCAGACCATAACTCCGAGATGTAAGTCCAGTGTGTCTAGGCCAGATAGAGAGACTGGCTGCAGGTTCTCAATTGGCAACCTTCTGAGCAACACATGCCCATTACTGTCTCTGATGCAGAACCAGCTTTTATCAGAAAATACAACGGACCTCCACCCTGCCCTCCAGTGAGCTCTCGTTTGACAACACTGAAGTCATAAATGTTGGTGGTCTGGGGTCAGTGGAATGTGTGCTACTGGGCATCTGGCTTGGAGCTTTCCTCGAAATAACTGATTTATAACAGTTTATTGTGTCACTGCAGTTCCAACTGCTGCATGAATTGTTGTTGCAGATGCATCATGATGAGCCACAGCCATACGCCGAACACGATGGACTTTCTTCTCATTACTGTCCTGTGGCCATCCGCAGCCCAGTCTTCTTGCGACCGTACATTCTCGTGACCATCACTGCCAGCAGCCTTTGCAGTGGCTACATTCCTGCCCAGTCATTCTGCAATATCACAGAAGGAGCATCCAGTTTCTTGCAGCCCTATTATACATCCTCCTTCAAACTCTGTGAGGTTGTGATAATTGTGTTCTTGTCACCTTTAAGGCATTCTTAGCTAATATCAACTCCCCACGTCCAATCACAATGGTATCTAATGCTCATGACCGTTACAGCATGTATTTAAAGCAAACCTGATTTGTACCCTCATTGCGGGGCTTCTGGCACCATTCTTATGTGGGTTGTGCAAAATTTTAATTGAAATCATCTTTCAGGTGTAGGAACATGCCTACCAACTTTCGTGTATGTCGCACAATTCCTTCTTGGTGTTGAAATTTTTTGTTGTTGACAGCTTACAAAATGTGTTATAAATATAACATAATCATGCAAATACACTTCTCAGCTATGCCACCAGATAACACTGTGCAAGTCCACAATATTTCATTGAAACAACTGTTTTACATCTTCAGGTGGTGGTTGTTGCCATGTTCACTGCTGCAAGACACGACTGCAACTGTGAACACAGCAACAAGCACTGCCTGAAGACGTTAAACATTAGTTTTGATGAAATGACTGGCACAATGTTATCCGGCGACAAACTCGAGAAGAGTATTTGCGACAGATTTGCTGGGGAAAGCCTGGAATAATACAGTCATCATCTTCAACATGTATATTAAGCTTTGTCATCACATTTACTCTAGCAGTTGGACATTTTTCTGAAATAAAGATGGCTAAAGCTTAATGTCTAATCAATGCCAAAGTCATTTGACTTAAAACTGGACAAGGATGGTGATTGAAATAATTCATGGCCTCATTTACACCCCCCCAGTAGTCTCCCTCATAGATTTAGAAAAACCATAAAAATCCTAAATCAGGAGGGTTGGGTGAGGTTCATCTGCAAAACAATAATCCAGTGAGTTATTAACTGTGGCACACTATTGCATCATGTTTGTCTGAGACACTTCATTTCAATGTTCTTCACTTCATGTTCTCAGGCTGTAATATGTGGTGACACTCATTTCTCGTTACCAGTTTTGTCTGACATCAATTTCAGCACACCATCAAAATGTCAGATATTATGTCCAAAACAACAAGACAGTTTTTACAAAAGATGCTAGCACCACACACTCATCAGTGGCCTGCATTCACAGAAACTTGTTTATACAACAAATCTAGCAAGTACACATTTTAAATATACTGTGCAGCATACTACAGGTAATACACGAACATGACAGGAAATGTCTACAGTAAAAATGATCACTAGGAGCACTGCCTCAGGAAAAATCTCTCCTCACTAATGTACACTTTTCACGACTATTATGTTCACTCCTCAATTAATTACCTCTCAAACATTTCAGCAATGTAAGCACCACCTTTCTTGCTCAAATGAACTTCTTCATAAGTTGATATTGGAAATTTATCTGGAGATGGCAGCTGGCTGATGCTTTGCTGTGGCTCCAACTTAACAAGAAAAACCCTGAAACAAAAGCAAAAATAGTATTACATATAGAGTTACTTACAGCTAGAATAAAAAAAGCTTTTCTGTTGGCTACACCATTACTTTTCCAAATTTTCATAATCCTGGCTGCAAATGAGTACACCCACTGAAGTTTCTACTGTATTCTGCATAATACCATAGAAAATGAAATGGTACAATCAAATAATATAATCACTTAAATGTTCTCTCAATATCAAGTACAAAAGTAACTGAAATGTTACCAACCAAGAATGGGGAAGGTTATAGGTACAAGTACTGGACCCACACCAATCGACGAGCTGTCTCAGGTGGCGCCTGATGATAACAAGTCTACATCTACATCTACATCTACATCCACACTCCGCAAGCCACCTGAAGGTGTGTGGCGGAGGGTACCTTATCGGTTCTCCCTTCTATTCCAGTCTCGTATTGTTCGTGGAAAGAAGGAGTGTCGGTATGACTCTGTGTGGGCTCTAATCTCTCTGATTTTATCCTCATGGTCTCTTCATGAGATATACATAGGAGGGAGCAATATACTGCTTGACTCCTCGGTGAAGCTATGTTCTCTAAACTTCAACAAAAGCCCGTACCGAGCTACTGATCGGCTCTCCTGCAGAGTCTTCCACAGGAGTTTATCTATCATCTCCGTAACGCTTTCGCGATTACTAAATGATCCTGTAACGATGCGCGCTGCTCTCCCTTGGATCTTCTCTATCTCTTCTATCAACCCTATCTGGTACGGATCCCACACTGCTGAGCAGTATTCAAGCAGTGGGCGAACAAGCATCTGTAACCTACTTCCTTTGTTTTTGGATTGCATTTCCTTAGGATTCTTCCAATGAATCTCAGTCTGGCATCTGCTTTACTGATGATCAACTTAATATGATCATTCCATTTTAAATCACTCCTAATGCGTACTCCCAGATAATTTATGGAATTAACTGCTTCCAGTTGCTGACCTGCTATATTGTAGCTAAATGATAAGGGATCTTTCATTCTATGTATTTGCAGCACATTACACTTTTCTACATTGAGATTTAATTGCCATTATCTGCAGCATGCGTCAATTTTCTGCAGATCCTTCTGCATTTCACTACAATTTTCCATTGTTACAACCTCTCGATATACCACAGCATCATCCGCAAAAAGCCTCAGTGAACTTCCGATGTCATCCACAAGGTCATTTATGTATACTGTGAATAGCAACAGTCCTACGACACTCCCCTGTGGCACACCTGAAATCACTCTTACTTCGAAAGACTTCTCTCCATTGAGAATGACGTGCTGCCTTCTGTTATCTAGGAACTCCTCAATCCAATCACACAATTGGTCTGATAGTCCATATGCTCTTACTTTGTTCATTAAACGACTGTGGGGAACTGTATCTAACGCCTTGCGGAAGTCAAGAAACACAGCATCTACCTGGGAACCCGTGTCTATGGCCCTCTGAGTCTCGTGGACGAACAGCACGAGCTGGGTTTCACACGATCGGCTTTTTCGAAACCCATGCTGATTCCTACAGAGTAGATTTCTAGTCTCCAGAAAAGTCATTATACTCGAACATAATACGTGTTCCAAAATTCTACAACTGTTAGACGTTGGAGATAGAGGTCTATAGTTCTGCACACCTGTTTGACGTCCCTTCTTGAAAACGGGGATGACGTGTGCCCTTTTCCAATCCGTTGGAACGCTACACTCTTCTAGAGACCTATGGTACACCGCTGCAAGAAGGGGGGCAAGTTCCTTCGCATACTCTGTGTAAAATCAAACTGGTATCCCATCAGGTCCAGTGGCCTTTCCTCTTTTGAGTGATTTTAATTGTTTCTCTATCCCTCTGTCGTCTATTTCGATATCTACCATTTTTTCATCTGTGCGACAATCTAGAGAAGGAACTACAGTGCAGTCTTCCTCTGTGAAACAGCTCTGGAAAAAGACATTTAGTATTTCGGCCTTTAGTCTGTCATCCTCTTTTTCAGTACCATTTTGGTCACAGAGTGTCTGGACATTTTGTTTTGATCCACCTACCGCTTTGACATAAGACCAAAATTTCTTAGGATTTTCTGCCAAGTCAGTACATAGAACTTTACTTTCGAATTCACTGAACGCCTCTCGCATAGCCCTCCTCACACTACATTTCGCTTCGCGTAATTTTTGTTTGTCTGCAATGCTTTGGCTATGTTTATGTTTGCTGTGAAGTTCCCTTTGCTTCCGCAGCAGTTTTCTAACTCGGTTGTTGTACCACGGTGGCTCTTTTCCATCTCTTACGATCTTGCTTGGCACATACTCATCTAATACATATTGTACGATGGTTTTGAACTTTGTCCAGTGATCCTCAACACTATCTGTACTTGAGACAAAACTTTTGTGTTGAGCCGTCAGGTACTCTGAACTCTGCTTTTTGTCACTTTTGCTAAACAGAAAAATCTTCCTACCTTTTTTAATATTTCTATTTACGGCTGAAATCATCGATGCAGTAACCGCTTTATGATCACTGATTCCCTGTTCTGCGTTAACTGTTTCAAATAGTTCGGGTCTGTTTCTCACCAGAAGGTCTAATATGTTATTGCCACGAGTCGGTTCTCTGTTTAACTGCTCAAGATAGTTTTCAGATAAAGCACTTTAAAAAATTTCACTGGATTCTTTGTCCCTGCCACCCGTTATGAACGTTTGAGTCTCTCAGTCTATATCCGGCAAATTAAAATCTCCACCCAAAACTATAACATGGTGGGGAAATCTACTCGAAATACACTCCTGGAAATGGAAAAAAGAACACATTGACACCGGTGTGTCAGACCCACCATACTTGCTCCGGACACTGCGAGAGGGCTGTACAAGTAATGATCACACGCACGGCACAGAGGACACACCAGGAACCGCGGTGTTGGCCGTCGAATGGCGCTAGCTGCGCAGCATTTGTGCACCGCCGCCGTCAGTGTCAGCCAGTTTGCCGTGGCATACGGAGCTCCATCGCAGTCTTTAACACTGGTAGCATGCCGCGACAGCGTGGACGTGAACCGTATGTGCAATTGACGGACTTTGAGCGAGGGCGTATAGTGGGCATGCGGGAGGCCGGGTGGACGTACCGCCGAATTGCTCAACACGTGGGGCGTGAGGTCTCCACAGTACATCGATGTTGTCGCCAGTGGTCGGCGGAAGGTGCACGTGCCCGTCGACCTGGGACCGGACTGCAGCGACGCACGGTTGCACGCCAAGACCGTAGGATCCTACGCAGTGCCGTAGGGGACCGCACCGCCACTTCCCAGCAAATTAGGGACACTGTTGCTCCTGGGGTATCGGCGAGGACCATTCGCAACCGTCTCCATGAAGCTGGGCTACGGTCCCGCTCACGCCCCAACATCGTGCAGCCCGCCTCCAGTGGTGTCGCGACAGGCGTGAATGGAGGGACGAATGGAGACGTGTCGTCTTCAGCGATGAGAGTCGCTTCTGCCTTGGTGCCAATGATGGTCGTATGCGTGTTTGGCGCCGTGCAGGTGAACGCCACAATCAGGACTGCATACGACCGAGGCACACAGGGCCAACAGCCGGCATCATGGTGTGGGGAGCGATCTCCTACACTGGCCGTACACCACTGGTGATCGTCGAGGGGACACTGAATAGTGCACGGTACATCCAAACCGTCATCGAACCCATCGTTCTACCATTCCTAGACCGGCAAGGGAACTTGCTGTTCCAACAGGACAATGCACGTCCGCATGTATCCAGTGCCACCCAACGTGCTCTAGAAGGTGTAAGTCAACTACCCTGGCCAGCAAGATCTCCGGATCTGTCCCCCATTGAGCATGTTTGGGACTGGATGAAGCGTCGTCTCACGCGGTCTGCACGTCCAGCACGAACGTTGGTCCAACTGAGGCGCCAGGTGGAAATGGCATGGCAAGCCGTTCCACAGGACTACATCCAGCATCTCTACGATCGTCTCCATGGGAGAATAGCAGCCTGCATTGCTGCGAAAGGTGGATATACACTGTACTAGTGCCGACATTGTGCATGCTCTGTTGCCTGTGTCTATGTGCCTGTGGTTCTGTCAGTGTGATCATGTGATGTATCTGACCCCAGGAATGTGTCAATAAAGTTTCCCCTTCCTGGGACAATGAATTCACGGTGTTCTTATTTCAATTTCCAGGAGTGTATTTTCCAAATTATCCTTCAGGTGCTCAGCCACAACAGCTGCTGAGCCAGGGGGCCTATAGAGACATCCAATTACCATGTCTGAGCCTGCTTTTAACCGTGACCTTCACCCAAATTATTTCAGATCTCCGTCCATTTCCTTCGCTACTATTGCATTTCTTATCTCTATAAAGACGCCTCCCCCTTCACTGTCCAGCCTGTCTCTGCAGTGTAAATTCCAATCTGGGTTTAGAATTTCATTACTGTTTACATCAGGTTTCAGCCAACTTTCTGTCCCTAGTACTATGTGGGCATTGTGACCGTTTATTAATGAGAGCAGTTCTGGGACATTTCTATAGACACTCCTGCAGTTTATTATTAGTAGATTAATATTGTTATTCCCTGTTGCATTTTGCCTACTCCTACCTTGCCGCATCTCAGGAGGCGTCTTGTCGGGCCTAGGGAGGGAATTCTCTAACCTAAAAAACCCACATGTGCACTCCAAACGTACTCCGCTACCCTTGTAGCCACTTCCTGCATGTAGTGCACGCCTGACCTATTCAGGGGGACCCTACATTTCTCCACCCGACAGCGGAGGTCAAGACATTTGCACCCCAGATCTCCGCAGAATCGTCTGAGCCTCTGGTTTAAGCCTTCCACTTGGCTCCAAACCAGAGGACCGCGATCAGTTCTGGGAACGATACTACAAATAGTTAGCTCAGATTCAACCCCGTGAGCGAGGCTTTCCGCCTTCACCAACTCCGCCAACCGCCTGTATGAACTGAGGATGACCTCTGAACCCAGACGGCAGGAGTCATTGGTGCCGACATGAGCAACAATCTGCAGTCGGGTGCACTCAGTGCTCTCTATTGCCACCAGCAGGGCCTCCTCCACGTCTTGGATGAGACCCCCCGGCAAGCAGACAGAGTGAACACTGGCCTTCTTCCCAGACCTTTCCGCTATTTCCCTAAGGGGCTGCATCACCTGCCTAACGTTGGAGCTCCCAATCACTAATAAACCCCTCCCCCCGTGTGCCTGCTCGGACCTTGCTGAAGGAGCGGCCACATATCTACTCACAGGCAGAGCGGGCGATGCCACACGGCCAGCCTCCACATTGACTCTCCGCCTCCTGCGCCGCAAACGCCGCTGAACCCGCCACTCCCCTTGGAGAGAGGGTGGCCCAATGGCACACGGTATCCGCAAAGATGTCTCAACAGCAGGGACAGTGGGTGAAGCATGTAACACCTGGGGTGTACCATGCAAAAAGCACCAGACTCCCCACTGCCACTACACTCTGAGGCAGCAGCCTGAAGATGGGTGACCGCGGCTATCAACACGTTCAGCTGTTTGCGAACGGTGCCCAGCTCCTCCTGTGTCCGTACACAGCAGTCACACATCCTATCCATCCTAAGAAATCAATTTACTGTAGAGAGTTAATCAACTTTTAACTAGACTGCTAATTCACTAAAGGCGGCTGATAGTTGACTAAACTGTGGTTACTAGACACTTCTTGTAGAAAACAATGAAAATAGCACTACCTGTCTTTGGACTGTATTCAGAACAAACACTAGCACTACTGGCACTGTCACTGACTAAAGGGACTCTCTCTGACTGTATTCAAAACAAACACGAAATCTATGGAACACTATTACTAGCATTCGACAGTTAAAGCTTCCTAAAAGTAAAAACACACGAAAGAAGAAGTGACAAGTAAGAAAAATACAGTTAACATTTAAATTAACATAGCTCGCTGCACAGCAGACCTGACACAGACGGCAGTTACGACGACACACATGCTGTTGAAATATTATTAATGAATGACACTGATACCAGGCAGAATACCCAACATCTCAAGATCTCAACTAAAATATTAATGACTGGTTAGAACTGTATGCCACAATGGGACTTGAATGTGAACACTTGTTTGTCATGTCAGTCACCTGACTGTGCCTGCCGGGTGCATCTCATTTACCAACTTGAAGCCTAAACCTGACATGTATGGATGAAAAGAGATTTTGGAAATATTTGTGGTATGTTTGGTATCCTGGTCTTGCACATAGTTTTAGCCACTCAAACTCATTCTATATTATAAAGACTGCATAACAATTTTTTTAAAAAAATTATTACAGTAAAATAAAGAGGTTCTGGAAGAGAGTCTACCCTAGTCATATAACATTGATGAGGAGAGCACTGCAAAGCTTGAAACAGGAGACAGACAGTCGGATGTTGAGGTGTGCCTGGGTAACTGAATTGTAAGTTCATTGGCACTGATCTAATGGTTTTTCAAGACTATTAACACATCGGACACTCTGCTACTAGTAAGGGAATTCATAATAATTAAAGGATTTACTTTTTTTTACTTTTTAGGTCAAGGTTGCTACAAATACATAACTATAAATGAAATTGTCACTGATTAACCTCCATCACATTTGTAGGAAGAAACATTTTTTCAGTTGCAGTCAAAGCATAACACATCTCAAATGTGCAGTAAATTCAACAACAAAATATAATATTTGAAGTATTAGTAATATAAGGTGTAAAATCATTTTTCAAAACTGCAATTCATTGTTATTTCTATCAACATGACAAAGTGGGGACACAACCTAAAAAAAAAATTAAAATAAGTGACTATTTGTGGCAGGTTAAATAAAGCTATACACCTGACTGAGACTTGTCCTCGGACCTCTACCCGTGACTTGCAGCACTCTTACAATTGATTAGATTAGATTAGATTTACTTTCATTCCAATTGATCCGTAGTGAGGAGGTCCTCCAGGATGTGCAACATGTCAGAAAAACAACAATACGTGACAAATATTTACAACTAAAACAAATACGCTAATGTACCATTCCACAGGTCCCAAGTAGAATGACCGTCATTTTTTAATGAACACTATATGAAAGTCATTTTACAAATATTAATGCACTGAATTTAAAATAAAAAAGTTTTTTATTTATTTATAAGGTAATAAACATGTAATACAACTACTATAATACTTATTTACAATGAACACATTACTGCACTGAAATGGTGCAGAAGTTAGATACCAAAAAATCCTTTAGGCTTCTCTTAAACTGAATTTCATTGGTTGTTAAGCTTTTTATGGCTGCTGGCAAGTTATTGAAAATGTGTGTTCCTGAATAATGCACACCTTTTTGTACAAGACTAAGTGAATTTAAATCCTTGTGAAGATTATTCTTATTTCTAGTATTGATTCCATGAATTGAGCTGTTGGTTTGAAAAAGTTATATATTTTTAATGACAAATTTAATTAAGGAATAAATATATTGGGAAGCAGTAGTTAGTATCCCTAGTTCCCTAAACAGGCTTCTGCAGGATGTTCTTGAGCTCACACCACATATAACTCTTACTGCACGTTTTTGTGCCCGGAAAACTTTAGCTTGGCTTGATGAATAATCCCAAAAAATAATCCCATATGACATTATGGAATGAAAGTACGCATAGTATGCAAGATTTTTCATTTTTATATCCCCTATGTCTGACAAAATTCGCATTGCAAACAGAGATTTGTTAAGATGCTTCAGCAGTTCTGTGGTGTGCTCCTCCCAGTTGAATTTATTATGAAGCTGTAATCCCAAGAATTTAACACTGTCCACTTCTTGTATCTTCTTATCATCTTATGTTAGACATATACTCGTGGTACACCCCTTACAAGTTCTGAACTGCATGTAGTGTGTTTTTTCAAAGATTAGTGACAAAGAATTGGCTAGGAACCAGTGATTAATGCCCACAAATATTTTATTAGCTGATCTTTCTAAGACTATGCTTGATTTGCTATTTATTGCAATGTTTGTATCATCTGCAAACAAAACGAACTTGGCATCTGGTAATGTTACTGATGAAACGTCATTGATATACACAAGAAAAAGTAAGGGCCCCAAAATGGAACCTTGTGGGACCCCACATGTAATTAGTTCCCAGTTGGATGATTCCAGATAGCTTGATACATGTCTCTTTCCTAATAACACTCTTTGTTTCCTGCCAGAGATATACGATTTGAACCATTTTGCAGCATTTCCTGTTACACCATAATACTGTAATTTACTTAAAAGGATATTGTGATTTACACAGTCAAATGCCTTTGACAGATCACAAAATATACCAGTTGCCAGCAATTTTTTGTCTAATGAATTAAGCACATTTTCACTGTAAGTGTAGATAGCCTTCTCAATATCAGAACACTTTAGAAATCCAAACTGTGACTTTGACAGTATGTTATTTGAGATAAGATGGTTATAAAGCCGATTGTACATTACTTTTTCGAAAATTTTTGAGAAATCTGGCAACAGTGAAATTGGACGGAAATTTTATGCTATTTCTTTATCTCCCTTCTTAAACAGTGGCTTAACTTCAGCATATTTCAGCCATTCAGGAAATATTCCACTGATAAATGTCTGGTTACACAGATAGCTTAATATGTTACTTAGCTCAGAATCACGTTCTTTAATTAACTTTGTTGATATTTCATCACACCCACTAGATGTTTTTGATTTTAAAGATTTTGTGATGGACATTATTTCTGTTGGGGTAGTAAGGGTCAAATTCATATTATGGAAGTTGCTTGAAATGTCTGGTCTGAGATATTCCATAGCAGCATCTACCAAACCTGACAACCCCATCTTTTCGGTATAAGTTATAAAATGTTTATTAAAAAGTTCTGCAACACTATACACATCTGTCACCAATGTATCATTTACTCTTAATGCTATTTGTTCCTCTTTATGTCTGGTTCTACCGGTCTCCTCCTTCACTATATCCCATATTGTCTTTATTTTGTTATCTGATATGACCATCTTTTCCTTGTAATATATTTGCTTTGACATCCGTATTACAGTCTTTAATATTTTGCAGTATTTCTTGTAATGTGCTATAGCATCAACTTTGGAACTGTTTCGGATTGACAGATACAGTTTTCTTTTTGTTTTACAAGATACCCCTATGCCTCGAGTAATCCATGGCTTTTTTGTAGACTTTGCTCTAACCTTGGTAAGTTTTTGGGGAAAACAGTGTTCGAATAAGGTAAGCACTTTATTAGCAAAAGTGTTATATTTTTCATTCATGCCATGAGCACTGTAAACATGTGAATGTCTCTGAGGAGTGTCCTAAAATAATCAATTTTTGGCTTATTGATTACCCTCTTGAGCTCAGATTTAACAGATTTTATATCCTGTTCAGTATTAACATTTAACAGAAGGAACTGCATGTCATGGTCTGAGAGGCCATTGACTATTGGTTTTGTAATGTAATTTTGTTCATTGGACTTTTCTATAAAGATATTATCAATGGCTGTTTGTGAGCAAGTGGCTACCCTAGTGGGGAACTTTACAGTGGGAATTAAGTTGAGTGATAGTGTTACTAACTCAAATAAGTTCTTATTGGGAGAGTCTTTAAGAAAATCTACATTGAAATCACCAGCAACTACTATTTCTTTGTTTTTGGTTGTTAAATGGGCCAGTACAGCTTCAAGGTGGTTTACAAACAGATTAAAGTTACCTGCAGGTGCTCGATATACACTTAATATTATGAAGGATTTTTTGTGAAATTCTAATTCTGTTGCACATGCTTCCATACGCTGTTCTAGGCAAAATTTATGAATGTCTATGTTCTTAAATTTATGACAGTTCCTAATGAATGTGGCAACTCCTCCTTTCTCCATTTCTGATCTACAAAAGTGAGATGCTAACCTAAACCCTGTAACACTTAAAAGTTCTATACCAGTGGTCATATGATGTTCAGAGAGGCAGATTATGTCAACTGGGTTTGAAGACTCTAATTCATCTATGCAGATAGTTAATTCATTCATTAATTTTATTTCTCAGTCCTCAAATATTTTGATGCAATAAAGATAGCTGACATTTCACATTGACTGAGTTAAAATGTGGTAGAGTTATAATATCTGCTGACTGTTGAAAATTCTTAACCAATAGCTGTTTATGCTGATGTAATAAGCTGGCATTATGGTTTTTGATTTCTTTCTCAAACTTAAGGTTTGTCTCAGTTCTAACCTCTCTTAAAATTTGCTTTCTTTCTGTCTTCCCTACCCTAAAAAAGGGTCTTTTCTGAACCATATAACCACTGGTATTTTACCACTCATGATAGTGCCTCCCCCCTTTAACTTTCCTGCTATTTCCCCAGCCAATTTACCCTTCCCCTTCCTGTTGAGGTGAAGGCCATGCCTAGTATAATCCCACCTACTGAGAGAATGAACAGGAACTACACCAATGTGTGACCCTGCACCTGACATAAGCAGCCGTTCCAGCTCCAAATTAACTCTCTTGACAGTAGAGTTCAAATGAGGTCGGTCATGGCGCCCAAGAACAGATACAAACTCAACACTAGTATGCTTCGATGCTGATGCAATCTTCGCCAGGTCATTGAGCCACTGAGATGTGCCTTATGGACCCACACACAGCTTTAACTTGCCACTAACAAAAGGAGAAGCTAGTGGAAGCATCTGAAGTTAGATAATTACTAATGACATCTTCACACTTCCTTCTTAGCAAATGTACTGAGTCTCCATTGACAGTGGCTCTTCCCATTTTCTTTTGGTTTCAGAGTAATTTTGATAAGTTTGTGGTACTTTATAACATTACTTGCAATTTTCTTTGTAGCTTTTTATTTACTACACCAAAACTTGTTATCAATCAGTTAAAACTGTTTCCACAACCCAGAATTTTAAGGGTAATTAGTGATTTTTTTAAAAAAAAGGTGGATAAATGGGTAAAATGTTCGCAAGAACACTAATTTCATTTCCATTCAGTTAAAGCCATTTCATTGAAATAAATATTTTAGTTTACCAGTGCAGCTGTTTATTATTTTCTCAGCTGATGCTAGCAGTTACCATTTCTACTACGTGTAACATTTTTTATACATTAATGGCCTTGTATGTTTCTTACTTTTCTTTCAAAAGATTGATTGGTTTTACAAAGGGTACTCTACGACAATGGCCCCTTACCTAGCTTGTATCTATCATGAATCTCTCACCCAGCACAAAGCCCCATAAGACTAGAAAAAAGCACAGGTGACGCTTGCATATAAGAAGCGCAAAAGAATTGACCCACAAAATTGAAGACATGTATCTCTAACATCGGTTTGCTGCAGAATACTTGAACATCAGTTCAAATATTATAAATTTTCTTGAGACCAAAATGCTTATGTCTGCAAATCAGCAGCGTTTTCGAAAGCACTGATTGTACAAAACTCAGCTTGTCCTTTTCTCACACAATATACTGCCAATTATGGATGAAGGGCAAAAAGCACATTACATATTTCTAAATTTCCAGAAACCATTTGACACGGTCTCCCAATGCAGGCTGTTAATGGAAGTACAAGCATATGGGACAGGTTCACAGGTGTGCGTGTGGCTCGAAGACTTCTTAAGTAATACAACCCAGTATGTTGTCCAGTATGTATGCATTAAAGACAATGGCATTGTCAGGAACGCCCCAGGGAAGTGTGATAGGACCAGCATTTGTTGTGGTGTATGGCTACATGTTGAAGTTGTGTGACTATAGGAGGATAGAAGATGACTTAGACAAAATTTCTAAATGGTATGATGAATGGCAGCTAGCTCTAAGTGTAGAAAAATGTACGTTCATGAGGATGAGTAGGCAAAATAAACATGTAATGTTTGGATACAGCATTAGTAGTGTCCTGCTTGACACAGTCACATCATTTAAATATCTGGGCATAGCACTGAAAAGCAAAATGAAATGGAACAAGCACATGAGGACTATGGTAGGGAAGACAATTTGGGGGGGGGGGGGGGGGGGGGGGGGGGTTATTTGGGGAAGGAGACCATACAGGAAGGTCATCGGTCTCATCAGATTAAGGAAGGACAGGGAAGGAAATCGGCCGTGCCCTTTCAAAGGAACCATCCCGGCATTTGCCTGGAGTGATTTAGGGAAATTACGGAAAACCTAAATCAGGATGGCCGGACACGGGATTGAACTGTCGTCCTACTGAATACGAGTCCAGTGTGCTAGCCACTGCGCAACCCGCTTGGTCAAAGACACTTGGTTCACTCGATTAAATGGGAGAATTTTAGGAAAGTGTGATTCACTTGTAAAGGAGACCGAATATAGGAAACTAGTGTGATCTAGTCTTGAGTACTGCTCATGTTCGGGACCTGCACCAGGTTGGATTGAATGAAGATATCGAAGCAATTCGGCGGCGGGCTGCTAGATTTGTTTCCAGTAGGTTCAAACAACAAGCAAGTGCCATGGAGATGCTTTGTGGACTCAAATGGGAAGCCCTGGAGGGAAGGTGAAATTCTTTTCAAGGAACACTATTGGGAAAATTTAGAGAACTTGCAACTGAAGTTGACTGCAAAATGATTCTTTGATACATTGTTTGTAAGTACCATGAAGGTAAGATACAAGAAATTAGGGCTCATATGGAGGCATATACACAGTAATTTTTCCCTCACTCTATTTGTAAGTGGAAAAGGTTAGGAAAAGGAAAGGAAACGACTTGTAGAGGTACAGGATACCCTCTGTCAGGTATCGTATGGTGGCTTGGGACTATCTATGTAGATATAGGTGTAGATCAGTATTTGTTTTAACGGAACCATCATCTGTAGCCCATGATAAGCTACAATTCTCTGAAAGCGATAAAACAAGGATACAAAGAGGTTATTTCTTTGTTGCTTCAACATATGGTTCTACTCTTTACGAGAGCTTCTAGAAATTGATTCCTTGCACTAATCTCTTACTCCTTTTCCACCATTCTTAATATTATAGTGGGAATGTTCAAAGTCTTTATCTTCTTTTTCATAAGCATTTAAAAGTGTATGTCCAATCTCTTGCTCTGCAAAGGACATCTGATTCTGAACTAGAGTACCATTTGATATTTTTGAAAACCTGTCCATTTCCATCCAAATTACTTTGTCTTATGAACAATGTACACGTTTAGCACTAAAATTAGTCTATTTAATATTTCTCTTAAGTATCACAATAGCAGTGAGGATTCTACAAGTTCTGCTCAACAAAGGATACAATATCACAAATGTCCACTCATGAGTTACAGTGAAATGGTTTGCAGAATTAATGAAATGAAGCAAAGTGAAACTAGCTGCCATAGATTCCATGATGCCTGAAAAACTAAGCTCAGGCCTAGCGCCCTATTTTACAGCGCTGTGCTGACCAAGTTTGATGCCTGCCATCACAGAATGGAGACGGTGTCTGCACATTTCAGACAGAGACACAGAGTATATGTGACTCAGGGTCAGCCACAAGGATTGAAGACCTCTCACTCAAAATTCTCGAAGATTGCTCCTCTCAGAACCTGCTATGAGAATATACTTATTGTCCTCTCGCAGCTTAGCACAAGAACGTGTTTTGTACTTCGCATCTCAGTTTCACTTAGCCTCTCCTAAGAAAAATGTGTAGCTTGCTTTGTCCAGTTAAAACTGCACAACTACTGGTCCACCGATCAGCAAGAGAACTGCACAGTTGCTGTTCCCTTCCGCATGAAGTTTAGTGAGTGGCCAGTTAGCTTTTACCATACATGAATGGAAAGGTTTGTTGTTCACTGAACTGTGTGGTGCCAGTTTGTCACGACAATAACTATTTTGTGAACACAGAAATGTGACCACCAGTGACATATTACCACATGGCCATTGCATGGGTAGGTGTGGCTGCAGTCACGTCGGCACCATGGTGATATTCTGACGAATAGCTCAGGGAGGATAGTTTCGTAAAGAATAAGGACCTCATTTCCTACTCCTCCATTACCTTGTGGCCAAGAAAGCATCTCCCCAAAGAGGGGACAACTCTCAATTAACCACTGCTCCGATGTCGATAAGTCATGCTGGCTGTATTAAAAAAACAGCTCCTAAATTTGTGACTTGTTCCAGGCCAGATAAAATGACGTGTGTCTCACCATAGCATCTAATGTCAACACACACACACACACACACACACACACACACACACACACCAGTGATGGGTCACTGGATTACTAAATGGTCAACTCCTCCAGCCTTTGCACACGTAACGTGCCTTTTGTGAACAGATGACAAAAGGTGGCCCCGATTGTTTATGGCTGGGTTGGAAAGAAAGCATGCAAGCAATTCCACGCAGTCGGTATATGCCCATTCTAAAAGCTAAGAAGAAGGTGAGAAACTATTTACTTCATGGGCTATAATAAAACTGCTCTACCATGGTTTCATAGTGAGATGTATCCAAACTACACACAAATTGGGATGCTGTAAGGTGTTATTTATAAATCTCCTGCTACACACAAATTGGGATACTGTAAGATGTTATTTATAAATCTCCTGCAATAGTTTCTATCATTTAAGGATGGTAGAAATAAGTGAGTCATGAAACAAGTCTGCCAGACAATTATCATTCATGCTTCAAGATATACTGGTTTATGTATGCAACGAGTTACTATCTGACGTTGAAATGTACAGAAATTTGTTTAATGGCATATAATCTGCAACAATCATCATCATCAATAAAGCTGAATTATTTTTATGCTACTTCATGGCAAGCTCACAAAGCTCCAGTAAGATAAGGAATGTCTTAACATGGCAAGATGTACGAACAATTTTAACACCACTGCATATAAGAAGGGATACCCAAACCGACCTCCAAAAACTTCTCATCAGACACGATATTCAGGGTCTTGGTTCTTCCCTTCTGTGAAAAATTAGATTGGGGAGGTGATACAGCTTGAATGATGAAATGTGTTGAACTCTGACTTAATGATAAGATAGTGATACACATGCTGAAATCATTTCATATACTATGTGAAACAAAACTCTGAAGATTAAAACCAGCCATGAAGAGAGTACTATACAAAGAGCACCTGATAAATAACTGATTCTAACATGAGCTCGTACACATATGAGATGCTTTAATATGCGACACATTTTTAGATTGTACTTACAGTAATTATTTGTGATCTGTTCATTCATTACATCATTACTAACTGTCTCAGGTTTTTGGTAAAATAATATTGTGACACAAGTGTGATAAATAAGTGCGATTATTACTGAGAAAATCATTTTTCATCCTCATCAATCACATCTGCAAAATCTCTCTCTCTCTCTCTCTCTCTCTCTCACACACACACACACACACACACACACACACACACACACACACACACATGCGTCTAGGTGTGCGTGTGTGTGTGTGTGTGTGTGGGGGGGGGGGGATGTGGATGTGTGTGTGTGTGTGTGTGTGTGTGTGTGTGTGTGTGTGTGTGTGTGTGTGTACACTACCGTACTCACTAAAATCATTAAATCAGTCTGTTTCTACAACACAGGGTATAAAAGAACGAGTAAAAAAAGGTTTAAGCATTTATTAAAATGCTATGACAGAAGTATATGGTTGACTGACTAACATGCAAATAAATGATGAACCAGCCGTCTTCAAACACATGGTGATACCTGCTCAGATCACAGCAGACAGACAGCTTCATTTGAACACAATATTTCACCAAGTTTCTTACTTCTTGCCCTCACCATAAGGGAAGACACAAAGCTGCATCCAGATGTTTGTTTGATAACCAAAGAAAGCCTGCATTATCATGCATTCAAGTCTCCTCCTAACAAGTTGATGGAAACAGTGTGACAAAATGCACATGCACTAGCCTCTTGTCAATATCAGCTACAATATACAGCCAGAAGCCAGTTTAATTAAATGCTATCTGTACGCCATAAGAAAAAACAGACACTGCTTGGAATGCACTTTTCAAAAATGTGTAAACAGCACATGCTACAAATTGTTGGGTTCCCATTGTGAAGCAAGCAGCCATACATCATTATTACATTCAATACTAAATTGAGGTGCTCATATGAAGTAATCTAGAAGGTAACAAAAACTGTACAGCTCTTACTACATGGAGCAACTTAGACAAACTTATGTTTTATGGAACTGATCGCTTTACAAACAATGGGTCTGAATCCTATTTAACAAAAAGAATGCAAAAAGTTGTGCTGAATAGTTCAAACATTGTTTGCAGGAGAAAAAAAAATTTAGTGAGTGTGGAGAAATAATGAAGGGATTTCATAGGGTTTAATTTTTGGTCCACTTCTATTCCTGATATATGTGAATGACCTCCCACCTAACATTCATCAAGATGATTTTTTGAGGGTTGTACCAGTGTTGCAATAAATGCGATTGAAGAGAAAGCAACAGAACGAACTGTCAATGATGTTTCTCAAAGTGTTATTAAGTGGTTCTCTGAAAATGAACCCTTCCCGAATTTTGAGAAAACACTATATTCAGTTCTGTACAACAAAGAGAGTAATATCAACAACTGATATAGCACACAAACCAGGCATCGGTAAACAGGGTAGAATGCTCCAAATTTTTGGGTGTACACACTGACGAGAATTTGAATTGGAAAAAGCATATTACTGAGCTGCTAAAACAATTAAGTTCAACTACTTTTGCTCTTCGTACAATTGCTAGTCCTGGGAAGAAACAAATCAATCTCCTAACATATTTTACATATTTCAACTCAATAATGTCCTATGGAATAATTTTCTGGGGTAACTCATCACTTAGAAAGGAAGTATTGACTGCAAAAAAGTCCTGTTCATCCACAGTCAACACGTAGGTACCTCTTTGAGGAATTAGGCATTTTAACTGCTCTATACACATACAAACACTGTGAACATTAATAAAACAAACTGCAGGGACAGATTCCTGACTAGAAACAGAGGAAAACAGGTCCTATGAACATGTGCCAGGAAAAGCATTGTTGTCGTGATAGATGGTGCTGATGAATGTTCTTCTGACCACATGCCGTGTGTTCCTCACACGTTGCCAGCTATGTGGTTGATGCAGCATACTGTAAGTGGCAGAATGGTCCAGTATTCACATCGGGGACAAGTTGAGATGGTGTTCGTGTGTGACCAAGCAGATGAAAACTGTCAAGAGGCAGAACAGAGTCCTCCAAATCCGATGTATGCACAGTCGAGCACCTCCCTGCACGTCCGTCCGTCTGAAAGGACCCATGATCACACAAACACTCAAAAAGGGCTTGAAATGTTGTGTGATGTGGTTGACATCTATGAGGGTACTTGTTTCAGTATAGCTGTGCTGCCTCTTGACCGTTTCCATCTGCTTGGTCACACACAAACACCATTCTGCTGCTTACAGTAGGCTGCATCAATCACACAGCCTCCAACATAAAAGAAACACATGGCACATGGTCAGAGGAATTTTCATTCATCAGTGGCACCTATCATGGTAATGATGCATTTCTGGACAAATGTCATACGAACTCTTTTTGCTCCATTTGCAGTCAGGAACTCACCCCTGCAGTTCGTCGGTTTTATTAATGTTCATCCTGTGTATTCACTAATGTAATTTGCTACAAATATTCCATCACAATTTGGAAAGAATAATGATGTCCATATCTACAACACTAATGGAAAAAATTTTCTTTATTGCCCTTTATTAAAGCTGCCAGTGGCTCAGAAAGGAGTTCCAAATGCAGCAACAAAATTTGTTGATCTTTTGGCCCAATAACATAAGATGTGTGACAGGTAGCAAAGCAAGTTTTAAATCTAACCTATAATCATTTCTTCTGGACAATCCCTCCTATTCTATGGACAAATTATTATTTAAAAATTACTAGCCTGTATTTTAAAAAAAAAAAATCTTAAGTGTAGCTACATGGGTAGGGATGAAATATAACATGCGGCTGAAATATAACATGCAGCTGAAATATAATACACACATTAACATTAAAACTAATCAAGTATATGCATAAACTGACTTTCTTTTTCATAAAACAACCATTCAAATGATCTACGGAACACACCATTCGCCAACCAACTAACAACTTACCTAATTAACTAACAAATACAAGATCACAGAGCACTTGAGGCAAACATTCCAGGCACTTCACTGTGTACGAAGTAAGACTGACATAAGCATGACAACACTGAAAACTGAGCAACTGTTAGATTTTCTGAAACAATGAAGCACTGTCCAATGTTTTAGTCATAGCGCAAGGTTAGTATACAGGGCAGAATGGCATTAATTATTGAAATTAACTGAACTTTTGTAATTGTCAATGTCACTGAAATTCTCCAGCAGCTGTGTGTAACTTAAGGTGTTATTTCATGTTATTTTGAAGGCTACCAGTTTCAGCTGAAACTGGTAGCCTTCAAAATAAAATAATGTCTTTAAGTTAAACAGCTGTTGGAGAATTTCTTTGACATTGACAATTACTTAATCAGCTGATGTTCACTGTCCATGATGGACCAGCAGAGAGAACTTTTGTGATGTCACATTGTGGGCTAGGTGTGAGATGTTACTTAGGGGTCAGTGTTGGTGTTGGTAGATCAGGAAGATGGAGCATTCTCATCATCTTTGTTCCAAACAGCAGCTGCATAGAGATTCATATTATGACTGTCACATCAGTTGGGTAGCTATTGCCGATTGCATGGCACCTGCTGTAAAAATTAGGACCAATGTTGTATGACCAATGTTTTTTAGCACCATCAGATCCCACTTACATTAGCTAAGCTGTGAATGAAAGTGTTGCTTGTCAGAGCTTCCTCTCAAATTTCATTGTATCTTAGCACACAGCTAGAAGATGACTGACACACAGTTGTATTTAGAGGCCAGAGTAGAGAGTGTCTTGGCTTTAGTGACAATCTTTTGAAGGAGTAATGATTATCAGGAAAAAGTCAACTACCAGAGTTGATCTGACACAAGAGGAACTTAAACTGAGTATTTTGAGATAAGAAACCAATTGTCAGAAATGAATATTTCAGGCAGTAGGGTGTCTGAACTGAACAATGTGTCTGAAGCACATGCTTGTAAATCACTTATGTTTCAGTACAGCTGCCTGCTACAGTGATATTGTTAGTGTTGCCTTGAAAAACAATATAAAATTGTCTTTGCTACATTCAAGTTGGAGTTTACTGCTGTTATCATTTCATTACTTGTTGCTAGCATTATTTGTTGCAAAAACTTGCAGACATGTATTTCACAACAAGTGTCATCCTAATTACCAGATTTTTATCTTTGTTGAAAGAAACTTATGAGAGACTGGGTTGTTCAGCCCACAAAGAGCTGAGCAATGTTCTCAGCACATAATTGTTTGCACAGTTGAATTTGAAGTGATCGCATTGGATCATAGGGAAGAAGACCTATCAATATGCACACCATCAATTTGCCCATAAAATGCATACTTCAAAGAATACTTTCTGGAGCATACTTGTGGAGCAGCAATTACACGCCATCATAAAAAAATGTGCAAAGGTGTGCTGAAAAGTAATGTCTCAGAATTTTTTTTGTGAAAACTCCTGAAGCTTTTTAAATAAAATAATGTTATTAACATTTTACATCTTTATTCTCCACGTCTACACATTTGCAGCCCTCTGCCACTAAAAGGCTCCGAACTGTATCATGTAACATGGTGGTGTGTAATGTAACTATGTCGATGTGTGAGAGACCCTCATAAAACTGAAACCACAAATTCAAAGAGTTCAACCACACGTGGAGCACCCTCTCCTTCAGCATGACAATGCCAGACCACACACGAGTGCTGCGACATTTGCAACAATCCAACGTCTCAGGTTCACTATCATCTATTGTCCACCATATGGTCTCAGTTTGAACCATCCAATTTTCATCTGTTTCCAAAACTTAAAGAACGACTTTAGGACTACACTTTGATGGTGATGAAGTGGTGCAAGCAGAGGTGAGGTTGTGTCTCTGTAAACAAGGTCAAACATCCTAAGGTAATGGTATCAACAAACTGCTCTCTCATTGGGAGAAATGAGTTTGTTGCCGGGGTGACTTACATTGAGAAATAAATACGTACACATGAAGAATAAAGATGCAGAATGATAATAATTTTCGCTTAATTTAAAAAGTTTTAAGAGAGTTATCCTATAAATAATTCATTGGCATTACTTTTCACCAAGGCCTAATGTGTAAACAATGGAGCTTTGACTCAGAGTTCAGTTCAAGATTGATGATGTCACTCAGAACAGTTGCTTTGAATTTTTCTTTCTATGAAGTGTAATTTATTTCAGTAACAAACTAAACAGTTGGGTTAAGTGAGCCTACTGATACCAGATGTTTGCGTCATCCCATGACAAAATGATGATGTGTCGTGTGATCTCGTACAAGTGCAAACAGGAAGAGAACAGCACACGAGCAATTTTTTTTCTTTTTCTTCTGTATTATTTTTTTGCAATATAAGTCCTCAATGTGTCTGATTTACAGACTCTTCATAAATTAAATAAAATTAATGCTGGTGATGTTAAGTCACAAAACTGAAAAAACTTCAATGCCTATAATATTTTATTTTGTAGATGTCTTGGTAAATTTCCATTTCATTCTGGCATTTCAACTGCTGCTCCTATACTATCCACAGGTAATTGCAAAGAATGGTCACTCAAGCCTCAATCAATTTTAAAATCGTTTTGATGCTGACACAGATTTATAAAATGAAGTTTAATTTAATATTGGTTCGCACAGCTATTGCTGCAACAGTGGATTTTTGCAACACCTGAATACATTTCCTTGATGAAATTTATCATAGGTTTAGAGTTTTGTACACTATACAGACACTATGTTCTGTGCTTTCAGATACAAAATAAGGACATTTAACTAATTTTTCACCTGCAGTGCAAGAGTCATACGTCCAATTGTACCCTTGGCAATGAAGGTGGCATTTGTCCACTTCTGAAGCATGTCAGGTGAATACACTGCCATCTTCATTGCACCTTGTTATAGGAACTATATTTCTGTTATGTTCACACCAGTGTGTTCCTGTTTTCTGGTGGTAATGTAGTGTGCTTTTTATATAGTAAATACTTTATAATGGTTTAAAGAAAATAACTGTCAAATAGAAAAGAGGTCTAAATAAATGCAGCCTGAATACAAAAATAAATCCAGTCTGAATCTCAATAGGAAAAGCTGTCTTTATTTAATACATTTATGGCTATGAAGAAGAAGTATTCTTACGCTTTGTCACGGATAATAAAACAATATTTACACTCAAGTCAGTTGGTACTGTGGCTGTGTTTAAGTCAGATGATTCTTTAAGTGTCTTATAATATTCTGATTTAGAACTTGCAACGTAAGAGTGTGGAATAGTTTTTTCTAATTTATACGAAAGGCCCTCAACGAAGTCAGCGATGTTTGCAAGAACACTTTATCAATTGTGCTCCGTCAACTGAAATCCACTGATTAAGTTCAATGATGTAATCTTCATCACAGTTTTCAATTTTTGCTTGTAAGAAACTTATTGCATCCCCAGGGGACATCACCTTCTGTGCCAGACAGGAAGGCTCGAGTGCTTTGAGGGAGCCAGGGCTATGCCACTGGTAGTGTAACTACAAGCACAATCACCCGTGGCAGATTGGCTCCAGTGCAGGAGTCAGATGAAGTGTGGCCTACACCATAGGGTAGTGGTGAAGGGGAGGAGACCCAGTTGTCAGGGAGCTAACCTCAAACCTCAAAATTAAAGCATAGCCCTTCAGATTGGGGGTTGAGTGCATTGTTGATACCCTTGCCTTGTAAAAAGCCTACCACCGTGTACAGTTTAATACGGAATGACAGACTGTCTTAATGAAGACATACTGCACCGAGGAACAGGAATATGGATACATCGATGCTTAAATTTTAAACACGGAATATGCGTACACTACTGCAGATACAAACTATAAACAGCATCGCTGAAAGGACACTGAGATATGGAATGGGAATTATTGTATTCCAGGAACTCAGGTGGACAGGAAATGGTGACATACACGAGTAGAAATTCTCGCTGTAGCACTCGGGAAAAGATGAAAAAACAAAGGAATACCAAAGTTAAAGGCAGTAAGTACCTGTTTCTCAAGGGGAAAAATCTACAAAGGGACAGGAAAAAATGTAGCAAACCAACAGACTATATACTGGTATCGAAGAGACGGGCACACGACACGGAAATTGTGTGCACTTTCTGAGGAGATAATTCCGATTCTGACTGTTACCTAGTAGGAGCAAAAATGAGGCAGAAACTTGCTATGACTACTAAAGGAAATGGTACCCAAGTAAAGAAATGGAATAAAGAAGAACTGTAATATAGGTCTACTGTCGAAGTAGCACCATCTTTTCCTCGTACGATTGTCGGACAATGGTGCAAGGTCGGTATGTTTATTTCTGGATTTGGCACGATTAATTTAAGGGGTGACCAGATAACCTTTCTGTCACCAGCCCGTTACCACCGGGATGGAATGTGTGTATGCCAACTGTCTGTTTTGTGTGTTATTCAAGTTAAAGAGAGCAGAAATGTTATAAATATTTGCAAATAGTGTAACATATGTGGGACTTCGAAACTGGCTGGGAATTCATCTGGTGGGATGTGGAAAGCTGCCTACAAACCACATCCAGGCTGGTTGGCACACCACCCTCCTGTTAATCCTCTGGACAGATTCGATCCAGAGCTGGCACATCTCCCCATCCCAGAAGTGGCTAAGAAAGGCTAGAGCACTAGCGAAGGAATAAAAGCAGAAAAATTTACGAGAAAATTAAAGAAGGAACTTGAAAACATACTCCAAAAGTAACAGCAAGTGAGGACAAAGGGAGAAATTTGCTGACAGATAAACTAGATGTAATGCATACAGGGAGAGAATACCTCGAGGGAATTTTGGAGGACAACCCTACTGAGAGTGAGCAGCTACTCTACAGAACAGAGGATCCAACGATAGAAGAGCACACATTACAGAAAGTACAAGAGGTAGTACAATGCTTAAAAAATTACCAAGTACCAGGAACTGACAGAAAAACTGCCGAACTGTTAAAAATGTGGGAACTGGTCTCCACAAGCAAATCCACAAACTTAAGAAAATAAGTCTCATTATTCAAATTATTGACAAATTACACCACGGATTGTAACCTATAAAATTCTCTTTAGTCTTACCTACAATAGGTTAGCTTTATATGCAGAAGAGATTCTGGGTTAATATCAATGTAGATTTCGGTCTAAAAGTTAAACAACAGCTCAGATATTTGTGCCAAGCCAAATACACGAAAAGGCATACGCGCATAATACTGTATTTATCTTCATAACTTCTATGTAGACTTCAAGCGGGCCTCCGATAGTCCCGACAGGGTAGAAATGCTAAGCAATTTGTTACTGCTTAATATGCCGTCTAAGTATGTTTCACTCACTTGGGCAACACTGGCTAGCTCCAAAGCTGCAGTGAGACAGGATTTAGCATTAGTAAAGGAGTGAGACAATGAAGTGCCCTCTTCAGAATGCTGGTCAGTCAGTCGTCTGGAAGCTTCAAGTGTGTGGTCACACAAGCAACAAAGTCAATGCCGATGGTGCAGCAATTATTAGTAGAAGAAGAGTTTCATTAGAGAGAACAATATGTGAATGAAAGAAGGACACAACCTAAGGGGCTTGTTATCAAGTGAAGACTACAGGAATTTCACCAGGAAGGAAAATAATAACTTAAACTATCAGCAGCAGGCCTCAATTCTGGACATGTACATAACTTTGACTTTCTAGGAGCTAATATTAACAAAGTATTTCTTTCTCCACTTGGAATCTGCACGATGACAGCAACCTGTGAAGGAGACTGCACATCGGTTAGTGGCCTGGCAGCTCATGTAGTCATTGTGAGGACAGTTGCAGGTAACCAATAAAAGGGGAAAATTACAGGTTGCTTTAATTGCTCAAACTGAAATTTTTTGCCTTGCTCACATAGGTTAGTTTTAATTACTGTGAACAAATCTGCAGCAGATTGTTGACCACCATTTCCTGGATACACAGAACACCTTCAGATTGTGCTTAGTGAGTTTAAATTCAGGGCTACAAAATGCACCATCTACGGTAGTTTAGTTACCGATCACTTAAAATCGGTTACCAATGGAGCATCTCACGTTTCCGTCGTACTTCGTGGCAGCTGCTTCCAAAATTGCTCCGTATTACATGTAAGTAACAGCACTTGTTAAGTGATCTGCAATGTTTGTTTGTCACCACTAACCGAGCTGTAGCCCACAGCAGATGTGAAAACACTGCAGTGAAAAGTGACAAATATCAACTAGCAAGTGATTTTAATCTCACTATAAGCAGCAACATGTGCTTCCACACACCTAAGAAATTATTGGCTTCCAGGTTGCTAAACAGACAGCTGAAACTACAAGTATAGAGGGTCACGTACCAGCACGATTGGATTGACTGTGACCGACGGATGTGACATGTCAACAACGGTGAGTACTGACGAGTGGAAGCTCGAGATACTTGAATGTACGGTTCTCGGCCACATCTATGGGGAAGTTTCTGGATATCTAGAACAAATGCCAAGTCAGATCACCTCACACAGGGAGGTGACGTTGTAAGATCGATAAAAAGTAGGAGAATAGTCCGGCCCGGGCATGTCCTTAGGATGCATACTGGAAGGATGACTAAAAAGGTTTTTGAATGAAGGCCAACTGGAAGAAGACACCAGTGGATAAACAAAGTGAAAGAAGATATTAAATACCTCAAAGTCACAGGGTGGAGAACCAAACTGGAGAGAGAGAGAGAGAGAGAGAGAGAGAGAGAGAGAGAGAGAGAGAGAGAGAGCAGAATAGAGAAAGCTCGTTTAAGAGGCCAAGACCCACACACAATTTTAATGCCGTGAGGAGGAGGAGAAGGAGAAGGTGGAGATGGAGAAGTTAGGAGTAGGAGTAGAAAAAGAAAGAAAACTCATTACATTTTCTTTTGGAGAGCATTACAGTTCCGTATTATACATGTGCATGTTGAGTTTTAACAGTGTAACATATTTTGACATCTTCTAATAATTTCCGGGTATGCAGCCGGATCCCGTCGACATTCTGCCACGATATTTCGGCCCAGAGACGTCCGGCCATCATCAGATGAGTACACAACTAGTTGTGTACTCACCTGATGATGGCCGGACGTCTCTGGGCCGAAATATCGTGGCAGAATGTCGACGGGATCCGGCTGCATACCCGGAAATTATTAGAAGAAGAAATACGCCGGGAAAATTTCAGAAGTCATATTTTGACATTTTCACAGTTTTCTTCAATTGGGGCTATGTTAATTAGCAAACTTACATTCACAGGAATGGTGGAGACTCATAAACTAGCATGCAAAACTTAAGGACAAAAGTAACTTTTGCATGATGTGTCAATGCCAAGTAACATAGCACAATGAAACTTGGAACACATATGGAAAGTACTGCTAAAGTATAGCACAGAAGGTAACTGACACTTTTATTCAAAGTCAGTAATTACACTGAAGTCTTCGAGATTTATGATGACCACCTGCACATTACATAAGGTGGGACATGGTTCTTAATAGTGTATGTGATCATCAGTGACAGAATGCACGATTTGCAACATGTTCCCATGCTGGTAAGGAGTTTGGTAAGGAGTTTTCGTAGTAGGGTGTTCCAATCATCCACCAGTGCAGTTGACAACTGCTGAATGCTCATTGCTGCACATGGTCGTGCTGCACGGAATTTAAGTCACAGTAACTGGTAAGCTAGTCCATTCGCCAAATATCCTCTCATTCCAAGAGCTGCTCCGTCTATGCCGCTTGATGCAGCCATGCATTGTCATCCGACAATGAAAGAAGCACATGAGGAAGGAGTACAGTGTCACAATAACATTGACCGGTGAGTGTAGCATGTTCAAAGATTTGAAGGTCAGAACACACAAGCAACATTACGCCTCTCCATACCGTAATACTTGGACCACCAAATCAATTGTGTTTGACAAAGTTACTGGGTCCATTACATATTCTCATACGGCGAGTAGTGGGAACACGTGATGCATCCAGGAACATTATCGAACATAATCATTTTGGTGGTCCACGCATAATGTGTGGAGAGGCATAATGTTGTGTGGGTGTACTGACCTCCAAATCTTTGAACATGATACAATCATCTGTCAATGCTACTGTGACACTGTACTCCTTCCCCGTGTGCATCTTTTCAGGGGACCATCTGGCCATGATTTAATTTTTATCGATGACAATATGTGACTGCACTGAAATGCACAGGTGCAGGCATCCTCGGAACTAGATATCTGCCAAATAGGCTGGCCTGCCCAATTTAAATCCCATTGAGCACGTGTGTGACGCGTTGGAGACCTGTACTGCAGAATGCTCACATGCACGAACGATCATGAAGCAGTTGTCAACTGCACCAGAGGAGGAAAGAAATACCCTGCCACAAGAATTTCTTCCTTACCAACCTTGTGGGCTGCACAGGAGCATGTTGTTGAGCATGCATTACCACCTGTGGTGATCACACATCCTGTTAAGAACCATGTCCCACTTTCTGTATTGTCCAAGAGACCATCATAAGAAATCAGGGACAAGTAGTGTAATTATTTTTATGTTCATCTCTCAGTGCACTTATTTCAGTTACTTTCTGTACTATATTGTTTCAGTTCTTGTATGTATGGTCCAAGTTTCATTGAGCTATGATGCATGGTAGTGACACATCATGCGGAAGTTACTTTTGTTCTCAGGTTTTGCACACTAGTGTACTAAGTAGCTACCGTTAGTGCCAACTAAAATGCGTGTTTTTGGGCCGGGTTAATTAAAGGAATATACTTTACTTCAGGATATTCACTTTTAAATTAGAATAAAGTTCATGAACATTACTTAAATTAACTTTTTAGTTCATATTATCCCTGCCTCCTGCTCCTCCTTTGTGCACTCCACACCTTTATACCTGGTAAAACTCTAGACTGTTCATCACTTTGACAAAAATTTGTAACTAAGTTACTTCAAGTTTTGGCTTTGTTCCTATTTTCAGGCTGGGTTCTTCTAAGAAACACTTTTATTTAAATAAAATACTGTACTTACTGCACTGAGTAATCAGAGATTTGGAATGTATTTCAAATTTCTTGCCATGACCAGTAGAGCGAAGTAGGGATACTTTGCTAGTGAAGGTGTTTCTTCTTTATACACTCCTGGAAATTGAAATAAGAACACCGTGAATTCATTGTCCCAGGAAGGGGAAACTTTATTGACACATTCCTGGGGTCAGATACATCACATGATCACACTGACAGAACCACAGGCACATAGACACAGGCAACAGAGCATGCACAATGTCGGCACTAGTACGGTGTATATCCACCTTTCGCAGCAATGCAGGCTGCTATTCTCCCATGGAGACGATCGTAGAGATGCTGGATGTAGTCCTGTGGAACGGCTTGCCATGCCATTTCCACCTGGCGCCTCAGTTGGACCAGCGTTCGTGCTGGACGTGCAGACCGCGTGAGACGACGCTTCATCCAGTCCCAAACATGCTCAATGGGGGACAGATCCGGAGATCTTGCTGGCCAGGGTAGTTGACTTACACCTTCTAGAGCACGTTGGGTGGCACGGGATACATGCGGACGTGCATTGTCCTGTTGGAACAGCAAGTTCCCTTGCCGGTCTAGGAATGGTAGAACGATGGGTTCGATGACGGTTTGGATGTACCGTGCACTATTCAGTGTCCCCTCAACGATCACCAGTGGTGTACGGCCAGTGTAGGAGATCGCTCCCCACACCATGATGCCGGGTGTTGGCCCTGTGTGCCTCGGTCGTATGCAGTCCTGATTGTGGCGCTCACCTGCACGGCGCCAAATACGCATACGACCATCATTGGCACCAAGGCAGAAGCGACTCTCATCGCTGAAGACGACACGTCTCCATTCGTCCCTCCATTCACGCCTGTCGCGACACCACTGGAGGCGGGCTGCACGATGTTGGGGCGTGAGCGGAAGACGGCCTAACGGTGTGCGGGACCGTAGCCCAGCTTCATGGAGACGGTTGCGAATGGTCCTCGCCGATACCCCAGGAGCAACAGTGTCCCTAATTTGCTGGGAAGTGGCGGTGCGGTCCCCTACGGCACTGCGTAGGATCCTACGGTCTTGGCGTGCATCCGTGCGTCGCTGCGGTCCGGTCCCAGGTCGACGGGCACGTGCACCTTCCGCCGACCACTGGCGACAACATCGATGTACTGTGGAGACCTCACGCCCCACGTGTTGAGCAATTCGGCGGTACGTCCACCCGGCCTCCCGCATGCCCACTATACGCCCTCGCTCAAAGTCCGTCAACTGCACATACGGTTCACGTCCACGCTGTCGCTGCATGCTACCAGTGTTAAAGACTGCAATGGAGCTCCGTATGCCACGGCAAACTGGCTGACACTGACGGCGGCGGTGCACAAATGCTGCGCAGCTAGCGCCATTCGACGGCCAACACCGCGGTTCCTGGTGTGTCCGCTGTGCCGTGCGTGTGATCATTGCTTGTACAGCCCTCTCGCAGTGTCCGGAGCAAGTATGGTGGGTCTGACACACCGGTGTCAATGTGTTCTTTTTTCCATTTCCAGGAGTGTAGTTTGATGCACATTGTTCCTTTTGTTATCACCCAGTAAATCCACATTAGCAACTTTTTCTTCAACAGTATTTTCAAGTACAATATCGTTTTCTGGCACTTCAATGACTAAACCACTTTTTCCTTTTCTTTTTATATTTAGCCCTAATTTGGAAGTTTCACTTTTGCATACCCTTCTGTACAGTTATTGACATTAATAACAACATTGAAAGTATTTTAAAAATTGAAAAAAAAAGATGTTTACTGATGTTTGAACAAATACAGATTGTGTGAGAATCTCATAAAAAATACCTAAAATATGTAATGTGTGGGGAAAACTCACAAAGGAACAAAAGTTCCTCCTTTATTTTATTTTTCCTGTGATAGCCTATACTTTGAGCATTAATTTGGAAAAACAGATTCTTGGTATTGTACCTTTCCAGTTAGGTGATATTTAGTGTAATGCTGAACTACGTTTCTTAATAAATAAAACACAAAAATATAAGAATACCTTTTTTGTTAATTGCATTGGTAGGCTTATTTGATGGCTTTCGGTAAATCTGCTTACAATCCTTACACTTCAGAGTACATAACCAACAAATTTCACACAGATTGGATGATAAATGAAACAAGTTTTAATTTATTTTCAGAAAACTAGTAAGAGTAATTTTGTGCAATCACAGCGTTAAATAGGTAGAAACTTCCAACTCTCGAATGCTATTTAAAATTGGAGATTTCAAAAAATTTGGTATGGTGACTTATTTATGTATGGAGAACAAATAAGTCAAGTTTCATCCCAATATGAAAGGGTGGGTGAGAAAAAAGCTTTTTTTTTTTTTCTGGGCTGACGTGGAAAAGCCCATACTAAAATATAACATAAACTCAAATATATCTTTTTAACTAGTGGTAGAGGCAAAAGTAAAGGTGAACGTTACATTAATCAAAACATAGAACTCAAATAATTTTCAACTACATTAGCACTGCAGCTACATAGTGAAAAAGGCACGTGCCAAACAGGAAAATTCTGAGGATGTGCAGCTCATTTAAAAGAGTGTCACTAAGAAAGTCAAGTGTGACCACCTATCACTTAGACTACTGTTTGATTTTGTGGGATCCTTAGCATGCCCGTATAGATAAATCCCAAAAACATACGCATGTTTTCTCATTCAGTGTAGGAATATTAACAGATAAAGGATTCTGGTGAGAATACAACTAACATGCAATGTTTCACATGGAAAACTGCTCTTAAAATAATGAATCACTTCAGTGAATTACCAATGAATTTGTGTCTTCCTTTAAAATCTGTATTTTAATGGTTGAAATGTGGAACAGTGTGAAAAATAATGAGAGGGCTTGTAGTCACAGTCTCTCCAGAATGCCCATTCTAAGACAACTGTTGCTCTCAATTATCTTGCCTGCTCTTCACATGCAGAAGAAAGGAAAAAATGTGTGTGTATGAAATCCTCTATCTAGTCTGAATGACTATTTAATGAATAGCTGCAGTCATCTTGTACAATTATACTCACACACATATATCCTTTAGATGAATTTCACAAACAATTAAGAAGAACTGGGAAGCTTTCTTACTCATACCTTTCCTACTCCGAACCATTCACAATGCATGCATGTTGTATAACTTGAACATAACCATGTATCTCCATACTTGTGATGTCACTACCACTACCACAATTTAGAGAAAAAGTGTATGTTGCATATATTAATTCACATCTAATAATGAAATAGCTGATGCTACTGAAACAACTCACCTATAGCAACATATGGGTCCATTTCTTTCTGATATTCGGGACATTGATAGTTTGAACAACCAACGACCTTGTTCTTGCACTTTGTCCCAAACAAAATGTGCCAATTTATCTCGGTCAGGTACTGTAGGAGGTGTATGGCAATGAGCTACAGCCATTTCCCCCACAGTGCGAATGCGTGTGACAGCCGATACACGCACAGTAAAGTTTGTATTTGGGGGAACATTGTTATCAAAACGAGTAGTAAACACTTTCCCATCAACAGTACGAACACGCCGTTTCCAATCAAGTGTTTCAATAACACCATTTTCATTCTTAAACATTGCTGTGCCTTCAATGGAAACCTAAAGAACAAAAATGTCATTGTCACATATCATGAAACAGATTAATATGTCGATCCCCCAAATCACAATCAACAACTTCACAGCTACAATCAACAACAAAGATCACTCCACAGGAGTTAAATAGTTTAAGGATAAAAATAAGGTCATAATCACACTCCATTTTTTTCTCAATAGTTTGCTTCTTTTGAAAACCACATGCTTACTGATACTGTGACAGCTCAAACCATTAATACTACCTTCAATGGCAGCACTTGTTGCTCAACATGACACATCCAGTATGTGTAATTTCCATTTCATGTTAAATGCTGTAAAAAAATTATAATTTGAGAGTAGTTATAATTGGAACAAAGAACAAACCTTCTGAAGTCCATCTACGCAAAGATTTGTATACCACCTGACATCTCAACACAGTGCTACCTCAACAGAAAGTTAACAAGATTTCTTGCATTACCATCTAACTATACATTTTATTCACATGTAAATTTTGCCTCCATAGCAGAGTGGTCAGCTCAGTTGACTGCCATGCGGAGGCCCCACAGTCTGTTCCTGGTACTGCTAGGAATATTTACTTGGTGGGAGGGCTGAAGCAAAGTGCACTCAGCCTCATGAGGTCAACTGAGGAGCTACTGGACCCAGTAGTAGTGGCTCCAGGTGCTGAAAACTGACAGTGGCCAGGTGAGTTGTGTGCTGACCCCACACCACTCCACACCGCATCCAATGATGCCACTGGCAGAGGATGTCATGATGCTCAGTAAGTACCGATGGGCCTACCAGGGCCTGTGGATGGAGTTACTACTCACATGTAAGAGATTTCAATAAATATGAATTAGTATATACACTAAATCCAAAGCATATCCATTAAAAAATAGTATTAATTCCAATAAAGGCTAATGCCTTGTTCACTTTGAGTACTTTTACCTGTTTTTTAATACTGGGTGTGCTTATTTCCTTGCCAACCATTAATGACTATGTGTGGCAGTTAAGCACTAGTACAGTAGAAAGAATGCATTTTTAAATGCAGAATTTAATATTTCAGATTTCTGCCTATTGTCTTTAGTTTTAACAGCACACTGGTCTACTAGAGACTATAAGGAATGTTTCAATCAAATGATTGATGTAAGGTATGAGCACAGCTTCCTACAATTTTCTGATAAATCTTTTGTCAGAATCTGACTGGGACATTGTTGCAGGCTTCATGCATAGATCACCTTCTGGACATACAAGTTTCCAGCAAGTTTTCTGTATTTAAACTAACAACCCAATGTAGGAAGAGAGTAACAATTTCTGTTTTTGTAATGCAATATTCTTAAAATGGAACCATTAAACTAAGTTGAGCCCTATGCAATCTTTTATTACCTTCCTGGTATGTATGTATTTAAAGCAAAATTTTTTACTGTGTTTGGACTTTAACGTCACATCTTCAACCTGTAACCTGTTACGTACACTTTAGTGACTATCTTTTCTCTCAAACACAAATACTCTCCTTGCTTTCTTGATTAACTTCTTGCCTTTGCTGACCATTGTCTGTAATAGCAACATGGTTGATTGCTTATCCTCGTCTCTATGATAACTCTCTCAAAAATTTTGGGTCTATTTGTAGCCAACAGGTCCAAAATCTCTCTTGCATGTGTGTTGGACTAGTTGGTCAAAACAGTTTGATAACAACATTTTTAGTATTACTTCACCAAACTATGTTTGCATCAATGGTACATGTGCAGTTTTCCCTAGTCGATACTAGGTAAATTAAAGCCACCTCCTACTAAAGTTGTATGCAAATAACAAAGTGGATCATGGGGCAGTACACATGGTAAGCTGCAGTGTATCAAGTGATGCTCCAGCCAATAGCATGCTTTTAACATGTCTGTAGTATGCATATACAATTTTCAGCATTGATTTTCATGTTAGTTAACGTATGCTGAAGGTGTTTAGCCACTGTAGGGTTCACTATGGATGGCATAAAGCAAGCACGACAGGCATTACTTTAAGAAGAGACAGTGATAGTTTCCCAAGTGTGTAAATGTTTGCAGTGAGAATCAGAAGTAGAAATTCTGGTCCAGTGTGACACTTACCCCACGTTGCCTGTTAGCAAAGTAAGCAATGGATGAAGGTGGTAGCTTGGGACAGAGAGAGAGTGCACATTGGTGACAACACAAAGCGTTCTCCATCTCTCTCCATACAGAACTAATCATGGAGCCACCATCTTAGTTGCACACCACTACGCCACCATAAGATCAGGATATTTCTACGCTGCTGAATAGGGTGTACCTCTAAAAGTATGTCAGTATGACAACCAGTGGAAACATCCACTTATTAATTTAACTCTGTCACCACTGGTAACTATGCTGCATTAAAATTTGCAGCTGTACTAATTTTGGACCTTTTTAGATCTAATGCTTCTGCTGCCTGTTGCTATGACTTTCAATTTTCTCGGAGGTGTAATCAATCTTTTTGATACATTTTACATGTCACTGAAACTTTACCTACTGTCTAACTTTTATTTCAACATAAGCTCAGATCCTCTGATTATTATGTGAGGCTGATTGCTTTTTTGGAAAGGCACGAGTTCTGGAAATCCACGGCAAATTCTTTGGCAGTTAAAAACTGCTATTTCAATATTCTCATTTGACATATTTTTATCGAATCAGTTCCATAACCAGTGTCTCCTTCACCAGATTTTTGATACAGGTTTTGGAATTTTGCCTAACCAAAGACACATGTGAACTATCCAGAGCAATTCTATTAGTATCAGTTCTTCATTGCACGCAAGGAATCAGCAGTCAAGCTCAATGTAGAGCTGATGAGGCCTCCAGTTCAGACCTTCCACTCAGTGAGAGGTTAGACAACAGTCAATCCTCCGAATATTGCTGTAAACTGATAGTTCATGTCAAACTTAATTAGTGAGGCTTGTTGTCTTCACCATTTCCATCAGTCTCAGGAAAGAACTAAGAATTGTCTAAGGTCTCAAGATTTCAGTCATTGCTGATAGAATGAAAAAATGACGTTTTGCCATTCGTGCACCCAGGTTCGTCGATGAGTACACCATCGCAGGCGCTCCTGTCTGTGATGCATCATCAAGCGTAACCGCAGCCAGAGTCTCCGAACTGGTAGTCCATGCTGCTGCAAACGTCGTCAAACTGTTCGTGCAGATGGTTGTTGTCTTGCAAACGTCCCCACCTGTTGACTCAGGGATCGAGATGTGGCTACACGATCCGTTACAGCCATGTGGATAAGATGCCTGTCATCTTGACTGCTAGTGATACAAGGCCGTTGGGATCCAGCACGGCGTTCCGTATTACCCTCCTGAACCCACCGATTCCATAATCTGCTAACAGTTATTGGATCTCGGCCAATGCGAGCAGCAATGTCGCGATACGATAAACCGCAATCGCGATAGGTTACAATCCGACCTTTATCAAAGTCGGAAACGTGATGGTACGCTTTTCTCCTCCTTACACGAGGCATCACAACAACGTTTCACCAGGCAATGCCAGTCAACTGCTGTTTGTGTATGAGAAATCGATCGGAAACTTTCCTCATGTCAGCACGTTGTAAGTGTCGCCACTGGCGCCAATCTTTTGTGAATGCTGTGAAAAACTAATCATTTGCATATTACAGAATCTTCTTCCTGTCGGTTAAATTTCACGTCTGTAGCATGTCATCTTCGTGGTGTAGCAATTTTAATGACCAGTAGTCTATCATTAAGCACAACCAAAATGATTTTGCTGTTTAATTCAACACAGAAACATGCAACCAACTAAAGAATATGCAATGCATAAATTAAGCACTGAGGCTCTCCGAGTGAACTGCCGGTAATTAGTGCCTGCTGCTTGAGAGCTTATGAACAGTGACCATCACAAAAACTCTGGAGCTCCATGTGCCACTGATGTACATGGTGGGCGTCAAATACGATACTGTGTAACATCAAACCATTGTGCTGCTGACAAAGAGATTTTAAAAAAAGTGGGATAGAGAGATTAGTGCCTAACATAACAGCTCTGATAACCTTACTGCATATGGGGCTTTGAAGTTGATGGATTATGTCTGCATCCATTCTCACCATAGTGTATCAACAGAAATAATTTTTAATCAGCTCAACAGAACTGAAGTTGGATTACTGCTCACTGGTGACAGGAACTTTTCTATGATGAGAGACATTTTCTGCCTCATAGAACAAACAGTTGTAGCACCACTGCTGGAAAAAACACAAGAGGGTATATGCAGCATTTTGTTGGGGGAATCTTTTCATGACATTCTCTAGGAACATTAATCCCTGTGGAAAACATTCTGTAATAATTTGGTTATTAATCTAGCTTCAGAGTGCTGTCTGGACAATAAAATGTCTTATCACATGGCTAGCAGTGACTTCAAAAAGATTTTCCTGGACCCAAATTCCTTGCATCTTAATGCGAAGCTCACTTTAGATGTGAGAAGGCAGTAATTTTTTAAATCATCATCATACATAAGTGGAAAATATATCACTTAATATGTAATACATGGAGAAGACATGTGTTTCATCTTTCTGTTTCTTGTTGGTATTTACACCAAGATATCGACACATTTCTTCTCTCTTCACTAGCTGGTCATTTATTCTGATTGTGGGGTTCTTTGCTCTCGAAATGTTCCATTTCACAAACTATAAACTGTTCTGTGAACTACTATCAGTAATTTCCTTTGTGCATCAATTATTTAGTGGTTTTCTGAACTTGTCTTCTGTTCTAATTTTGCCCCAGTGTTGACAACATCTATTATTACCAGATCAAAAGCATAGGCAATCTATCCTCTAGTGCTTCTTCTATTTTGAGTCTGTTTCAGCTGTGACTCTATGACACCATACCAAAGCTCTCAGCTACATGTAAGGACCTGTACAGAGCCCTTGGTGCCTCTTAGGAGAACATGTGTTGCTTGTCTGAGTGCCTCTGCTCATTCCCTGGTGAGGGCAGTAGCCTCCATGATGCGATCAAGCAGTTCATCTCACATATTCACGTATCATATTTATATCTCAGACTTCAACTCCATATACAAAAATCTAATGGTGCAGGGGCTGTCAATCATGGCGGGGAGTTAATTGTGTTGCAAGTACCAATCCAGCGATTACGGTAAGTGTGGTTGAGCCGTTCCCTCATACGTCTGGTAAAACGTGGATGGGCTTCATCATGCTGGCAGTGCACTACAGTCCACATGGCCAAAGAAACGTTTTCAAGGTGTTGAACAAACAAACTTTTCAAATAATGCAAGTTTTTCTGTCCCATCATACGCGCTTCTAAAATGACTGGATCTATCAACACGAAACGTGTTCTTTCTTGGAAACGATTTGGAGTAGGACATATGTCCATATGAGGTGTTTTTGCTTCAAAGTATCATTCCTATAATATCCTTGAATACTGACCACTCCTCCTGGGACACCCTGTATCTACGACCTATTTGTCATCTGAGGTTTTGGCAATATGTGGTGCATGATTCAAAACATATTCAGTGAATATCCTTGTTCTGAAACTGTACTGCATGGGGCTCATGCCAACCACGTTTGTGTCCTGAGGTCGCTGCATAGGAGCTTTTCACATGTTTTGGCTTGAGAATTTAAAATAAATCATCTAGTGTCTTTGCCCCTCCCCCATTTTTTTTAGTATAAAGTTACAAACTGATCTTTAATGTATGCCTTGACTCCTGTTTTTCAACTCTTATTTTCTGTCATAGTTCTTTATATTGTTCTTTGACTGGACAGAACAGATTAAACTTTCTTCCTTGTTTTCTTTCTCCCTTCAATCTCTGGTGGTAGCATCTGATCATAAATGGACTTGTAACTCATTCCTAATCTTAGAGTACATCACACTTTGGGGCTTCCTTCTCTAGAAATTGGCGTGCTTTCTGGTGTGGCTGTAACTCTTTTTGTTTCATGTTTCACACTGGACCAATATCTTTTTTAATTTCTGCATACTGTTTACTTTCCAACAAAGGCTTTTGTTTCTTACAAAGGTAACAAGTAATTTTTTAGCTTGCTGAATTCAGCTGTTTTCTGTATTTCTTCTTGGACAGTATTCCATGTGTCATTCTCCAGTTTTCCTGTGTTGTAAATTAGGAGATTACTTACAGGTTTAGAATCCATATTCTGTTCCTCTCATTCCTCTCATTGCCCCCTTCGAAGAACACCTGGTCTTTGTATCACTAGCTACATTATTTGTTCCTTTTCGCACATTGCTTACTGTTTTTGCAATCCTCCTCTAGATTGCCTGATTCTCCAGAAGGGATGAAACTGGTCCGTATTCCTTACAAAACCTTGCAAAATGACTGTACTCCTGGCAGTTGTGCCATTTGGTGACTGCAAGATAATCCATCATAGTGATTGACTGAAACTGAATGTACATTCTTTTCCGTATAACTATCTATGGTCTCACTTTTTCATTTACTTCAAGCACAATCTACCGCCAGTCTTTCTCTCTGGACAGTTTTAAATGTGGCTTTTGTTTCTTCTAAGAATTGGTTCTTATCTGTAGTTCCCTCAAAGTTCTGTTTGTATATTGGCTACATGAGTTCACTTTCTGGCATAGTTAATGGAATATCATTTACACTAACTGATTGAAACTATATGAACACCGTATGTAATGCAGAATTGACCACTATAGTCTGTCCAAAATTACTTTAGGATTGACACTTCAGGAGGAGCACGTGGAGATATGGAACAGAGTTGCTACATCCCACATGGAACACACTGTAATCTTACATTTCATTCAACTCGCTCAAACAGGCAAACTATTCACTTTATAAATATGGAACTTTCATCAATGTGTTCTGAAAGAGTTACACTATGTTTTGATTTTAGTTTTATCTGTGGCAACAATTGATTAAGATGATACCAGGACAGTTTACAAAAGTACGTTCCCTCATGATGTTTCTGAATTTTCAAAATGCGGGGAATTCTTGTTGTTGTTGAAGTTAGATGAATACATTAAGTGAATGAAATCTTAAGAATGCATCAGACTTTCATATGTTCAAAACAAGAACACTGTCAGAGATCTCTAATGCAAAATAATTGGAGTTAAATATGACAGACAATGGTCCACTCGTGCATCAACTACTAATCAGGCGCCCATACAGTTTTGACACGGGAAACAGATCGCTATAGGTTTGCAATGAAATTGTGATTAATTTTTGAGACCCACCTACTTAATTCTAATGCAACCAAAAATAAGATTAAATGTGTTTATCACGGTGGGAAAATGTATCTTAAATAGGCCAACCTCTATTGTTTAGAAAGAACAAAAACAATACAAATAACAAGGCCCCTGTATTTCAGCAGTTATACTGTAAACAGTAATATTTATTTTGTGTGATGTGTACTGAATGCCTGAGATGAACTTCCTTTGAAATTAGTAGCTATTAAGGCCTTATTATTAAAATTTCAGATGATATAATTTTGTTATGTAGGCACTTACAGATGTAAGCTGCGCACACCAAACAGGTAGCTGTATCCACCTGTGCTCCATTCTATTGAGGATAATGGAGAAACTCCACCCATGTCGCTTTCATCTCTATGACATATTCTTGAAGTGTCACTGTCAAGTGTCACTGTCACTGTTGTGGTTTAGTGAAATTATCATCTCCTCTAATGACTTTTCCAAAAGAGCTTCATTTTGCCATGCCCTTTCCATAATGTTGTGCGTATGTTTGATGGCTCTCTTCCAGTCTTCAGCATCTCTTGTGAGTGCTTCAACTGCAGCAAGGGTAAATTTATTATTCTTCCTGGCAACTTAACCTTTAATCTGGGTCCATGTTAACTCCATTGGGTTGAAACGGCAGTGGTATGGTGATAGCCTAACAACTGTATGCCAATGTTTTTTTGCCAGTTCATCAATTTCGTATATAGGGAATTGTGTCTTATGGAGAGGTATTTGTTCCATAATCTCCACCTTTTTGAGGTCATCACTTACATCAATGTTATGATGCTGAAGCCAATCAATCATTTCCTCCTTTCAGTTTGCCATGGTAGGTGCCTTGTCAACAACAACTGAATGGTATGGAGCATTATCTAGTACAATTGCTGACTGTTTTTCAAGATTTGGTGCTAGCAAATCTTCAAACCACTTTGTAAATGTAACATGGTTCATTTCTTTGTGATAATCTCCCGCTTTCTTTGATTTAGAAAGCATGAGACTGATTGTGAGAAAACCATGGAAGGTGCCTTCCTTCTGCTGTGTCGTCTGTGCAGCCCTGCTTGACAATGTGACTACAATTGACACGTTTTGTCAAGCCACACCACTTCATCGATATTTATACTATGGATGTCCCTTAAAAATCAGCATCCCCATGCAGCTATATCCTCCCTCTCCATCACCAGTTTACGGCCACAGAAATATCCATAGTGAAATCCAAGGTTGTGTAAAACTTTGGACAAGGATGCACGACTGCTTTGAGAAAGTCCTGATTCTTCAAGTGTGACTAGTAACTTCCTGGACATCAGATGTTCCTTCCTGTGATAGTTATCATGAACATGGCAATGAATCGCATCCTCTGCAAATGAATCGACAGTGGTAATCCGCTTATACATATGACATTTTTTCCAAGGGGTTATAAGTTTTGATGGTTCTTCAGTTTCCTTTTCTTTGTCAAGCATTTCCCTCCCAATCTTCACAACAGTGTTTTTGTTCATATTCAAAGCTGCAGCAGTTCTGTCGATCACTTTGGTAATGGAGAGCAGAGGGCCATTATTAAGGTTTTAATTCTCAAAGTAGGCACGTATCGTGAAAATCATTTCTATTGATTGCCCTCGTATGCCAATTCCCTAGTCAAGAGAATGACAACGAACATTCCCACTTATAACTTTCAACGAACTTCCCGCTGACATCACTGAGTACCAACCAACAAATAACGGTAACAATGAACAATGATAACAACAAATAACAGTGAAGACTCCTACAACCATAAAAATGAACACACAAAAAGTCACAGGGCACAACAATCACACAGGACAGCAAGTTGGCTGCAACTGAAGCCCACTGCAGGCAGGAAGTGTTGTGTGGGGTACAGGTTTGGCAACTTCAGGGATTTGCTGTAGCTGAAGGTAGCGTGGTATTGGCGGAAAATGGCCTGGTCCTGCCACATGGGTTTCCCCCCTACCGCTTATGGCATTGCTGTCAATGCTACAGTAATTTTGGACAGATTATAGATGTGATAAGAGGTGGACCCGATAATGTAAAATGAGGTGGGGAATATTGTGTTGTCATTAGAGAAGCGGTAATAGAAGAGTGGGTCAGTCAGGAGAGCTTAATGACACTGAACATGAACTTGTCATTGGATATCACCTGAATAACAAAACCACCATTGATGTTTCAGCCTTCCTAAGGCTGTCCAAGTCAACTGTTGGTGATACGATTCTGATGTGGAAACATGCTAGAATATTCCCAGCTAATCCAAGGCCAGGCAGACATCGCATGCTGATTGGCAGGGACTGTCCAGCAATGCACAGGGTTGTTGCAAAAGAATCACATGAAATCAGCAGAAGAAATCACTTGAGTTCCGAAGTGCCACTAGTGGTTCAGCTAGCACAATGGCTGTGTGTACAGAGTTAGAAAGAATAGAGTACAAGGGTCGAGCAGCTCCTCATAGGCCACACACTTCTGTAGTCAGTGCTAAGTGATGACTGAGGCGATGTAAAGAGCAACAGCACTGGGCAGTGGATGACTGGAAATGTGTGACGAATCACTCTATTCCCTGTAGCAATCTGATGGAAAGGTTTGAGTTTGGGATTTGGGTTTGGGTTTGGTAAATGCCTGGAGAATGCTACCTGCCATCATGTGTAGTGCCAACAGAGAAGTAAAGAGGAGGTGTTACAGTATAGGGGTGTTTTGCATGATTAGGGTGTGGTTCTCTTGTTGCATTTAACAAAACACTAAAAGTAGAAGGATATTAACACATTTTATAGCATTGTGTCCTGCATATACACTGAAGCGCCAAAGAAACTGGTATAGGCATGCGTATTCAAATACAGAAATATGCAAACAGGCAAAATACAGTGCTGCGGTAGGCAAGGCCTATACAAGATAAGTGTCTGCTGCAGTTGTTAAATCAGTTACTGCTGCTACATTGGCAGGTTATCAAGATATAAGTGAGTTTGAACATTTGACGCACGAGCGATGGGACACATCATCTCTGAGATAGCCATGAAGTGGAGATATTCCTATCCAACCATTTCATGATTGTACCGTGGATATCAGGAAACTGGTAAAACATCAAGTCTCTGACATCGCTGCAGCCAGAAAAAGATCCTCCAAGGATGGCACCAACGATGACCGAAGAGAATTGTTCAGTGTGACAGAAGTGCAACCCTTCCACAAATTGCTGTAGATGTCAATACTGGGTCACAACAAGTGTCAGAGTGCGAACCATTCAACGAAACCTCATCAATATGGGATTTCGTATCCACAGGCATGACACGAAGCTTTATGCCTCGCTTGGGCCCATCAACACCGACCTTGGACGGTTGATGACTGGAAACATGTTGCCTGGTCAGACGAATCTTGTTTTAAATTGTATCGAGCGGACGGACGTGTATGGATGTTGAGACAATCTAATGAATCCATGGACCTTGCATGTCAGCAGGGGACTGTTCAAGCTGGTAGAGGCTCTGTAATGTTGTGGGGCATGTGCAGTTGGAATGATATGGGACCCGGGATACGTCTAGGTACAATTCTGACAGAAGACACGTGCGTAAGCATTCTTTCTGATCACCTGCATCCATTCATGTCCATTGTGCATTCCTACGGACTTGGGCAATTCCACAAGGACAATGCGACACCCCACACATCCAGAATTGCTACAGAGTGGCTCCAGAAGCACTCTTCTGAGTTTAAACACTTTCACTGGCCACCAAACTCCCCAGACATGAACATTATTGAGCATATCTGGGATGCCGTGCAACATGCTGTTCAGAAGAGATCTCCACCCCCTTTGTACTCTTACGGATTTATGGACAGCCATGCAGGATTCATGGTGTCATTTCCCTCCAGCACTACTTCAGACATTAGTGGACTCCATGCCATGGCATGTTGTGGCACTTCTGTGTGCTAATTGGGGCCCTACACAATATTAGGTAGAAGGACCAGTTTCTTTGGCTCTTCAGTGTAGTAGAGCAACAGTTTGGAGACAAGGACTGATTTTATGAGCATGACAACGCAACCTGCCATAAAGCAGCATCTGTGAGGCAATGGTTTGTGGATCAATGTTATTATCTTATCTGGTTCAAAAATGGCTTTGAGCACTATGGGACTTAACTTCTGAGGTCATCAGTCCTCTAGAACTCAGAACTACTTAAACCTAACTAACCTAAGGACATCACACACATCCATGCCCGAGGCAGGATTCGAACCTGCGACCATAGCAGTCGCGTGGTTCCAGACTGAAGTGCCTAGAACCACTTGGCCACTCCAGCCGGCTATCTTATCTGGTTTCAGCTCTTGAGGAAGAATGGGCTGCCATTCCTCCTCCAGATATTCTGATAACTCATTGAAACTATTCCCCGCAGGGTTCAAGTGCCATAAAGGTACTACCAATAGCAGCCTCAGTTTCTCATATAAAAGCATCTCTCACTAGCAGGCTATCATTCTATTATTTCAAAAGTATTAATTACAAGCAGAATAATAAACAACAGCTAAACAAAAAGGCAGACAAATCACTTTAGAGATCTTTGGATTGTGCCTGAAGCAGTTTGATAGCAATTACCCAAAAAAGCAGTACACTACTCTCTCTCTCTCTCTCTCTCTCTCTCTCTCTCTCTCTCTCTCTCTCTCCCCCCCCCCCCCCTATTTTTTTTTTTTTTGGAAAGTGTAAAAATGTAAAATAAAAAAAATGCAGTAAATGTAGCAGACAAAAAGAAATACAAATGTTTCAAAAATGAGGCAGACAGGAAGTGCCAAATGGCTAAGTAAGGATGACTAGAGGACAAATGTAAGAATGTAGAAGCATATATCACTAGGCGTAAGGTAGGTACTGCCTGCAGGAAAATTAAAGAGATCTTTGGAGAAAGGAGAACCATTTGCATGAATACAAAGAGCTCAGATTGAAATCCAGTCCTTAGCATGGAAGGGAAGATAAAAAGATGGAAGGAGTATACTGAGAGTCTATACAAGAGCGATATACTCGAGGACAATATTATGAAAATGGAAGAGGACGTAGCTGAAGATGAAATGGGAGATATGATACTGCGTGAACAATTTTACAGAGCACTGAAAGACCTAAGTCAAAACAAAGCCCCTGGAGTAGACAATATTCCATTAGAACTACTGGTAGCCTTGGGACAGCCAGCCGTGACAAAATTCTTCCAGCTGGTGGCAAGATGTGTGAGACAGGCAAAATAGCTTCAGACTTCAAAAAGAATATAATAATTCCAACCTCAAAGAAAGCAGGTGTTGACAGGTGTGAAAATTACCAAACCATCAATTTCATAAGTTATGGTTGCAAAATACTAACACGAATTCTTTTACAAACAAATGGAAAAACTGGTAGAAGCTGACCTCAGGGAAGATCAGTTTAGATTCCGCAGAAATGTTGGAACACGTGAGGCAATACTGACACCGACTTACCTTAGAAGATAGGTTAAGGACAGCAAACCTACGTTTCTAGCATTTGTTGACTTAGAGAAAGCCTTTGACAATGTTGACAGGAAGATGGCAGGTTAAAATACAGGGAGCGAAATGCTATTTACAATTTGTACAGAAAGCAGATGGCTGTCAGAGTCGAGGGGCATGAAAGGGAAGCAGTGGTTGCAAAGGGAGTGAGACAGGGTTGTAGCCTATCCCAGATGTAATTCAGCCGGTATATTGAGCAGGCAGTAAAGGAAACAAAAGAACAATTTGGAGTAGGAATCAAAATCCATGGAGAAGAAACAAAAACTGAGTTTGCCGATGACACTGTAATTCTGTCAGAGTCAGCAAAGGACCTGGAAGAGCAGCTGAATGGAATGGACAGTGTCTTGAAAGGAGGATATAAGATGAACATCAACAAAAGCAAAACTAGGATAATGGAATGTATTAGTATTAAATTAAGTGATGCTGAGGGAATTAGATTATGAAATGAGAAACTTAAAAGTAGTAAATGAGTTTTGCTAATTGGGGAGCAAAATAACTGACGATGGGCAGAATAGAGTGAATATAAAATGTAGACTGGCTATGGCGAGGAAAGTGCTTCTGAAGAAGAGAAATTTGTTAAAAATCGGGTATAGATTTAACTGTCAGGAAGTCTTTCCAGAAAGTATTTGTATGGAATGTAGCCATGTGTGGAAGTGAGTGGCGATCAGACATGGTCAACTGGAACCTAGACAAACAGGTGTGCCTGCCCCAACATTCCAAAGCAGCACAACATTGGGCCCCTGTCATATCCAAATGCCCCACAAATCTGGATATTGCAAGATTTGATCAGCTGGCCAATGTCGCCTATTTTCGAACTCTCACAGGTGCAGATATGGTTTGTGTAACTGCTTCTGTAAGCCACCGTACGGTACACTGTGTTTGAACGACATTACTGAGGCACTTGTTGAAGCTACTCTTCATCACTCAGAGTTAGTGGTAATAATAATATGACAGTGGTCTATTGCTAAGCATATCCTAGTGTTACATATGCACAACATTTCCTCTAGGGAACTTACTAGCAATTACTGAGATGACAGGCTAGAAGTTTAATTTCATGTAACTTATTTGTTGTCTCAGACAAATTTTGATTTTGCATATACTGGACAACTTATTATTTAAATAATATTTCCCATTTATGAAGCCAATACAGAGTGCATATGAACATACACCTAAAACACTGAACACCTCCCCCCCTCCCCCCCACCACCACCAACAACAAGAAGGCAAACACACACACACACACACACACACACACACACACACACACACACACACACACACACTTGCTCCTTAGAAATCTGCATAAGCTACATTCAGTGTTTTAAGAATGACATATGTATTACATTCAACTAAAATATTGATTAAGCAAACCTCTTTTAATTTAGATTTACTGAAAATATTTTCTTAAATACTTACATTATAGTAGCTTATTTTCCCATTTGGATTTTGTGGTGAAGCCCAGCTGACTGATATAACACTTCCACCCTGTATACCACTGTTTTGACATGTCACTGTCACGTTCGCTGGTGGACCAGAAACTGCATGAAGAGAAAACAATTACACTTATAGGATAAACAGTATAGTGATACTAACTGTTGGTCCATGAAAATGTAACAATGTCCATTAACAAAATATATTTGGTTGGGTGCAGCCAATTAATGAACACTGTTTAAATTCTCAATTAACATAATTTTTAAATTATGAAAGACAGCAGCACTGCTGTAATATTCTTAGCAACTGTTGTTTCATGTCACAACAATTACTTTCACACCAAGTTGATCTATTTTACATTGCTGTGCCTTGTCGACACCAAATAACTCCAGACTATTACTAAATAGCTGTACCCCCCCCCCCCCCCCCCCAATACACACACACAAAATATTAAGAAATGAGACTTGGCTGAAAGCCAAAGAAGAATGGAGGCAAATTTCTGCAACAAGTAGAATGTAAATAGATGAGACATATTAGGATTCCAATTGAAGTGGAGTGTTTACAGTTGTTGCTGTTGTTGTAGTCTTCAGCCCAGAGACTGGTTTGATGCAGCTCTCCATGCTACTCTATCCTGTGCAAGCTTCTTCATCTCTAAGTAACTACTCCAACCTACATCCTTCTGAATCTGCTTAGTGTATTCATTCTTGGCCTTCCTCTACAATTTTTACCCTCCATGTTGCCCTCTAATTCTAAACTGGTGATCCCTTGATGCCTCAGAACATATCATACCAACCGATCCCTTCTTCTAGTCAAGTTGTGCCACAAATTCCTTTACTCCCCAATTATATTCAGTACCTCCTCATTAGTTACATGATCTACCCATCTAATCTTCAGCATTCTTCTGTAGCACCACATTTCGAAAGCTTCTATTCTCTCCTTGTCCAAACTATTTATCGTCCATGTTTCACTTCCATACATGGCTACACTTCATACAAATACTTTCAGAAAAGACTTCCTGACACTTAAATCTATACTCGATGTTAACAAATTTCTCTTCTTCAGAAATGCTTTCCTTGCCATTGCCAGTCTACATTTTATATCCTCTCTACTTTGACCATCATCAGTTATTTTGCTTATCAAACAGCAAAACTCATCTACTACAGTAAGTGTCTCATTTGCTAATGTAATTCCCTCAGCATCACCTGATTTAATTCGACTACATTCCATTATCCTTGTTTTGCTTTGTTAATGCTTATCTTATATCCTCCATTCCTTTCAACTGCTCTTCCAGGTCCTTTGCTGTCTGTGACAGAATTGCCGTGTCATCAGCAAACCTCAAAGTTTTAATTTCTTCTCCATGGATTTTAATTCCTACTCCAAATTTTTCTTTTGTTTCCTTTACTGCTTGCTCAATATACTGGCTGAATAACATCTGGTACAGGCTACAACCCTGTCTCACTCCCTTCCCAACCACTGCTTCCCTTTCATGCCCCTCGACTTCTGTAATTGTCATCTGGTTTCTGTACAAATTGTAAATAGCCTTTCACTCCCTGTATTTGACACCAGCCACCTTCAGAATCTGAAAGACCGTATTCCAGTCAACATTGTCAAAATCTTTCTCTAAGTCTACAAATGCTAGAAATGTGGGTTTGCCTTTTCTTAATCTATCTCCTAAGATAAGATGTAGGGTCAGTATTGCCTCACGTGTTCCAACATTTCCATGGAATCCAAACTGATCTTCCCCGAGGTTGGCATCTACCAGTTTTCCTTTCATCTGTAAAGAATTGTATTAGTATTTTGCAGCTGTGGCTTACCAAACTGACAGTTCAGTAATTTTCACACCTGTCAACACCAGCTTTCTTTGGGATTGGAATTATTGTATTCTTCTTGAAGTCTGAGGGTATTTCGTCTGTCTGATACATCTTGCTCACCAGATGGTAGAGTTTTGCCAGGGCTGGCTCTCCTAAGGCTAATGGAATGTTGTCTACTCCCGGGGCCACGTTTCGACTTAGGTCTTTCATTTCTCTGTCACACAGTATCGTAGCTCCCATTTCATTTTCATCATTTCATCCTTTTCCATTTCCATAATATTGCCCTCAAAGCACATCGTCCTTGTATAGACCCTTCTATATACTCCTTCCACCTTTCTGCTTTCCCTTCTTTGCTTAGAACTGGTTTTCCATCTGAGCTCTTGATATTCATACAAGTGGATCTCTTTTCTCCAAAGGTCTCTTTAATTTTCCTGTGGGCAATATATATCTTACCCCTAATGATATGCGCCTCTAGCCATCCCTGCTTAGCCATTTTGCACTTCCTGTCGATCTTATTTTTGAGACGTTTGTATTCCTTTCTGCCTGCTTCATTTACTGCATTTTTATATTTTCTCCTTTCATCAATTAAATTCAATATCTCTTCTGTTACCCAAGGATTTCTACAAGTCCTCATCTTTTTACCTACTTGATCCTACAAAATGAATTCAGCAGAAAACTAGTATTATACGTTAGCACTATTAAGTCACTTTATCTGCTATACATCATCTTGGAAAATTATGCATATCTTATCAGCTGTGATGGTTGACAGTGTTGGAATGTAACACTGAACACATTGTCAGACAACTGCCGTCAACAACTAGTCTGATAGAACAAATACACTCCTGGAAATGGAAAAAAGAACACATTGGCACCGGTGTGTCAGACCCACCATTCTTGCTCCGGGCACTGCGAGAGGGCTGTACAAGCAATGATCACACGCACGGCACAGCGGACACACCAGGAACCACGGTGTTGGCCGTCGAATGGCGCTAGCTGCGCAGCATTTGTGCACCGCCGCCGTCAGTGTCAGCCAGTTTGCCGTGGCATATGGAGCTCCATCGCAGTCTTTAACACTGGTAGCATGCCGCGACAGCGTGGACGTGAACCGTATGTGCAGTTGACGGACTTTGAGCGAGGGTGTATAGTGGGCACGCGGGAGGCCGGGTGGACGTACCGCCGAATTGCTCAACACGTGGGGCATGAGGTCTCCACAGTACATCGATGTTGTCGCCAGTGGTCGGCGGAAGGTGCACGTGCCCGTCGACCTGGGACCGGACCGCAGCGACGCACGGATGCACGCCAAGACCGTAGGATCCTACGCAGTGCCGTAGGGGACCGCACCGCCACTTCCCAGCAAATTAGGGACACTGTTGCTCCTGGGGTATCGGCAAGGACCATTCGCAACCGTCTCCATGAAGCTGGGATACGGTCCCGCATACCGTTAGGCCGTCTTCCGCTCACGCCCCAACATCGTGCAGCCCGCCTCCAGTGGTGTCGTGACAGGCGTGAATGGAGGGACGAGTGGAGACGTGTCGTCTTCAGTGATGAAAGTCGCTTCTGCCTTGGTGCCAATGATGGTCGTATGCGTGTTTGGCGCCGTGCAGGTGAGCGCCACAATCAGGACTGCATACGACCGAGGCACACAGGGCCAACACCCGGCATCATGGTGTGGGGAGCGATCTCCTACACTGGCCGTACACCACTGGTGATCGTCGAGGGGACACTGAATAGTGCACGGTACATCCAAACCGTCATCGAACCCATCGTTCTACCATTCCTAGACCGGCAAGGGAACTTGCTGTTCCAACAGGACAATGCACGTCCGCATGTATCCCGTGCCACCCAACGTGCTCTAGAAGGTGTAAGTCAACTACCCTGGCCAGTAAGATCTCCGGATCTGTCCCCCATTGAGCATGTTTGGGACTGGATGAAGCGTCGTCTCACGCGGTCTGCACGTCCAGCACGAACGCTGGTCCAACTGAGGCGCCAGGTGGAAATGGCATGGCAAGCCGTTCCACAGGACTACATCCAGCATCTCTACGATCGTCTCCATGGGAGAGTAGCAGCCTGTATTGCTGCGAAAGGTGGATATACACTGTACTAGTGCCGACATTGTGCATGCTCTGTTGCCTGTCTATGTGCCTGTGGTTCTGTCAGTGTGATCATGTGATGTATCTGACCCCAGGAATGTGTCAATAAAGTTTCCCCTTCCTGGGACAATGAATTCACGGTGTTCTTATTTCAATTTCCAGGAGTGTATTTAAATAATATTTTGCACTTTCTACCTTACAAACTTCCATTTTTTCAAGTGTGTCATCAATATAGGCAATTAGCAACCATCATGCTGTAACAGGGACGATTGTCATCAAAGGCAAAAATGCTATAAAACGGTAGGGGAGTACTTGTGTTTGGTCAAATAGGTATCAAGTTAGTAATAAATTACTTAAATAATGAGTTGAGAACTTTTAGTTCAAATCCAACAAATGTAAAACCAATGGAAAATCCAGGATGTAATGCTAATACTGTGAAAAGGGTGGATTGCTACTCACCAAATAGCGGAGATGTTGAGTCACAGACATGCACAGCGAAAAGACTATTAAACAAGTAAGCTTTTGGCCAGAAGGCTTCCTCCTGAATTAGGCAACATACACACATATTCATGCAAATGCAGGTCACACACACATGACCACTGTCTCTGGCTGCCGAGGCCAGACTGTGAGCAACTCAGCAACTCTGGGTGGTGGGGGTAAGGAGGAGGCCGGGGCAGAGATAGCACGGTATATCTGGGTGACAGTGAAGTGCTGCTTGTGAGAGCAAACAGAGACAAGATGGAGAAAGGGTAGGGCAGCTAGGAGCAGTTGGGAGGTTACACAAGTAGCAGAGGGGAGGGAGAGGGGGGAGTGGGGGGGGGGGGGGAGAAGTAAAAAGACTGTGGATGCACTGGCGGAATATAGGGCTGTGTTGTGCTGGAATGGGAACAGAGACGAAGATAGGTGGGTGAAGGACAATGACTAACGAAAATTGTGGCCAGGATGATGATGATGATGATAGCTTTGTGGGGTACTCAACTGCGCGGTCATCAGCACCTGTACAAATTCCCAATCTTTGCTCAGTCCAATCTCGTCACTTTCATGAATGATGATGAAATTATAAGGACAACACAAACACCCAGTCATCTTGAGGCAGGTGAAAATCTCTGACCCCACCAGGAATTGAACCTGGGACCCCGTGTTCGGGAAGCGATAATGCGACCACGAGCTGCGGACTTGAGGCCAGGAGGGTTAAGGGAACGTAGGATATATTGCACCATGAATTCCCACCTGTGCAATTCAGAAAAGCTGGAGTTGGTAGGAAAGATCCACACAGGCTGTGAAGCAGTCATTAAAATGAAGAATGTAGTGTTGCGCAGTGTGCTCAGCAACTGGGTGGTCTAGCTGTTTCTTGGCCACAGTTTGTCGGTGGCCATTCATGTGGACAGACAGCTTGTTGACTGTCATGGCCACGTAGAATGTAGAATACTGGTTGCAGCTTCGCTTGCAAATCATATGACTGGTCTCAGAGGTAGCCCTGCCATTGATAGGAGAGATGATGTCTGTGAGCGGAGTGGAGTAGTAGTAGGTGGTGGTGGTGGTGGTGGTGGTGGTGGTGGTGGTGGGAGGATGTATGGGACGGATCGTGCAGCTATGTCTATTAGAGGGATATATGCCATGAGCAAGGGGCTGGGATCACGAGTTGTGTAGGGATGAGTGAGTATATCTGTACGTTCGGTGGGCAGCAGAATACCGCTATGGGAGAGGTGGGAAGGATAGTGGAAAGGACATTCCTCGTTCAAGGGCAAGATGAGAGGTAGTGGAAACCATGGCGGAGAATATGATTCAGTTGTTCCAGTCCTGGACGGTACTGACAAGGGAACCTCCCCATCACACCCCCCTCAGATTTAGTTATAAGTTGGCACAGTGGATAGGCCTTGATAAACTGAACACAGATCAATTGAGAAAACAGGAAGAAGTTGTGTGGAACTGTGACTGAGTAGTCCATGGGCCACATAGGCAACATCATGCACAATGTGAGCTCAGGAGCGCCGTGGTAGCGTGAGCAGCTGCAGAAAGAGAGGTCCTTGGTTCAAGTCTTCCCTGGAGTGAAAATTTTACTTTATTTATTTTTGCATAGTTATTATCTGTCCGTTCGTTCATTGACATCTCTGTTCACTGTAATAAGTTTAGTGTCTGTGTTTTGCGAGCGCATCGCAAAACTGCGATTAGTAGACGAAAGGACGTGCCTCTCCAATGGGAACCGAAAACATTTGATCGCAAGGTCATAGGTCAACCGATTCCTCCACAGGAAAACACATCTGATATATTCTATACGACACTGGTGACGGCATGTGCACCACATGACAGGAATATGTTGTCGACCCACCTAACTTGTACACTTGGCGATTCTTCTACCTTGCCCGATTTAGGTTTTCTTGTGGATGTGATAATCACTCCCAAAAAAGTGATGAAAACATAAGAGTTTGTCACATAAACTGAAAAGAGAGAGACTCTGGGGAGAGAGGTTCTGGGATGGTTGAAACGTTTAACAGAGAGGGAAAGGGACCAAACTACGAGGTCATCAGTCCCTTGTTCCTAATAAAACAATGCCACAAGTGTGAGAATAAAATAGATGAGACATATAACACAAAACGGAAAGAAAGGAACAACCACAAGAATGAAGGAAAGGCAACAAACACAGAAAGGAACAACAGAGGACAAGAGAACAACAGAGAGATGCAAGAAACAGTTACAAGAGAGTAAAACAAGTAAGCAGATTACAGTGGCTGGCCGACCACGAAAATAAAAAGGAAAAGCCAGCAACCCTGCAACATATGAAAACCTCTACCCCAAAAGCACTAGGGTGGAGGACACAGTGGGACAAAGGACATGCACTAAAACTCAGATAGAATGATAAAAACCACCCTCACGGATGAAACGCAAAACCAAATCAGCCAATGAGGTGTTGTCTGCTAAAATCAATGATAAAAAGTCTGGCAACCGAAGAAGAAGTCACAGGGCAGCCAAAGAAGGACATAGCATAAGAATATGGGCCACTGTCAACCGGGTGCTGTACCTACACTGAGGTGGATCTTCACGGCGCAGGAGGTAGCTGTGGGTCGCCCATGCATAGCCAATGCGGAGCCTGCAGAGAATCACAGAGTCCCCTCAAGACGCCCTCATCGAGGACTTCCACAAATTCATGGTCCCCTTAATGGCTCGAAGTTTGTTGTGCATACTGAGATTTTGCCATTCCATCTCCCAAAGCTGAAAAACCTTGTGGCGAAATAACGAATGCAAGTCAGTTGTGGGGATGCCCATCTCCGGAAGTGGTTTCCTTGTAGCCTGTTTGGCCAGCCTGTCAGCAATTTCATTTCCTGGCATTCCAACGTGACCAGGGGTGTAGATGAACACCACTGAACTACTGGACCGTTCCAGGGCATAGATGAACTCCTGGATGAACGCTACCAAAGGATGACCAGGGTAGCACTGGTCGATAGTTTTCAGGCTGCTCAAGGAGTCAGTACATAAAAGAAAAGACTCTCCAGGGCGTGAACGGAAATACTGAAGTGCACGAGAAATGGCCACCAGCTCTGCAGTGAATACATTGCTGCCATCGGGTTAGGAATGCTGTTCAATATGGCTGCAGTGAATGTAGGCAAAGCCAATGCGACCATCAGCCATCGAGCTATCGGTGTAAACCACTTCAGAGCCCTGGAACATGTCAAGAATCAAGAGGAAGTGACACCAGAGAGCCTCAGGGTTAATAGAGTCCTTAGAGCCATGTGCAAGGTCCAGGCGAAGCTGCGGCCGAGGCGTACACCATGGAGGCACACATGAATGGACTGCAAGTAGAGGCAGTAAAGGGAAGGACTCCAGTTTGGAGAGAAGGGACCGCACGCGAACCGCAATCGTTAGCCCTGACCTGCGCCGCCAATGCGGGAGATAGACTACCGCGGGTGGGAAAAGGAGACAGTAATTCAGATGCTCAGGGGAATTACCAATGTGTGCTGCGTAATTGGTGAGTAGCTGTGCACGACTGATCTGCAATGGAGGGACCCCAGCCTCCACTAGTATGCTGGTCACTGGACTCGACCTAAAAGCTCCTGTTGCTAGTCGAACCCCGCAGTGGTGAACAGGATCGAGTAAATGCAATGCTGAGGGCACTGCCAAACCATAAACCATGCTCCCATAGTCAATTTGGAATTGGACAAGGTATCTGTAGAGCCGCAGCAGTGTAGAGCGATCTGCACCCCAATTGGTGTTGCTCAGGCAATGGAGGGCATTGAGGTGCTGCCAACACTTCTTCTTAAGCTGACAAAGATGAGGGAGCCAAGTCAATCGAGCATCAAAAACCAGTCCTAGAAATCGATATGTCTCCACTACAGTAGGTGGATCGTCATTAAGGTAAAGTGCTGATTGCGGATGAATGGTACGAAGCCAACAGAACTGCATGACACACGACTTTGCAGCTGAAAACTGGACGCCATGGGCTAGAGCCCATGACTGCAACTTGTGGATGGCTCCTTGTAGGTGCCGCTCAGCAAAACCAGTACTGGAGCAACAGTACAAAATACAGAAGTCGTCTGCATACAGAGAAGGTGAGATGGAGGGCCCGACAGCTGCAGCTAATGTCCACTACAAATAGAGAGACACTTAAAACAAGGCCCTGCGGGACTCCATTCTCCTGGATATGGGAGGAACTAAGGGAGGAACCAACTTGGACATGAAAAGTATGGAGTGACAGGAAGTTTCAGATAAAAATCGGGAGCAGGCCCCAGAGACGCCACTCGTACAATGTGGCAAGGATATGATGTCACCAGGTCATGTCGTATGCTTTACGGAAGTCAAAAAAGACGGCAACCAGGTGTTGCCATCTGGAAAAGGCTCTTCGGATGGCAGAGTCAATGGACACAAGATTATCAGTGACAGAGCGACCCTGGCGGAAGCTGCCCTGACATGGAGCCAGCAGGCCACATGACTCCAGGACCCAATCCAACAGCCGACATACCATATGTTTCAGCAGCTTACAAAGAAAGTTGGTGAGGCTGATGGGCCAGTACTTATCCACATCAAGTGGGTTTTGACCATGTTTGAGCACCAGAATGATTGTGCTCTCCCGCCATTGCAATGGGAAGATGCCATAGCAACAGATCCAGTTGAAGATGACGAGGAGATGTCGTTTGTAGTCAGATGAGAGATGTTTAATCATCTGGCTGTGGATGCAATCAGGCCCAGGATCTGTGCAATGGCAATGTGCATGGGCACTGAGGAGCTCCCACTCTGTAAATGGGGCATTATAGGATTCACTGTAGCATGTAGTGAATGAGAGGATGTTCCCTTCCAGCTGCCGTTTGAGTGTGCGAAAGGCTGGGGGGTAATTCTCCAACACAGATGCTCGAGCAAAGTGATGGCAATCGCGTTTGTGTCAGTAGATAACATGCCATTTATGCTAACACCGGGGACACCTGCTGGGGCCTGGTACCTAATGACGTTTGATCTTTGCCCAGACTTGGAAGGTGACGTATGGCACACAATGGTCGAGACATATCTCTCCCAACACTCCTGCTTCTGTCGTTTGATAAGTTGGCGAACACGGGCACCGAGCCATTTAAAGGCTATGAGGTGCTCCAGGGAAGGGTGCCGCTTATGACGCTGTAGAGCTCACCATCACTCATTAAGTGCTTCAGCGACTTCCGGCGACCACCAAGGGACTGTCTTACGCCTCGGGCACCCTAAAGAGCGAGGGATTGCCTTTTCTGCCACAGAAACAATTGTTGTAGTCATCTGCTAAACCATCACATCAATGTTACCGTGTGGGGTAGATTCAACAGTGACAGCAGAGGTGAAAGTTTCCCAGTCCACCTTGATTAAAGCCCATCTGGGCAGGCGTCTATGGGCCTGACACTGGGGCAGTGACAGGAAGACGGGGAAGTGGTCACTACCACACAGATCATCATCTGCTCTCCAGTGGATAGATGGGAGAAGTCCTGGGCTGCAAACTGATAAATCAATGGCCGAGTAATTACCATGAGACACACGGAAATGTGTGGTGGCCACAGTGTTTAAGAGACAGAGGTCGAACTCAGACAGTAAAGTTTTGACATCTCTGCCTCGGTCAGTAAGTAAAGTGCCACCCCACAAGGGGTTACGGGCATTAAAACCTCCCAAAAGTAGGAAAGGTTTAGTGAGTTGATCAATCAGTGCAGCTAATACATTCAGGAGTACTGCACCATCTGGAGGAAGATATTCATTGCAGACAGTTATTTCCTGCGTCGTCCTTATTCTGACAGTCACAGCTTCAAGAGGGGTTTGAAGGGGACAGGTTTATTACAGACCAAGTTTAGGACATAAACGCAAACTCCACCTGACACAAAAAACTGCCGCAATTCCACTGGACAATGACATCGTGAGACTCGGAAGGCATGGAACATTCAATGAGGTAGTTTGTGCCTCAGAGTCACCTGCTGCCACCGACTTATTGCCTGAGCAGTCTATATCCATTGTGTCTGAGGGTCTGGCAAGATCTAGGTTCACAGCGGACACCAAAATCTCCACCCCATCCTCAGATGCAGAGCTTGTAGTTAGCAGTGGTGTGGGTGGCACTGAAATTTCCTTTGTCTTAGGGGTTTTCTTTTTGGATTTCTCTCACTGATCTTTGGGTTTCCCTGGCTGGGAGGACTTCACTGGCTCAGTCTCCGGGACAGAGGATGAGTGTGAAGCCCTACGACCAGCTGCTTTTTGGGCTCTTCAGCCACTGGCGGGTGTCTTTCTCACTAGCGGAAATCTAGGAAGGGAGTGACTCAAGGGAATCCTTCCTAGCGAGAGAAGCCGAAGAAGACTTACACTTCTCTGGCTTAGAAGTGGGGACGGACATCCCCAATGGTTGGGGGCGTGTTGCTCCTGACGTAGGTGGTGCAGGAGTAACAGGGAGGGAAATGCGCCCCACCATCAAGGGGGCAGGTGTAGTCTTCCGACTGTGAGAGGTGACTTGGGTTGGTGGAGCTGATGGTGCCAGAACTGCTGTAGGAGTGGCGTAAGACAATGTCATACGCACAGGATGCAGGGGTTCAAATTCTCTCTTAGCCTCAGTGTAGGTCAGTCGGTCCAGCGTCTTGTACTCCATGATTTTCCTTTCTTTCTAGAGAATCCTGCAGCGAGCAAGGCAAATGGTGCTCTCCGTAGTTGACACAGATGGGAGGTGGGGGAGATGGAGTATTGGTATGTGATGGGCGTCCACAATCTCGACATGTGATGCTGGAAGATATATGGCCAAACCTCCAGCACTTTAAGCATTGCAATGAGGGAGGGATTTAGGGCTTTACAACACAGTGGTAGACCATCACCTTGATCTTCTTGGGCAACGTATCACCCTCAAAGGCCAATATGAAGGCAACAGTGGCAACCTGATCATCCCTCAGACCCCGGTGGACACACCGGATGAAATGTACACCTTGCTCCTCTAAATTGGCGCGCAGCTCATTGTCGGACTGCAAAAGAAGGTCCCTGCGAAATATGATACCCTGGACCATATTTAAGCTCTTATGGGGTGTGATGGTTACAGAAACATCCCCCAGCTTGTCACAAGCGAGTAACGCCCGTGACAGGACAGAGGATGCTGTTTTGACCAAGACTGACCCAGATCTAATTTTGGACAAGCCCTCCACCTCCCCAAACTTGTCCTCTAAATACTCAACAAAAAACTGAGGCTTCATCATCATGAAAGAGTCCCCATCAGCTCTTGAACATACAAGGTACCGGGGCGAAGAAGATCCGCTGCCATTCTTAGCCTGGCGTTCCTCCCATGGTGTGGCCAGGGAGGGGAACGATTTGGGGGTCGTACATCTGTGCGCTGAATTGAGCTCATCATGCTTAGAGACTGCTGGTGATTCACCACCAGCAAGAGATGATGGACTACGTTTCATCACGTGTCATCCGCCCTGATGCCACCCACTCCAACCAGGGGTCCTCCTCATGGGCTCCACCCAGCTGCAGCAAGGGCCACCTGGCAGGATGGCACATCTGGGTGCAGGATCTACCACAAAAACTGAAGTTCTAGTCATGTGTAAAGTAAATGAAATGACCAAAAACCATCAACCAAATCACCTGTTGAAACTGGAGACAGCAAACAGTAAGTCAAAATATTAAATTTGGACTTCAAAAACATATTCCTGCATGAGGAGTTCAATATTTGATTGTCACACACATTCAAAAATCAGAAACTGAAATAAGCAACAAAAGTACTGACAACCATTGATCAGTGCAAACAGTTCAAGGACACAATTGAATTCCTATCATAATGTAAACTATGTACACTGTGGAATCAGCCTCTTAGTTTACTTATTTTATTAAGAATCTACTACATATTAGAAACATGTAAAGAGAAGAGTGCAACCAACTCTGGCACATATTCTAAGCTCAAAGATTATGAAGCTCCTGGAGGTAAAAGAGTCTATATCAAATAATCATCATAGGCTCAGGAAAAAACATCCGTGTGAAACACAGCTTGCTTTGTTCACATAATGACATCTTGCAAACAGTAAATGCTAGTTAAATGGTAGATTCTGTTATCTTAGATTTATGAAAGAAGTGATATGAAATGAGATGAACACACAGAATCAGTTTCAGGAAAGCTGAGTCAAAAACTTGGACTTGTTGGAAGCATTCTGAGAAAGTACAGTATACCTGCAAAAGAAGTTGTATACAAGATAATAGTCCAACCAATTCCAGAATACTGCTCCAGCAATTGGTGCCCTTATCAAATAGGCATGACAGTAGACACGGTATGAAGTTGAATAGGCACTGGTAGGCTTTAACAAGTCAGTTTAACCCACACAAAAGTGTAAGAGAGATGCTCAGCAACTTAAATGAAAATCTTCAGAAGGAAAGTGATAATGGTCTCATGATACCCTGTGGGGTAAATTTCAGTAACTTCTATTTGAGGAAGACTGTGTTAGAATTTGTAATGTATCATTCCCAGCCAAGCTGTGACGCAGTACCAAAGATGGTTATGCACACCAGAGTTGGTATCTCATCCATAATCTATTGGAAATTAACTCAAGGAAAATCCTGCAGGAAGTAGCACTTGCAGGAGTAGTGATATTAGCAGGAGCAGAAAATGACAACTGGTAGTGCAAGCACTTTGTTCCAAAGGCTGGTTGGTTGATAGGTCTGAATAGAGTTCCTTGGAGCTAACAAAATTGTGGAGCCGGCTGGCAGCACTCACAGGTGTAGGGACAAGTTGTGGGGCCCCTGGGAAGGGCAGAGCGTGTTTCAGATTTTCCAAAGTGCTAAACATTTCTGAAGTCACAAGTTAGTGATCCTTCTTGATCAATAAAGTTATTTTTTCAAATACATGAAGCCTCCAAGGATTAACAAGTGAATTCCCATGTGCAGGCACAAAACCCTGATAAGCCATTTTCTGGTTTTGTAAGCAAGTACTGGAGTTTAGTGAGCATGCAATGCTCACAGGAAGAGCCCTTGTATCAATGTGGAGCCAGTAACGAGGATATGGTATTTAATAAGAGAGACATTTGGTGAGGTTTAACTCAAATTAATAAATTACCTTTGTTACTGCGAAAACCTGAAGTGTGGGATATTTTATGACTCTTTAGTTACTGACTTTGAGCTGTTCTCTAAATGTGACTAAGCAGAGATTTTCGGCATAAGTTGTTTGGAATCAGTTGGAGGTGGCATACTGGACTGTTAGTGGTGTGTGTTTTCCAGTCCAGTGGCCTAATCTCGGAAGCTTTCTGCAGTTATATAGCTGGAGGGTATTAATTATTAGTTGTGAAGCACTACATCTACATCTACATTTATACTCCGCAAGCCACCCAACGGTGTGTGGCGGAGGGCACTTTACGTGCCACTGTCATTACCTCCCTTTCCTGTTCCAGTTGCGTATGGTTCGGGGGAAGAACGACTGTCTGAAAGCCCCCGTGCGCGCTCTAATCTCTCTAATTTTACATTCGTGATCTCCTCGGGAGGTATAAGTAGGGGGAAGCAATATATCTGATACCTCATCCAGAAACGCACCGTCTCGAAACCTAGCGATCAAGCTACACCGTGATGCAGAGCGCCTCTCTTGCAGAGTCTGCCACTTGAGTTTGTTAAACATCTCCGTAACGCTATCACGGTTACCAAATAACCCTGTGACGAAACGCGCCGCTCTTCTTTGGATCTTCTCTATCTCCTCCGTCAACCCGATCTGGTACGGATCCCACACTGATGAGCAATACTCAAGTATAGGTCGAACGAGTGTTTTGTAAGCCACCTCCTGTGTTGATGGACTACATTTTCTAAGGACTCTCCCAATGAATCTCAACCTGGTACCCGCCTTACCAACAATTAATTTTATATGATCATTCCACTTCAAATCGTTCCACACGCATACTCCCAGATATTTTACAGAAGTAACTGCTACCAGTGTTTGTTCCGCTATCATATAATCATACAATAAAGGATCCTTCTTTCAATGTATTCGCAATACATTACATTTGTCTATGTTAAGGGTCAGTTGCCACTCCCTGCACCAAGTGCCTATCCGCTGCAGATCTTCCTGCATTTTGCTACAATTTTCTAATGCTGCAACTTCTCTGTATACTACAGCATCATCCGCAAAAAGCCGCATGGAACTTCCGACACTATCTACTAGGTCATTTATATATATTGCGAAAAGCAATGGTCCCATAACACTCCCCTGTGGCACGCCAGAGGTTACTTTAACGTCTGTAGACGTCTCTCCATTGAGAACAACATGCTGTGTTCTGTTTGCTAAAAACTCTTCAATCCAGCCACACAGCTGGTCTGATATTCCGTAGGCTCTTACTTTGTTTATCAGGCGACAGTGCGGAACTGTATCGAATGCCTTCCGAAAGTCAAGAAAAATAGCATCTGCCTGGGAGCTTGTATCTAATATTTTCTGGGTCTCATGAACAAATAAAGCGAGTTGGGTCTCACACGATCGCTGTTTCTGGAATCCATGTTGATTCCTACATAATAGATTCTGGGTTTCCAAAAACGACATGATACTCGAGCAAAAACATGTTCTAAAATTCTACAACAGGTCGACGTCAGAGATATAGGTCTATAGTTTTGCGCATCTGCTCGCCGACCCTTCTTGAAGACTGGGGGACTACCTGTGCTCTTTTCCACAGGTAGTGGAAACTGGGAAGTTTAAATCCCTTTCACAGAATCAATGCAAGGCTGGCTACCCCTTAAGATTATTTTGTACATGTAGTAGTGCATTATATCCATCCATGTTTATCAATAAACCTTGCCCCAGTTAATCTTTGAAGCAATAAGTCTCACAATATGGCTCGTGCATCAAGCCCACGTGGTGTCCAGTCGCAAGAGGGCACTGCAATACGCTGTGACCTCTCCACGGACGAGATAAAGAAATTTTTCAAATTTTGCAGCCTTCATTGTATATCTTGGGTAGGGATCATAGGGATAAAGTAACACTGGTTGGTTGGTTTAAAAGGGGGAGAAGGGGAGGGGGGGAGGGACCAAACTGCTAGGTCGTCAGTCCCTCATTCCAATTAAAGTAATTCCACAAGGGTTGGATTAAAATAATCAAGACATACAAAACACAGCTGGAAGAAAGGAGAAAGAATGACACAAGGGCAACAAACACTAAAATGGACAAAATCGGACACGAAAACCACAGAGAGACGCAAGAAACATGTAGAAGAGATGAAAGCAAGAGAGCAGATTGCCATGACTGGTGGACCATCAGAATAAAAAGGAGAAGCCAGCCACTCTGCAACACATTAAAACCTCTACCCTAGAAGCACTAGGGTGGAGGACACAGAAAGACAAAGGACATGCGCAAAAAATTAGATCAAATGATAAAACCCACCCTCACAAATAAAACATAAAACTAAAGCTGCTGTCGAGGCATTGTCGTCCAACACCGAAGGTAGGGTGCTGGGAAAGCTAAAAGTCTGCCGCAGAGTGGCTAAAAGTGGGCAGTCCAGCTAGAGGTGGGCGACCGTCATTTGTGAGCCACAGCAACACCGAGGTGGGTGCTCGCAACAGAGGAGGTAACCATCCATCAGCCACGTATGGCCAATGCAGAGCCGTCAGAGGACAACTGCTTCCCTGCGAGAGGACCACATGGAAGACCTCCACACATTTGTAGTCTCCTTATTGACACACAGTTTGTTGTGTGTACTGTTATGCCATTCCATCTGAAAAACCCTGTGGCGTAAGACAGAACGCAGGACAGTTTTGGAGATGTTAATCTCCAGAAGCGGGACGGTTCCGGGGCATAAATGGACTCCTGGATGGACGCTACCAAAGGATGGCGAGGGTAGTGTAAGTAAATAGCTTGTAAGCTGCTCAATGAGTCAGTACACAGGATAAATGACTCACCAGGGCATGAGCAGATGTGCTCAAGAGCACGAGATATGGCCGCCAGCTCAGCAGAGAAAATACCGCAGCCATCTGGCAAGGAGTCCTGTTCAATATGTCCTCCATGAACATACGCAACGCCTACGTGACCATCAGCCAGCGAGCCGTCGGTGTAAACCACTTCATGGCCCCAGTACACGACGAGAATCGAGAGGAAGTGATAGTGGAGAGCCACAGGGTTAACGGAGTCCTCAGGGCCATGCAAAAGGTCCAGTAGAATCTGTGACCTAGGTGTACACCATGGAGGTGTACATGAATGGACCTCGAGGAGAAGTGGTAATGGGAAGGACTCCAGTTCAGACAGAAGGGACCGGACACGAACCGCAGTCATAAGCCCTGACCTGGGCAGCCGATGCGGGAGATGAACCGCCGTGGTTTGGAAAAGGATATGGTAATTCGGATGTGCTGGAGAACTACGAATGTGTGCAATGTAACTGGCGAGCAGTTGTGCACGCCTAATCTTCAATGGAGGGACTCTGGCCTCCAACAGGACACTGGTCACCGGACTCGTTCTACAAGCTCCCGTAACTACACGAACACCACAGTGGTGCTCTGGGTCGAGGAAATGCAACACTGAGGGTGCTGCCGAACCATAAACCACACTCCCATAGTCAAGGTGAGATCAAGAAACGGCTATTTAGAGCTGCAGCAGCGTAGAGCGATCTGCAGCCCAGTTGGTGTTGCTCAGGCAGCACAGGGTATTGAATTGCTGTCAGCACTCCCGCTTAAGCTGACAAAGGTGAGGTAGCCAAGTCAACTGGGCATCGAAAACCAGTCCTAAGCTGGTGAATGCGGGCACGGAGCCGCTTAAAGGCTATTAGGTGCTCTAGGGAAGGGTGCTGTTTATGTCGCTGTAGAGTTCGCTGACGCTCTTTAATTGCCTCAGTGACTTCCAGCGACCATAAAGGGACTGTCTTTCACCAGGGGCACCCTAGAGAACAAGGGATCGTGTTTTACACCACAGAAACGATCATTCTACTGACCTGGTCAATGACAATATCGATGGCACCATGTGGGGGAGATTCAACTGTGACAGCAGAGGTGAAGACTTCCCAGTCTGCCTTGTTTAATGCCCATCTGGGTAGGCGACCGTGGGCTTAATGACAGCAGAGTGACAGGAAGATGGGGAAGTGGTCACTACCACACAGGTCATCATGTGCTCTCCAGTGGATAGATGGGAGAAGTCCAGGATTGCAAACCAAGGGATCAATGACCGAATATTTGCCATGTGCTACAGTGAAATGTGTGGGGGCACCTGTATTTATGAGGCAGAGGTTGAATTAGGAAAGAAAATTTTCGACCTCCCTACCTCGGCCAGTAATCATGGTGCCACCCCACAAGGGGTTATGTGCGTTAAAATCTTCCAAAAGTAGGAAAGGTTTAGGGAGTTGATCAATTAGTGCAGCCAATACATTCAGGGGTACTGCACCATCTGGAGGAAGGTATACAATGCAGACAGTTATTTCCTGTGTCGTCCTTGTCCTGACAGCCACAGCTTCAAGAGGGGTTTGAAGGGGCACAGGTTCACTACTTACTGAGTTCAGGACATAGATGCAAACTGCACCTGACACACTATTATAGTCGCTACGGTTCCTGTAATATCTTTTACAGCTGCAGAGGCCAGGGGTCCACATTGCTGGAAACCAGGTCTTGTGGAGGGCAATGCAGAAAGAATGCCTAAAGCTTAACAGTTGCCGCAGCTCAGCCAGGTGGTGGAAAAACCGCCGCAATTCCACTGGAGGACTACATGATCATGAGAAACACTCAATGAGGCAGTCTATGCCTCAGGGTCACCTGCTGCCACCAGATGAGTACCTATGTGATCGACATCCATTGTGTCTAGGGACCAGCGAGATCTAGGTCTTCTGCGGATGCCAGGGTCTCCACCTCATCCTCAGACACAGAGCCTGTAGGTAGTGGTGGTGTGGGTGCCACCACAGTGCCTTGGTTCTTGGGGGTCTTTTCCTTTTTAGGTTTTTCTCACTGCTTCTTAGGTTTGTCTGGCTGGGATGGCTTCACTGATTCAGCCTCAGGCACTGAGGAGGACAACGACCAGCTACATATGGTTGCTTCAGCCACTGGCGGGTGTCAGCTTTGCCACTGGTAGGAACCTGGGAAGGGAGTGACCCAAGGGATCCCTTCCTGGCAAGATTAGCTGAAGAAGACTTATGCTTCTCCGGCTGAGAAGAGGGGACTGGTGTCCCCGATGGTTGAAGGGAGTGTTGCTCCTGAAGTAGGTTGTGCAGGAGCAACAGAGATGGAAGTGCCCCTCACCATCAATGGAGCAAGGGTCTTGTATTCCATTATTTCTCTCTATTTCTGGAGAACCCTGCAGTCTGGTGACCCGTCCACAATCCCGACAGGTGATGCTGAAGTACAGCAGGAGGACATATGGCCAAATTCCAGCACTTATAGCACCGCATCGGGTGAGGGATATATGGCTTTATGTCACAGAGGTAGACCATCACCTTGACCTTCACGGGTAACGTGTCACCCTCAAAGGCCAAGAGGAAGACACCAGTGGCAACCTGATTATCCCTCGGACCCCAGTGTACACATCGGATGAAATGGACACCTCGCCGCTATAAACTGGCACGCGGCTCATCAGACTGCAAAAGAAAGTCCCTGTGAAATATGATACCCTGGACCATATTTAAGCTCTTATGGGGTATGATGGAAACAGGAACATCCCCCAGCTTGTCACAGGTGAGTAGTGCCCATGACTGGGCAGAGGATGCTGTTTTGATCAAGACTGACCCTGACCGCAATTTGGACAAGCCCTCCACCTCCCAAACTTGTCCTCTAAATACTCCACAAAAAACTAAGGGTTTCATTGACAAGAAAGATTCCCCATCAACTCTCGTACATACGAGGTACCAGGACGAATAAGCTTCGCTGCCATCCTTAGCCTGGCGTTCCTCCCATGGTGTGGCCGGGAAGGGGGGGATGATTTGGGGTCGTATTTCTTAGCATTGAAGTTAGACCTTGACTGCTTAGAGATTGCTGGTGTTTGACCACCATCTAGAGGTGGCATACTGCACTTCATGGCGAGTCATCTGCCCTGATGCCACCCACTCCAACCAGGGGCCCACCCCATGGGCGCCACCCAGTCACAGCAAAGGCCACCTGGCAGGATGGCCACTGCCAGGAGTCCCGATGCCCCAGGGTGATGGGCATTTACTCCTTGGCATACGTGAGGAGTTAACGGCGCAGGCATCAGCAGAGTGATCCCTGTGTGGTCAGGGGGCTACAACCAACAGGGTACATGGTGGCCCCACCCCAACGGACTGACTACCGTGCTGGATATCAGGTGCAAACGATCTAAGAAGTCCATTATCATTGACAGCACAGAAAGCAATACTGCACAGAGGATGGAGGAAAATGCACCCAGAAGGGTGACCTCACCCAACAGCTGGAGAATGAATGGAAGTGCAGATCCACGTCGATTAAGGATGCAAGAGGTTTCAGTGCATGATGGACACTATGCACCACGTAAGGTGCCTTTCCCCAATTGGCTCGCTCTTCGGGAAAATTTTTAAAAATGGCGGTCAAACCCTACAGGGGACCATCACATAAAGGCCGAAACGTGTGAGACTCCTCTTATGACGGGTAGGAATACCTCAGACCTATTCTAACCCCTGGACCTGCAGGGGGGAAAGTAATAGTGATTGGGATGCACACGGAGGAGGAGGAGGAGGAGGAGGAGGAACAGTAATTTCTCTGTTACAAAATACATGAATACAATAGCACAAAAAATTGTTAATACTGGTACAAGATATCCTCTGCCAGGCACTGAACTGTGGCTTATGAAGTATATACAACCATTTAGATTATAAACAGTGTTCCAGTGGAAGACATGAGGAACATGACAATGAGGCATCTCAACAAATGAGTAATTTGTAACTGAATGGTTACCTACATAGCAATGCACAAACTACATGATGTCAGTAACTGATAACAGACTCAGAAAATTTCAGCTGTCACCGCTATCTCATTTGGAGAAAGCTAAAGCAAAGGATTCTGCCATGGTTAGAGATAGAAATCACACTAGTATTCATATGAAATGATTTAGGAAAATCTGGGAAAACACACAAAAAAGGCTAGAGGTTAATTTGAACTGAGGGCAACAGAGGAGCATAGGGCAACAGCAGTATGAATGCAGCAGGCACACATTCATCACTTACACACTACACAGTGCAATATAGTTGTCATAACTTCAGAGAGAACATTTGTACTACTCAAATGAGACTTTTGTTGTCAGTTGTACGGAGGTAAGTGAAACACCTCGACTTCTACCCTGCATACGTGACTTTTAGTGATAAATTATTTTAGGGTTAGGGGAATATGAGGAGAGGGAAGGGCCTGTCAGCATTGGGGCAACAAAGAACTTCACATATGCACTGAATATCTAAGGTCTATACATCTACGTGTCCACTCTATTCTTGAATCATTGTGCTTCCACGGGTACTATTAGGCTAGGGATGGTTTGTGTGGATGGACATCATCTTCAGATAATTATTTCTTCTTTCCTTCCTTATGTATGTTACCTGGCATCACGTTAAGTGGTGTCATCCTAATATCTCTGGAAAGTCAGGGGTTCCTCACAGTACTTCCTCAAATTACTCACTCCAAAGAAGCACACATGCGACCTATGTGTTGGTCTCTTTCAATGTGGATAAAATATCATCTCCCTTGTTGTCTCCAGGTAAGTATGGGTAAGAAGTGACAGTCTTAAACCATCTTGCACTCAGGTGTTAAATTTGTGTGCTCTTCAATGTCGGAAACACACTGCCATGCTGTGCAAGTCATGACACACCATTGGTCTTCTACCACACACAACCTTTTTGTGATGGTGTCTATGAACCATACACGTGGATTTGGACCAGCTGCAAGAGCTTCTAGCAGTTTGTTTGTCACAATGTGTATTTTTCTTGCAACAGCCACATAAATATATGAAAGAACCTCAGTCCCAAAACTAATACAATAATATGTGGAAACATGAATATTAATACAGGTGTTGAGGGTGAAATTAGTAATAACTTCCTAAAAATTCAACACTTTTGAAATATCAGAAACGTTAAACACTGCTGCTATGGTATAGCAAAGCTCAGCATCAATCTTAGACCATGTACTGACAAATACTGACATGGCAAACTGTATACTGTAAAACCTCCAAAACTGCACAGGTCTAGAAATGGATCTTCTCGGCAGGCAAATTCTAGGGCACTGGCAAAACAAATCTGGGATGAAGTGTGAGTGGAAAACAACTTAGCATCTAAGTTCTCTAAATTCTGCAAACAGTAAATTAATTTTTGAGGAGGTATTTGCAAAAGTAGCCACTTCAACAGCAGAAGCTGCGGAAAATGGGTGGATACCTTTAAGTAACAAAGTCCTCCCAGACAAATTTCTCAGTTGTTTACAATAGTGCTAAACTAATCCATTGTTCCTAAATTGCTACTACAGATGAAGAATGATATACAGGAGGCTACTGTTTACTGGGGAGAGAAAGACTGAATGACAAAATAACATATAATGCAGAAAATAAGAGCAAAGTAGTACGACAAGTCACAAACAATGAAACTGGAAAAGGTCTACTGAACAGACATACAAATTGAAGTTGAGAGCAGAGTAATTTCAAATCCTCTGCAGTTGACAAAGTTTGTAAATGACTATTTCTGTGGGATTACAGAGAAGGTAGAACAAAATCTTTGTAAGACATGTCTAGTACCCATGGTGAATTAAACTGCAAGCACAATAATATTGTTCCCTCTGACAAAACCTGACGTCAAACAATGGAAAATCCAGGACAGAATAACAACAATATTATGAAAAGGATAGATTTCTACTCACCATGTAGTGGAGACGTTGATTCGCAGACAGGCACCCCACACCTCCCAAAGTCCCATGGTCCAGTGAATTACATTCTCTGCCAGGGTTTTGAATACCTCTCATCATGCCCTGAAATGAGGAATTCCCTACTCACCGTCCTTCCCACTCCTCCCACAGAGTATTCCACCACCCACTGAACCTACACAATATCCTCGTCCATTCCTACACAACCACTGATCCCAATTCATTGCCTCGTGTCTCATATCTCTGTAATAGGCCCAGCTGCAAGAGCTGTCCAATACAGCCTCCCACCACTACCTACTCCAGTCTGGTCAGAAGCATCACCAATCCCATCAAAGGCAGGGCTATCTGTGGAACCAGTCATGTGCTCTAAAAGCTAAGCTGAAATCCTTGTGCTGCGCCCTATGTGGACATGACAACCAACGAGCACGAATGGTCGCCGACAAATTGTGGCCAAGAAACAGCTGGACCACTCACTTCCTGAGTATGCTGCCCAACACCGCATTCTTCATTTCAATGACTGCTTCACAGCCTGTGCCATCTGGATCCTTCCAACCAACACCAGGTTTTCTTAATTATGCAGGTGGAAACTCTCCCTGCAATGTATTCTATGTTCCTGTAACCCACCTGGCCTCATCCCCCCCCCCCCCCCCCCCAGCACTACACAGCCTTCTGTTCCACCAACGAACCTGTAGTCTTCTTACTTCTCTCCTTCCCCCACTGTCTGTCTAACCTCCCAACTGCACCTAGCTGCTCTAACCTCTCTCCACCTCATCCCTGTATGCTCCCACAAGCAGCGTTTTATCTTCTTCCACCCATACCCTGCTATTCCCCCCCCCCCCCCACCCGCCCCCTCCTGTCAGCCTCTCCTGTACTCCCACCACCCAAACTGCTTATCTCACCAGGCACTGTTGCAGTCTGGCCTCAGCAACCAGAGACAGTCGTGTGTGTGTGTGTGTGTGTGTGTGTGTGTGTGTGTGTGTGTGTGTGTGTGTGTGTGTGTGCGCGTGTGTGAGTTGCGTTTGCTAGAGAGAGAGAGAGAGTGAGAGAGAGAGAGAGAGAGAGAGAGAGAGAGACTGATTAATTCAAAAGTAGGCCCTTTCACAGAAAGTTTATATGTTTAGCAGTCTTTTGTTGTGCCTGCCTGTGACTCAACATCTCCACTATGTGGTGAGTAGCAGTCTATTCTTTTCATAAAACCAGGAAAACAATACAGAAATTAAAAATTAGAAGTCAGCAAGCTTAGATGAGATTTCAGTCTCTGTCCAGAAGGTGTGCATATACAGCATACCAACACCATTAACAAACATAATAAATGCATTCCATAAATATGATTTTTTCCTGAGAACCTAAAACACTTGACTTGCAGCGTTGCTAAAGAAAAGTAATGCAGAGAGTGTGAAAAACTACAGGCCACTTTCACAACTGTTGTCGTTCTTAAAAATAATTGAATTAATCATGAAAGATAGACTAAAAAGTTACAAGAATATGTCCAATATTTTTAACGAAGTACAGTCTGGTTTCCAAAGTGCAAGAAGTACAATACTTGCCATAAGAGAGCTCACAAAACTGATAGTTGAAGCTCCTGACAAGGATGACAGGCATATCCCTAGACTTGCCCACGGCTTTTGATGTTGTTGACCATGAAATACTATTAAAGAAACTAGGAGGATTAAGTGTATGAGGAATAGCAAGTAAGTGGGTGCAAAAGGTACAGATGCTGTTTGCTGAGGGTAAATTCTTGGTAAAACAACTGTCCAAGATGAAACACATACAAAAGTGTGCCTCAGGGTAGTGGATTGGGTCCAATTCTGTTCTTAATATACATAATGATTTTCTTGGCAGTATAAAATATAAAGAAAATGTATTTGCTGATGATAACCACATTGTCACTGATAACAAACCAGAACCCCTATGAGAGAAAGCAAATAAAACCATCAGGGATGTTAATGATTGGTCAGTATGTAATAAATTAACATTGAACATAAAGAAAACAAACTGTATGCACATCAGCATACAGTGAATAAACAACTTGGTCATATCAAGTATAAATGATAAATTATATATAAAAACAAAGATGAGGTGACTTACCGAACAAAAGCGCTGGCAGGTCGATAGACACACAAACAAACACAAACATACACACAAAATTCAAGCTTTCGCAACAAACTGTTGCCTCATCAGGAAAGAGGGAAGGAGAGGGGAAGACGAAAGGAAGTGGGTTTTAAAGGAGAGGGTAAGGAGTCATTCCAATTCCGGGAGCGGAAAGACTTACCTTAGGGGGAAAAAAGGACAGGTATACACTCGCACACACGCACATATCCATCCACACATACAGACACAAGCAGACATATTTAAAGACAAATGTCTTGTCTTTAAATATGTCTGCTTGTGTCTGTATGTGTGGATGGATATGTGCGTGTGTGCGAGTGTATACCTGTCCTTTTTTCCCCCTAAGGTAAGTCTTTCCGCTCCCGGGATTGGAATGACTCCTTACCCTCTCCTTTAAAACCCACTTCCTTTCGTCTTCCCCTCTCCTTCCCTCTTTCCTGATGAGGCAACAGTTTGTTGCGAAAGCTTGAATTTTGTATGTATGTTTGTGTTTGTTTGTGTGTCTATCGACCTGCCAGCGCTTTTGTTCGGTAAGTCACCTCATCTTTGTTTTTATATATAATTTTTCCCACGTGGAATGTTTCCTTCCATTATATTTATATAAATGATAAATTTATAGATTGTGTAACAAAAAAAGTTTTTAGGGATGCACGTTGATTGTTAATTGACACGTAATGTGCACGCCAAGATACTGGCAAAAAGAATGCCATCAGCATGTTACGCTCCTACAGTTGTAACAGGCTATGTTTTGTGGTGACATACTACTCCTACGTATACTAAATTCTTGGCTAGGGGATTATTTTCTGGAGATCAAAGGTGTAAAACATGGACACAGTTGTCAAACTGCAGAAAAGGGCCATAAGAACAATAGCCGTTGGGCTCGTTGTAAAGAACTATTTTTTTAAAAAACCTGCTCATCCTTACTGCACCAAGTGGATACATCTATTAATCTGTTGTGCATATCAGGGTAAACATGACTAGGTACTTCACTAATAGTTCTATACACAATTATGGAACAACAGCCACTTTTGACTTACATTTACTGAGGTGAAAACAAACAAAAAACTAAGAACAGCATTTTCTACATGGGAATAAAATTGTAGAATAAAGTGCCCAAGATGATGAATAATATTCCTAAAATACATCTATTTGAAAAGGTGGCTAATACATACTTCAAAATTAAAGTATACTACACAAAAATTACTTAGAGGACTCCAAGTAGTGGTTAGTAACAAAAGGAGAAAATTACAATATCCTGTTACATTACAGGACAATGTAATGCTTTTACAAGCACATGTTCCAAGATCTATAGTACATGATAGTAGTGTTTAGCCATTCTCCTGAATTCAACATTTAAGTTATCGGGGAAGATACTGATTCAGTTTTCCAGACAGACAGAAGGAAGAACCTGGAGACATCTACGTTCACGGCCCTGGAGTCACCAGTGGGCATTAATATTGTGTCACATGCAAAACTATGTTTTTATAATAAGATATTTAGTGCCAATTGTGTATGATCAATAGGACATTGTACAACAGAGACCACGAGAAGCTCGTAGTTACAGAACCTGAGGAAGAGCCACCCCAAAATGATAATTAAAACATTTTTCTCAGTAATGTACTACAAAATTTAAATTATCAGGATGCATTTCAAATATTTGTCACATAAATAAAGGCAGTCAATGTTTTTGGAACTTCTGATATCAAGTGATGTTTCTCAAACAAGTAGTAGATAGTCTTAACTCTGCATCTTGAAGTGCTGGTTAGCTGTATGTGGTAGGGGCTTGGGAGCATGACCTCCTGCAAGCCCAAATGGGAGAGCATGAGGGAGTCCTATTTCACATTCCACTGCTTACACCAAATGGGAATGAACAGTTGCTGAAACTTGTTATTGAACCTCTGTCTCTGAATATCCCTATTATGCTTTGAGTGTCATTAATTGACATTTAGTATTCGTATTATTTTGATAATGTTTTAGAGTTGGCTCTGGCAATTCTATCCACTGTAGGAATCAGTTTGTAAGTGTATTGCTAGTGCGCACTAGAGTGCGGTGATAAAAGTGCCACAACCTAAGTGAGAGTTTCACAAATGAGCAGAGGAAATATACGCACAAAAAATGTCCCATTACCATTATTAGCAAGTTTCTTTTTGTGAGTGTCAAGTGCCTGAGTTACAGTGAATACTATTTCACTGCAAATAACTGGGACATACCATGAGCCTCAAAGCAACACAATATGAATTGAGTGTGCAATTTGTTACACAACAATCTGGAACATGAGCTTGAAAACAAACTGTTGAATGGCCCAAATTTTAATGGAATTACCACAGACCATTTTGCAGTGCAGAAGGGGTGATGGGCTGATTTCATCTATAAACAAAAGAATGATGGTGAGCAAAACAGGGATTAATATGCAATAACAAGCAATTCCATTGTTGTAACTGCCTATTTAGCCTACAATATGACGTGCTTAAAAATGGTGGTAACATGTTTTCCCACTGACATCATATTTTCTGTCACTTTACACAACAAACTTTACTAAAAATGACTTCTCTTGGAGAAATCTTTAATATGATGACCCACTTATACTACATATTTTTGTAATACACAATTATGAATACAACAGCCAATAAATACAGTACGCTAGCTTTGCAAGCAGTTAAATCAACATGGTGGCTGCTCGAATGGGTTATTTCAGCAAACCACAACACAAGACCCATGACATCATGGAAACATCACTGTTTTGTCTCACAAATTCAAACACTGCAGAATGAACACATACAAAATATTAAAAGCCTCAATTTTAGAACTGAAAACATGAAAAACATGTTAAATATGCAGCAAAGCCAATATACACTGCATTAAAGATATCTCCGAAACGCGTCTTATAGTATGATTTGTTGTGATACAAGTGTCGGGAAATATGACGACGTCAGATACATATGCTACCTATAGATCTTATCTTGGAGTTTGTTTTTGGTGTTGAAACAGAAAGGAGATAAAGTATGTAAGCTTTTGGTTTGAGTGTGATCAACATGTATACAGCCAGACAGGAGTTTGAGTCCTACTATTGCAAAATGTACACTATCTGATCACTTTTCTATACCTGACCATGTCAACTGTTGGCAATGTGACTGTGAAGTGAAAATGACAAGGAACAACACAGCAGACCAGGCAAATCTCGTGTACTGATAGATAGGTACTGTCCAGCATTGCATATAACGATTGTAAAAAAAATAGCATTAAATCAACAGAAGGAATTACTTGTGAATTCCAAGTGCTACTACAAGTCAGGTAGCACAATGACCATGCATAGGGAGTTTAAAAGAATGGGATACAATGGTTAAGCAGCCCCTTGTAGGCCACAAATTTCTGTAGTCAATGCTAAGCAACGGTTGAGGTAGTGTACAAAGTGACACTGCTGGATAGTGGATGACTAAAAATGAGTCATTTGGAGTGATACATCATGTTAAACCATATGGTATCCAGATGGAAAGGTTTGGATTTGGACATTGTGTGTAGTGCCAACAGTGTGGTACAGAGGAGGTGATGTTAGCATATGTGGGTGTTCTTCATGTTTAGGGTGTGGTCCCCTTATTGCACTTACGAAGGACGACTGATTATATTGGCATGACGATGTATCCTGACATAAAGCAGTGTCAGTGAGGCAATGGATGGTATCATTACTGAAATGGACTAGCCTGCTCAGAGTCCTGACCCAAACCAAATGGAATACCTTTGGTACGAGTTAGAACGATTACTTCATTCTAGGCCCCAGCGTCTAGCATAGTTACTTTCTCTGGTTTCTTGAGGAAGAATGGACTATGACTCCTTCACAAACATTCAGAAACATCTTTGAATGTGTCGCCAGCAGAGTTCAAATCATCATATAGGCAAAGAGTGGGCACTAATAGGTGTCCAGATCCCTTTGAACAGATAGTGTAAGCCCAATACCAAAATTATTGTATTACTACGCTCAGTTCCTTCATGGCTGGTGTGTGTTAAAAGTGATTATTGGTATAATCTATGTAAGTTCATATTTCTCTAATATTTCTGTCACAGTCATTACGAGAAATGTACTTGGGAGGTTCCTTCTTCTGGACTGTTACATTGCGTACATCACATTTCTTGTAGTATCTGGCACTGAAGATTACTGAGCTATCCGAACAGTTCATCTCTGAATCTCCCTCCCCCCTTCCCATTAATCAGATTAAGCAAGTTAATAAGTTGGGGGGGGGGGGGGGTGTTTAAATGATCTTATTTTCATCTCTTAGAGGAACATTATTCTAAATGTAAAAATTTGCTCAGGATTGAGGATTAACCATGAATTTGCAGTGCTAAAAAGTCCACAGAGATTTAAAGACAGTTTTTTCTTCAATTGCTTGATGCACTTTTGCTCATCCATTCTGATAGTTACCATGTCGCTTTCAGAACACATCCATAGTTCAGTGTTGTGCCTGGCGGTCTAGCGATAAAGCATGTGATGGAAACTGAAAGGTTGCAGGATCAAATCCTGGTTGGAGCAAGGATTTTTCAGTCTGCCTTTAACCTAGCATTCATCTTCCAACAATATGGAGATCTGCCAGAAACGACATGTGGTTCAAATTCCACATTAGGTCCCCTTTTCCCAGTTGGGTAACTGGGGCAGATTAGGAACAAGCAAGTCATCGAAGTGCTGTACAATTGCAAGACTTGCACAAGGCCATTAAGCCACACAAAATTATTATGGCAGTTCAGTGTTTCTTCATTGCTACACGTCAATAATACCCACTGTACTACATGTATTCTTCTCTCTAACAGATAAATTAACACATTTTATTTTAGTTAAGGGTATATTTCTGGCTCAAACATCACTGGTTACTTAATGTATGTGTGCATATTATACTGCTTCATTGGGTGTGAGGGACAAAAGCCATATATTATTCAAGGTGTATCAGTATGCTACTAGTACATATAATGAACAAAATATACTGATCATTTGTGACATGGTTATCATGTGTAGTTCATTGTGAACTATGTTAAAAACTCTTTAACTTTACTTTTATTGTATGATAAGATTATTTGCTAGCTTCATGAACAATTTTTCACAAGACTAATTGTGTGTTCAATCACTAAAGGGGAACAGATTGCATATCTCTATTAAGTACACTATGTAAACAGCACATCTACTCTACGTGTTATGAAATTTGGCACTGCAATTCTTACATTTCTGTTAACTTATTGTCCTTCACAAATGGATGACATAGCTCAGTCAATGCAGTTAGTAATATTTCATAACTTAAATGTAACTTTCGAAATCAGGCACCCATAACACATCCATAGACAGTTACATGGGTTCAAGATGTGCAGATGTGTATGGACCTAAACAGTTTATGTAAATGTACAAGAATGAGATGTTTTGTGTACAAATGCATAACTAAATCTTCATTACTATGGAAATCAAGGAGTATAAATATTTTTTTTGTTTCTATATGAATAGTTGACAACAACATGAAGAATGACAGAATGCTTGAATCATTCGTTAGTCGACAGTTGTGGCCCAAAGGTGAATCATTACATGTGTGATTAAATGTACAAAAATCACTTTCTTTCCAATTAAATCTGTCACTGAACTGTGATTTCTTCCTAATCATGTCACTATCATTTTCAGAATCAGATGAACTATCAATTACATTTCTTGTTTACCGTAGCATCACATCTTCTGACGTAGAAAGCTTAAGATAGTTGCTTTCAGAATTGATGGAGGAGCTTATCACTTACAATGTCATCGAATAAATCAGCCTCACTGTTGCTCTTCATACAACAACTTCCTCAGTAGAACATCTGATAAGAAAAACAGTGTGGTGCAAATCCTGATGAACAGTGATACTTATGTACATTGAATGCAGCAAAACAAAACAACAATAAAGTACCCAAGCACAACTGAGCAGCCAAAACTGTGAAAAGATAGTGATTTATGGAGGCAGAAAATCTGATGTACGCTTAAACCTGTCAACAACACGCAGGTACCCGAGTGGTGGTATGGGTATGTTTGGTATTAATGTTCAGTGGATGGCAAGGAGACTCAAGTTAACTTTTCGGTAACACTAGAGGAAAACCCAGAGGCCACACTCTCATCAATAGCACCTTGGGGGAGCAAAGGAGCATGACACGTTAACTCGACAACAGCAGTCAAATGGTTAACAAGACCAGCTTCACTCAATAGCTCCCAAGTCCTAAAAAACCAGTGGTATTCTCAGTGACATACAATAACCAAGAGACAGAGGGAGTAGATACTCCTTAGTTCCTGTGGTTCCACCTTCACTGTGAACTATATAGGGAATAATATGTACTCCAGACTGTTGAGAGATTAAGCTTAACTGCTTGCTCATTAAAAACACTTTCTCACATTGGGGCGGAATCAGATACAAAAGCAGCCTACTGCTCTTATTTCCACTGTGTATAATTTCATGTCTAAAGGAAAAGTAGGTTCACTCTCTCTATTCAGTTGATGATATTTTAAATGCGAGTTAATCAGATAAATTAACAAGACAATAAGCATGTTTCTGAACTGTTACCGTAAGTGCTGTGTGTATAAGCTCATTAGCTTTTAAGGATTACACTGGTTTGCATATGTCATTACTGTATATATGATAAGTCAGGAAACATGGAAGCAGTTTTGGTTTCACTGTCTAAATCCTTCATCTACATTTACATGGATACTCTGCAAATTACACTTAAGTGCCTGGCAGAGAGTTCACTGAACCACCTTCACAATAATTCTTTGTTATTCCACTCTCAAACAGCATGCGAAAAAATGAGCACCTACATCCTTGTGTGTGAGCTCTGATTGGCCTTATTGTATTATGACAATCATTTCTCCCTCTTTAGATCAGCATTAACAAAATATTTTCACATTCAGAGGAGAAAGTTGGTAATGAAACTTTGTGAGAAGATCCTGCCAAAACAAGAAATGCCTTTGTTTTAACGATGTCCATGCCAAATCCTGCATCATGTCCATGATACTCTCCCCTTTTTCTCCATAATACAAAACATGCTGCTCTTCTTCGAACTTTCTTGATATATTCCATTAATGTTATCTGTTAAGGACGGGCATAGTGTAGGCAGTCTAGTAGATCTGCTGCGTCCTCTACACCAATAAAATGTGGTCTTTGGTTCATTTCCCCATAACATTTTGTGTGTGTTCCTTCCAATTTAAGTTGTTCATAACTGTAATTCCTACGTATTTAGTTGAATTTATGGCCTTTAGATTTGATTGATTTATCACGTAATTGAAGTTTAATGGATTCCTTTCGCACTTATGTGGATGACCTCACACTTTTCATTATTTAGGGTTAATTGTCAATTTTCACAGAAGACAGATATCTTATCTAAACCATTTTGAGATTGGTTTTTATCTTCTGATGCCTTCATTAGGCGATAAACGATAGCATCATCCTTATGGGTCTCGTGACCCCTGTAATGATAAAATGCAAAGAGATGTAACCATTGTCCTAGTCGAAAGAAGGACTCACATGTTCTGTTGAGGTTGACCATAATACTTTTCCTAAATTAAAAGCCATTTTCAAACATAAAACAAAACGAATTTAAGTCCATTTACTCAATAACAAAATACTGCCCAACTGCTTCAATTTTTATCTAGATATTTAAACCATACACAACTTGCTCCACTCCTTGAGAAAAAGAAAATTTACAACGCTTCAAACTAGCAACAACAACATGATGAAAGTTCTTAAACTCATGTTATCTTTAAGACGTCAAAGTTCTTGATGCCAGCTCCTTGTGACACAAACAAGTAATTCAATTAAAGAAAATCTATCTGTACATAACAATGAGGTATATGAAAATAATTGTCTCTCACGAATTCCCTCATTGCTTTAGCCCATGAGTTCATATTTAAGCCCACAATCTTCCATCAACCCATGCTTATTGAATGTCACATCTATTCTTAGATTTGGTAAAGTTTATGTGAAACTGAATCCATATGTAAACTAGACACCATCAGCTGACTGTATGGACATTTAGTGGCAATGGGCTATTGTATTCAGTGATGTATCTATGAGATAACAAATCTAATGAAAGATTTCTATGGTTTAAAAATCCTACACCATAGTAGGTAATATGAGGAAAGTATGCTTAGCAGTAAATACTGTAAAATTTTATTTACTTGCAACTGTAAACTATTTTCACTTGGTTTTTATTCCAGGTGTGATTATTAAGTCTCAAACAAGAGCATTAATGACTTTGCAATCACAGTTATATGCTACTCAAGCATCTACATAAAGTGCAAGCAAAATGTTTTGAACATTTTCTTCAGTCTGCTGTTACCTCCATCCAGTGTCTGTCCATAGACTTCATTGGACCAGTTTCCACACTGCTTTGTATATTCACTACATGCGGACATCTGCAACAATTCATGCAAATATTTATGGCGGCAACAAGGAAAAGTAATAACGAAATAGTAAAGGACACATTTATTATTGGGGAATCTTAAGACCATCATTTAGTAACATGATGGAATGGTTGTATGGTGCAGCTCAAAACTACGACCATTCCATTTTTTTTTTTTTCCTCAATGAACTGTTACTACAAAAAAAACTCTCAACTTACCGATACCATTACTCTTTTTATATTTTGCCCAGTCTGTCTGCATAATATATCACCATTAATATGCAAGTGTCACTACAACCACTGTCTCCTAAAATTTTTATCTTGTAGTGCCTTTTTCCAAACTAAAGGAGTACTTACAAGAGTCTCTGGCATTCTCATCCTACCCCTAAATTTGGTGATATATTTCACCAAGTCCTGCTGTTTACTGCTCCATTAATTTTGCCGTCCTAAGTTCTTTCCATTAATGTAATTTCAGCTTCATTTTATTTTACCAAACAAGGTAGTCCAACAGCTTGTAAGCCATGTGATGATCATTGCCTCAGTGACACAAAAAACTTTAGCAGCAATGACTGTACTAAGCTAGCTTAAGGAGAGTGATTAAAAACGAAAAAAACTCTGTATAACACCTAATAATGCAAGTGGACATAGGAGCAGCAGTAAATTTTGTTGGTTGGTTGGTTGGTTGGTTGACTGATTGATTTGGGGGAGGAGACCAAACTGTGAGGTTATCGGTCGCATTGGATTAGGGAATGATGGTGAAGGAAGTCACCCATGTCCTTTCAAAGGGATCATCCCAGCGTTTGTCTGAAGCCATTTAGGGAAATCCTGGAAAACCTAAATCAGGATGGCCAGATGCGGGTTTGAACCACTGTCTTCCCGAATGCGAGTCCAATGTGCTAACCACTATGTCACATCATTCAGTGGCAGTGACTTTAGTAAATACACAAATTTATGCGACTTGGGTTCCCCTCTCCTCACACAGATTTTACGAAAGATGGTTAGCTACAATAAACAGCAGATTCTGATCTTAGGTCAGTTCTCCTCTCCTGTCTTTTACTAATCTGTTATTCGCCCTCTCACCTTCCTTGTTGTGGATCATTCCCATACTGCAGACATGTTAGACTTTGATGCGTTTAACACTTTTGGTTTCTCCATTACCAAGAGGTAAATTTAGTATCAAATCACATTCTGTATTGGTAATTGGAGTCCCTCTGCATTGAGCTTTTGTCATTGTTTTCCTGTGGGCTCGGTTGTGCTACCAGTTTTCAGTTCCACTTTACGATTAAAGAATCCATCCACCCTCGTTTTTTTGGGGCATGGCATGTCTGTCGCACTGCGTGACTCCGCCAAAGCCGAATTAGACCATCTAATGCTACTCTATGTCATTCAGCCTATTTCTTCCAGTGAATGGGCTACACCACTGGTCGTCGTTAAGAAGTCGGTGGGTAAGCTTCGCCTCTGTGGCGACTTCAGTGTCATGATTAATGCATAATCAATGATAGATACATCCCCTTTGTCCCACCCTGACGAGTTGCTTGCAAAATTATAAGGTAGCCATTGCTTTGTCAGAAGTGTACCTTCAGCTCCCATTGGATGAGGCCATTAGGCATCTTCTCATTGCCAATATACCTTTCGGCCTGTACCAATATTGCTTGCCTTTTGGCATTGCTAGCGCACCCAAAAATTTTCAGCATTTTTTAGAACAGCTGACAGACTCTGTACTGGGCTGTATCAATTACCTCGACGATATCATTGTTTCCGGTTCTTCCACTGAAGACCAACAACCCTTGTTTTCTGTTTTGCATTCTGCAAGTCTAAAGTGCAATCCTATCAAATCTCAATTTTTTTCAGCCGTCAATTAAGTACCTAGGTTTTGAGGTTTCTTGCACAGGGGTCATGCTGTTGCATCACCATGCTGATGCAATTACGGCTTTCCCATGGTCGGTCTCTGTTAAGGAACTGCAAGCATTTCTATGTAAAGTTGCATTCTATCTTAAGTTTTTATCAGACGCATCCACTATTGCTCAGCCCCTGCGTGCACTTTTGTGTGAAACTGTGCCTTTTTTCTGGTCCCCAGTTCATGATAGAGCATTCGCTTTGCTTAAATCTGAACTTAAATCTGCCCCACATCTGGCCACTTTTCAGCCAAGTCAGTATCTAGTGTTGACTACAGATGCCTCTAAGCATGGTGTTGGTGCACAAATATGCCAACAGGTCTGAATGACCCGCTGCTTACGCTTCTAAGAGTAACTTCCACCCAGCAGCGGTATTCTCAGGCTGAAAAGGAGGCTTCAGCGACCGTGTTCATCCTCAAGAAATCTCATCTTCTTGTATGGCTCTAAGTTCCATTTAATCACAGATCACAAGCCATTGGTTGCTCTTTTTAGCCCTTCAGCTTCCATGCTGGACAAGGCAGCGCATCATTTGCAGCAGGGGGCTCTCTTGGTCTCCCATTATCATTATTAGATCCATTACCGGCCGACAGCATAACACGTCAAAGCCTAATTTCCCCTTCCAATCACACCGGACTCTGCATTAGATCGGGATGAATTGTTTTGTTTCTATTTTGATATTCAGAACCAGAATGCGATCGATGGTTGTCCCTTCACTAGTGCCACGATAGCATCAGCTGTCATCACGGACCATGTACTTAGTTGGGTTCTCTCTCTTGTGCTGCACGGTTGGCTGGAAAAACCTGCCGGGCTGTGCTTTGGCTCTCTCACGTAATTATTTTTCCCTCCAGCACTATCTTTCTGTGATTCATGGGGTTCTTTTGCTAGCTACAGAGGACGCTGCTCCCAGAGTTTGTGATTCTTGCTTCCTTACACCATAATGTACTACGGCTTACGCATGTCGGTCATTGGGGAACCTCTTGGACCAAAGCTTTGGCCCGCCAGTATCTGTATTGGCTGGGTACTACGTTCAGCAAAGGTGGGCCCTCAGGTGTCTTTTTTCCCCCTGGTCAATGCCAGGCACCCACGGGAGGATCTGCATGTTGATTTTGCTGGGTCCTTCAATCAATCAGTACTGATTCATTGTAGTGGACGACTCTTCCAAGTTTCCCTACACGGCGCATTATCCGTCGAAGTCCCGGCAGCTACTATATCCGCATGTCTAAGATTTTTGCAATTGAGGGACTTCCGTATACTGTGGTTACTGGTAATGGTCCCCAATTTGTTCCTTGAAAATTTGCATCTTTTTGTCAGGGTAGTGGTGTTAGTCATCTCACAGCTCCCCCATTTCATCCTGTCTAATGTCGAGGCTGAAAACACGGTTCAGATGTTTAAAACTCAGACACAGAAGTATGTATCTGGCAGGTCCCCTGAAGCTGCTTTAGACTGTTTTTTGAGTTTGTACAGTTTCACTCCGGTGGGAGACAAGAGCCTGGTAGAGCTGCAACATGTACACCAACCACAGACCCTCCTCCACCTGCTGCATCCGACCCCATGTCCACTGGCATCACTGACTCCACAATGTTTCCAGCTGGGTGCACCTGTTTGGGCTCGTGGTTTCGGCTCCTGGCCAGACGGGATTCCTGCCATCATCAAGCGTCATCGGGCTCTGGTGAACCGTCGAAGAAACAGTATTATTTAAGTGATTGGAAATGTGTGCTCAGCATATTATGTTACATGTATTACTGTTGTCCAGTCAGTGTGTTTAATGTTACCCACAACCTGTTCTTTTTGTATTTTACGTACTGCTCTATAAAGTACTATGATCCATAAATTGTATTTGTTCTTGCTATAGCAAACACTGTTTCTGTCCTCTTGCGCACCAGCATGTGGGGCTGTTCAGATTCTGTACGGCATTGAGTATAGCCCTCATAAACCCAAAGATACCGTACTTTGAAGAAGATCACGGAATTGTTGTTGCAAAATCATTGATTGATAAACAGCACTCACAATATACTGCAATCTTGCTGCTGTCAAAATCTGACATGCTGTTTTACACTTCCTTTCTTATACAGGGCACTCTATTGTCTTCTCATGAACCAACATTCAAATGTGATTTATAAATGAGAAAACCACTGTGTAATGTTACACGTAACTACTTTTGTTATTGTGCTGAAATGATAATCACTTGCATAGCCAAGAATTAATTTCAAATTATTGTTTGTTTCGTGCCACCTTCATGGCATCGTAATTTTGATGGCCAGCTGTGCATTTAATGATCATTTCCTTGAGGCAGCTCAGGAAACCCTTGAAGCAGCTCAGGACACTTGCATGAAAAGTTCACGGGATAAAGCAATAAAATACTTGCAAGAAGCAATCTCGCTTAAAGAATGGCAAAATCACAATTACTCCCTGTTCTGTCAAATATTTTAAGAATGTAATTACCTCCCTCAAAGCAAAAACTCTTGTGTACTTGATAACATCTCAAGTAAGGCACTAAAATCCTGTACTTCATACGCATGCCGTGTGTTCAGTCACATATGCAATACATCACTATCACATGAGATATTTTCAGATAGACTGAAATATGCTATGGGCAGACCTCCTTACATAAAAGCAGTAAGGCAGTTATTAATAATTACTGACTAGTCTTATTACTTACCTGCTTCTTGAAGGCACTGGAAAAGATCGTGTATGCACAAACCATAACACATCTTATTAAAAATATGATACTTAGTTTCAATCTGCATTACAAAGGCGTTTCACCACAGGTCATGTTATTTTATAATTCATTAATCAGCTCAAATGAAATTTAAAAGACAAAATTTTTCCAGCTGGTAGTTTCACTGACTTGTCAAAAGCATTTGATTGTGCAATTCACACTGTTACATAGAAACTCAAATATTATGGCATTTAACTAAGAAGATGCAGAACATAGCATTCAGAGGCACAGAGTGTGTACACAGCAAAACAGACTCTTCAGAATGGAGAATAATCACTACAGATATACTATAGGGATCAATGCTGAGGCCACTCTTGATCTCGTTATACCGGGTGGTTATAATTAAACTTTCCCTGCTTAACACATTATAACACGGAAACTAATTACCGTACATGTACCACACTTTGCAGCATTAATGTCACGAACATGGGGGAAGAGAAATAATGCAGAATCAATTCAACTGAAACATTTTTAATGTGCTGCTATGGTACATCATACCATTAAATACCAGTACCGTTACTGCTACAAAAGGCGCTCAATATGGTGCCCATCAGTGTCCAGGAGAGTCTGAAAGTGCTGGATTGCATTCTGCACAGCAGAACAAAGCATGTCCTTGGGTATGCTGGCTACCTCTCTTGATATGCTGTGCTTCAGATCACTACATGTGTGAATGTTTCCCCTGATAAAACCTGCCATTCAGGTAGCCCTAAAACCTGAAATCACAAGGAGTGAGATCAAGTGATCACGTTGGCCAAGCATTTGGAAATGATTGGCTGATAATTCAATCATTTCCAAATGTGTTTCAGAGGAGCTGGCGAACTTTACGAGTGATGTGCAGTGTGGCCCCACCATCTTGCTTGAAAACGGCTGACTTCAAAGTGTCTCTCACCTGTAGGGCGGGTATGCAGCCACGAAGCCAACCCATACGGTGACACATTCACCATACAGAGGACCTTCATGCACAGTAAATTAAGATCCGCACACTCAGCAATTCTGTGTGTTCACTTCACCCATCGGAGAAAAATGAGCTTTGACTGTCCATAGGATGGTCCAGAGCCAGCCCTCGTCAAATTTAATCCTTGCGAGAAAGTGGAAAGTGAAGCCATCACACCCGTTGTGCATTATGAAGTGCAAGCTGCTGCACGATATGGATCTTGTACGGATACCATTTGAGAATGGTACGAAGCACCTTCCATACAGTGGACCACGGGATGTTTAACTGTCATGACAAAGCAGGCGCACTGCCTAACGATCAGGAATTGTGCAGCATTGTCTGTCATAACAACAGCGATTTCATCAACCACCTGTGGTGCAACTGATCGTCAGCCTCTTCCCCAAGCAACATCCAGTTCTCCCGTCAATTTGAACTACTACATCGTGCTCAGCACAGCAGGTAGAGAAAGAGTACCCTTCCATAATCCTTTCAGCTGGTGATATTCTCGAAGTGCAGCTGCAGCATTACTGTTGGTTTGATAATAGAGCTTCACCAATAACACCGAGCTCGTTTTGTCCAAGCTCACGTTGACACATCCAGAAGTGCACTGTGACTGGTCAGGTGTTTGAGACTATGTACCACGATAACTGATCGCGGCACATGGTGATCATAGATGGAACTGGACGGTGGCATAGTGACCCAATGAAATCTTGCACTCCATACTCTGTAAATTAATGCTACCAAGTTTTGAACTCATACGGTAACTAGTTTCCATGTTTAACATGTTAAATAGGGAAAGTTTAATTATAACCACCTGGTATATAAATGACCTGTGATTGCAGATTTGGTTCTATCATTGACTTGGGAGATGAACAGCAGGTAAACTGTGACTATCTTTTGATTTTGATTTTCTAGTGGCTTCTCTAATATGAACTTTTTTGTCTTTCAGATTTCAGATGCTGTTTAGCCATTAGCAATGAGAGTGACTTTCCTGGAACAAGTCTACAATGAAATTACTGAAAGACTGGTTAATATAAATAACACAAAAGAAATTGTGGACAAGGACAAATTAATGATATATGGATTCCACCAATGGCAAAAACAATGGTGATGAAACTTAAATACGGGATGGCAATGGACAGTTCTTACACCAACCAATCAAACTGGGTAAAATCCAACCACTTTGGAAATGACCAATGAGGGAAATGCACTGTGATGCAAAAATATACCTACAGATTGAGGGGTGGACCAGTAGAACAATTAGTACAAGGAGATCCTCAAAAAATGCAAGGAAAACACATTAGTGAAACACCAAAAGGAAGAAATGTTAGTGGATGACAACCAATACGTCCAAGAATCACCCATCAGGTGAATTCTAAAAAATGACAGACGGAAATCCTGAATAATTTTATTGCTGTTAAGAATAGCAGCAATACATTAGCAAAGGTAACAACAGCATGCCAATGTAAGAGGCTAAAGGGGTTAGAAATAGTGAAAAAATGTTGACCTAATACATCACTCGAGATCTAAAAAGGTTTACAGATTACTAAACCTAATACCGCTGTATACACACACACACACACACACACACACACACACACACACACACACACACACACACACACACTTGAATCAGCAATTTAAATGTCGTATTAGAAAGCAGTTGTGCTATTATTTGTACAAATACACTTTCATGCCACTCACTACACATCAATAATATCACATACCTTGAAGTGATACGTTGTATCTGAAAGAAGATCTACAAACAGATAAACATTCATTTGGTCAGCTGAGCTTATTGACTCTTGCCTGTAGGTTGTTGTTCCATTATTTTGTAGAACAAGATGATAGTAATGGATGTGATCTTTTAATTCAGCTGGAGGTAAAGACCACCCAATTGTAATTGAATTTATTGTGACACCTTTAACAGATACTTCAGGCACAAAGTCTGGATCTGAAATAATACAAAGATTATACAGTGACAATCAACTAAGCAGCTCATGGCATGGAATTCCTCTCCCTTTATATGTAATTAACCCATATGACTAAAAATGCTTGCCACGGACTGACATTACATCATAAAACTTATTTTTATTAGATGTCCCACAAATGAAACCTTTACATGTACACGAGAAATTTTAATACTGATATTTTCTTTCGAGACAATTTTCCTGTACAAGTGTTAGTAGTTTTCTTCACCTTGTAAAAACAACTCCCTCATTCGCATTTCATGTGATGGACGATTATCACAATATCAGCTATCAAGAGTTAAATGTAAATGTTTAGTCACCCTAACAGACACCTACATTAACGTAGCAGGAAAATTGTAACAACGAGAAGGATATGCAAGGCTAGACTAAAGTAATACCACAGGTTACGTGTGCAGCAATATAGGAATCATTAGAATTGAAGAACTATAATTAACTCTCACTTCGGAATTCAGTGTGCTGTGAATCCCCACATCCTGCAATCAGGGCCTGTGAACATCGTAAAATAGAATCCAAGAGGCCATAGATATGTAGAAATGCATAACCGTGTGATGAAATCCATTAACAAACTTTTCTGAAGCTTCCAACTGTGTCAACTGATTAAATTTCCAAAGGCTTTTGGCCAAATTCTCTTAGGCCATTGTTTAACAATTGATAAGACAATACATTTATGAAAAATTATAAAATCACAGATGCACATCAAACAGTATTTTTTGACATAGTCATCTTGATTCTCAGTGCACTCTGTGAGCCGAGGGATGTGCCTTCTGATACCTTCATCAAAAATGTCTCCTGTACCTCTTTGCCCCCTTGTTTGACAGCACTCTGGCTCTCATTGTCCATGGAAAACCTCTTACCACTCGCAAACAACTTTAGAGAGAGAAAAAAACGAAAATTTAAAAGTTCCAGATCAAGGCTGTGAGTGGTGTGGGTGATGTCCCACGATTGAATTAATCCAAGAGTTGGTATCACTGGCTCTGTGGGGATGCGCACTATCATGCAACAAGCACATGCCCTTCATTAATGTCTCCCTCCTTTGTCCTGCATTGTCCTCCATAGATTTTCTAGGATTTCATACCACTGTCCATCATTAATTGTTTCCTATGGGGCAAAAATCCAACGAGAAGACTTCCCGTATGCTCACAAAAGACAGGAGCAATGATTTTTCTAAAGGAAACAACGGTTTTGAATTTTTTATCCAGTGGTGGGGGGTATGTCGCCACTGCATCGATTATATTTTTGCCTCAGGGATGTAATGGGTCACTCATGTTACGTTGCCAGTCACAACAGGGTCGAGGATCCGTTCATCTTTCACTTCAAAGAGCTTGAGAAATTTCCAGGAAGATGCAATTCTGTTAACTTTGTATTTATCTTTGAATTGTTTTGGTGCCCACCTGGGAAACAGTTTTCAAAAACCAAATGGTCCTGTAATGATTTCATGCAGAAGCAATCTGGAGACTTCAGGAAACATTGTTTTCACTTTTGTCAAGTCAACTGACAGTCACCATGAATAATTTTTTGATCTTGTTCTGCACCTCATCAGCCATGATTGAAGCATGTCCACGCCTTTGTTCTGCCAGCTTTAAACTTACGTCAGTTGTACGCATTAGCAGAATTCTTGAAATTACCCTCATAAACAGATTTGATTTTGTTAAAAATCTGGAACATTACATTTCCATCCGCAAGACAAAACTGGATAATGCTCCTCATCTTAAAGTTTGTGGAATTTGGAACAGAGACACTCATTTCATCATGACACTAGAACAAGAGTTTTCAGTCGACAAATGAGTGTGCATTCTACTACCAACATCTTGCCCTTGAATGCAGTGCTGCCAGCTTTGGGAAAAAAATACCCTTCAATCATCAGAGACTCAGAAGTATTCTTACCTTCTGGACATGCCGTGATTAACCATGGACTGTGATGAAGAAGTTTCCAGGCAATCTCATTCCAGATTATTTTATGAGTAATGTATCAAGCTGGACCACACAGATGAGGAAAGCAATGGTACCTGTCAGTCATCAAAGAAGGTTTATGCGATCCTCATCATATGTTAGGCCATTGTCCTGTTGAGTTATCTTTACATGAGCAGTCTCTTGGGCACTAAATCCTTCCTGATGCAGTGATTCACATTCCGACTACACTCAATATATAGGAGTCAAGACCACACTGTATCCAATAATGTTCCAAACTATCACACTTTGTGTGGATATCATTCACTTCTCAACAACACTTGCTGCCACTTTCAGTCCCACAGTAGCATTAATGCTTATGAAGCCACCACTGCAGTACAAGTTGATGCAAGAATTGTTTCAAAACATTATACTTTGCTACTCAGCATGCCAAACACTGCATTCATGTGCACATTGCAGTCATGGGCATATGTAGTTTATAGATAATCAAAGTTGCAATGGCACAGGTCTTCTATCCAGCTCACAGTAAGTAACATTAGACCACTGATGGAGAGAAGCCCATGAGCAATACACTGTTCGCAGTGAATCAACAACTGTGGACAAAGCTCTACAGTCAATTGTTGCCATATGGACAAGATGGCAAACATCCCATGCCGTGGTCACACTGCATAGACATCTATCATAATAGTATGATGTGTACAAGCTGAAAAATGATAATATGGGGTTGGGTTGGGTTGTTTAGGGAGGAGACCAGACAGCGAGGTCATCGGTCTCATCGGACCAGGGAAGGACGGGGATGGAAGTCGGCCGTGCCCTTTCAAAGGAACCATCCCGGCATTTGCCTGGAGTGATTTAGGGAAATCATGGAAAACCTAAATCAGGATGGCCAGACGCGGGATTGAACAGTCGTCCTCCTGAATGCGAGTCCAGTGTGCTAGCCACTGTGCCACCTCGCTCGGTATCATAATATGCCAGACCCATCTACAAATAGATTTGATCTCAGAGATCGTAATAATAAACAGAGCTCTGTCACCAGTAGATGCTGAAGGATGCTGGTGCTCCATCTGGGTGTGGAGAGTCAAGGAGCCCAAATATGATGCTGCAGGAAACACCAGAGGAGGGGGGGGGGGTTGCTATCTCCCCCATAGGCTGATTTATTTGCACAACTACCAGAAGTTGACATCAATGGAATGGAGGGAGTAAGTACTCGAGGTACTGCCTATGACATGGCCACAGTTGAGGCAAGATTCAATACCACTGTGCCATGATTAATCAGAGATCTTAAGTTGCTCACTTTGGCGCTCAAAGGGGGAGGCGGGTGCGGTGGGAGGCAGGTCATCTCCAAAACTGACACAGAATGGTGGCTGCTCACATGGGGTGTTCCCATGAAGTGGCCAATCACACCAGTCTAAATTAAGTTGTTCGTACAACTGAAAGACACATGCCCAAGTCATCAGCATCTAGAGCTCCGTATTGAGGGTGGGAAATATAGCTTCATATCACAACAGCAGACCACAATTTTTAACTTCCTCAGGCATTAAATCCCCCTCACAAGTAAGGATGAATACCCAACTGTCGACCTTGTGGTCTGGTAGGCCTTGGCATACATGACAATGGAGTGGACCCTCCTCTTCTCCAGATTTGTGTGTGTGTGTGTGTGGGGGGGGGGGGGGGGTGCTCCTCTGCCTGCAGTAGTAAGTCCCAATTAAAAATTAAATCTCATACAATGTTCCAACTCTTATAGGGTGTTACAATGACAAGTATGTCAACAACTTTCTTCTAAGAGAGTAATGCTCAGGACTGGATAGGAGTTGGTGTGGGTAGGAGTTGGTGTTCCAATTAAGAGGGAGGTGGTTTCTCCAAATACATTTTTGATATTATAGACAAATAATATTGGATTAGTTGTTAGAAAGGACCCTCCATCAGTTCAATTCCAAACCAGGGATTGGGGGGGAGTAAGTGTCTATAAGTTGTTTGGTTTTCTTTTCCTCCTATGGTGTGGCCAAGGAGGAAAGTTCTTGAGGTCATAATGATCTGCACTGAAACATTCAGATCTGTCCAGAGAGACTTTCAGGGCGTCACAACCAATGACTGATAACTCTTTTAGATAATCAAAGGACAATGGCTTAAAAAGACAAAACTGGTTGTGAAACAACTGAAAGATTAATTAACAATAGCTTCAGTGAGAAAAAATACCTCATTCAATCCAGGTGCTACCACCACATGAACTGACTACTATGCTGGGTATTGGGCAACTTTATGGCCTATACTTCTGTAAAAAGCTTGCAAAAGTAAAGGTCAGACCCAGATGAAGGTATCACACACGAGTTAACCAAGATGAGTGTAGTAACAATACACAAACAAATGAAGTGGAACAACCATAATCGATATCCTATAAACAACCCAGGTTGTGATAAGGAGTGTACATGGACTGCAAACAACAGTGCAACTTGGTATTTTTCACATCAGCAAATCATTGCAAAAGATGAAAGAAGCAATAAATGACAGATAGAGCCCTAACACTTTGGATACGTAATCTGGCACTGAGCCAACAAGCAACATTAAACTAAGACTGGAACACAACACAAGTTTCCATATCAGGTTAGACTCCCTGGGGACGTTTGAGTGTTCACAAAGGATGGCAATATAAACAGTTACATGGGTCTTTGATTTCATGGAGATTGTCACAGTAGTCAGCTGGTTAGGTGTGCACATTAAAAGTACAATTATATGCTTATGATGAGATGTGTCATGATTTATCTCAACACCTTAGCAAAGGCTGGAGGAATGTAATTTAACTAGTAATCTCATACTGGCCAATGTTATAACATGCCATACTGTTTCGTACCTATTCTTACTCATACATTTTAAATATGCAAAATGAATTCAAGTTAAATTTAACTAGTACCTGAAAACATTATAGTTGTCCACCATGAATTAGCTGTTGAGGGTGTCAGATCGATGGAAAACTCACTCTTGTGAAGCTGTTACTATATGGTTGCTGTAAATGGTGAGTGTGAGATCCTACACCATCAATCCCTGCACCAGCTAATTACCTTGTCAACCAAATGTTAAATCTTATCTTTGTATAAAAGCCATTTTCTTGTGTTGTCTGTCATTCTCAAGGAGAGGATGATCCACATGTGCATGAACTCTTTGCATTCGAAACTCAATTACAGTACATTGCTTCCACACACCTTCACAGTTACACTACACACCGTCACATTACACGCTACAATTCAGAGCCCTCTAGCAGAAGAGGGCTGCAAATATGTACACAAGAAGAATAAAGATATAGAATATCAACAACGCCTGTTTTATCTAAAAAGCTTTAAGAGTTTTCACATAAAAAATTCAGAAGCGTTATTTCAGCAGGCCCTCATACAGTAGTATAAAGGTATGGAAATCTGTAGGAAAATTAACATTGTTGGTTGGAATAGATGCACACAGTGTATATGCAATATGAGATCCAGGATAATGACAAATGTGGTCAAATGGTGTCGCATATAATGTCAATAGACATCAATGATTCAGGTGGTAGAAGGTGGAACTCAGTATAAAGGCAGTCAGCTCTATGCACTGTTAGTGTATGTGTATATGACTTCCCTACAGATAGGAAACAGGCACCATTAGTGACAGTGCATATTGTGTACATAAACCATGACTGCGACATAGCCACACTGAAAACAGTTGTTGCACAACGAAAAAGCAAAAATTGGTGCGTAGAAGGAAATAGGACTCTCTAATTGTCAAATCGCCAAGAAGCTAAACTGTTCAAGTACAGTGAATTATAATTTTGTTAGATTCAGTGCACGATATGGACAGGACGGAAAATATGAACAAAGTAGAAAATTATTTAAGGCATCAAAATGGTTACTTTTGCACAGAGCAAGGGCCACAGACTGTTATTCTTCTCAACTTGTTGCTGATTTGCACGTGTGGCAAATTTTGTCAAATGAAAACAACTTGCATTCAAGAAACAACTGTAGAAACCTGCTCTAACACTCGAACACAGACAGACTTGACTGGAGTTTGTTGAAAAACTTATGTCACGGAATTGAGAATGGGATAAAGTGATCTTCAGTGATGACACGTAGTTTAATTTAGATGGTCCAGATGGATTTCAGTAAGACTGGAATGAGCAGAGAATAGAGCGAAAGGTAAGAATGATCAGAAATTTTGGTGATGAAAGTGTTATGATTTGCCAGCATTTTGCACTAGCGATAAAACATGCACTGCTTTGGTGAACACTAAAACAAACTCTAATACTGTATGTACACCTGAGATGCTACAGACAGACTGGATCAAAATGTATGAGGACCTAGGGAATGAAAGTCTAATGTTTCATCAAGATAATGCATTTGTGCAGGTTTCTGCACAAAGAAAAATGGTTTGACGATAAAGATATTGATATTTTGCCCTGGCCTCCAGGTAGCCTGGATATTAATCCCATGGATAACCCTTGGGGAATACTTGCAAAGCATGTTATCACAATGAAGGCAATTTGAGGTCTTATGCGAGCTGAAAAGAGTGAAACGAGAAGAGTACATGATAATTTCATTGCAAAAACTACAAACACTAAAAAAATCAATGCTGAGAATTTTTGATGTAATTAGGAAGAATGGAGTTGGACAAAGCACTAACAATGCAATAACACAGCAGGACATGAGTACCTTTATACCCTTTTCCATCCAGGAAATGCAAATGCCGTATTTTGTTACTCATGTTATGAAAGAAACTATGCAATTCCATCATGACTGTTTATGTCTTATATGTATCTACTACTTCCACTTTCCATAATAAATTCAATACAGGTATGCTTCAGACACTACTTTCCTAGGAATCCTGCCTTCATACTGATTCCACTACTGTACGTGATGAACCAATACTTTTTTCCTTTCCTTAAAAAACTATGCAGTCTTACACTCTCTTATATCACACTAACATCTGCATTAAACATTATAATCAGAGTCATACAGCTAGAGTAACAAATTTCATTTCTCCTCATTCCCTGTCTTTGCAGACTGTCAGTAAACCAATCACAAAATAGATATTTAAAATTTAAACAGGAAACAAACAGTATTTACTTATATTTAAGCATGAAGTTGACAAAAACTTCTTTATACTGCCAGGTATGTTGAGGCACAGACTGTTCAATGACTCTTGTTTACTTACTATTATGTCATGCCCTTAACTTTAAAAGTCAGCGATGGAAAAAATCAGATAATTCTGACACATTTGATCCTGCAAGAGTTCTGTTCAGATGCTGGCTCCCCAACAGATTAAACAGGTATGTTGTATTAATGGAATTTTTTCATTTAACCCTTCACTACCAATTTTTTTCAGAGTGAAAGGTGTTAATGTATGATTATTTTGATGTCATCATCAAAAGTTACAGTCTGAAAAAACTATTTCCTGCCATTTCATTTTCCAGTGTGGTGAGGGATAGGAAATGTGTGTCCCACTGTTGTTTTGTCATGGATCCTATATGTCCCTGTGGTTGTGAAATCCTGTACTTTCATTTACGATATATATTTTCAGAAAGGCTCTTGGATCATATTTTTGATTACAAATATTTGTTATTTCAGTCGATTATTCCCAATGACAAGCTCATTATAATTACATGCAAATTCGGTCTTTCAAGTGACAGTCACAAGGATTCTCTTATGTGTGATACAATGTGAAACAGTTTTTGCACAAAGAAATTTGACACATGGTGCAAAGCAATACTGTGCACCAAATTCCCACTGGTTCTCTGATAACCTATTGTTGGACACATGTCACAATGGTGGTGAAAAGTGTTAAGCTTGCTTATAACCATGGGAAAGGACTAGGTCTGTGCAATGGAGACAACAATTTCGACACACAGGACACACAAATCCTCATGATGAAATTTTAGAACTAATTTCCAGAAGATAAAACTTACCTTTTTCTAATGTACTGACTGGTGTTGGATAAGTGTAAAAATTACTTGTTCCAATGGAGTTTTTTGCATAAAGGCGTAGAAAATATGCTGTATTGGGTTCAAGATCTTTTATCACATAGCTTGTGTTACCGCCTCCAATTTTCTCCTGATTGAACATCCACTGGACAGTTCCATTCTTCATGTGCTATACCACAAGAAATAAGTAATGAGTGTTTTTTTTCCTACCAGCAACAACACCACCCAAAAAGGAAGGCATTTGTTTTTTTCTTATAATACAAAAATACTTCATATCTTCTACTACCAAACAACAAACTACAACTGACAATAAAACAAGCAATATGTATTCATCAGATAATATAATACCTCAAGGTCTCTTTCAGTCAGCTGCCTCTGAAAAACAACAAAAGAAGTGTAGAAAGAGGGGGGGGGGGGGGGGGGAATCACTCACAGAAATGGCAACAAAATGAATTAACAGATGTACAACAACAGCTCCATGTCCATGTGTAGGGAAGCCAGTAATGAACATCAATGAACTGTCTATGATTAATACAATATTTATAGAAAGAGCAACCATATCATGTGAAGCATTTTGGTAACAGCTGGATGTTGCAACTTTTTCCTGGAGACTGAACAGTCGGTCTTTTCATATAATTCATAGGAACAATTTGTTTATTTTAATACTGGCTGCATAGTATCATTTGCCCAGGCTGTAAACAATAGCTCAATGTTACTAAAATATGCCGATCACAAGATGTTAGTTGTGTTCCGATACTGGCAGCAAAAATAATTTCTACCTGAAAAATATACAGCCTAATCTCTCTGTACGCAAACTTTAGTTTAGGTTATCCAGGAAACACTATTCACTGAAAACTGGCATGTCACTGTCAACAGATCTGTTGTTGTGGTCCTCAATCCAAAGACTTGTTTGATGCAGCTCTTCATGCTAGTATATCCTGTGCAAGTCTCTGCATCCCTATGTAACTACTGCAACATACCTTCTTGCTGTGCTCATCCCTTTGTTTACTACTAAAATTTTTACACCCTTACTTCCTTCCATTATTAAAATGACAACTCATTGATGCCTCAGGATGTGTCCTACAAACCAATCCTTTTGTTTTAGTCAAGTTGTGCAATAAATTGTCATCCCCCCACCCCCTCCCTCAAAAATTTAGATTCAGTACCACTTCATTTACTATTTGTGCTACCTGTCTACTGTTAATTATTCAAAAGGTTTTATTTTCTTGTCTGCACTGCTTGTCATCCACAACGCACCTCCAGACAAATGCCTTTAGAAAACACACTTAAATTGATATTAGATGTTAACAAATACCTCTTTTTTTTTTTTACGAATATTTCTTATGAGGTTGCCACTCTGTGTCTTGAATCCTCTCTACTTGGGACATCTTCAGTTGTTTTTGTGGCCCAAATAGCAAAATTCATCTTCTACTTTTAGTTCCTCATTTCCTAATCTAATTCTCTCAGAATCATCTGATTTAATGTGACTGCACTCCACTACCATTGTTTTCTTTTGTTCATATTCATCTTATAGTTTCTTTTCAGGACTATACATTCCATTCAAATGTTTTTCCAAATCCTTTGCAGACTCTGATTAAATTACAATGACATCAACAAATCTCAAAGTATTTATTTCCTTTCCATGAACTTTAATGCCCTTTCCAAATTTCTTCTTGGTTTGATTTACTGCTTGTTAATGCACAGATTGAGGAACATTGGGAATATGCAACAACTCTGTCTCACTCCTTTCTAACTCTGGCTTCCCTGTCATGCTTTTGATTCTTCTACCTGTAGTTTGCTTTTTGTGTAAGTTATAAATAACATTTCACTCTCTGTACTTCATCCCTACTATCTTTACAATTTCCAAGTTTGTAGTCCAGTCAATATTGTTAAAAGCTTTCTCTAATTCTCTAAACGCTATAAATAAAGATCTGTCTTTCTTCAACCTACCTTCTAAGATCAGCCACTGGGTCAGTACTGCTTTGAGTGTTCCTACATTTCTCCGGAACCCAAACTCATCTTCCCCAAAGTCAGCTTGTACCAATTTTTCCATTCCTCTGTAAATTATTCAAGTCAACAATTTGCAACCATGTCTTATTACACTGGTGGTTCAGTATCAGCACCTGTTATCAGATTCTTCCTCAGGTCTGAGGGTATCTCACCTGTCTCATATCTGGCACACCAGGTAGAATAATTATGTCATGGCTGGCTCTCCCAAGAATCTCAATGATTCTGAGGAAATGTTATCTATTCCAGAAGGCTTGTTTCAATTTAGATCCTTCCGTGTTCTGTAAACTCCACCCATCTCCTATATATTGATAACGAAAATCACCTCAGCTGTATTTTTTACACATTTACTGTATTACAACCAGTTTCATTTCTTTGAACATCTTCAGGTTGCCTTATATTAAATCCTCACCGAGTTCTGCTGGAGGAGGATTTAGTGTAAGGCAACATGAAGGTGCTCAAAGAAACAAAACCAATTGTAATACAATAAATGTGTAAAAATACAAAATGAGGTAGTTTTTATTCATCGTTACTATTAATTCAGCTGTGGGCTCAGCATGATCAAGATTATCTCCTACCATCTCATCTTAATCTACCTCCTCTTCTCTTTCCATTCCATTGTCATCAAGTTTGTCTTCCTTGTATAGACCCTCTTTACAATCCTCCCATCTTTCAACTTTCCATTCTTACCTTAGTACTGGCTTGCCATCTTAGCTCTTGATATGTATACCGTTGCTTCTCTTTTCTCCAAAGGTCTCTTTAAATTTTCCTATATCATTTGTTAAATATCTGCATTCCATTTTGCCCACTTTATTTGCTGTATATTTATATGTTCTTCTTTCATCAATTAAATACAATATCTCCTTTGATACCCAAGAATTTCGACTAGACCTTGGCTTTATACCTATTTAATTGTCTGCTGCCTCCACTATTTCATCTATCAAAGCTATCGATTCATATTGTACAGTATTCTTTTCTCCTGTTGTAGCCAGTTGTTGACTAATGCTCCCTCTGAAACTCTCAACAACCTGTGGCTCTTTCAACTTATCCAGATCTCATCTCCTTAATTTCCTACCTTTTTGTAATTTCTGAAGTTTTATTCTACAATTCATAACCAACACATTGTGGTCAGAATCCACATCTGCCCCTGGAAAGGCCTACAGTTTAAAATCTATATCTTTGAGGCACACTAACATCCCCACTTCAGCAAGGTCCACACTATGCAATTAACATTCACCAACTAAAAGGACTCCTCTTGCTCTGTTCCTTGTATCCACAGAGGGACATGTTGAAAAGTAATGCCTCCGAATTATGAAAGACCACTTTGTTAATGCCCTCACTGTAGAATGTCTGACTTTGACTTTGTTGACAGAACCACAATCTCAGCTCTGCTTGCATAGCTTCATCACTATCAAAATGGTGTTCTCGAAGGTGTTCTTTAAATTCTGAAAATAGATGAAAATTGGATAGGGCCAAGTCGGACCTGAATGGAGGACGAGAAATGACAGTGAACCCAAAATGTCAAACTGTTGCTGATGTTGCAGTGCTTGTGTGTGGTCTGGCATTGTCATGCTAAAGGACAGGTGCTTCATGTGCAGAGGAGCTCTTCAAATTTGAAACCTGATTACAGCATGCCGTTTCTCGTGCACCAACATAGTTACGTTACACACTGCCGTATTGCAAGCTACAATTCGGAGCCCCTCTAGTAGCAGGGGGCTGCAAATATGTAGACATAATAAACAAAGATGCAGAATGTTAATAACATTTGTTTTATTTAAAAAGCCTTATGAGTTTTCCCATAAATTGGGGGGGCATTATTTTTCAACACACCCTCGTAGTATGAAGGCTGCTCTTCCACATATCATGTGACATGGGTAAACCTTTCCCACTGAAGCATTTGAGTGCACTGGCTAGCACTTCAGAAAATGCCCAGCAGCTATTTACTTCACTATGAAAAGTTCCCTTCTCCTTTATACCCCTTATCAAGCAATAATACCCTTGAGAAACTCAACTATATCTATTACTAGGGCTTTGATCACCTCTCATTGTGCACTATGATAAGGGATATTCTGCACAAAATGCTACACTCATTCCACTTATCACCCAACCTACATAGTATCCGATTCCATCACTATGCAAGTCCTGCTCCCAATCCTGCCCATCAAGTGTCATTACTCTACGGATACACGAGGTGTAAGACCTGTTATATGCAGCCATCCGTCATCATCTACAGCAGTATAGTGACAGGTATTTCCTACCCATTTGAAAGTAGAACCATACCGGAAAGCAGTCAGCTTATGTATCAGATGAGCTGCATTTACTGTGAAGTGTATTTTATGAGTCTGACAACTGTTTAACTGTATGAATACCCACCACTAAAGTGCAACTAACTGTGATTCAGCCGTACTGTAGCTCAACATGCTCCACTCCATAGTACCAGTGACTTCAACAGCTAATTTGAAATCCATGGCATTACGCCATGGAAAAAATTTTCCTGCGCTTGCATGGGGCCTGTGGTAATAACCGGGTACATGTTGACAGCTGCGAACCCCCTTCATCCCTTCATGCTTGACGTCGTCCCCGACGGCGATGGCATCTTTCAGCAGTATAATTATCTATGTCTCGGAGCCAGAACCATGCTACAGAGGTTTGAGAAGCATTATATTGAACTCAGGTTGATGTCTCAGCAATTTTTCAATTTTTTGTTTCAGAGCAGTTGTATAGATGTAGATGTAATTCTTTCTTATTAAAAATACTGTAGGGTTTGGTAGTTCAGTAGGTAAGGGACTACTTTATGTTGTAACGTCTAATATTCAATCCCCAGATGGTCCTAGGATTTCTTCTGTTGCTTATAACTTCTTTCACATCTGGCAGAGATTTGTTCATGTGGAAAATGTCAAAAGTGCACCATGGTTTGGAGGTCATGTTAAGCTGTAGGTCCCCCTATACATGGCTGAGTAGGTCCATTTATAGTCTGAGAAAGCTAAGAAAATAACACCTTCTGGAGAATCATTCCTAGTAAAGCAATTTGGTGTTCAAACCAACCATTGAGCTGAGGACAGATACTCTGCTATTAAAATACCATAGCCATTTGTTTAATTAGATGGACATTCACCCATTGTTCAGATTGCCACATTACCAGGTGCACAATTATGAAATATGGATTTATGTCTAAAAAAACCACTTAAATTCAGAAGAATGACAAATAGTGCTTTATTCAAAGTATGCTCCGCAGTTTATTATACATTTTTCCTATCTTTTAGGCGATTTGTTAATGCTAAACCAGTAAAAATTTTCCCTTTTTGCTGCAAACCATTTATCGTGCCATTTTTTCACGTCTTCGTATAAAACAATGCGCTGCTCAGAAAATGCGTGTCCCATTGATGCAAACGAGTGGTATTTGGAAGAAACCAAATCTGGTTAGCAAGCTGCATGGGGTAGAACTTCCCAGCCAAGTGCTTCCAACATGTCGTGAACTGGTTTTGCTGTATGTGAAGGAGCATCGTCATGAAGAAAAATGACTGTCGCCTTTTTTAAAGTAGTGAATGGTTCAAATCAGTCAATTGTTGTATTAACCATTTACCCAGGTTTTAACAGCTTGTAATAGACAACGCCCCTTTGGTTCCAGCAAACACACAGCATTGTCTTTCTGCCAAAGCAATTTGGTCTTGCGGTCGATGTGGATGGTGTGTCTGGGTCTACCCATGATTTTTTGCATTTGGAATACTCAAAATAAATCCACTTCATCCCCTGTAACTATACGATACAAAAATTATTTCCTTTGTTACCAAACGAGCAAAATGTCTTGTGTTTTTACGCTTTTCCATTTACCTGTCATTCAACTCATGTGGTATCCATCTACTGGTCTTTGGAATCTTTCCCATCTCTTGTAGCCAATTGGAAACAGCTTGTTGACCAACTCCCAATTGCTCAGAGAGTTGTTTTTGAGTTTGCGAATCATCTTCGTGCAATAATGCTTCCAATCCCACGTCTTACTTTTTTTTAGCAGTTTTCCACATTCCTTGTTTGTAACATTGAAGACACCATTTTTGAAATGCCAAAACCATCATTCATGTGTATCTTGTGATAGAGCATGTTCACCATAAGCTTCTTGAAGTAATTTCTATGATTCATCAGCATTTTCTCCAAGTGAAAATAAAAAAAATTAATGCTGTCTGTGAATGTTCTTTGTTCAGTGTGAACTTTGACGCATATTGAACAACAACAACAACAACAACAACAACACAACACAACAATAGTGTATACTTTTCCAATTTATCACTCATGCATGTCTGACATTTGTTGATGACACAACAAAATGCGCAATGTCAAATCTTCATACAACAAACTGTGAAATCTGTTGTCTGAAATCCGCATTTCATATTTTTACACCTTGTACCATCAAATTAAGGTTGAAAACATTATATTTGCAAGGCAAGACCATACACAAATACAAGAGCATTCACAAATACTAAGAGTAGGTTATATCAACACAGGACTTTGCATAAGGCACAAGTATTACATGTCTGCGCACAGGTTTCACTCCTCAAATAATCTGGTTTAAGGTGCAATAGGATACGCTGGCAATAAGAGCCTGAAGTCAAGTATTCAAATCACTCAAATTTCACAGCCAAGGAAAACAACTTAAATTGCTCTAATGGCCCATGGATCAGCTTATAATTATCTGCACAACACAGCAACTAGAGTTATCACAGTTCTAGACGTTACTGATTGAAAAAGTGTATCTTGAAAACTGTGTGTGAAGTCAGCATGAACTGAAAATGGGAATTAGACTTAAATGTCCAGTTGAATATTATCGGGGATCCTTCTGCATTTCAAGGAAACAGCATTGAACCATAACTGACAAATTTTGCTTATTTTGACTGAGGATATAAAGTCTGTTCAGTACTGAAGCATTAAACACATTCTGTAGTATCACCAATCACACGGCTTAGTGTTTAAGTAACTAACAAACTGCATCACACTTGACTCCAATAATACAGACTATTTTAAATTGCAATGTTAACAAATTCAGTGTTACACTGTTGCAAGTGAATACGCATCAACAGCTCCAAGTTTATGTACATCTCCATTATGGCAATTATGTACATCTCCATTGTGGCAACTAAGACAACCTGGTAAGTTTTCTATTTCAAGGATGCTGAGATCATTATACCACAACCATACCCAGTGAACATACATAAAAGCTATTCTAATGCAATGATCTGTGTTAAGGATAATTCTTTCCATCTAAATGGACACCAACGCACAGATGTGAGATCATTACTTACACTCACAAAAGCTAATAAATCTACCCACCATAAACTACACAGTTTCTTCATTACATATTGTTTTCGACCTGCCTTCCTTCATTCATTCGATAACATACTTCCTGACCAAAATGTGCGAGTTACATTATTTGTATGTTGCACAGAACATCCCTCACTATGCTGCGCAACATGTCACTTGATTTACATATAAAATATATTTTCTCTGTGAAAAATAAGGATGTATGCTGTTCATTTAGAAATAGACTTTTATCTCAATCTAAGTGAGCAAAAACACAACCACCTGATGGAAATTTGATGACGATCTCATTTATCATGTGTACGTGCATGATCTACTCGACAGAAATCACTTGTCGAGTGGACAACGAGATTTACTGTCAGATACAACATTTCTTTCTGCAAGACACTCAAGGCTGGACATGGTAAATCACCACTTCTAGTACTATATTTATGAACGTTACCGGTTTTTATTTTTGTTTTGAACTTCTGATTAATCACCGAAAACTAGATAAGGGGATAAAAGTACAGTTGTTGTTGTTGTTGTTGTTGTGGTCTTCAGTCCCGAGACTGGTTTGATGCAGCTCTCCATGCTACTCTATCCTGTGCAAGCTTCTTCATCTCCCAGTACCTACTGCAACCTACATCCTTCTGAATCTGCTTAGTGTACTGATCTCTTGGTCTCCCTCTACGATTTTTACCCTCCACGCTACCCTCCAATGCTAAATTTGTGATCCCTTGATGCCTCAGAACATGTCCTATCAGCCGGTCCCTTCTTCTTGTCAAGTTGTGCCGCAAACTTCTCTTCTACCCAATCCTACTCAATACCTCCTCATTAGTTACGTGATCTACCCACCTTATCTTCAGCATTCTTCTGTAGCACCACATTTCGAAAGCTTCTATTCTCTTCTTGTCCAAACTATTTATCGTCCATGTTTCACTTCCATACATGGCTACACTCCATACAAATACTTTCAGAAACGACTTCCTGACACTTAAATATATACTTGATGTTAACAAATTTCTCTTCTTCAGAAACGATTTCCTTGCCATTGCCAGTCTACATTTTATATCCTCTCTACTTCGACCATCATCAGTTATTTTACTCCCTAAATAGCAAAACTCCTTTACTACTTTAAGTGTCTCATTTCCTAATCTAATCCCCTCAGCATCACCCGATTTAATTTGACTACATTCCATTATTCTCGTTTTGCTTTTGTTGATGTTGATCTTATATCCTCCTTTCAAGACACTGTCCATTCCGTTCAACTGCTCTTCCAAGTCCTTTGCTGTCTCTGACAGAATTACAATGTCATCGGCGAACCTCAAAGATTTTACTTCTTCTCCAAGAATTTTAATACCTACTCCGAATTTTTCTTTTGTTTCCTTTACTGCTTGCTCAATATACAGATTGAATAACATCAGGGAGAGGCTACAACCCTGTCTCACTCCTTTCCCAACCACTACTTCCCTTTCATGCCCCTCGACTCTTATACCTGCCATCTGGTTTCTGTACAAATTGTAAATAGCCTTTCGCTCCTTGTATTTTACCCCTGCCACCTTCAGAATTTGAAAGAGAGAATTCCAGTTAACGTTGTCAAAAGCTTTCTCTAAGTCTACAAATGCTAGAAACGTAGGTTTGCCTTTTCTTAATCTTTCTTCTAAGATAAGTCGTAAGGTTAGTATTGCCTCACGTGTTCCAACATTTCTATGGAATCCAATCTGAAATTCCCCAAGGTCCGCTTCTACAAGTTTTTCTATTCGTCTGTAAAGAATTCGCGTTAGTATTTTGCAGCTGTGACTTATTAAACTGATAGTTCGGTAATTTTCACATCTGTCAACACCTGCTTTCTTTGGGATTGGAATTATTATATTCTTCTTGAAGTCTGTGGGTATTTCGCCTGTCTCATACATCTTGCTCACCAGATGGTAGAGTTTTGTCATGACTGGCTCTCCCAAGGCCATCAGTAGTTCTAATGGAATGTTGTCTACTCCCGGGGTCTTGTTTTGACTCAGGTCTTTCAGTGCTCTGTCAAACTCTTCACGCAGTATCTTATCTCCCATTTCATCTTCATCTACATCCTCTTCCATTTCCATAATATTGTCCTCAAGTGCATCGCCCTTGTATAAACCCTCTATATACTCCTTCCACCTTTCTGCCTTCCCTTCTTTGCTTAGAACTGGGTTGCCATCTGAGCTCTTGATATTCATACAAGTGGTTCTCTTCTCTCCAAAGGTCTCTCTAATTTTCCTGTAGGTAGTATCTATCTTACCCCTAGTGAGACAAGCCTCTACATCCTTACATTTGTCCTCTAGCCATCCCTGCTTAGCCATTTTGCACTTCCTGTCGATCTTATTTTTGAGACGTTTGTATTCCTTTTTGCCTGCTTCATTTACTGCATTTTTATATTTTCTCCTTTCATCAATTAAATTCAATATTTCTTCTGTTACCCAAGGATTTCTATTAGCCCTCGTCTTTTTACCTACTTGATCCTCTGCTGCCTTCACTACTTCATCCCTCAGAGCTACCCATTCTTCTTCTACTGTATTTCTTTCCCCCATTCCTGTCAACTGTTCCCTTATGCTCTCCCTGAAACTCTCTACAACCTCTGGTTCTTTCAGTTTATCCAGGTCCCATCTCCTTAAATTCCCACCTTTTTGCAGTTTCTTCAGTTTCAATCTGCAGTTCATAACCAATAGATTGTGGTCAGAATCCACATCTGCCCCTGGAAATGTCTTACAATTTAAAACCTGGTTCCTAAATCTCTGTCTTACCATTATATAATCTATCTGATACCTTTTAGTATCTCCAGGATTCTTCCAGGTATACAACCTTCTTTTATGATTCTTGAACCAAGTGTTAGCTATGATTAAGTTATGCTCTGTGCAAAATTCTACAAGGCGGCTTCCTCTTTCATTTCTTCCCCCAATCCATATTCACCTACTATGTTTCCTTCTCTCCCTTTTCCCACTGACTAATTCCAGTCACCCATGACTAGCAAATTTTCGTCTCCCTTCACTACCTGAATAATTTCTTTTATCTCGTCATACATTTCAACAATTTCTTCATCATCTGCAGAGCTAGTTGGCATATAAACTTGTACTACTGTAGTAGGCATGGGCTTTGTGTCTATCTTGGCCACAATAATGCATTCACTATGCTGTTTGTAGTAGCTAACCCGCACTCCTATTTTTTTTATTCATTATTAAACCTACTCCTGCATTACCCCTATTTGATTTTGTATTTATAACCCTGTAATCACCTGACCCAAAGTCTTGTTCCTCCTGCCACCGAACTTCACTAATTCCCACTATATCTAACTTTAACCTATCCATTTCCCTTTTTAAATTTTCTAACCTACCTGCCCGATTAAGGGATCTGACATTCCACGCTCCGATCCGTAGAACGCCAGTTTTCTTTCTCCTGATAACGACGTCCCCTTGAGTAGTCCCCGCCCGGAGATCCGAATGTGGGACTATTTAACTCCGGAATATTTTACCCAAGAGGACCCCATCATCATTTAATCATACAGTAAAGCTGCATGTACAGTGACAGTGTACAGTGTACAGTGACAGAAGCAAAAACCAAACTAATTTGTCAATTGTTTAACTAAATATTTATTTTTGTTACTTGCATTTTGGGTAATTAGCCAACTGTCTGACATTTCTGACAAAGATGTTGATGTGCATAATGCTAAAAATAAGCAAAGAATTTACAAACATCAGTGAAATTACTTGGCAATACTAAATATTCAAAATAATGCATTAATTATAATTACTTGTAGAGGGTGGGTATGTGGTGTGTCGTTGGAGTGAGGAGAGAGGTGGACTCAGGGGAGAGGTTCTAGGATGGGCCTACTGATTTTAGGAGGGATCTCAGGTTATGTAGGACTTCTGGTATGCAATCATTATGGAAGAGCTCGTATGTGAAGGTGTCAAACAGTTGGCGGGGGGTCTTCTACCAGGTTGTCACTGCAACTCACCATGGCAGTGGTGGATCCTTTATCTGCACGGGGATGATTACGTCAGGATCTGTTCTAGAGTTGCGTTTGGCTGTCCTTTCTTCTGCTGAAAGGTTTGTGTTCTGAGGAAAGGGCCTGGGGAAGGTTCGCAAGCAAGGACTCCACCAATGTCGTGACGAGTCATCAAAATCCCTCAAGCCCTTACTGCGATTGACACTCCCTCACCCAACGTGCGTGCGTGCGTGTGTGTGTGTGTGTGTGTGTGTGTGTGTGTGTGTGTGTGTGTGTAAAAAACTGCACAGCTATGAGCACTCGCATAGAACCCTCCTATGTCAACCCATTTACGGGCCATCTAGATGAAACCCACTGAGCCTCATAGAACTTCCCATCCCTAGTGTGGTTCAGTTTCATTGATGATATCTTCAGAATATGGACTTGGGGCCAAGACACCCTATCCTCACTCCTTCACAACTTCAACACCTTCTCTTCCATATGCTTCACCTGGTCTTCCTCAACAACTTCTCTCCCATCCACTTCACCTGGTCCTCCTCAACCCAATGTGCCACCTTCCTGGATATTGACCTCCATCTCACTGATGGCGCCATATATACCTCTGTCCACATTAAGCACAATACCACAAATAATGCCTGTATTTCAACTGCTGCCATCCCTTCTACAACAAAAAAGCCCCCCCCCCCCCCCTCCTATACAGCTCGACCACTGGTGGACAACGTATCTGCAGTGACAAGAACTCCCTTGCTCAGTATAATGAAGGTCTCACGAAGGCCTTCACAGAAGGGAACACAGGTACTAACTCCCCCCCCCCCTCCTCATCGGCCCCTAAAAAAAAAAAGGACAAACGTAGTCCATAAACAGATTTACCATGCCGTACCTCCACACAGCACCAATCCTCTCACCACACCCAAGAGTCAACTAAAAAGGAGCATCCCCCCTCATCACCCTGGACTGGAACAATTGAACCACATCCTGCTTAGGGCTTTGATTATCTATAAAATCAGGGACATCATACCTAAGATCCTTCCCACTACTCCTAAAATCAGCCAACCACAGCACAGGATATGTGATACCACACAAACATCAGTCATTGCATATGATAGATGAAACAAAATAAACCGTACTGCACAAGTAATCTACATCTACATTTATACTCCGCAAGCCACCCAACGATGTGTGGCGGAGGGCACTTTACGTCCCACTGTCATTACCTCCCTTTTCTGTTCCAGTCGTGTATGGTTTGCGGGAAGAACGACTGTCTGAAAGCCTCTGTGCGCGCTCGAATCTCTCTAATTTTACATTCGTGATCTCCTCGGGAGGTATAAGTAGGGGGAAGCAATATATTCGATACCTCATCCAGAAACACACCCTCTCGAAATGTGGCGAGCAAGCTACACCGCGAGGCAGAGCGCCTCTCTTGCAGAGTCTGCCACTTGAGTTTGCTAAACATCTCTGTAACGCTATCACAGCTATCAAATAACCCTGTGACGAAACGCGCCGCTCTTCTTCGGATCTTCTCTATCTCCTCCGTCAAGCCGATCTGATACGGATCCCACACTGGTGAGCAATACTCAAGTATATGTGACCGAAAGTTTCTTACAGAACCGACCAATAGCTTCTGACAGAACCATATTCACTGGTTTTGCAAACTCACAGACAAACTGTCACAACTGAACCCAACCTAGATCTCGGGCCATAGAATAGATCAGGCTATCACAACAAACTGCTTTCATAAAATAGTACAAATAATATTGAATAAATATTGAAATAAACATTTTCAGTGATTTGTTTTACCAGCAGAAACAAGTTTGGATGACATCACATGTCCTATGCTAAACTATCCACTAACATTAATGTGACCACCCGTCAAAAGCCTGAATAACCATCTTTTGCAGCACAAGACAAGCAGAAAGAGAGTCAATGACATTCTAGATGGTACCAACAGGGATGTGGAGCCACCTCAATTCCAGTGCTGTGGCCAGCTGCAGCAGGTTTCTCAGTTGAGGATTAATGGCGCAAACAGTCTGATTGAAATGGTCCCACAAATTCTTTATTGAATTTAAATCATGCAACTTGGGTGGACAGGAGAGTATGGTAAACTCATCCTCGTGTTCCTTAAATCCTGCACATACACTGTGAGCAGTGTGACGTGTTCCACTGTCCTGCTGGCAGCTGTCATCATGCTGAGGAAAAGCAACTGGCTGTAGGGGTGGACAAGGATAGATGCATACTTGTGTTGATCCACTGTGCCTTTCAAAATGATGAGATAAGGCCACGAAGACATTCAACACATTATAATGCTCCCTCTTGGTTCCAGAGTGTTTGCTTTCAGACATTTCATGCTGTACACACCAATAGCAATCTGTCCAATAGAGCATAAAATGTAATTAATCTGATAAGGCCACCAGCTGCCACTCAGTTACGTCCAGTTGCAGTACTGCAGTACTGACATGCAAATCGCAGCCTTCTGTGCCGATGAACAGCAGTTGGCATGGGTACATGAACCAGTTTCCTGCTGCAGAGGCCCAGACAAAGCAACGTTCACTGAAATGTCATTGAGGAGACACTGTTGGTAGATCCTTGCTTCATCCAGGCTGTCAGTTGCTCAACAGTTGCACGTCTACCTGCCTGTACACATCTCCGCAGCCACCGTTCATCAGCTGTTTATGGACTATGGTACACCACAGTTGCTTTTGTGCCTCTTTTGGATAATGCTATTTTGCTATGCATGGTATACTTTAACGATAGCAGCACATTAACAGTTTACAAACTTAGCCAGTTCAGAAATGCTTCCACCCCTGGACCAAAAGTCAATGATCATGCCCTTTTGGACATCAGATAAATCACTCTATTTCTACATTATGGGAATGACTACACTGTTTTCCGCATTCTTCCAACATGCTTTGTACACCCTCTACAGGTGGTGCTGCCACCTGTTGTCTGAGAGTCATTAGTGCATGTTGATGATGAACATAGGCAGTGGTGACATTAATGTGACTGGACCATGAATAATTTGCTGATGAAAGCAGACAGACATGTTCATGTTGATTCACGTGTTTGAAAAGCTGAAGTGCCATATTAGGTGATTTTCGTATTTATATTTGCATACTACGAATTATGGGGACTGTAATTAGACAGTAGGAAAATACAAACCAGCGGAAATGAATGAAAGGGGAAATGAATGAAAGGGGAAATGAATGAAAGGGGAAATGAATGAAAGGGGAAATGAATGAAAGGGGAAATGAATGAAAGGGGAAATGAATGAAAGGGGAAATGAATGAAAGGGGAAATGAATGAAAGGGGAAATGAATGAAAGGGGAAATGAATGAAAGGGGAAATGAATGAAAGGGGAATTTCATACAGAGAGTAATTTAATCGTTACTAACACTTGGTTCAGGAATCATGTAAGAAGGTTCACATGTGGAAGAGACCTAGAGGCACTAGAAGATTTCAGATTGATTATATAATGGTAAGGCAGAGATAAAATACAGGGAGAAAAATGTTACACACACCTTGTACATAAATAAGACTACAGGTACAAGAATGAAAGTAAACCAGCAGTTGAGAAGGTTGTGACAGGGTTATAGCCTATACCTGACATTCAATCTTCACATTGATCAAGTAGTAAAGAAAATGAAGGAGAAATTTGGAAAAGGACTTAACATTCAAGGAAAAGAAATAAAGACTTTAAGGTTTCCTCATGTATTTTAATTCCATCAGAGAAAGCACAGAACTTGGAAGAGCAGTTGAATTGAATGGATAATGTCTTGAAAAGAAGTGGGTAGCAACAAAAGCAAAACAAAGATAATGGAATGCAGTCAAATTAAATCAGGCACTGCAGTGGTTATTAGTAGACCGCGGATTTTAGGTAAAAACCTATTTTGTTCCTGAGTTCCTATTTGCATAAAAATTTGTACTTATGCATTTCATGACTATTTACACTTAAAAGCGTTAATTCTATAGGACCTAAAAAAGCCTATCTCGACGTTAGTGCCTATTTTTGCCTATTTCGGCTTTAATATCCTAAAAAGTGCCTATTTCAACATATAACACAGTGGCTCCAAATTTTTCCACACTATACGACAGATGGAAAAAAATATTGTCTACCCAGCGTGCAGCTAGGTGGCTAGTTGATATGCGCTCATGCTTCGTATTTGCCTAACACTTCGGTCTTTTTTATATCGCTATCCCTGTTAATACCAAATACTCTTTATAGGTGTTTTATTATTCATATGTAAAAAACAGATCACGGATCTTTAGGCTACAACCTATTTTTTTACTAAGCTCCAATTTGCATGTAAGTTGGTACTTATGCGTATCATGACTAACTAAACTGAATACCGTTAGTTCTATAGGACCTAACATTGCGTATTTCGACGTTGATGCCTAATTTTGCCTATTTCGGCATCAAAATCCTAAAAAGTACCTATTTCGTTAATCTGACATAGAGTTCTTGTGTTTTCGAAAATTAGAAAAAGGAAGTAAACTTAGGGCTTTACATCTCGTCGAAGGTGAAGGTCATTAGAGACTGTTTACAATTCCTTTGCTTGCCTTACTATCAACAGCACTCGGCACGGTTGAATGGTCATCCATCCAAGTACGCGCCGAGCGCGACAGTGCTAGCTTCGGTGAGCGAATGGGAACCGGTCAAAGATTTGAGTTACACATTAGAATCGAACGTGGGAGTACTAAATGTTATATTTGAAAATATTTCGTTCATAGAATTCTGGCCAGCTGTGTATTTTCGCCAAGAAACGGTTTCATAGGCCTTAAGCTGAGCACAGATTAAAAAATCACAATGTCAATCGTAGTCGCCCTCTATAGCTACATTACTGGCCATCGCGAATTTTCTCGCTGCTGTCTACAGGCAGTTCTATCAAACTACTCTGTTTCGTGAAAGATTTTACGTGAATTTTGCGGTTCAAAAAATAATGTGCCAGTAGTGAGATGTTTTCATCTGAAGCACCGGTAGACTCCATTCGTTTGTTCAGAAGGGGCGGCCATCTGTCAGGTGCCATATGTCCAGCAACGAGTACGGTACTTCCTCTACTGCTCCCATGCACCGCAGTAAAAGGAAAGAAAACAGGTCATCGTTCACTTTTTCCCAGCGACCGACGTGTTAAGTGTTACTGACGTTCTAAGTGCAAAACAAATTCTAGTTTCTGTGTGGTCTAGTTATTAGATTAGGAAATCAGGCACTAGAAGTAGATGAATTTTGATATTTAGGCAGCAAAATAAATGATGTTGGCTGAAGCAGAGGGGATGTAACATGAAGACTGGCCACAACAAGGAAGTCACTTCTGAAAAAGAACAATCTGTTAACATGTAATGAAATTTAAGTATCAGGGCGTCTTTTCTGAAGAAATTTTGCTGTAATGTAGCCTTATATGGAAGTGAAGCATGTCAGACATGAAAATAAAACCTTTTGAAATGCAGTGCTATAGAAGAGTGCTGAAGATTATGTGCGTAAATTGCATAACTAATGAGGTGATACTGAATCAAATTGGTGAGAAAATGAATTTATGACACAACTTGACTAAAAGTAGGGATCGGTTTCCAGGACACAACCTAGGGCATCATGGAATTATCATTTTGATAATGGAAGGAAATGTGTGTGTGTGTGTGTGTGTGTGTGTGTGTGTGTAAGGGGGGGGGGGGGGGGGGGCTGGAGAGGGAAACAAAGAGATGATAACAGTAGGCAGGTTCAAATTGGGGTTTAGAGTCATAACGACGCATCTACAAAATTGGGCATTTTGACATATCTACTTTACCACTGCCCTAATGTTAAAGCTGTGAATTGTTGAATGAATGTTAATGCACTCTAAGAACAATGAGATATCACAATTGTCAGCAATGTGAATTTGGTGGTAGCAGTGATAGTGTTTCTACTATTGCAAAATCTGTCTTCATCTAAAAACACAGGTTATGTAGATGTCATTATGACTCTGAACCCCCCAAAATGAATATATATTGTAGTGACTGGAAACATCTCCAAATAAAACAAGTACCACTATGACAATTAAAAGATTCCTTTATTATTGTGAGAAACAGAATTTCTGGTAATGAAATAAGAAAGTTAATTAAAACATGTAGGGACAGGTACATCAAGCAGAAGGGAAGGAAATACTGTGACACATTGAAATGGAGCTTCAAACTAGGTTAGCAACTCTTATTGCCACATATCCATGCAGGTCTGTGTTCACAACCTTGTTTTAACCATGGGATATAATAAGGGACAATGCTGATGTGGCACAGAGTCTGTCTGGAGTACCTGGAATAGCAGGTCTTTGACAGGATGTCATGCTAAAGAGATGCAAATTCCTTCATAATTTAATGGCAAAGCAACATCCCATGCCAGCAGGAAATGTATATATTTGTCACAGAACAACGCAGACCTTCCACTTCCTGTTGCATAATTCCTGATTTTATATATATAACTGATCAAATTTTGTATAGAACACAATAACACAATTACAAAAAATTATTTCACATCCAGACCTTATTTCCTCAAAATTAATTGTTCAAGATGTACAATGAAGTGCCAACGAAACTGGTAGGCATGTGTATTCAAATGCAGAAATATGTAAACAGGCAGAATACGGCACCATGGTTGACAATGCCTATATAAGACAACAAGTGTCTCGTGCAGTTGTTAGATCGGTTCCTGCCGTTACAATGGCAGGTTATCAAGAGTTAAGTGAGTTTGAATGTGAAAGATTTAAGTTAGTTTGAAGTCGGCACACGGGCAATGGGACACAGCATCTCTGAGGTAGCAATGAAGTGTGGATTTTCCCGTCCAACCATTTCACGAGTGTACTGTGAATATCAGGAATCTGGAAAAATATCAAATCTCTGACATCGCTGTGGCCAGAAAAAGATCCTGCAAGGACAGGACCAACGATGACTGAGGAGAGTCATTCAATGTGACATAAGTGCAATCCTTCCACAAATTGCTGCAAATTTCAATGCTGAGCCATCAACAAGTGTCAGAGTGCGAAACATTCAATGAAATGTCAACAATATGGGCTTTTGGAGCTGAAGGCCCACTCGGGTAACCTTGATGACTGCACAACACAAATCTTTACACCACGCCTGGGCCAGTCAACACCTACAGCGGACTGCTGATGGGGGGGGTGGTGGTTAGTGTTTAATGTCCCGTCGACAACGAGGTCATTAGAGACGGAGCACAAGCTCGGGTTAGGGAAGGAGTGGGAAGGAAATCGGCCATGCCCTTGCAAAGGAACCATCCCGGCATTTGCCTGAAACGATTTAGGGAAATCACGGAAAACATAAATCAGGATGGCCGGAGACGGGATTGAACCGTCATCCTCCCGAATGCGAGTCCAGTGTGCTAACCACTGTGCCACCTCGCTCGGTAGCGGACTGCTGATGATTGGAAACATGTTGCCTGGTCAGACAAGTCTCATTTCAAATTGTATCGAGCAGATGGGCATGTACGGATATGGAGACAACCTTATGAATCCATGAATCCTGCATGTCAGCAGGGGACTGTTCAAGCTGGTGGAAGCTCTGCAATGGTGTGGAGCCCCCCGATATGTCTAGATATGACTGTCAGGCGACATGTACATAAGCATCCTGTCTGATCACCTGCATCCATTCATGTCCATTGTGCATTCGACGGACTTCGGCAATTCCAGCAAGACAATGCGACACCCCACACATCCAGAATTACTACAGAGTGGCTCTAGGAACACACTTCTGAGTTTAAACATTTCTGCTGGCCACCAAACACCCCAGACATTAACATTATTGTGCACATCTGGGATGCAGCTCAACAGGCTGTTAAGAAGAGACTGCCACCCCCTCGTACTCTTATGAATTTATGGACAGCCATGCAGGATTCATGCTGTCAGATCCTTCCAGCACTACTTCAGACATTAGTCGAGCCCATTCCATGTCATGTTGCAGCACTTCTGCATGCTTCTGGGGGCCCTATACGATATTAGACAGGTGTACCAGTTTCTTTGGCTCTTCAGTGTAGTTTCTCATTCACTAACAATAATATTCTAGTTAACTTACCAGGAAACTATTTTCATCAATAAATATTCATAACCTAAAATTCTTAAAAACACGTCAAGATGATATTTTGGGTGAGCTAGTAGATGATTCTGGGTCAGTTAGGTATAGCTCATAAAACGACCCCCATTCTCCTCCTCCTCCTTTCTGTAAACGTTTTACTTTTCAAAAACATCATATTTCAGAAATTATTCATAATTAGAGTTTTTGTTCTCCAGAATGTTTCATTCATAAGTGGAAATTGCTTCTAAAATTCAGTCTCATAGTTTTGTAGCTCTAATTATTCTAAATAAAAAAAATGCCCACCTTCACTAGCGGAACTCGCTGGCTTACTAAATATTCGATCAAAAAATTTAAATATTTTAGCCATTTTCGGTGGAACGCAAATGTAAAATGTGTTTTTGCAACATAGTTTCTGCAATTTTGTCAATTCTCCTGTTATCCACCTCATAGTACACAGATTTGCTCCTTCGCTCTTTGTCATTTCATATTAAGTGATTTTGCTCTCTTTCACGCTAATATCAAAATACAAAAACCAACTTTTGAGGTTTATACTTACACACATCTATAAATAGTTTGGCACGAGAGTGATTCAGTGAGTCAGTGCCTGACAGCCCAATTGCAAACATTTATGTATTTTTATCAATTACCAAAATCTGAAATACTTTGAGTCTGGAGCTTCCGTGCATTTATTCACTGACTGTGTTGCTGTTACAGTCAGGTCAGTCTACAGTGGTTAATATCTCCATTTCACCAGCAGTTGAAAATGCGGTCAGCATAGAGTTAAAATTACAGTCAGGCTGCAGGTGTTAAGCACAATAGTCACATCATGTATTTAAGGCTCTGTGTATCTAGTAGAAGTTTCTATGTGTATCATATTCGTACAATTATGATCTAATCTGCCACTGATTAAACGTGATACTTTGTGTTGAGTGTAGCCTTCCTACCTGGTAATTCTTGACAGCTAAAAAGCTGTTTATCATAAAATTAAAGTTGTGTTTTAATATACATGAAGAAAATGGAAACTGTATGTTCGCAGAGGTTGGTTTCTTTAAGATTTGGTTTAATGTGAATGCATTTTTTTCCAATAATGTAAATAAATGTGATCTGCAATGTCCACAAATATAACACAACTGACAGACATTTTCATTTTTGAGATAACACCAAAAAGTGAAATAAGACAACAATAACGAACAAACAGTGTAGTACATGCAGGACTGGGTACCTGTAGATTTGGTCACCACACTCACAGATATGCTTCGCAGGCCACGTATGGCCCATGCCTTTCCATCAACAGAAGAGTCACTGAGATGTTTAGTATCAAGTCTCCTGCAGTTGCCACAGCATCTGCAGATGCAAACTGTGCTGCTATAGGGTGCGTAGGTTGCGGTAAAGAGAGCTGCAGTTGCAGGCAACCATTTGCATCTGCTCGGTCACATGTCTATGTGACACCGTGCCAGTATTCCTCCACTGATGGTACTTAGGTCACTTCTCTGCTCCTCGACAGCCAGTCTGAATGGCATTTTACCTACGTTTGTGATATCCAGTTGCCACCTGACGATAGCCTAATGAGCCAAAAGCTGGTTTGTGACCAAATAAATTTAATTTTGCTGAACATTAGGAAAACATTTCCTATTTAAGATTATAATAAATTAGATTCTGGGTTCTTGAACCATGCTGAAGTACAATTAGTAACGAACAGCAAAAAAGATATATTGGTCAATTTTAGATCAAAAATTATAGTGAACTCTATTAAGTTTTTCCACTGTTAAAAAAGTAATCATGGCAGAGAAATGGTAGTAACTTGATTCCTCATTAAATAAGAATTCGATCCCATTTTAAATATATTCATAGTGTGGCACAATGACAAACTCATTAGTGACTGTTGCAGGGGTATCACAGTGTGAGTGCAACAACTGAAGTGTATCTACCTTCCCATGACAGTACAGAACAGTATCTGCACAATTTACGATGTCTGTTCAAAAAATTCTGTAAAATTCATAATTTTGTGCCAATGGTGCAAAATGCACTTGGCATCCCTGCACGTCTGTGTGGTTCCTCTTTGTCGAAATGTCTTGGCTCAAACTCATCTAGGGGTTGAACCGCACGTGTCGCATTACACGCCCTAAATTAGACGCTTGTGACCCTTTGGTTAAATTGTCTAGCTGAGGGCAAGCTTACAAAATACACAGTTAATATAACATATAATAATCATAGTAATAATATCGGGAACTAAATTAATGACCCATAAATGATGTAGGCCACACAGCTGCGATTTGGTTAGAATAATGTTTATTCAGAAAGAAAACTAATAGAAAAAGTGGTCACACTTAGAATTACTATTACACTCGAGCGCATATCCATTTGACACAGTTCGATCATTCACAATCTCATCGCAAAACAAGTCCAATACTCCACCTCGCCATTGGTGGGGAGACTTGCATGTCTCAGCAATACAGATGGCCCTACTGTAGGTGCAACCACAACGGAGGGGTATCTGTTGAGAGGCCAGACAAACGTGTGGTTCCTGAAGAGGGGCAACAGTCTGGATGATTGACTGATCTGGCCTTGTAACACTAACCAAAACGGCCTTGCTGTGCTGGTACTGCAAACAGCTGAAAGCAAGGGGAAACTACAGCCATAATTTTTCCCGAGGGCATGCAGCTTTACTGTATGGTTAATTGATGATGGCGTCCTCTTGGGTAAAACATTCCGGAGGTAAAACAGTCCCCCATTCAGATCTCCGGGTGGGGACTACTCAAGAGGACGTCGTTATCAGGAGAAAGAAAACTGGCATTCTACGGATCGGAGTGTGGAATGTCAGATCCCTTCATCGGGCAGGTAGGTTAGAAAATTTAAAAAAGGAAATGGATAGGTTAAACTTAGATACAGTGGGAATTAGTGAAGTTTGGTGGCAGGAGGAACAAGACTTTTGGTCAGGTGAATACAGGGTTATAAATGCAAAATCAAATAGGGGTAATGCAGGAGTAGGTTTAATAATGAATAAAAAAAATAGGAGTGCGGGTAAGCTACTACAAACAGCATAGTGAATGCATTATTGTGGCCAAGAGAAGGGAGAACGGAAAGAGGTACTCAAGGTACCCTCCGCCACACGCCGTCAGGTGGCTTGCGGAGTATGGATGTAGATGTAGATAGACACGAAACTCATGCCTACTACAGTAGTACAAGCTTATATGCCAACTAGCTCTACAGATGATGAAGAATTTGATTAAACGTATGATGAGATAAAAGAGATTATTCAGGTAGTGAAGGGAGATGAAAATTTAATAGTCATGGGTGACTGGAATTCGATAGTAGGAAAAGGAAGAGAAGGAAACATAGTAGGTGAATATGGATTGGGGGTAAGAAATGAAAGAGGAAGCCGTCTGCCAGAATTTTGCACAGAGCATAACTTAATCATAGCTACAACGTGGTTGGTTGGTTGGTTTGTGGGATTAAAGGGACCAGACTGCAACGGTCATCGGTCCCTAAAACGTGGTTCAAGAATCATAAAAGAAGGTTGTATACGTGGAAGAAGCCTGGAGATACTGACAGGTTTCAGATAGATTATTTAATGGTAAGACAGAGATTTAGGAACCAGGTTTTAAATTGTAAGACATTTCCAGGGGCAGATGTGGACTCTGACCACAATCTATTGGTTATGAACTGTAGATTAAAACTGAAGAAACTGCAAAAAGGTGGGAATTTAAGGAGATGGGACCAGGATACACTGACTAAACCAGAGGCTGTACAGAGTTTCAGGGAAAGCGTAAGGTAACAATTGACAGGAATGGGGGAAAGAAATGCAGTAGAAGAAAATGGGTAGCTCTGAGGGATGAAATAGTGAAGGCAGCAGAGGATCAAGTAGGTAAAAAGACGAGGGCTAATAGAAATCCTTGGGTAAGAGAAGAAATATTGAATTTAATTGATGAAAGGAGAAAATATAAAAATGCAGTAAATGAAGCATGCAAAAAGGAATACAAACTTCTCAAAAATGAGATTGACAGGAAGTGCAAAATGGCTAAGCAGGGATGGCTAGAGGACAAATGTAAGGGTGTAGACGTTTATTTCACTAGGGGTAAGATAGATACTGCCGACAGGAAAATTAAAGAGACCTTTGGAGAAAAGAGAACCACTTGCATGAATATCAAGAGCTCAGATGGCAACCCAGTTCTAAGCAAAGAAGGGAAGGCAGAAAGATGGAAGGAGTATATGGAGGGTTTATACAAGGGCGATGTACTTGAGGACAATATTATGGAAATGGAAGAGGATGCAGATGAAGATGAAATGGGAGACATGATACTGCATGAAGAGCTTGAGAGAGCACTAAGAAACCTGAGTCGAAACAAGGCCTCGGGAGTAGACCACATTCCATTAGATCTACTGACGGCCTTGGGAGAGCCAGTCCTGACAAAACTCTACCATCTGGTGAGCAAGATGTATGAGACAGGCGAAATACCATCAGATTTCAAGAAGAATATAATAATTCCAATCCCAAAGAAAGCGGGTGTTGACAGATGTGAAAATTACCGAACTATCAGTTTAATAAGTCACAGCTGCAAAATACTAATGCGAATTATTTACAGACGAATGGAAAAACTGGTAGAAGCTGACCTCGGGGAGGACCAGTTTGGATTCTGTAGAAATGTTGGAACACGTGAGGCAATACTGACCTTACCACTTATCTTAGAAGAAAGATTAAGAAAAGGGAAATCTACATTTCTAGCGTTTGTTGACTTAGAGAAAGCTTTTGACAATGTTGACTGGAATACTCTCTTTCAAATTCAAAAGGTGGCAGGGGTAAAATACAGAGAGTGAAAGGCTATTTACAATTTGTACAGAAACCAGATGGCAGGTATAAGAGTTGAGGGGCATGAAAGGGAAGCAGTGGTTGGGAAGGGAGTGAGAGAGCATTGTAGCCTCTCCCCGATGTTATTCGGTCTGTATATTGAGCAAGCAATAAAGGAAACAAAAGAAAAATTCGGAATAGGTATTAAAATCCATGAAGAAATAAAAACTTTGAGGTTCGCCAATGACATTGCAATCCTGTCAGAAACAGCAAAGGACTTGGAAGAGCAGTTGAACGGAATGGACAGTGTTTTGCAAGGAGGATATAAGATGAACATCAACAAAAGCAAAATGAGGATAATGGACTGTAGTCGAATTAAGTCAGGTGATGTTGAGGGAATTAGATTAGGAAATGAGACACTTAAAGTAGTAAAGGAGTTTTGTAATAACTGATGATGGTCGAAGTAGAGAGGATATAAAATGTAGACTGGCAATGGCAAGGAAATCGTTTCTGAAGAAGAGAAATTTGTTAACATCAAGTATATATTTAAGTGTCAGGAAGTCGTTTCTGAAAGTATTTGTATGGAGTGTAGCCATGTATGGAATTGAAACATGGACGATAAATAGTTTGGACAAGAAGAGAATAGAAGCTTTCAAAATGTGGTGCTACAGAAGAATGCTGAAGATAAGGTGGGTAGATCACGTAACTAATGAGGAGGTATTGAGTAGGATTGGGGAGAAGAGAAGTTTGCGGCACAACTTGACAAGAAGAAGGGACTGGCTGATAGGACATGTTCTGAGGCATCAAGGGATCACAAATTTAGCATTGGAGGGTAGCGTGGAGGGTAAAAATCGTAGAGGGAGACCAAGAGATCAGTACACTAAGCAGATTCAGAAGGATGTAGGTTGCAGTAGGTACTGGGAGATGAAGAAGCTTGCACAGGATAGAGTAGCATGGAGAGCTGCATCAAACCAGTCTCAGGACTGAAGACCACAACAACAACAACTCCACCTTGATATTTACACAAAAAGTTCACACCAGGTTCGTGGCGGCTCACCACTCAGTGACTAAGTCCCACAATACCACACAACGCAAAATTTTCTAAGTCATTTCACTTCCTAGCTGCCTAAAGGCCAACTGTCTGCTTTTGCATCTCAATCCGAACTGTACCCTTTGGTGTTCCTAGCCGAACTGTCCGTTTTCGCGTCACCATCCGAACTGTCCTCTTTGCTGACTTGACCAGAACTGCACTCTGCCCATCTCCGACCGTGTTTCCCGCATGCCGAACATCTTCGCTCAGCTGACTAGCGCAGTTCCCTTTCCTGAAGCCGTCCATCTGATTGGCTACAGCTTATTCTACATTACTTTACATTTTAACATATTTAAATAATCAAAGCTTGACCATTTTCATGTTCTAAATAAAGTAACAATAATATTCATTATATAATAAATATTAAATTTTTTTTACATAAAACCAATACAATTTCCTTCTTAACTTTGAATGTCACGGCCAGTAGCCTTACACCGATGTGCTTTCTGACAAATAAATAAATAAAGAACAAAACTAACTATTATGCACTAAACTTTACAACAAATATTCTATTACCTAATGATTCAACAAGGCGCCACGCTGTCATCGTCCAATGTGTTTTGTAAGGATGAAATGATGATCTGATGCTTCACTGAAAATACTTATAATTTAAATTTACTGTATCTTTTAAACAAATAAAGTCACAGAGTTGATATTTACAATGTTTGTCATTTTAATGATTCGCTTCTATATGAAATGTCAATCATTACGATCGACCAAAGCGTTCAGATTTTAGCATTCAAGTCTTTGTTACAAAACTCATGAATTTCCCTTTAACAGTAAATCCTAAACCATTGTAGATATGATCACTATTCAAGTTTTAATGGGATCACCATGAAAATTTATGGAGGATGGCAGATTAAAATTATTGTGGTTTGATTCCCTGCATTTCTACAGAATTAAATAGTTATCATAAATGTTTCCCTTTATGGCCGATCTTAGGTCCGCCATATTTAACGCTGCTACACATCTCTGGCCAAAAAAGCCTTCTACTGGGTTTCCCTATGACATAGGGTCTCGTTTGTCTTACTCGCACACTACAGTGCTTAGGCCTCAATAGACAACAGACGCCTGTGAGTTTCCCCATCTTGTGGTGAATCTGTGCCCTTTGTGGCACGCGGTTCTGGATGACAGGGTTCGTTTCACTATTCCAGAAGGCTAACTCTTTTGGCCATATACTTAAATGAGAGCGAAATGCTCGTTAAATCACATTGTTCAGTGCTGTATTGAGTCGAATGGTGTGGTACACAGTTTACAAATTCTGAGATGGCAGAGTTAGAGGAGCAACGTATCTGCATTAAATCTTGTGTGAAACTCAAGAAAACCTTTATATAGACACATAAATGATAAAGGAAGCCTACAGTTATGATTCTGAGACAAGGTTCAATCTTCGCAAGGGTTAGGATAGGTTCTCCAAGGCCAAAAAAAGGCAGTCAGGTCAGATCGAATGTCAAAGCCATGCTGCCAGTTTTCTCTGACTTTGAAGGATTACTTTATCATGAATCCTCCACGACACAGGGACAAACTGTTAATTGATGGTACTATAAGGACATTTTGTGATGTCTGCGAGAAAATGTGAGAAGGAAATGGCCTGAAATGTGCAAGACAATTCATGGCTCTTGCATCACGATAACATACGTGCATATTCATTGCTGTTGGTGAGTGACTATTGAGAAAAAAAAAAAAAGTTCTGGCTCATACCCCGTACTGTCCAGACCTGATCTCTATGGATTATTTTTATTTCCCAAGTTGAAAAACCCACTGAAAGGATGAATAATTGCAACGATACACAAGATAAAACAAAATTCGCACACAGCGCTTCACGTGATCCAGCAAGAGGCATAACAAGACACCGTCCAGAAGTGGAAATGGCATTGGGAGTTTTGTATCAATTGCAGAGGAGAGAATTTCGAAGGAGACCATGCACAATAACTAAAAGGTAAGCGTAGAAAAATTTTGTGGCCAAAGTCCCGGAATTTTTTGAACAGGCCTTGTATGTGTTCACAGCACTGATATACACATGATCATTATCTTTTCACGAAACAGTAAGAGAAGCACTGAAGAACATCATAATTCCATGTATTACAGAGGTCATGGTGAATTTGACCAGAAATTATCAGAAAGTAAAGATGAAGTGGGGCAACAAGAAAAAATCACCAGCATTGCCAGAGCACTAATTCTGAGAATGATTTCTTTAAGGGCATCTACATCTGTAATCCGCATTCCATTTTACAATGTGTGGCAGGGAGTACTTCAGGCACCACTATCTGATCCCCCATCACTGAGCCATTCACAAATGGCACATGGAAAGAACGATTACCAGTAAACCTATGTATTAGCTCCTATTTCTCAGTTTTTTTTTATGGTCATTTTGCAAGATGCATGTGGGAGGAAATAATATGTTGCCGACTCATCTCGCAATGTACTCCCTTGAAATTTGAACAACATACCTCTCCATGACACACAATGACTCTCTTGTAGCATCTGCCACTGGAATTTGTTGAGCATCTCTGTAACACTATAGCACTGGCTAGAAGATCCCATGACGAAATGCGCCACTCTTCATTGGATCTTGGCTACTTCTATTAATCCAACCTCATATGGGCCACAGACAGATAGGCAGTATTCAAGAATAACTTAAACAAGTGTTTTGCAAGCCTCTTCTTTCCTGTATGAATTACACCATATCAACTGCTATAACTCTGTATACAGGGTGTTACAAAAAGGTACGGCCAAACTTTCAGGAAACATTCCTCACACATAAATAAAGAAAATATGTTATGGTTATAATAGAGGGAAACATTCCTGATGAGGCAACAGTTTGTTGCGAAAGCTTGAATTTTGTGTGTATGTTTGTGGTTGTGTGTCTGTCGACCTGCCAGCACTTTCATTTGGTAAGTCAAATCATCTTTGTTTTAAGAAAATATGTTATGTGGACATGTGTCCGGAAACACTTAATTTCCATGTTAGAGCTCATTTTAGTTTCATTCTTCCAACTACCCTCAATGGAGCACGTTATCATGATTTCATACGGGATACTCTACCTGTGCAGCTAGAACATGTGCCTTTACAAGTACGACACAACATGTGGTTCATGTACGATGGACCTCCTGCACATTTCAGTCAAAGTGTTCGTACGCTTCTCAACAACAGATTCGGTGACCGATGGATTGGTAGAGGCGGACCAATTCCATGGCCTCCACGCCCTCCTGACCTCAGCCCTCGTGACTTTCATTTATGTGGGCATTTGAAAGCTCTTGTCTACGCAACCCCGGTACCAAATGTAGAGACTCGTCGTGCTCGTATTGTGGACGGCTGTGATACAATACGCCATTCTCCAGGGCTGCATCAGGGACTCCATGTGATGAGGGTGGATGCATGTATCCTCGCTAATGAAGGACATTTTGAACATTTCCTGTAACAAAGTAATGCTGGTACGTTCTGTTGCTGTGTGTTTCCATTCCATGATTAATGTGATTTGAAGAGGAGTAATAAAATGAGCTCTAACATGAAAAGTAAGCGTTTCCGGACACATGTCCACATAACATATTTTCTTTCTTTGCGTGTGAGGAATGTTTCCTGAAAGTTTGGCCGTACCTTTTTGTAACACCCTGCATAATATTTAGAAATGTGCAGCAGCAGCACCATGCCGTCAGTGTTCTACACTTAGAAAATTCTGCCAATAGCACCTGTGCAGGCTGACCACCAGAGGCCACCTGCGGTGGGCCACACGACTTGTGCAAACAGCACAGCATCTGCCGTGCCAACTACCAGAACCCTCTTCTTTATAAGCACAGGTCAGCAGGCACTCATACTATTTTCATACTTATTGTCAGCAACTGCTTGCATTAGTACCTGGATTGCTTGTATGTTTGTGTGCATGTTCTCAATGGTTGCTCACTTTTATGTGAAAGAAGAAGAAACTTAGGTTCATTGTGGCTGTGCTGAGCTCCATGTGCTCAGTTGTTCTGTCCATGGAGGCAGTGCTTCAATCTCTCCTCGAGCAACAGCAGGCTCTTAAGGGGCTCCGGAAAGGCTCAAAATCATGAAAAGTTCAATTTTTACTTTTTTGCGTTTTCTGAATCTGATATATATAATTTATTCAATTCCGAAGACTACAACTATTTTTAAATTTTTTTTGATATGTGTTCTACATGGGCGTGACCCACTGTGGCGCTGTTAAACTGCTGTCAAATGGTGTTATTATTAACGTCCGTGTTCATCAGGTACATTTTAGTGATGTGAGATAAAGTATGTGTTGTGGCTAACCTGTGATGGTTCAGTATATATCGCTGGTGTGATTGTCGATTGTTTCATGTTTATTTACTCTGTCGTTATCTCGAAAATATTCGTAATTAATTCTATTTCTTGAGTCTCTGTTTTGTTGAAGTATAATAATGAGTAAAAGTAAAGTTATTAGAAATCCTCTGAAGGCTTTTAAGAAAAGGAGAAATGTTGGAAAGCCAAAGGTATGTGTTATTACTGTAAACAATAAAGACGACAACCAAGTGAGTGAACCTAACCTCTCAAGTACACCTGCCCATAGCAGTCAAAGTGGGAAAGAAAATACTTCACAGAAGAAGCTTGGTTCAATGAGTGAAAACTATGAATGTTTTATGGGCAAATTGGATGTGAATGAAATATTTGATATGTCGGTTCTCAAAGGAATTTTTTCAAACTGTGTAAGATGTATTCATTGTAGTGAAGTTGGTCTGGAACTCTCCATAATAAAGCACGTAGGACTTGCTAGTGAAATACAACTGAAATGTGATAAGTGTTCATACATGACCACCTTTTGGAACAGTGTTGCAGTAGCTGCAACTGATGAAAATGGTAGCAAAACCTACGAACACAACATTAGATTTGTTTATTCCTTGCGTTCAGTTGGTAAGGGTGCTACTGCAGGTGCAATTTTCTGTGGCATCATGAATCTTCCAAATCCCCCAACCAAGTTTACGACCTATAATAAATTAATAGGGTCTAAAGTAGAAGATGTCTGTATAGAATCTATGAAGAACGCTGTGGAAGAGGCAGTAATGGAAAATAATGGTAACAGAGATTTGACTGCAGCGTTCGATGGTACCTGGCATAAACGGGGACACACATCTCTTCATGGTGTAGTATCTGCCACCAGTATGTATACAGGGAAAGTTTTAGATGTAGCAGTAATATCAAAGTATTGTAGATGTCCACAAAAATATAAAGGTACACATGAAAATAATTGCAAATCTAAGTATAGTGGCAGTTGTGGAGGAATGGAAGTGGCTGGTGTTGCCAGTATATTCCAGCGTTCTGAGGCGTGTGATAAAGTGCGATATGTTAATTACCTTGGTGACGGTGATTCTAAAAGTTTCAAACATGTTCAAGGACTGAAGCCCTATGGTGATGATGTCGTAGTGCAGAAATTTGAGTGTATTGGACACGTACAGAAGCGAATGGGAACAAGACTTCGGCGACTGAAAGCTTCGTACAAAAAACAAAAACTCAGTGATGGTAAAGGGTTGGATGGGAAGGGAAGGTTAACTGACAGTGTAATTGACAAAATACAGAACTATTATGGAATGGCTATTAGGCAAAATACACAAAGTGTCGACGAAATGAAGAAGGCTGTTTGGGCTCTTTTTTTTCATACTTCTTCAACCGATGAAAATTCCCAACATAGCTTGTGTCCAAAAGAAGAAGACAGTTGGTGTCAATATAACAAAGGATTGCTAACTGGTGAAGTGTACACTCATAAGCATAGTCTGCCTCATGCAATAATGGAGGTGATAAAACCTATTTTCAGAGACTTAGCAGCACCTGAACTGTTGAAAAAGTGTATTCACGGAAAAACTCAAAACCCCAATGAAAGTGTAAATAGTGTTATATGGTCGAGAATCCCCAAGACTGTATTTGTTGGAATAGAAACACTTCACTTTGGTGTGTATGATGCTGTTGCAACTTTCAGTGATGGCAACATTGTAAGGTGCAAGGTATTTAGAAATATGGGAATGAAGATAGGTTCTAACATGGTACGAGCGATGCTTGCTTTAGACAAGGAACGCCTTCGGGCTGCAGACAGGGCTGTAAAGAGTCTAGAAATACAAGCAAGAGCAAACAGGAGGAGGAACAAGAGGAAGCTGGACGAGGAGTTTGCAGAGGATGAAGATAATCCATCCTATGGACCTGGAATGCACTAAAAAGTTAATCCAATCTTTGTCACTCGATTCCCAAAACTTTTATTTTCTCATACTAATTACATGTTTTCTAAGGATCTTCCAAACATATTTGTTTCAAACTTTCAGTAAATGTTACACAGTACGTTATGCATAATTTAACACAGCCTTTTTCCAAAAAACTGTATATTTTTGAATATATAAATAAAAAATTGCAAAAAATGTTGTAAATTTTCATTACAATTGAAAAAAAAAATCATCTTTAATAACTGAACTAAAATTTTGTAAAATCCCTGTGTTAAGTTGTAGCCCATATTCCAATAAATAATCTGTAAAAAGTTCAACTTCCTACCTCAAATACTTTGTGAGGAAAGATGTAATTTATAAGCATTATTTTAACATTGCAAGTATAGGGTGTTCAGGAGCCCCTTAAGGCTGCTATTACGCACTTGTCAGCCACACTGACTATGCAGGCTTCCATGCCATCAGCACACCCATCACCCTTTCCCCTTTATGTTGATGCAGCCAAAGACTGGATGGCTTACGAAAAATGGCTTGGGAAACACCTCCTCGCTTTTGGCGTCACTAATACAAATGTGTAAGGCTTTGAAAATTTCTTGGATTTCTCCTCGGATCTACCAGTTGTTGGATAAGTTAGGCTTGCTCCAGCAACTTTCATCACATTCAATGAAATGTTTAAGTTGTTGTCAAATTATTACCATATCACCATTGATATATGCATGCCATTGCAGGCATGTAGAGTTTTATCATTGTCATAAACAGCCTTAGCAGTTCTACCGGGTTTGGGTAGCTGAACTCCACGGCCTCAGCCGCAAGTGTCAGTTTGTTACCAACGCTTACCATGATTCCTATGCTGATTCTACGGTCAGAGGTACCAACATTCAGCTGGCTCCTGAAAAGGGGGCAGGTCAATGCACACTACAGTGTGAGAATCCATCTTTGGCTGAAGTGTTAACTACTGCTCAATCTTTCAAAGTATCTTGTGCTGCTGGTGATTAAATTGTGTCTTGATGTGACATCAGTGGGATGGGTCCTGTTCCTGGCTGTCAGACGTCAGTCAGTACATGGTGGGGGAGGGGTGGGGGCCGGGAGAGGGCAACGTGACAGCTGTACAAATGTGGCCTCCGTGTTGCACTGGACAGCAAAGTGCCAAACAACAACCACAACAGCAGCAGAGATCTGTGTTCTGATTTTGCCCAAACTGTTACATGCAACATCACAGAACAACATGTCTCATGTGCTGGGCAACTTGCAACAGCTATTGGAAAAAATGACATATAGCATCTGTGTGTTGTTCCCAGCCCCTAGTCTGTGTGTCTCCAGTGCCTACAAATCATAACAAACTGTTTACTGAACTGTGAGTAATGAACAACGTGCTCGGACTTCAAGTGGACACACAGGTGCTGCTGTGACTTTAATGAACTCACCAACTTACATGAATTTAGGATCTCTGGCGTTGTCTATGGTTACTCAATGTTTGGTGGGTTACAAAAAGCAGCATAATCGAATTTTAGGGCAATTTACAGCCCTCTCTACATACAAAACTGTGACCTGTTCCTTGACTTTTTTTGGTAGTGGATGATGCTGGTACCACTAATTTCTCTGGTCTGGATGCTTTCAATGCTTTTGGTTGTTTCATTTTGGATATGGTGCTCCTCCTATCCGACCAGGCCCTTACCAACAATTAGGTTCTCTGAATTCTGACTTCTCGTTGTTTTCCTCAGATGAGTAAGATTGCGCCACTAATTTTGCACCTTACATTAACTTGAAACCTACAGCATGGCCACATTTTTTCACATGCATCCTATTCCATTGGCTTTGCTTGATCAAGAGGAATCAGAACCAATTGGTCAGTTTTACCTCTGTGACGACTTTAAAGTTTTAGATAATGCTCAATCTATCATTGACACCTATCCTTTGCCCTGTCCAGATGAGTTTATGGCTAAACTCGCTGGGAGTCAGTTTTCCTCCAAAACTGATTTATCTGAAGCTTATTTACAGGTTCTGTTGGATGCGGATTCTAAACAGCTGCTAGTGAGTAACATGCCATTTGGGTTGCACCAATATCAACACCTCCCCTTCAGTGAGTCTAGTGCCCTGGCAGTTTTTCAATTTTTTTTAAGAACTGATGATGTCCATTCTGGAGCGCACCAACTACCTTGATGACATCGTGATGGCTGCATCCACGGATGAGCATTTACATAACTTTCACACCTTATTCACAGTCTTACGTATTGAAGGGTTGAAATACAGCTTGGCTCACACTTTTTTTCCGCCATCCATTGTGTATTTGGGGTCTGAGGCTTCTCGGGATGGTGTTAAGCCTTTATATCATCGTGTTGCCCCAGTCACAGCTTTGTCTCACCCTACAAATGTCAAATAACTCCAAGTACTTTCAGGTAAAAATTGCTTATCATTAGAAATATACTCCAGGTGCAACCACACTGGCTCATTCCCTCCACTAGTTGCCCCTAAAGTTCCTTTCAGTGGGCGCCAGCCTGAGAGGGAGTGTTTATGCTTTTGAAATCTAAATTACATTCTGCTCCTTGTTTGGCTACTTTCCATACTTGCTACCACCTGGTTTTGGCTACGGACCCCTCTCTGTATGGATTGGAGCCATTCTCGCACACTGATATGAGTATGGTTCCAAAGGCCTGATAGCTTCTGTGTCAAAAATGCTAAACTCCGTTCAGTACCACTACTCCCAAATTGAAAAGGAAGTGCCTGCTATCACCTACATCATCAAAAAGACTCACATGTTCTTGTATGTGCCTAAGTTCCACCTCATTATTGACCACAAGCCCTTGGTTTCACTGTTTAATTCTCCTGCTTTGTTGCCCGACAAAGCAGCACATTGCCTCCAGCGATGGGCTATGTCTCTGTATCAATAGAACTATGAAATATATTTTTAGCCTACTGTGTAACATGGCAACGCCAGTGCACTGTCTCATATTTCAATGGGGCCTGATACTACTTTCGGTCAGGATGAACTCCTTTGTTTTTCAATTAGTATGTTGAGGTGAACAACCAGTGTAAGGGGTTTCTATTAAGGGGTCCTGGATCACAGCTGATGTTGCTGTCAATGTGGTTTTGCGTCGAGTTATCCACCTTGTTCAGCAGGGTTGGCAGGACAAATCTTAAGGCAGGGCTCCTGGTCCTCTGAGTAAATACTTTGTCCTCGTCACCACCTTTTGGTATTTTATGGTGGTGCTCTCTCAGCTATGGATGAGATGTTGCCTAGGGTTGTCATCCCAGCCACCCTATGGTGGAATGTGCTCCAGCTCCAACTCCTACATTGGTTCTTGCATATCAGCTTACTGGCCTGTCAGTACACGATTTGGCCTGGTGCTGATGGTAACATGGTACACTTTGTTGCGGCCTGTTCTTAGTGTGCTAACCAACAGGCATCGACGCTCCCTCCACGGCTTTCACTGCAGCGTCTGTGTCCATTTTGCGGGACCCACCTTAAATTCTTCCTGGTTGCTGGTTGTCAATGCTTTCTCTAAATTTTCATATGTTATCTGCTGTCCTTCACCATCAGTCATGGCTATGATTCAGGTTCTCTCCAAAATTTTTTCTGTCTAAGGATTGCCTTATACGCTTGTGATGGAAAACAGTCCACAGTGGGTGTCTCAGGTCTTCCACAATTTTTGCACCCTTCAAAGTATTTACCACATAACTGCTCCTCCTTTTCGCCCTCAACCTAATGGTAAGATGGAATGTCCCAGCCACATAGTCCAGGTTTGAATGATGAAGTACGCCACAGATTCGTCCACGGGTGATACCTTAACATGCTGCTCGAGTTCCTACAAGTTTACGCTCGTGGAGAGAACAGAGTCTGGGAGAGTTACTCCATGGCCACCGGCCACGTACCATTCTGCATATACTGATGCTAATGCTGCCCCACCAACATAGATCCTCATTGCAGTTTGTTCCTGGCTCTGTGGTCTGGGCTAAGGGGTTCAGCCACCAACCAAAGTTGATTCTTATCAAGGTCTACAGCTGCTGAGGCCACTGCCTCTATATGGTGCACACCAGTGTTGAGCTGATGGTGCATCACTGCAACCAGCTGCATCCTCTCACCATGGCAAGGGCCCTGGGTCTGCCGCCAGTGCCTCTGCCCTCAGCATGTCCTCGCCTTGTGAGGCATCTCTGCTGCAAGGACAGAACTGTCCTCCTTGTGGGTGTTGCCACCTCTTGCCTTTCCTCTGAGGTCCACCTCCGCTGTGCCTGCTGTCAAGCCTTCCTGCGATGCTTCACTGCCATCGGCAATTCCGCCACTACCTGAGCCCTTTAAGACTGGCACCCAACACTTCACCATTGGCTCAGGTGTACCACATTGAGGAACCGGACATCAAGGTGCTACCAGTGCCCTTATCATTGGTCCAAGCTTAGGGTACTTCGCAGAGGAAGAGGCCACTACGTGTGTCTACAGCCGCACCACTTCAGCCCCTTGTCTCCGGTTCCAGCCCAGAATCTCCTTCCACTGCCGCCATTGCCTATGGAATCCGCCGCGATTGTTATGTATGTTTCAACAGTTGCCCTGATGCTCACATGGAGTAGGACACATGACTTGTGCACACAGAATGGCATCCGCTGCACTATCTACTGGTGCTCTCCTCTTTATAAGCACTGTGCACAGCAGGCCCCTGTCTTATATTGTGCTCATATTTATTGTCAGTAACTGCTTGCATCAGTACCTGGCTTGTTTCTATGTTGTTAACGGATGTTCACTTGAACATGGAAGAGGAAAAAACTTCTGTTTATTGTGGCCGTACTGTTGTTGATACATTAACGTTTTACCTATGAATCTAATCTTGCATCTGCTTCTGCTACTATTTGTTTTAAGTGGTGATTCCACTTTAGGTCACTTTGGATCATTGTTCCTATGCATTTTATGGTAGTTACTGTTCCACAGATCTGTCACCAATAGTGTGATTGTACAATAGTTAATTTCTTGTCCTATGTATGCACAGTATGTTACATATATTTACTTGAGGGTCAGCTGCCAGTTCCTGCAACCCTCATCAATCCCCTGCAGGTCTTCCTGCACTTCTCTGAAGCCTTCTAGCATTGCTCTCATCTTACAGACAACCACATCATCTGCAAACAGCCTCATGGAGCTTCTGATGTGATCCAAAAGATCGTTTATATAAACTGTAAACAGTAATGGTCCTATCAAACTTCCTTTGGGTCTTCTTTAAATTACCGTTATACCTGTTGATTTTATTCCACTAGAGTTACATGTTGAGTTCTGTGTGAAATGAAGTCTTGAATATAGTCACAAATCTGGTCTGATACTTGGTAAGCTCATATTTTTTCATTAAACAACAGCGAGGAACTGTATCAAATGCCTTCCTAAACTCAAGGAACATGGCATCATTCTAAGCACCAATGTTAATGGTGCTCTGGATGTGATGGACAAATACAGAGAGTTGACCTTCTAAGATCTCTGCAGAATCCATGCTGAGTTTTATAGAGGAGATTTTTGTTCTCCGAAAAGTTGTAATATGGGAGCACAAAACATGTTCCATAATTCTACATCAGCGATATAGGCTTATAATTATGTGACTCTGTCCTACAAGGTGTTCTGAAAATGGGAATTGCAGTTAGTAGGTATCCTTTGTTATTCTAGTGACTCACAATAAAATGCTGCTAGAAAGAAAGCAAGTTCTTTTGCATAATCTCTGTAAAATATTACAGGTATCTTATCCGGTACAGATACCTTTCCACTGCTAAACAACTGTAGCTGGTCTTCTATGCCCTGCCACTTATCTCAATATCTGCCATTTTGGCACTCATGGGATGACTGAAAGGAGGGACTGTACTGTGATCTTTGGCAACGAAACAGTTTTGGAAGAACAAATACAGTATTTCAGCCATCTCTCTGTCATCCTTCATTTTAGTGGCAGCTTGGTCATTGAGTGACCAAATACAAAGAAAATTTCGATCCTCTTCCCAATTTTACATCTTCGTGTTATTAGTCAAATCATATGACAAAATTTTACTTTCAAAGCCATTTAACACTTCTGTCATTGTTCTCATTACGCTTATGTTTGATTTGTTCAGATTTTGTCAGTTACATTTTGGCTTCTCTTAAATCCGAGTTGAAAGCTCTATTGCTTATTTAGTAACTTTCTGAAACAGCTATTAAACTATGGTGGGTCTTTTCCAACCCTTAAGACTTTCCTCAGAACATATTTGCCTACAGCATACTGAACTGTGCTTTTGAGATTTACCCATTTGTGCTCCACATCTTCGTTCTCAGACCTGAATATCTGATGCTGACTATCCAGATTCTCTGCAGTCTATATCCCATCACTCTTGCTATGCGAAAATACACTGCCTGAGACAAGAAGTGAAGCACCCACAATGAGAGGAGGAAATAACATGACACTTCATGGGTAGAGGGGCTATGTGATGTCATTTCAGTGATCACAAAGTCGAGTTAATACCCCACTTATCAGTATATCTTTGCTCCCAATGTGGTCTGGATGCATGCACTGATTAAGTTGAGAAGGATTCTTAAAGCCGTTGTGTCCCCTCCTGAGGCAAGATGACCTAAAACTGCTGCAACTGGTCCTTGATATCCTGGATGCAGACACTGGGGAACAGTTAATGTCCAAGCTGGTCCCACACATTCTGTCAGTAATAGATCTGGGGATCTTGCTGGACACAAGAGTAGCTCAACATCACACAGACATACACGCCATTTGTGGGCGAACATTGTTTTGTTGAAAAAAGGCCCCACGATACTGTCGCACAAGACATAAATCACGAGGACACAGGATGCCATCAGAGTCACCTCAATAACAACCAGCCACAGCCTGAAGTCGTACCCAATGGTCCCATGACACCACAAGTAAAACAGCTGTGCCTCCCCAAAACAATGGAAAAAAGGGATCTTTACACCATACACATCAATGTTGGTTATCCGGGGTATCTTACAACTGCGATTCATCACTGAATACAGTATGATGCCATTAATCAGCAGTCCATGGTTACAGGTCATGGCACCACTCCAAATGCAGATGTTTGTGTTTTTGTGTTAATGGCAGCCTATACATGGGATAGTAATTTCCTCCTCCAGCTGCTGCTAATCTTTGGTCAATGGTGTGGGATAACAGAGAATGTTGGAGGAAGTCCATTAATTATTCTTGGATGGCAGGCAGAGATGTGAAGGGTTATGATGTGCTTGGGGCACAATACAGTTATTCTCTCTTGTGGTGGTCAGACATGGTCTACTGGAACCTTGACAATAAGTATGCCTGCCTTCACATTCCCACATACAGGGTGTATACGTGGACAAGGAAAAAAAATTCCAGGATTTTTCCCGGATTTCCCGGTTAAAAATACACTTTCTCCCGGGCGAAAATACACTTTTTCCGTGTTAAGTGACAGTATACTCCTACTCGGCACTGCAGAACTCATCAATCCTTTGAATAATTATGGTTTTATATACCAGAGTAGAATTTCCTGGCACTTTATAAAACGAAACTCAGGGGGGAAAACACGTTTTGAAAGACCTTTGATGTGCAGCAACATGTACACTGCATATTTCCGTATTACGAAGGTATAAATTCGAATTCCACCAAACACTGCATGTCACGTTCCGAAGCATTGAAATCGAGATTGCGATGTGCTTTTGTAAGCCAGTCATAGCTCATGTCACGTGATCTCCCCAGCTTATGACAGCATAGGACACGTGATGTAGTCTGCCAATTGGAAGATCACTCTTAAGTAGCGCGAACACACAAATAAGAGAAGTTAGTGGTTTAAATTAGTATACATAGCATTCACATATAATATTGGTCTCTAAGATTAATAAGCTGGAAGAGAAGCTAAGCTTCCGCATATAATGTTGTCCTTTTTTGCGCTTGTCACATGTTAAGATACATCACACAAATGCCAATAAAAACTTTAATAACGATGTTAATATCTGATTGTCTGGGTTCGAAATTGTTCTAAATGGTCGTCCTCAAAGAGTTGATTTTTAAATGAGAGTCAAACGCTTTGTGATTTAAGACATTCATCGTACATTCTCGCACATAGCTTATCTTACGTAAAAGGAAATCTGCTTTGAATGTAACGCTTTTCAAACCACCATTCGCAATATTTTCCCGCGACCTGTTAGAAATAGGTTCGTTTTAGCAGTTGCAAGAGAGCGCCAGATAACAAGCGTCACCACGCTTGCGCAGCTACGTTGACGCAGGAAGCCCATATGTTCGTACGTGTAAAACATTAAAAGATTTTACATTATGTCATAAAAGAAACAAGAGATCAGAGGATACTTCAAGAGCGTCAGAATTTCATGAACCATACTAAAATGCATTATTTGGCTTAAAATGCACATTCATATGTAAATTTTCTTGGAGTACCAGCACTGTATTATCTAACATTTGGTTCTTTATTATGGCATAATGCCATACGTGCACTTGAAATGCAGCGAACAGTTGAAACTAGCCAATAGTGTGAAATTAAACATTTCGTTTCAAATAAATTGACTGCCTCAACAGAAAAGATTAATAAAAGCCAAATCTCTTTTGCAAACCGGCAAAAATAACTTCATTGTTCTGTAAGGCGATTAATGTTTGACTGTAAGAAAGGTGGAAATAAAATCTAAAACTAATAACATATTTTAGCCTTCCGTAATTATGCGAACGTATTTTAATTCATTTGATAGCTCCCGGCCACAAAAATCCGTTTTGTTATCATTTAACGTGAGAGTAATAAACGAAGAGGAAACAACAAAATCACTGAACGTAAACACAGGTCACGTGGAGACGACCCACCTCCACACCACAACCCAGACTGCTCTGTGCATCAGCCCAAGATTTACTAATTTCCGAACCGGGGCAATATTAAGTAGTGGCGCTACACGACTCAACTGCGCATGCGCATGAGCCGCCCGCAACTGCTGAAACGAATCTAATTTGAACAGTTGTCACGCCACGCTCATCGGAGGCAATTTGTTGTTACAATACATTGCATAGTCTTCCTAAAGCCTTTGACACACTTTGCTGTTGGCAGACGCTTGTATGGGCATTGTTTTGTTGTATACGGTGGATTTCGTTTACAACTTAAGTTTTATTTTCGTTTTTTTTTTTCTCTCGTTTTTGTTTTATTGTTGTAGTATTATTCTGCAGTAGCGGGATACAGTAATATCCTTTGCTAGAGTATTGGTTCTTACCAGTCAAAATCACAAAAATTTAACTGAAAACTAAAACAATGAAAAATTCCCGGAATTCTAAACAATTCCCGGGTTTTTCCCGGATCTTCCAGTTGTCCCGGGTCGTATAGACCCTGCACATAGTTCAAAATTGGGCCACACCCAAAAGCCCCACAAATCTGGATACTGCATTAACCAATGAGTCAGCAAATGCCCCTTTCAGACTTTACCGGGTGATGCTAATGCTCTCACATGAGTAGACAGCTTTCCCGCGCTCTTCAAAGTGACTGCTTAACATCTGACGCTGTTGCTCCTTATATACCCTCCCACAACGTCTCGTAACAACATCAAACATGAACAACACTAATGCACTTTGGTGGCCACTCTACCACTTAGAGAAAATTGCAATTCTAATCATTTACATACCGGTAACAGTATGTGTATGTGACATCTCACCATGTCTGGGAAGGCAGCAACATTTACCTATCTTAACTAACCTACACCTCGGACTACACTTTATATCAGTCTCTCATCACAACCACTATTTCGGAAGGGAGGGTGGAGGGGACAATATCACAGTCTAGCCAAATGTTTATATACTGCATCTTCTTCCTGTTTTATAATCAACTATTTAATAAGATCAAAAGCTAACTGCAAGATAAAATCTATAGGTAGCTTATTTATCCCGCAACATCACATTTCCCGATAGTTTACCGCAACACTTTCTGGAGAGATCTTTAATGCGGGGTATGTTAGCTACATGCTTAATGTTTTTGGTATTTTCATTTCTAAAATTCAAATATTTAGTGATTCACACCCTCAAACCGCGGCATTTATGAGTTCACATGACAAAACAGTAATGTTTCCATGATGTCAAGAATTTTGTGCAGTGACTGGCAGATATGAGCAGGACAAACAACCGCCATGGTAATTTGCACACCATATTCATCGTGTTTAACTTGCATGTTACAAAAATATGCATTTTAAGTGATAAAGTACACACAACCAATCAGCTAGATTGCGTATCGCTTTGTTAAAATTGCGTGTGTACCCTTGCCTGGATTTATAGAGTTTTTGTTCTTAATTGATGTTTACATTCGGTCTGGCACACCAAGTTCCTTTACTTTCATCCTAACCACATTTTCCAAAATTTTACCTGATAAATTGCACATTGAACATATACCTTGAACTCGTGGTATGCTTCTGTTATTCACAAGAACATAAAACTCACTAAACCCATGCATAATACACACGCAAAAACAAAGTTGATAATAACACACATTACCTTCGGTCAGCAACCAAAGACTGAAGTAACAGGACATATTTTGCTCAAGGGACATATTTCGTGCCCTTTTTCCTCTAATCACTTGTGAAACTCTCACTAGGTGGTGATACTTATGTTACCGTGCTGTAGCGCACTATGGCGAGACATTTGCAAACTTACTCCAATGGCAGATAGAATAGGCAATGGCAGAAATAAAAAACACTGTCCAAAACAATACTAGTAAATATCTATTAATGTTGCAATTAAGAAGAACATAGATATACAGAGACAGGTATTCGATAATGAAATTTCAGCAACTCTGTTCATTCTCTTTTGATAAAAGGACTGGAACATGAAAACTGTGTGCAGGTTGGTAGGACACCCTCAGGCTGAAACGCCAGAGCTTTCAGGATGCCCATAAGAGCTGAACTCCAAGGCAGACATGCCCCCAAACCTCTGCTAGAAAGAGCTAAGCAGCATTTCAAGGAACAGCCTTCAGACCAGCTACTACCTGTTTAAAACAATTTGCTTGATATCACATATCAACAGCTCCAAAAATGTTGACTGCCATTAATTAAATTCATGTGGGAAATATGCAAAATGCATTCTGATAATTTAACTCCTATAATTCGTTAATGAGAAATTTTTTCAGTATATATTTTGGGGCGGCTCCACCTCAGAGCCTATAATTATGAGTCACGCCTGGTTTAGCACCTTCTATCTAGGCCAGGGCTTCACAACATACATGCTCGCGGAGCAAGCTGTGAGTAGAAAGGCGCGAGCACGGAACAGTGCGAGCACGCTACCCCCACTACCGGACCAGAGCGGAGAGTTGGGAGAGTCACGTGGGGCACACAAAAGCTGCCGCCAGTCAATGTAAATCCGTGGCCACCTGCAGGGATATCACTCACGAATTACTACTGCGACAAATGAAACAAATAAAGGAGAATGTACACGTGCCACATAATTTTATTAGCTTAGTGTATGCCTCTACATTTGTATTAATTTGTGAACTGTTACACAATAAAAGGTGTCACTGAAGTGTGGGACTCTCGGTTATCTTGTACTTTTTGCCCTTTACAATTGCGTCTATGTTCGGAGTAATTGTTCTTGTGCATTGTAGGCGCAGCGTGCAGTTTAAATTTCGATCAGACAATGCGTTTCTCAGGCGCGTATTGCTACATTTCATTGCAGAGAACAGTTGTTCATAAACATACGTGGAACCGAACATTGATATTATGTAGCCGCCAGTTTGTGCAAATGAGGAAATCTATCCTGAGGGAAGTGTCTGTAGAATCCAAAATGTTTTTCTTGTTCTGAAATTTGTCTCTGTATTCTCTGTCACACCGCAGGTCAATAATTTCTAGTTGCAGCTCAGGACGAATCTCTTCAATATTCGCTGAATATGGAGAGGAGAACAGATCAAAATCACTGTCAAGTGTTGTCAGATCTTGAAAGCGTTGATCAAATTCTTCCTTAAGGGCAACTAAACTATGTGAATAACGTTCACAATCTTTGTGAACATCATGATAGTTTAGGAAAATGAGCTAGATTTCCTGTATTCAGCTGACTCACCCAAAGTGTCAATTTCATTTTAAAAGCTCGTATTCGATCTATGAAATGAGTAGTTAGCAGATCATTAGCTTGTAGTGAAATGTTCAAAGCATTCAGATGGCTAGTTAAATCTGCTAAGAACGCGAGATCACATTTCCATGAAGGCTCTTTCAATTCAGGAACACACGTTATTTATTTCCATGAACATATTTATCTCATCTACTAGGCAAATCAGGTTTAGTTGCGCAGCCGGTGGTCTAGGATCGGTCAGAGAGTTAGCCGCCCTCTGTGATAAAAAAAAACCGAGTTCATAGATCAACAACGAACTTAAAACGGTGTCTTACGACGTCCGCCCCGATCAGATGCAACGAATGAAAAAAAAAAAGGGTGGTAGCGTGTTTGATTCATAATCAAAACGTCTTCGGTCCCGGGTTCGATCCCCGCCACTGCCTAAATTTTCATAAATAATCAGCATTGGCGGCCGAAGACTTCCGGCATAAGAAGTCAGCCTCATTCTGCCAACGGCCTTCTCAAAGAGGGCGGAGGAGCGGATAGAAGTTCAGGGCACTCTCTTGTCCTAGGGGTGGGAAATTGCCCCTAAAGGCGGAAGAATCAGCAATGATCAACGACATGAGGATGCAGAAGGCAATGGAAACCACTGCATTAAAGACACGTAACGTGTATCCACAGGACATGTGGCCTGTAACTGAAGAAGTGTCATGATGATCTCTCCATTGGCAAAAGATTCCGGAATAGTCCCCCATTCGGATCCCCGGGAGGCGACTGCCAAGGGGGAGGTTACCATGAGAAAAAGATTGAATAATCTACGAAAGGATAACGTTTTACGAGTCGGGGCGTGGAATGTCAGAAGCTTGAACGTGGTAGGGAAACTAGAAAATCTGAAAAGGGAAATGCAAAGGCTCAATGTAGATATAGTAGGGGTCAGTGAAGTGAAGTGAAGTGGAAGGAAGACAAGGATTTCTGGTCAGATGAGTATCGGGTAATATCAACAGCAGCAGAAAATGGTTTAACAGGTGTAGGATTCGTTATGAATAGGAAGGTAGGGCAGAGGGTGTGTTACTGTGAACAGTTCAGTGACCGGGTTGTTCTAATCAGAATCGACAGCAGACCAACACCGACAACGATAGTTCAGGTATACATGCCGACTTCGCAAGCTGAAGATGAACAGATAGAGAAAGTGTATGAGGATACTGAAAGGGTAATGCAGTATGTAAAGGGGGACGAAAATCTAATAGTCATGGGCGACTGGAATGCAGTTGTAGGGGAAGGAGTAGAAGAAAAGGTTACAGGAGAATACGGGCTTGCGACAAGGAATGAAAGAGGAGAAAGACTAATTGAGTTCTGTAACAAGTTTCAGCTAGTAATAGCAAATACCCTGTTCAAGAATCACAAGAGGAGGAGGTATACTTGGAAAAGGCCGGGAGATACGGGAAGATTTCAATTAGATTACATCATGGTCAGACACAGATTCCGAAATCAGATACTGGATTGTAAGGCGTACCCAGGAGTAGATATAGACTCAGATCACAATATAGTAGTGATGAAGAGTAGGCTGAAGTTCAAGGCATTAGTCAGGAAGAATCAATACGCAAAGAAGTGGGATACGGAAGTACTAAGGAATGACGAGATACGTTTGAAGTTCTCTTACGCTACAGATACAGCAATAAGGAATAGCGCAGTAGGCAGTACGGTTGTAGAGGAATGCACATCTCTAAAAAGGGCCATCACAGAAGTTGGGAAGGAAAACACAGGTACAAAGAAGGTAGCTGCGAAGAAACCATGGGTAACAGAAGAAATACTTCAGTTGATTGATGAAAGGAGGAAGTACAAACATGTTCCGGGAAAATCAGGAATACAGAAATACAAGTCGCTGAGGAATGAAATAAATAGGAAGTGCAGGGAAGCTAAGACGAAATGGCTGCAGGAAAAATGTGAAGACATCGAAAAAGATATGATTGTCGGAAGGACAGATTCAGCATACAGGAAAGTCAAAACAACCTTTGGTGACATTAAAAGCAACGGTGGTAACATTAAGAGTGCAACGGGAATTCCACTGTTAAATGCAGAGGAGAGAGCAGATAGGTGGAAAGAATACACTGAAAGCCTCTATGAGGGTGAAGATTTGTCTGATGTGATAGAAGAAGAAACAGGAGTCGATTTAGAAGAGATAGGGGATCCAGTATTAGAATCGGAATTTAAAAGAGCTTTGGAGGACTTACGGTCAAATAAGGCAGAAGGGATAGATAACATTCCATCAGAATTCCTAAAATCATTGGGGGAAGTGGCAACAATACGACTATTCACGTTGGTGTGCAGAACATATGAGTCTGGCGATATACCATCTGACTTTCGGAAAAGTATCATCCACACAATTCCGAAGACGGCAAGAGCTGACAAGTGCGAGAATTATCGCACAATCAGCTTAACAGCTCATGCATCGAAGCTGCTTACAAGAATAATAATATACAGAAGAATGGAAAAGAAAATTGAGAATGCGCTAGGTGACGATCAGTTTGGCTTTAGGAAAAGTAAAGGGACGAGAGAGGCAATTCTGACGTTACGGCTAATAATGGAGGCAAGGCTAAAGAAAAATCAGGACACTTTCATAGGATTTGTCGACCTGGAAAAAGCGTTAGACAATATAAAATGGTGCAAGCTGTTCGAGATTCTGAAAAAAGTAGGGGTAAGCTATAGGGAGAGACGGGTCATATAAAATATGTACAACAACCAAGAGGGAATAATAAGAGCGGACGATCAAGAACGAAGTGCTTGTATTAAGAAGGGTGTAAGACAAGGCTGTAGCCTTTCGCCCCTACTCCTCAATCTGTACATCGAGGAAGCAATGATGGAAATAAAAGAAAGGTTCAGGAGTGGAATTAAAATACAAGGTGAAAGGTTATCAATGATACGATTCGCTGATGACATTGGTATCCTGAGTGAAAGTGAAGAAGAATTAAATGATCTGCTGAACGGAATGAACAGTCTAATGAGTACACAGTATGGTTTGAGAGTAAATCGGAGAAAGACGAAGGTAATGAGAAGTAGTAGAAATGAGAACAGCGAGAAACTTAACATCAGGATTGATGGTCACGAAGTCAATGAAGTTAAGGAATTCTGCTACCTAGGCAGTAAAATAACCAATGACGGATGGAGCAAGGACGACATCAAAAGCAGACTCGCTATGGCAAAAAAGGCATTTCTGGCCAAGAGAAGTCTACTAATATCAAATACCGGCCTTAATCTGAGGAAGAAATTTCTGAGGATGTACGTCTGGAGTACAGCATTGTATGGTAGTGAAACATGGACTGTGGGAAAACCGGAACAGAAGAGAATCGAAGCATTTGAGATGTGGTGCTATAGACGAATGTTGAAAATTAGGTGGACTGATAAGGTAAGGAATGAGGAGGTTCTACGCAGAATCGGAGAGGGAAGGAATATGTGGAAAACACTGATAAGGAGAAGGGACAGGATGATAGGACATCTGCTAAGACATGAGGGAATGACTTCCATGGTACTAGAGGGAGCTGTAGAGGGCAAAAACTGTAGAGGAAGACAGAGATTGGAATACGTCAAGCAAATAATTGAGGACGTAGGTTGCAAGTGCTACTCTGAGATGAAGAGGTTAGCACAGGAAAGGAATTCGTGGTGGGCCGCATCAAACCAGTCAGTAGGGAGGGGGGGGGGGGGGGGGGGGACCAGCGGACCTCGCTGTAATAAGGCAGGCTACCATACTGGCTTTCTACATCCTCAAGAAAGCTTTTAAATTGACTGTGTTGTAGCCCATGTTTTCTTATATAATTGGTTGTACAAACAACAACAATCATCACATTTTTTAGAGTGATACTCTTTGCCCATAAGTTTTCCTGGGGGTTCACACAGTGAAAGCCCCCCTTATTTCATTCGGCAAGGTCAGTTTTTGCATTTTCTCCTTCAGCAGCGCAACTAAACCTGATTTTTTCCCTGTCATCGCTGGTGCATCGTCTGTAGACACTGAAACTAAAGAATTCCACGACAATCCTATATTTTCAACACTACATAAAATATCACCTCCGGTTGTAGTGTTCTTCATGGCTACTACATCGAGGAGCTGCTGCCTCACCTGAAGATCTCTATTAACACCTCTAATAAATATGGCAAGCTGCGCTGTTCCAGTGATATCAACACTTTCGTCCAGAGCTAGAGAATACGTCATAAAATCTTTACAAATATTTGCAAGCTGGCTCTGGAAGTCGTCTGCCATGTCCTGTATGCGACGCATAATGGTCATGTTAGATAATGGCACAATCCGAAACTGTTCAACTTGGGATGGACACAAATGTTCCGCTGCAACTACCAAACATTCTTTTATTAAATCGCCATCAGTGAAGGGCCGCAGGGATTTTGCTAAAAGGAAAGCAATTTTGTAACTCACTCTGAGAGCTGCCTCAGTTGATTTTTCTTCGTCGTCCAGATCTTCTTCGAATAGCTTCCTTTTAAGTTTCATAACTTCCTGTGCACGATCTGGTCCATCACATTTTCCATTTCCGTAGTCTTTCGCGTGGTACGACATATAATGTCGCTGCAAATTAAATTTCCTAAAAGAATTCAGCGTTTAGTGACATACTAAACATTTTGCAACACCAACTTTTTCTGTAAACAGATACAATTCCTCCCAATGGGGGTTGAACTGCGAAAGCATGGTTGGGGTTACACAACGGCGACTTGACACGATTCTTAACCAGCGAAGTGACTGTTAGAGCTGATCGTAGTACTTTTAACGTTACACAGTCGGCGCGAATTCAATAGGCACGTTGTGGCCCTATTCAAACGTGCGCATGCATTTCCCTTCCCACTCCGGGACCTTGCACCTGCTCGCGAGCACGTGCCTGAGCAGATGCGAGTACTCCCGCTCAAAACCGGCTAGTTGTTACGCACTGATCTAGGCCCTCAGTGTTCAGTCTTGTGTCAAACCAGTAAGCCAAGTATTACTCCTTTGGTGGGCACATTTTTTATAGTGACTCAGCAAAGTTAATTTTTAGAAAATTAGAATTTTGATCAGCTGACTATATTTATTTTTTGATAATTTTATTTTTGTGATTTAGGAACAAACACTACAAGGGTGCGTATGTTTCCCATGGCCTTTTTTGTTCTGTTAAAGTATGGTGGTTAAGTGGGTTCCCATTTTTCTCTTGTTTGCTATCACACATGATTTAAAAAAAAAATTATGTATTATTTTACTTACCATAATGCCAAAACAAGCTTGGAAACTTTGTTTACCACACTGTAAAAATGAAGTGCTGTGTTCCAACGCCATATATAACAATAGTAGCAATCTCACGACAAACAGAAACAGATTTTTGTAGCAGTTTTCATACATCTGGTACAACATTATACACATCTAGAGATGGTAAGACATATTCCATAAATGAAATGATAATTAAATAGACACCCTAGCCGCAAGCAGGCGTTGATACACTTCATTGGGGACATGTTGAAAATGTGTGCCCCGACCGGGACTCGAACCCGGGATCTCCTGCTTACATGGCAGACGCTCTATCCATCTGAGCCACCGCAGGCGCAGAGGATAGTGCGTCTGCAGGGACTTATCCCTTGCACGCTCCCCGTGAGAACCACATTCCCAACATGTCCACAACACTACATTTGTAGTGCGCCTAATAGATGTTTGCCCATCATACACATTACTCGTGGCAGATTAATCTACCAAGTCCCGTACGAGTTCGGGCATAGCGTGTGCGTTCGCACAAGAAGGTCAAAGGCCGGGAACCCATATTTTTAACTATATATATGACGGTAGTATCTGTTCCCGAAAGAACAGTTACCGTGGATGACCATGCAGCTTTGCTAGAGAATGATGGGCAAACATCTATTAGGCACACTACAAATGTAGTGTTGTGGACATGTTGGGAATGTGGGTCTCACGGGGAGCGTGCAAGGGATAAGTCCCTGCAGACGCACTATCCTCTGTGCCCGCGGTGGCTCAGATGGATAGACCGTCTACCATGTAAGCAGGAGATCCCGGGTTCGAGTCCCAGTCGGGGCACACATTTTCAACATGTCCCCAATGAAGTGTATCAACGCCTGCTTGCAGCTAGGGTGTCTATTTAATTATCATTTCATTTCTAGCAAAGCTGCATGGTCATCCACGGTAACTGTTCTTTCGGGAACAGATACTACCGTCATATATATATTCCATAAACGTTTGTACAACCATTAACTTGGTGGTTAGTATCCTTCTCAAAGCCCACAAAAATAATATTTATTTTGGGGTAAGTATAGTTTCCCTGCCTCTTAGACTGTGGTGGTAAAGCAAACTTCCCAGGGTGTTTCTACAGCATTATTTGGTGGGATGTATACTTTCCATGGACCTAAAAGCTACATGTTTCATGACAAACAGAAAATACAGCTGGTTCATCAGACTACCACAAGATGCCAGTCGTGTACAGATGTGGTACGATATATTCCCATAAATGCGGTAGAGAAATACAGTTACTGTCTGCTATATCTTCCAAAGCCCATGAAAAGGTAAAATTCTGCTTTTAAAATTACATCTTACATGGGGACAACCACAGTAGAGTGGCTTGCATGCCTTACAGTAGGTGCAACCATACAGGAAAGGTATCTGTGGGGACACCAGACAGTTCCTGAAGAGGAACAGCAGCCTTCCCACGAGCTGCAGACCCAACAGTCTGGATGTTTGGCTGAGCTCATCTGACATCATAACATCTACATCTACATCCATACTCCATAAGCCACCTGACGGTGTGTGGCGGAGCATACCTTGAGTACCTCTATCGGTTCTCCCTTCTATTCCAGTCTCGTATTGTTCGCGGAAAGAAGGATTGTTGGTATGCCTCTGTGTGGGCTCTAATCTCTCTGATTTTATCCTCATGGTCTCTTCGCGAGATATACGTAGGAGGGAACAATATACTGCTTGACTCCTCGGTGAAAGTATGTTCTCGAAACTTCAACAAAAGCCTGTACCGAGCTACTGAGCGTCTCTCCTGCAGAGTCATCCACTGGAGTTTATCTATCATCTCCGTAACACTTTCGCGGTTACTAAATGATCCTGTAACGAAGCGTACTGCTCTCCGTTGGATCTTCTCTATCTCTTCTATCAACCCTATCTGGTACGTATCCCACACTGCTGAGCAGTATTCAAGCAGTGGGCGAACAAGCGTACTGTAACCTACTTCCTTTGTTTTCAGATTGCATTTCCTTAGGATTCTTCCAATGAATCTCAGTCTGGCATATGCTTTACCGACGATCAATTTTATATGATCATTCCATTTTAAATCACTCCTAATGCGTACTCCCAGATAATTTATGGAATTAACTGCTTCCAGTTGCTGACCTGCTATATTGTAGCTAAATGATAAGGGATCTTTCTTTCTATGTATTCGCAGCACATTACACATGTCTACATTGAGATTCAATTGCCATTCCCTGCACCATGCGTCAATTCGCTGCAGATCCTCCTGCATTTCAGTACAATTTTCCGTTGTTACAACCTCTCGACATACCACAGCATCATCCGCAAAAAGCCTCAGTGAACTTCCGATGTTATCCACAAGCTCATTTATATATATTGCGAATAGCAACGGTCCTACGACACTCCCCTGCAGCACACCTGAAATCACTCTTACATCAGAAAACTTCTCTCCATTGAGCATGACATGCTGCATTCTGTTATCTAGGAACTCTTCAATCCAACCACACAATTGGTCTGATAGTCCATATGCTCTTGCTTTGCTCCTTAAAAGACTGTGGGAACTGTATCTAACGCCTTGCGGAAGTCGAGAAACACGGCATCTACCTGGGAGCCCGTGTCTATGGCCCTCCGAGTCTCGTGGACAAATAGCGCGAGCTGGGTTTCACACGATCGTCTTTTTCGAAACCCATGCAGATTCCTACAGGGTAGATTTCTAGTCTCCAGAAAAGTCATTATACTCTAACATAATACATTAACCAATGTGGTCTTGCAGTGTTCATACTGTGAATGGCTGAAAACGAGGGCAATCCACAGTGGTTATTTTTTCCAAGAATATTCAGCTATACTGTATGGTTTCATGACAGCATCCCTTTGGGTAAGATAGTCTGCATCTCTGGTTGGGGTCTGCTCAGGATGATGCCGTAATCAGAAAATAGCTAATCTGGCATTCTATGGAGTGAAGCACGAGATGTTAGATTCCTTAATCGGGTAGGAAGGTTAGAGAATTTGTAACAAGGAATGGATAGGGTGGACTTAGATATGGTAGCAAGTGTAGAAGAGCCACAGAAAGAAAGACTAAGCCTTCTGGTCAGGTGAATACTGTTATAAATGCTAAGTCAAATAGGAGTAGATCTAATAATGAATAAGAGAATAGGAATGTGGGTGAATGATTATAAACAACATGCTAAATGTGTTATCGTAGCCAAGGCAGACATAAATACAATACTACAAATTTACAGGGTTACAATTACTGAATTATATGAAAAAATTTAAAAAATGCTAATTAGTTACAAACTACGGCGTGCACACACTTTATTCAACACATAAACATCACTACAAATATTCAGATTTAGGTTATAACATGTTCAATATGCCTGCCATCATTGGCAATGATATGACACAGACGAATAGGGAAATTCTGCAAGACCTGCTGAAGTGTCTGAACATCAATGCTGTCAATGACGTCCTGAATGGCTGTTTTCAGCTCAGCAATGATTTTGAGGTTATTGTTGTACACCTTGTCTTTAATATAGTCCAACAAAAAGGAGTCATGTGTGTTCAGATCTGGAGAATATGGCGACCAATCAAGGCTCATGCCAGTGGACTCTGGGTACCCCGGAGCCGGAATGCAGTCCCCAAAGTGGTCCTGCACGACATCAAACACTGTCCTGCTTCAATGGAGTCGAGTTCCACCTTGCGTGAACCACATCCTGCTGAAATCAAGGTCACATTGGATAATAGCAATGAAATCACCTTCCAGGGTGTATACGCGGACACGAATAAAAAAAATTCCCGGATCTCCCAGTTAAAAACACATTTTCTCCCGGATGAAAATGTGCTTTTTCTGTGTTAAGTGACAGTATACTTTCCGTCGGAACTGAAAACTTATCAATGCTTTGAATGGAATTGGTTTTATAAAGCAGCGTAGAATTTCTCGGCACTTAAGAAAACGAAACTTATTGGGGAAAAACATGTTTTGGAAAGATCTTTCATGTGCAGCAACATGTACACTGCATATTTTCGTATTACGAAAGTATAAATTCGAATTCCACCAACAGGAAAAGTTAATGGTTTAAGTTAATATACATAGTGTTGCTACAAGATAAGCAAAGCTTTTGCATATAATATTTGTCTCGAAGATTAATAAGCTACAAGAGAAGCAAAACTTTCACAGATCAACAGATCTGTTTATCACATGTTACACCTTACGATACTTCACACAAATATGCCTTAAAATTTTTAATATCGACATAAATCTCTGATCTTCTGGGCTCGAAATTATTCTAAATGGCTCATCACCGAAGAGTTGATTTTTAAATGAGAGCAAACGCTCTGTGATTTAAGATATTCATCGTACATTCTCACACATATTTCATGTTGCGTAAAAGGAAATTTACTTTGTAAATAATGCTTTTCGAACCACAATTTGAAATATTTTCCCGCGACCTGTTAGAAATAGATTAATTTCAGCAGTTGCCAGAGAGCGCAGCTATGGTGACGTAGGAAGCCCGTATGTTCGTATGTGTAAAACATTAAAAGATCTTACTTACATTATGTCATAAAAGAAACAAGACATCAGAGAATACTCCAAGAGTATCAGAATATCGTGAACCATACTAACATGCACGGTTTGCCTTTAAGCGCACATTCGTATGTCCAGATTCCCAATCCAGGCCTCGACCTGACATTAAGCTTTTCGGTCTGGTTTTCAGGACGTAAATTTTCTTAGAGTACCAGTACTGTATTATCTCATGTTTGGTTCTTTATTATGGCATAATGACATACGTGCTAGAAGATGAAAATGTGCACTTGAAATGCAGCAAACAGTAGAAACTAGCCAATAATGTGCAATTAAACACTTTGTTTCAAATAAATTTACTGTCTCTGCAGGAAAGCTTGATAAAAGCCAAATTTCCTTAGCAAGCCGACAAAAATAACTTTTTTGTTCTGCAAGGTGATTAATGCTTGACTGTCAGAAAGGTGTTAATAAAATCTGACACTAGTAACATATTTTAGTCTTCCGTAATTATGTGAATGTATCTTAATTTGCTTGATAGCTCCCAGCCACAGAAACCCATATTGTTTTCATTTGATGTGAGAGCAGTAAACAAAGAGGAAACAGAAAAATCACTAAATGTAAACACGAGTCACCTGTAGACTACCCCCCCCCCCCCCCCCCCACCGCCCCACTGTAACTCAGACTGCTCTGCGCATCAGAACGTAAAAAAATACCTTTTCAAAAATAAGTTCATTTTGTAGCGCACATCTTTCTGAAGAGTCTGATACATAAAACATATATCTTCGAGGAAACGTAAGAGATGTTATTTGGTCTTAAGTGTGCCGACGTGCAGTGCCACGCCTCTTCAAACAATATTCTTATACCGCACGTCACTATTTCACTCTGTAGAACTCAAACGTGTATATTTTGCAATGGATGCCATCAAACTATTTCAGGACAGTGGAAATTAAAATGTCCTGTAGTGCCTCTCCTGCTCCCAGTCTGCTGGTTTGACATCCTGCCCCTCTTAAAAATAAAATAAATTGTAACACACACCAAATATGCGAGACTGTTTTGGCAATAATTATCATTTGGCCTACTACAATCAAAAAGCTCTTTGATAGGTAATAGTTTCACATTTCATTCATACACTCCAGTTTCTCATGCACAAGACCGAAAAGTAGTAGAACAAAATTTTTGTATAAATTTGGAATCGTCATATTCTTCCACAATTTGTGTGATGTCCCAGTTTCTTCTCCTTCCTCGTTCTAGCAAACAATCTTGTCATCGCTAATTCTGTAACTAATTCTACCACTGTCAAAACTCAATCTCCGGTTAACTTTACTAACCCCACCACAATCACCGGTTCAGGTATCCAGCGATTATTCTCCGGTTAGGTGTTATTACGTGTTCGTACAATGCGTTTTCCGCACTACTCCCAGAATGGAGATTAAGCGGCTCCTAGCCGAGGACTACAATTGACCCTTCTAGTGTAGCGATCTGGCAAAAAATTTTCAATCAGAATTTCACTTTCTTGGAAATGCCAAGAAGATAATAGATCATCTTTCTTACCTGTTATTCCTGTTAGTCATTTATTTCCACTGTGGTAGTCTGAATCTATGGATTTCGCTAGTAATTATAACTACGCTGAACATTTGCAGACGAAATTAACCACATAAACAAGCAGCAGTTGGCATTCACCACTTCGGCTTTATTCTGCTCAGCTCGTATAGCCCTGTCACGTTTTGTCTGCAGGAAAGTTCATTTCTAGATGCAACGAGGATTCCCCTGGCAGATACATCATGTACACTATGAACGCATTCAAAAATCAACTTATAATTCATTCAGAAATCAACTTAGAATGTGTTCAAAAATGTCCAAAACCCAGCAGGGGTGCGTTTCAAAATCATGTGAATAATCAACAGACCGACGTGCGCTGGATGCTAGATGCTTTGTGAAACAAGGTTTCCCCCCCCCCATCAAGAATATAAATTTTTCTCCTCCCTCCAAAAATGCAGACCGGTGCAGATACCCTGACTTGCTCCCCTCCCTCTCCCCTTCCCACACTAGATCCGTGCCTGCAGCACACACGTGAATCTGGCAGCTTGGGAGAGCCAGTAAAATTTTTCCGGGTACCATGCGGCTGATTGCTGCTACTGCTGCTTACACAGCCAACAGCCACATTTCTGTAGCCAGAAGCAGGAGAAGGTATTACTCAAATGTGACTGAACTGCATGTGCGCATGAGTCCGCTTGTAACTGCTTAAATGAATCTAATGTAAACAGGTGTGACGTTACGCTCATCGGAGGCAATTTGTTGTTATGAATCATTGCATAGTCTTCCCAAAGCCTTTGACACATTTTGCTGTTGGCAGACGTTTGTACATGCACTGTGTTATTTTATACAGTGCATTTACTTTGCAATTTACATTTTATTTTTGTTTTTTCTCTCGTTCACATTTTAATGCTGCAGTATATTCTGCATTAGCGGGATACAGTAATGTCCTTTGTTAGAGTATCGGTTCTTACCAGTCAAAATTACAAAAATGTAACTGAAAACTAACACAATGGAAAATTCCCAGATTTTACCAAGTTTTCTCTCGAATGAAAAAATTCCCGGGTTTTTCCCGGATCTCCCAGTTGTCTTGGGTTGTATACACCCTATCTTCCAAAACCTTCACGTACCATTTGGCAGTCACTGTGCCATCAAGGAATATCACACTGATTATTCCATTGAACATTGAACATCATGCCGTCACCTGTTGAGGGTGAAGAGACTTTTTGATCGCGAAATGTGGATTCTCAGTCCCCCAAATCCGCCAATTTTGCTTATTGACAAACCTATCCAAAATGAAAGTGAGCTTCATTGCTAAAACAAACCATGCATGTGCATACTGATTCCCATCATGCCCTCAGGCCAACTGTTCAGTTCTAATGCAACCTGTTCAGAAATTATGATTATTTTATTTCATATAGTTCAATAATTGTCACCCTGCATATGCCTACTAGCTACAAAGGTGGCAGTGGGAGTAAATAATGTATGATGCAATACAAGAAATTATTTAGATCCCCTAGGAATACAGAAGTTTAATTGTAATGAGTGACTGGAATTTGACAGAAGGAAAAGGAAGAGAAGGAAAAATAATAGGACATGGGCTGGGAGAAAGGAAAGAAAGGAGAAGTCATATGGCAGAATTTTGCACAGAACAAAATTTAAAGATTGTGAAAACTTGATTGAAACTCATGAAAGATGACTATACGTGAAAGAAATACGGAGACATCTGGCAGTGCCAAATAAATTATGTAATGGTATTACACAGATTTTGAAAGCAGATTTTAAACTGCAAAACAGTTCCAGAGGCAGATTAGCCTCCGATCATATTTTAGTTACTATGAACTGCAGATTAAAACTGAAGAAATTGTAGAAAGGTAGGAAATTAAGGGGATAGAACCTGGATTAACTGAAAGAACCAGACTGTTGAAATTTTCAAAGGCAGCATTAGGCGACATTTGACTGAAACAGAGAAAAGTAGTACAATAAAAGATGAATAGGAGATGAAATAGTGAAAACAGCACAGGACTAAATATGAAAAACCCAAAATCCAGTAGAAATCCTTGGATAACACATGAGATATTGAATTTAATAGTCAAAGGAAGAAAACATTTTTAAAAAATATCAAATGAAACAGACAGAAGGGAATACAGGAGTCAAAAAATGATATTGGCAGAAAGTGCAAATTGGCTAAGAAGGTAAGGTCAGAGCCCAAATACATAACTACTAAAGCATGCACAACTAAAGGAAAAATAGATGCTGTCTATAGGAAAGTTACAGTAGGCTCTGGAAAAAAAGAAAAGCAGCTGTATGAATATCAAGAGCTCAGCTGGCGAGCATGTACCAAGCAAAGAACAGAAGGTTGAAAGGTGGACTGCATATATAAAAGTACTGTACAAGAAAATGAATTATAGAAAGGGAAGAGGTGGTGGATGAAGATGAGTGGGGAAATTAATTTTGTGAGAAGAATTTGACAGACTCAAGTTGAACCAAGGCCCCCAGAGTAGACGACACTCCCTCAAAAATATTGAGAGCCTTGGGAGAGCCTGCCATGACAAAACTACTCCGCCTGGGTGCAAGATATATGAGGGGCAAAATATCCTCAACATTCAAGAAAAATGTAATAATTCCAATTCCAAAGAAGGTTTGTGCTGACAGGAGCAAATATTACAGAACAATCAGATTCATGTGTCATGGCTGTAAAATACTGACACGAAATTTTTCAGAATAATGAAAAAGCTTGTTGAAGCTGACCTGGAGAAGTAAGGGCCAAAGGAAACAAAAGATAAATTTCGCATTTTCATTGTGTGCAAATCATTACTGCTATTGCAAATTATCTGTTTTGATTGTTTTTAAGAAGTGAAATTCAACAAATTACTTCCGGTTAGGAAGAAAACAAGACAAATAGTTTGCCTTCCAAATTATTGATGAGTCTATTTTATAAAAACAGTTAACATTGTTTTCTAAACTACACACAGTTCATTTAGTGGTAATATAGTCCCTGGGCACTGTGAATATTTACAAAATGTCAGTTTTAATCCAGGTTAGCTGGGCATGTATTTCAAAGGTTGCAACACAGCTTATAAAAACCATATGTTTGTAAAGATAATTAAGTCTTAGTAATACCTTTCATATGCTACTACTGTTATATTTTCAAGTGACTCACTCCATTGTGGGCCTAAAAAGGGTACGGTGGTGAGTACGATGACAGAAAATAACTTCACTCAAAAATTTAAATCTTATCTTCAAACATGGATGCTTTTTACAACACAAAATACTCACTGCACATAATACTGAACAATACCCAAGTATTAATCATGAACAAATGACCAATACAAAGAGCCAACTGAAGGAACACAAGTTGCTATTTATTGTTCTATCAAAATCAAAATCTGTAAGGACAGAGCATAAGCTAAGGCAACAGAAGGAAGACTATCTGTTATTTAGTGGTCTACCAAAAACAAGATCAGTGAGTTACCTTGGAATGTGCTGCAACTGATGAAACACAGAAGGCCTGGCCCCATAAAATTACCACCATAAAAATATGAGTTGTAAACTAGCTTTAAGGAATGAATTACACCCAGCAGTAGTTGAAAAATTAAAAAGTAATAAACAAGTCATCAAATTTTGTCATATTAAGTCTTGTAAACTTTGGTTAACATGATAAGTTTCTACTGTGGCTTTGGTAACCCACCTGAATGAAATATTCCTCTACAGGCTCATTCCCATCATTAACTGTCCAGTTCAAAAAGATTCGACGTGCTCCTACCGCTTTAACAAAGTCAATGTTCACCTGTGGCTTCTCTGGAACCAAGTACTCATTTAAGTATTTATCATCATCATAACATAATAAATACACTTTTGTATCCTCCTCTTAACTTACCAAGTACAAACAAAGTAACATTGCCACTGACATCACCCTG